>NC_059538.1:7500000-10000000 GCF_905220415.1 Colias croceus
AGACCCTTCAAAGCGAAATATAAACTTGTGAATCACATCAGAGTGCATACCGGAGAGAAACCGTTCCCCTGTCCGTTCCCAGGCTGTGGGAAGGTGTTTGCGAGATCAGAAAATCTGAAGATTCATAAACGGACGCATACAGGTAATTTAATTTTGATTTTTATGAATTTATACACATCGATTTACATAACATTGTATAATAGAATGTATAAGACGAGTGTTAAGGTAAACTATGTGCAGTAAGATGTCAAAGCTCAAGCCCGTAAGTGTCGATTGGTCGAAGCATTTCATATCTCATTAATTCATAATGAATAGCCCCCTGCGGTTATCCATGTGGTCTCACAGATGTTCGCTGTTGCGATGCGGCGGACACGCCTTGACAATAACTCGGTCAACACAATGACTCCGCAGTCTCCAAAACCTCGCGCAAACACAACAAACTATCTGTCAAAAATCAATGACACTAACTGAACGGTGAGAACAACAGTCCAACTAACGGAGCCCAATATAATGTCCACTGTCGACTTGTGAAGTCCGTTTCTTGGTACTATGAATCGAATCGTTTAACTTGAAACTTCATTTTCGATTTATTATCAGTCTTAAGATTCATCGCTATTGTATACTGTGAAATAAAAAATGTGCCATAAATTAAAACGTCCAGTTCCGCTGGCTCGTTTCCCCATGGGTTGTCTCTTTCACGCACTAGAACATTATGATAAGAAGAGCATTGACACATTTTAAATATAGGCTTTAAAGGTATGGTCAACAAATTCTTTGGCAAGGCACATTATGACCATCTGCTTTAAATTTTTTTTTTCTTGACCATATTCGACTGTAAGTAGTTGTGTATTTAAACTTTTGTCCTGTGCCCCCGTCTGCTATTATTTCTAGGCATTCCTGAATAGAGAGACCTTTTTGTGGTAAAGTTTGGAGAATTGTTTTATGATAGCTATAAATTTTACTTGAGAATCAATAGGAACATCTCAACCTAGCGTTGTTCTTATGGCGTGACTTGAGAAAAAAATATGAGTAATAAATAAGTAAGATAAAGGTTGCGCAAATTGACTATTTAAAAACTAGGTAAGAAGGTCTTTTTTATGTTTTTGAGGTTCTTAATTAATAAAATTAAAATTAAATTCCGAATATATTTAAAAAAATAATCAATATTGTATTGATAAAAACTCCAGTTCTAATATTATCCAAACGTAGAGACAGATCGACGATGGCCTCAAGCCTTCCGTGAAACTGATATTTTTATAAACACGTTTCAAATGTAACATAATCCTGCGTGTTTGGAAGTCGGTAGCTCAATTTATTTGCTATTGCTTTGCAGTAACATATCAATTTATTTAAATGATATCGATCTTTCTGGCTTACGTAAATTCGCTTATAAAACACCATTGTATTTTTCCGCTCCTGATAATAGATCCTGAGAATACTATTCGCAGTGATTGCAGAAATTTATAGATGCTATTCTTACGTATGGGTTTTTACAAACCAGTTTTTAATTAATTGAACTATAATATGATTTATTTCAAAGATGAGTCAGTTTAATTATTAATTCTTGTCAAATAAACACGAGCGTTACTAATTGTTTGAGTATAGCCGAAAGCTAAATCGTGTCCGTGGCCCGCGTCAAATACCCGCCGGCAATAGCATTGGGATTTTTGACGCAAAACCACACCTACAATGTGTAAATATCATAATAACGAATGTATCTAAGCGGTTATTAGTGTTTTATTTAATTGAGACATTTCTTTAATTGCGTCGAGATTGTTAAAAAAAATGAAAAATTGTATTGACATGCAACATTCGATTTCTTTCGTTTGTTTTATTTGGTCGGCTAAAGACTTAATCCATAATATTAAATTGGTGCAATTATTTGTAATTATTTGCATCAAGAACAAGTATACGGAAACGTTTAATTGCCTCAGGTAATTACGGTAGATACGGGTGGGTAATATAAATTCAGTACCAATTCATTACCTAGGTATTTGATACAAACCAAGATCTTTAATTTTCATTTATTTAATTCATATGTTCATTAATATTCATGAGTTGTCAATATCATTGTGATATTTCATAGCCAACTTTAACAATAATTTATTTATTTATTAAATATAGTATCTACCTACCTAGTTACTTACATTGCTCTCCAATCTCTATGTAATATGAATCTCTCAGTCGTCTGAATGTTTCATATAAAATACAATTTTCTTCCGCATCATTAAAATACTGGTTCAAGGGATAGGGCCGAGCACAATACTGTAATGATGATATGATTTCGAATGAAGACGACCCCCTATCAAACGCAGAGCTCAGCTAATATGCCGTATAAAATGACGCTTTCAAAATATTTTGCAAACAATGAGGAACCCTTCTGAACTTGTGGTTTCGGTATTGAATGCACCCGTCGAGTGCAGCTCCTTCACTTTATTGCCACTAACTAAATATCCATGTTCTCAACGCGTAATAAACTAAATTACGTGATCATCTCGTTATGGATTTTGGTTTTGATGTTTTAAGAAAGTATAATATTTTCATAAGTCTAATTTAATGGGTGTCAGTTAAAAATAATTACAGATAAATCCATATAAATTAATTGTTTCAATTGATTTCTACAGCGATGAAATTCACTGTTATACAAATAAATATTTTTGAGTAGAGCAATGAGCATAGTCAACTCAAAAGTATATTTGATACAATTTATTGTTTTATTACAAGAATTAAGATCCTGAACAAAGGCTTTTCTTACCGTAAAATTAAATCAAGCGTATTATTTTACACATTTTTCAAAATATTAACACAATAGTTAATAAAAAAATTAATCTCGGCATATGATAATGTTGTAACCCTGTAACAATCGGGAGCGTTTCAAAGCCGTTTATGAGGAGCGGCGGCCATCTGCCCCGGATTGATAAATTGTATAAAAAATATTACTATTAAGTACCAAATATACCGTATACGTGATGCATATGTGTGCATCATCGAGGGGAGTAGGTACCTACGCATATGTTTACTCAAAGTTAAATCTAAAATATTGAAGACTGAAATAAAGTAAATGAAGAAGGGCGACATGATATAGAAAATATGCCAGCCAATTAAACTAAAATTTAAATAATGAGATTAAACTATTTCTCATGTCGGATGTACTAATTACATTCAAAGAATTAAATATGCAGGACAATAAAAATGGATGCTCTAAACGTAACAACATGGGCGTGGCTATCACTCTGTAATAAGTTCTGTACCTTAGCCCTCGTTCCAAAAATCTCACTTCAATTTTCACACAAGCATGTCGAAAATCAGGGACACACCAACACATGAATAGCTACCCTACAAGCTGTGATCGCATGATATTGTCGCCTCGAATAGACAATACTGTTCTAAGCGGTTTACTTTTTATCTGCTTTGTGAGCACGTCCCCTTTCCAACGTTTACAATGTCGATGTGACAACACTGTACATGAAATTCGAACCGGCACATAAACGATGAGCACATTTAAATAACAATAGCAAGCGTATCTACGGTTCTGTTCTGTAAATGATACCCGTTTCAGATGTTCGCACCTGATTTGATAAGGTACCAAATTTCGGGTAAAAAACACAGCGATGCCGTCTACTGTATTTCGCTAAATTTCAAAGCGTTGGACAGTGCGAACAGGGTTTTGGCGTGCGAGCAAAAACCTCGTCGCCATGATACGGCTGCAAGAGGCTGGAACGCGTCTTCAGTCACATTGCGCGCTACATCCAACTGCATCGAATGCCTTCGTACGATACGCATCTTGCATCGCTAATGCGATCTGTAATTAAATAGATAGCTGTCGATTAAACAACAGCTTCTTACAACATATTAAGAATGATACACGTTTATAATCAAATTCCCTCGGATGAAATCAATGCGAATATAAACGTAATTGCGACTTACATTCTCATCTATATGTGAATATCGAGATGATGTTTTTGTCATTACATAATGTGCTTATATCTACCACCCGCATCGATCTTCCCTTAATGAATAATGAATCGATAGAGCCAGATAAGTCAAATCCTTGCGGATAATTTTTTGTTGCTATTTTTAAACCACTGATTATGAAAGGAGCTCTAGAAATAAATGAAAATTTATTTAATGATGCTTCGAAATTTACATTTATTAACATTTTACATTTTTATCACAATTTATGATATTTTAGTAGTCAAGCAGAAAAGGTTTTTAGTTTTTTGCCTCGTCATTTGCATTATGTATATGTGCACTATCTTGAAACTCTGTTTGTATGTCATCATAAATTTATATAATAGCAATGTGTACTCGTGCAATGGATTCAAAGTATGAAGTGCATTTACGGAGGCTTTGCCTACGCTAGCCCGCAGCCCGCTCTTGTATCTTATTGCCATCATTCCTTTTGACACTTTACTGCCTAGGCTTTATATTTTATAACGACCTGAGAATTTTTGTCCGCTTATTAACTGAGGAGAAATAAAGAATAAAAAGATGTACAGGTCTTATATCTTACATGAATGGATTTTAGCTTTTAGTTTACATGTTTTCTTATTTATCTATAACATATTATATAAAGTGACGACGACCTTGGACCTTTTCATGTACCTATGTATGTATTTATTTCTTTAGCAACTGTCGAAAGGATAATTCAAAATTGGCTGCAGCTATGAGCTTCCTAGCAATGTTTCTAGAATATCATGCTTGGTCGTATTGTTAAATATTGTGGCAGTGTAGGCTCTATCCGTTATATCGGCTTTAGATTAGGCTCCGTGATCATTAAATTAAATGATCGTTTCCAATGCGCAAGGAAAAACAGTTTGCTCTTTGAAGTACGTTACAGCGCGAAATTCTTTCGTCTTGTAGGGCGAAGCGGTGGGTCTCACTGAATCATTCAAACGTTTTTTTCACCGACACCTTGTCGCTATCAATATGTATCGCGCGTGATAGCTGACTTGCCAAAGAATAAGTCCTTTTTAAATTTCAAATAGAAAATTGACATCATTAAAGGTATTCAGTGTGATTTGTGTTTCTAAAACTACGGACAACAGGAAGCAAATAATGAGTGAATAATAATGAAAAATTAACGACAAATACCTAATACTTACTTCAAACTTAAATTTATAAGAGCCATACCTATAACATAAATATTTTTGATACATTACTCAACAGTCTACACTATTATAACCTATTACTTATTGTATAACATCGACAATCATATATTTAAACAGATATACCTACCTAAGCATAGCAAGAAGACTCGATTCACATTAACATAATTCTGCGTTAACTGTAGCTTTCCAAATTGAATTCCGTACATTTTACACCAACACCAAAAAGTCTTGATGGAACCTTCGAGACAAGAATTGGATAACAATCGAAATGTTTACACGGTAAAAAGATATAAACGATTCCCAAACTCTCTTTTTATATCGAACCAAGATAGCTTGTAAACGGCTTGAAATATTCATTCCTGTATCTGATGAATTGATGTTTTGAATAAAAAAAATAGTCCTCGTGTTAGTGGAAACTTACTTTTAAACAGTTACGTATGAAAAAATTCTATATACAGGTATAGATAATAATTACTTTTTTAAATATTAGATACCTAGGTACCTACTGAAGAAATTCGAAAAATTAGATTTTGTCTCTATTTGGCTAATAGCTAGATAAATTAGATATACCTTATTAGATAACTACTAAAGGAAAACTTGAAAAATAACTTATTCATTTACCAAATAACAAAGTTTCTTTAATCACAATTTCAATAATAAGGATTCTCTTTTTCTAAAAATGTAATATTCAAACACATTGTCTAGTTTATGATTTAGTATTTACTAGTAGAAAAAGATCTAAAAAACAACCAACAAATATATTTAAAAAAATGATTTATGAAACATGTTGTCCTCAAAAATTTAAAGAATGGTCAGAACATTTAGTGTTCCGGCGCGACTAACACAACAATAAAATTAAAGATGACAAAATAAGAACAAAAACGGCTATTAATAATCGTTAAAAATATTGGTTTGTCCCAAAATTGTGCCCAGGGGCTGAAACCTGACTCCGCGTGGGTGTCGAGTGGACGCGAGATAAGCGTAGGACCAAGTCTATATCTCAACGGATTTATATGACATTAGATATTTTACCGCAAAATTATAATATTTATTGTGTCTAAAATATTTAGATGTTAATGATTTTTTAATATATCGCTTTATGAACGATATTTTACGCTTCCTGCATAATAAGTAGTGAATCTTAATTTTGGCTTCCTGATTTTGCAATATTAGAGACATATTTAAAAAAAAAACAAAAAAAAAACTTAAACATATTTTTTACGAATTTAATGGTTCTCTATCGAATATTTCATTTCCTTTAAGCATATAAATTTTTTAATCGTTAATTTTTAACAAAAATATATTTTCCGTAGTAAAATCCAAGTAAAATCATACACCATTTGATTATTTTTTATCGCTTCGTTGCCGACGGTGATGTCGGTTTGGGCTGTCAAAACGCTTGACGTACAGATTGACGAGCTCGCTCAGACATCGTTTTACACTTATTTTCTTGTATGCAGGTGTATCTGACGTATCATATTTAGTCCTACCTACAAAGGAGAATCAAAAATTACCATGAGTTATGAATTGAGCCCTGATAAGAAATGATTAAACCCGAAAAGCAATTAATATTTTGAGTTTGTTCACTTCCAAAGCAATTTCAGCGCATTCCTTCTGGACACAGAAATACTATAACATTTTATTACTGTGTGTCGTGTACAGTGTACAGATGGTTATCTAAGCGAGAGCAAGACAGATAGATATTTCAGGATTTCCGCTGGAGACGACTCTGGCAGTTTAATTTACTATTTTGCCAGACGGTCAAATGTGATGCTGTAGGTATCATTGTGCACTATAGAAAATGGATTTCTATGTGATTTCTATCCCCTACGAGAAAAATAAAGAGCCATAAAGAATTTATTTTGCGAATTAAACATTTAAAGATTGGAAAATATACAATACCTAGATACCTGACTACACAAGTTTTAAGTGTTTAAAATTGTCATATTATACAATTATCATTGATTGCTAATTAGGTATAGTCACTTGTTAACAAACTTGCTAACACTTGCTGTAAAAACTTATTAATATAAAACACACTAAAATGTACACTAAAATGTTCTGTTGTGAGTTGTCTGTTACATATAGTTCCCATTAGCATGCAATTCTCTCACGCCATAGATTCGTTTTCATTTAATTTATAAAGCAGCGCGATATGACTGTGCAGTTTGCGGCCAGTGTTGTTACAACATTTACTATTATATTTTTATTGGGATGCTTTTGTATGAGTTGGCAGATATTTATCGGGTATTGGAACATTATTCGGTCCGCTCATAATCGTCCGCATAAAGCACCTTGTCACACGGTCGTTGGGCGCCGAACGCGCCGCCCGACCCCGCATATTCTTTTTGTATTTACGGGACAAGGGCCTGTATTCTTCGAGAAGTGGAAAAAATGAAGATATTAATATATCTTTCTAATTTGAAATACGTTTCGGATAAAAGGCGATCATAAATCATTATACTCTGTACGGAATTTAAACGCACGGACAGAATATCGATTTCGGGGAATGGACGATGTCGTCAATCAGTTTCTATGTATTTCACACGACATAAAAGATTATTCACAATTTAAGAATAGTATGCTACTGCTAGTAAAATATGACTATAATAGATGACTAATATTAAAATAACTATAATACTATATAATATATAATATATACTATCTTTATCTTTATCTTTATCTTTATAAAATCATTTTCATTCAATATAATACAAAATCAGTTAAGAGGAATTCGCTTTCTTTATGCTTTTATTTGATGCTCATTAATTTTGATGTTTATGAATGTTGTTTTAGATGTTACCTAATGCGTGTATCGATTAGTTTTAAGGTCAGAGGAACATGGCGGTCGTGTCTGGTCGAAATAGACGATTGTGTCAATAAACGGCCAGTCATCGAATTCTCATTAGCCGCTTGTCTATTGGGGATTGAATTAACTCGGATAAGCTCCATTCTCTAATAGCTATTAACCGATTAAAACAATGCCTATTACATTTAAATTGAGAGATATAAATGATGTATGTAATGCCAATAGAAAACGTTTTATTCAATTTTGCGTTCACTGATCTATGCTAAACATTGTACTGTGTACCTACTAGACATAATTGAGTGGTGTTTTAGAATAAGATTAGTATCGCACGATCATAGTTGACGTAAGAGTTGGTTGTATTATTATGTATACGAGTAATATGCGTATTAAAATACATGAATAAAACAGGTGCAAAACGTAGGTATCAAATAACAATTTATTCACAAACTGACGAGTTCGCGAACATAAGATAATGTAGTCTAATAATTTGCTTAAAGTGTTGTAATCTTCGTAAATAGCCGTCCCATTGAGAGCAACCTGATATCCGGCTGTCATGTTTGTTTTTTCTATAAACTCACCTAACGCCATTTACACAATTTGGGAGCAAAGGCCGCCTGTGTCACGTTACACATCACCCGTGCTATTTCTAAAAAGCTTGTTTTCTCAGCAGAGTCGCACTTAAGGAACGCACGGTAATTCGATACCGCAGAATTATTCATCTCAGGCAATGTGCCAGCGATTAATTATATCTACTCTATCTTTATTTCAACGCAATAGTTATTTAATTAAAGATTAGGGTGAGAGATTCTGGCTCACATTGCTTCAAAATTAGTAATAACTTTTGAGTCAAATTGTTGCTCTACCTATAAAGTTCCGTCAATTAATATTTCTACTACTGCTTGTTCTGTGTCACAAGCTTTATTGATCGTTATATTAATACATTGTATTCTGTATTAAATGTTCAATTATATTCAAATAGACACTACATTGATCCTGTCTGCAGTCTGAGTAAGTAAGTAGCTATATCGTATATAGAGTTCTACAAGTTTTATCTATAGGTGCTATAATATTATAAAGGTGAAGAGTTTGTTTGTCTGTTTGAACGCGCTAATCTCAGGAACTACTGGTCCGATTTGAATTATTACAATGTTAGATAGCCCATTTATCGAGGAAGGCTAGGCTTTATATCATCACGCTAAGACCAATAGGAGCAGAGCAATGCGGGTGAACTGCGGGGAACAGCTAATTATTGAATAAAGTTCAATTTCTCTAAAGCCAATATTAGATAAAATAATTTAACATGAATTAGGTAGTCTCCACTCTCCACCAACTTTGTATAAATAATGCCAATTCAATCACAAACTGCGCAATCAAATCTATTCAAGTTTGAAACATCCCTCTGTATTTCTGTAAATAATCTGTGGATAAAATTTCACATCGATAATAACGTAACAAAAAAGTGTCTCCCGTGGGTGATACAGGCGTTTAAGATAAACATCTGACCCTTGCCCGTGTCCCGACGTGGCATGCAACGAATTCACGACGTGCATTCTCGCTTCATGTTCTTTCTGTTTTTATTTTCTCATAAATTTTATATGAATATGTTTATATATAGCTCTAGGAAGGTATGAATGCTTTGGAGGAATACCTTATATTTGCGCTATTATATCTACGAGGTTGTTTGGCCTCACACATGAAATGTTGTCACAGGTATGTACCTACGTACCTACGTACCTATATAGTAGAAATATTTTGAGCAGATAATTTTTTCAATCTCATTTACCAAATAAACCTAGTTTCAGAAACGAAGTCACAACAAGATATTGAATTTTTAAACTCCATTTTACTAAAAATGTTTTAAATGAAGATCTTTATGATCGATAGTCGATACATCAATGTCAAACAAATTAATCAAAACGTCAATTCGTCAAAACTAAAATTGCACTCGAAGTATTTTCAAATTATAATCCTTAGTCCTTACTAGGAAATAAAAAATTGGTTGTCTGTAAAGTCGGTTTACTGACGATAGTTGAACGTGACAACGATTGTCCTTCTTTGTCGCTCATTCCGCGCTCTCGCTTGCACTGGAACGCCTCAGAGCGAGGTAACGCCACATGAGTCATGTTTATTCGGGCGTGCAGCCGGCTCTATCGAATTATAAGACGTTGTCACGTCAAAAATTATTACCTACCATAGATGTGAAGACCTCTACCATTTAAAATTCCACATAATTATAATCAAAGAAAAAACAAATGCACAAAGCCTTTTTCAATAAGATTACACTCTGATACCATACCACTAAATTATTAAATCGATGATCACAACAAAAACGTTAATAGAAAGCCATCTATTAATTAAGAAGTAATCCTTTGTTTCCCCTATGAGGTACCCCAATACACGTAAATGTTGCACATCAGGGCCACCGTGTCAGCGGCGCGTGCGCAGAGATAACCGATCACATTCCCGATAGAATTTGTCGTTAAGTATTTTTTGTGACACAAGATGAAACGCTCGATTAGTAATTAGACGGGCGACACATGTTTTCGACTCCTTTATCTTCTGCCTCATTAGGATCCCGGTCAGCCAACTTAGTCGATTTAAAATAGCTATAGGTAGGGTTCCGCACCTCTCAGTGGAGAGATATTCATATGCTGTTATAAAAACTTAAAGTTTTTACCTATTACAATGATTGCTCTAGCCTCTATGCATTCAATCTCATCCGTAACAGAGTGTCGAATGTTTTGAATTGGAAAGTTCTCTTCAGCAAAAAGCTCAATATTTTTCTTTCAAATAAAAATCTATAGGTAAGTACCTAATATCTAGTTCATTATGCAGAGTTCATTGCAATATTTTCGATTGTAGAAAAAATGTGGAGTAGGTTTTTCGATTTAAAGTGAAATGGATGACGGATATTTTTTCTCAGTAAGTAAAAAAGTCTCTTCTACGGAACTTATGTCTGCTGTGCGCATTCGCACTTTATGGATTTTTATTTTTATCTTTTCGGGTACGTATTTGAATTTTCAAACCAGTATTTTGATCACTAGCGCGTTTTAACAAAATCCCGTGTAACAACAAGATTCCGAAGCGATTAAACCTTCTCAATTTATGGCTAAACATGTGCATTTTATTTTTGTTGATATAACATAATGCGTTAACGCTACCTTGCTTATTTGTGCCTATTTGGAGCGAAAGGAAGTATCACTATTCATAATAAGCCTTAGAATGTGTGATCCGTTCATTCAGTATTTCGACACTGTAACAAAAATTGCGGTAAAGGGACTCGAGAAAGCTATTATGCCTGTGTTAACAGACACTTGAGATTAGCATCTGTACGTCTTCAACGAGATCCTCGAGTTTCAAACACAATACGGGGGATTACAAGCGAAGAGGTTTATTTGTAAACACAACAATGAAAGAATATTGTTGTACGCCGCGGTCACACTAACCGCCCGTTCAGCCTCCTTGTAATGTATTTTATTGTGGCGTATTCCCATCACACACGATTCGGTGAACTCGTGAGGAATTCATCACAATATTAAGCTCGGGATGCCGCCGATACCGCAAAAAATAAACAAAACATGTGTCAATGACGTATCAAATTATTATAAAGCCGTGCATTTTCCTGAAAATGAACCTTTATAAAATCCCAGAACGATGCGATGTGATAAATATTATACCTAATAATAATAAAATTATTTAGGAATAATCAAATTATCATTATTATTTTTGTGAAAATTGTTCCAATTTGTTGTCATCTCAATAATTCTTACTAACTCTACATAGAGTTTATACCTAAATAAATACATGATTACACCACGTCACAGCGTTAATTTAAATTTAAAAAAAATCAATCATTTGTTTTGCTTAACATAATAATAAATTCAGTGATTGAATGTAGAACTTATGTTTTTATAGGGCTCTTAAAAAATAATGTTGATTATTTTTCCGAACCAAATATCGACCAATAGAATTGCACCATTCGACGTCACGTGGTACAACCTACATGGTATTATACTGATAATTTTTTGAAAATTTTCTCTGGTCGATGACGTCAAACTGATAGGTTTAATTCAATTGTGAAATTATTGGCCGACATTTGGGACGGAAAAATAATCTCCCGAATACCACACGAGCTTCAAAATTATCTGGCATTTCCTTCAAGGTTCCCTGCAAACAAATAAAGTCGTCAAGTTTTTCAGGAAAAATCACTCAAAACTTGACTCCTTCATTTTGTTTGCAACGAACCTATCGGAAAATACCCGATAATTTTGAAGCTCTTGAGGTATTATAAGTGAATATTTCGCTAGCCCTTAAAGCGTATTTCATATGAAACTTTAAAGATAAATAAGTTATTTTTATTTCTTATTTTAAGCAAAGGGTAGCTTCACTAAATAAAGAGACAGATTAACGTCATTGTTCATTTTAATCATCACATCATCGGAAGGGATTCTTTCAATGTGAAAACTTTAACTTAACACTCGTGTTAACTGAAATGTAATCTTTTGACGTTAATTTAAGGTTTAAATTTCTTAAACCTTTTATTCGTACGGCATTGTCACGACAATGTGACAAAGTCCTCTTATAAAGATGATTTATGTCCCTGTTAAGTATCCCGTGCAATTGTTACGAATATTTATTTGTGCTCGTAAACTATAAACAACGAGCAAATCTGGTTATTTATTGCGTGATTGGACATTCGCATTCGCGGCCATCGATGTTTTATTGTGTATAGGAAGCAACAAATTATAGCTTTTTGAATAATTCCCGTAAGATATGAGACTATGGTGTATTTATTCTGCTGCTGTTTTAAGATATAATATCACTGTTATGTTTATCTTCATTTCTATATGAAATAATTATTAAATAACATTACCTGGGTGCATTATATTTTTTATTTAGATATAATTCTTCAAAATACTTTAACAATTAATATGTAATTGAAATTAATAACTGAAACATTTTCTAAATATTTTTTTATTATTTTCAGGTGAAAAACCGTTTAAATGCGAATACGCTGGTTGCGACCGGCGTTTCGCAAACTCTTCAGATAGGAAAAAGCATTCCCACGTGCACACATCGGACAAGCCGTATAACTGCAGGGTGCACGGTTGCGACAAGTCTTACACCCACCCGTCTTCGCTTCGCAAGCATATGAAGGTCCACGGCGCCGCTGGTGATGCGTCCCCGAGATATGACAGCGACGGGGATGACTCCTCGTCTGCTGGAAGCGTGAGCGTCACCGCCGGCGCGGCCAGTCCTCCCGTTCCGATACCACCGCCGCCAATACCGCCCGCTCCTCACCACCCTCAACACCACCTCACTATCACAGATAAGTTAGAAAGTCTAAACGATAAATACCTAAATCCCCACGATCAGAAATCCTACGAGCGACCGCCAGCCCCGCCGCATCATGCGCAACCACCTCATTTAACAAATATCGGCGGTAACGGCATGATGGACAACAAAATTGGCTTTAGTGGGCACTGGGGGCAATTCCAGCAGCCTGCTCCGGCGGTTCCTCATGGTGTTCCGGAATGGTGGTGTCCCTCGCAAGAATCGTATCACCACCATCATCTAATGCATCACTCAGGCGCGGCCGCCGCATACTGACCCCATCGCGCTTAGGGAACTCTTCATTCTTCGTTAATTGAATTATAATATACTTCAAATCGTGCCTAACTGTTCATAAAACCTATAAATTTATATAAACTTTAATTTTACTAATCCGCCTAAAGCTTTAACGATAATTTTTGAAAAAATAACGTAGAATGAAAGTTCACTTAAGCGCCGCTTGGTTTTTAAAATGTTACGCTTATAAATAAATTATCTGTATTTCTTGATATTTCCCATGTAACTCCTTGTAATTTATATATTCTTATACTGAGGCCAATTTTAGCCGTCCGAATGTTTATAAGTACATTATAAGTATCGAATCCTACAGACTGTATCTAAAGGGTTATTTAAAAGAGTATGAACAATAAATAGAAATTGAATTGTGGTGTAAAAACAAAAAGCTGTTAAAATAATAACCGATTCATTGAAAGCTTTACAGCATGTTGTATATTTCCCATAAATAAAGTCATACTGTGTCTTATTATATTTTAGAGATATTCTATTTTTATTGTCTGCGAGAGACCATTGTAATGTTTGTAACATTTTACACTATGCAACGGATAAGAAGCAAAATTTTGTCAACCTCGTTGACAGTGATTTATTGCAACTTTCAGATAATGTAAAGCATTTTTAAAATGTACAAACAGATGTATTGTTAAATCGCAAGCATTCTCAGAATATGTTTTTAATTATTCTTATAAGTGTGTTAAAACAACGAATGTCATAATGTTTTATGTATCTTATCTACTATGTATAACGTACGTACCTATCTACTAAATATATTCTTAAATAATTTTCTTAGATTACAAAATAAAAATAATTTTATACAAAATCTTTTCACAATATACTGTCGTCACATGCTAATTATTTTGCAAATGTCTTATATAAATATAATAAGGTAAGGCCAAAGCACCCAAGTCCAATAACGCTACACTAAGTAGAAGTAAGATATTATGTACAAATAGTTATTGTAAATTATTTACTTAGTTGCTAACAACTAAGCATTAACTGTGTATAATATTTGAGGACAAAATGCCCAGTGATAATAGAATTAAGTAATTGATTTATTGTAAATTGAATATTATGTGTTGTCGCTACAAAAAGTAAATTGTGCTATCTATCTGTACATTATGACTTCATGTATTTTATAATGATAAACTATTTTTTCACGAACCGGATCTAGATAAAGAAATATTTTATAGCAAAACGACTGAAATATAACTAAGTATATATTATGTTAAGTTAAATACAGATAAGGAATTGTTGATCGTCTTTTCTACAGCCATGTACATAGCAAAAAATAAAATATTATACAATACATTAAATACTTTTATGTTTAACCTACCTTATTAGATACCTACTTAGGTATATACCTAGAAACAATAAGATTTTAGTTTTTAGAATCACAATCCTGAATACTTAATTGCCTCCCACTTTTAAATGAAACATGTTTGGCAGTCATACCTATTTTCATAAATGATTTATACTTATGCAAAGTTGCAAGTTCCTTTTATTCTTAAGACATTAATAAGATTGATAACTTAAGACAAAGTATTAAAAATAAATCCAATTCTCGCGATCATTTCGATCGGATTTCGATCAAAAAACCTAACCGCGTGACGGTACCCACAATAAAACATCACAAAAACAAAACGAGGAACAACAATCATATTCCAAAAGAGAATTGAATTTATCATTGGGAAGGAACGAGAGGGACATATGATAAATGATGCAGAGCATATAGGGTATTAGCGGGTGCGAGCGAGACAGCTCCCCAGTTCCTTTCGACTTCACTGTCCACAGATGATTTATCGATTCTCAACAGGGATTGGCCGATCCAGTACTTAAAGATTTATAGATCCTTATGGAGCATGCGCAGTAGGAGCCCTTTCATATTATAAATCTCACTCCTGCGTATACATTCGCGATTACCTTCCGAGTAACGTTTAGTGACGAAATTAAAAATATAAATGTTTACATATTAGCCTTGATAAAGATGAAATAAAAACAAATACCTGGGAAGTTATAGGTACCTACTTGAATATTGAATACTGCCAAATCTAATCATATTCCGCTACCTACCTTACAATGAAATAAAGGTTCGCCTGAAAATAATTCAATATTTTTACTGTTAGCAATGTATAAAATATAAAATGCTAATAGCATTTTCGTTCTAAAATTGCTATGGGACAAAACTATTAATTTGTGAATATGAAATAATAATTGAAATGACTTCCGAACGGAACATTATAAATTAATAATCAAGAGCACGCTTAATACAAAAGTGTTCACCACAGCACACTAAGAATGGAACTCATGTGCAGTGGGAACACATTGCATCTATTGTTACGTTGATTATAGAGGGGCCAAGCCCGCGCATCCCTTGGCTAGATAAGATCTGCCTGCGTTTGACACCTGGCCCCGCCTCTTGCAACCCCTATCAAGCCCTGTTTGTCCTTACGAATAAAACGTACTTGTGTCGGAATCGCTTCGGACTTCTAATTCAACTATATAGGTAATCATTTTATATCTAAACAAAACAAATTATTTATAACTGGTACATGAAATCATGGACAAATATTTTGATCGAAGTATTTGCTATTTATTTCTTCAACACTCAACAGAACATGTTAAAGGTAAATACTATCTATTGTTTAATTTTGTTAGGTATTATATACGCGTTTTTGAGACACTTAATCACTAATTTGAAATCAAATAAATGTTAATCAAAATAACGGAAGACTTAAGAAGATAAAAGAAACGGAATTAACAATTGAGTGGAAATCTGTGTTTTCATGTGTATTCATCAGATTTACGAATTAATTCCTTTATCATAGATAGATATCGAGAGAGTCCCGTTCGAGCATCAAGATCAAGCAAAAACTATGATAATAAATCTACAGGGTTAAAATTGCTAAAATATTCCCGTAAGGTGCAAAAAAGAATGTATGATAAAATACAATAGAGACGGAATCCTAATGTATGCAGCACGGGCGGTCGTTTTTCGACCGGACCTATACGTATAAGACTGAAATCTTTATTTATTAGAACCCTGTAAATTATTAAAACTCAATGTTTTAAATCTTAAGGATAAATAGGACGGATAGCAACAAAAACGGTTGATATATTATGATGATAATTAATTGGTTACTTACAAACAAATACTATGTAGGTACCCATAGTATTTAATAATTAATATTTAGTAGGTACCTAAGAATAACCAATAGGCTATAACAATATCAGTGTTCTGCAAGTTCAAACAAAAAATAAAGAAACAGATTACCTAGGTACTTACATTTTCCAATAAACTGGCTGTTTCCATTAAACCAGATAAGCCGAAATCAAGATTTGTAGATCATCTTATCTAAATGATTAAAGACGTTATGTGCGATGCTGCGATAATATGATAATGTATTTGTATACAAAGCATTTAGATTTTTTTACAAGTATATAAGCATAGAAGTATATATACAAGTTTCTGTTTTGGCTACCTACTGTCCAAGAAGATGTTGCCTGGATAAAAAGCAGCCAATAAAAAGATTAGTTCTAAGTTCTTTAACAAACTCTACCTACATTAAAAACTTGAAGGATAAAAGGAGAATGAATGTTAAAAAATTGCTTATATTACTTAGAAAGATTTTATCAGTTATAAAAGGACTAATATTAGTGAAACGTATTCAATTATAGAATTCTCATATCCTATAACTTTCTCAAAGTTTTCTTAGAACCTAGAGGTTAGACCACAGATAGGAATATACTTATGTGCGCTTTTATTTTACGAGATGCATAAAATTGCTCCGATGCGACATGAAAGAAAGATAAACAAACATACTTTCGCTTTAATAGTACATATTTAATAATTAATATTTAATAGTAAGGATAACCATATCAGTGATCTGCAAGTTCAACAGCCGCCATAAGTTTAACTGCATGAAAATTGTTTGTGTTATTCCGTCAACATGTGTACAACAAACAAAGGACTTTACCCCAAAACTTTATCGAAATCCAGTTACTTTAAAACGTCTCAATCGTGTTTAGAATATAAATGAAAAGGCACGGAAGAGATAGCGGCGGCCTGCGGAGCGACAACACATTGTTTCACTATCGAGCCAAGTGTAAAGAATTAGGAGATATGCCATCGCACGTGCAACACATAAACTAACATGGAAATACACTAAACGGTGACACTATTTATTTTATGTGTAGATTAAACATCGATTGCCTCAATTTCCTGAATAACTATTATGCATAATAATATCAATTGCCACACTTTCCTGAATAACTATTATGCATAATAATATCAATTGCCACACTTTCCTGAATAACTATTATGCATAATAATATCAATTGCCACACTTTCCTGAATAACTATTATGCATAATATAATTATATTACCTACTGTTAGATGAGATCAAGAACGTACATCACTAGTCGCGGAAACGTCCCCTCCCTAATGCTGGCAGATGTCACTTGTCAGTCGATGGCGCGGAAAGAGTGTAACTGTGACGCGACATTCCTTTTGGCTTAATTAAAAAACTATTACTTCATTTAAAGTTCTTTCAATATCTTACATAATTCAGAAGTGGTATGTTCTCACGAGCACAAACGATAATCTGATTGTGTGACCTTGCTCGCGGTACACGTGGTGACAAGTTTGAAATATATCGTCGGTGTGGTATATGGTGCCCAAAAGACCTTGGTGAGCTCCATCCATATTGTTTTTTTTCATATTGTCTAAATTCTGTTTGGATTACTAGAACATTAAATAAACAATAACTAGTGAATATTAAAACATTCTAAGTGTGTGGACTATTATAATAATAAATTATAATATTTTGAATTTATAGAAGATAATTTTAAAAACTTAATTTCTATTTCATTTCTTGTGTGCGTTATATATAGTGGACAATTACTATAGAATAACATATGTGTGAAATAACATATGTGTGAAGTGTATATGTGTGAATCAGAACAATTTAATAAAACCTAAGTCTAATTAGATTCTTGATATAGAACAATTCGTTATAAACCTAATTTTAAGTAGATTTTAATTAAATAGTAAGTGTAATATGGGTCGCTCCAATGATAGGAAACGGGCTCGTAGTAGCACAAGTTCTTCATCTTCCTCTTCTGGGGAAGGTGGGAAAAAGCTCAAAAATAGTATAAGGAAGAAGGAAAGGAGGATCAAGGAATTGAAAGAATTAGTCAGACAGTTAAGAAAGAAGAATATGCCCGCTAGAAGTGGAACACCGCCCATATCTAAGTCGAGTACCAGTTTTGATAAGGATATGCGACCTGTTGTGCGTTATGTAGGGCGTAACGACTTTGTACCAGAATTTAACCCCCAAACAACATCAGTATCGATTGAACATTGGATTCGGAACTTAGAGAGCACAGCCAGGATGCATGGGTGGGATGAACGTACCCTAGTATGCAATTGCACCTCAAAATTGAGTGGGTACGCTAAAGCGTGGTATGAACAACAGGCTTCATATGAGATCAATTGGGACGAGTGGAAGGAAAAGTTAATAAAGGCATTTCCGTTCACCAAGAATAAACTTTCTCAGATTAGGGAACTCGTCAATAGGGTGAGGTTGCCAGATGAGGACCCAATTGAATTTTTCTACACAAAGCTGGGTATTGGAATGTCTTGCCATCTGAGTGATGAAGTCATAACTGAAGCTGTCATTGGGACACTTGGTAACAAGCTGTGGGAAGTTGGTGCTAAGTCAGCCGGGTGCCGTGATAGTGGTTCTCTTTTGCAATATTTAGGTAGCATTAATTCTGCAGATTTGGGCAATGATAATAGTCAGCCAAGCACCTCCAGACCTAGTGACCAAAAATTAAATAAAACAACAAAATGCTTTTCATGTGGCAAAATTGGCCATAAGGCTAGCAGGTGCTATAGGAGTACTAAGAAAACAACTCAAGTTCAGAACAAAAATAAAACTGATAAAAGGTGTTCATTTTGTGATCGGGTTGGTCATGTTGAAGCTGACTGTTTCAAGAAACGGATCCAGAAACATTGCAATTTCTGTGATATTAAGGGTCACACTCTTGATGAATGTAGGAAACGGTCAAGAGCGAGTCCTCAAAACAAACTGGTGCGAAAAGTTCAGACAGTATGCAATGATGTATCAGACAAAAAGTATTTTAAAACTGTACTGATTAATGGGAACCCTGCTGAAGCTTTTGTTGATTTTGGTAGTTCTTGCAATACTATGAAGCAGAGTTTTTGTGAGCGACAAAAATTGGAATGCACAACTGGTAATGACATGGTTATAAAGGGCTATGGTGATGCTCTTACTCTACCTCTTGGTTTGACTACAGCTGTGTTGACGGTGGATGGACTTGAGTTGGAGACTAAGTTTTATGTTGTACCAGATCAAGTTCAAGATTTTGATATTTTAGTGGGACAGCCATTTACTGAAGCGGAAGACGTTGTGGTGGTGAAGACTGCTTCTCAACTTAGCGTCTTCAAAAGAGATATGGCTTTGGAACTTGCAGAGCTGTGTGAAGACATTGAAAAGGTGCGTCTCTACCCTTATGTTGATGTTGTGTTAAATCCAGGCTTGAATAAGGTAACAGTCAGAACTGACCCATTGGCTAGGGGTATCATGGATGTGAAGCCCAGTGAACAGAGACTGCCAATGCATGAAAAGGACATACTGAGTGGGGAAGTAGAGAGTGAAGATGGATCAGTCGTTATAAAACTTATAAATAGGACACATGGACAGATTGAACTAAAAAGTGAAGAATGTGTAGCTCGAGCTGAATTGAAGAACATGGTCGAGGAACCAGTGAATGTACCTAAATTGGGTGATCACTTGACTGCTGAGGAACAAGAAGCTTTAAACTCACTTCTCGAGAACTATAGCGGGTGTTTTGCTAGCAACGGAATGGAGTTAGGGAACTGTAACATTGAAATGAACATCAAACTGACAGCAAACAAGGTAATTAATTACAAGCCGTACCGGATGTCCTTTCATGAAAGAGAGGTGGTAAGAAATATTGTGGCAGAGTTACTTGAAGCTCGTATAGTGGAGAAGTCAACTTCGCCTTATGCAAGTCCTGTACTGCTAGTGAAGAAGAGGGATGGGGGCTATCGCATGTGCGTTGACTATCGAGCATTGAATAAAATTACCGAAAAAGAAAGATATCCCCTACCTGTCATTCAAGATCTACTGGACAGACTTGTTGATAAGACAATGTTCTGTTGTTTGGACCTGGCGAATGGCTATCACCAAATTAAAATAGCAGCAGACTCGAGACCTTACACGGGTTTCGTCACACCTGATGGTCATTTTCAATACCGGATGATGAGTTTTGGGCTTTGTAACGCTCCCGCCGTATTTCAGCGGGCCATGAACGAAATACTTGCTCCTGTTATTCATGAGTGTGCGGAGGTGTACATTGATGATGTCATAATTTGGGGTAATGACGTCGCTAGTTGTCTGGACAATCTCAGGAAAGTTTTAGAGTTGATTGATGCTGCTGGTGTCAAATTGAAGCGGAGTAAGTGCTCATTCCTTACCAAAACTGTAGAATATCTTGGACATGAGATTCATGGAGGAGAGATACGACCATCTTCTCGCAAAATAACAGCTGTTGCGGACTTCAGGGCTCCCAGTAATGTACACGAGCTTCGTCAATTCTTAGGGTTGGCTAGCTACTTTCGCAAGTTTATTAAAGGGTTTGCTACAATTGCGAAGCCACTTACAATGTTGACCAAGAAGACTGCTGAGTGGAGCTGGGGTACCGAACAGACTGAAGCTATGGAAACATTAAAGAGGGTACTTACTTCTAATCCAGTCCTTGCGATTTATAATCCGAATCGTGAAACACAGATCCACACTGATGCTTCGAAGTTGGGTCTGGGTGGAGTGCTACTACAGCGACAAGAAAATGGCGACTGGAAAGCTGTTGCTTACGCGAGCAGACAGACCACAGCTACTGAGGTAAACTACCATAGTTTCGAACTTGAGGCGTTAGCTGTCGTCTTTAGCATTCAAAAATTCAAAGTGTACGTAACGGGTATTAAATTTCGAGTTGTGACAGATTGTTCAGCTCTGCGACTGGCATGGTCGAAAAGAGACTTGTCACCTCGCATAGCGCGTTGGTGGCTTGATCTGCAAGAATATGATTTTGACGTGGAACATCGACCTGGGACATCTATGGTACATGTGGACGCGCTCAGTCGAAATCCTATTGCAATTAAGCATATCGAGGAGAAGGACTTTATTAATGCCTTACAAGATGCTGATGAAGATATTCAGTCAACTATTACGAATTTACAACTGGAGTTAGACGCTAATAAACATAAAAAGGATGGGTTATCTAAGGACTACAAAATTGTAAACGAATTGTTGTGTCGTATTGTGGATGGTTCTGCTAAGCCTGTTGTGCCTAAAAGCGCGAGATGGCATATCATGAAGACTTATCACGACAACAATGGTCATTTAGGTGTAGAAAAGTGTCTGGAGGCTATTCAAGCCAAATATTGGTTTCCTAAAATGCGGAAAAGTGTAGAACGGTATGTGTCAAGCTGCATTGGTTGTCAGTTCGCCAAGAAACCGACTGGTAAACAGCCTGGGCTCTTACACCCGATTCCAAGAGCTCCTGTGCCTTTCGACACCCTACATGTCGATCATTTAGGGCCGTTTTGCAAAAGTAATGGGAAAACTTATATTTTTGCTCTGATAGATGGGTTTACAAAATTTGTGTGGTTAGAAGCTGTTGCCAGCGCCAATGCAAAAGGAGCTATTACTGCCCTAAATAGAATAATTCAAGTTTTTGGCTATCCCACAAGGATAGTGAGTGACAGAGGCACGGCATTCACCGGACGCGAATTTAAGGAATATTGCAGTGAGTCCGGAATAAAGCATGTTCTGAATGCCGTGGCGACTCCACGTGCAAATGGGCAGGTTGAGCGCCTAAACCGCACCATTCTTAATTCGCTAACCGCTCATATGGGCGAGGAGCAAAAAGGGTGGGATAAATACCTGCCTACAGTACAGCTAGGCATCAACTCGACCGTGAGCCAAGGGACTGGCAAATCGCCGTTGGAGCTATTATGTGGTTTGAGACCCCGTTTAGCTGGGGATATACAGGGAGCGTCATATGCGCCATCAAAGGTAGCCCCGAACAGAGAGGAAGCCTCCCGCAAAATTATTGATAACGCGGCACGAATGAAACTGCGGTATGACAAGGGTCGTCGTGCTAGTTTACCAATTGCAGTTGGTAGCTTAGTGATGGTCGAACGAAAAATTTTGCGACCAGGGCTGTCCAGTGGCAAGCTGATCCCTAAATACGCGGGACCATATAAGGTTACTGCAGTTTTGCCTAACGATCGTTACGAAGTCACGTCAGCTGCTAAGGGCAAAAGGGCCTATAAAAACATAATGGCACGTGACAAACTGAAGTTATGGCGAGCTCGATGTGAGACGTCATCTGATGATAGCGCTGCCTAATGGTGTTTTGAATTATTATCAATGAGCAGTTTCATGTTTTGATTGGTTACTGCGTCGCATATCTTGTGCCAATTAAAGTAGTTTGCCTATGGGGCCTTATACATTTGTTATGTAATAATTATGCCTCCGGGGCCTGTCGCTGTCCGCAGTGGTTACCTCCGGATATCTGATACAATACTTGCCTCCGGGGCCTAGTGTATGTGTTAACACTTGTTTTCCGAGCCTGTTCACACTGAAATAACTTATGTTGCCTGAGGGGCCAAGGCATCATTGTCGTATTGTACGCTTGCCTTAGGGGCCTTAGCATAGTCGGCCAATGTCTTGCTTGCCGTGAGGGGCCTCAGCACTATCACCGAAGCCTGCGTTTGCCTCAGGGGCCTCGCAGAGATGGCTTGCCTCAGGGGCCTTAGCAATATCAACGAATCCTGCATTGCCTCAGGGGCCTCGCAGAGATGGCTTGCCTCAGGGGCCTTAGCAATATCAACGAATCCTGCATTGCCTCAGGGGCCTCGCAGAGATGGCTTGCCTCAGGGGCCTTAGCAATATCAACGAATCCTGCATTGCCCTAGGGGCCTCGCAGAGATGGCTTGCCTCAGGGGCCTTAGCAATATCTACGAATTCTGTATTGCCTCAGGGGCCTCGCAGAGATGGCTTGCCTCAAGGGCCTTAGCTGAAGAGCTGCCGAAGCTGTCCGTTCGAGAAGCAAGAATCGTTGAGTCCGCGGGAATGAGTGAGTTCCGGTGGCCAGCCGGGGGAACTTCCTTCGGGGACCGAAGAGTTGCAGGATGGCCGAGCTGTTAGATGAGATCAAGAACGTACATCACTAGTCGCGGAAACGTCCCCTCCCTAATGCTGGCAGATGTCACTTGTCAGTCGATGGCGCGGAAAGAGTGTAACTGTGACGCGACATTCCTTTTGGCTTAATTAAAAAACTATTACTTCATTTAAAGTTCTTTCAATATCTTACACTACCTACACAAATTAAAGCCTATCTATTAAATTTATTAAAATTTTCAATAATTAGGTACCTACCAAAGATCACAAACCACAAAAAAAATACAAAAAATAGCAAAAAATCTGATATTTAATAATCTAATAGTATAACAGTCAGTACCTAGTAATAACATTACTACCTACTGACTTCATATTTAGCATGCAGCTGTACCTACATTTTTAAAATAAAGCAATAGTAAACACATAATGACACCAATACAGTAATATTTAATATATAAGTATAATTAAAGGAAGCTTACATTATAAACTTAAAAGAATAATAAATATCTTAACTGAAAATGAAACCCGAAAACAATTTTTTTTAAACTCATTTATTGTTTCTACCAACTTCCCCTTGCCGCTCGAGGCATAATTCACGCAAATATCTATTTTTCTTTGTTGAAGCGAGGGTGAGTCCCTCCCGGGGAGTGCTGATGATGAGTTACGAGGCAGAGGCAATAGGCTGGAGGCCGGAAATCGCCCCTCTTCGCCGGTGCCATCCCGCCCTACTTCCGATACCAATCGGCGGGCGTTTGCTTACATTGCTGCTGTATTTCATAATTTATTGACGATTTTGATGCTGATAATGTATTGGGAAACGATTCTGGATGGATTAAAATTATACATAAACTTTTGTGTGTCCGAAAAATCCTTGAACAGTCTGTTTTTCATGAATCAATCGAATGGCGTTGGCCTGCTGAAAATAATTTACATGAATTGTTTTATTTAAAGATATATCAATACTTGAAGGTAGAGTCTTTTAAAAACTGTACATTTAAGGTGCAAGGTAAGTTTAAATAAAAAAGCCCCATGACACGCTCAAATTTAAATATCATCTAGATCTTTAACATTAATAAATTAAATGTTACTTTTTTTTTTTTATTTCTATATTATACCTATAAAAACAAATATATTCCTCCTGTAGGTACAGTATTCCTTCACCGACATTTGAAAATCTTTAGCCACTTAATTGTATAGTATTCTAACACCCAGCCCATTGCCACAGGAGCATTAAGAGCAGGCTTACCAAGTGGCTAAGTGCATGTAGACATCGATCAAGGGTTGTAGGCGCGTGTCGGCGATCTACGACAAAACAATATTCATAAATAATGTTCATAACAATGCGCGGATGATGCGCGCACGTGGCCGCGACGCGTGTATCCCCGGCCGCATGTAATTATTTGCACTTATTAAAAAGATCATTTTCTTTTATTAAATTACGGTTTGTGTGAACTGTGATTCTATATTTATGTTGGTTTATACCTACTGTTTTGGTGGTTAGGGATAATGATAATATAGGAGAGTTATTTCTTAAATTAAATAAATAAATAAATTTATCTATTGGAAATTTAATTTTAATTTTTTTCTAAGTCCGCATTAGAATTTTTATAAAATGGGAAATCAGACCAGTACATTATTTTTAATATTATTTCCAGTTATATGCTCCAGTTCCAGTGGTGTAAGTAAATGTAATGTAATTTATAGCAACTACCCAACATAATGCAAAATAGGCACGTTTTGTAAAGAGCGTATTAATAATAAAAAAATTGTAGAATAATGTTTGGGTTCCAGTAAGCATGATAATAAAAATAAATAAATTTAAGTGAATAATTGACAAAATATATCGACGAGGATGGGATTCGAACCCACGCGTGCAGAGCACATTGGATTAGCAGTCCAACGCCTTAACCACTCGGCCACCTCGTCTTGCGCAAGAGATGTGAAATTCGTCATCATGTTGCCATCTTCATTTATAAACAATAGAAAGTTATGCTTTCCACTATAGCACAACCAGTGAAATAAATAATATGATGCCACCTATTAAATTGACCACAGTATAGTAAAAAAAATCTTTAAATATTCATGTATATTGTATATATACATATAATAAATCTGTAGAAGGGTCTGTCTTTCTGTCTGTCTGTCTGTATGTGAAGGCATCACGTAAAAACTAACGGTTCAATTTCGATGAAATTTGGTATACTTTTTATACCAGAAAAATACGTAGAAAAAATAAATCTTAATTTTTCTTAATTTTTCCGCGCGGACGGAGTCGCGGGCGGAAGCTAGTATACTAATATTAATCACACAGCTGTTGTAAACAGACCTCTAAATCAGGTTACATAAACTATTAATATTTGAAAACACTTCGTACTTATGGTGATATGATTTATATTTTATGTAAATAGAGGTAAGTTAATTAAAAATAGGTTATACAGTATACTAGTATCAATAATTAGCATAAGAACACTACAAGTCTTTATTATTATCATCATTATACCTAACTCGCGCCTGATTTTACCTCCAAATAAAGAGTACCTACTACCTACCCACTTAGGGGGTGATAATACACCAAAAACACCAAATAGACAATACCACTGAGGTCTTTATCAATGCGACGTTATCAAGAAAATAATTATCAATTCTGGGTATAAGTTGTATACGTAGTATATTATTATTAGTCTGTGGTATAAGTTATAACAGTCCCTATTATCTACTTAAGATATTTTAAACCCACTTAAATTATATTTATAATTATGCCTTTTATTTCCTATTACATTACAAACATTGCAATTAATATTAATTAAGTAAGTACATATTTTACTCGTTTTCTTGCATGTTTGGATATAGGTCCCCTTCAGTTAATTATACCACTTGGTTCTACCTTCACTCCTTCAGGCGTTGGATTCACTATAAGTATTCCTGTTATCTTTATGATGTCATCAGTCCACAGTTTCCAATGTCTTATAAAATCCACCTACTTGAATTTAATAATGTAAAACTTCATTCATAACTAATAAGTAAAATTGCATCTTTCAACTCTGGTTGTCACCATGAACCTATAAGATTAAGGCAAAACAATCAATCACATTCACGTGTTTTTGATATTAATATAAAATAACTACTATTTGAATCAAATTAGAATTTTGAGTTAATTACTTCATTTAAAATAAATTAAAGATGTTTTATGCGTCATAAATTACAGTTTAAACTGGCATAGTGTCATAATTTTATATTTATAGCAAGCCTACACCTTTCTTTTGTTCAAGTGCTTTTAAACGCCTAATGTTTTGACATTTTTTTATATAATTTTTATCACTAATCCCGGCAGATGTTCCCATCATATTTGTACCTGTTCTCTATAATTTATGAAAATTTTGCATACAAATTTAGTATTTACATACATCGCTTAATATTAAGGTTCTATCTAAGTGTTGTTTAATTTTTATCACAGATTTTTATGATAGTATTAACACATTATGTAGATGAGGTAATGATATCTTAAATTTTTAAATAAAAAAGATGCAAGGTAATGCCATAGGATTAAACAGAAAGAAGAGAAGTTGCAGCACAACATTCACTGTTAAACAAAATAACTTTTAATAGGTATTAAAAGATCTATTTGAACTATGTACTTGAAAAGACAGAGAAAGAAGGCATAACTACGTAATACATAATGACTATAACTACGACCTATATCTAGTCATTTACGTATGAAACCTTTCTCTGTCTATAGATTATAGTACCTAATACACACATAGATAGAGCAGCATAAGTACATACTTGCTATTTTCAGATATAGGGGAAAAAAAGTACTGTAAAATATCACAATTCACAACAAATTACGTTTACATAATAAAGTACATTCATAGCTAAGTCTAATTAATTATTAAATCACGCACACATCATCAGCACCAATCTTTTCATAGAGCGAACATCACACATTAAACACCAGTACCTGGTACCCACTATGATAAGAAATCAGTTTTAACAAACATTTACTAATCCACGTTATTAAATGTATTATTGTGGCAATAATACCTTAATCTCGAGATAAGTAATCTAATCCTTTATTTTTACAATCGGTAGGAAACTGCTTTTTAATTTATGAATATTGTTTTTTGTTTCTTCGAGTGCATATTATTTTTCCCTTTTTATTTTAGCATAAATTTTAACAACATGAACTTTAATAATCATATTGCTGTAAATACCGTAACGTTATACGTAAAGTATCTACATATTACGATAGACGTGAGCACATAATAAATAATAATATTAACGTAATCAAGACTTCCTTTCTAATACAAATTTTATCGTAGGCTTTGATTAAATTACTACTGGACATATCACGTATTCAAATCTGCCTCATTGACCATTGTACCTCACTCTCACCAGGCATCATCAAACCATTCCTATTTATACAAACATCCACAAGTTTTATTTGAATCAGTCGATCCTGTTAAAACTCAATTCAAATGAATCTTTAAGGCGCCAGGGCTACGGTGCAGCGTCCCTCGAATATGACAAATAACATGAAATGAAACTACACGAATACCAACATAAAATAAAAATGTCAAAAATTTAAATTAAGGATTAAAATATTTAAATTTAGTGCGCGTCCCGCTCACGCTCGTAGCGTCTCTGGGACCACGACGCGAAGCCTGCGTACGCGCCTGTCGAGCCTGCGGTTGGTTAGTGTGGAGAGAGCGCATTATTTCGTCCTTATTTTTATTTATGGATAGTTTAAAACTTTAAAACAATTCGAACATTTCTCTATTCCTGTCATAATAGTCTGATAATCTTTCAGTCTTCAGTAATGACGATATTATGAGGATACGTGAATATTATTTAATAATTAGATTTTTAAGAGTTACTGCTCGGTATAAAAATAATTAACATAATATTATGATGAGAAAAAAGACAAAGCAACAAAAAGCGATTTTATAGATAATACACAGATTTAAAATATGAAACCTACCTACTGTATCATATTATATGTAGGTACCTATTTTGACATAGGTGTTTCGTTGACAGGATGTATAATAACGGCTTTATAATTAGCATTGATTTATTTAATTTGCATAAATAATTTTCGGAACATGGTTAAAAAACTGGAAAATGTAGATTACAAAAATCAAATAGCATAGTCAGTATATAATTTTTCATTCATGGAATATTTTGATTATCTTTTCGCCAAAGTTCTCTCCATACTTACCTATCCCGAATACTATAAATTAATGGACTGTACTCCGCCAGAAATTTTAAATATTTGAAAGCACGTTTAGAAAAAATCAAAGTCTCCACTAACATAATATATTACATAAAATAAATAATACAATCATAAAGTAGTTATAAATGTAGTGTTTATAAAACGTAATTGTTGTTTTATGGTCCATATATTTTGGGATGGGACTCGGTTCAGGAATGGCCGGGCTTTTGGGAGCCTAGTGAAAGTCAATTTGTTTTAATTAGTTGAGCTAAACTGAGGGTTTGGATAACTCATCAACAAAACAAACTATTTATTTACGTTGGTTTCGGTAATTAAACTATTGAATATCGACCATAACTTACGAAGGTCTTAATAATATAGAGCTTCGGCTAAGTGTTGGAAGTTTAGGACTTAGGAGGGTTTTCGGGCCATGTTAATACGTTCAGTGGTTATAGATATGTATAAGACATTCTTAAAATTTCATTCTCTTATCTTAGAAACCAATACGTTTTAAAGTATTTAATCTCAATCTTGATATCGAAGTGAGTTCTATAAAAATATATGACCGTATAAAAACGTTACAGCGATACAAAATTAATACGTCTGTATATTGTCACGCATAAATATATATAAACAGCTGTGCATTTATTATATTAGTATAAAAGGCACTGATGTCTATAGATGATGTAATACCTATGCATGTGTTTCACCCAAATCGTAATTAAATTAGTATAACTTAGAACCTATCCATAATCCAACATTCTTTAAATTTTAACTCATTCTGGGAAATGTTTACACCATCAAAAATCAGAGTACGATAGAGATTCATTTTTTTTATTGAGCGTATACCTACTATATAATATATTTACGTATTTAAAAAAATCCATTAAAAACCTATTAACATTTAATAAGAATCGTAATCAGAAAAAATCAATGGAAGATCTCTCGTTCGTATGTTTATAGGTGAAGTCCAAAATAAATTTCCTTCAGCCTTTCCTATTATATTCTCGTATATTGTATGTGTTGTGATACTATAATGTTAAACAATATTGGTGTAAGAACTAAGAGGTACTACTACAGAAAGCCCAGTATATTACTTTCTTCCAATTGAAATGGGATTTGACAGTTTTTATCTTTGTTCAAAACCGGAAAATTCGATTAGGTATACGCTTCCATAACGATTACGACATGTTATGCCATTAATATTATCTTAATCGTGATCAGTATTGCACGAAAACGTCTAAATTAGACTTCAGGTAATGTATTTCTGCAAGTGACAGGCCATAATTCGCACCCCTCCCTGCATGTACCCGACAGCCGACCTTTGTGCACTAATAGTAGACTGTATCGATAGGACGTGCCTCCGACGTGCCCCACGCAAAAATGTACGCAATCCTATTTCGACAGTTATATTAAATTTAACAATCTTACGGCGTAGAGCTTAAGATTAAACTTTTAGAGGGTTTCAAAATTATAATGAGCTGTTATAACTATACAGAAGTACAGAAAATGCCGCCCTGATGCAGTATTTAGTTACGAACATTTATTCAATGTAGAGTGTACCTAAGTAGCAAGTACTACACAAGTCTTATTTCACCATTTTATTTTCTTTATTTTTAAGGACAAGAGAAAGTTTATAGCATGACCCCAAGACATGACCATAAAGCACAGCTTAAGCTGTTGGCATAACCGGGAATCCATGTAAACAATCAATGTGTTCTACCTAATTGATTAATTTGTGATAATGTCTGTTCTAATAAGAAATAGTTTGCATGTGCCAACTGCCAAGGCATGTGCTAACTATTAACCTGTTGAAACAACAGTGGCGTTGACAGAAGACATCGTCGAAAGGAAAAGCGAGGTGAAGGTGAGGGCAAGAATGGCAAGATGGTATTGATTGCCACGCCCACCCGCAGCGCGTTGCCTAGCAACCAGCACCTGACAGCTTTTCTCTACGAAATTCTGTAAATACGAAGCCTCTTTCACGAATTTGCGACTTCATTCCATACTTTGGTTGTCTGCAAGTTGTCTGCATCCACTGAAATCTTTCAAGTTCGTTTAACGTAGGTACGTCCAAGGTTTTCGTAATAAACAATTCAATTTGTTGTTTAGATGAGAGCTTTAGAGAGCTTTATGTACAAAAAAGCATTAACTACCTTCTTCTAGTATTTTTAAAATAAAATAAGATCACGCTCTACATTTCAATAAATATATTCTATGTTACTTGTGAGTTGTGTTGTTTAAACTTAGGAAGTACCTACCCTTGTACCTACCTACCTATATCAATAAATTGTCTATGTTAATGAGCTTTGACAAAATATATACTTACATTATTACATATCTATAAATAATGGTAACTATAAGTTATTATTTATATTAAAATACGTATCACAGACACCTGCTAACTAGGGAAAAAGAAAACCTGCACCATAATTTATGTAATATGTTGATTTTCTAGGTTAATGTTTCGAACATTTCTAAACTTTTCACTGCAGTCTATATAAGCAATATTGTAAATTGAGATATTTATAGATAATTGAATAGTCTAAATTCCTGTAATCCCATCGAATATTGTTATAAAGTTTCCTCTAAAGAATCCTAAAAATCGCTAAAAATGTTTGCGTATTAGCAAAATTCTTATAACAAAAATTATGCAAATTAAAATTTTTGCGAGTAATAAATTTATTTAATGTTGCTTAACAAGTGAAAGTACTGAAATATTGTTTTGGGAAACTGTCTAATAAAAAAGTTTTAATAAGCTCGTACAAAGGACACCGCTGAGAATCGTCCTTTTAGGATAAACTCAGCTGAAATTTATAACAATATTTCTTTCGCTTTTTAATTTGCAAAGTACATCAAAATATTTAAGCCAGTATGTCTTCCGATATTTTTCTATTGGTGCAAAATTTTGCATCATGTTTTTTAGTTAAGAAATAAAAAGATAAATAAAGTTATGTTCTCTTCAGGCTCAAAGTTTTGTTTGTAAATAGTTGTTGTGCAACATTTTTGATGTCCAAATTATTACCTACTTAACTTACTTATATTTTAACTTACCTTCTTAGTGCAGGCATCACTATCTATTAAATATTTGTGGTACAAAATACCATATGGTACTTGCTCTACATAAATACGTAGAGCAGGAACTCTTCACTACATAGTATAAAACAAAGTCGCTTTCTCTGTCCCTATGTCCCTTTGTATGCTTAAATCTTCAAAACTTCGCAACGGATTTTGATGCGGTTTTTTAAATAGATAGAGTGATTCAAGAGGAAGGTTTAAGTATATAATTTATTAGGTTTTAGACAAAGTGGACGAAGCCGCGGACGATAAGCTAGTTAAATATAATTTAAACAACAAGCAGTTCTAATAAGAAACTGACGAACTAATTAGAGATCAACAACATGGAAATGTTCAAACGGTGAATAATATGCCCATTTGCCTTTCCATCTTATAAAAAGTATTACACAAATACGATGATACTAAAAATCAGTGTATTAAACCGAGGTGGCCTAAGCCAAAGTGTTATTTATGCTCTTTTTATCTCAAACAAGGATCACCTTTGTTGCCGCTACTTTTTGTCGCCAGCCAAAAAACAATGTCGTTAAAGGACCTAACGATTGTACCGAACCGCTTTGTCTAATCGATGCGGATTTCTTTGTAGATTTAATCTTTACGATATCATTGATCTTTATTACAAAACGATTTTGTTTTAAATTAAGCAAGTGATGTTATTACATACGGCTAATGAAAATTCAATAATATCGCAAAAACTTCTTCAAGATCCAGTCTCTAAATACTTATAATGCTATCTGATATCTCTTTCAAATCAAGCTACCACGGGCACTTAATTTATATTTTATTAACAAAAAAGTCGTTTAATAAGATGGAAGTTTTTTGTGAACAAATAAAGAAAGTTTAAAATAAAAGATAAGATCTTACAACAAATATTTCTTGATAAAATATATTACACACCTATCATATTAAAATTATAACCTATAATTTAATTTTCAAAACGGCCCTCATAAAAAGTGACGTTGGGTGTTGTCAGGTGAAAAAACTGGTCGCATATTCGTTTGTTTCTTTTTTTTCCATGTTAGTTAACCCACGTTATAGTTTAGCGGTTCGGAAAAGATAGATGAAACGCGTTCTAGGAATACCTTCCATAATTCAACAGTTTTAAAAATCTGGATGCTATTAAAATTTGAAATTTTATGCATAATATTAATGAAAATTTTTCTTGAGAATAATAAAAACATTTTATGACATTATCATGGCAGTTAAAATTTAAAAACGTAGGTGAGTTGAAGGTATTTTGGTGAACATAATCATGAGTGACAATAAAAAGGCTCTTACACGAATAAAAAGCGAACTTATCATGTGCCAAGCCAGTGTTTACCTAATTCCATTAAAGTTGATTTTTGGTGATCACCATAAGTATTACACAGATTGAAGTTATTAATTTCACACATACTTGATACTATATACCTAGGTATTAGGTACTTGATACAAAAGGTTTCTTATTTACGGACATTCCATGTTTTTCAGTCTTCCTATTTAAAGAACCCACACAATTTTCCAAGCCAAGATCAACATAAACAAAGCAACGTAATAACTGATTAAGCAACAAATAAGAATAGGTACTTTGTTTTATGAATTTTGTGATTCACGAAAAGACAACTTCTATCAAGAAATATTATAAAAATAGCGCCAATATGATTAATAAGAAGGTTTTTATTTATATAATAGTTATACCTAAACTCTACTTTAAAATACAGATTACCTGCTTACTTTTTAAGATTCAATACACTTCCGATGGTTACAGGGCCATGTTACTAGTTATTTGTAGTAAGTTTTACCTGAAGTTTAATTATTTTTAAACAGCAAACTTATTTGAAAACTACACTCTCCCACGACCTAAGCCCGCGATCTTTGACGAATTACATGGCCGTCTGACAGGACATCATTTTATACCTACCTACACCTTTCGATCAATTCTTTGAAAGATGATGGCAAAAAATGTTGTTACCTATGTAGTTATATTTATATAAATACAAAACTACAATGCTTTTTATTATATATCCGTGTTTTATTCCTTTATCAAAAATAAAAAATTGTTTACTTAGTGAATTGTAAAAATTATCACAAATGTTGTTTAATATAAAAAATTCTTACATAATTTTTTTTATTTATATGGATTATCATAATAATGGAATATTTCTCATATTTTAATACATAATTTTATTTTTAATAAATTAATTACCATGAGGGTAATAGTTGGCCAGTACTTAAAAAAAACTCCGACCTACTTAAAACCTCCTACTTAAAAAAAAACTCCATAACAATATAATAATATAGCTATTGTCATTATTTTTCCAGTCCATCCACGGCTAATAAAACCGTTACCTACTTCATTTAACAGGTGGTGATCTTTGATTTAACAAAAGCATAGAGGTCCACTACAACAATAGCTTATTCGATCTAAAAGCGGAGCCACAACAGATGCTTCAATACAAACGAATGATTAATTGTATATGTTGAATCGTTTTTTAATGTAAAAACATATTTTTGAATTTCGCCTTTTGTTTATCCACGACGACGCCAACTTGTCTGCACCAGAGCGATTCGAATTTTGAAGAGCGATCATTAATTATATTTTGTCTTACTCACGCATTCCATTTTCAAAGTCGATATGATCTATAGATCTGATCTACGGGTCTATCGATCACGCGCATTGGAATCTAAATTTATTCATTTAGTTTATTTTTTGCAGACTATGTAGGTATTTTGAGGTAGGTTGCGTGGTATAGATATTTTTTCATCAGTAGGTACCTTGTGGGTACTTAATTTGAAAACTCATTACTTAGTTCACAGATCGTATCGTACAGTAAGTATTTTGTAAAATGAACTCTAAATGGCAACTTTTTCAATTCTGATTTTTGGGTATCTAAAAGAGGTATATAAAAAGTAACTTTAATATACCTATATCAACAACAAAATAATCTGAATTATAAAAATCCAGCATAAATGCAATTTGTCAAATCATCCTTTAAATACTACACAAGACGTTTGTAATTAAGCGATTTCATAGAAAAAGACTTTATTAGAAGATAACTAATTATCTGTAAACAATATTTCATCTCCGAAGATGGCAAGACGCGAGACAAAAAACAAAAGGTCGAAATGACCGCGCCAAAACCAAAACGCTCGCTCAAAACAAATAAACCTAAACAAAAAATGAAGTCGGTTAATAAGTTGGATGACATTTGGGAATTCGAAAAATTCTTCCTAAGCATTATTAATAGCGTACGGGGAATGGCGTCTGTATGATTATTAAAACGAGAAGACAACAATTACTTACGTGCCCTTAGACAAAGTCCTCTCCATCAATTAAACGGGCGGACCGTTTCGGTTACATGCTTATATTTTATCCTTTTATTGTTTCGACAAGACATTTTATAAACGTTACCATCGAGGCAGTCTTGTTTCGTTCCGAAGATTGCTTCTTCGTAACAATATACGTAGTATATTATTATTAGTCTGTGGTAACAAGTCCCGGATGGCGTGATAGCAAATAATTTTATAAGGACCTTTAACAATATGTCAAGCGGATTCGTATTCACTTTTTTCTTGCTTTCAATAAATAATACGTTCGCTTATAAGTTTACATTGTTCGATTTCGAGCGAGACGCAACTCGTCGATATTTCTCAAAAATTCTTTATTTTCATAAAAAAAAGCTCACAAAGCGGGTTCTTTATGCGTTTCGAAGATGCATTAGTTATTATGGGAGAATGATAATGTGATTATTGTTTTGCGAGCTTTTGGATGATTGATAGTCGTTTGTCACGGATAATGAAGTATTTTAGAGTCTTTAAATTTTATGCCCTAAGGGTCCGACAACAATGTGATGTATTGATAAGAATAAATTGATTTATAGAGTGGTATAATATTTACTCCTTTTTCTAGCTTTATTTATACTTTTAATTAATTTGTAACATCTTTCATGAGTTTCAATTTAAAGTTTAAAATGTCCGATGTGGCGATAAGATTGAAACTATCGTATGAACTTTCATCGACGATACATCTTTGCAGGACAATGCCGCACAAATTAATAATCCACGCCTATGCAGCTATTAGGTACGAGTAATTTTAATTTCGTCTATTGGTAAGTTCGATACGCTCTCACAACATAATGGTGATTATTTTTTATGTTTATAGTATCGTCAATACGTATTGTTACGGGTCGTGTCGATCGGCCGATTGTGGCCACGATTGACCGATAGCTAGGTATGCTGATTGTTCAATACCAATTTATCGACAAGGAACTAAAGAATTCAAAATTAAAACTGACATTTCATTTTAATGTACCTACTTTGAGCTTGAATAATTGTATTCTAAGTAATAATTTTATATAATGGGACGTATCACGTATATAGGTAACTAATTCACTGAAACGGATTGATGTGCACATTATAAAAAATAGATATAATTAACAGAGATACCTACTGTCTACAGGTTTGAAATCCCTATATATGTCGTGGTCATATCGTAGATTTGATCATTTCATGATATGAGTGGCCATTTCACGAAATGGTCGCATATCGTGAAATGGCCAATTTAGTTTGGCCACATCATGATGTGGTTTGGGCAGATCAATGATAAGAAATCGTTTCACGATATGGCCAATTAACGCACGGTTTTTTCATGAAATGACCAAAATTATTTGATCATATCGTAAAATAGTTACATTAATCGTTGGTAGAGGCGCTGCAAGCTCTGTGTTTATGTGATAAGATGGCGGCCGCTGGCGAAAATTAAATTATTTGCAGTTAAAAACTTCATAATTCGTTTAATAACAATATTACGAAGAAAGTCATAGCAAAGAATTTACGACGAAGAGGTACGAGTAGGTACTATGAAAAATGTGGATATCTTATATGTATTTTAGAAAAAATGCGACTTAAATAAAATTATTTAAGAAACTACTACTATATTATTATAATTGTTTGTTTTTTAAAAAGCGATCCGCTTTTGGCACTCGCCGGCCGCTGCCGCGGCACGCTCGCTTTGCTCGCTCGGCTCGTGCGTTGTTTATCAAAGTCTAACCTAACCTAACCTAATTGTTTTCTATTGCAAAAACGATTCGATTCTGGCATTCGCCGGCCGCTGCCGCGGCACTAACTTAAATGACATTAAACAAGTTTTTAGAATATAGTTATTCTGAAAATTTTTAATATTTTATGGACTCTTTATATTTTATACGATCTGGCCAAATGTGGATGACCAAATCGTGAAACGTTGACGATTTAACGATCTGATCAAACTATGTTGGCCATTTCACGATATGCGACCATTTCGTGAAATGGCCACTCATATCATGAAATGATCAAATCTACGATATGACCACGACATATACATTAGTTTAGTTAATAAAGTTAATTTAGGTTTTTGTTAAATTTTTACGTTATAAAAACCTATAACCATTTTAAGATCCTTTCTTTGGCTTTTTTCATGAACAAAGGCAACCTTTTTCCTCCCATTCCGATAAGTTCAATATTGACTTTAGATATTTATATAATTAATTGCGAAGGATCTCTCGTGAAAATAAAAAGCTAGCCCATGTTACAAGGCGTGGTTGCCCCGCCCGGGTTGACCATCCCACCTATTATTATCCACTTAACTGAATCACTTCTGTATGGGATATTTTATCTTTTCATTGGAATTTTTCAAAACATACCTTTAATTATAATTGATCGTTTGAAAGATAACTTATTTGGAAAATCTGAGTTTGATTTTCAATACGGTCGGTGTAGTAGGTAGATTTTAACAATTCATTATACCATTCATTAAACCTGTTGTTTTATGTAATTCATATAGTAATTTATATAATTATTTAAATTGGAAATATTCAAACAACCATAAATAAAATAAGGAATCCCTAATATTCTCCATATTCTTAACTAAGATACTTTATTCCATAATAAATAATACTATATTCTGTAAAAAAAACAGTTCAAGAATTTTTAACACAATTTGGAATGTAATAAAACAATTTGTATCGAATTTATCCAACCAAAATGTGTAATTTAATGTTTACAGTTAAACACAATTAAGCCCCTCTACCTTCTAAGGGGCAACGGTTTGGATAGACCTCTGGGGATAGTCTCTTCACAAAAGGATAATAAGTTTACCACAAGTAAACAATAAATTGATTTTTTGGAGGGAAGGATTATGTTTTTCTTCTAGACATCATAAAGATTCATAGATAATATTGTTTTTTCATAAACTATATTATAGATAGATACGCATTTCATGCTTCTTTGTAATGGTTTAAATTTCAGCATCTTAAATTTAATTAAATAAGCAGCATTTATTAGTACCTATATCAATTGTTTACGTATATAATAGGAATATGCAACATATAAAAAGAATACGAATACGAATATCGTATACAAATTTTACTAAAATGAAATAAAGTGGAAAAAAGTAATCAGATTTTTATTTAACAGTAAATCTCGTCAGCTAATAAAGTCGCCATATCCATTCACCCTTGCTGTAATCAATGTCTAATTCCGTATTCGAAGCTTACGATAATGATTAACGACAAACTTTATTAATTCGATCTACTGGGATTAGAGGACGCTACCGATTGCGGAGGGTAGGTGGAAAAAACAAACGAATTTTGCAAGGGATTCCTCGGCAGGGGATCTTGTATGCACCCTTTGATCAGGGCTACGACTAAAGTCGTAATAGAAAAACATGGTTTTTTGCGTTCCATATCACCTTAAGATAAAATATACTTACATATTTGATTTCCATAAGATTTAGCATATTTTGCAATTGCAAAAGACCGTAGTGCTCATAAAGCATTTTTTTTATTAGTGGGTTTCGGGTAAAAATCTTTGTAAGTTGGTACACATCTGAAATGTAGGTACAAATTATAATCTAAGAAATATTCTCTTTTTAATATGAGTAACTTCAAAGTTTTCTGGAAAATGGAAGAATAATTAAATAGTTGATAATATTTTAAAAACCTCATAACAATAAAAGTTACAATATCTCCTTCCGTGTACAAGAACAACTCACAATAACATAAACCTAGTTGTATTTATATTAAAATGAAAATGGTCGATTCTTTTGATCAACCCTAGCATATCAAATCTTTATGTCAACACACAGGGGGCAATGTTTACGCTTAGGGATGTTCACTTTTAATAAACGCATTTATTTAACAGTAATACCAGTAGTAATCGTTTTAAATTACTTTATGATACTGTTGTTTTTAATAAAAATGTCTCTTGATTAATGTCTCTACGTCACTTAATTATGTATCTATAATATATATATCATAAATCAAATACATTTTGGACAAATTATATAATATCAAGTGTAATTTTTGTACAAGAAATAATAAAATGATAACCTCTTATGTCTTATTTAAATTAATCCTGGTCTGGTCTGGTTTCCATAACACAAGCGAAAAGCTTAGTATGGGATCAGATCGTGCCGTGTGTGAAAATTGTCCCGAAATTAAAAAAAAAAAAATCCTACCTCAAGGCACAATACATGTTTTCTTCCAAAACAGTTTTGAGTAAATAAACAAATCTTTAGTCAATAAATGTGTGTAGACAATCAGACCATCCATATAAGAGTGACCTTATATTATTATCTCAATGATAACTTACGCGTGCTGTGTTTACATAGTGCCGTTACTCGAGGATCCGGGTTACGAAAAAATTATACAGAAAAACATAATTTCAACTTTCATAACATAATTTATTTTTACATGTCTTTAGTTTACTTGTCTTAAATACACTTGAAAAATAATTGTATTAATGTTATGTAAAAGATGATCATATACTAGCACTAGCTTTCCGCCCACGGCTTCGCCCGCGTTTTCAAAGAAAAACCCGCATAGTTCCCGTTCCCGAGGGATTTCCGGGATAAAACCTATCCTATCTCTCAAGTTGGATCGAACTGCACACGGTGTGCGAATTTTATTATAATCGGTTAAGTGGTTTAGGAGTCCATTGAGGACAAACATTGTGACACGAGATTTATATATATTAAGATATGACTGCAGAAGGTATTTATTTTTTACTATTGATAGATATTATTTTTATTTGTACTACCTACCTAGTTAGTCATATTTTTTATTTAAAAATGACATCTATATCTAAGTATGTAATATAAAAACCTTTAATCATACATAATAAAAAGCCTTTTATTCTATGTAACTTATGAGCTTAAATGTAGTATAGGTAGTTTCCTTAACATAATCATAAAAGATGGGAATTTTCGATATTCCATCGCTTTTTTAACAATTTTTTTTTAGTTTTGCTTATATGTAGATATGTGATAATATTTTATCAATATTATGATTTATGAACAGCTATTTTTGTCTACTTTCTAACTAAAAATATTACCACTTTAATTCTGAATTATTTTATACTGTGTTTACTAATTAATCAGGTATTGTGTGGTATAGTTAATGTAAAGATATTACGAATATAATCGCGGTAAGATAATATTTTATAGTGGTGCAACTAGCGACTCGTAATCACACGTAACTCGTGTCACACCACGATCACTTATCTAACACCGATCCAAAATGTCATAAAGATTTAAACATCATGTCTTATCTTGAATATTTCAAGTGTAAGTACAGTCGTTTAGTAAATACCTATATATTTTTATAATAGTTTTTTAATGTATTGTTAAAATGACAGCGACAACTATTATATTTAGAGTAATTGATTATTGATACTATATTCACCACAACATAATGATAGTGCTAACTGGTACTTATCATAGTAACTGTACCTAGTCCACATGACGTGTCTCAAGGAAAACCTTGAGCTTCTTTATTTTACTTATCGCCTCTCAATAGTTTTTAATTAACTAGGTAGGTATATCGTGGCTTTTAAAACATTAAACAAAGCAGAAAAATAATTCAATAAACAGCGTGCCTAATTTAAAACCAGTTTCTTTGACATTCACTACTTCGTGCCATAGCGTACTCTTCGTAACAAATGCTGAGGAAAACAATATGAATATTAATTTAAAAGACTTTCCTCTTTCGATTCACAACTCAACCGTGCAGCACGTGACGCGATATTGTTTCAGTAAACCATTTTAACTTATTTATAAGAGTAGGAATATTAGAGTAGTAAAATATAAAATTTGTAAAGAATTTCGTGCACACATGTAAACATCAGTGCTACGAGACGACACTAAAGTTATTGTCTAAAGTGAACTCTATCGAAGTTAGTTTTATTCGGATTGCTAAGTGTTTAAAATGGTAAGTTTAGTAGGTATTTACGTTTTCTAATTTAAAGTTTTTTGTTTTGATTTATGGATATTTTTCACAGCTTCTGTGAGTTCTGTTATGTGCATAAACTTTTAAACTATGTACCTATTACTAATTCAGTTATTGTTTAATATAGTTAATTTTAAAATATTAAAATGGGACGAAAACGATCAATGATCATACGTGTTTAGTTTTCTATTTCATTCCCATAACTAATATTATGTAAATTGGAAAAATAATTATAATATTTTTCTTATTGTTTTATAGAAAAGTTTATTTCCTTTTTAATATAATTATTTTTTTTATTCATGGCTGTAATGCTATAACATATTAAAACTCTATGAATTGTTTTTTTAAAGAAAAATTAATAAATTAAATAATTAAATTGTAATGTAATAATCTTATTTTTATTTTTATTTCAGGGTGAATACAAAGTATCAACACGTACGTGTATATGGGCAATATTTATAATTGGAGGCATAACTCTTGTATCTGCAGCACCATCGGCAATCATATCTTGGCAGCCTGATAAAGACGATCCAGACCGATGTCATCCAACCATCATCGCACACAGGGGCGCGAGCGGATATGTTCCCGAACATACTCTAGGTTCATACGCTCTAGCTGTCATAATGGGAGCCGACTACGTTGAGCCTGATTTAGTTATGACTAAGGACGGTCATCTCGTAGCACGACACGACAATGAGCTCGGATTAACCACTAATGTCGCAGATCATCCAGAATTTGCTGATCGACACCGAAATCAAACCGTCGACGGAAATCAAATAAGCGGTTGGTTTACAGAAGACTTCACCCTAGCTGAAATAAAAACTCTTAGAGCCATCGAACGAATTCCAAATATACGACCGGGCAATGCACGTATGAATGACGTGTTTAAGATCCCAACATTCCAAGAAATTATTGATCTTGTTAAGAGTTTACAGATCAGTCAAAAGAGGACCATTGGTTTATATCCAGAAATTAAACATAGTAGTCATTTTAAGAAATTAGGATTACCCATGGAACAGCGTCTAGTGGATACATTCCATTCAAATGGCTATAGAGGATTGAAAGCCCCTGTGTATATCCAATCATTTGAAGTCGAAAATTTAAAGCAATTGAAGGAAATAACGGGCCTTCGTTTGTTACAATTATATGAAAGCGACAAGTCCCTTCAACCTGCCGATCAAGTTATACTTGGAACTAATCTCACTTACGGCGATATGGCGACTCCAGAAGGATTACAAGAAGTTGCTAAATATGCATATGCTGTTGGACCAGATAAATCGTTTATTATTCCTCGTAAAGAAGATAACACACTCGGAGAACCGACAAGTTTTGTCAACGATGCGCATGCAGCAGGTTTAAAAGTACACCCTTATACCTTCAGAGCAGAAAACACTTTTCTGCCTAAAGAATTTCAAAGTGATGACCCAGAACTTTCTGCTAGAGGAGATTTAGTAGGGGAATTACGAGCATACATCGCGGCGGGTATTGATGGTTTATTTTCAGACCAACCTGATATACCAGTTAGTATTAGAGAAAATTGTTAGTAATATTTTAGGTGACTCTAGCATAAGTAGATATAATTCTATGTTATTATAAAATAAAAACATTGAATTAAAGGATTTTTTTTTTAATCTATACCTATAATTAAATGACCAATGTAAGTAAAAGAATATATAAGCTTATAAAGAATCGGCCAGCACAGTAGGTGATAGTAAATTATTTTTTTCGATAATACCACAGTTGACAGATATATACTACGTACATAATAATACCCTCTTGTATGTCATTTATTTTCTGTCATGTAGTTCACTTGCCATCTTAATGTGTTTTGTAACATTTAATTATAAAAGTAATGAAACAGTGTTTATACTTTATATACATATTACATAATTGACGTACGAATGAATATGCATCACGATCAAATCGTACTGATTTATGTGATGCTTTACTGTATATTTTCATGTTTGTTTTTTGCTGTTCAATAAATGGTTAAAAAAAAACAAAAAAAGTATATACCTACACTTATGTTGTAAAGAAGAATGATTTAAGGGTGTGTTTGTTTTCAAATAAAAACTCTCCGAAACTACATACCTACTGCACCGACTTGAAAAATTATTTCCTCAGCAGAAATCTACACGAGTGACATCTAGGCTAAATTATAATATTTTGTTTTTTATCCTAGGCGTAGCCGAAACGGTCGGCTAGAATTTTCATATTAATTTCTTTATATAATCGTCATAGAAAATATGTACTTATCTAAATGCTGAGGATCGTCACAATGTTATCAATAATTGTTGTCGTTAAAAAACTACTTAAATAGGATTAGCAGATAAAGTATCGTATAAACTTCTCGTAATTTTTAGCCTTTATAATATAATATTGATTAATAGTAATTACAGTTTAACGATAGTTACCGGACGCCTAAAAATGAATATTTTGTCAATTGTCTATGCTTTAGGATTCGTTTGTTCGGTTTATGCGTTGCCTAACAAAGAACAAAAGAAATACAGACGCGGACCCGATGACTGTGAGCCAGTGGTCGTTGCTCATCGTGGGGCAAGTGGATATGTGCCGGAACATACTTTAGGGGCATACGCCTTATCAGTAACTATGGGTGCAGATTATGTTGAACCTGATCTAGTTATGACCAAAGATGGGCACCTTATTGCTCGTCACGAAAACCAATTGGATGTTACCACCGATGTCGCACAGCGTCCTGAATTTGCGGACCGGTACCGAACAATTTCAATTCTTCAAAGAGAAATATCTGGATGGTTTTCAGAAGACTTCACTCTCGCTGAAATAAAAACTTTAAGAGCAATTGAAAGTTTGCCACGTATTCGACCAGGAAATACACGTATGGATGGAGCTTTTGAAATACCTACTTTCCAAGAAATCATTGATTTGGTAAGGGGACTGGAAGTAAGTGAGAATCGCACAATTGGAATATATCCAGAAATTAAATTAGGCAGTTATTTCAAACTCATAGGCTTACCAATGGAACAAGCGGTCGTAGATGCGTTTCACAAGAATGGTTACATGGGACCAAGTGCACCAGCCTATATACAATCCTTTGAAATAAATAATTTAAAAGAATTAAAAGCAATGACAGAACTTAGGTTATTGCAATTAATTGGTCGCAGACAAAATCAGCCGCTTGACCAGATGATAATAGGATCGAATTTAACGTACGGCGATATGGTGACAGCAGAGGGGCTAAAAGAGATATCGAAATATGCACACGCCGTTGGTCCTGATAAAAGTCATATTATTCCTCGTGACTCTAGAAATAGGCTTGGCAGACCAACAACATTTGTAGCAGACGCCCATGCGGTTGGGCTAAAAGTACATCCGTATACGTTTCGAGCAGAAAATGCGTATTTGCCAATAGAATTCAGGAGTGAAGATCCTTCTGATAGTGCGTTTGGTAATTTCAATGGAGAACTAAAAGCATTCTTAGCAACAGGAATCGACGGTTTATTTATAGACCAACCTGATTTTCTGGTGCGCTTGAGAAACCCATGTGTGTAATTTGTATTAAATGTAATGTTAACCAATATAGAAATGCTTATAGAAATGTGATTTAAATAAATTTATTATTTATTTTACAAATTTTTGTAGAAGTTTCCTCTCTACTGAGTACTTACTTTCCCGGTAGAAGAGTACTTAGTAAAATAATTGTAAGTACCTGTATTATAATTAATTCAGTAAGTAATTAATTTATTATGTATTATGTTTTATTTTTCCACTTCTTCAAAAAGATGATTTAAAAGCGTTTATTATTGTAGGTAATATTGTAAGTTAATAATCCACCACAAGTTCGAAGGTCAGGATCTACCACAGACATATAACTTCAAGAAATGTTTCTGTGGGGTCTGCACATAATGTTGTACCTGCTTCTTGAAAAAAAAGAAAACTACCATCTGATGGTTTTTTTCAATATGTTTTTATAGGTACTTGTTCTGTGGCGATTGCGAATATTTACAAAAAATAAATATTATAGACAGTTATAATAAGCCATTCCAGCTTAAAAAATCATTTTTAATAGGGAAACATCATATCAGCATCAAACAACACACTCAAAGATCTGATTTCACAAGATGAAGCCTATTTAGCTTAGCAAAAAAAGTCGTTATATTGTTTTTGTATTTCTATCAACATTCCTTCACTACGTAAGGCTACGTAAGGTTTTTGAGAAGTTAATGATGTAATCAGTATTAATTCATCCTTGCACAGAACAGGAAAAACTAATAGAAGTGCTATAATGTCATAATTAGTATGAAAACCAGTGTCGCCAAACCCACACATTTAAACCGGTAGTTATACCACACCCCGGACACTCCATACAAAATTATAGTTTTGACAGTCACACTGTAGAGACTGCAAATGTGTGTGTAAACTCTTTATGGTTGGCACATTTGTGACTAGCGTAAAAAAAAATTCGCGTTTTTCTGATGAAATACATCCGTAAACAGCACAATATCTAACCATTTTCTACGAAAAACGATAATCACAAATCCAAAATAATAAAATTGCTTTAAGTCAATTTGATTAATGTTGTCAATCTTCGTTGCGTTTCGTCTAAAGACGTCGTTGGTATCGTCCTTGCGGGGAAATGGGTACCATAAGTCATAACATGTCTGATCGTGCGGGGTGAGGTAAGTGTTTAATTTTGGCGGGAGGCGGAGAGTGTCCGTTCTGTAGCGTTTAGCTACTATTATGTATTCTGTGGTTATACAGTACACTACAAGTAAACTATGCCTTTGATTGGACAGCTTATTATGAGTAAAAACTGACTTAGGTTATAAATTCAGCATTACAATATGTACCCTAACGCACCAGGTTATGGTTTATTTTAGTATAACATCCCTAGGTATAATAGCTGTTTTGTTTCTCTTTGCTCAGAAATTCCAAATTCGAAAACATTCAGCTATTCCACAACAGAGGGCGTTAGTTTTCAATACATATAACTTTGAACCTCAACACATAAAGATAAGGTTGAAATTTGTGTCACTCTAAATTAATGACATTAACTTGACATTAACCTGATGCTATGCTCTAAGGGATGTCAGCCTTGTTATCGATAATTCACAAATAAATATATTTTTGTGCATTTTTTTTTTCTTTCTATTATAAGAGTATAGTATGATGTGTTACATTTTGGAGTATGTTTATTACTACTAAGTATGCCTTTTCATATTATTATATTTTGATAAAATACAGAATAGAATAGTATAAATCTATATTTACAAAATACAAACAGAAATTATGCATTATTTTAAATCTTGGAACTGCCGTAGGTTTGATGTATCGGTGGCCTTTGTTAGACTGCTTAGTGCTGTTCGGCATCCAGTTAACTCGTCACGTTGCTTTTATCCATTTCTCTTTTAAATTAGCCTCTTTGGAAAATCTATAAATAAATAGGACTAATGAAAGCAAAGGAAAAATAAAATAAAATTTAATATTAATTTATAGTGATTGTCTTTTCTAAAGTATCGATACTGTCGATTTGCGCCACATGCATCACTAATCCGACATTCGTTTGTTTATTGCAATAATATTCCAGAAAGTCTTGTTTGCTTTTCAATCTATAATAGTACTAATTTCTCATGGATTAAGGTTCATTTTGACTTATTATTTTTATAAATTTTTGACAAATTACGACAAGCGAAGCTATAACATAAAATATATCTATATATATAAAAGAAAGTCGTGTTAGTTACTCCACTTATAACTCAAGAACGGCTGAACCGATTTAGCTGAAAATTGGCAGGGAGGTAGTTTAGAGCCAGGAGTAGGATATAGGATACTAAATACGTACCACGGGCGAAGCCGGGGCGGACCACTAGTTTAAAATAAATTAAAATAAGACTTACCGATGGTATATAATGTCTCTATTGCTGATATTATTGTGTCTGCTATCATTTTTGGTCTCTAATACAAAACAACACGTCCCTATTAATGAATAAATATGGAAAAAAGGTTTGACAGCTGACAACCGACTCGAATATTTTTCTGCGCACAACTGAGAGCAAGTTAGGTGATCTTACCTTACTAGTGACACGTGGGCCACGCCCACATCACACTTCTATTAGTTTTTCCCTGTGGTTTTTCCTGTTCTGTGCATCCTTGCCTAGATTAAATTGGTAGAAGCAACTACTAAAGATACAAACTTGATACAAATATTCAGTTAAAGAAATATCAACTATCAGAACTGATATATGATGCTGTATGACGTAGATAATAGCTTAATGTCGCCCTCATTCTTTCCCTCATTTCTGCCAAGCTGCTGTAGTACCTAATTTCACGACGTGCCGAAAGATCCTTGTAGGCCTGTAAAAATTGCCAGCCTGAATAAAATATTTTTAATAAAAAGAAGTGTCATTGTGACATAGGTTGAAAAGTGACAGTGACAATACACAGTATGCTATTGACAGTTCACAGTATAGAATTCACAATTCTGAATATCAATAGCTCCGCATCAATGTAAATTTTATAAAGAAAATTTATTTAGACATTATTTTGTTCGATATTAAACAAAGTAAACAAGTACCTGTTATTATAGTAAGAAATACCTAAGTTGTATCAAAATTTATGTGATGATAATAATATTGAACATGTAAACCATAAAACTTGAAACACTTTCAGAAATGATAAGACAATCATTAAAATTCCGAAAAACTGTGACAATTATATGTGTATTAGCTCTGTGTAAGTACCAAAAAGTAATCATTAATTTACATTTCGTTTTGCGATAATTCTAATTAACAATTTCGTATGTACCTACACATATGTTTTAGTTAAGAATAAATTAAAATTATTCATGTTCTTTCAGTAATTTTTATTTTTCTTATATTGAGACAAGACAAATTTTATGACATTCAAATCGAAAAAGAATCCAGATCTGATGATGACTACCAGGGATTAAGTTATAGAGATTTTAACCGGTTACCAAAGAAGGAGAATATTTATGTACCAAGAGAAGAAAAAATTAAAAGAATGGAATCAAATGCTAAATCAGATGATAATGCTAAGAAAGAGTTGCAAGAAGCCAAAGCTCGAATTGAACAATTGGAAAAGAAACTGGCAGTTTTAGAGGGAAGAATACCTCAAAAATATCCTGATGTGAAATATCTTGGACATAAATTAAGGAAGAGAATATTGGTAACTTGTTTTATAGATTATAAAGTTGATTATATTAAAAATTGCAAAACTTCTTGAATATGATAAAACTTTAATGGATTATAATACTCCTATTATTATACAATTTATTCCACAGCTTTAATTAAAAAAAAATTATTATCTTCAAGTATTTAGTGTTTAAGAAAGAAACTCAATATTTGCACAATTGCACTATGCATATAAGCACAGCACTAGCATAAGGTGAACAAACAAAAGCAGTTAAACATAATGTAGAAAAAGTAAACAATTATTATTTACTACAATTTATGTACATTTTGGAATGTTATCAAATGGTAATATATAATTTTTCAGGTAACAGGAGGTGCAGGTTTTGTGGGATCACATTTAGTGGACATACTTATGATGCAAGGCCATGAAGTTATAGTTGTAGATAACTTCTTCACAGGACGAAAGAGAAATGTTGAACATTGGTTCGGACATCGTAATTTTGAAATGATCCATCATGATATTGTTAATCCACTTTATGTAGAGGTAATTTTAAATGACATGACATAATAAATACACAAATTAAGGAGTAAATAAATTTAAAAATGCTTTGCTTTTATGTTTCAAGGCGGATGAAATATATCACCTTGCTAGTCCAGCAAGCCCACCACATTACATGCAAAATCCAGTCAAAACAATAAAGACAAACACGTTGGGAACTATTAACATGTTGGGTAAATATTTCACATGATTGAAATAATATTTTTCTAAGGCTGGTTGCAGAGCTTGACCGACCATCAGTGCGTATGTCAGTCGCGCTTGTCATATGTATGGAAATTCATAAAACCGTTCATAGCTAGACCGAGCATACGCACGCGTATTGTCATGCGTATTAGTGTCATACAGTCATAGTCATACAATTGTTGATGCGTATCGTCAGGACCGACGGTACGCACTGACGGTTGGTCAAGCTCTGCAACCAGCCTAATAAAATTATGCATATTTCACGAATTAAATAATATTTTTCTTATATTATATAATTGTATAATCATAATTCAAATATAATTTCAGGATTAGCGAGGCGAGTTGGAGCAAAAATTCTTATTGCAAGTACATCTGAAGTATATGGGGATCCCATGGTACATCCCCAACCAGAGTCCTATTGGGGTCATGTCAATCCAATTGGTAATTAATACTTATCTAAATGAGTTCAATGTCTATGTCAATTACCTTATCATTGTATTCAAACAAACCAAATATCTACGGCATGATGAAAATAATTCATTCATTTCAAGCTTTATCACAAAAACTTCTAAATTATTTTTATTTAGAACTGCTTTGTTACTATAAATCATTGAGATAATATTACTACGTATGGAGGAGACACCACGAACAAAATCTGTGCGCCATTTTTTGCTCTAAGTTTTAAAAATTATTATCTAGTTAGGTACTTACTGATGAAAGTTATTCCTTTGCACTTTATTATTTGTGCAATATCGTAACACACACGAAGGCATATTTGATGCGTTTCACTTTAAAACAAACTAGCTTTCCGCCTGCGGCTTCGCCCGCGTTTTCAAAGAAAAACCCGCATAGTTCCCGTTCCCGTGGGATAAAACCTAGCCTATGTTACTCGTGGATAATGTAGCTTTCGAATGGTGAAAGAATTTTTAAAATCGGCCCAGTAGTTTATGAGCCTATTCATTACAATCAAACAAACAAAGTTTTCCTCTTTATAATATTAGTGTAGATAAAAAATGAGCGTGCAGTTGAGCCATATGGCTTATGGTGAGCGGAACATAAGTGATGTAGGTGGTGTCGTCTCCATATGTATATCACAATGCTATAAATTAAAATTTATCTATGACAAACATTAGCTGTTGATTTTGCCTCTATATTCTTAAAAGAAACTATGCGAACATCACATGAAATAAAATGTAAACAAAATGTAACTATAACACATTTAAATAGTAATACAAGATAAATACTTTTTCAGGACCCAGAGCCTGTTATGATGAAGGCAAAAGAGTGGCAGAGACATTGGCTTATTCCTACGCTAAGCAGGAAAAGGTATCTGTACGGGTTGCAAGAATATTCAACACTTATGGTCCGAGAATGCATGTATCCGACGGGCGCGTAGTGTCGAACTTTGTGATGCAAGCACTGCAAAATTTAACTATTACAGTAAGTAAAAAGAGTTGGGAATATAATAATGTAATAAAATTAGTTTAGTAATATTTTTGGAAACCATATTATGTGACGTTTTATGCATAGTACAAATTAATACTATTAGCACAGGTGGTGAACAATACTTATAAAATTAACTTCATACAATATCATCATTATTTATCGAAAATTCATAATTGCAACTCATTGTTCTAATTTCTAAAATATGTAATGTAATATAATATATAAATTAGAGATGCGCCGAATAGTGGTTTCACCGAATAACCGAATACCGAATACTATTCGGTTAGAACCTTACCGAACCGAATATTCGGCCGAATTATTCGGTTCAATGTTTTGACGTGTTTTGATGCGTAAACCGGTTCTAACGGGTCGCAAGTAGCTGCCGGCTCGGTGGCGAGCGAGCCTTACCTCACCGCCCGCCACCCGCGTCTATCGCCCGCGCACTCCGTGCCGTCTCAGTTGTGTTGAAACTTCGCACAAAATATTAAAATTTTTAAATTGTTTAAAAATTTTATATTTTTACTTTAAGTTAGTGTTTGCAATATGAGCGGACGTAATGTCATTTTCTATTGGGACTAAAAGCATTGTCTTCAGACTTCAGGATTTAAAGTATTATAAATATTAAATACTGACTAAGTTCTAATAATAAACATGATTAAATTATGTTGATGTAAATTTACAAAATAAACGTTGGTTTGAAATGTAATGATCGTTTTATTTTATACAGAGTGTAATCGGTGTGCACAGGCGATTATTCCATAACTATTACAGATATCAAAAAACTTTTAACTCATATTGAAAGTACTATACCTAATGAGTAAAATGACAATAATAACTTTTTAAAAATAAAACGAGAAATATCCAAAAATGTTACATGAAACGCTCCCATACATTTAGTATGAAATATGACTATTTCAAACATTTAATATGAAAGGTTTTGCTTTGTTATTTGATTTTGTGCTATAATTATTTCGCAAATTTTAATGAAAGTTCATTTAGAGACTGTAAATAGAGCTCGATGTGGAATACAATGGTATTCCAAATCGAGGATGTCGTCTCGAACATTGTATGGGACAATGAATGGGAGCGTTTCATGTAACATTTTTGGATATTTCTCGTTTTATTAAAAAAAAATTATTAATGTCATTTTACTCATTAGGTATAGTACTTTCAATATCAGTTTAAGGTTTTTTGATATCTGTTATAGTTACGGATAAATCGCCTGTGCACACTTAACGATTACACCCTGTATACCTTAGGTTCAAACATTCTTCATAGGATTTCTTTGACTTGTGTATAGTATGACATAAATCATTCATAATATGAAGTTATTTATTTAGTTCTATAGCCAAGAAAGTAGAAATACTCATACCGAATATATTCGGCACCTAAACCGAATGATTCGGCCGAATACGAATATTGAAAAAGATGCCGAATATGCCGAATACCGAATATGTATTCGGTATTCGGCGCATCCCTAATATAAATTATCATCTCAGTATTTTACATTATATTACTATTTAGTTTTTTAGTAATTAATTAATATAAGTATGATAGTCAATTAATGAAATATTAAAAATTAAAGAAGAAGACCTGTGAGAATATACTATAGCAATTGAGTTATTCATATTCTTGAGTATTTATATAACATTTGAAAATATAAATAAATATAAATCTGTTACAAATTTTAAAACATACATAACATATTTACCATCTTATGCATTGTATAACATGATCCTCTTTAATAATTCCAGGTGTATGGGAACGGAAAACAAACTCGATCCTTCTGTTACGTGTCAGATCTGGTTGATGGACTCCTTGCACTCATGGATTCCAGTTACACCTTACCTGTTAATATAGGAAATCCCGTAGAACACACTATAGAAGGTAAAATAATTTTAATTACATTTCAAATTACAATATGATTTACATGCAATTTCATTATGCTTTTATTTCTGCTTTCTAGAATGACATCATAGTATATGTGGAGTTTCATTCATTCTTTTTCCTCAAATGAATCTTAAATGCTAATTAGATTGCGAATTAGACTAGACAATATGCAAATTTAATACTTAATATTGTTTATATGATTTCAGAATTTGCTGTTATAATAAAGAATCTAGTCCCTGGATGTCGAAGTACCGTCGCAACGGGCGCGGCAGTAGAAGATGATCCGCAAAGGCGCAGGCCAGATATTACTCTTGCTGAAAAACATCTTAACTGGTCCCCTAAGGTACGATTAAACGACTATATTTACTGTATTTTGATATTGGCGTCAAGATATTGTTTGAAAAACTTTTTCATCATTCATCATCATTTCTAACATGTTTCTAACTCACTTTCTTTTTTAGATATCTCTGCAAGAAGGTCTGCAAAGAACAATTGATTACTTCAAAGAAGAACTCTCAAGGACCACATTCTACAACAATCAAACGTATATGGATGCAAAAGTAAAAGCCTCACACTAGAATAGAGTAGCTATTATGTATGTGATATTAGCCATTACAAGTGAAGTCTTACAATGAAAGAGTTTAGAGTAGTATTTCTGATTCTTCTTACACTCCATGCTTAGAAGAAAATATTTATCTCACATATTATTATAGCTTACCTCATAATAAATTGGCGATTTTATATCAGTGAGAAATATAAATCTGTAATTTTTGATCCTATTTCTTCTAAAAGACATTGAAATATTGTGATCGATAGTGTTGTTTAATATGAGAGTCAATTGTGAATTCTGAGTGGTTTTGTAGCACATGACGTTGCCTGTTTGTAGGTATTTGACTAGATTTTTGGATGATATCAAAAATATTATTTTAGTTTTTTTTATTATTATTTTTGTGTGGTGTCTCTCAATGTTAGCCAGAAGGGCTTCTACATCATAACGAGGACGCGTGGGTGACCCGAAGGTTCACCCTGGTAGCGACATTCGCAAGGGCGTCCCCCCTTGACGGGGATCTCGAACCTCGGTTGGGCTAATTATTTTAGTACATCATCCAATTTTAACATAGTAAGCCTAATGGCAATGATTGAAAAATAGACACAATTTATTGATGTTCTGTTTTGTAATGTGATTATAGCTTTTATATATTATTATCTTTAAATAAGGACTTGACTAATTTGTAATAATAATGTTTGAATGTTTGTTGTGTTCTTTTGGAAAATAAAAATAATTTTAAATTTGTTTATACAAGTGTTTTATTGTCCTTTAATATTTCAAATTGAATAAACAATCCATATAAAAGAGGTATAAGTAAAATGACTAGGAAAATATAGTTTAAAACTTAGTTAGGTACCAAAGTTACTATTTACAGCACATGGTGGGAAGGACATTCCAATCATAGAAGTAGTATTTCCGCAAAGCATTCTCAGTCTTGCACAACTTTTCTCCATGGGAATGGACTAATGTTCTGTACATCTGAAACATGTCAGTGGGCGTCTGCTTGTGACGTACAAGCATGTTATTTTCGCAACCTCGAGATTTCCACTGTGTATCAAACCTTATGTCATGAACTCTATTGATGCCATCTAGTGCTGCTGTCCACACTCCCATTGAGACATCTTCAGAGTTATAATGACTAAAAAATAAAATCAAGTCTTTAATGGGATATACCTATTACCAAAAAATATACATAATATATTATAACATTTTTTTATAAAATAAATATTGTGTTAAAGGAAATTTTTTTTTTTATATTTCAGAGAAACATTACCTTAATATCTCAGCATTATCTGCAACATATTTTACAATGCTTTTTGAAATTACATAACCACCTCCAAGAGCATATGGCAAATAAGTGTCACATAGAAACCAGTCTCTTTCTTCCCATTTTCCAGTCAAGTATACCCTAGCACGGCCATCAAAATAACCCCAATACAATCCTTTGTATTTTAAAAGTTCTTTCTAAAAAGGATTTTCAATTAGCTCGCTTAGAAATACAACGTAAAAAATGTTTTAATAGAATAAAGGCATATAGAAACTTACTTTTTTAGTAACATATTTTTGGATTTCAGGTTCATTCATGTTTGGTGCAAATGCCTCTAAATCTTTTATAATAAGATCTATTCTAAGAAAGGAATCATCATCACCCTTAATAAGATACTTCATTTCACTTAAATGATTATACAACCAGTGAAGAGAATAAATAACTTTAACTGCTAAATTTTTATAACCATCTTCAAAACTGTCTAAGAGCAACAAGTCATTAGTTCTGCTATTTTCCAATTTTAGTTTTTCCAATTTTACCAAATTTAAGTTACGAACACCAATTGAAAAAAACAATTTAATAAAATTATGTTGATGTTGGCTTCCAATCCATGAATGATTCCATTTGTATAATCTAACTCCATTTTCCTCAAAAATATTATGTGCAAAATTTGCCCACGTTGCACGAATGGCATCCCTTTTAGCTTCATTTTCTGGACTGCTGATTATTAGAATGGGATACTCGATGTTATCAAATTTCTGAGTAATTTTTATTGTATCTGCTTTTTGCATAGCAGCTGATGCACAATCTATTCGTATAAAATTTAAAGTAATACCACAACCTAGATAAAAAAATAAAATACTAGATAGTATCATGACTTTATATTTTTTTAAGTAGACTCTAAGCATAATGCGTTGCAACGGCAATGTTTATTTCTATTATATTTTACTTCTCCCCTTTTTTTTCAGAGATCTTGTATTTATTAAATCGCTTTAATTCATATATTGTTCTATTCAAAAAACGGCGCTCTCAAACTTCATCAAATAAATACTGCATTTACATATTCTGTAAAAAACTAAATTAGTTTTTACTTTTTAAGCAATTTCCATTTTAATTATTTAAAAAACAGTTAAAACATAACCATTGTTTACAACTTTACATCACAGATACCTATCTCAGTTATACATCCTTCCTCTATGCCTAGCTTATTTCATAAAGTCAAAATGACAGAATGAACTCAATGACACATTTGACTTTGAGTTTTGACAAGATTTGAAAGATTTGAGTTGTCGATGTTTGTCTACATATAACGGTGCATTTACATCAAACGAGCCAATGTTCATTCACCCCACTGCCACTATGTCAAATTATTTTAGTTTAAAGAGGCGTAGAGCATTATTTCATTGTTTTTAGTATGCTCGAAAAGATTCTATGCCATTTTATAATACTGAACTACACTGAATACGAGTTTTCGTTTACACTAAAAGATCACGAATGAATGCTCTTCAGTTTTGCTCTAGATCTATGTTCGCTTGATGTAAATGCACCGTTACATTTTTATCTAGAATACTAGGTTTTTATATATAACATTATAATCTTATTATAATATTAACATTTCTTCTTTAAATTTTTGTTTAGATTTCATATGAGAGCCAAAACGCATATAAGCACAGAGCCCAATTTATTATGCACTTGACAGTGTTTTTCACACAGGTTTTTCCTTATGGGTTTTTCATAATCATCTCTTTTCAACGATTTAAGTTGTTAAGGCGGCAGTACACATGGGGCCAAGGTGTTGGGCCAATGTATTGGGAAAAAATTATGGATAGGTACCAAGATTCCTGTTCACAATGGCTTACTGATCATTCTGCATTGGCGCTTCAAAGATGGACGTAGAAGTTCTTGCAACCGCGGCAATTTATTTATACAGTGCGTTCAATTATTACGTACATGTGCACCAATAACAATGAGTGTACTCTGCCGTCTGCGATGATACCATTTTCCAATCTCTATTTTCCTTTTTTTATTTCTGTATAAAACATTATTAAAAAATATGTTTAGATTTTTTCAAATGTTTAAAATGTGTACATTTTACATTAAATTTAATTTTAATAACTACTTATAAAACGAAACTTTAAAAAGTACGGACGAATGTATTGATTGGTGATATTTGATATTATTTATGTATTAAAGCACAATTTGATCAAAATCATGCTCATTGTATATTGTTATTTAATTTTGAAGCACAAGTAACTTTATATTATAGGTATATATTATATTTTACTCATATTATTATAAAATTTAATATACTCAATTTTTAATCGCGAATGTATGAAACTGGGTTATGAATAACATCTAGAATAATATAATAAATATAAAATAAAACATCTAATTTATTGGGTCATATGGTTTTTATTTTTATGTAGTTCATGCCGTGGATTCCAAATTATTCCTTCTTCATGTCAATACAATTCTATGAATTGTAAAACCTCATTGCTTGTCCACACCGCACCGGCGCCGTCATCGCTATCGGAACATGGAAACGTAAATTTCACTCACGCGCACAAAAAACGGCAACATTCGGATGGCCTGCCAATGTTAGCGCCAACTAGGCCAATTAAGCCAGCATACCGCCAGGTAATTCTCTACACGTTGGCCCAACACCATGGCATGTGTACTGCCGCCATTACAAAAAGCATTCGGATTATGCACACAAATGAAAGACAGCTAAGGCTAAATTATATTTATTTCAGAATTAAGCTAGAGTTTGAGCAAAATTTCATAAAATATTCCGGTAACCTAAAAAAAAATATAACCAATATGTTACAACAACCCACCTATAATAAATTTTTTTGAGGGTAATTTTTTCTGCAGAACATTTATGCACAATCTGTGCATTAAACATTCAACATCACAAAACAAACATCCAAAAGTCAAATGCAATTCACTTATAATAAAACTTATTTTTTTTTGTTTTAAATTTTCAAGGTATGGACATTGAGATTTTTTATGAATTTTTATATCTTTAATATTCACTGTATTTCTAACTAATCCATAAAATATAATAATTATATACATTTTCTATGTTTATTGACATTGACGTGACAAATACTTGCCGCAAATGATTTATAGTTTGTCGGTGCTCTGAGGTCGGTTTACTTGAAAGTCCGACAGCCGACTGCGAGCCAACCTATATTATAGGTAAACCAGAATCTGATGGCAATTAGGGAAATCAAAATTTTGAGTGTGCAACCCTGGGGAAAATGGACTGAACGATCTTGATACTGCTTATTTTTTATTTTGTCCTCAATATCATTAGTCACGTTACATAAGTGGACAATACTGTACTTAATAATGAGATATCCACTTAATATGATGTAGGTACATAAATATACAATTATACATATTACTTTTATACAGGTAATACATATTATTATTTACACATACCTATATTTGTATATTCATTACCAGTATGCCATGTGAAAATATCGATATAATTATAATGTAGATCAAAACTGCTTATAATTTTTTATAAAATAAAATATAAATAAAATAAAACTATGTTTATTTTAAATTATTAACAGATACACACATTATAAAATTGACTTGGACAGCTTGGACTTGACGAATAGCCGTATTGGAAACTCCTGTAATAAGTTTTCATAAAATTTTATTCTAATCAACAAACAATATTTTATTATTATTATTATTATATTATAGTTACCTACATATTATAATATTTTTTAATTTAAAGTATCAAAACGGGTAAGTTCAATTTACCAATAAAATCTTCAAAATTGAAAATTGTGATGTGTTTGACCCTTCTTCATCGAATGTTTTTCTATACACATTATAAACAACACCTCTTGCTTGTGATCGCAGCGGCTTTTTCGACATTTTCGAAGATTTTTTAGACAAAATCCTAAAAATTATTCATCAACTGCAATAAAGACAAATAATTTGACAACCAATTTGATAGTTGTCAAATAAGTTGCCACATGAAAATCTTTTATTTCATAAATAAAAATATGCCATCAGATTCTGGTAGACCTATACTTGTCCTATATTACTTGCTCTGTGATTACTTGCTCTGTGGAGCCAACTGCCGACAGCCGACTTGTGGCCGACTTCACGCGGTGTCGCGGTGACAGTTCAGTACGGTTTTTGCGGTTTCAGAATCGGTGGGGTTGGTGATAAAATATAAGTCATAATTTTAAAAATAGTTTTTAATTGTGTGTATTTTTATATTATATAACGGGGCCGAAACGTGTTTAATTTTTTTTATATAGTACTTTACACTCTATAGTTGTTTAATGAGAATAAAATATTTGTGTGAATGAGGGTAAAATTTAAATTTTAAAAAGTTAGTCCTGTGAAAAGTGATTTTAGTGAGATTACAAGACGCTATGAAATTATCATTTATATAAATCAAGGTGCTTCGAATGTAAGTACTTTAAAAAAATTATAATCAACATGTAGTTTTTGTTTTTGAATAAATTAATTTTGAATTAGTTACTTGTCGATGAAAACTGTAATAATAAACAGACACCGGTATTTATTTTGGAATTAGCAACGATAAATAATATCTTCCAAACACTAAAACCGAAACTCGAACTCACCATAGGTACATACTGTATGAGCTTCAAATGTTATTTCAAATAAATATTGTTGAAAAGTTAAATTGAACAACATGTTGTAATTTTATGTAGGTATATATACTTATTTTTGTACTCTTAAAAATTTATTATGTTCTGTTTTAAATATACAATAACATCTGTATAGAATTAAAGACATCACATACCTACCCGGTTTGGTTTTTTTAAATGTAAATTTTTACACAGAACAAAATATGTATTATACAACTTACATTTTTAAAAATTGTTAAGGTTTTTAAGTCATTGGTACATTAATTAATTAATACTATAAATAACATAGTCACATTTAACTTTTTTTACTATCAATCAATTAACTATAACATGAAATTCTCAGTACTCATTATATCTTTAAAACTAAAATGTTATGAGTAATTTTGCAAAGAATATAAATATGAAGGCTATATACTTAAGAAATAAACAATAAAATATCTCTTCCATAGATAAATATGGAGTCCCCATTGAAAAAAGGCAGACCGCCCCATCCTCGGGCGAGAGCAAACCCTTTATCAGCTATAACATTTGCGTAAGTAATATTTAATATTTATTTATTATATATGCAAAATAATTATATTCAACTAGTGGTCCGCCCCGGCTTCGCCCGTGGTACATATTTCGCAATAAAAGGTAGCCTATGTCCTTTCTCGGGTATCAAAATATCTCTATACCAAATTTCATGCCAATTGGTTCAGTAGTTTAGGCATGATTGAGTAACAGACAGACAGACAGAGTTACTTTCGCATTTATAATATAAGTATGGATATACTTAAAAAAAAGTATTATTGAATATTATATTCACTTAATTCAGGTATATTTTGTATGACAGTGATTAGAGAATTTATATTTAACTAGCTTACCGCCCGCGGTTTCGCCCGCTTTGTCTAAAACCTAATAAATTATAACTATACTAAAACCTTCCTCTTGAATCACTCTATCTATTAAAAAAGACCACATCAAAATCCGTTGCGTAGTTTTAAAGATTTAAGCATACAAAGAGACAGAGAAAGCGACTTTGTTTTATACTATGTAGTGAAGAAAGTAGGTAACTAGTTTATTCTCAGTAGGTTATTTCTGCTCATGTTTATATTCTTGAAGACTGAATGCTATTATTAATAATTAGTTACATTAGTTCAATTGTTGGTACTTACATAATGCAAAACAATATTTTTTATACAAATTCAATATATTTTTCATAATGATTATCACATAAATGAAAAAAAAAAACAATGAATTAAAAATGCTGTTAATATTAATAAATAAATTATCAATAATATTTTAAAAATGTTTAATTATCTATAGATGGACCTTACCAATATTTTGGGGAGGCTTGAAGAAAGAAATGGATGAAAATGATTTATATGAGCCGTTAGAAGAACATGCTTCAGGTATGTGTTTAAATTAGAATCATTTTTGCTACCTATATCAGTCTTAATTGTGAGATACAAGCATAAGGTATATTAATTATTGCTGTTTTCATTTCCTACACAATGCAAGTTATGCATGTTGTTTTATTAAATGACTAGGACAAAACACATAAATTTAGAAATGTACAAAAAGGTTTTCTAAAAAGGGGATAGCACTAAGGTGGTTTTTAAATACAATTTTCCTAACTATATGGAAAGTTTATGAATAAGTAGGAAATACCATGAAAATAAATATGATACCATTCATTCAAATAGCATTACAGTTAATGTTGTACTGAAAATGGAAAAGCAAGCCTATTTGTCAACTCATGTTAGCATCACCGTCTCCCATAGATATTCGCCTTCAGTTGCATAACAATAGGATTGCATACTGACCGTGGGACCATCTGCATCGCCCAGAGCTACAATATTATTGGCAACATATACCACTCCACTGCATTGATGCACAATATACTCACAAGTGTCCAAGCAGCGTTGTTTAAAACATTCATTGACATTAACACATTATTTCGTGGCATTAAAGTTCAAAGTAGCTATCGCTCAATATAAAACTCTGCCCAACACGCGTAGGCAGAGTTTTGCTTGGACAACACGCGTAGACAATTTTTGATCGTGATTGTGAATCTAGTTGTAAATTGTATATCAATGGTCTACTATTGGACATATACCTTTTTAAGGCACGCCAAATGCCATTCATGCTTTAATTGGATAAATATTGCAATGTTTAGGTCCACTGGGCGACAAATTCGCGCGGTTATGGGAAGAAGAGGTTGCCAGTGCGGGAGGGAAAAGAACTCCAAGCCTACTCAGGGTCATACTAAAAGCGTATGCTGCGCGATGTATGCTCTATGGCTTTGTTCTACTGTTCATGGAATGTGGAATACGGTAAGATTTGAAAATCCATTATATTTTAAATGCTGTATTTTGATAAACCTTTTAAATTATTGCAGCGAACTCTATAAAATGATGTGCCGTCCACAAATAATAATACCTTTTCGATCATAGCAAGGTACAACACAATGTGAAGGGTCCCAAAAGGCCCTCTATACAATAGGCCGGATTAGCTCTACGTATCGTAAAATACTTGCCAAAACTGCAGTGAATATATGTAATTATTATTACCTACATATTTTTTTTTAATCATTCTTCAATGAATATATTCAATAGGCGGTGGTAATTTATTCGATTACTTATACGTATTTACGACTTATATTAATTAGTGTTTGAATATTTTTTTTACTTTCATGGGAATCGTTAGAATTTCAACAATGTGCGTTTGTACTTATGTTCTACACGAAAATACAATGCTCGATCACTCGACAAGGCGGTGGAATACCGCAAATTCAAAAACAATTCACAATTTAAATTTTTTCAATAATTATGTTTTAAAACGGCGGTGTAAAAATATAATGAAATTCATAGTTTCCTTGAAATACATTCGCGTCAATCATTTTATTTTATTTAGGTACTTTCGTTTCTGTATTAATTGTTCTTAAATATCAAACAATAATAATAATTAGTACTCGTTATTATCATATTCATTATTTGAAATATTAAATACCTATATTGCATTCTTTGTATTACAATGCTCAATGAAAAAGTTATCATATTGAATAGAATATTAACGAAAGGAAGTTGATAGCGATCATCTTTAATTACTTTTTCTTGTTTTCCATATATTGGATAGGTATCCCAATTCCCAGATTTATTTAGGCTTTAATCATGTATTTATGACTTGCGACTAAAACGTGATATAAGTCGATTCTCAAACAATAATAGGTAAATGTTGTTTGTAGAAATTTCAATGATAACAAAACCCACAAAACCTATGTCAACCGTAATAAAATAATTGTCTCATAGCTAGGTATAATGGAAGTCGTTGGTAAATATGCACAATTGTGTAGATATTAACATATTTAAATCCTATTTTTAGAAAATATTGAATGTTTTTCTTCTATTTCGCACGTTTTTTTATTAATAAGACCTTGACAACCGTGTTTACACTGACCAAAGAAAAATAAAAGTTCCATACTTACATAAAATTTTAATTGCGAAAATGTGACATGTTTTGAAACATTTCATAGATAAAATAGATGAACATTAACCATATCTGATAAAGAAGGTACATGCATCGGTATCCATTGAATAGAACCGTAATTTAGTAACAGATATCGATGTTAACCTATTTTGTACTATCTATACATATAATAAAATCGTAGGAAAGTCAAAACTGTACATTGAATATTTTTTTAAAAGAATACCTGGGCCGTGATCTATAATCGATATAGAAGCCAAAAACATAGTTTTTAGAATTTTTGTCTGTTTGTCTGTTTGTCTGTTTGTCTGTTTGTCTGTTTGTCTGTTTGTCTGTATGTTTGTCCGAGCTAATCTCGAAAAGTACTGCATAGATTGACTTCAAATTTTGCATGAATATTACTAACAGGTCGGGTGAGGCTATAGGCTACATATTATCAAGCTATCATCTACGGGGGAGGAGCTGTGAACCTTTATTTTTCTTACGTATTCCGTGTATTACGACAGCGTACAATCTAAAGACTCATGTTTAAATGTTGGTTTCGAGTAAGCCATGCTATTATCTAGCTTTACAAAATAAAAACTATGTCATTTACGTAATTTGGGCAGAGAAACAGTTTAATGAATTTAGTAGTATAAAGACAAATTAGAAACAGCGCCATCTATTAAATGTTATAAAAATCAAATCAATTTACACGTTAACTATTGGAAATTAATAATCAAATGACGCATATATAAATGTTGTTTGACAATATCTAGATTGACACTATAAAAATTATGCCATTTAAGTAACTTGGGAAGAGAAACATAGCTTAAAGAATGTAAGTTGTATAATGTTAATTTTGTAACAGCGCCATCTATGAGATTTCGTAAAAATCAAATCAATTTACATGTTAACACTACTGAACACAATGTTAAAAATTAATAATTTAAATATAATTATGTTATTTATTTATTTAACTCTTTAACCCATATCTTCCGTTCCCTATAAGATATATTTCGTGTAAATAATAAACTACATTTTTTTTTAAAGTGAGGGTACCTACTTAGATGTTTATTATTTTAAGTAAAAATAGACACCATTATCTACAGTTAATCTAATGATTGTGTTCCAAAGAGTATAATAATATATTGTTGTGTTCATTAGTTACAATTTTTAAAATCTTCGTGTTTTATAAATTTACTAGCTTACCGCCCGCGGCTTCGTCCGCTTTGTCTAAAACCTAATAAATTATGTACTAAAACCTTCCTCTTGAATCAGTCTATCTATTAAAAAAACCGCATCAAAATCTGTTGCGAAGTTTTAAAGATTTAAGCATACAAAGGGACATAGGGACACAGAAAGCGACTTTTTTTTTATACTATGTAGTGATATTTATAAAGCAATTGAATGCCATAAAACCAAAAATATCAAATGCAATCTTCGTGTTTTGTGAATTTTCACCATCATGCGTTCCCACAAAAGGTAAGTTGTTACTTACAGGTATTTATTGAAATGAAATGAAATGAATGATTCTTTTATTATTTTGAGGTGCATTGGGAACAGAAGTTTTTGATAAAATTTTATTTGTAAGTAGCTTTTTTTATAGATTTACAGTTAACTTTTGATTTTTTTATTCAATGCTAATAAAATTATATCGCCTTTGGAAGACGATTTCTGCTGATATTTTTACTACACCACTTGAAAATTGATGATTTGATGATAAAGACAGTAGCAGCGAGGATTAAGTGGAAATTAGTAATCATCCGCTTCGTCAATTTTTGACTGAAGTTAATGTCCAACGTCCAATGGTTCAATCATTGGAAGTATCTCGGGAAATTTTGGAGGATATTTTTCAGGAAGGAGAGGAGGGCCAGCCAACCACATATCAAACTACTACGTTTTAGTACCGAAAAAAATGTTATTGCCAAATGAAACGTAAATTTTGCACTCACAACTTTACAAGTAATGTTTTTATTTTGACTTTGCGGTTATCTGATTATAATATTTATCGTTATGGCTATCGACGTACCGACCGTACTGGGATCAGAGTAGGTACATGATATACAGTTCATCATCCAGGATTGCTTAGAGCATTTTCACACTGAAAAAGATGTTTTCTTTGAATCGTAGTTGCTTCATTTATTTATTTTTAATCATTTTAAATAATATGTTTTAAATTCAAATTCAAATTCAAATTTCATTTATTTACAAGAATGTAGTTACAAAAAAGGTGTTGTTACAATATTAAGGCGCTAATACATTCTACCCACTATTTGGGTGTGCAAATATTTAAATGGATTTTGACATTTATATTTTATAAATATATCATTTTCATTATTTAAGTAGATAAAATAAATTATGTAACGGTTTTATAAGAAAACACATTATATTTGTTAGGCGACGGTGATTTCTTCCAGGCAAAAGAAATCATCTTCAGGATGGAATCATCCTGGATCATCTTCAGAATCATCTTCTGAATCATCTTCAGAATCATCTTCAGGATGGAATCATCATCATGGATCCAGATGGGGGTCAAGTGACGCGGGCCACGTACCACAAACATGCTTAGTTTGTGGTATCGAGCGCGAAAGATAGTCATCGTGTTTTTAGTAAAGTTACTATGTAAACTAACGTAATTTAATACTTAGGTACATATTCTATAATGGTGTGCTCAAACTGTTAATCTACATTTAATTTAGATTATTATTTGATACTAAGTAATGTAGAATTTAAACCACATTCATGTTTTCTTCAGATTTTAAGATTTTCTTATCAGAGTGTTCAATTTTAATGTAGTTAAATTTTATAAGAGACAATAATTAAGAAAATTTTAAAATAAAGTGTCACGTATTTTTTTTAAACAACGAATGACGAAAAACGACCTAATCGCGGACGAAGTCGCGGGCAACAGCTAGTTTGTTAATAAAATTAACCTAGATGTTTATCTTACTTGTATCTATTACTATTGAACTTATCCGGTTAGTGAACTGGCGGAATGCAATCGATTATTTTGTTAATTTATACTGATACTAGCGGTTCGCCCCGACTTCGCCCGTGGTACCTACATGTTTACGTTTTTTTTCATAAAAACTATCCTATCTCTCAAGTTGGATCGGACTACACATGGTGTGCGAATTTTATTATAAACGGTTAAGTGGTTTAGGAGTCCATTGAGGACAAACATTGTGACACGAGATTTATATATATTAAGATATACCTATTCGGGTTCTTAAATTACATTTTACGGTATTAGATGTTATTTGTGAACATGTATTTGGAAAATACATTACCTTGCATGAAACATTTCTCGACCCATCCCATCACCTGCCCCTATACAATTATTTGTACCTGCCTAATGCAACAAAAGCTATTTTTAATCTGCTAACAATATAGCTTCTAGTGTTAATAGTAATAATGATGTATAAAAACTAAAGAAAATTCCCTTCCACAAATTATATTAGGTACCAACTAATGGTGTAAACATATCAAATTACGTGCTCATTTTCGGGGCTTGTTGATATTATAATTCCCTAATTACTGAATACACCAAAGGACTTACAAGAACAATTTTTAGAAGTAATAAATAAATAAATAAATAAATATTTCAGGACAATTTTCACACACGGCACGATCTAATCCCATACTAAGCTTTCGCTTGTCTTATGGAAACCAGATGGCTGATAAACATACATATATAATTTTAAATAAATACTTATATAGATAATCAACACCCAAACACAGAGCAAACATCTATGTTCATCACACAAATATTTGCCCCGGGTGGGAATCGAACCCACGACCTCTGGCTTGGAAGGCAGGGTCACTACCAACCAAGCCAACCGGTCAGTCAAAAGTATTCCATATCATTAGAATATCGGACCTATAGAACAGCGTGGTGCACTTAGAATTTTAATTTACGTGAATGAACAAAACGTAGATAAAAAAGTATCTAATTCTAAGCAATTTATCTACGTGCGTAAAGAAAAAAATGTTGTGTGGTTTTATGAAACCACGGTAAAAGTGAAACTTTTTTTCACACTATACACATTTAAACTAGGGATGTAACGATACCGATACCGATACCGATATATCGGCCGATATAATCGGCAAGCCGATATATCGGTATCGCCGATAATAAAACAACCGATACCGATATCAAACAATTCAAAAAACCGCGCCCAATGAACGATGCGGGAGGCCGCCCGCGCGTGCGCACTTTGTTTTCTGAAAAAACTCTACCAATAGTAAACTTTTATTAGATACTGATTGTATGTGTATTACTTAAAGTTTAACTGACGTTGCAAAATAAATAGTTTTGTTGTTTTTTGATTTGGCATTTTTATTTAAAAGAATACGATTAACAGTTGAGTCTCTGTTAAATGTTGGTAACTTTATGCATAATTCACTATTTATTTTTCTACCAAGCCATCGATATCGGTATCGGTATCGGTATCGCCGATACATGACAACAAATATCGGTATCGGTATCGTATCGGCAAAATCATTTATCGTTACATCCCTAATTTAAACTAAAAATTATCGTATTTGTACGATAATTATCGTACGTATCGTGCGTCACGCGACATGCGCTACACAGACCAAAAAGTTTGAGACGATGGCGATGTAATAAAAGTTTCACTTTAATATCAAACATTAAAATTTAGAAAACTTACAGGGAGATACAATTCCATAAAGAAATATGCATTGATGCTTCCAATATCAAATACAATACAATTTCTGGATGTTTATAGACAAATCTATAAAACTGTCGATTTTGCAACAAAGTATTGTGTATAAAAATAATTTCGCGTTAACTTGGCGAGAATGACCGCAATTATGATAGCATAGGTGAAAATATTATATAGTTAGGTAAAAGTTTGCATAATTTTAGTTAGGCAATGCAACGTCGGAGTTACGTTATCTTGTTTTTAATTAAATAACAAATTGATTTATTAGGTCATGTGCCTCGAATTAAAAGATCAATTGTTTACTTAGTTTATTACCCCCAATTAGCATTCCAGACTTATTTGATATTTTATTTTGTTCTTCATGCAATTTGTTGCAAAGTTGCGTCTATAAATTGTGTGTGAAGATAAAGATGTCCCTATATCGGTTTTATAAAATAGTTAAATAGAATGGAAGTGATGCTGATTGAATTTCCAATGCCATTGTTGATTCATGGTTTGAATTTGCTATTCATCATGACGAAGTAAATCTAACATATTTAGCGGAAATCGCTATAAAATCATCTTTGGATCATCAGAAAGCACTATCGTATGATATTGATATCTACACTAATATTATAAAGAGGAAAACTTTGTTTGTTTGATTGTAATGAATAGGCTCATAAACTACTGGACCGATTTTAAAAATTCTTTCACCATTCGAAAGCTACATTATCCACGAGTAATGTATGTCCTGATTCGAGAATCTTGAAATCGTTTATTGACTCTTTACTATGTTAACGGTAAAAGTAATTAATATACATAAATACTTTCAATATTCATGTATTCAAGGAAATTTTAATTATTATTTATTCAAAATTAAGTGATACATTTGAAAAAATGAAGTTGAACGTTTATTTTTTTTATCTCAGTATGAATAATAATTATGAATGATTGATATGATGGTTTCCAAATCCAACAATGCAATTGGAGATGGTATTTTAAAGATAGTTTAGAATAAGGTCAAGAAATGAAGAAACGCGCTGTTACACTTTTGCCTTCGTTGCGTATGTCGACTTAGCTGTGGACTTAGCGGAATGGCAAGTCGCACAATGTGTCACTTACTTTTGGTTATGTGCGTGTTTACATTGCACGAGGAAACACCTCGCAGAGCATTGAGTTTCATGTAGCTATACGAGTAGCTAGGCTTAATACCTTTCATGACGTCATTATTTGCTTTGCGATCAAAGATCGACCAGGGTGGCTTGTACGAATTTGAAGTCACGAAATATTGGGTGGTCTGAGACGTGACGTGAATCTTATGTACCATAAATATTTCTCATCCTAATTATTCTATTAATTTCTGTCACAATTTGATTTAAATTCCATATTACGAACTTGTGTTCAATCCAAGTCCGTATGATATGACCACGATGTGACTCAATAATAAATATCAGCCAATATGTCACGTCCATTCGAATAGAAAACACCGGAACTAATCTATCTTTCTATAATTAGTTCGTAAAACGGGTATTTTACTTATCACACATAAGCATTTATTAAAATTGATTCTGCATTGCAGACTTGTAATAAAATGATCAACGCTTAGATACGAGTTACGACTATATAAAAAGAATTAAGCAATCATTTTAAGTTAATGTTTGATTTCTTATGTCATTGATAAGATATAATTATAATAATTGTTAGTTTGAATAATATTTGCTCTGAATTGAATTGATGGTATATTTTATATCTACGTGCTCGAAAGCCATTAGGCGTGATAACTGCCGTGCTCGGTGACTAGATTATGCATCGTTTATTTTATTAGATGAGATTAAGAGAGCATACCTGGAAATTTTCATACTTCTTACCATATGACTATTGACTAAGAAATTGTTTTTTTTTTTTTTTTTGGAATAAGTAGGTACCTAGTTAGAAACTATTTATAAGCTTTTTAACTGCGTAAGGGCAACTCATTTCTGCTTCTTTCATCGCAATTATGCATATTTTGACGACTCCAAGGTGTGATTCTATGAACACATGCTGAATAGCAAAAAAAGTCTACACTCACCTTTATTAATAGGTATTTATTATTATCACAGAATAACCCTTGCTTTAATACTATACCTAGATACCAAATTTTTAAGACAGAAATACTCAAATAAAACAAATGTGCACAATATATAATTGAATGTTTAGCGGCATGCAATTTGGGTGCGGTCTTTGTCGGTCTATTACTCAACTATTCATAGCATTTTCTTTTAATTATATACAATTAACTTGGAATTGAGCAACTGTAATAATCCTACAGCATTAAACCGTAAAGTCATAATGTTGTTCCTTTGAATTCAAATAGCTTCAAACATTGCGTGAATGATCGACGTTAATCTTTGCTTTAATCGTCTCATCTCAAACATCAACAATATTCTTTGAAATCATTACACTTACCTCTAATTATGAAAAATCACTGAGTAACTTTGCAGTTTAACAATCGTTCTCTCCTCTAGTATACAACAACCGCGTATGCTCGGTTTCTTCATCGCCTACTTCGGTCAGGAATCTCAACTTTTTATGCACAATCGTCTGTTGGAACTCCATAACCGAGTTGTAAGAGCGCAGGACAATACTACACTTAATTTAAAGTGAGGAAAATTGCCTGCTCCGTTGTTGAAGTAGTTTTACATTTAAATCATTGTTTATATCTTTCATAATTTTACTTTTCTTAGAAAGTTTCGTAGAAATGTAGTCAGTAGGTATATTTTTTCCAATTTCAGCTTTCTCATAGACAGGAGACTAGCGTAACTCAATCAATTTTCTTAATTAATTTTGTTATATTTTAAAAATTAATTATTTAGAAATTAATCAATTATCAAGTCACGCGTTCGTAGTGTCACTAGATATTTTACTGTAACATTATTTTATTTATCTTGTGGTTGTATAGAATATATTTCCATTCAGTAGTGTTAAAAGGAATGACTGCATGGTTGTTCATGATAATAGTGTATGCATATGTATGTATAGAAACATTGACCTACAACACTAGTGTGTTTCCTAGTTTATATCCGCAATTTTATATTAACTCCATGTGTAATTATGCTCAATGATGCCTCTTTTTTGTACAGCATAGCGCAACCAGTGTTTCTAGGAAAACTGGTCGAGTACTACAGCCCTGATCAGAAGACTGTGAAACCTACAGAGGCATATTTATACGCCGGAGCGGTTGTTATATGTTCGGCGTTAAACGTCTTCGTAGTACATCCGTACATGATGGCCATTCTACATATGGGCATGAAATTCAGGGTCGCCTGCTGTTCTCTTATTTATAGAAAGGTAAATAATCCATACTTATGTTGTAAAAATAAACGCGAAAGTAACGCTGTTTTTGTATCTGTTTCATTCGCTACTTCGAATGAATGGAGCCTTGGAGAAGGACATAGGCTGTTTTTTGACAAACAAAGTTTAACAAGTGAAATTGGAGTTCTTATGGATATTTGTATGCTGAATGATATGAGAAGCAATGAGGTGTTCAAGCGAATAAATTCTAATTCGCGGGCGGAATACTAGAGCTCTATATTAATTTGTTTTTATTGAATGTCACTGCAATACACTTTTCCCTCGAAATGCTTCTCCCTACTCTGAGGCCCAATGTTAAAATATCAGAACTTTAAGTGGACGAATACCTAAATATTTAAACTCGCAGACGTAAATAGTTATTATAAGAATCTATATACATAATAAACAGTACATGGAGTATTCGGTATTCGTATGTAAGTGTGATATAAAATTATACAGTTTTCCTCCAATAGACAATGATGCAAACGCGTGATTCATTCATCATTATCAGACAATTGATTTTAAACAGCTGTTACTGTGAAATAAATATAAAAGTTTAACGATTCAAGTTTACACTTTCAATTTGCAAGTCAATATCAATGTTATCTTTACTTCGAGGAGGTCGCGTTATCCTTTCAGCTACTGAGTAAATATTAGAAGTATAATATGTCAATAATAATAATTATGTGAAAACCCAGTTAAAGCTAATACATGATTTACTGTAGATAAAGTCTACAGTTCCAATACATGTACTTCAAGTTGTGTCTTTTGACGATATTTCGTCTTCATTCATGCCAAATCTAAATAGGTGACGAAATTATATTCGGGCAATGAAAATTTTCCAAGATGGAAATGGATTATGATTTAAATTTAAATTTATATTTAAATTGCATTTTTAAATTACGCTAGATGTTCATTACGATTGCCGTTTTACAAACCATTGTTACTTGGATTTTCCTCCATGCGGAGTAAATAATTACTAATAAAGTATTTTCCTATTAAAACTCAAAACATCGTGATAATCCCGAATAACTGGCAAATCCATTCTTATATTATAAATGCGAAAGTAACTCTGTCTGTCTGTCTGTTACTCAATTATGCCTAAACTACAACCAATTTGCATGAAATTTGGTATGGAGATATGTATTTTGATACCCGAGAAAGGACATAGGCTACCTTTTATTGCGAAATATGTACAACGGGCTCAGCCGGGGCGGACTACTAGTATAATATATGTCATTTAAGATTTTATCTCTTTAATAATGTCTCTAAGATTCAGATTTAAGCTGCAAGACAATTTTAGAACTCTATTTTATTTTCTGATCACTGCTAATTTGAGCGAATGTAAAATGTAAATGATAAGGCTGGTTGCAGAGCTTGACCGACCCTCAGTGCGTACCGTCGGTCCTGACAATACGCGTCAACAATTGTATGACTATGACACTATAATGCGCATGACAATACGCGTGCGTATGGTCGGTCTATAGTCCTTTTCACGTAGGATGATTCCTGTGACACTTCGTCGTGTTCCGAATTACGTATTTTATGTTTAAAACGCCAAAATAATTTTAGTGCATAGTATTTTTATTTTATGGCGGCATTAATACCAAAAATATAAAAATGAAACATCTTAAGCTTATAAATCAAAAACAGTATTGTTTAGTTTAATATAATGAAAAATAAAATAAAATAACACAAAAATATAATACCTACGCAATTCGTGTACATGAAATGGATCGTTGAAAAATCATAGAGTTGGAAAACATATAATCGGCGCCCATCTTGTGATCGTTTGTCAATCGAGTCAATCGTCTGTACGAGTGCGTCAGCTTTGTATACAAGTTGCATTTTTATATTGATATTTTACGTGGTATTCTGTTATTGTTACTAATTGTTATTGTTGACTTTTTTTTTGCTGTTGTTTGCTAAGTTTCCTTAGTTAATTGTTGGCGAAATGCCGAAAAAACTAATTTTGATACTTTATTCAAATCGATTTCATTTCCCTATAAAATATTATCGATTATCGGAAACAATTGATACGATTTCAGTAAAGACATCTCTACACGTGTCAAAAATCGATGTGTCACAGAAATCATCTTAGGTGGAAAGGACTATAGCTATGAACGGTTTTATGAATTTCCATACATATGACAAGCGCGACTGACGTACGCACTTATGGTCGGTCAAGCTCTGAAACCGGCCTAAACCATTATTAAAATTAAGTGTTATGCTTATCTATACTAGTATTATAAAGAGGAAAGGTTTGTATGTATGTATGGTTTTCACGCATAAACTACTGAACCGATTGTAATGAAATTTAGCACACATATAGAGGGTAACTTGGATTAACAAATAGGATAGGTTTTATCCCGGAAATCCCACGGGAATGGGAACTATGCGGGTTTTCCTTTGAAAACGCGGGCGAAAAGCTAGTGTAAAATAATTGTTGAAATAACTAATAATAGAAATCCAGAAATAAATTCTCATCACTGATACTATTGTTACGTATTCCTTGCCCTGACATTAAGGAACAAAATGTTAATCATTATCCAAATTCGGTTTATCGCTCGGAAGTTATGCGCGTACAATATACACCTACATACAATTCGGCGATTTTTTATTATACATGGTATTGTATACTCTTTAAATGTGTTCCGCTAGTGTATTAGGAAAGATAAAACAAGTTTTATTATATTTTTTTGAATAGTCTACCTACTGATGAAGTCAGACTCGAAATCTAAACCTTTTTTATTCCAGTGCTTATGAATAATCAATTTTTTTGTTGTTAAAATTTGATTATTAAGTCGGCCGCCTAACTAACTATTACAAAGAATATGTAATAATACTTGTTTATTATTTTAACTAGCCTGGATTTTACTTTATCTAAATTATTACCTATCTATTAGTAACATTTTATCGTAAGTCAATTAATCCTTCTAAAGTTTGTGTTAAATCACAAAGCTTCGACTGAAATACAGATAACTAAAAAGATCCCAAACGTTCCGTTGACAATTAAATACCCGTAAAATAGATCAAACGTCACATTTCCAAAGACTAATGCGCTAGAGCACCTTGGCATAAATGCACTATTCGACAACTAGTTTGGGAAGTATAGATATCAATGTATAGATCGCCAGAATTGCACAATTCTCATAAATATATTGTAATCCGAAATGACTATAACATTTTTTTTCGTTCACGTTTATTAATAGACTAATCCGTGTATAGAAATTGTCTGTTGAATATTTAGTTCAAGATTGAGATCTTGAATTTGATAATAATCTCACCCATAATCTATAACGAGAATGTCTCATGAAGCTCAAAAAATTATAATGGGATTTCTAATCTCGCAATCTTTAACTTTAATCGTTCATTAGCTGTCGCACAAAGTTCACAAAATTCTAAACTAATATATTTCTACAGTCGCTACGGCTTTCGAAGACAGCACTCGGCGAGACGACCATAGGTCAAGTGGTGAACCTCCTTTCCAACGATGTGAACCGCTTTGACGTTGCGATCATCTTCCTGCACTATCTATGGATCGGGCCGCTAGCTACTGTGATCATTACGTATTTCATGTGGCTGGAGATCAACTGGGCGGCGATAGTTGGTGTGGGATTCATGCTTGCGTTCATACCGCTGCAAGGTAAGGTTTTTGGGGTAATTTTTTTTGTGATTTTTTCAATATTTTTTTAGTTATTGTACTAATGCAGGTGAAGACGAATACAATAAACCAAAAAGCATTAAAATTTGTTCAGCCGTTTTTAAGTTATAACTTATAAGTCTTTTAGGTAACTTACCCGTTATCTTAAACAATACATATTATGTCGATTTTGATTCATAGGTATGTAAAAATTGTAAATAAACGTATAGAAAAAAAAATGATTTTAGATTAAAACATCAAAAATAGGTGTTCCAATTATATTGTATCAAGTTTCGATGATGATATACATACCAAAACTATTAATTTGCTAATAGTCATCGTTAATTTAGTGATATTTATAAATTCATGGGAACAAATCTTTTTAAATAAAATTTGTGAAAGTATAACAGGACAAAATAGGATTTTATTACTGATTGATTGCCGGCGAAACGAAGAAACAAAATGTAACAAAATATGTCAATAAACCAATGCAACAGATAATATGCTATTTCTGAATAGTGAAATGTGTTAAAACATGCATGAGAGAAAATAAATCTTCAAAATGTAATAATCGAGTGTGTTATTTTTGTGTAAAAATCACATCAAATACAATTTTCTTACCAACGCGAACGTAAAGGCACTGTGCATTCTTCACATATTTGTTAATTAAACCAAGCCAGATTATAATCATGACATTTAATTGGTGTGCGAGGGTCATTCCGGCTAATGACCCATATAGCATATATTATATAGGTTCTAACTTGTTCTAAGTGCCTACAAAATCCGTTCGTGTCCATATTTTTTACCAAGTGTTTCGCTTTAAACGTTCGTTTCGTTTTTTATTTGACCGTAGACACAATCGAATCAGATGGCCTCTCTCGGTAAAAAATGAGTGCATTCATGAAAACTTGTTTAATACTGCAGTTTTAGTATTTTCTCGTTAACCTTAAAACATCGCATTTCTTCGTATCGTAAGCATTATCCCCTTTTTTGCATCTACTCCTATTATTTAAATTATATGTAATTTAGTGTTTGTTTTAATTGGCTAATGTAAGAGATACCTACTAACTAACTGGCTTATGCGGTTAACACTGATAAAGTAAGGTCAACGGACCGACTTTAAATACCTTTTCACACGAACAAAGTTGGCGTTAGGATATACCACGATTTTCAGACGTATTGTGAAATTCTATACACTTACCTACATATAATCTCTTACTATTATCGTAGACAACGCCAACGCATACCTACGTCTCGGAACCTTAACCTATGCAGTGTATTTGCAACTCGGCAACGGTCTGTAACGTGACGCGACATTACGTGTTTACTGTTTACTGTGGAGGCCTTATTATGGTCAGTAACTTGATAGGATAAATAATTACTCATTGCAAAGATTGCACAATATTAGTTGCTCATCGTACCTAGGTACATATCGTTTTTATCTGTGGTCAATTTAGAACAATGCATCATTGCAGAAATACAAATAAAAACAATTTGTCACTAATTGAAACAACAACAGATAACGGCTAGGTTAATTGAGGTGCACTTTTTCCAAATGAAATGCCCCTTAGATAAAACACGGTCAAACTGTGCAATGAACTATTTTATTTTGCGCGCATAACAATAAAAAAATAATAAATTATTGACCGAAAGGACGTTCTGAATCATACTGATTGCATAAAATTGTGTAGGCGTATGACTGTTGGACTTTGCTTACTCAATTGTACATAACATTCTAGGTTCATTATACTATTTAGATATTTTAATATAGGTATGCGATTTGATAAAGATGAAATAAGAAACATACGCAAACTAAATAATACCTAAATATACATAATAAACGATACCTATGTAATTTTTTTTGAAATCGTAGTAATAACAAAAAGTTGTAATGTTTTCACCTTTATCACTAGTATACTACACGATCTTGAGATGGGATAGTTTTCCTGACATAACCTGTCTACTCTTGAGTCTTGACCAAGAAGCTTATATGTGTATTAGATGTAAGCTTCTTGGTCTTGACCTTAATTTGTAACAATGACACTTATCGGTGTTTTCGTTGGTAGCCGATGTCATAAATTTACTAAAGAACACAAAAAGATTATACCTACTTGACTTGCCGTAAGAAACAGGAGTGTCTTTATTCGTAATCCATTTAGGTACATTCATGTAAACATTACTGTATCAAGGCCACTATCGTTCTCTTTATATCTTCTTAAAGTCCTTGTGTAACAATACGAGGATTTTAACATATATAAAAAGAATACAGAAACAGGATTAGTTCTGTTTCGCTGATTTTACAAAGTTGTAAAGCTAATTTAAATATTACCATCGAAGCCTCAGCGGGTGATTACAGAGATGCACAAGCGATCACTAGGCTCTTTGCAATAATGTCGAAATCACTTGAATTGTCTTAAGTACTATTAGCTTCTGTTAAAAGGATTACTAGAAGTACAGTTATTTTGCTGCATTATTTCTATTTCTAAACGATGTGCGATGTACGTTTCAATTACTTAAAGAGAAAACTCTGTAGAATAAAGACGTTGAACCGCAAAACTATCAAGTGTTTTATTTTCGATGATGGGTTTTGGGAACGTTATAATATTTAATAAAGTTAAATATATTACGTTCCACAACATGTCTCAAGTTCATGTTCCTTTTAGAACAAGGTACCCCACATTATGTTTTCCATAGGATATCGCGAAATATGTTTTTCTTTTCAGCTTATTTGGGAAAACGTACATCAGTACTGCGTCTCAAAACAGCGCTGCGAACGGACGAGCGCGTGCGACTGATGAACGAAATATTATCCGGAATTCAGGTCATCAAGATGTACACTTGGGAGAAACCCTTCGCAGATCTCGTGGCCAAAGCTAGAAAGTAAGTTCAAACATTGCTTCGAGTTATGCTGCATATGTTTAATATTCTTGTTGTATTGTATGGGTTTATGCATGTTGCAATTGCGATTTATATACTCAACTATGTATTAATATAATATATATATCTTGCGAATAGAATGGTAAGAAAATAAATATCTTGTTCACGCTAATGTGTTTATTAAACGAGACGTGAAGTATCTAACACTTCGTTAAATAGTGAAAAGAAAATATATTTCTTGTTTTTTTTAAAGCGAGAAAAGATGGTATAAAATAGCACTTAGGGAGCATTACAATTAGTGGGTATTAGTATTAACATAGTGTATTATAATTTCTTTAACTCGCCCTCAGGGGCGTAGCTACCGCCGTATCTGCCGTATCAATTATACGGGGCCCCGGCGGCAAGGTGGCCCCCAACGTGCGCTTTTGTGAGAAATCTTTACCCTTCCTTAGGTCCCCCAAACAAATTTTTATACGGGGCCCCGCCAAGGCACGCTACGCTTCTGCTCGCCCTATGAGTGTGTGAGCTGGCTTTGGTATATAATATAAACTGTAAAATTAATTTGTGCTATTTAATGTTATTCTTAAGCGCGTTCGGCTAATGCATTTAGTCTTGTGTACATTTTTGCTGTAGGTATTATATTATCCATCTGTCTATGGTCTCTGCTTATAATATGAACTATAATTATACAAAAATGAAGAAACTGAGTAAATTGTATTGAAAATGTTTCTCGAATTACGTGAAACCAAACAAAATGTCTAACATGTGAAATATTAATGTATTCTTTGCGTGAAACAAAACATCGGCACGTTTATTAAATTATTAATTATGGTCGTCAAATGTTATCTTATCATTTATCATACGCGAATTAACGTCGAATGAAGATGGAACTTTTGCAAAAGCTTGTAATACATAAAATGTTCTATAAACAGAATTCTTGACTTGTATGTTTTTACTCAATGCCGAAGTATTCATTGAAAAATGATACCATAATATATTTTCAGTTAGCAATCTTTGTAGAATGAATCAATTTTCTAAGAAGTTTAATAAATACATGACTGATATTGACTAGCACTTCATATTATATGGCTATTACTACTGAATTATTACAAAACGTGCATAGTAATATTTTTTACAGAATTGTTCGCGAGTACAATAAAATTGTAATGTACCTATGTTAATAAATATAGCAGTGTAATATGTACACAGGCTGACCCACAATTTCATTTGATGTGTAAATATTTTTGTAGTACCTTCTACTTTTGTACAAGATAATCTCGAATATTTGTACGGCGTGATCTAAATACTATACATGCTTTCATTGCTTATCTAATAAAATAGATCGTATGTTTTCGCAAACCTTTTTTTACGTACATTGTCTGAATGGTTCCATGCTCCTTTTTATCTAAGAGGAAAACGCTCTGCCGCATTGGAATATGTACTAAAAACGTGCTTAAACTACATATTTTTTATTTCACGCTTCATCCGAACAAAATAAATTTTATTGTGTAAAATTCGAAGCAATATGCAAATTAGTTATGTGATGTTCTTGAGAATGTTCATTCAGACAGAGAGGTGACCTGTAAATTACATAATGGTTTATTTTGTAGCGGTAGTTGTTTTTAGGGTTCCGTAGCCAAAATGGCAAAAACGGAACCCTTATAGTTTCGTCATGTCCGTCTGTCCGTCTGTCCGTCTGTCCGTCTGTCACAGCCGATTTACTCGGAAACTATAAGTACTACAGTGATGAAATTTGATGGGAATATGTGTTGTATGAACCGCTACAAAAATATGACACTAAATAGTAAAAAAAAGAATTGGGGGTGGGGCCCCCCATACATGTAACTGAGGGATGAAATTTTTTTTTTCGATGTACATACCCGTGTGGGGTATCAATGGAAAGGTCTTTTAAAATGATATAAAGTTTTCTAAAAAACATTTTTCTTAAAGTGAACGGTTTTTGAGATATCAGCTCTCAAAGTCGTAAAAAGTATGTCCCCCCCTCTATTTTTATAACTACGGGGTATAAAATTCTAAAAAAAATAGAGGTGATGCATGCTAATTAACTCTTTCAACGATTTTTGGTTTGATCAAAGTATCTCTTATAGTTTTTGAGATAGGTTGATTTAACTGTAATTTATTATATTTGCTGCTACGGAACCCTTTGTGCGCGAGCCCGACTCGCACTTGGCCGGTTTTTATAATACTAATTTATGCGCTGACTCATTTGGCGATATTGATACTATAAAATCAGCATAATATGTTTGAGTGTTATGGTAAACTAGCGGTCCGCCCCGGCTTCGCCCGTGGTACATATTTCGCAATAAAAAGTAGCCTATGTCCTTTCTCGGGTATCAAAATATCTCTATACCAAATTTCATGCAAATTGGTTCAGTAGTTTAGGCGTGATTGAGTAACAGACAGACAGACAGAGTTACTTTCGCATTTATAATATTAGTATGGATAACTGAATCCCGTTGTAGCCTGATCCTCTAACCACACCTAACCACTACCTACAACTTAAAGGCTTCAAAATCAGACGTTTTGGATATTAGCTCAACTAGACATACAGATATATTTTTTACAAATTTAACTCATGATAAAATCTGTTTTTTTACACTTTACAAATAATATACGCACAATGTTTTGTTTATATACTTATTTCATAATGATCATTTATTTATTTCATCTGGTTTTCTTAACGTTTCAAAGTAAGCAATCAAATGAAAACAAAAATTAGGTAGTTGTTGCTGTTGCCAATGTTGCTATGTCGTCAATTAAGCTCGTCAACTTTAATAAATCAGCATTGATAGTTGTCTGTTTATTGTGTGACTAGTATAAATAGGGAACTCTAGGTTCAAATCGGCAAACGCATTGAAAATATAAATCAGTAAAAATAACGAATTAAAAAACTCTCTAGTTTCCGTTTACTAGACAATTTATTTTACAGACGACAAGTCGTAAATCGATCCATATAATTAAAAATGCTTAAGCTACCTAGGTACATAGTGGCTTCTCTCGGTCTAGCTTTCTTTGCGGTTGAAAAATAATATACCGTCTCTAATTACGATGTTACTATTTTTTATCACAGTTTCATTGCATTCGATGCAATAGCACTATCTTTAACAACTGCAATTTCTCAAATGAAATTTATCTTTATAATGAAATACATTTTATTAATTATTATTATCAATTTGAGAGCGTCTAGAATTCATTATAAACACGTGATTAAAAAAAGTAAAGAAGATTAATGCTTTTACGTAATTTAATAGGTATTATTCATTGAAGTAATCACCTCATATACACGTGCATGATACGTATTAATGGCATCATTTAGTGTCCGCAGGTTTTATTGATTTGAAATACGATACAGAAGCTTTCAATGTTTATTGTAATGTTTGCAATATCCTATTATGCAGTTGATAAGCGTACAAAAAAGGTTAAATACGAAATTAAGATATACAGAAAGACAAACAGAGGTTATATTTACAATGTACTTATGCTCTAATAGACGTAAGAAATTTATTACGCCATGTTATATCCGTGATAAGCTTTTAATTCAAGCACATATGTATTTAGTAATGTGTGAATCTATATTAACTGGATATCCTCTAATCTATGTCTTGCGACAGGATTCAAGGATGAGGCAAGATACAAATAAGATAAACGAATTGCTTCATGTTCAACGAGATATAATATATATTTAATATTATGTACATTTTATTTTATAATAAAGATGCGATTTTGATTTAGAATATTACTCTATATAAAAGATTATAATAATTAAAAAGAGCGTATGTGCCGAGTACACGTGTGAGAAGTGAAACTTCTTTAGCAAGATTCAAAGATACCAAAATCGTCGCCTTACCCCATAACGTGACAGTATTGTCATGACGCGACCTTGACGTTTTACTCTCAACGCGCCCAAAGAAGTTTCACTACAAAAAATTATCTTATGTGGCGAACTTAGAGCATTAAACCAATAATGTTGGTTTAATGCTCTAAGGTGGCGAATAAGAATAAATTATTTTGTGCAAAAGCTGGATATAGAAAGATATTTTCAAACCATATTTTCATTTTTTTTTGTGTGTCTCAATGTTAGCCAGAAGGGCTTCTACATTTTAACGCGGACGCGGGGGTGAACTTAAGGTTCACCCTGGTAGCGACATGCGCAAGGGCGTCCTTCATACAATACCATGTCTAACTTATTTGCGTTGAACAGCTCATGTAATATTTAACAAACGCGCACTTTCTTTGCAGACAAGAAATAAAGCAAATAAGGGCGACTTCATACATCCGCGGTGTGCTCACATCTTTCATCATGTTCACGACCCGTATCTGCCTGTTCTTCTCGATCCTGGCGTTCGTCCTTGAGAACAACGTGATTAGCGCCAAGCAAGTGTTCGTTGTGACGAGCTTTTATAATATACTGAGACAGACCATGACCGTGTTCTTCCCGCAAGGTTAGTTTGGGTTGAAAATGTATTTCAATTTTATAGGCCTATATAAACAAAACAAGTTTTTAACTTTGTATTGAATATGTCATTATAATGTTAATTTCAATCATTTACCATTTTACGCGTGGATAATTTCATATGCCTTCTTTTGATTTTAATAGCTTTGTTTCGTGTAAAGTCGTCGTTAATAATTTAATGTTTGAATTTATTCTCTCACCGTCTCTGCTATTTACATGTTACATTGTTTGTCATTGTTCAGAAAACTAGCAATTATCACTATCGTGATTCTTCAGCCGGAAATACTTAAGCAATTTTGCCCGCCTTAATAACGCATTTCCTTTACGCGTTTGTCTACCAGGTATAGCCCAAGTCGCTGAAGCTACCATATCGATAAAACGACTACAAAATTTCATGTTATACGAGGACACAAGTAAACCAGTACCAGGTTTAGCGGAAATTCAAACATCCTCCAAAAAAGGAAAGGAAGAATCTCTAGCAAAGGATATTCCACCTTCACCAGTCAAAGCCGATATGGAAAAGAAAAAGGAAGCCGATTCAAAACAATCGTTAGAAACTCCTCCGGAAACTAAAAAGGCCCATGAAGCTAAAGGCAATGGTGAGTCCTTTGATCTTTATTTATTCGAGTACAAAGTCCAACAATTCATTAGTTATTTGAACACAGTAATTACTTCATTTATTTCAACAGCGAATCGTTATTAATGAATGGCTACTAGGAATAGCAGCATCATAAAATCCATAAAATACGCACAAAGCAGTATTTTAGGTACAACAGCTGTAACATATATTTATGGTTATTCGTTATTGCCGTATTGTATTAAACGTAATTGTACGTTATGAATTTTACTAGATACTAATTAAAACAAGTACCTATTGCTTACAATCAATTAGCCACAAAGTGTTATTGATAATTACTAACTGGCTGCCCGTGGCTTCGTCCGCGTGTACACCATGATATCAGCCTCATTAAATTTTGTTATCTTGACAATAATAGCCTCTGTCCATTCCTAAGATTAATTACACCCATCTTGGTTCCAACTGTCATCATAATCTGATTCAGTACTTTAGGCAGAAACAGAACAATCGGCCTAGTAAAGTTAAATAGGACTGTACTGTTAAAGTGTGTAAGTTATGGTGTGCTATTCAACACTTTTAGCACACACCTACACCTAAATCAGAAAATCGAAGAAATCCTTATCCTTCCCTCAACCTCCTTCCCTCAACCTCCTTCCCTCAACCTCCTTCCCTCAACCTCCTTCCCTCAACCAAGTACAACTTTTTCTTCCTAGGTAATTTAGAAGCGCCACTAGAATCAGGTGAAGAAGACAATGAAGAGTTGGCAACAAGAGTTGAAGAAGACGCGAGAGGAGTAAGACTGAAACATGCCACCGCTAAATGGATAGTTTCGCACGCTGAAAACACGCTCACTGATATGTCGCTCACTATCAAACCTGGCAAGTAAGTGCAAGTCTTTTATCTTTGAAAATAATTGCATGAAATTGTATGATTGTTTTTACTAAAACGAGAGTAGAATAAGTGAAGAAAATAAAATTCCCAGTAGTAATAACACTCCTTTTTATAACTGAACTCTATATTCAATCGATGCTTTTATGAATCTTCTATTCAACTTTGTTACAACCTTGATTGAAAGATTGAAAAGAGATAAACGAGTATAGACAGTACATAACTTTTTCGTTTAATACATATTTTATTCTGTAATGAAAAAACGTGTGGCATTAACGTGTGACTGCCGCAAAAACGTGTGACTGCCGCGGTAAAGCTATTGCATGCTATGCCTTCAAGCCACACCTCCGCCTGTCGGAGTAGGGAGCATGAGGTTTTTCGTTATGGAATTTCTAGATTCGGTCCCCGCGCTCAAGGCCCGCGATAGAAGCTATGCAATAGCTTAATAATATAGTCAGATGTGCCAGGTTTTGTTTTAGTGTTTTTTCGTTTAATCCTTAAAAAAATATTTTCACGATTATCCTTTAAATTTTTTTGGACTGAAAAGTACCCATAGTATAAGAATTCTTAATTTACAGGTTAATAGCAGTAATAGGACCGGTGGGTGCGGGCAAGTCATCCCTTTTGCACGTACTGTTGCGTGAGTTGCCTCTCGTCTCTGGCTCTGTGCACATCGGTGGAACTGTATCGTATGCTAGTCAGGAGCCTTGGTTGTTTGCGGGTAATTAGAAATTGTTGTAAATACATAAATAATCACGCTTATGAAGTGTTCTGAATTTCGGGATTAATAAAGTAGTTATCGTTTTTAATTATTCTTAAAATCTTTACTTTTTTGTGTACATTCCAAAAACAGAAAACACCGTGTTCAAGATTCTTTTGAATAATTATAAATAATAAATAAATAAATAAATCATTTATTTGCACCATTTTGAGTTACAAAAATTTAATGACCCAGGCTCCTAATATAGTTGTAAACTGTTTTTCAGGAGCCTGTGTTCACACTAATTTATTATCACTGTTACAATGGCGTATACATACACGAGTTTATTCAGCTTATTCGACATAATTATACAGTTATAATTTGTATGTTGGTAAAGATCTTCGCATAAACGTACAATCTGATACACACTCGCTACAGAGAAATTATCTAAAAGTACAAGCAACTTTTGCTTCCGCCATATTTTGGCCAAATACGATATTTTTTTTACCATCGGTTCTTAAGGAATTTTTAGATACTAGCTTACCGCCCGCTGCTTCGCCCGCTTTGTCTAAAACCTAATAAATTATACACTAAAACCTTCCTCTTGAATCACTTTATCTGTTAAAGAAAACCGCATCAAAATCCGTTGCGTAGTTTTAAAGATTTAAGCATACAAAGGGACAGAGAAAGTGACTTTGTTTTATACTATGTAGTGATTTGTCCACAGGTAGCGTCCGTCAGAACATCTTATTCGGTCAGCCAATGGACCGCCCGCGATACAACGCGGTGGTGAGACGCTGTGCTCTAGACCGCGACTTTACGCTGTTCCCACATGGTGATAAGACTGTGGTCGGTGAACGGGGTGTTAGTCTTAGTGGAGGTGAGTAAGAATTTACTATAACAAAATAAAAAAAATATACCGGCCGAATTGAGAACCTCCCCCTTTTTGAAGTCGGTTAAATATAAAATATAATAAAAATGAAACATACAATAAATTTTATTAGTAACTTTAAACATTTTAATTCACAATATAGGTATAGGTATGTTTCATCGCGTAGATATTGGGAAGTTTGTAATGTATTTGTTATGTGTTTGTAGTGTAAGTATGTAAACTAATAATCTGAAGAAGAACTCCAAACTGAGTTCGAATTCCTGCAAAAAAAAGCTCGCGACTACATACATTTTCAGGGACTCGGGGTTGATGTTCAATTCTTTTAGTCTTCATAGCTTTAAATAATATTTAGACAAATTTAAATGTTACTTTTTATAAAAACAAAAAAACGTACTAAGTGATATCGATTTATAAGATCTCTGTATGTTACGCTTTCACGGCTACCTAATCGATCGTTTTTAAAGTATACTGAGGAGGGGAAATTATATGCAATACAAAGTATAACTTTATTGCGGTAAGTCAATGCAGTTTAATGGAAGCGTAACAATTCGCCTATAAACGGAATTACTGAATCGTTTACACGTGGAACACTAGAATATCTAGGTGTCTTACATTTATGCTGTCATGGTCGGGCCAGTGAAGAAAATTCCTATTAATTAGTGATTAGACTATAATAACTGATTTATAAGAATTTTCTAACAGACGAATATCATTTAGATTCTTACTATTTATTTCCTTCAGTAATTTTACGATAGTGAACAGTTTATAATTATTGATTGAATTCTTCTTCTTAATTTTTCTTCATTTTCGATGCTAAAATGTGTCCTAATATTTTTTTTCTTTACCCTTACGTCAGTTTTACATAGTAACAAGTTTTCTTAACATTATTTCAATCTCACGACAAATTTTCCTACAAAAACTGCCCTCTCCAGATCTACAAGCACACAGTGCTTTTTTTTTATAGTGGGGAAATCTTCCAAAGATACCCCCACGCCCCCCGGGGAAGGAGCCGTGGGCTATGTCGGATTCTTACCGACTAAAACCCCTCTGTGTTCCGTCGAGCCTCCTTAATGATGGGGCCGCGGGTATTGATTAGAATTCTTCCGCGACACAAGCACACAGTCCTAGGAATTAATGTTCGCAAATTGTCATTTTCCTCTCCAGGTCAACGTGCCCGCATCTCACTCGCGCGCGCAGTATACAAACGCGCAGACATATACCTACTGGATGATCCTCTATCTGCTGTGGACGCACACGTGGGCCGGCATCTCTTCGAGTCGTGCGTGGTCGGATACCTGCGGAACACCACTCGGGTGCTGGTCACCCACCAGCTGCAGTTCTTGAAGGATGTTGATCAGGTGCGTATACAAGCGTGGACATACGTACTGAACGCTACGTGGCGTGTGTGTACATCTACATTAACAAAATACATAGGAAATACGACAAATTATACATAAAGATTATGGTCGTACATATTGTAGGGTACTTCGTTTTAATTATAAACATCTATAAAAAAATTAAAGAATAGAAATTATTATATAGTGAGGCGGGTTTTGAATCCACATCCACATCCAAATTGAAATTAGAATGTTCGTTCGTTTCTGCTCTGTTGTTATTATCAGTGTGTAATTTTTAAAACCAAAATAGGAAATTATGTTTTCCTCTCTACTCATTAGAATAATAGTAATTAGTATGTAAATTTCTTAGAACTAACTGATCTCTATTTTTCAGTGTGACAAGTATTTCGTTTTGACAATACTATCTTTCCCTGTTTTAAAATATCATCTTTTCTTGTCATTGTTAATAAATTATTTATTTTAACTGAAAAATTTATCCAAATATTGAACTTTTAACATTGTATTATAAATAAAAAAAATCTTTCTTTTATTCAGATAATAATATTAAAGAACGGTGCAATAGCAGCGGCCGGAGACTTCGAAACGCTGAGCGCGTCGGGTCTGGACTTCGCGACGTTACTCGCGAGGGACGAGCAAGAGGACGAGAAGCCCGTTGCCGAGGAAAAGTCCAATATGGACCTGGATGAGTCTGTGCTGCAGGGCAGTTTCAGAAAACGCCAGATGAGCATACATTCCGTGAGTTTTTAATATCTCTATACATATATTAACCCACTAGCTTACCGCCCGCGGCTTCGCCCGCTTTCTCTAAAACGATTTGAGATTTAAACTACCTATCCTATCTCTCAAGTTGGATCGAACTGCACATGGTGTGCGAATTTTATTATAATCGGTTAAGTGGTTTAGGAGTCCATTGAGGACAAACATTGTGACACGAGGTTTATATATATTAAGATTGAGCCCCAAGCGGCCCGATCGGTCCGCGACACAATAGGTTTTCTATTGTGTCTGTGATTCCGGGGCCTGAGTTATTAAAATGAAAGCCTAGTTCACGTGGTTACGGCATCACGCGTGAATAGCTAGACCGATTTCGATTATTCTTATTTTGATGTGTTCATTATTGTCAGGAGAAGGATCAGATAGGAAATGTCAAGAAATTTGCGCCTAAATATTAAAAAAAAAAAACGCAAAAACTTAACGGCTATTTAATTTTCTATAAGTCAGAACAACGTCTATCGGGTCAGCTAGCTAGCTTAAATTTAAATGCAAAATTTATGTAGATAGCCCAGTTTTTATAAATCTGAATGCGAAATAATGTTATGATTATGATACGTATTAAATGATGTTCAAAATTATGGAAATGATCACGTCTTTACGTTATCTCAAAAACAATTTTATTTAAAGAGGTGTGAGGATTTGTGATTTCTTAAATTTTAAATGTAAAATATATTACTTTTAGCTACTTAATATCGAATAATACCACACATGCACTATAATGTTTCCCAATTTTTGAGAAAAAAAAGCAATCTTAATATAGTTTCTTAACTTATAATAATAGGATATTGGTAGTGGTTATTATATTAGTGGGATTATAAATAATCCGTATTAAACAAATAAGTACCTGTGTGTATTGTTAAGTCATTAATTGCTATAAGCTGCATGTGTAAACAATACAAGTGTAATTTTAAATCATATTATAAATTAATATTAAGGAAATATCCGACTTAGACAAAGCCTGTAAACCGATGAAATAACTGACAATTGCTTTCCTTACAATGTTGCATAAAAAAAATGTATACAAGTGTTTGAAGTTGTATTATTCACGGATTCTCAACTTTGTTTCGCAGAATTCTAGAGTAGTACATAGTAAGTAACTTAGTAAGTAACTTAGAACTTGTAATGCTCATAATACAGAATTATAATGTGTGGTTAACTGTCATAAACTTCATAGTACAAACTGCTTTATTATATAAAAAATCGCACGTAAACAATTTTTTAGTTCATTTGGAATTAAAAACATTTGATGATAGTAAACTTCATTATCTTAAAAATTATTATATATATTTACTGTATTTAATATATATAACAAATATTTTCTATAAGCAAGTAGGAAAGGAGTTTGTTTTTATAAAAATATTTACTAATTTTGCTATGGTTTATATTTATTTAAGTAATTTACAATAGAAAAATGTTTACTCATAAAACTTAAGATACTTAAAATGGTATGGTATATATTATAATAAATTAAAAAGATATATGTAAGTTATTTTTAAAAAATAAAATAAATCTTTAATAATAATTGCTTTTGGACTTTATTTTGAGTCTGAATTAATTCTGATAGATAAAATATATATAATACGTTTTTTTCCATAATACAGAATTCAACGTTAAAAATATAACGTTTCTTTATGAGTTTATTTAGAATTAAAATAAGCTATAATATCTTATTTATGTGGCAGTTGCAGACATCTGTTTCAATGATCGGTTTTCTAGATTGACACTATTTTTTTCTTGGTCGCATTCATAGGTGAGTTCGGTAGACAACTTGACAGCAACAGCGCCGCCAGAGGGCGGGCGTGAAGAAGCAGAAATGCGTTCAGCCGGCGCAGTATCGAGTGCAGTATACGGCGCCTACTTGCGGGCTAGTGGACACCCACTGCTCGTCACGCTAATGGCGCTAGTGGCGGTACTAGCCCAGTTGCTCGGTTCCGGCTCCGATTGGTGGACTAGCTACTGGTAATTAGGAGCTATTCACATTATTCTAGGGCAGTTAAACTAAACGCTGACCGCTCTGCTGCTGCTGGTCGTGAAAAAGCAGAAATGCGTTCAGCTGCTTGTACTTGCTAGCGGACAGCCGTTACTTGTTACACTCATGGCGCTGGTGGCAGTACTCGCACAGCTGCTCGGCTCGGGATCCGATTGGTGGACTAGTTACTGGTATAGTAGTAGATTGTAGAAAACAGTAATAGAACAGCAGTTATACTTGACGGCGACCGCGCTAATAGGCCGCGTCAAGATGCAGAGATGTAATATTGTATTGATCTGAGGTACTCCGTTCCTGCGCTGCATAGTTCAATAGTATCTTTACCCTCTATTGTAATTGTATACAAATGACATAGAAATCCTTAATCTCTATCCAAAATATTGTTCAAACAAGTAAATAATGCCTTATGGTTAAGTTGGCGAATGGCTTAACCATTCACTCAATATCTATACTAATATTATAAAGCTGAAGAGTTTGTTTGTTTGAACGCGCTAATCTCGGGAACTACTGGTCCGATTTGAAAAATTCTTTGGGTGTTAGATAGCTCATTTGTCGAGGAAGGCTATAGCCTACGACCAAAAGGAGTGGAGCCACGGGGGTGAAACCGCGCGGAGCAGCTAGTGTTTTATATCTACTTAATCCAGTTTATAACCGAATTTGTTTTACCAGGGTCAATCAAGAGGAACGTCATCCACGTACACTGCTACAGAACCTCGATACAAACGACACCAATGCTATGGATGTGTCATCTAACTTTACGAATGCGCTCGTTGATAACGCACACTTTGATTCTGGCCTCACAAGATACGATTGTATTTATATTTACACAAGTAAGTAATAACTAATGAGTAACAGTAGTTTTCTCTACCTATGCTACATAAACACACTGTCATAATTATATGTATCATTTAGTACTGAATCATTGCATCTGTACAGTCACGTGGTCTCATCTGAAAATTAGTGCAGCAATACATTTTAAATAATAGTTGATGCTTTGCTGACGGGGTGTCCTTTTTGCTTCCATTGCTATCTTTTTTTCTGTTTTGTGTGTTATATTACTAAGATTAATATTTTTTTACATGGTAACAAATAAAACTTTATTTATTTCTAATATTAGGTCTAAATACATGATTAATAGCTTTAAAAACCACATATTCTTCAAATCCTCACATTCAAATATTAAGATTTGCATTTTGGACAGTAGTAAATTCAGAAAGTTGCCAAAAATAATTTACAAATTAAGATCATTGGACACTATAAATAGTGCTCATTGGTCGATATAGTCTATACTCTATAGTAAAAAGACACGATAAAAAAAAATTCTATGTGTGTAGTGATTTTAACTCAAGAACTTTCAAATTATTACAATAATACATCAATATTTTCTGCATATTTGAATCAATTTTGATAGTACATTTTCTTCAAAGGCAATACCGATAGTTATGTTTCACCACTGTCCCGCAGGCATGGTGGTGGCGCTAGTTGTGATTTCCCTACTCCGTTCGTTCATATTCTTCTCCATGGCGATGAGAGCATCTACCCGTCTCCACAACAACATGTTCGCGTCCATCACACGTGCACCAATGAGATTCTTCCACACGAACCCGTCAGGCCGGATCCTGAACAGATTCTCTAAGGATATGGGTGCGGTGGATGAAGTGCTGCCGTCTGCTTTATTGGATGTACTGCAAGTGAGTTCATTTAAAGTTAGCTCCAGATTATACTTCTCTAACCTTTGGATTATTATTCGCTATTGTATTATACTTTTAATTTCGTTAACCCATTGAGCACCGAGCGGCCCAATCGGACAACGACACAATAGATTTTCTATTGTGTCTATGATTCCGGGGGCTGAGTTAAAGAAGTTTTATTCTAAACGCTAAAACAATTAAATTCTGTGGAGTCAATTATGGTTCTAAACAACACTCATGTATTCAGTAATCAAGTTCACAATTATATTATGATGTAAAACTTTTATATGTTTGTAACATCATGTGAAAAGCAAACAATCAGCCATTTTAATGGAATAAATAACCCCATTCATATATCTTATTCCTCCCTCAGATCGGGCTGTCGCTGATCGGTATCGTGATAGTGGTGGCGATAGTGAACTACTGGCTGCTGCTGCCGACGCTGGCCATCGGGCTGGTGTTCTACGGGCTAAGGATATTCTACATCGCCTCGTCGCGCAGCATCAAGCGCCTCGAGGGTGTGAGTGAGTCATCCTGACCCTCAACTATTGGTGTTACATGTAGACTGTATGACTAGTGTTTGGTGTTCGCTTTCCTTTAAGTTCTGTCTCGGTTGTTTGGTGTTCGCTTTCCTTAATAATAATAGTTCTGTCTCGGTGGTGGAAAACAATCCAGAAGGGTGAAAGAAAGCGTTGAGGTATTTCGAGTCTTAAGAACTGACTATGCGAAAGGATACACCTAAATACAATTAAAAAATGTTTTGTTTTCGTTCCTTAATAGACTAAATAGTTAATGTAATTTTGTTGTCAATGCACAATGTTTTCCTCTTAAGATCTCTATGCACGCATTTCTATATATTTTTTTTAAATTGTATCTCTTTATTAACTTGCATGCATCAAATTCCTTTTTTATAAATTAAATAACTGACAATATTAGTAACAAATTTAAGTGCTTTATTACCCCGTTTTCAGCACGTAGTCCAGTATTTTCCCATCTCAACGCCTCCCTACAAGGCATTACCACGATACGTGCGTTTGGCGCTCAAGAGGCTCTTATAAAGGAGTTTGATAACCACCAGGATCTGCACAGCTCTGCTTGGTAAATATTTACTAAAGTATTTACAATATAAAACTCATTTTACGACTGACCGGTTGGCTTGGTTGGTAGTGGCCCTGCCTTACAGACCAGAGGTCGTGGGTTCGATTCCCACTCGGGGCAAATATTTATGAACATAGATGTTTGCTCTGTGTCTGGGTGTTAATTATCTATATAAGTATTTATTTAAAATTGTATATGTATGTTTATCAGCCATCTGGTTTCCATAACACAAGCGAAAGCTTAGTATGGGATCAGATCGTGCCGTGTGTGAAAATTGTCCTGAAATATTTATTTATTTATTTTATTTATTTACTGCCAAATTTTTATTTTACGCAACTGTGAGCCTTAAATTACGTAAAGATAAGGTATAAAGTTAAGAAGTTGTAACTTAAATAAAGAGGATTTTTATTTAAATGTATTTTCCAGGTACATGTTTATCGCGAGCTCACGTGCTTTCGGCTTCTGGCTGGACTTGGTGTGCGTCATTTACATTGCTGTGGTCACCCTAAGCTTCTTAGTTTTCGGAAATGGTAATTACATTTACTCTAAATTCAATATCCAAATAAAAAAGGATAAACAGATAATTAGGTATATTAATCTGATATATAATATTTAATATCAAATGATAAATAATAAATGTAAACATGTATTTTTAGAGGAATACGGAGGCAACGTGGGTCTGGCTATCACTCAGGCGATGGGTCTCACCGGCATGTTCCAGTGGGGCATGCGGCAGTCCACCGAACTGGAGAACCAGATGACGAGCGTTGAAAGGTATACATATTATTTATAAGCATATATTATATCACAATTTATTTGAATACTTTCTTCCATTCTTTCTTCGACCGTGTTTTTAAAGTATACACATACAAAACAATGAATATTAGGAATTTTGTTTACAAATATGATCAAACGATACTATAAGAAATGTTTATTACATCAAACTAGAAAGGTAAGTATGTATATCTACCAAAACAAAAGATTTACCTCACTAAGAGGCTTGGCGACGTCGCTCCTACATATGTCCGTACGCTATATACATATTGGCGACATACGTCGTCCTTCGATACGTCGGTGAGCAACATTGCCATACCCTCTGTAATAATAATAATAATAAGCTTTATTTATTCCACCTTACAATTAATAAATACATATACATATGACATTTTTAGTTTTTTATCTATTCCTTGTTAGGTGGCTCCATATGGGTAAAAGCCTCCTCCATCTTGTACCAACACCCTCTGTACAGTGATCTTACTGTTTACAATCTTCGTCAGAATACAAGAGTACTCCTCCATCGAGCCAGAACCTCCGCTCGAGTCTCCCCCGAACAAGAAGCCGCCGCCATCTTGGCCGTCTGCCGGGCGCGTGCAGTTCCGCCGCGTGCGCCTGTACTACGCGCCCGGCGAGCCGCCCGTACTGCGCGACCTGACGCTGGAGGTGCAGCCGCGGGAGAAGGTCGGGATCGTGGGGAGAACGGGCGCGGGGAAGTCGTCGCTGATTAACGCGCTGTTTAGGTATGTGTGTTTTTTATTTAGAGGATAATTTGTATCTACTACATAGTATAAAACAAAGTCGCTTTCTCTGTCCCTATCTCCCTATATCCCTATGTCCCTTTGTATGCTTAAATCCTTAAAACTACGCAACGGATTTTGATGCGGTTTTTTTTAATACATAGAGTGATTCAAGAGGAAGGTTTTAGTATATAATTGATTAGGTTTTAGACAAAGCGGGCGAAGCCGCGGGCGGTAAGCTAGTAATAGATAAATTTAATATGGGGTATAATAGGAACAATAACTATAAGTTACCTTAAAATCAGTTCATGTATATTACTATTTATTCAAGATACAAGATTTTTTGAAGTGAAACTTCTTTAGGTGCGTTGACAAAAAATTTCAAGTTCGCGTCGTGGCAATACGGTTACGTCATGGAGTAAGGCGACGATTTTGGTATCTTTGAATCTTGCCAAAGAAGTTTCACTTCTGCCACGTGTGCTCATCACACACACGCTCTTTTTTTAATTTTAGATTTTTATTTTTTAATAGACTATCATTAAATTGCCAAAATCGAAAACATTAACAAGTAACTTTATTAAATAACCAATAACACACGCTAAAAATTATAAAACTACGTATTATTAACTAATCTTGAAATCTATTCATCATCCATTCAGACTGGCAACAATCGAAGGGGAGATCATAATAGACGGTCGGGAAACCTCCGAGCTGGGGCTGCACGAACTGCGCAGTCAGATCTCGATCATCCCGCAGGAGCCCGTGCTGTTCTCGGGCACTATGAGACATAACCTCGACCCCTTCGATGAGTACCCGGATCAAGTGCTGTGGAGGGCGTTGGAAGAGGTCAGTAGTATTGTAGTAAACAAACTGTCCAAAATTAAGTCGAGGTGGTTATTTCACAGAATGTATTCACACTTAGTCTATTTTTCATATCAAAATTGGGCTTTGTTAAATTCTTTTCATTAGTTTATTGATGCACGCCCGGTTTGCTAGTGGACTATAAATGTATCTTGTAACTTCTCTTCTACAAAGTTTCTCATGCACACGTTTCGAAGAAATACGTGTTCGTTTTCTATTATTTACCCATAGAGCTTGCCCGTACAGGTGGAACTAAAAGAAGCGGTAATGGAACTGCCAGCGGGTCTGAACTCGCGCATGTCGGAGGGCGGCGGCAACTTCTCGGTGGGCCAGCGGCAGCTCGTGTGCCTCGCGCGCGCCATCGTGCGCCGCAACCGCCTGCTCGTGCTCGACGAGGCCACCGCCAACGTCGACCCGCAGTTTGTATTCCAATACATACATGCATGGAACAAGATATAGCATATATGACATTGAGCTATTATTACTACGTATGGAGGAGACACCACGAAGAAAATCTGTGCGCAAGCGCGGCGGCGGCGCGGGGCGGCTAGTGAGTCAAATGACGTAAAATGGCGCCCGCCAAAAATTTTGCTCGAACCAAGTTTTAACAATGATAATATTGTCTAATTAATTACTGATTAAAAGTTATTTCTTTGCACTTTGCCGCATTACTTGAATTATAAGTGCAATATCGCAACACACTCGAGGGCATATTTGATGAGTTTCTTGGTTTTTTGCTTTTAAACAAACAAAACATGAATGCGACCATGGCACTAAAGCGACTGAGTACAGTTAAGCCATATGGCTTATGTTGAGCGGAACATATGTGATGTAGATTGAGCGCACACGCACACACACATAACATCCACATACTCTTATAAAAAAGGATACAAGACACGCACACAACTTACGAGTTCCAAAAGAACACACTCACTGCCACGCTTACTAGTTCACATTTCACGATACAGATACGCACGTCATCTTCGTAATGGGGAATATTCATGTTTTTCTTTTATGTCTTAAATTAATAGTTTACTATTTTATAACGTAGAAAAAAATATTAATGGGCTTCAAAATACTCTAGATATTTTTAAAAATGAAATTTAAAACTTTTAAAAAATGTAAGCAGTTCAAACGCCGCCATTGTGCGCGCGCTTTGCGTGACGTCACATGACACGTCCAGTGGGTGTTTACCTTGTGTTTACTATGGAGTATGGAGTGATGATTCATACAATGTCGTGTCAAATGACGTCACATTTCGTTCGACCAGTGGTGGCGCGTTCTGGCAGTTTGAATTTCGCTCACTTATTTTGCACTTTTTGAATATTATTTTAGGGGTTTAAATAAAAAGTAAATAAAAAAAAATCCTTTTCATTATAATATTACGATAATAAGTATTCGAGAAAAAAATATTTTAGGCCATTTAAAATTTTATGCATATTCCCTATTGTACACGCTCTTACATGTGCTATCTATATTATATTATCTATTTAAAGATTAGAACAACAATACTATAATATCTCACTATAACTATTTCAATAAGCTAAAAAATATTATGCGTTAAAATATAATACGTTATTTTTGTTCATACATTTTTTTTATATTTTAGAACGGACGCACTTATTCAGACGACAATCCGCAACAAATTCGCCGACTGCACCGTGCTCACGATCGCGCATCGACTACACACTGTCATGGATTCGGATAAAGTAATTAATTTACCTGTTTCACTTGTATTGATTATTATTTTTAGGAGTGTTCATATTTAGATAAGGGATATAATTTTTTATACTAGTTATGGCATTAAGTGAATTAGATTCTTTTGGGTCAGTTGGGTTTTAATTTGATTTTGAAAGATTTTTTGCACGATATTAAAAACGTTGAAATTAAACGTACTTACACATCCGATATAAACAATTATTTGAGTAATATCTAATTTCTAAATTAGAAATAACTTAATTTCCTAAATATGATATTGATATTAAGATACAATCTACATACATATTTTTCTTTCCGCGCAAAATCAGATTTTATATGCAGAAATATTCTGGCCTGGATTAATAAAATCTAAGTATATATTTTTTTTTAATTATTCTTATTAATAAATCTCTCTATTTCTCCTAGGTGCTTGTAATGGACGCGGGTCAGATGGTGGAATTCGACCACCCGCATATACTCCTGCAGAAGCCAGACGGTGTGTTGCGCGGAATGGTGGAGCAGACCGGACGATCTATGGCCGAGATATTGGCTAAGGTCGCCTCGCAGGTATGTATTTAACCAAATAGATTTATCTATTTATATTGTGTTTAAACAGAATATATTTATCAGTGTTACAATTAGTATGCCTAGCCTGTTTGTTAAGCGGCGCCATTAAACCAACGGCCCGTATATTGGGCAAAAGACGCAGCTGTTTGTAAAATATGACCTATAATGACAATTTTTTAAAGTAATGAGATTTCTGGGATTCGATTTTTTTATAAATTATTTTGATGTTTCACCGTTTCCATGTATAACACATCAAATATTTTTCGTTATTAATATAAAATCGCCAACGTTTTCTTTACTTTTCTTAATAATAATTTTACTCTTATCTTAATTATTTTTAAATTTTCAGGCGTATAACAAGAAATACCCACAAGCAACAGAGGCAACGGAGTGAAGATCACTCGCCGTTCGTTCCTATACTTACGCGTAGTTTATTTTAGTCAATTCGGCGTTTCGCTGAACACATGTTAGTTACGAAATTACATACGTCCTGTATCAGGGACCAACGATCTCTGGTTGTTCTTAAGCGAGATTGTATGTTGAACATAATTTATTTTCTTTGTAGATTGCATGTCGAGAAAGCGCGTTTTTTTCTTTGTTATCATTTATTTGGCTAAATATATCCAGTGATTTATATGATACATTGAAGTGAAGAGCACGATTGGTTGATTGTTTTTATGATAGATACAAAATATGAGAAACTTTTTCAATATTTATGTGTCATATAAAAGACTGCGTACAATGAGCATTGGTATCGAACGTTAAAGGCAATTTTTACCCAGTAAACTATTTCTTAGCTCTTCTCAATTTTATTCAGTAACCGTAAATATTATTCTTTTCTTTGCATTGAAAGAAATGAACTTATGTTTTAATGCCTTGACTGCCACAATGATAGCATTCTTACAATTCTTATCTGAACTTTTGTCTTTGAAGCTTTTTCCCTCAGTTAATGCGTTTTCTCGATTTGCAATAAATTTACAAACTACTATTAATTAAGTATAGCATGTATTTTCAAATGTGTGTCCTGTACAAGCGACAGGTTTTAGTTTTATATATTAACGTTTACTTAAATTATTATAATTGTAATTGAATTCAAATGACTGCCTACTTTCTCATAACAATCGAATACTTATTGAAATAATTTATTAAAGCTCAAATATAAGCTAGCCCAATTTTGATATAACGCATTGTATCAGCCTTGTATTGGGTAGCTAGTACGTTTAAGTACTTAATTTTTAAGTAGTTTCTATTCAATCTGGTTTTATCGTGGATTTATTTAATTTGATGTACTTAGAATAATTATTTTCTTTTTCTTCTGAAATAATGTGAATCTTAGTTACCAACCCACTTAATATGTAAGATCAATTTTAGCTTACATTATTATGGTGCGAATTTTTTTCTCGAATATTTTGAAAATTGAATTGTGTGATGTGTATTTCAATGTTAAATATATACAGTGCCTGCTAATTATGAATCTATTTTAATAAGATCTTGTTTGTTGAATGTTGTAATAAAAAATACATTTGCAATTCTGGTTTTTATTATCCAACCCTCTTCATCCTTTTTGCGGTAATTGAACGTTTAAACGTTGATGTTATCACGTTATAGTTACGCGTGCTTTTGTCTTCAAATGTACAAAACTTGTTCCGATCTATTCTGACCGCAAGCTTGATACATTTATTCCTTACCTTTTTATAGTACAACCAACATTATAAAGCGTAATGCCTCTAAAATTCATATTAATTTGTTATCATCATAAAGTAGGATTAGGCTGAGGTTTTCGACAAATTTTGTTAGTACTTAATTAAAAATTGGGTCGTAATCCTATAATATAAAAATTAGTCACAAAATGTGTCGGTAAGCGCTAACTCGAGAACGGCTGAACCGATTTCGTTAATTATCTTTTTATAATATTTATTTAAGTACGAGGATGGTTCTTATGGAGAGAAAACGTAAACATGTGCCACGGGCGAAGCCGGGGCGGGCCGCTAGTTAAATATAAAAAAAGCGTGTGTGCCGAGCACACGTGTCAAAAGTGAAACTTTTTTGACAAGATTCAAAGATACCAAAATCGTCACCTTACTCCATGACATGACGATGTTGAAATTTTACTCTCAACGCGCCTACAGAAGTTGCACTTCAAAATACACTATACAAAGAATGCGAGTGTCGAGAAATCTCAAGAACAGCAACAACAAACGTAGCACGCGGCTCATGTTCTATGTCTTCACAGCTTCAACTTAATAATAAATACCTAGACAAATTTTAGACATTGAATATCTGTATTGGTTAGGGATACCACTCAGGATTTATCTTTGGCTTTACAGCCGGGCCGCAGCACTGATTTTCAGTGGTTCCCATATCACAAATGAATTTTGCATTGCAAGTAACTAAAATATAATAACTAAACGTGAATGCACTAATTCGTCGAAATCATTCGAACAATCGGTAATTTTAATTAAAATCAAATCTGAGTATCAGTAATCAGTTCCCATAATTAGTTCTAGAAGAGCTTACAAAACGGTACCTAAACTAAACTTTTTAGAAGTTCGTTGTATAAAAACGGCAATGATTGAACGAGGCAGTTGTAAATAGCAGTTTTGGCAAGTTAAAAATTATAATTGGCAAGTATAATAACTAGTTCAGCGGTTAAAACTAAGTAGTTAAAGTAAACAAAAACGTGTAATAAAAAATATGAAATGGATCAGTGAATACACAATTGAGCAAGGAAATAATTAAAAATTATTGATTGATCATTGGACAGACGTGTGGGCAGTTATAAATCGGAATTCGTCGGTAAGAAATCTCATTCTAAGCAGTTCTATAAGCAATGAGGTTGTAAAATAAAATAAAAATTACATGTTTACACATATACATTTTATATAAGTTTGGGTAAGTACATGTTCCTTGAGTCACCAGTCACCACTCGCTATGATCTGCCGAACTATTTATCGAACCGCTCATTCCATCATTTTTACCGCTCATTTCAGTTATCGGACTGCTGAATTATTTTAAGAACTGACATTGTATGATAAAATAACCGAATGATTGATTTTTTATTACTGTTCATGTTCTATTGTAGCAATAATTAATCAACAGCCATTAAATTAAATAGGTAACTGCTCAATATGTTTTTCAACTGATCATAAAAATATCTCGAATATTTAAAAAACATCTCAAAAAAAAAGTTCCTTATATCAACTCTCAATTGAAAAATTCGTCACTATCTTATTTATCTTTTAATTCTTCGCTGTTTTTACTTTGTAATCTAGCCACAGGCCTACATTTTTAATGAATAAATATATTTCAACCCTAAACATAATTTACCAGGAGAAAAATAATTGTTTTCTAGTATCATGTGAGGAAAAGGCGGGATGGTGTGTACAGAATGTCATGTTCTCAGAGTTTGATAGAAAGAGACTTAAAAATCAAATAAAACAAGTATGATTCTTCTTAATCATTTATTAAGTCGTTTATACGTACATGCTATCCACAGAAAGCGAACTTAATTAACATAATATAAAACACTTCGGAATGTAAAGTAATACAAAACACGCTTAGCTATCATCGCCTATCGTGAAAATTATAACTATATACATCAACATGAATACTGAATATTTTTAACAACCCATATAAAATATGTGAGATGTAGGTATGAGAACTCAGGGTTCCAAGACACGAGTATTTCACTTAGCTTGGGACCCACTGTCGTACATTTATTGTAAAACATAAAATGGACAAATAAATTTATTTCATTTCATTTTCAGTTTCAACCCACTTTATGTGAGACAGTAAATATTCGACATTTTAGGATATTGCACTTACAAAACCTTAAGTCACATGGTAATTTTGAATACTGGTTCTGAGATTACACTTTAACACCAATCTAACACTATCTTCTATAAGCATGTTCATCATTAACTACCTTCATGTTATGTAGAAAATGGTATGAAGTAATACAAAAATATTAATTTCGAATTGAGAGTAAGACAGAATGTAGACATGCTAAGAGGTTGAAACGACTACATCTCTACAATGAAGAATATGAAATAACAGCGTACAAAGAAAGGTACTAAATGAATTACAAAATATTATATAATGCTGCAGCTCAGTTACAAACAATTGTTTATCACAGACCATTTTACCATTCGCTCAACTACACACTACAGCTTTAATGTATCTAAATATATGAGAGGCTTTTAAAGTTTTCACTTCATACATAAGAGCCACCGTAATTTACAACAAGCAACACAACACAAAAACAATTAAATTAATACAATGGACAGATTCTCAATTTTGAGAAGAACAATACTTATAATTAAGAAAATAAATTCAAACGCCTAAAATTGCCTCGCGGACATTAATTCGAAAGATAAATAAAATAAATACTAAAAGATACAACCGAAAAGATTAAATAATTGTCATGTAATTTTTCCCTTTGGCACGAGAAAGAGAAATAAGAAATTCGTGATAGTCTTAAGTTATCGAAAATAAACGTCACTGAGATCTTAGAAAACTGTATACAATTTTCATATTGTCCTACGTTCAACAGTAATGTGATTTATTTCGATAAATATTAAGAGAACTAACTTACTATCCACAGTCTTCTTGCTCATTAGCGGCACTTCACCAAAGTTAGTGTCAAACACTATTTATCACTATATAATACACTTATATTAACTAAGTATTGTTTCGTTTAGCGAAAGATTCGAGTCCCATACAAGTCACACACGCGTCTACACGAGCGCGGTCATGCTTCCAGAGCGAGAATATTTGCTTTCTTCCGTCTCCACTGGGTTCGCGGTCTTTTCCTGCAACGTTAAAAAATAACATTATGATCAAGTATCAAAAAAAGAAATAATATAAAAAATATATACATATATGTATCAATAGCCCAGAAGATTCTTTACATATGTACATTGAATAAGGATTAGAAATTACTAAACATTATATCGACTATGTATAGGTAATTTTAAGTCTTAAAATTTTTAATTCATATGACGTGTAATGTATGGTATGTAGGTTTTTCATATTTTTATTTATTTATTTTATTAATAACACTTTACTATGATAGTTAATAATACAAATTACTTAAAACTACAACTTATAGCTAATCTAGCACAGAGGGCGGCCTTATCACTAAAGAGTGATCTCTTCCAGGCACCCCACTGTGTGAAATAATAAAGGAGGAGGTAGGTCAGAAGTACACAAATACATAATATTAACATATTATTATAATTTTTAAATATTTATTATTAAAATCTACTCGTGTTGTTAGAAAATTATTATAATTATATATTTTGTAGTAATACGGGTCTTATAGTTTGTAAATGTACGTAAGCAACTTGTGAAGTTGTGAACTTGTTATTGTATTATAATAAGCTTAACTGGATATGAGTGATTAGGACCACTAAAGAAAACATTGTAGAAGAAAATAGTAAGCACTGCCACGGTAAATTTCCCACAAACGGTGCCAACGTTAATCCTTTTAAACGAATTATAACAATTTACTTTCTTAAACTGTTTCAACTCACCGCAGTAATTATTTTCTTGTTCTTACTATAAACATCTGACGTCTTTTTAAATAAATATGCAATTTGTCGTTAATATACATGCTTTAGTATTAATTTGTATTTTATTCTTTGTTAAATGTATCTTCAGTGGAATCTAGTTCTTCTTTGTACTAAAATGTACTTAAATCGCCGCGTACAGTATGTGCGCATGTGCATTGCGTGTTATGCGTTTATGATTGATATGTACATTGTTTATCTGTAGGCGTGCGATATGGGTACGTGCTTAGTCCTATGTGCGTATGCGTGTGTGTGTGTGTGTGTGCTATTTACTCCTAATAGTTGTTAAATTTGATATTTTTTATTTTTTGGCTTTGATATGTTTTTTATAAATATATATAAAGAACAGAAAAATTCGATTACTCAACTTCAACTCAGCCACCCTTTTCAACCCACCCCACTTTTATTCTTTATAAATTTATATTTATACGTACAAATTGTGTTTATGTGTGTGTGCACACAGGTGGCAGGCGTGTGCTATATATCGTGTATCTGTGTGTATGTATGCGTGTGTACTCACGGGCGGCTGCGGGGGCTGGGGCGCGGCGGGTGTGTGTTACATATCGTGTATCTGTGTGTATGTATGCGTGTGTACTCACGGGCGGCTGCGGGGGCTGGGGCGCGGCGGGTGTGTGTTACATATCGTGTATCTGTGTGTATGTATGCGTGTGTACTCACGGGCGGCTGCGGGGGCTGGGGCGCGGCGGGTGTGTGTAACATATCGTGTATCTGTGTGTATGTATGCGTGTGTACTCACGGGCGGCTGCGGGGGCTGGGGCGCGGCGGGTGTGTGTTACATATCGTGTATCTGTGTGTATGTATGCGTGTGTACTCACGGGCGGCTGCGGGGGCTGGGGCGCGGCGGGTGTGTGTTACATATCGTGTATCTGTGTGTATGTATGCGTGTGTACTCACGGGCGGCTGCGGGGGCTGGGGCGCGGCGGGTGTGTGTTACATATCGTGTATCTGTGTGTATGTATGCGTGTGTACTCACGGGCGGCTGCGGGGGCTGGGGCAAGGCGGGTGTGTGTAACATATCGTGTATCTGTGTGTATGTATGCGTGTGTACTCACGGGCGGCTGCGGGGGCTGGGGCGCGGCGGGTGTGTGTAACATATCGTGTATCTGTGTGTATGTATGCGTGTGTACTCACGGGCGGCTGCGGGGGCTGGGGCGCGGCGGGTGTGTGTAACATATCGTGTATCTGTGTGTATGTATGCGTGTGTACTCACGGGCGGCTGCGGGGGCTGGGGCGCGGCGGGTGTGTGTAACATATCGTGTATCTGTGTGTATGTATGCGTGTGTACTCACGGGCGGCTGCGGGGGCTGGGGCGCGGCGGGCGGCGGCAGCGGCAGCGCGAGGCGCAGCGCGGTCCAGAAGGCGCGGTCGTGCACGTGGCGCCACGCGATCAGCCGCGACCGCCGCAGCACCTCCACGAACCGCGACCCGCCGTCCTTCGCCTCGCGCTTCAGCTTCGGCAGGTCCTGCACAAAAATAAAAATAAGTTTAAAATCAGTTAAATAAAGAGAAAAAAGCTCCTAGAACGTGCTTTTAAAATACTATATGTATATTGTATGCAATCTTGAGACATGCCGTGCAAATCATTAGACTCGTGTAGACAGAAGTAGGCAGAGAATGTGTATATGTGTGTAAATGAACGTGCATGTACGTATGCGTGTATGTGTGCGTGTGTACCTGCAGCAGGACGACGACGGGCGGGTGCGGCAGCGCGCGCAGCTGGCACAGCGCAGTGAGCAGCTGGTGCGGCGACGCGTACTGCGCCGGCGACACCACCGCCACCACCGAGCGGCACCGGCTCGCCTCGCCCACTATCTCCTTGTACCCTACATAACGATAATATAAAATAAAACACGTTACACTTACTGGACTGTAAAGAGATCGAATCGATAAATATTACAGAACGTATAAATATAAATTAAAACACTTTACACAAACTGAAACTGTAAAGAGATAGAATAAATAAATATCAGCCTCGAAGAACCATAATCCAGTATACCCACAGAACAGTAAAAACAAATAGAAGTGTGATGTGGGCGTGGCTCACGTGTCACTAGTAAGGTAAGACCACGTCTTACTTGGTCTCAGTTGTGCACAGAAAAATATTCGAGTCGGTTGTCAGCTGTCAAACCTTTTTTCCATATTTATTCATTAATTAGGGCGTGTTGTTCGGTTTTAGAGTGGAAAAATGATAGCAGACGAAATAATATCAGCAATGGAGGCATTTCATACCATCGGTATGCTGCATACTACACTGCGCGGTTTCCCGTTGCGGTTCACAGGCGGGACAAATTCGACCGCCGCATGCAGCGTCAAACCGCCGCTGATAATCGGCGCTTTAAACTACACGGACGGTTTCCCGCTACGTTACATCATTCGGCGCGGGACCTTGGCGCTCGCTCGTGATGTTCAAATGAACAGAAAACAGCGATAAACCGCGTCCCGTGCAGTTTGATGGTCTGCGGTAGCGTTGGCGAGCGGATTCCCGCGGCGGGAAAACCGCTCGTATAGTATCACCCTATGTCTTATTTTAATTTATTTTAAATATATTTTATGTTATAACTTCGCTTGTCGTAATTTGTCAAAAATCTATAAAAATATTAAGTCAAAATAAACCTTAACCCATAAGAAATTAGTACTAATATAGATTGAACAGCAAACAAGACTTTCTGGAATATTATTGCAATAAACAAACGAATGTCGGTTTAGTGATGGTTGTAGCTTATATCGACATTATCGATACTTTAGACAAGACAAACATTATATATATTAAATTTTATTTTATTAAAGTGAATCTTTTATTACATCGTCTCAAACTTTTTGGTCTGTGTAGCGCATGTCGCGTGACGCACGATACGTACGATAATTATCGTACAAATACGATAATTTTTAGTTAAATGTCTATAGTGTGAAAAAGTTTCACTTTTGCCGTGGTTTCATAAAACCACACAACATTTTTTTTCCTTAGCTTTCATTTATCCAATTTATTTATAGATTTCCCAAAGAGGCTAATTTAAAAGAGAAATGGATAAATGCAACGTGACGAGTTAACTGGATGCCGAACAGCACTAAGAAGTCTAACAAAGGCCGCCGATACATCAAACCTACGGCAGTTACAAGATTTAAAATAATGCATATTTTCTGTTTGTATTTTGTAAATATAGATTTATACTATTCGTTCCGTTTTTTATTTAATAATAATAATATGAAAAGAAATACTTAGTAAACATACTCCAAAATGTGGCACATTGTACTATCTATACTCATATATTAGAAAGAAAAAAAATGCACAAGAAAATATTTATTATTGAATAATCGATAACAAGGCTGACACCCCTTAGGCTTAGACTTTAGAGCATAGCATCAGATTAATATCAAGTTAATGTCATTAATGTAGAGTGACACAAATTTCAACCTTATTTCTATGTGTTGAGGTTCAAAGTTATATCTATCGAAAACTAACGCCCTCTGTTGTGGAGTAGCTGAATGTTTTTCGAATTTGGAATTTCGGAGCAAAGAGAAACAAAACATCTAATATGCCTAGGGATGTTATATGAAAATAAACCGTAACAGGCTGCGTTAGGGTCCATATTGAAATGCTGAATTTATAACCTAAGTCAGTTTTACTCAAATTAAGCTGTCCAATCAAAGGCATAGTTTACTTGTAGCACAGACTACGTATACAACAGACGGTCCACTGTTTGGACGGTTTATTTTACAATAAATTAATCTTATAAATTACCACCTTTCATTCTGCGGCTTCAATCGTGTGCCTTAATCAATCCCTGTTCTTACCCTTTGAATCCTATTTAAGAAACAAAAGGGAGATCCTTTTTCAACGTAGGTAAATCGAAATTTCCGTCAAAATCGGTTCAGGCGCGTGCGGGAATCCCTATTTTCTCGTGGTCCCACTATTTTATCCTACTATGATAGAGTTACTTTCATATATATCTATAAAACAGAAAAGATTTGATAGGTACACTATTGGCATGGACCCAATAGAGTGTATTGGGTCCATGCTATTGGATAGACTCCGAAACTAGGTACCTACTGGACTGATTTGAAAAATTCTTTCACCATTCGAAGCAAAAATTATACCTACCAGATGAACATAGCCTACTTTTTATAACGGGAAAATGCTTCATTCTTACGGGAATCGATGACGAAATATTTAATTTTAGGCGCTTATAGAAAAAAACGCAAAAGACCATTTCTACGGTTTAAATCTCAAAACTTTTTGGTTCATATCAAGGTAATCTGATAGGATTATTTGGAAAATAAAACAAGATAACGTAGGTAGGTAACTATAATTTCGATTTATTATGATTATGATTTCTTGATATACTTAATTAATGTGACTAGAAATAATATTCTACGGTTTACGTACCTATAGGTTGTTAATTATTTCTAGTTGTATACGTAGTATATTATTATTAGTCTGTGTTTCTAGTATGTGGTATAGACATGCAAAACATTTAAAATTGTATTAAGTAATTAATAATGTAACAGTCCAATATAGTCTATTGAATAAAAAGTTCTAGAGTGCGTGAGTCAGTAACGTAAGATGTTTCTTCGGAAACATGTCAAGAGTCCCTAGGTAATAAATAATAATCATACTAAAACCCCGGGACACTAGGAGGAGCCCCGGAGGGGGGGTAGGGGGGGAATGGGTCCATTTTTTCATTTTTCGCTTTAATCTCAAAAACGGTACATGTTAGAGAAAAACTTTCAAGGAAAAGTTGAAAGGCCATAAAATTATCTACAAGTTGTACCTAAATCATTTTTTCCTATATCCTACCGTTTCTGAGTTACACGCAGTAAAAAATGATTTTAGCTCAATTTCCCCATACTACATACCCATGTTTATCACATCAATCGATCAAAAATATTTCTTTCTTCCAAAAAACTAAAATGTGCAACTTGTGACCGGTACTGATAGATTGCTCTTACTTAGGTCTATAATTGGTAAAATAAACACATTCCTCCATGGAAGCCTTTAGGAGGAATCGAATGTCAAAATATTTTATTATAATTTTATAGCCTTTCAACTTTTCCTTGTAAGTTTTTCTCTAACATGTTACAGTTTTTGAGATTTAAGCAAAAAATGTAAAAATGGACCCATTCCCCCCCTCCCCCCACTCCGGGGCTCCTCCTAGTGTCCCGGGGTTTTAGTATGTTTATTACCTAGGGACTCTTGACATGTTTCCGAAGAAACATCTTACGTTACTATCTCACGCACCCCCCTTGGAGGGACTCATTCAATGGACTAATAACACTGGATGCAAAAAAAATTTTTTAAAATCCGCAAATCACAGACTTGATTCATCATTCTGAGTAAGTAACTTTCCTAAAGAAACCATAATATGTGGGAAATGACAAAAAAATTTCGACCCTCCAAGCAAAATTCGCGACGCGCTCGGCAGTCGAAAATTTTGTTCATTTTCTACATATTATACATATTATACATTAAACATTTATTTATTTTTTAAAATTCTGATTTTATTTAAAGATTGCTCTTTAATATTCCGTTTTTCAGATTTACAAAAATCATGAATTTTTATTATTAATAGTTTTTCTAAAATAAATAGTAAATGTTCTTCACACTCTTCTTTACATTTGATCGTGTGGCTTGTGATCTCATTTAATAATGTTTTTTTAATATTTAACTTATGCTTAAGGTTTGGAAACACATCACTGAAAATGTTCAATGCTTGTTTCACTATGTTATATAGATCGTCGCTAGGTGTTTTTAAAGCAATCTCAAATATGCTATAATTTTTGTTCAGAATTAAAAGTTGTTTTTCGTCGTTTTTATTTCGTTCTTTTTAAATAAAATATTTTCACATTGGTCACACCTGTATTTTTCAAAACATTTTTTCCCAAGATAGCCAGCAAAGTAGGAAATTGAGCACTCTTCTAATTTATTCGAGCATGTAATTTCTTCCGGTTCCGATAATGCAGTCATGGTGGATGTAGACGGCGCTGGCTCTAAGTTTGTTATTGAAGTGCTTGGTGTAGATGTAATTGTTGTGGAATCTGGTCGTCCTGCACAGGTGGTTCATTTTCATCATCTATGGTTATAAATTTCTCATCGTCTCTCTCACAATTTCCAGTATCCATTGATGTCAATCAATTAAGGAAATTGTTTCTGAACACTGCCCGTAACTGCTTTGCAGTTGGGTTTCGATTACTCCCTGTTTTTGTCCTATACAGGCCAAACAAATTTTCTATTATGTCCTGATTTAGTCTGTAAGTATGAATAAACTGTAAATTTTTTATTAAATTTATTAAATTCTTAAATTCTTCATTAAACAAACATAAAACTGAAGTTATAGTTTGGACCATTCCAGTGAAACATAGTGGCACTGTATATTTTTTCTGACCATCTTTTTTATAGTTGATTTTTTTAAAATCATTCATTATTTTTAATCCATTTTTTAAAGTTTTTCTAACTGCGTCATTTTTTCTTGTCAAAGCCCTTTTATACGGGTTTTTATGTTTTAATGATTTACTGTTAAGTGAATCAAATAAATTATTTATTTCTTTTAAAAACTTGGCAGTATGTACTGCAGTTTCACTTTTTAGATCGCCGGTAGCTACTGCCGTTTCCATTGCTGCAGATACAGACTGGCTAAACACTTGTGTTGCCAGCTTCACTTTCATTTTTTCAAAAGAGTTCGGGTTTAAATGAGAAGGAGTGATTTTTCTAATACTTTTGCTTTTATTATTTTTGTCTATTATAAAGATTTACAACATCTTTAAAACTCACTTCTTTTCCATCCCAAATGAAGTTATTGGTGAGAAGATTGTTTCTTAGATTTTTCATAATATGCGGCACATCAAAAATTGAAAAAATTTTTGAGCCTTGTATATACAAGTATGGGGTATCCGCATTTACACCCATTCCTTTCAGTGCACTTACATTTGTGGTGCCTTGATCGCACACTATCGCCTTTGGTAGTAAGCCACTTTCCATGCATTTTTGCAGCACTGATTTAATAATATTTTTTTAATGTTCTGTTTTTACATTGGTGTGTGCCAAGAAGTAGGCCAGGGGAATTTTCCATTTTTCATATAATCCCCTGGCCACAAAAACTAAAACACTTTAAGCCTTTTTATCTGTCCTGTGGCCTTTGCCATAATCTTCAAACCCCTCTATTTGGTCGTGTTTTTCATTATACTCCAAACATGTCATTATGGACATCTCATCAAAACAAACCACACATGCTTTCTCTTTAATTGAAGCATGTTCAAATTTTTTTTTCACATTTTCAAAACAAGTTTTTGATACACCAGGGAAGCAGCTATTTCTTTGCAACCACCTTTTAATTGTACTTGGCGAAGCCAAAATAAGACCCATCTTTATAAGATGCCTGTACATTGATGGAGACTTATAATATAAGGACAAGCAGAATTTTTTTTCAGAAGTTTTCCATTTTGTCTGTTGTTTTCTCAGCTGCATTTTTGTAAAGATTTTAGCATTCTCACTTTTGAATTCAAAATTGTCTATATCTATTAATTTTTTTCCTGAAATTTTATTTTTCATTCTTTTAATAGTTATTTTGTTATTTCTTATTTTCTTTGCATAATATGCCATGCTTTGTTTAAGTTTAAGAATAGTTTTTTGCGGAGACTCAGACAAACAAAGACGCTTGGTTTTTGTAGGCATACTAAAATTGTACTCTGGTTTATTAATGTTCCCTTCTCCGAAGTCCAATTTTCTTTTATTGCTGTACTTTTTTACAGGTGTTTTAACTTTTAAATGTTCTGGTGATATAGCACATTTTGGTACAGCTGTTTTTTCCAGTACTGGCCGAAACGCTGTGGTCTTTTTTATATCACAATGCTGAAAATGGACTTCACAAATAAATCTGTTATATAGCTCATCTTCTGTCAGGTGGCTTAAATTCATGTTTCCTGCGATAAAAAAGGGTTTTTAATCACCTGTTGAATAAGGTTACAGTGGGAATAGAAATAAAATTTTTAATATTCATAGCTGTTATAGCAGAAAGATACTTACCAGCATTATCAAGCCATAGTTTCAGTCGACTTTTATCATTTATAGGGAACCGGAACATTGACAATTCTGAACTGGTGTTATTACAGCCAAAGTAGGCACATTTACGCCCAGGCGCCATGGTTTTCAAAGCAGATAAATTCCAAATAGAAGGCAGTTCACAGAGTCCGGGTGCACAGCAAAAGTCGTCAATTTCGTAAACCGAGGTCCAAAAGTAGTCAGTTGAGAAATTGAGATCATCCAAAAAAACAGCGCACAAGAAAGAACACACCAACCGAACCGAAACAAACAATGCCAAGTGGCAACCAACGAAACGCAATCTGTATCTATCAGCTGTCAGTCCAGTTCAGTGTGACCAACACCAAATTTTAAATACCTCTCAAAAAATCGTTGCTTGTTTTCGGATGTATTATTTATTATCTGCAATACCTGGGAGGGATGATTACAGAAATATAGAAAGTATTTGATTAAACTGAGAAAAAAATTACTTGTTTGTGTTGTTGCTCGTTTTAATTGTTTTTTTATGTAAGTACAAAAAAAAATTAATGCCACTGCATGAATGTAACTTTGGAGTACCTAATAAGATCTTGCAATCAAATATTCACACAATCCCGCAAGTTTTACTACAATTCATTTTTCGTATGAAAACGATCAATACATTAGGTACCTATTATAGGCCGCTACAGGAACGCAGTTTGTAAATAACGGCTCGAACCCATTTACAGCGAAAATTAAAGTTCTCGAAAAAAAATTGATAATTATTTCGCTGATAACTTTGCTTTGTGTCAAACTTCAATAAAAAAGCGTTCCTTTTCACAAAACTTAACATTTTTTATACTGCAAAGACTATTAAAAGCGTGAAGAGTATCGTAAAAACGTCTGTAGTGCCATCTATTGTTCGGTTAGCATCGCCAAATCGGACTGAGAATAACTTGTTTATAGTAGTTTCATGAGATGGCGTTGTTTAAATATAAACTTTTCTGTAAAATTAGTTAAAATCGAGCGAAAATGAAATTAAATAGGTAGGTTCCATTTACAAAAGTATGTAAAAAATTATAAAAAGCAATGAAATTGCAATTAAATCTAATTTTATTTTTTGCTGGTTAAAATGATACACTTATCGGCATCTATTGGTAGTCGGATGGCATTAATCCTGTTTTGTATGTAATGAACCAGACATGCTTGTAGTGTACTGTATAACTATCGGTTTAAATGTGTGGGTTTGGCGACACTGGTTTTCATACTAATTATGACATTAAAGGTACAAGTCCGAGACGGGCCGCAGACCGCAAACTGCAACCGCAAACTGCAAGCGACAGCACTTGTTTCTATGAACATCTATGAAATTGATTCCAAGCGCGGCGACACTGCTGCCTGCAGACGCAACGAGAAGCGATTCATAGATGTTCATAGAAACAAGTGTTGTCGCTTGCAGTTTGCGGTTGCAGTTTGCGGTCTGCGGCCCGTCTCGGACTTGTACCTTAAAGCACTTCTATTTGTTTTTACTGTTCTGTGAGTATACCGTATTTCAATTTCTTATCTGTGAGAACATATTATACTTTATAGAAGTCGTTTATTGATCAAGTTTTTGACCAAATCTCCAATTATACATTCTACTCCATTTTTTCTATAATTATCCCCCCCCTTTCAGGTAGTTAATAAAGACGATTTTTAACGTATATTTAACGTTTTAAAGTATACTTACAATCATCGGGTTGCGTGGATAGTAGGGTGGTGTGCACACGGTACTTGTACTTGAAGGCGAGGGTGGGTAATAACGCGCCACGCACCAGCTCAGAGTCAACTGCCGTCCAGCATACTAGCACGTCGAATTCCTTTTCCATCACTGCACATACAGATTACAAACATAAAATAAAACGTTTATACACTCAAATCTTAACAACAATCAAAAAAATGTTAGCAGAGTAACCTTCGATATATTTCGGTCAATACATTTACATCATTTGGACACTTAAATTTTGCACACAATAAATTATTATCGAGTATTTGAATGGCCATACGTTGAAAGGTCAACATAGTCTAAAAATTGGTTATTTTATACAACTAATTTAGGACTACCAAAATCATCAATAACAAATTCATTTAATCAATAGTGTTTAGAAACTTTATTGTTGGTTTACACAATCAAAAAAGGTTAACTAAAAATCATTGACTATATAAAAAGCAACATTGGTTTACAGTCTACACAATCATGAATCACATAAAGGTAAAAAGTCAGGTCACCCCTAGCGCGATGCGCAGCGGCCGCAGCACGTGCCCTCGCGTGCCGTGCGGCGAGCAGCAGGCGCGGCGTGTAGCGGCGGTGCAGCACGAGCGCGCTGGCCAGCAGCAGCGCGGCCGCCGCGCCGCCCAGCGCCAGCGCGCGCCAGCGCGGGCCCGCGCCGCCGCACCACGCCTCCGCGCCCCACTCGCCGTCTGCACACACACACGCGTTATAACTTATACACGAGACACCCCATGGGCCATGCTCCTTGTATCATACTCAGAAATCAGGCTCTGAAGTCTGAACAAACAATTGCAAACATTTGCAAGTGGGAGTCGAGCATGCTTCGTCACGAATTGGGCCACACTCGCACAGGGGAAGGTACCACACCCTCACAGAATATCGGCGCCATAGTGACAGTTTACTGTCGCGTTCCGTACGGTGAGTGAGGGGTCCGGAGGCCCACATCCCTTCCCATCCCCTACCCATCCTCTCCTTCCCTAACCTCATTCCCTCCCATCCTCGCCCTTTCTACCTAACTCCTCCCAAATCCCTTTGAGGACAGCAACACATCCACTTCCTAGTGGAGTGGATGCTTATGGGCGGCATTTATCGCTTAACACCAGGCGACGCGTCTGCTCGTTTGCTATCCTATAGCATAAAAAAAAATCTGAACACACGTCTATGAGCTCTTTTTATCTCTCTACCTCCGAACACACACACTACGTGTACACAAGCACGCACGTTTTACATGTTTATATAGTTCATGCTCTTTATATCATACCTTATAAAGGCTCTGAACATGGAGTATGGACACTTAAACACATGGTCACGCTACACTTTTCTTCTATCATTGTCGCCTCACTGACCGTTTGCACACACACACGCACTTTATATTTTACATTCTCCTTATACCAAACTCGCTTCTATACGTGTAAAATAGGTGACCCACAACATGCCCTTGTGCTGTGCACTCTTGGTATCTTGCTCCCAACACACAATCTACACATTCACCCAATCTGTTACACGTATCAACATTCTGTACACACACACACGTTTTTTGATATCCACTAAATTCTCCTTGTACTCTTTTCAAAAACACGTAACATTTTACACGTCCATGCTCTCTTTGTCAAAAAGGCGACGCTCTTTTCACAATACACTTGAAAAATGCCAAACTAAAACAGTAGTTAGTTATGAATATCAAATGCACTACGAACACAAGTTACACGACTAACGTTAAGCCCCCTATAAGCTCAGAAGCGTGCTCGAATTCAAATTACTCATATTTGCAGAAGAATAAAAATATATTACATTTTTCTTTAGATATTTAATATTTACTCATACAATTGTTAAGTGTTTTCACATGTAACTTCCATTATTAAAGTCTTCAATCTAAAGTGAAACTATTTTTATTTATTTATTCATACAGATTATTAGTTATTATCATTTCTGATATTCAAACTTTTCCATATTCTAAATGTTATGTTAACCTCTGCTGTTGACAACCTTTTAAGTGTCTAAACATTTGTACAGTACAACAAACACGCTAGCATATAACCAAAAAGTCTCACTTTTATAGTGCACGGTGACGTAATTCCTGAAGACCACATCGTTGCTATGCACCACGCACACGTACGTTCCGTAGTCCTGCACGGACAGCTGGTCGATGTTCAGATACGAGCCGATAATGTCTTCCACGTCCTCCCTGAAAATAACCAAATATCACACACGGCACGCAAACAATAAGGATTTACTCTTGGAACTGATATCTGAGTTGCGTCACACATGATATAAACTTCTCAGAAAGAAACGTGTTGCTGGAAGTCGTGATTGTAAAGCTATGAATTTCGTTGCGTGGAAATTGTATTGCAGCGGCATTTTAATATTCAATATCGCTATGACACGATTCCATTAATGAAAAATTAGAATTCTATAAATAAGTTATTGACCACGTCCACAATGGGCAAATGTTTATGTACAAATAATGCGTGCACTATTTCGATTCTTTTGACAATAATAAATAAATAATTACTTAACCACTTTTTTATTTGGTATATTATACCAAATAAAATCATACTATGTAACAAACTGGGATAATTTCCAATTTCCAGGTACGTTTTAAATGTTGATATTAAATTTTAATGCGAAAAAGCTATATAGGTATAATGTATATAATTATTTAAACAAAAACATAAACCGCTTTCCATTCCTCAGAACAGGACCGAATTCAAATGGGATCACACGCGGGCAGAACCAGATTTAAAATAGACATAATTAAAATCGGTTCATCCAGTCCAACGCTATGAGGTAGAAACCCTCCTCTTTCCGGAATCGGTTGAAAACGTTGAAAATTCATCATAGATGCACTAGTGCATTCTACGAACAGGGTTCCTTTAAAACAATTAAACTTCCCTGTACTTGTATACAAGTTTCGCTGCGACACCAACTTCCTCGCATATTCCCTTTTCGCAAGTTGCCCTGTGACCTGACAACCTTTCGAATCGTGGAATTTATTCTCTTTGCTTCACGTTATGAGATGTATATATATTTGTCATAACTTTTTAATCTGGATATGATACTGACGCATTTTAGTATGTATTAGTGAATCTTGAATTAACATTGGCACATATTTGCATCCTTGGGGATTACCCAATAACCCTTTTTCTAATACGATACATAAGTTTTCCTCTTTAGGAAGATGAACTACTCAATGACGACTTATTGTTTCGGAAGCTGTAGAATGAGGTAAACACACAACTATTTGAACTTGGTTTAAATATGTGGTCAATTACCATCTATGTAAAGTAAGCTATGTCTAAAAGTCGATTTAATTAATGTCAGATCACTTGGATCAGGTCGTCAGTCAGGCATTGTACTATCGGGTAGCTAGCTATAAAGAAATCTAGAAGTGTCGTGACTGTTAAATCTGTATTAGATAAACATAATATAATTCAAATACGCAATCCATATAGAAGTCAACAAATATTGATTATACTATGTAGTAATGCACTCATGGATATGTGTCAATACATGTTAAATCATAACATTTTTAAGAACTTCCCATTCAACCAGCAAATATTAATTACCTTGTTGTTTTTACTTCATTTTGCGAAGCCAATAGTTCACCTTCAGTCCCATTGGGCCACACTTTTAGCCACCGGAGATCACTTCGAGCGTCGGCCAAATACGAGCGACCTATAATAAATTAAATTCTATATTATTAATATCTCATATCAATTACGTTCATTTCTTTTTTTTTCATACTTACTAATATTTACGCAAAAACATCAATTCTTTAATTAATTGCTCGTTATATCGATATCGATAATTAAACTTGTTTTGTTTGATAAGAATAATGACATGGAGAAACAATTTAAATTCTTATAACGTGATAAAAACTCGTCTTTATTGCAGCAATACGAATTTGTAAACAAAAGTAAGTAAACAAGAAGGAGCAGTAAGAACTTCATTAAGTTTTATACGACTAACTGGAATAACTTGCTTAAAAATGTATCTCGGTAAATAAGACTGCCATTGCTTTCAAAGAATAATTTATGATGAAGTATAGATATGTAGGTAATAATCTCTTGTAGTCTGACAAAACTTTTAATGAAAATCAAATCAATCTTACACCTGGAAGTATACTAATCTACTTAGCTTTTTGTATATAGAACTTCGGCATTTAAATCTGAATTATAGGTTTCTTATGTAGAGAGTTGTAGAGGGTAAAAAATTCATTCGCGGTCAACCTTATTTTCCGATAATAGTTTACATTTACATCGATAAGACTTCAGCAACTAACGGAAGACCTTGTTGTTTTCCTCACTGCTACGCATAAATTGCTTTTTGCTGTACAAGAAAATGAAATCAATAAATTGTGAGCGAACTGTTGAACAATACAAAAATCAACCTTTTCAACTCAACTTTCAACTCGGGTAACGGTTATTCATCCATTAATCCCACTTACCACCCAACCATAACGGGTTGTCAAAACGGACACATGTTTCAGAAAATATCAAGAGTGAAATTTCATAGTCCTTACCGATGAGCGCTTCGCAGAAAAGCCGCAATTTGCTCCCTTCCTCCACCCACTGGTCCTTTGAAATGAACATTGTTTGTGGCGCGTCCGTCGGTTTTTCTGTGAAACGAAAATTGAGCTCATTGCGGGAATGATTCGGATATTTTCCCCGAACGACCAGCTGCAGCGCAGTGAAAAAATCTCGTTTAAAATGTAGCAGATCGTTTAAGATGCTGTTGAACCATAATTAAAGCTCTTTAAAGAGAAATTTAAATAATATGTTTTAAATTACTTATTACTTATATTAAAATAAATCTACACAGTGAAAAAGTACTATGTACTAAATTTTATTTGAATCTACGTTGTCTCTGTTACTATTTCTCACAACTTTCTACGGAGTACAGAGCATATACATAGTTATGATGGATGAAGGTTCCACACTAGAATTCTATTGATACATCTATACTTTCTCTTCATTTCTACGAAGCAAGATATCTATGGATACCTACGTCTTATTAATCTGATTTAGTCTCAGACTCAATGACACAAAACATATAGGGTAATTGCGCTGGTTTGCCGTCCAGCTTCTGTTTTCGTCCATTTGACTGACCTGCTACAATCACGTGCGTAAAACTTGAATACAAACCTACCTTCCCGCGCAAGTTTGCACTTTTTACGGTCCATAATGTTTAAGCAACAGTACTATCAACATGAAAATTTGATTTGACTAGAAGAGAGTTCAAAAAATTAACGTAAAAGTGGCCGCTTCGCATCCGTACCTTGCAGATGTCATCGCGCGAGAGAAAAATTTGCCGGCGAGAAAAGTTCATGGTAAGCTAAATCACTGTTTTAGCTAGTTTACGTAATGTTTTTGGTACGTATGTTTATTTATAAGCATAATAAACGCAATTATAAGTGTTTATCATACTTTTTTATAATACTTTTCGAAATATTAAGTGGACGGATACTAGGTTACCAAATTCTCAAAATATTTGGTTTTCGTCCAAGTGGACGGAAACTCAAACAGCTACGTGAATATTTGTTAGGGTCATTTTACTTTATCGGACCTTTAAAATACTGAATAGTTTCTCCCGAAGTGATCTTTATTGCTATTAGTTTAGTTTTTTTGGTTTCCGTCCACTGCTATGTCAGTGCTGCCAAAATAAAAAAATATTTAAAGAAGTGGACGAAAACTAAATTAAGCTTTAAATGTTTTAGTTTTCGTCCATGAATGAGTATTGGAGTAGACAAAAATTAAATATAGCTATTCTTTTGCATTACTTTTCGTCTATTTTTACGTATTGAAAAGTTTTCTATTCAGTATCTTCCTTATAAATAATTGGTGAGGGCCAGAGTGTTGTAGGTACTTAATATTGTCATTCATTCAGTCATGTATCATTCTCCTTATGTGAAGTAGAGTCAATTATTCGTAGCATAAATGGGGGTAGGTCAGACATAATACACTGTATTTTTCTTGATTATCATTCACTTGAGTATCATCTTTTATTCTAGGTCTGTTTTGCCAATGCAGTATTTTTTATTATACTTACTCAACGTATCCTCAGAAAGATCTTATTGTTTTTAGATGGCCTCGAAGGAGTCTAAGAAATCTAGAAAAAAAAAAGACGCTGCGTACACTGAAGATTCTGTAGCTAAAACTTATTATTATGGCTGTGTGTGTATAGTACGTTTCATTTGATAAAGAAAGTATTAGAATGAAAATTTTTGTTGTTAGAATGAATATTTCTGTTTTTTGATGTTATTTCTTAGTCCTGTAATTATTACTTGTTTCATTTAAATTGTAAGGAACGCATTCCTTTCTTTATTACGAATGATTATACAGTCATCACTAACGCCTATAAGGACTGCCAAGTGCTACATAGATCTCAGTGTTGACTAGTTATATTGATTATTATTAGTAAAACCACAAGTAAAACTAAACCTGTAAGGTAGTGAGAAATTGTAATGTTAATTAAATAAACGTATATATTTACCTGTAATTGATTTTTAACTTAATAGTTGACCTACCCTCCTTTTTCTACACGGTGGTCGAAAACTAGCTTACACTAGGACGAAAACCAGTTTTTTTGGACGAAAACTAGCATTTACCCTACTTTTGCAGAAAATAATTTAAGTAAAAAGATACATCAAAATGATTTATTTTCCCTTAATATTATCTTAAAGAAGACTATATAAGGACTTAAAAAAAATATTATATGTTTAAGGAAGGGTGCTCCAAAATATTTATTTCGTATCACAAAGTTGGCAACTCCTATAATTGGACGAAAACCAGCGCAATGACCCTATGCACATATTGCTTTATGTTGCTTTATCATTGGCCTTTTTAGTATTGCTTCATAAAATGCTTATCAATTCGATATAGTAGAATTCAAATTTCAAAACATATTTTCCTTGTTTAGGTATTGCATTGGTGGATATAGTTAATATTAGTGCTGATTTAAACAGGGTCAGTAGACAAGTCAGTCGCCAATTTTGGCGCCGCGACTGACTTTAACTGTTTACATTGACTTCAAATCTGTTTACACAGGGTTTTTTTCGGGTCAGCACTGATTTGCCTCGAATTTGTAGTCAGTTACTGACCCTGCGTAAATCAGCACTTATTTTAAATTTCATTCATACAATCATAGAGATGACTAGAACAACTAAACGATCAATTTTCAGGGGACTTTCAGGAAGAGATAACTGATGTTCTATGTACCTTACCTTTAAATATTCTCATTTATAACCAACGTTAATTACTATAAAGTATAAACTAACCTAATAAGGTGAGTTTGAGCCGACTTTAAAACATCAAACAAACGGTCAACTACCATAATATGAAAATACGAACATGCGTTATTAACAAATTTAACTCAAACTCAAGCTCTAATCATTTATTGCATACGAAATATACATTTGGTTATATAAAATTTAAGTTGGACTTACCCAGTATATCCAGTCTGATGGTGTGCGTCTCGCTGTGTGTTTCATTGCTGAGTCGGCAGGTGTAGTTGCCGGAGTCCGTGCGGGCCGCGTGCCGGGTGTACAGCGTCTGGTTCGCCGCCTCGGGGTACAAGATCAGGTTCGACACACCAGCTGACCAGGGGTACGCTACGCCGTCTTTGAACCTGGGGAAACCGTCTTCTTTGAGCAATCGATGTTATATTGAACACTTGTACAGGCTAGAGTTTGGAAGGACGCGTTCCTTATGGGTACTTATTTGAATTCAGTACAAGAAAATCGTAACAGCGAATAGTCAAAAGACTCAATTATAATTTACAGTAGCTACCAAAATGATTCTTTATACAAATATTAAAAACTTTATTACTGTTTTTATATTTGTAAATAAAATTAAGTGAAATGCAAATATGAAGTGCACAACAAATATTACGTTCGATTCTGATGATAAATTTTCTCAATTATGTATGTATCGTATCGTTTATTGGATAAACATGCGTTCATCGTATACGAATATAGTTAATATAATTGTGTCGTTCCGTACTACTGTGTTCCGTATTAATTTCGTAATCATTACATATAGCGCGGCGTCGTAGGTAGAGCGGGCTGATACACGTGTTTTTATAATATCAGGGAGATTGTAATTTGCGATACGATCAATTCCACACATCTATTACAGGAAACAATTCGCAGTAATGGCTAATGGAGCGCCGATCCGCTGGAAACGAGCAGCAGGCGGAGCGGGCGGCGGGCGGCGGCGCAGCGGCGGCCGACGGGCGATGCGACGTAATGCGACTGCAGCTGTCGATGACATGACATCCATTCCGCGAACAGGATCACGTTATTAAACTCTCGCTAACGAGGAAATCGTGACTTTCGAAGGCTTCGGACGACATCTGCGCACCGATTAATCTTCCCGCAACTCGCGTACATCTAAGAAACGCTAGCTAAATATTTATATTCCCATAATTCGGCGCGAACGGTACCAGCTGTAAATTGTTCAGGGAATGGATCTTTCGCAAACAAAACGTCGCGCGAAGCAACGATTCCTGCGAGTAGTAAAGTTCCGCGGGAGCCGTTTTTGAACGGTTTATAAAAGTAAAACAAACATTCGAGCGATGTTTCATCGCAAGGCCGCGTGAGGATCATTTCTCGGAATCGTCGAACGCAACCTGCTGAATTTCCACTAGATAATATTATGTTTCCATTTCGAGAACGCCTGGGGCGTTAATGAATTATTACTGTTTATTTGTAACGCATTAAAACTAATTTCGCTCACCCTACTTTGGATACATAATATACAGACTGTAGCTTTATTTCAGTAAACCATTTAAAAGCACTACCGAGTTGAAATTAAATAAAATGCTCTATAATTTATAAATGGATCCGGTTGAACATTGCGCTTCGGATAAAATTGCGGATACAACTTAGTTTTTTAAGGACGTATTTACAAATTGACGCGCATCAATTTTAGGTATTGAGTCTTACTACTACACGTGCACGGCTCACACACACATCGAAATGCGCGAAGCGGCGAAATTATGAGTAAACTGACACGACTTGATAATTGAGCTTATTTTTATTGCTATGTTTTTTTTAACTTTACTTCGATTTGTAAAGTTTGTAACGTTGAATGGTCACAAAAGTAGATACCATTTATCTAATTTCATTGGACAGTGATTGTTTGGTAAACAAGTACTTGCCGAAGTGTACTTCGAAGACTGGTACTGGAACTCATAGACGAGTGGAGCTAGGTGTGCCGAGTTTGGGCTCGTTTTGTTAGTAATGTTGAGACCTTACCTCCGGACTTGATGGAATGACCTGCAGGTGTACTTCGAAGACTGCTACTGGAACTAATAGACGAGTAGAGCTAGGTGTGCCGAGTTTGGGCTCGTTTTGTTAGTTATGTTGAGACCTTACCTCCGGACTTGATGGAGTGACCTGCAGGTGTACTTCGAAGACTGCTACTGGAACTAAAAGATGGTTAGAGCTAGGTGTGCCGAGTTTGGGCTCATTTTGTTAGTTATGTTGAGACCTTACCTCCGGACTTGATGGAGTGACCTGCAGGTGCATTTACAAAATATGTTTTATTAATTAATGTAATAATATAGTGTCGACTTATAAAAATACTACAGGTTTGCCGGCAGCTTCGCCTGCATCATTTTTAAATTTAACCCAAATTCGGCGCCATTTTGAAATTCTTTGTTAATTGACCGATTTCGTTCAAAATCGATATCTGAGGATCCTTAGGATCACAAAACAGGAAACTGTTACAAAAATTTGAAAAAGTCAACGCCATTTTGAAATTTTCTGTTATTGTACCGATTTCGTTCAAAATCGATATCTGAGGCTCCCTGGGATCGCAAAACAGGAAACTGGTACCAAAATTTTAAAAAGTCAGCGCCATTTTGAAATTCTTTGTTATTGTACCGATTTCGTTCAAAATCGATATCTGAGGATCCTTAGGATCACAAAACAGGAAACTGTTACCAAAATTGAAAAAAAGTCAACGCCATTTTGAAATTTTCTGTTATTGTACCGATTTCGTTCAAAATCGATATCTGAGGCTCCCTGGGATCGCAAAACAGGAAACTGGTACCAAAATTTTAAAAAGTCAGCGCCATTTTGAAATTCTTTGTTATTGTACCGATTTCGTTCAAAATCGATATCTCAGGCTCCCTGGGATCGCAAAACAGGAAACTGGTACCAAAATTTTTAAAAGTCAGCGCCATTTTGAAATTCTTTGTTATTGTACCGATTTCGTTCAAAATCGATATCTGAGGCTCCCTGGGATCGCAAAACAGGAAACTGGTACCAAAATTTTTAAAAGTCAGCGCCATTTTGAAATTCTTTGTTATTGTACCGATTTCGTTCAAAATCGATATCTGAGGCTCCCTGGGATCGCAAAACAGGAAACTGGTACCAAAATTTTAAAAAGTCAGTGCCATTTTGAAATTCTTTGTTATTGTACCGATTTCGTTCAAAATCAATATCTGAGGATCCTTAGGATCACAAAACAGGAAACTGTTACCAAAATTGAAAAAAAGACAACGTCATTTTGAAATTTTCTGTTATTGTACCGATTTCGTTCAAAATCGATATCTGAGACTCCCTGGGATCACAAAATAGGAAAATGGTACCGAAATTTAAAAAATTCGGCGCCATTATGAAATTCTTTGTTAATTGACATATTTCGTTCAAAATCGATACCTGAGGATCCTTAGGATCAAACTCAGCTCTGCTGGTTACGCTGGCAGAAAGATTCGACAGTTAACTGACATAGAAACTGCAAGAATTGTATATTTTGCTTCTTTACCAGCTGAATTTATTAAATTTTGGTACCAGTTTCCTATTTTGCGATCGTAGATCCTCAGATATCGATTTTGAAGGAAATCGGTACAACAAAGAATTTCAAAATGGCGCTGATTTTTTAAAATTTTGGTACCAGTTTCCGGTTTTGTGATCCTAGAGATCTTTAGATATCGATTTTGAACGAAATCAGTACAATAACAAAAATTTCAAAATGGCGTTGACTTTTTTTATTTTAGTAACAGTTTCCTGTTTTGTGATCCTAAGGATCCTCAGATATCGATTTTGAACGAAATCGGTACAATAACAAAAAAATCAAAATGGCGTTGACTTTTTTAAATTTCGGTACCATTTTCCTTTTTTGTGATCCCAGGGAGCCTCAGATATCGATTTTGAACGAAATCGGTACAATAATAAAGAATTTCAAAATGGCGCTGACTTTTTAAAATTTTGGTACCAGTTTCCTGTTTTGCGATCCCAGGGAGCCTCAGATATCGATTTTGAACGAAACCGGTACAATAACAAAGAATTTCAAAATGGCGCTGACTTTTAAAAGTTTTGGTACCAGTTTCCTGTTTTGCGATCCCAGGGAGCCTCAGATATCGATTTTGAACGAAATCGGTACAATAACAAAGAATTTCAAAATGGCGCTGACTTTTTAAAATTTTGGTACCAGTTTCCTGTTTTGCGATCCCAGGGAGCCTCAGATATCGATTTTGAACGAAATCGGTACAATAACAAAGAATTTCAAAATGGCGCTGACTTTTTAAAATTTTGGTACCAGTTTCCTGTTTTGCGATCCCAGGGAGCCTCAGATATCGATTTTGAACGAAATCGGTACAATAACAAAGAATATCAAAATGGCGCTGACTTTTAAAAATTTTGGTACCAGTTTTCTGTTTTGCGATCCCAGGGAGCCTCAGATATCGATTTTGAACGAAATCGGTACAATAACAAAGAATTTCAAAATGGCGCTGACTTTTTAAAATTTTGGTACCAGTTTCCTGTTTTGCGATCCCAGGGAGCCTCAGATATCGATTTTGAACGAAATCGGTACAATAACAGAAAATTTCAAAATGGCGTTGACTTTTTTTCAATTTTGGTAACAGTTTCCTGTTTTGTGATCCTAAGGATCCTCAGATATCGATTTTGAACGAAATCGGTCAATTAACAAAGAATTTCAAAATGGCGCCGAATTTGGGTTAAATTTAAAAATGATGCAGGCGAAGCTGCCGGCAAACCTGTAGTATTTTTATAAGTCGACACTATATTATTACATTAATTAATAAAACATATTTTGTAAATGCACCTGCAGGTCACTCCATCAAGTCCGGAGGTAAGGTCTCAACATAACTAACAAAATGAGCCCAAACTCGGCACACCTAGCTCTAACCATCTTTTAGTTCCAGTAGCAGTCTTCGAAGTACACCTGCAGGTTATTCCATCAATTCCGGAGGTAAGGTCTCAACATAACTAATAAAACGAGCCCAAACTCGGCACACCTAGCTCTACTCGTCTTTTAGTTCCAGTAGCAGTCTTCGAAGTACACCTGCAGGTCACTCCATCAAGTCCGGAGGTAAGGTCTCAACATAACTAACAAAACGAGCCCAAACTCGGCACACCTAGCTCTACTCGTCTATTAGTTCCAGTAGCAGTCTTCGAAGTACACATGCAGGTCACTCCATCAAGTCAGAAACTAAATATGAAATTTATAATCCCATAAGTATGAAAAACTATAAATAAAATCTTTAAACACCAAGGGGTGTGCCTTGGTTGTCGGTGCAGAATGCGTCAATGATCAAGTTTATTTGGTCAAATATTTTGTATACGTACAGCGATCTTTTCGTAAACGAGGAGCTGCCTACAAGCGTCACAGCGTCTACTCACAAAGGCGTCCGAGCGCCGACTAAATTACTAAAATATTTCATTACAAATTTTTGTACAATAAATCAAGATAGTGTCAAATAAAATAACCCTTATTTCCATGCAATAAGTATCACGCGTTACAGTTAAATATGTGAAAAAATAAGATTTGATTTTAATTTTTTTCTCAGCTTATTTGTAACATTTTGATAGTTTTAGTTCCTACCTTTTTGAGTTGGACATGTCTGCTTACTTAAAATATTTTTAAATAAGTAAATTTATTTTATTAAATAATAGAAAAATGCTTCTATATTCATCACGATATTGTCAATTTTGTGTGAAGAGGCAACGGAAATTATTTTTTACAATATTATAAACCAAAATTTTCGATTAAATAATTCCTACCATTTAAAGATTAAGGAGTAATCTATCTATGGTAATTATTAGTCAAATTTGGTTTTGTATTATTTTGCCGCAAAATGCATCGAAAAACTGCTTATTTTTGTCAGATTCGTAAACGCGTCCTTAAATAGCAAATATAAAACTGAAAATGTCAACGTGAAAACCCTATAATTTTACTCTGCGAAACAAATAAACTTAAAAGTACGGTAGCGGATAAAATCTGGTATAATGATTGTTTTTATAAATAGGACACAATGAGACGTCATCGTGAGTTTCTTAGAAATTTAATTTAGGTAGAGTAGGTAGGAGTAATTTTTACAAGTAGCGTTGACTCAATCAACAACACGTGGATAATTTAAATGTGGAAAGATGATCACATCGCGATCACAATGACAATTATTTTCAATTCATTTGTTGGGAATGTGAGAAATTTTCCAGCCTCTTTGCTCGCTGGTAGTTGCGGTACCTATATATATAACTAGCGGTCCGCCCCGGCTTCGCCCGTGGTACATATTAACGTTTTCTTTACATAAGAACCATCCTCGTACTTCAAGGAATATAATAAAAAAAGAATTATCGAAATCGGTTCAGCCGTTCTCGAGTTATGCGCTTACCAACACATTTTGGGATTCATTTTTATATTATAGAAGATATGTATATACGAGTGTGTGTTACTATTATATTATTTTGTGTATCATTCCATGAAATGGATTACGTGTAGATAGATTTGTATTATGTAATCTAAAATCTGTAAATGTAAAAAATAATAGTAATCTACATAGGTAAAACATCTCAGTCCTATTGTTAATTAATTTTTTACATGCACGCGTACTCAGACAAGTAAGAAAAATGCAAATATTAAAAAATATAATTATATTCGATATGTATATTCTCGGAAGAAACAATTACATGAACATCAATACACGCACATGGTTTTACCGAAGGAAATCTATAACAACGTGAATACATAAAAGGTAAAAAGAAATAAAAAGCAAAGTGCAGACAGAGTGCGGTGCCCTTTGTGGACTCCCGTCTCAAGTTTTTGTTCCTCTGCAAATGTTATGTCTGCTATAAAGGTAGGACGCAATTATTATGATATTAACGTTTCTTAAGAATGAGAATATCATTTTTTAAGAGCATTAAGTCGGACCATTTTACATACCACCAAAATAAAGAAAAAGCGGAGTGCGACTGTGTATTTTACACTGTGTTGTTTCCATTTTAATTTTAATCTAGATTAGAAGCACCATTTTTAAGTATCAATGAAAAGGGTCGATCAACGGTCGGTTAAAGGTCTCAAAAAAAGAGCTAAGATGAGGTCATAGCCGCACCGGCGCACCGGCAGACCCTGCAGACCGGGGCCGGCGAAATCATCCGAAATACGAACCGGTCTTTGACCCGCGTGTCGGCTTACACATAACTTGCGGCCACAAATCATTCGTGCATCACCTATACACTATACAGAGACAAAGGATACCTGTTTATTCATATACTGTTAGTAGCTTTTTGCTCCACGATGATCGACTGTGCTTATATTCATATAATACATTGTATAAAGTGAAGATAAAAATACATCGCATCATTACTCGCTTGGATCATAAGCATTTCAATGTATAAACATTTTTTTATTGCATACCCCATATGTCATATATAAAGTTCCATAATAGAAGCATTTCTAAAAGGTGGAATTACCCATTATAGAGAATCCGGAATCTCGATTATTGCCTTTAATTACTCGTAAGCACCACGGCTCACCTCTGCAGTATTTATAGTCATTATATAGGCATCAGTCATCCCAAGTTATGCTTGGTTGTTAACAGCTTTTAAAACATCCACCGTAATTGTTAAATCAAACGTCTGAAATAGCATCATTTTGCTCCCTAATAAATCTTGAATTGTAGGATATAATAAGTTGATATTAATTGAGTCTTAGTTATAATGATGAGCCCGTTCAGTGAATAGAGAATGTGCTTGTGAGTCGAGTTCTCTGTAACTCGACAATCTTGAGCAGCCAAGCGTCAATTCCTAGTCGAGTGTAAAAAATGTACTAAGGCTCTCACTGCTTCTGCGAATTAGCTGTAATTCTGGCTTACATTTAATACGCTTTCTTGTTTGTTTGATATAGGGGCGATTGTCTATGGATCGATAGTCGATTCATTTAATTAACTGATCGTTTTATTAAAAATCTAATTATAAACTTGGAACTAGCGAACAAACTTTACTGCACAGCGGCCACTTCATTCATCGGTTTGATATTGCGACATAATACAACATTGAATGAATCCACTCTCGACATAATATTGGCTGAAAGTATTTAAAGAAATTATGTATAGGTAACAGTAAACCTCCTAAGTACAATACATATTGACATTCTAGTTCGCAGACACAGTATACCTTTCACACCCGCTTACTATATGCACGGAGCAAATATTTATGTATAACAGTTAACTAACGCTGGCCTTTGGCTCTCCGTTCAGGGAATAAGCGGCTTAAAGTAACTTATTAGGATAGCGATGCCTATCAACTATCATTAGTTTTATCTATCCCTCCCACACAGGCGCAATTCGCAAACGAGTACACATCGAAGCACGAATCGTACTAATGAGGGGAGCGTGCTGAGGTTCCACGAAGGAGTAATTAGGGCTAGTGGCCGCCAAATTGACACCGCCCCGAGCAACTGGAACAGTTCTTTGTTGGAATTCACGTGTTGGCCGTTTCTCTGAAAGAACCACAATTATATGCAGTTGTCGCAGAGCACAGCCACGAACCCCTCGCATTACCCGGTAATCACACGTCGCCGCGTCACGCACCGATGACAATAATGACACTAACTATAGATGCGATTGTGGGAAATGCGATACGGGTAATCATGGAAACTATACTCGACGGATTCCAGATTCATATCAGAAAGGGCGCAATTGTCTGCTAACAATTTAGTGAACTTCTTGTTAACGACATTAATATAGTGTCACTGGATTAGAAATAGACTTACAAGAATCGTGTTTCACATTTAATAAAACATACTGCACTATTGATTATGTTTTGCAATAAAACTAAGCGTTAAGCACTAAACCCATTACAGCGATTTCGCCGAATCCAAGCTATAAAGTTCTATAGTCCTATATTACACTTCGCTGATTTAATTCCGATTAAATATGTTATATATTCACTACTCTGGATTGAAGAGGACTCAAATTAAATTATATAATATCAATGTAATAACTTAAACATCGATTGCATTTATAAATAAACACATATTTATGTTTATTGTATACAATTTCATTTAAACTCTGCATTAGGTACTTATATAAATGATTGATACGACATATTTTTAAACGGGTTACTACAATATAGCATATAACATAATATAATAACATATATCTTTCATGAAACAAAACAAGATAAAAGGGGATATTAAACTAATATGACTTGGATACCTTATTTATAAACTGTATAAGGCAAGCGATTTACCATCACTTAATGCAGCACAGTTGCCGTAAAAACACTACAATTCAGTATAGAAACAAAATTAATAAGAACTATTAGGGATGATTACTAAACCACTAAACTTATACAAAATTATAATTAATATTATTTCGAGTTACAAGAAGCAAATAAAACGAAAAAATACACTCGAGAGACAATTTTAAAATGAAATGTCGAGCCGTAATTAACATACAAAAAGTTTTTGCAAATGCGATGAGCCTATTTGTCGTCGGTTACAAAGGCGGCGCAGCAATTACACGCGAGTTAAGAATGCTCAACTACATGCAGGTATGTCAATTAATAACAGAGTTGCAGAAATAATATGCCTAGTGTACGGGCAAGAACGCTTCCCAAGTAACGAGTGTAGCAATTTCTTACAGTTACATCGGCCGAGGGATGCGCAGCGAGAATAGTGGAAATGTTAAAGCGAACCGCAAGAAAAAGTGCAGAGTACATGGCGCTGCGCAAAAACGAGATCGCGATACAGATGAACAGGCCGCGAGGAGAATTACATACCTACCTGCACATATATTTCGCCATCTCTAGGACAGATACTTTTGTAAAATTAAAAAAGATGAATCTGAAAACTAATCGCACAAGCTACGTATATGAAAAACAATTCCATTTTGTCTATTATAAATTACCTTTGATCCACTAATGCTTTCCAGGTATAATTAATGGTATTATATGGAATGGCAGATGGAGTCTTTGATAGAGACAATGTGCCGGGTTTCTAGTACATTAATGGTATTATCCATTTAGTATATAAAATACCCATGTGAATTGTATTCCACTTTATTCTTAAAACATTCCCATAAAACAGCACATATTAAAAACTTCTGTACGTGATGCTCGTATGGTATAGATCGGGAGTATTTAATGTTGTAGACATGTTATGCAAGATTACATAAGTCCGGTATAGTAGCGATGGCTATAGAGCGCAGGAAACGCGGTGAAAAACTACCGAGAGGAAAAGAGCACTTTATGATTGCAGGCTTGGTGTCCAGGGAATGTACTTTAGAGGTACGTAATGACACGTCCCGGAACAGACAGGTGCTCGCATGGCTGCGTAAGGGCAAAGAATGCCGACGCGCTGAGTCTCGCGGCTCTCGCCTGGGAACATGAAGCCCGTCAGTTTGCGCTCGCTCTGACATCTATATATCGACAATACGCTCAGATACTACACGATAACGGCTTTCTAAGTAATGCTCGAGCTATCGCTTATACGCGTCTGAGACACGTCGTTATTACACATTACCGATGTTACCAGCTCTACGATATATAATTGGTTATTCTGCGTAGAAATTAATTAACATGCATATTTCAATGCACACGGGGGGGGGGGGGTCATTCTAGCGAATAGCGGGAACGCCTCGCCTGCTACCGGTAAAACAATGGCTTTGTATTTAAATGAAGATAGGAAACAGGAAGCAATTTCCAATCACATTTGGGTGATAGAACTCGCATTAATGTTCGGTGAGGCATCGACTTTGGATATATACTACATAGTACATACACAATACATAGTACATACATATGTACGTGTGTGTGACGTGGGACACGAGTGTCTCGGAATTTAGCAGCAGCTTACATACAAATTGATTATTACTAAGCGAGGACATTAACTCATCTTATGTATCGAACAATAGCCGTTTAACATTCGGTAGTCGATCGCGGTTTCTTGGCAGTACGTGAAATTGCAAGTGCACAAGAATTTATTATTGCTCGAGGTGGTGCGACGAATGCTAAGCAGGTAGGCTGCCCGCGGTGTTGACCGTGCGTGATTCGACGTCTCTTCGATTATGCGAAATATTATGTATATCATTCCGCGAATTGGCCGGAAATAGCCGTTTCATTATGCGCGGCGGGTGCGTGAAATGATCGATTTGGATGGTCCGTTCTCGAATGGCGCCCCGTTTCCTAAAAGTCCTCGATAAGATCGTTCTTAGAGGCGGACGTGGTACATCACTACTTAAAGCTCTTAATAAAATGTCAGTCAATGAACTATATTCGAACGAGGGAATGAAATATTCAACAGGTTACTTCGCAAGCGGCAAGACGTGTAAACTGTAAGTATAGACTGTTTTGCAAACTTAAACTTAAATAACTAAGAAATGAAGTTTCAGCGCAAGTGAAGTGCGTCGCGATATAAAATATGGTGGCCACCGCAGTCGATAGAGTATAGACAGACGGACGTGCGGGACACGGCGACAGCATAATAAAGCTGCAGGCCGTCGGGCCCTGCCGAGATCCACGTGCGATAACACAGGCTTCATTTGACACATGAACGTTCTTATATAAATGTGACAAAATGATTTTAGACCGATGATTCATTTATTACATATTATCACTAAGATAAATGAACACACAGCGTAAAAGTAATCTACGATCAAGCAATGGCGCTTTGAATGTCATGGGTTTTATTTTATACTGAATCATTTTAATACTTGAGTACAGCTGACAATACTGAGTACTTTTGTTAGGTATATTTACTAACAAGTCAACGGTAGCCAGAGCAAAAAAAATTAACCCAATCATTTCTTGAAATAGGTTTATTTATAATGATTTAATAATAATTATTAATTATACATATCTACACGATTTAAATAAAAAAAGACAATACAAAACTTTGGACAAAATTTAAGGGCAATTTTATATTACCTATGCCATGATTTATTGGGTTAAAATCGATTGTGTGAAACATACCCTCGTGCGGTCGTGTTTGCAATTATAACCATTGGTTTGGTAATTTCAAACAATTATTTTTAGTAATTCAATATGCGGTTTTGGGTGTATCTGATGAACGGCATAAATTATATTGAAATTAACATTTAAATTTATGAGTACACACAGCAGCAGATTTATGAAGTGTCGATGTTTTTATTAAAAATATTGCTGAATTACAGCTAGTGCGTGTTTGCGTGCAGACTGCAGTCACAGGGCCGGTCGGCTCTTCTCAGAGACACGCAAGGTTCGCTGCTCTTCGCGCTAATCGTAATCAAACATCTAGCAATTAGTCGTATCAAAAACAAAATATGCGTTTACATCAAATCATCTGTAAGTAATACTCTTTTCCAGTAAACCTAATATATAGTTGAGACAAAATAGATCAAATGCGATAAAAAGTGCAACCGCAACAATGTTGCCGGTCATAGCCTTCGCAGCGTGGCAAATTGTCTCGAGTATTACACTCTTAATAACCGCCACACAAAAAATCGCATATCAAGCCTTTCCACGGCAATACTTCGTAACGCACTAATTATAGTGTATTGTTAAACGTCATTACGGGCGGTTGCCATGTTGCCACGCGGAGCAAGAGCCGGCAAAAAGATCGCATGTGGCCTTGAATTAGGATAATTCCCACGTACTGCAGACCAGGCTCGCAATTCAGATTCATATAATGGACAATGACAGCTACAACAAAAAATAAAAAATATGCAAATTACACCTATGACGTGCATGTGAAGTATTTTTAAACCCAACCTAAAAATGTATAAATTTATACATGCGTCTACCAATTATTATTTGTATATTGATTAAATAAATAAAGAAGGCTCATCAACTACATCCTCGCATAAAGAACTATTATAGGCGTGATTTCATTCGAACGAATAATATAGCTTATGAAACTTTAAAATCACCGACTATTATGAACGATCAAAAAACTATATTGAAAATCGAAATGAAGTAATCAATGACTCGCCAATCTTAGACAATACATAGTTGATAAGTTCCGTTATAAAGAAGCACAAAAACTTTGAAGCAATAACACCTTGCGTGATGTATCAAAATTTTCCCATTCACATTGGGCGGATACAAAAAATATGTATCTAGTTATGTCCATACAAATGACACCTCGATGGAGGTCTAGAGCAAAGTTCAATATTTGTTCAAGAGACAAACAGAAGGGTTGAGGGGCGGTCGCGAGATGCTGGTCGAATGTTAATTTTCACTATGAAGCCATTTGTCGGACGTGAGGCGGCGACATAACGAGCCTGCGCTACAATTCTGGAAACCCATACGAAACGACTGCAACGCAATGGCCATTGTTGCCTGGCTTATTATTTTATATTCAAGAATTTGCGTTCGCCGTACAATTGTTTACTATTATACTACGATGATACTGAATGGTCCGAACGGCTTCTCATCGTGCGACTATTACCTACTCTTTGCTTCGAAGCTTAGATATTCAATTGGTATTTTAAACTATTTTGCACAAGTAAAGATAAATTTAGATCAAATTAATATGGCATTTAATTTAAATGACTGTCGGTAATGTAGATTTTGCATACCAATGTATGCCTGGCGAACAAAGTGACATGATATTTCAATATCGTAATAACTAAGATATTAATTAAATATTCTGCATCTGGATTATTTTATTTCAATTTAGCCGCTTATTTATATGTAAAGTAAATCACTTGGCAGCTTTAACTGACTGACATCCTTGATAAAAACAGTCCGGATAGCAACTCTCACTTGAACAAGAGGAGATAATATATGATCATTACACCTCTAAATATTGAAGACATTTAAGTCGAGGATATAATATTGCATAAGGTAGTGTGTCTCCATTCATGGTTCTCTCGGACGCGGTGTCGGGTTTCCCATGTCGCATTCCACGCAGTTAACAGACAAGGTGGTCCAAGATTAGATACGCTTCCAACGAAACGATATCTCAATATTTGCGTATCAATCGTACAGAATTCCATCGAGCGCTACGTTCTTACGCAGATACTACAATTGTTGATTTTGCCTGGATTTTAGCCGTATTCCATATTTTGAGCATGCGAAAATCGTTAAGAAACCAAGGCTGTATGTTATTTTCAACTCAAATCTTAAAAGTACTTACTGGAATTACTTACAAGATTAGTTTTGGAGTGTTTATGATTCTAGATTGGGTTTATCCGCGCTATAATTCGATACAAATATCCTTAACAGACACTGCGTCTATCATTTGTCATAGTAAAAACATTATAAACAAGCATAGAAAAAAAAGTAAAGCATGTCATAAATTATTTTGAGACAATTATAATTTTACTTTTATCCCATAAAGCTGGAATCATTTGTAAATTATTTAATTGATATTGAACTTCGATATTCGATGCACAGCAAAACCCTACTACAGAATTTGTGAAATCACATTGCTTTTAACGAGTTGTTCAAATATGGTATGTAGCTATCTATGTATCCTTCCAGTTAAGTAGAAATGTATGTACACGAATAGTTAAGTTAATCGAGTAAACCTGTATACGGGGAACCCCGCTATCCAATTTCAACCCAACTTGGTGTATCCGTTCGAAACAGATTCTAGTTGAACATAATATGTATTCTGTTCACTTCTAATATATTCCCAATCAACAAATAATGGATCATTAGTGTACAAGATAAATGAAAATATGCAGAGTATTTTTAAAGGTGACATACACATTGATGTACTTCTCATAGCCTTATATTATATCCTTTAAATTGATATATTTAACATAATATTCATGGATTGATGCGTATAAAACCTTAAATTAAAAAGAGTACAGAGTTCAACAAGTGTCAACTATTAAATTTGATGACGACGATGACGACTTTACTATTTTATTCTAAGAAAATAGAACATTGCTTGTTGTGCAAATCAGGTCCGGTTACATGTTTTTAATAAAGCGTTCACGATCATTGATCATTAATTGACACGCGTTTGGAATCGAAAAAGAAATGTAACACGTTCGAATCGACTTAGAGTCGATTAAAATAGCATACATATTTACTTTAAATACCTAGCCAACATATAAAATGCAACACCGGATTTCTTACGTACAAGATACTCCACGAATATCGTGATTGCACGAATTCTCTAGATCCTGCTTCATAGAAATTAATCCAGACATTCCGTAACACTTCACTGATCTTCTATTATTCATGGCATCAGCAGGGAACATATAAAGCTCCTGTATAATATCAGAATTCGAGTATGTATGCAATTGTAAAATCCAATTTGTATGGAGCTGCCTCGGTATTTGAATCGTTCTAGCAATAAACCAGCCAATGGAAAATCTTGAATATAAGACTTGAATAAAAGAATAGGTCATGTGGGATGTTCTTTCCTATAAGTTTTCTTTTTCATTTCAATTCTATAGCAGTACTAATCGATATTTTTAAACATACACATGTGCATATTGCCATTCATAAATTTTTCTTTTCTCGAGTAAGTATGTTAGGTGTATGGGATATGCTACTTTAAAGTATAAATTGAAAACTACATACCCGTTAGTATGGTATGTTGGCAATTATATTGACTTTATTAATATCGATATGTGCTCAACGCTGTAATTAAGTTATATTAATGTAAATAATGAGTTAATAATATGAAGGCTATAATTACGGCGTAAATACCTAGGTCACCACTTTAAATTCTTACAGAGGAATACTTTCATATTGATTAAATTACATATGAAGCTTATATTTTGCTACAAGTTGAGCTGAAATTACAATGACACAGAAAAATTTAAAATATTCGTGCTGAGAAATGAGAAATTACATGCCCCTCAAATTACCTTTAAAGCATGTCAAAAATACATGCATTTAACGAGAACTTATGTTTTTCAATGCTGGAATTTCCTGCTAGCCTTTCGATAGGTTATTGCAGATATGGTTGTCATTTCCAACAATTAATAAGTATTTGGTCTTCAATGGAACTTCAAACTCTAAGGCAATGAACATTTATGAAACGTGATACAATTGGGGTTTCCTATTTTTTTAGACGATGTAGACTAGTTGTAGCTAATCAGGTTTTCTTCAAACGTTCCACGCCGAATCACATAAAGGTATAGATTGATGGTATACCATATTATAATTGATCAATCATGATTCTAAAAGCAATTCCGTATTAGGGAGTTGTAAAAAATTCCCAACACGCTATCCAATATACCTACTGTACGCTTTGATTCCGATTTTCAATTAAAATCGTTTGCTCCGATACAGTCCCTACCTATATTCGCAAAATCTAGTTGCCTAAAAAAACATTCCTATTCTGCATACCAATTAATGAAGAAATCGATGTAATACTTTTTAGTTTTTACACTTTTTGATTTTGTGAATCAGATTTGTATTTTATGCATTCATACCCACCCGCTAGGTCCGCTTCGTTACCATCGAAAGCTTTAAAAAATATTGTAGTAGATACCGAATTAGTTATATTATGTCATATGAGATGAGATGACGATGAATCTTCTACTTATGTGTCTATTTTCTGATAATTGTCATACATTTTCATAAATTGTCATACCTACATGAAAATTTCATATTTTACTTATGAGAACTGAATTTGGATCATATGCTCGTAATACCTACTACCTACTGCAAAACAAAATAAAAATAAAGAAGTCCTCACACACTCTCAGTCCTTTGTCCTATAGCTACAGAACTCAAATATGTGGGCAAAAAATATACGCCATGGTATTGTATCGTGAATACAAATAAAATAGTGAGCCATCAAAGATCATACACCAGATAAATAAAACGGATTATTGTGAAAGCTGCAACTGTAACCAAAGCTACCTCCTGCGTTATTATACGTATATAAATGTTTATAATTTATATTATATCCATTATATATGTAGGTACCTCATACTCAGAAGTCAGAACCGTTATAGGTGTTAATGTCAACAAACAAATGACCAAATAACAACACTTTTCGAAACCTAAGTGACACTTTTAATACACATTGCTTCCGTTAAGGGACGTTAAATATCGCTTGTTTACTGATAAGACAATCAACGAATTTGTAAAACAAAACATCCTTACCTGTTCTGGGCGGTCAGTTGTAAAGACTTTGAAAATAATCGGTTCAACAAATCGACTCGCTTTAACATGTCAAGACAAGATTTCCACTTTTTTTGTTTGGGACACGGTTGGACGTCTATGGATGTTTTGTATATTTTATGGCCACTTCATTTAAGTGTTGGATTGGGAACGACGTTTGTGAACACCTTTATTAACACATTGACGGTTTGCGAGTATGATATGGCTTTACTCATACTGCTTTGACATTTATGTCGTTTATTTAAGCCAAATAAGCTATTTACGATAGACTGAATGTTCGTGTGTATACTATGCCATTCAACTAAGATTCTAAATATCTCAAAATACTTCAATAATATCAAAAAAATCAAAAAAGGATTTCCAAGTAAATCATATTTTTATAATGACATTTTTAATTATAATATTATGTACTGATCTGGGTGGTCCCTATTGAATTTAAGCAACAGCAAAACAGGGATGACCAGTTGGGAATATATCAGTTCGAAGTAGAGTAAGTATTTAATCAATTAATTATACTGTGTCATCGTTGTTTGACGATTAAATAATAAAGAGAGAGACACGGACGTTGTTATGATACGCAAGCAAATTAAATAGTGCTTTTATTTACCTACAAAGAGCAGCTGCTGCCCCTCGATAATCTATTGTTCACGGGCGCATTGTTAATAGCCATTTGTCAAAGCGAATCATAAGCGCAATATCAAAACGTTATATTATATGGGCCCTTCAAAAGTGACAGGCGATGTTTCGAGAGGTAAGAAAGGGACGGATGAGATTCCCATGGACAGTATTGCAGGGCGAATGAGGCTGCGCGGGCGATGCAGGCCGCGGGGACGAGTGGGGGGAGGCAGCGGTGCGCAACAAAGCGCCTTCCGGGAACCGTCACAATACAGGTTTGCGGCGACGTGCGATACCTTCGCAGCCAGGTACTTACAGCGCCTTTTGTCAACCCAACGATGCAACGGTACACTGAACGACTTCTACACTTATTGCAAATTGGGCACGCCAATTTGCCTTATCATATGTTATCCTGTTGATAACGCGATGCACAATAGCCTCCCAGGAACGCTAAGATATACACGAGGCCGATAACGATAGTGGTTGGATTCGAAGTACTTATGTGAATATGTATTACTACAGATTGATCGCTAGATCATAGATGTGAAGATGTGAAGATAACGCACGCTTCAGATATATGTAAATGTACATTCGAGACATTATGAAACAAGATTACAGATTTCGTGATAGATAAAAAGCAAGAGAAAGTAAGAGTGGAGCAAATAAAAGTGCTTTACGAGCTATGATTTAAACAGAATGACAACGCAAGAATGCACACAAACCTACAAATATTTTAAATTACCTAACAGATAAACGTAACGACCTCATCTTGAATCTAATTCAATCATCATTGTACTCGTAAAAGGAAAAAAAAAAGGTTCATCATCAACTCAGCATGTTGCTCCATTCATGTAGATTGTAGTATCTTTAAGTAACGTACTTATAACATTTGGAGTGAAGATTTAACGAAAAATTGGATAGGATATCATAAGAATATTTCTTTTATCAGTAAACATATTAAAACATACGCGAAAGTAAAAAAATTCAAACAATTTTCGTGGAATAAGATTAATTTTACACGAATGACTCATTCAGTTTCTGCGTAAAGTCGTTGTCTACATCGATAAAATTGAAACAAATTGAAAGAAAATGTATAAACATTTCAATTCTCGATACTAGTTTTATAATTACAGACTTAATGCCTTCAGTTAGTAAATAATGTGGTATTTTTATGAGATGAAATGCTCCTGAATACATAAACATTGGTAAATGGGTAAATCAAATCAGTAACAACAGAGTTTCTTCATATTCATTTTCAGGATTACTCATAACCAGGTTATCAATAGCTTCTTTTCCAGCCATCAATTATACATTACACGGTTACTCGCCTGAAAACTTCTATCACTTACATACGCAATAAAGAAATTTTCCTTATGGATGATAACAAAACATTGGCGATGTCACGACCCAAATCAGCGCAAGCTCCGCCCCGCCGATAGTCTAAGCGAATATTATTCTGCGATTTGGCTAAAAAAAGATACAATGGATAACGAGACGTTTCGCTAAGTTCTCGGAAACTGTACCGGTAAATAAACGGCCACGTGCGCAAGCGAGTCATTATTACAGCGAAGTGTGACGTCGGTAGCTACAATAATGTATTACCCCACGCGACTCGTATGTTTGCACATCATATCGTTAGTAAAAACGCGGCCCTTCTATTTGTACTAGCGCTTCCGAAAATAACGATTTTCATTCTCACGTCCAAATGTTTGTGATGGTACGATGTCCGGCAGAGTTGAAAATTCTTTTAAGCTCGTATGGTTATGCGTTGGTGCTAATTTGATCAGTTTTATAAGAAACATTATGCAAATAGATAGTTGGCCCAACGGACTATTTCTTTTGAGTAATGTAGATCAATCTAACTAATGTTAAGATTAATATCCCTTCTGAGATACAATTAAACAACGTTTAATGGACGCAATTTATTTCACTTTGCATTCGTGTTTCACTTGTAAACACTTGGTGACTTGATACACACATGTAATGTGTATCTCTTCTAAGAACTTAATAATAATATACTTTGCAATTTCGCAAGTCTGTACAAATGGATAATGACATAATCCAATGGTCCGGCGGCCTAGAGCTTCATATCACAAAATGTACTGAGTCACGCAATTGAATTTAATGTGGTGCAAACCAACTCGTTGCTAATATAACTGATACATTGAGATTAACGATTATGCTATCATTGAATTCCGATTCTATTACTAATTATACAATTTATGATATAAATATTGATGACGCAATACGCATTAATTTGTACCTACTGTTTACTAACGTAGACCGTAAATATTTACTTGAGTCGAAATGTAATTTTTTATAACTAAATGATAAATATGTTTCGCTTTGTACTGGAGTCCGACTCGTACTTGACAGATTTTTTAGCTGACGCTAGGGGGTTACTTACAAGTTACACATAAACTCAAGAGCAACTTAAAAAAAAAATTATGGGTAAAACAATATATTATGACCATAGCAAACTTTCTATTTTATCATTTTTTTCCAGACTTAATGACTACAACTGTACATTAAGCCGAAAAATCTCAGTACAAGATGTAAAATTGATCCAATTAATTTGATTGTAGTACCAAATTCTATTCGTTAAAAAAATCTATTTATGAAACAACGGGGCGGAGACTAGGCTCAAAACTCCGCCCATTCGCAAAAAATGTTTACAATACTCTAGAATTCGTGCAACATATTTAAACCATACAAACTTACATAAACAATAAAAAAAAAACACTATTTGTGTATAGAGATTTCATCCACTTCTAGGCCAGTGCCGTTAACTTTGGAGGAGGTGAAATACTAAGATTACTTTTAGAAACACATCTTTAATAATTTAAACAAAACGTATTCGAATCCAACATAAGTATAATATTTTGTATAACTTGTACTATAAAATATTTTAATATAGACTTCATATTCAACGCAAGGTGCGGTGCAGCAGTGAGATAATTGCAAATAACAATTAGCATTCCCTTCGTCGAATATAGCATACGGTAATGTTATTGAAATGATTAAATATTATCATATACAGTGTCGTACTGGTGTAGTCCAACGTCACATGCATAATTTTCATATTAAATGTAACGAGAGCAATTTGATTAGCAATCCAGAGAATTATGTATATTCTTATATATTCATGCCCCTGAGAAATTAAATGTATAGTTCACTGCTTCACTTAGCTGAATGTAATCTTCGTATATAACGTAGAGTTACGGATAAATGTATCGATTCCTAGCAATCGCAATATCACTTCGATGGATATCCGCTACAATAAACACTCAACTAATGCGTTAACCAATATAACCAGCTTGTCAGTATACATTGTTATAGTTATCGCAAGTGCAAAAGTGTTAGCTCAGCGAAATGGATATAATGTGTGCATTCGCTAATTGATTAATTGCTGATAGTTCATTTACTTTTTAGTGATAAGTTCAAAATATAAAACGATATATATGTAATTTGTGTAGAAGTATAGTTGTTTTGGGTAAATCTACATAGATTTCAAAACTTTCCTTCTTGGATTCATATTAGGGAGGTAACATTTTTTAATTATATAGAGAGGTAACTAATACCTATACGAGGAAATCATATTGAGGTATTACAGGATAAACGTGAACCTATTTCGTAAATTGTTCAATCCTACACATAGTCCCTCCTAAATGCTAATCCATAGTACATTTAAAACTAAACTGCGTGCATTTAAATTCTAAGCATATTTGCTCGGAGGAATTAATAACTTGTTTTCAACAGGGAAAATATTATGACCCGTCGTCGTTTAATAGTAGATACAACAATATATTGTAAGGGAAAGGGATGACAGGGACAACAACATTGAACTGCAATCAGCAGTTCTTAGAACATGCTTAGTTCACGGGCAGGTGCACAATCTTGACGTCGCGTACTTTGCAGAAATATGTGACTAAATTATATTGTACAGTATACTATTAATTTTCGTACGATAAGGATTTTAGTTTGAATCCGTAAAGTCTGATGTAAGTTCGAATCCATTTACAATTTTGAGAGCTACTAAATAAGGATATAAATTTAAATAATACTGGTGAAAAACCTTACAAAATTGTAATTGTTCAAATTAATAAAAAAAAATTACATTAATAACATTTTATTTACAGCTATAATATGCTATCTCACACATCTGAAATTCATTTTTGAAGTGAAACTTTTTTATCGGGGTTGGGAAAAAATTTAGTGTAACATTTTTTCGTTACGCGTGACATTTTTCTGTTACGCGCCATCTTTTTCTTATCCCTACTATTATTTTTTGAAAAATAAGGTCATAAAAAGTTTCACTTCTTACGTGTGTACACGCACACATTTTTTTTGAAGTGAAACTTCTTTATCGGGATTGAAAAAAAATTTAGTGTAACATTTTTACGTTACGCGTGACATTTTTCCGTTACGCGCCATCTTTTTCTTATCCCTACCACGCGTATTCGACGTATTTCTGTAAAGTTGCTTGAATAGTTAATTATTTTTTGAAAAACTAAGGTCATAAAGAAGTTTCACTTCTTACGTGTGTACACTAGTACACGCACACATTTTTTTATTACCATTCAGGTGTAGGTATTTATAACAACAGGTTCATCTATAGTGAATTTCAATCAGATTCAATACAGACCATCCACAGGCCAAGTAAAAACCTCTGACAAGTTAAACGTTATCCCAATTAATTTATGGCTTCAACTTCAACTTTTATTTCTTAAACTTACTTAATATACAGTATATTATTTACCGAAAATGTATATAAGTCTGATATGTTACAACGTGTACCGTAATATTATAATAATGAAATTTATTTCAAAAGAATCACATCTCAAGGAAACGTAGTAGAAAAGCATTGAGTAGGTACAAATGTACTTACGATACTTGAGAGTTGTTATTATCGAGATATGCATATTTAGCATCTTATTACTATTTATTGTATATAAGCATTTACTGGAACACCATCGACGCATTAAACCTTCATTATTTTATAGTTACGTATATTAGTAAAGCAAAAGATGCAATATAATATCGTTGAAATTTATTTTTGTACAATAATATTGGAACTGTTTTATTTATAAATATCAAATCACTACATAGTATAAAAACAAAGTCGCTTTCAAGTTTCACTGTCCCCATGTCCCTTTGTATCTTTGTATGCTTAAATCTTTAAAACCACGCAACGGATTTTGATGCGCTTTTTTTTAATAGATAGAGATTCAAGAGGAAGGTTTTAGTATATAATTTATTAGGTTTTAGACAAAGCGGGCGAAGCCGCGGGCGGTAAGCTAGTCTCCTAATAAGTAAGAGGGCGTTTTTTAGCGTTGTGTAATCTAAGGGAATTATATTGTTGCATATTGTTTAAGCAAAAGATAGACACGTTCGTTAGTAGGTACCTACTCAGTGCATTGAATAAAAATGGAATTTGATTAATCAGAGCGTCTCGACTCTCGGTATGTCCTTAGTGCACACCACGGCGGCGCCACCAAGTTCTCGCAATAAAGGCGATTATAATTTTATTCGCGAATACAATGGACAAAATTTCCAAGAGTTTTTATGTTCAACGTCCACACACCTGTGCATTGTTCATCGAAAATGTTTTACATGGCAATCATATCAACGTGTATGAAATTTTGATGAGCGCGCAGAACTTACCATTCGATGCTCCTATATCCCTTGACGCAGCAGTATATACTTTTGAACTTGTCTTGGAAGCCAAACTCGTGAGGTATGGGTTCCTTGGTGAAGTGCATAGAGGAAGAGTTGCTTGGGAACGTGTTCGTTGAACAGTAGCGCACGGACAGAGTGGGTGAAGCACTCGCCACCACGCTCAACGCCACCAGCAACCACATGTTGGCTGTCACATCCTGCGAATAATAAATATTCAGTATTGTAATAAATCCTGAAACGAAATTTGTTAACGTCTGATATGGGTGCTCTAATCCTATAGGATTTACAGATCATTCAATTTTGACTGAGAGCTTATCCCAAAAATGAACAGGGAAGACAAACATATTGACTTATCAGAATACTGAATAGGTATAACCTACTATTTTTATTTAACAACTTTTTTATAAAAAACAACCACACCCGCAGCAATTATTTGAGACAAGCTATCTTATAATAGATACGGTCTATGTTATTGTCCTTAATAGGGACTTATTTCAGAAAAATGATTATTTGAATCACTGTGTACTGAACAAGCGAGATGATTTTATTACCTCTAAAAATATTTTTAACATTTTTGTTGTCAATAATAATAATTTCGAATTTATGATAAAATATGGATTGATTAATTATATTTTATTTCATTATGTTCGCTGAATGAGATAACAATAATACCGTATTAAGAATGTAGGATAAAAATGTCCAAATTCATAATCATTTTACATATATAATTTTCCTCGTGTGTCATTTGGTTCGCCTTAATTAAATGGACTCGAGATTTTCATTATTTTAGCCACAGAAGGACTTTGTTTACGTTTCGCTTTTCCAGAATCGTAAAGTTTGTATAAAAATGTCGTGACGGCAGACATGACATTAGAAAGTACAAAGGATAATGGCTCTCTGACCGCACAGTTCTCGGTACGACACAGCCTTGCCCCACCGGTTTATAGAACCTAAGCCTTTGTCTTTTGAAGCATTGTTCAGAAATAACATATTCTTAGTAATTACAGGGACCTATCATAAACACAATGGAATTAAACGTTAAGTAGCAAATGTGCCGTTAAACATGCTTATTAGTTTATTATTTTAATCCGTTGCTTTTAGATAGCTGTAACGAGTATAAGCGCTTGCAATATACCTACCTAGTTAGATAATGAGCAAAACCCTTTTCTTTTATTAATTTTGTTAAATTCCTATACCTACTTTCACTTTAAATCTGAGACTTCTTATAACTCTAAAGCAGCGTAAGCTCATACCTATCTTAAAAAAGACGGGAAAAAATTATGGAATCTATAAAAGGATAAACCTAACAGGATATAATAACCTAGAAGCCAGGACGAACAGCGAGCTAAACTAATGACTGTTATTCCAAGAATGTCAAAGTTTCGCGGTTGAGTAGACTGGTCGTTACTCGGAATCTCGGAAAGCATCATATTTAAAAATATTTTTTATTTCTCGATACATTGTTATGAATAATGGTTTTTCATGATAATTCGCATGCATATATAAAATTCATAACCGTATTTATGCACGAATAATTTCAGTTCTGAGAAAATGAAATTTCTTGTTTATCTTCGTATAACTATAGAGCGTAACTTTATTGCACGTCTATTTACTTTATGTACATAGCGACAATGTACCATTGGGTACATACTACGTATGGTAGTAGGTACGTAGCATTAGCACGAGGGGTGCAGGCGCGCTGGTCGGCGCGAGTGATTCTTGCAATTACCGGCTGGCGGCATACATATCTGACGGTAATTTGCCGCTCCTCCCGAGCGCTGATCGGCTTCTCGGAAAAGCAGTTGCATCAACAGTACGCTGCGCTGCGATTAACGCACTAATTACCGCGCACGCTGCCTGTAAGCCACAGAGCTGGTACGTTCGCGCAAAAAACTTGCTTCGCGTTTTCTACTCGATACCTGGACCCGTTTATACATTGTGGTACTTCAACGTTTTTATATTCATGTAAAGTCACATAAATGATATCTACAATTACGTTTTTGTTTCGCTGTGTTGATATAATGTCTTTAATGTACTATTTTATTTATAAATGCAAGAGTAATTAAGATAAGGCAAAAATGTTGACCTTTTTTTATACAATAACATTAGTAGAGGATGAGGTGATAAATATGTACAAGGAATAGGTAATTAGTTATTCCCAAAAAACCTAATCTTTTAAACAGACTGTTCTTCAGAGATGTATCTAAGTACATACTTTAAATCTCAATATTCAAATCTCATTGAATAATACCTGTTTCATATTTGTACCTATATCTAATATATAAAAATCAATGCCACTTTTCGTTGTAATTCCATAACTCGAGAACGGCTGAACCGATTTCGATAATTCTTTTTTTATTATATTCCTTGAAGTACGAGGATGGTTCTTATGTAGAGAAAACGTTAATATGTACCACGGGCGAAGCCGGGGCGGACCGCTAGTTGTGTATAATGTTGTACAACATTAGAAATTTAATTATTATACATATATATATATATGCATAACTAAAAAGTAATAACTTTACGACAACCTCTTACATTGAGAATACACACATATCTATGCTATGCTATGCTGCAGATTGAATGAAAAGAAAATCGCTTTAGCAACACAGTAAAACAATAAGATATTATAAGACTGGTCCTCGAGTCCACTTGGTCCATTATCTTTGAGGGAATTGTTTATTCAATATTTAAATAAACGCTTTAAAGAAAAATCTGGACAAGTGATTATGAAAGTAATAATAATTATAAAATACATATAATGGCATAACATAATAAAATATATAATAAAAATAGGATTTAAAATGAAAAAAAAAACAAATGTACATACATAAATGAGTGAATCAAATTTGTTTCAAAATAACTAGCAAATCCTATATAATAAATAATAATTAAGCATGATTCATTGCGATATCTAGTTTGGGGATACTTGTAATGTTTACTAAATTATGTCAGTATCACTATGTAAGATAATATAATGTACTAAGCTAAGGGTGGGGAAGTCTTACGGTTTAGATTAAGTCAATGATTTAAAACAGATATATTATATTATAAACATAATGTATTTTAAGGACCCTTCATCGTTATTAAAAAAAAATATATTGTATGAGAGAAAATAATGGGGACATCTCATACTACATGATGTTTTGAATGTTTTTGATATATTTTAATTAACATTTATAATATATATACATATATAATATTTTTAATTAAGTAGTTCTGGTGATTTATCTTATTTATTACACTGGATTTACATACATATAGCTTTTTAAACGCCGGTTTAATCGGTGGGTATTATTTATAATTATTATTCAAAATATACTATAAAAATTATTGCAAAAAATAATTATAAATAATTTAGTGTAGCACAAATAGGAACGAAAAAGGTAATAAATACACAGAATGAATGTACAACCTATATGGAAAAAGGTATTTTAAATATTAGCATTTAAAATGTACAATAATTATCGGATATAATTGGAAATGCTACGTAAAAGAAAGTGTAAAGATGATTACTCACCAAAGCAGACAGCGGTAAAATCCGAATTACCTAGAATTTAAGATATAAGTCGATGCTGGTAACTATGGCACAGTTTATTCACCACACATTTCCGGAAACATAATATTGTCTGTAAGGTTTCTATTTTAATATATAGTTTATAATAATTAAGACGTATTTTCGGATAATTTGAAAACAACTTTTATATGTTAGCGGCTCACACGTTACTCACTTCACCGACACAACACGACTGTGAAAGTGTCAAACTCGCAAACTGTCAAACGAGCAATTTAAAATTTCTTGACTTTGACAGTGACATTTAACGCAATGACAGTTGGTGTAAACCACAGGCTAAAACTTCTCTCAGTTCATTCACAGTGATTCACAGTCTCGTTATTAGAATGACAAAAATAATTGATTATTATTTTTATAAATCAAATACTTCACAGAATTCTTGGATATAATACATTCAATTCAGAATTTATTCAAAATATAATTCAATTAATTTTTATGCTCAACCCTTGGTCTCAAACTAACCTATTTGCTAAGGTACGGGGTATTTTACATTATTCCCAATTATTCCAATATTTGCAATAATTTCAGAATTTTTTGGTTTGATGTTTTAAAGGCAAATTCGTTATTTATTTTTTGTGTTTTTGAACAATAACAATTATAACAATTTGATCAATAATAATACAATGACATAACGACTTAAACTAAGCTTTATTAACCGACTTCAAAAAAAGGAGGAGGTTATCAATTCGGCCGGTATGTTTTTTTTATGTATGTACACCGATTACTCCGAGGTTTCTGAACCGATTTACGTGATTCTTTTTTTATTCGATGCGGGATGGTGTCGAATTGGTCCCATAAAATTTTTATTCGGATAGGCCCAGTAGTTTTTATTTTATGAACATTTTTGTCTGTATTTGTAAATCATGCAACTGTGCAAGTTTGAAGTCGGTTGTTTTTAACGCAGTTATGTATCACTTGCTTTATTACTAATAAATTGTTAATACTTCATATCTGTAAATGTAAAAAAACAGTATTGTTAGTTCTGTCGCAGACAACTGGTTAAATAAGTCGTTTCATTAAAAGTCTAGGCTTAATTATTATTGGGACGCGCGCCGTATTTCCACTTCCAATCATACAATAAATTGTATGTACATACATGGTTATACATTATACACATTGTTGTTCTAATTGGTAAATAATGGTAGAATAACATGAGGTACTTAAAATATTTTTTTATAAATAAAAAATCCTCATATTTCTAACTGAGTATGTTAACATATTATTTATTTCTTTTTCATTTTACTAGGTGCTTTCTTGGTGTTCTTTAATTGACGGAATACTCCAAGGCATCGCCGTACCATGACACCACGCCACCACGCCTGAATGCGCGTAGCGGCCACGCGCGAGCGTTCCTCACGAGCGAGCCTAGCTGCGCGCTCCCTTTTAAAAGTCAGCCATGCGCGCATTTCTCCCGCGTGTAAATCGAACTGTTGGGATTTTCAACTCGTTAGTATGATAAAAAGCATTTCTGAATCAGAAGTGTTATTCTGGGGAAACGCCCCAACGTACGTATATCATGAAATTTGTTTTTTTTTTCTTACAGAAAAGAGGTTGATTAAGTTCCTTTTAATAAAAGGATAAGAATAATTACCCAACTTGGTGGTGGGATGCTTTGAGCTTTCCACTATACAACGTTTTTGATACTTATAATCTTTTTTTATAATAATAATATTATAGGGTGTCTTTCGATATGCACTGCGACCACTGCACACTGAAGAAAAATTCGTTCCGTTATGGACTGCCAGTACACTGCCGCAGTACCCTAGGGAAATACGTATATTATATGATGTCATAAATCGCCGCCATATTCTACTGTGAGAACAGTTGTCGTTTTCGCGGTAAGGAAGTAAGGTACTCGCAGTACTTTGATCACGTGATCAGTCAAAACCACTCCAGTGCCTAACGAAAATTTTAAAGTTCTGTAATTAGTTTGGATTAATAAATAAAACAATGGAAGAATTGCAAAAATCAACTTTATTAGACTGTGTTGAAAATGTTCAATACGAGCTGAAAGTTCTTTTTTATGAAAAAGTATTTACTTTTATTATATTATTATAAATTCAATTTACAATAATTAATATTAATTAAAATATTTTTAATTTGACAGTACTCCAAAACAGTTTTTTTTTAATGTTCTAGAAAACTTTATTACACTCATTTGAATGCTGCGTCAAAAAATGCGGCTGACAGTATTGGCTAAGTGCGAAGTTGGTGGTGGGGAACGGCAAATCGACCGTAGCGCATGACGTGGCAGAAATGTGAATTAATTCTGGGCTGTCATGAGTCAAATTGCTTTATTTTCTTAACTTCCTTTATAATTTTAAGTAAAAACGTAAAAATTAGCGATATGGGTCATAGTACATGCTCTGTCGTAAATTGTAAATACAATGGGAAAAACAGTTCCTGCAAGTTTAATTCGTTTCCAACATTAAAGTGGACATTACAGCAAAGACAAAAATGGATAGCTGCTGTGAAGAGAAAAAAATATTTTTCACGAGGAAGAAAATCGCTAGGTATAATATACACACTCACTTTTTACACAATTTTTTTCAATTTCGTTGAAAAACTAGTCGAAAATCAATATATATCTCAAAAATATCGTCATAGTATAGGGATTCGTTAAGTTCTATATTGTGAATCGTAAAGTGAAATATATATACTGTGTGTGTGTAAAAGTTGTGTTGTGAAAATAAATAATTTTTACTAATTTTGTGTTTTTTATTTAAAACACAAATACACCACAAACTAACATTGGTCTAGTTGACATAATTTGACAGATGAAAGTCCTGAATAGTTGCGGCCACTAGGGGTGCTGTCATCGCGCACACAACGAATACGGGATTGCGTTCCGTTTTAAATCGTAACCAGTATATCTGGCTATAAAGGAACGGCTTCACAGTATACCTGTGCCAAAGAGTATAGACCTGTGCAGTATACTGAATTGACGTCACACCATGTACAGTGGTCGCAGTGCATATCGGAAGACACTCCTTATTGTTATTGATCAAATATCTTAAGACTAATACTAACTAAATCAATGGCTTTTGACTGACTTACTGAGTAGGTATATTAATTATCCATTAAACATAAATTAATTCTCTTTGATATAATATTTCGTTTCGATATTACCAATTTCTGCAGCTCGGTCCGCCGAGACACCGCATCCCTCAATCGCTCACATTGATTAATTAATTTAGCGTTTATATCAGCAGTATCTATTGCGTAGCGCGCTTGCCAGTACTTTAATGAATCCTCTCTTTCCTGAAATAGTATTGAAAAAATGCTTTTATATTTAAAACTAGATACGGAATTGCCGTGCCACATAATTGAATTATTTACACAGAAAAAAAAAACGTGAACATAAAATCAAGAAGCGCCGAGTCATGATTCTCCGAGAAATAATTTTAATTATACTTCAATCTTGTATTAGCGACCGTTTCGAGAAACTTATTTGAATGTAGTTAGCAGCAGAAAAAGTATTTCTACGAACTCAGGTTTCTGACCTTTGTCTGTAGTTCATAAGCCTCGACCACTTGATCGTGGACGCGTTTCTCAATGTCTTGACTGGGTGCTGGTGTGATTTCCACACGATGCTGTAAATCTAAAGCCTCTCCCCTTGCAAACAACCATTTTTCAACATAATTTAGACGCATATTTGTGTTTAATAATGTGTCCTGAAATATAAAAGCCCTATTATTTGAGAGCGCAGATCTATAAAATTGCGACAATGATTTTTATAGTATATTATTATTTTATAACAATATACAAGTACCTTTATTTTATCTTTCATCATAGCGATATTTCGGTCGCAGTCTTGAAAGTGAACCAGCTTATCTTGATGACTTTTTATTAATTTAATTTTCAGGAACTCGAGAGTACTAAATGTAAATAAAAAAAATCTTCTTACTGAATGATATTCAGGATGATATAGGTATTAAATTATTAATCAAAATAAACTTTTAGATAAAGTTATATCACAGGTTATATATCAAAAAGCTGGAATAATAGGCTGTTTACTAATTTCATAGAGTAATAGATACAAACGCTTTTAATTCCTCGTGATGTTTCTGAAGGGATATGTTATAAGAAGTGTTTCTTTCGAGAACACTAACTGAGTCCTTCAAAGTAGACCATCCTCCGGCTTCAATGAGTTCGATAAGACTTCTTTTAATTACGTCTTTTACAGTGTACCTTTAATATTAAATACTTATATTTAGTTAGGTAACCTTTGCCTTTGGGAACCTAGTTTGCCAAGAGAAGTTTTCTTTTTACAGAAAATTATTTACCAGGAAACCTACAAAGATATGGCATTAAAAATATATTTTTCTCTTCTCTTTCTCTTCTCTTAAAACTTATCAATTTTTTTTATAAAAGCTAACAAAATCGTTAGTTACATGTATTAATGCCAAAATTAATGCCAATGTCTATGCCAATTGCCTATTATATGATATAACATACCTTTTTATAACAAACAATTTATTGATTACATCATTTCTTTATCTTCTTAAATAACTTATGTGTCATTTGCTTAAAACGACCATTATAGATTTTGACTCATACCTACTCTACGTACGAGCTTAATACATAGTCTCATAATATACCTACGTTTCACTGCATACCTATACAAATTAAAATGTTGGCAAATGCTAGTGAATGTGAATTGTTCTCAGGTGCGCATAATAAACAGATATTATTTTATTTGCATCTTATTTCCTGTATGCAAACCGTAGTCATTTTCAGTTAAGGTAGCTCAAACTTTGATTCGGTATGGTTAAAAAAACTAGATATTTTATTGTTTTTCTAAATAGTGACGTCTCTACTTGACTGCCATTTCCTCTATTACTAGTACCTATGATTACCAGGAAATTACAAACGATAAAGAACGGGTGTTCATTAGATATTATTTAATAATTTGAACAAAATTACATAAAACCAGACTGCAATATTGCGCAATCACAGATAATTTATTTTATAAACAATAAGCATCATTTTAAAATGGTTTTATGTTGAGGTAACCACGAGGTATTCCTCATACCTCGTTTTTATTATGCTTCAATTGTATGAACATATGCGCCATCTCTATAAAATTTAAAGAACTTACCGCTCTTTGGCAAGCTTGTCTCTTTGGAGGCTTTCATTTTTTGTTTGGGCGGCGTTGTGGAGTGAATTGTATTTTGCGCAACCCTCTGTAAAATAGGTTGCTTATACAAGATGGCGTTAGTATTTAAGGGGGGTTAGGCGGTCAGCGAAAATTTTTCCAATCGTGTTTTGGAAACAGTCATCCCATCACACATACGTTCTCAATATTTTCAATTATAGCTCATAGAAAACAGTCCATTTTGCCGTGTTCACCTACTAAGGGCCCTTAAGTACAAAAAGTTATTAATATCCATGATGAGATAATCGCCAAAATAAGTGTTACTAACCTTTTGGAAAGCAAAAAACAGGTTTTGACGTTTGTTTAATGTTATTGGGGATCATTTTTTTAAATCTCTGTGATTAATCTCTATTTGATGAAAAAAATTATTTTTTTGTATACTTAGGTTTAAATACTTACTTGACTTTTTTTTTGCGGTCGTTCTTATTTTCAACAGATAGATATCAATATCATCTACTTATTATCGGAAATAAATCCTACAGCATAAAAACTACTTTAAAAACTTTTAAAGAGCTTTAGATTTATTTGATTCGTAAACACGAGTTCCAAATAATGAAAATCCTTATATAGTTATATAGTAATATATATAATATATAAGTACTTATAATAAAAAAGCTTACATCAATATGATGCTTACTCGATAGGAAAACCGGATAATGAGATATCAGATAGGTACGTACTTAGGTATGTAATATTAAGTAATAACATTGGCCACCTACCTAATTCAAATAATATTGTGTAAGTAAATAGGTACTTAAGGTTTCTAGGAAACAAATAAGTACTTGGTAGGGTATATACTATATTGTTTCTTTTTGTAGGTAGGTAATCACTAATCAGACAATATAGATATTGTTTTCTGCTGAAAAAAGTTCGAAGCTTTACATAACGGTTTAATACCACATTTTTTTAATCCTTAATGACACCAACCAATAATTAATTGAGGCATCTCTGAATGAAATTTTAAATAAGAAGAAAAGGTACGATAAGATGGGTCTAATTAATAAATTATTCCACTCACAGCGTGATGGAACTTAAAAAAAGTCTTAGTCATGAATATGCAATGTGCATTTTACATTCAGTCCAATTTTACATACCTAATACACACAACTGTAGCAGCATCACCTCTAAATTCATTCCGAATAATAGAGCGTCCATGTGACTGATACTGAAACGGTTATATAAAAGGTGGTTATATTAAAGTGCAAGTTTTTACACTAAGTAATTAGTTTCCCGTTGTAATTTTTGAGAAGTTGATCGAATAATCGATGTTGACATTGATGTTAGAAAAAAACACTTACATTTCGCTATCTTGCATGCTGTAGCTGATGAAATTGATCGATGTAAGAGAATTAATGTAAAATGTTTTTCACATACTTCATGTATTTTAATAATCAATACGAGCTTTTTCATATACTTTAACGCTGACAATGAATACTCTGTTTAGAATGATCGTTGCTTGACAACACATTTTGATTGGTCAATAAAACTAGGATCAAAATCACGTTTACTGGATTTACGGGTAAACTGATTTAATATTTATTTAAAGCAAACTGTCTATTGTTTGTTTTGTTTAAAATAAACGTAGTAGACATTCTTACAAATAATGTTTCGTTTTCGTTTCATACGCATAGGTAGAGAAACCTATCTCATGACTCCATTTTATCACTCGAACAGGAAAGCTTACTAGTTTGTGCGAATGTTATCGACTAGCTGGGCCCCGCGGGTTTACCTACCTGCTACCTCCGCTCCTAATTATTGTCTTAGCATGATGATGAATAGCAACTTCCTCGATAAATAGGGTATCTTAACCTTAAACAACTTTTTTTACCGGACCCGTAGTTCCTGAGATTGGCGCATATAAGCAATCAAACTCTTCAACTTGATATTTTACAATAGGATATTTTAATTTTAGGTTTATTGTATAACTTATGTAATACCTATATTTTTCTGAACGTACAATTTAGGTACGCCTTGTTGTATATATTTTTAATATGGCCAGTGTTTGCTTCCGTTAACCCTAAGAAAGAGTTCAATTTCTCATCCATATTTAGATTTGTATTGGTAAGCATTCATGAGTAAAGGAATGAAAAGCTTAGGGAACGATTGTAAAATGAGATATGGAAAGAGGAGCATGTTGCATGGAATATTAGATATACATAGACATAGTTGCTAACACCTACTGCCTACATCTTTTCGATAATAATATTTTATTAAGCTATTACATAGCTTCTATCGCGGGCCTTGAGCGCGGGTACCGAATCGAGAAATTCCGTAACGAAAAAACCTCACGCTCCCCAATCCGACGGGCTCGGAGGTATGGCTTGAAGGCATGCTATGCAAATGTGTTATAATAAGTGACCAGCTATCTAACTGGCTAGGTAACTTCCAAGTTAATTCTATATTCTGCGTGTTAATATATATGTCGTGGTCATATCGTAGATTTGCTCATTTCATGAAATGGCCAATTTAGTTTGGCCAGATCGTTAAATCGTCAACGTTTCACGATTTAGTCATCCACATTTGGCCAGATCGTCAATCTGGCCAAACGTGGATGGCCATTTCACGAAATGCGACAATTTTTATTTATTTTTTAAAAAGCGATTCGCTTCTTGGACTCGCCGGCCGCTACCGCGGCACGCTCGCTTTGCTCGCTCGGCTCGTGCATAACGTATGCGTGCTAACCTAACCTAACCTATATTTTATACGATCTGGCCGAATGTCGATGACCAAATCGTGAAACGTTGATGATTTAACGATCTGATCAAACTATGTTGGCCATTTCATGAAATGAGCAAATCTACGATATGGCCACGACATATAGATGCTTATTGCTTAAGGTAATTTAATATGTGGCGGTAAAAGCTAATTAAGGTTAATAAAGAACGCTAATTAAGGTTAATAAAGAATTTCATGTGTAAATACAAACTCACTACGATAATATAAATCATGAGCACAAAAGTGTTGAGGCAGATTTATTAGTCTAAATGCAGATAAAAGTTTTGTTAGAATTTAAATGTCTGCGATAATTTTCAGCACTAAATAGAAGGTCATTTCATAATTCTACGAGCACAGAAATATTTCCTCTCTGTACAAAGAAATTCAGTTCAAAAAGTTCGTTTCTCCACATCAATGAGAAAAGTTAACAAAGCAAACTGGAATGTCCAGAAATATTTTGTAAATGCCGAAGTTATAATTGCAATAATAACGTATCTTGTGTTACGGGTGTATTTACTTAAGACTCCAAGATTTGGTCTGTTTCACTTTTTGTTTGACTTTAATTAAATGTATTGGTTAAAGACTCTTTGTGAATAATCTTAAATGTAGGTAGCTACACCTGGGAACTGAATATATTGGAGTACTTTAAAAAAAAATTCGTCCAATAAATTCATCATAAAATATTGAGTTATCTGAACAGATGAATGTAGATAATTTATACATTTTCATCATCACCTTTCTTACCGTGTATCTAATGTTATAGCCGTAACACTATCCACCGTCATAATGCGAAGCGTTTGGCATAATGTTCTACTCGTGCTCTACCATAGACTATATAATACATAGTCAAGTCAAGCATATTATTATATCGGTATAGGTATCCGATGTAAAAAATACGGATTAAAGTGCTGAGTATTGCTGTTAACTTTCTTTCTTTTTCTTTATGTCGTAGTCGGCAATAATGTTGCAGATGCAGCACTCCCACCGCAAATGAACTTGAGGCCATAAATTTCTGCAAATACTTATAATACTTATTCGGTGAAATACCTACCTCATACCTGGATATGTTAGTTTACCTACCTACCTAATTGTTTGTATAAAATTATATGACATCAATAATAATCTCGTTCTAGTAATTCTTGTTCTTCCTGCACTCTGATGAAATTAATGTTACAATTTGCTATTTTAGTTTTATATTTAACAGCTTTTTAATTGATTTGTAATGAAAAGGCTGCCTCAGTACCGAAACGTGTCGAGGAATGGGTAATGAAATCATGTGGCTCTGGCAGCGTGCCGCTTAAATTAAATCGCCTTTAATTGCCGACTCTAGATGCTGTATCTCAGACTGTCAGCAAAGGAAAAACATCTTTCAAATAAATCAATGCTATATTTGATGGAAATAATCCTGTCTATTTTCAATCAGCAGGTCTATTTAAAGATTTCTACCGGTCTTTAGACTACTTATGTGTAAACATTTTATACGCTGCAATACAATTATTAGACCTCGATTACATTTTCGTCTTTAGAGCAAGGGCTTAGGGCAGATAACTGGCAAAATAAGGGTATTACGTAGGTATGGAAGTGAAAGATTTATTTAACAAAAAGAGAGGATATTTTAATATGCTTGTTACATTTCTGGTTACCTTATTAAGTTCGTGTAGTGCTTAATATTCTGTGCATTGTGGAACAAGACAAGTTCCTTTGTGGGCACACATTGTGTTTAGTTAACGAGAACAGAACATTTTATGATATTGTCAAGCTACATAACGATAGGTAGGAACTTGAAATCTAAAAAAACTTTTTCATATTGTGTACCCACATGATAATCACAGATTTATTTTATTTATTATAATTCACAAAATTCCTTATTAAAGCTCGTAATTCCAATATCGAAAAAAAATTATACCTACTTCAATATGAGCTAAAAGGCTTAAAAGATCCAATTAATATTATCAAAGGAATGCTTTTCTTAGGCCACAAAAGAGTATTGGAACCGTTATTCTAATTTCACTAGGTACCGTTCTCAACGTGTACTATTATAAAGTACAGAATCCAATCATTAGATGTTTCTTATTTCTTCAAGTTGTATAGAACCGAAACTCTAATCCAATTGTTAATCTATTTTCTTAATGCCTTAAGCTATTGATTGAATGGAAAAAGTGAAATACGAGAGAAAAAGAACGGATGTCAGCACGACGAAATAGGTTGATGTGAAAATTTACTAATTTGGGGTAATTAATTTGATTTTAGGATATTTGTGCACTCTTTATATACCTACCTAGGTACAGCAACATATACAGCAACTGAAATTATAATGTATTTTTACTTATAAATACGTAATACATTACATACATTTTTTTGACTCTACGCAATGATAGCATTAACTCTTGGTAGGTAGCACAAAATGTAATCACTATGTGCCTTATATGCGTTGACGAAGCTAATGATCAAATTCTCTGTTGAACACTCCAACTATTAGATTAACTCTATAATATGATTTAAACTTTTCTAAACTTGTAAAGAAAACCTCATCATCATTAAACATAATAAATGCTCTATAAAAACCCTTGAGCAAATATGATGAACCTACAGATGCTTTAATTGATATAGGAGTCAAAATAAATGACATTTATATAGAGCTGAAGACAGACATGAACATTCGCCTGTAAATGTATTCAAAATGTTACGTGAACACATTGTTTGTGTAAGTTATATTCCTATTTATCAAATCAAGAGTTGGTGTCAGGAGTTTGATACACGAACGACCTTCATATTCAACTTAATATACCTATGTTGCTATGTTTCTATACTATGGTTCACATTAACATACGAGTAGGTGTATCGATTCTTCGTATAGGAATGTAAAGATTTTTTTTACTATTTATTCAAAAAAACTATGTATATATATACCAAAGATTCAGTGCTGGTACAGCATTATAGATTTTTGTTGAATTTAAACGATATTCATAATCGCGTATTCAAATAATCAAATAGCGAGTTTTGAATTTTAATCGGATTAAAGAAAATATGCATGAATTATTATCAGTATCGATTAGTGTGAAATTAAAAAATGCGCTTCGAATTGAGAAACTTCCTTAGTTTTTGGGAACGTGGCTCAAAAACCAACGGCACTACATAATTATTATAACGTCGCTGTGCATTTAGATCAAACGAGCGAATATATTATAATCTTGTTATAATGCAAATATGTTATTAATAATTTTTACATCTATTAAATGAAAATCTCAGAAAATCCTTTAACACAAAAATATTGATAATTTAATTTCGATATATTAGATTATAGAAACCATTTTGAATTGAGGATCAAAGTGCACTACGGAAAATCAAATATAGTTTCAGATAAATTGGTCACAGATTGCCTTTAAGGGGTGTTAAATGGACTATCTTCACTTTGACAGCTCTGAGGCAAAATCGGGGCGAAACCGAAGATTATCGGTACTTTATCGGTTCATCATTAAAGATATAATAATACTACTTAATGTGATTTATGAAAATTATACTACATACTTCTTTGTATAGTCTAAACTCTATCACAGCGTTCTTTTTGTTGTTTCTGCCTCGGACCTCGCTCCCTCCAGAATTGTTATTGCAGTGCAATTATATTTTATATAAACTATAAAAGTATTCATTTAAAGCAGAGTTGATGAGGATAGTATAAGAAAAGAAAATAATTACGTTTAAATAGTTACGTGAATACTAGCGAGTAAAAACACTTATTAGTAAAATTTGTTACGATTAATGTATCTAACAAGTGTCCCTTAATGATGAAAATAATTTTGAGGTCCTTTAAGGATCCACTATTGAATAATATATTATCATTTACTATCTGATAAAGTTAACCACACATTAAGAAGGTAAAGTGGCAATACGAGGCAGGGCGAGCCATAATTTGTGAAGCCATTACAAAGGGTAAGAAATGGATAAAAATATATTTTTATACTACCTACCAATTAAATTTCAGTCGGACCGTGACATTGAAAGTAATGCAAACAAATACCCTTTTATTGATGAAAACGTCATGTATGAGTAAATTTTCATATAAGCAACATAAATCTTTGTTTGTATTGTTATTTAGGTTAAGGAAACTCACCTTCTTTTCAAAAGTGATAAATGAAAACAAACCAACAATTTAACGTTTTTATTGAACGCAATTCAATTTATTATAGACTATTATAATTTTTCTACTTTAATAAGCTAATAGAGATCATATTTAGAGTAAAAAATATACATGTAACAGCTACTCTGTACTTATCTATAAACGAAATTCATTCTAATTAGGAGACAGTTGCAAATCACAACTATATTATATAATAATAACTATCACTTATAATTAAATAAAAATATATTAAATAAAACTATTTGGCACAGATAGTCGTAGCAATTTCAATTTACGGTATTAAATAGGACAAACATTACAATACCGGTGTTATGTTGAGCTGGTTAACATACCACCAACTTAATCATTTTTAAAAACAATATAATACATATAAAATTTAATAAAATTTAATTAATTACAATGGGACGTTAACAGAATACTAAAAAAAAACAAACTAAAAACAACCAATTAAGAATATTATACAATATTTTGAAGCATTTATCTGCTATTTTACATAGATATTTTTATTTCAATACGTTTAACTATATTTTCAATAGTTTTATGATTAATCAACATGAACAAAAATACGAAATTCAGACTATTATCAATCGTATGTTGTTGAAATTGGAGATAGCTTTGAAAACAAGAGAAAAGGGTCAATAGCATCCTTTAGTTGTCATAGCGAGATGAAATTGAGTTCGCCCAGATACCTGCATGAAAAACACAATAAATTAAAATATGCAATATATTGGTAAAAATATTTAATGCAAAACATAAATAAATACAAATTCGTATAAATAAATTCAAAATTAACACACACTCAACTCCATGTAATGAAATTAAAATAGGTACCTACTCGACGAAAATACAGTCGACAATCAAACATTTGCATTGTACTGTCACAAATTAACTCTCGTTGTTTATTTTAATGCAATAACAGACGATTATGCATATCACTTAAAAATGCATGTGGATGACATTTTTTTACAGACTTTATTATTATTTTTAACCGACTTCAAAAAAAAGGAGGAGGTTATCAATTCGGCCGGTATATATTTTTTTTTTTTTTTTTTATGTATGTACACCGATTACTCCGAGGTTTCTGAACCGATTTACGTGATTCTTTTTTTGTTCGATGCGGGATGGTGTCGAATTGGTCCCATAAAAATTTTATTCGGCTAGGCGTAGTAGTTTTTATTTTATGAGCATTTTTGTCTGTACTCGATGACTTAATTTCAATGTAGCAAGTAACTTTGATTCACTTCCCGGTAACCGATTGAGCTGAAATTTTGTATACGAATGTAAATTGGATAGCGATGAAACATTATCATGAGATGGAGCTGATCTGATGATGGAATCGGAAGGTGGCCATAGGAACTCAGTAATATATTGACTCAACTTTATCGAGTTTGGGCTCGTTTGATTCGTGTTGAAAAATACACTAAAAAGTATTAAATAAAAATAACTGCGTTAAAAACAACCGACTTCAAAAACGGAAAAGTAAGAAATAAAAAAGATTTGATATTATTAATTACTACATATTATTTTTATGTGCTATTTATTAAATAGGTTTGAAGTCGGTGCCAAACACTAAGCACTTAGTATTAAGCCCATGCACCGACATCAAACCTATTTAATAAATAGCACATAAAAATAATATGTAGTAATTAATAATATCAAATCTTTTTTATTTCTTACTTTTCCGTTTTTGAAGTCGGTTGTTTTTAACGCAGTTATTTTTATTTATATAATTTTACTATTTATTTTATATTAGGAAAGTCTTGAAATGACTTTTAAGAAAACATGGCAGAAAGCCACTCTATTGCTTGCGACAGCTAAGCCTTTGATAAATATCTTTGATAATGTTTTTCGATTATCTTTGACGTTGGACGTTCGAAGTTCAATTTCAAACATTTTAACAGGCCAACTTAAGCGAAATATATATTACAGCTAGTTTTTCCAAAATCTAACAAATTCTACCACAGTATGACAATGAAAATGTTATTTTTTGTTTCTATAATCAACAAATGTCATCATTTTTTAGTTATAGTTAGTTAGTTAAGTATAAAGAATTAATTTACCTCGTTTGCCTACATTCTGCAGGAAGACCCTATTCGCGACCGCTTGTCTCTGGCTGGCTTCACGCATTTGCTTACGTGCAACCTCCAGCAACAGCCGCTGCCGAAGCACCTCCATAGGGTTGTTGATGGACAGGGAAGGCATTTTGCGCTTGGGCCGAGCGCGACCCTCCCGAAGTCCTGCCAGCCTCTGTACAAGTTCCAAACAATTTTATCACCAATTTAGAGAATGCATGTGCATCAGTACGATAAATATTAATAGAAGACATTAAATATAAATAAATAAATAAAAATAAAAATTGTTTATTTCTTTTAAACAAGTTTTCATCTCGGGTTGGAGGTAAGTGCCTTCATTTAAGTGACAAATTTCACTTGTGTTAGAAGGCGCTTCTCTTCCATAACAATTACTAGGCATTAACAATTAAAAGAAAGCTTAAAAAATAAGGTAATACATAAAAATAAAAATACTCTAAAAATTGGTAGAATGGATGCGTGTGTGTGTGTGTGTGTGTGAGTGTGTGTGTGTGTGTGAGTGTGTGTGTGAGTGCGTGTGTGAGTGTGTGTGGGTGTATGTGTGTTCGCATGTTATTGTTTGTGTAATGTACGTAAGAAATTAAGAAATGTGATTTTTTTTTATTTTATTTAACATCTTCATTTTACTCCCTACTATTCACATGTTTTTAAAATGTCTTCTGCTTCTGTATAACTAATTTCTTTAAGCCATTTTAAGGTATGTTTTTTACATTCGTTATATCGATTTCCATATATATTTAAAATTTTATTTACATTTTTGTAAAAAATATGTACATGCAAAATATAGCCTGTCAACATCTGCTACAAATGTGACTCCCAATGTACCAATATTAATAAACAATCAGAATGAAAGAACAAATAGATATATAGTCGTTGATGTTACGCTATATAGCAGTCACTACATTGGAAGTCGTAAAAAAATAAGCCCCCCTAGCCAAGTGGCTTTCTGTTAGCGTAGCGTTCATTAGAATAGACTACGAATGTATGAGATTGACGTAAGCTGTAGATAAAAGTAACTACAGCTTACGTCAATCTCATACATTCGTAGTCTATTCTATTGAACGCTACGCTAACAGAAAACCACTTGGCTAGGGGGGATGGTCTGAATAATTGATATAGCTAATTAAGTGGACTTTGCGTGCGCACTTCCAACTCTATCTGAGAGTTATTCTATTAAGCAATTCGTTGGACATAGAGGAGAAAGAAGAGTCAATATATCCTTAAAATAACTAGTAAACTATCTCACGGATTAGAAAATAGCAAGAATTTATATATTTCTAATCACTACATAGTATAAAACAAAGTCTCTTTCTCTGTCCGTATGTATGGTTTAATCTTTAAAACCGTCCTACACAACGGATTTTGATACAGTATTTTTAATAGATAGAGTGAACTTCGAGAAAGTTTTTAGTATATAATTTATTAAGTTTTATATAAAGCGGGCGCATCCGTGGGCGGAAAGCTAGTATACTTAAAAAACTGTAAAATACACCACTAATTCGAAAACGATATGTATTACATAAATACTAGAGCTACTAAATAATATATAGATATTTTTAAGATTATTTTCGATATCAAATATATTATAGTAACATTGGACGCGATGAGAAAGTCGAGTCATAAAGTTATTTGTGTATTAAATTATGTTTGTCTTGCTCTTATACTATCAACAAGAACATCGACTGGATGGTATCTATCACAAGGTTGTTTATCCAAATGCAAAATTATTAAATTAGGAAATAGAAAATACAGTTTTTATTGCCATGAAACACATTACTGTATATATTTTTTTCTATTATACAGTTTTTGTGAAGAAAGTACCTCTTAATTTTTGAAGTCTTATAAATATAAAATTATGTTTTTCCATAATACTCAGCTATTTTAGGAAGGCTTGCAAGATACAGATGCAACCGTATGCAGAAAATGATTTTTAACCAACTTCCAAAAGCACAAAAGGAGGAGGTTGTATGTTTGTCTCTACTTGTCTATTTTTTTATTAGGTATATAATTTTTACCATAACTACTCTACTTTAAAGGAGCCATTGTTAGTTTGTAGATAGATTTAATTAAGAAAGCAAGTAAGGTATTATAGTTCGTTTGTGTAAAATACGTGATAATATATCTGAGAGTATAATAATAGAAAGTAAAACAATTAATCATTCCAACAAAGTTTATTTTCACTCAACAATATCTCAAAGCATAATTAAAATTTTACAATATTTCTTCAACTAGAAACATACATGATACAATAAAACTCTAGGTATTAGATAACTACATAATATTATATTCTATTTAAAGTTTAACAGGAAATATTTGAAATAAATACATGAAAATGACTAGATTTAAAATTAATCTTACTACAATAAGTCTCTAATCTCATATTATAACTAGCATATAGCTTAATAATATAGGAAAGGTACATAATTTCTTTTTAAGCTTTTAAACATTGGCTTAAGCTATCATAAGTTAGTACAACTCTTCAAGAATAAAATATGATACTAATTAGGGAAAAATTTGATATAATCATGTCTTCAATAAAATACGAGTATTATGTTTTAGATGAGGCAATCGATTAAAATTAGTTAGTTCATTAACGATCGCGGTCCTAATAAGTATCCGTATTTACCGCAGAGCTCCACAGAAAACCTGTAATAACAAAACAATGTTAGTCATTCACGTTCCAATAAAAGAAACGAACTTATATAAACGTTATATCTTGATATAAATAAAAGCTTTTACAAACACAATATATTTTACTCTCATTGTATGACACAAATTTATCAGACCAATGCGTGCAATATTTCGACTTTATTTATGCACAAAGACACGTCGCGTGTGTAATTCTTACTCACGTATCATAGCTTTATAGGTTTCCGTGTTTGTTTTTATACATGTTTATGTAAATATAAAAAGAATGATAAAGTATGTGGATGGATAAACTACCTCGTTTGCCGATGTCATTGAGGAAGTTTCTGTTAGCGGCCGCTCGTAGAGCGTGGACCTTCCTGTCCTTTTCGAGGCTCAGCTTCTGTCGCAGCACGGACATGGGCAGGTCGATGGACAGCGAGGGCATCCTTCGCTTGATGCGGCCATTCTCCTCCTTCGCGCCAGGCACACGCATTAGGTACGCAAACATTTATACGAGAGCAGGCCGATCAAACATTGCAATTGACTTGCTCGAATTATGTGTGCCCATATCCCCCTATAGTCTACGTCTGCAGATTGACGTAATACGATAGAAAATTATAAAAGTTTCTGCCTACTTTCATGTTAGTATTTCGTATATTGTATGTAGCATAGGGATACCTAAATAAAACTACCTTTACATTCAATAGTCTTTAATAAATACTACATGTATGAATATTTACATAATTGTTATAGTAATTTTGTACTTGCAATGATTCATTATATATTCTTAAATATTTAAAAGAAAACTTCGCTTTGGCTCTAGGTGTGGACGGCAATGGAACGGCGATTCCTTCCTAAAACTTAGGCCTTCATCTTGCAATCAGGGTTGCTCCACGGATCTATGAAAATAAATAATAAATTAATGACTGCCTCTTAAATAGATTACTTGTACATTAAAAATTTGATAATTATTATGATAAATTGTTACATGCATTGTAAATTTAGCCGATCTATTCTACTAAAGCTAGACCACTTTCAGCTCTTAGCAAATGAACGTTATAGTTAGTACTGAGCGATGTTGTTAAATCTAATTGTCGAAGTATCTAAACCAATCTACGTTGTAATAAAATTGTATTTTACTTATTGAATGGATATAGTGTTGTTTGCTGACCTCTCTTTCCAATACAGTTTAAGAAGTCACGGTTATCATGTGCTAGCCTCTCCATGTAGTTGTTGTATGCACTTCGTTGCAAAAGTTCGACCGCTGGGTTTACGGAAATATGAGATCGCCGTGATCGCGCCATCTTCTCTTTAACTGGCACCTTCATACATTTAACTTACTCTTGATATTTTTACTTTACTCTGATACAAGAAATAGATAAGACACAAGATCAAAGCCCATAAAACTTAAATCAATATATTGGGGTAAAGATTAACGTTATTAAAACTAAACTTACAATGATAATGAAAAAGTCACTATAAATTCATATCATTTTCAAAAAAACCTTGTTTAAACAACAACAAATACGTACAATTAACTATTTTCCGGGCCAATGGTCCTGGCAATTAAGGTAATAGCGAAAGTGACAATCATGTTCCCTCTATAATTTGCCGAAGTAATTACAAAGGCCCTGTTTCAATTTAACAAAATAAATTAAAATAATACAAAGAGCTTATTAAAACAAACTTGATGGACATTAACAGGTTAACTTTGAAATTTAATCCCGTCGATTTCATGCAGAACGAATAATTCGTACCTACAAGCGAAAACGTTTTACCAGAAATCCTTGTGCCGCTTAATCTTTCAATTTTATCTCTGGACTGTCGAACGCCGCTATAATTTAAGACATAAATTTCACGAATAAAGATATTTTTCCGAGTGGAAAACTAATAAAATTACCTGTGAATCTCGGGGGACGTCAGCGAGCAAGTAGAGCCAGGGTGCGGCGGGATAGCGCCCTCCCGGAGACACCGCGTATTCGATGCTTTCCTGTGCAGTCATTATTCCAGTGTTACTTTAAAAACTTTACGAAAACAGTATAGTTTAAAAGTCTTTAAAAGTAACTCTTGAAAGATAAATAATATATGTTGCTAATAAATAAACAGCCTATCCATGAAAGAAAGGTGAAAACGATTTCAATAAAATTTTTCTTTATGATAAGTTATTATTTATTAGAATAATCTTTATCATATTAATAACGTAAAGCGTTGATATCATTTCACCATATTAAATTTAAAAACTTAGAAAGGAGCTTTTTCTTTTATTCGGTTTTAAAACTTTGTAAAGCTTTATAAAGTGAAAATGCCTGTATGACAAATTAGCTCCTCCGACAGAACCATGCTAAAGTGTCATAACGCAAACACGAACGTCAGAATATGCGGTGTCTAGATCATGAAATTTGCACGTGAGATAATAAATTGAGTTCTTTACAGCTCTAGATTTTATAACAAATAGGTATGCTCAACGTACGTGTTCCTTTCGCGATTGTTATTCACGAGACAAGGCAACATTTGTTCTTATTGCTGCATACATTTTGAACTTTAATGTTGTATGAATCCTGCTCTCAGTTATGAGATCGTCTTTTTCTTTTGATACAACAAGTAATCATTTAATAGTTATAACAATTTATACAAACTTTTTCTTGCGAATAATGATTAAGCATTTTCTTAAATTAATTACTATTCTATTAGACTAAAACACTTCCAGAAATACATAATTTCGCACATAAATAAATTATGATTCCTTAAATAATGTGTCAAAGACTTCTTAGACTTGTAAAAAATATTTTTGTAATAAATTCTTTGTGAAATGTTTCCTGTTTAATCTATATATATAATAATATATAAAACTCAAAGGTGACTGATATAGTGATCTATCCACGCACAGCCCAAACCACTGGACCAAGCACTGGACGTATCGGGCTGAAATTTGGCATGCAGGTAGATGTTAGGACGTAGGCATCCGCTAAGAAAGAATTTCCCGAAATTCTTGCGGGTACGGGGAAAAACGGGGATGCACGCACAAAGTCGTGGGCGGAAGCTAGTGAAATAAAATAATAATAGTGAAAAAAAATAGAAAAAAAAAAATAACAACTTACATCATCAGGAGCCGGTTCCAACTGAGTCCAGTCAATGGAATGGGAGAGTTCGCTAGAAGCCGGCGCTGCGTCTGCGTACACGCTGCCGACGACCACTGCCACGCAACATACTGCCCACCACATCTGTCAAAGGGGATTTAATTAAAACTAGCTGATTTATATTATACTAGATTTCCGCTCGCGGCTTCGCCCGCGTTTGCAAAGGAAAACCCGCATAGTTCCCGTTCCCGTGGGATTTCCGGGATAAATGTGCTATCCTATATGTTAATCCAAGTTACCCTCTATATGTGTGCTAAATTTCATTGTAATCGGTTCAGTAGTTTTTACGTGAAAGAGTAACAAACATCCATACATCCATACAAACTTTCGCATTTATAATATTAGTAGGATTAGCTGCTGTCAGTGTTTTTTTTTATGAAGTCCCGTGTCCCCTATTGGGGTAAGGGGCAGATGCATTATGCATGATGCATGCTGTTTCACTGATCGATTTTATTTTATGACAAGTACCTAGGTGATCAGCTTTCTGTCATCTGTGTCCTGTCATCACCGTACTGCTGCGTTGCTGTTTTTATGGTACACACTTCATCGACTATTTTAGTGTGAAGAATCTGTAATTTCTAACTTTGTTACAGTTGTTAATGATTAAAAATATTTTTTTTTTTTATATTCTTTATTTTCACTTTTAGAAGACTTTTAATGGTCTTTTGAATTTTGATATACAGAAAATATTCCGAGTAGGAACCTAACTATATCAAATTGCTACATTCTTAAACTAAAGCTGAAATATACCTCAATAATGTAATGGAATAACAAAGATGACAATAAAACTGTAATCAAAGGTTAGTTACTCGATTTTCTAGAGCAAATTAAACCGCCACCGCTGAAAGTAGTCAAGCTCCCTCAAAATTGCAATGAATATAAATTTTTAAATCAACAGCCAGGTGTCGGAAGCGCAATCGATTTACCGGCTTGCTCTCATTATACGAATTTCTCACGTTATGCTCATTTTGCAAAGTGATAGCTTGTAGGTTGAAACGTATTTGCAATCAGTGGTCTTAAGCTGGCTTTTATCCTGGAGCCCCTGTGCAGTTCAATTTGGCTCAAATAAATCGACTTTGAAAATGCTAATGTTTTCTGAGAAATGCAGAATTGCATACCACTCTAACTACTCTATTCATCAATAAAATAAAGTTTTTAGCCATTAATTTAAATGGAAGCGAAAATTATTTAATATATGGTTGATTGATAGAAATGCAGGTAATTTTATCATGACAAGTAGATTAGTCATTGCTGACTCAAAGTCCCCAAATAAAATTAGAAAAAAAATGACAAGTACTTACAATTTACATGCTTAATTTTTTAAAAGACGATAAATATAATTGTTTCGAGTTCCGAGAGATGGAAAAATGAATATCTTGTTGTAGGTAATTCTGTTATTTTGCCTTCAGGAAGTATATTTCATATTTAGGAAACAATAAAAGAACATAATTTATATAAATAATCATCCTAACTATACTATGTAAAATGTGTGTATAATGTGAATAATATGTTATAAGAATACAGCATGCTTAATTGGCGCTATTATAAAAATAAATATAGGTTCAACATCTTATACCACTGCAACTGGTTTTTAATTCCCAATAAACTTTCTATTATAAAAATAACATAACCAATTCTTATGTTTATAGCAATCAAAGACATTTAAACAAGAACACTACAAACCCAAACCAAAGGGAACCCGAGTTAAGATAACATTACCACTGGCAATCAGTCGTACCTATATATGGATATTTTCCTGGTGTGCACGTGTAAGTTAGGTACAACATGTTATTGGGATCGTAATAGTATTCGAATTGTAACGTGAAAAATTTCATTTGGAATTGGAGCAATTTAAAAATATTCCGTGAATTTCAGTTCGTGGAAGCTATTAACCTGCTGCGTTTTCGGAGGCAGCTTGTCATATTTTTCGACGAGCGTCAGATGTGTCGCGTAGAGATTAATATTATGTGTACTATACCTACATCGTATTTTAACAGACTTTCAAATAATGGCTGAAGCCGTACTTTTAAACCTAAAACAAGGTACTTTCCATATCAGGCTTAGAAGTATAGATATAGAACTAGATATACTAAACATAAATTAGGGTTCGCGAAATCTCTGTTTATGGTTTACATAGCCTACGAAATATTCAATCCCGTATATCGACTGTAGCGTCTGTAGCAAGCAATCTTGACATATTCAGCTACTTCCTTTCTAATATTATACCTATCGAATTTCTTTCGACCTTTCTATAGAGACGGCCTCTTTATACTATAGACGGTATCTTCTATCAATAGTTATTACAATATTCCCAATATTTTACAATATTATATTACTCCAGAGCATAAATTTAACATATAATATTAGATTTCTACAATTTTGTAATTTCATACTAATTTATCTACGTTTATTGCTCCTATAATATACTTTTGATCCCTAAAGCTACTGATATTGTATGAGCATCTTAATGTCATACTATGAACACTAACAATGATATAAAGCAAATACAAAAAGGTACGCCTATAAAGTCTCATACTAAAGTTCTCTGATTGACACGGTACAGTAAGGTAGGGAATTAATTGTCGTAGATGTTCACACGTCCCTTCTCATGGCTGTAGCCTATTAGGAACTAGTTAAGTGCGGTTTCACTTCATTTGGAGAGCCCTTGTAGATGCTGTATTTACACGGGACTTGCTGAACAAACACACGGTGTTTATGTGTTACCCGTTTGTCCTTTTATAATTACAGTAGGTGCTTTAAATACTTTCGTATCCCTGATTACGAGAGCCAATTTTTTTATGTATTATTTTGATATTTTGATACCCGAGAAAGGACATAGGCTACCTTTTATTGCGAAATATGTACCACGGGCGAAGCCGGGGAAGACCACTAGTACATAATATAAAAATGAATATTGCCTATCTCACCATCAACAATAAGAAATTTATCATAAGATTAAGCTTCTTCGTTTAATTGAAATAAATACTCTAAACTTTTATGTCATTTAAAGAAAGCTTGAAGGGAACGGAAAAATACAGAATTTATAAAAAAATCTTAAGACATTTCTGCGATTGAAAAAAATAAATAATAATAATACGTTTGAGGTTTACCAGCCGGAGGGTTTTCCTCTTAAGGCCATCTTTTTAAAGCGAAAGAAATTGGTATAAAATGGGTCTTTATCAAAATAAAAACACTTCCAAAATATTCAATGTGGTTTTTCCCAAAGAATAAATTTCTTTACCTTTTTCCTTTTACGTCTGGCTGCTACATAATATTACTTCTATACTATTGTATGATTTGTTTTTTGTCTTACAGATTCATTTATTTCTTATACAATAGGCTGTTATAAAGGTGGTATTAGATCTGGACTGAAAGGTTTCAAAGGTCTTTGTTACTTAAAGCGTGGTACCACGCAATATCTCGTGTCTCGTAAATGAATTTTATGAAATAAAGGCCTCAGAAAATATATTACATTAAATAATTTAGTTTAGATATAAACTGATTTTCAATTATTAAATGAAAGATTTGAATTAGTAATGCTAAATTTCATCTTGACTTTTTTGTAACGAATATTACATACAATTCATTATTCAAAGTTGAAAGTGACTCAACTACTAAGTATACAACTTTATTTAATTTTCATTTAATTCAAGGAGTTACAAACGAGCCATTATTGGCGTTCAAAAGCAATATTATGACTATATATTAAAAAAATTAATTTCGTGACTCGGTCAGACAAGGGATGATTTCGTTTAGATGAAGATAACTTGATTAAAATTAATAAAAAAGTTAATACTATCTGTGGAATTACTTCTTTGACGCTAACAATCGTATTCTGTACGAATTAGAAGTAATAGAGATAAGTTTATCTGAAATCTACTCACAAAACTCGACGTCGTTAAGCGCAAATGGAAAGGCAAAGGGAGAACAACCAAAAGAGCTGTATAATTTCTGAGAACAATAAAAACAATTTTCAGGTCGTCGCTGTGAAGCTATGGTTACTATTGTGCGGTTCCTGTTAAAGAAACTGAGCGCATTCATTTGTATGAAATCTAAAATTTGATTTGTAAAAGTGTGAAAAAAATAGTTCAATAATAATTATTGGTACCATGGATAATCTTTTTAAGTAACGATTTTTTGTTCATCCAGTAATCTATAGAGATTTCATTTTCATTTTTATTTTTCATTTTTATACATAGATATAAAAATGATTCCCTATTTCCCTTGGTCACATAATCACGCGTGAACGGATGGACCGATTTCCATAATTATTTTTTTATAGTATTCCTTGAAGTACGAGGATAGTTCTTATGGAGAGAAATCGAAAACATGTGACCCGGGAGAAGTGGGGGCGGACCTCTAGTATATTATAAAATGCACTGTGACTAAAGCAACATGAATTTTAAGTACCTATTATGTATAGAAATGACTCTCTAAAATAATTACTAAACTAATGGGAAAATAAGTGTATAAAAACATCGTGGAAAAAACTAATTTGGCGGGATAAAAATGTTTTATCAGAGAAACATTTTCTATTATACTCAAACCTTATTACTGTATTCTTAGCTCATCAATTATTACTGCGAGACAAAGCTATCTATATCCTATTGTCCACGTAATTATTTCATGAATAATTTATTCAGGGTATTAATCAATCATCGATGTTGTATCTTGCATTCATTGTAAGGAACTTCATTAACACCAAAATATGTTAATATATGTGAAGGTTTAGATAATATAAGAATGAGAAAATAACAAAAAGGATTTCTTATAATCTTGTTTGAAAATAGATTAGTTTTAAAATTAACTTAGATGAGGTTTCATTGCAGTCGTAGTGATAATTAAAAAATTATATTATTGAATGCAATGCTTTTTCAATTCTCTGCTCGATATTTTATTATGTACATATCCGGGTGTGCATAAGTTCTAGTGAATTAAGATCATGTTATACTTTAGTCATTGCTATAATTGAAAGCAAAAGGCTACAATTTATATTTTATCCAAAACACTAGACGGCAATTTACATTTTATCCAAAACACTGGACAAACACACGGCAGCTCAAGATTTAATGAAAGTAAAAAATAAAAAAAAGGTACAGGTTAATACGCTCTCATGGCACGTAAATATAATTGATTAAATGCATCTCTATTAAACACTACGGGGAATACGATGTTGCATAATTATACATGTACGATATTCAGAAATAACCATTATTTCACTTACCATAGTTATAGATATATTTTCTTTTAACGTCCCGCCAAAAATACCTGAAACAAAAAAGATTTCAACTGTTACAGTGATGTATAAAGGCGTTAACCGCATTTATCAAACTGCTGCATACATGACAGTTATAATTTGGATGTAATGTAACTCTGCGTATCGAAGTGATTGGCATGAGCGTGACCCAAATTCAGGTTTCCAGGTACCATCGTATCTAGAACACAGAGATGCTTTGTCCAGTCTGTTTTATTTCTTTCCTATTGGTTTAGTACGAGCTTCCGTTTTTATTTGCAAGACACATTGATTTCCAGTTGGCGGTTGCTTTATCAGACATTATGACGTTGAATATGGAAAGGGTTACAATTTTATATCCTAAATGATATGTAAGTAGTCGCTCAAAGAGTTGACGAAAGGCCTTTTAACATAATTTCAGGCTGTCGCTATGACGTCATAGAATGTCTCCATTTTTACAAGAAGGTTCTCATTTCATATGTTTTTAAATGTAAAATTATACTGATTGTAATTATGTTTTTGTTGAGACACAGAAAATGTTTACAGGTGTATACATAATATTATTCTGCGTTTGAAAACAAATCTTCATTCATTATTGTGGGTTGTAGTTATTTATAATTATACAAGACTAGTTGCTCTACCCGTCTCCGCCAGACGAGACTTTTTTTTATCTATACATAATAAATTAATTACACATGTGCGTTCATTCATCTTACGATCTATTTTATTTCGGACAATACGTTTCGAGCACATTCTAGTACAACTAAGTGTGTGATCGATTCTGCCACCGACACTCATGACCTATCACGCCGAAAGCACTTCAATAGTTAATTACCTGACGAATATCGGACTTATGTCGTTGACTGCCAAATTTGAACCTTTTTGGCATATCTAAAGTTTCTTTAAACTTCAATTTATTGGCACACGTGTGCTCAATAATTCATTCTGTTCACACTAGGCTACGACTTACTTCCTCTTAAGAGTTTCATATACAGCCGGTACATTTAGATTTATTGGATAAATTTCACAAAAAACAACAGCTCGATAGTTTAATATCCTTTTCATTTCCCATTCAACGAATAACTAGACTGTTTTGCGCTTTTTAATCAAATCTTAAATGTTGTCGATATTCCCAAAGCAAAAGTAAAATGAAGTTTGGATTAACTCAATATAAAAATTGTTTGGAAAAAAATTACCTAATGTAAATATTCTTAAAGAGTGACATAAAAATGTATAGCCCATAAACCCACGGAGTTTTCTCTACACTTAACTAAGTTGGATTGTATGTAAATTGTATTTCTTAAAAGTTCCACGAAGTGCGATCTAACTTCATTTTTCTATAGGTACCGAACTTATAACAAGGTTAATCGATTTTTCTTTGGTAAATACATGTTTTTTATTCTATAATATAGTTAAACAACATTCAACAATATCTCTTATTTGAAGGGCAGCTTGCGCATTGGCCGCTCCGAAAATGCTCATCATGTAATCAAAATCAAATCGTAGTACAGTGATAAGCGATTATCCAAACAATATCGGTAATATCCAATAATGCCATTATGAAGTGGGTAATAACGTTATAATTATTGGATATCCTACGTGCTTGGATTTCGTGTTAACAATATCGTGGGAAGGAAATGGGACGTGCTCCATTTTGGCAAATCAGTCAATCATTAGCAACAACACATTTACATACTTGATTTACAATTTATTTATTTATAGATATCAAAAATTAACATCAATACTATAATAATATTATAAAGCTGAAGAGTTTGTTTGTTTGTTTGAACGCGCTAATTTGTGTTCCGATTTGAAAAATTCTTTTGGTGTTAGATACCTAGCTCATTTATCGAGAAAGGCTATACTTAGGCTATAATTCAATTCCAATTCCAGAGAATTTACAATTTAAATACGAAATAAAATCGTAATATTTTTAATCACCCGAGATATGCAGAAATAGCCATTTACATTTGTAATTTCATTAATAATCAGTTTCTAAAATTAATTTTCTTAAGCAAAGCTCAAAACTTCAATATTTACTTGAATTTAGGAATTTATAGAAGTATTTTAATTCAGACTGGTATCCTTGGTATCGGCATACCTTCCTATTTGTATTATATTTAGCAATTATGATGTTATTAATTTATTGTATAAATTAAAAGGATGGGTCAAAAACTGTTGCATATAATTTCCATCAAGATGTGTATCCAATTTTATAAAAAGTGGTATTAGTGTAACCAGAAAAGAAAATTACAAAAAGGTAATTAATAATTTTCTAATAAGATATATTTGACATGTTTTTATTTTTTCGTGAGGGTGGAACATATGATTTATCTATTTATTCTTATACAAACTTATGTAAGTATCTATCTAATGTCCATTAGTACTTTTAGAATGAAATACAATAAAAACTAGATCACGCGGCTCTACGTTTGTTAACGTCCATGAACACCTTTGTATGTAACTCTTAAATTTCGCAAAGTGGCACATGCAGGAAAGTCATTTTCGTATTCAAACACTTTTGAGTGTGTTTTAGAAGCTTTAACATGAGCACTGTAGTCTGTAGAGCGCGAAGCTTTGTCTTGCAGTTCAACAGATAAACATAAACAGGTAGAGATGTGAAATAAAGTGAAAGGAATCATTTAAATTTGTTTACATTATTTTTTCATGTACAATTGTTTCATTTTCGAGATATAGACAAATTGACTTTGCACTAAATTTTATTTTTATAAAATCATAATTAAATTACTATGCTACTAGGATAGAATCGATTCTGCGCCATTTAGTTTAATCTGTTTTAATTTGTTAAATAAGGTGTTAATTAATTATCTAAGTGTAATAATATTGATGGTATTTAAATTTTTATACAAGAAAGTCAGGGAAAATCTTAGGGAAAATAAAACAGTAGTGAAATGCTAAAAGTATAAGTACCTACCTATATAAAGTGTATTTCGAAATGACATTTGACACAATTAACTTACCTACATAGGTCATTGACTTTCTATTCAGTTTAGTCGCATTGTATCTATTAATTATGTATATTATGTAGGTAATTCAATAGATGTTAAAACTCTACATATATCGCTCTTTTACTCATATTTTGTTGTATCAAGGAATACAAATAATCATTATGAATCATGATTACAGAGACCTAAACAAAACATAAGAATAGTTCCTTTACTCATTAGGTCTCTAAGCATCAACTGTCCCAGCACCCATTTCCCTTTAAACTGGCTGAATCAAAAGCCAGACTAGTTAGTATACGATAACGATGACGCGCAGGGATATAACCCCTTTCACTCTCTTAACTGTATCAAAAGTGTTTGGCAACTTCAAAGCGATTCAATTTGGGCCTGTATCGAATTAATTTGACATTTTGGGTTTGTTGAACTAGAATAGGTGATAAGATCGTCATGTATTTGTTGAAAGATATTGCGAACCAGATCTAACGTGAAGTTCCCACTGAGAATAGTTTTCAAATGTCAGACTCCATCGAACAATAAATTATAGAAATAGCATCAATTCAAAGGCTACATATTTGAATGGTCAGTTTAATCTATATAGCCACCGTACATCATGGTATGGAAAACGTATGCTCATTTTTGTAATTTTCATAGGAAAGGTCAATAAGAGATTTATGTTGAGTCCATATCCACCTCATTGGAATGAAACGGAAAGAACTACGGATGAAAAACGCCATATAAAGCCTAGAGTTCGTATTTTATTTTGCAATATATCTTGCTCGGGCGCGGTTGATCCGCAAGCTTAGCATTCGCTTTGGGTCGCATCCCACGATGATTATTACCTAGTAGTAATCCACATGGAGAATTACAAGGCTTTGTATCAAAAGGTCCCCTATTTGAAATAAAAATGCCAAAATTTTTGTGCACTTTTGTTTATTCGCCAACGCTTTGTAGTGTCTAACGTGCGGGCTCCCGGTGCGACGGCTTACATTAGGTTTTACTCTCTGAAAATATATCAATGTAATTTCTCAATTTCGCACTATAATGGCGAAAACTAATCCCAGAATGAGTTTATTCATAGATTTTCTTAAATGAATACAGTGCACAAAATTGACCTCTTTATATAGAAAAAATATTTCTATATAAACCAAACGTCCATCTAATAAAATAAGATAATCGATAACTGATTATTATAGCATGGATTACATCAACAGCGAAAGGGATAATAATTCGTCCAAATCATCAAGTAACGTCATAAGATCAGAAGGGTCATGCACGAATATTAATTACAAAAGCATCAAAGACATACTCCACGAGATTACCTACTCGAAAATGTCGCTGCCTTCAAATTCAATTAAACTGAAAATTACCGTATCAAGATACTCTTAGCTTATGAAAATATTTCAAAGTTACGTTCAAGAGCCGTTTCTAGAACAATATTATTATAGACAATTAAATGATCATATTTTGCACGTATAATAAAATATGCAGTAACATTTTTTTTACGCTACCTACTCGCTAGACATAGATAACCATTTTTCTATTATTAACACTGCATGATATTATAAAAATATTTTCTTATGATTCATTTCGTTATACCTACCACTTAGACTGATTCTGCAGATGACAGACAAGACAGGACAAAACAAAGGACGCTACCCAGAACTTCTTTTATACGTTAGAAGATAAATATATCTAAGAAAAGGATTTTTATATTAATATTACCTACGTTATAATTGACGTCATTGCGCTAAATAAGACAGGGGTGAATAGGTTTTATACACTATTTTTCTAGAACAATATTTCTCAAAAACAGTGATATTCAGAATAGAACCATCTAATATTTTTTGGATCTAATCTAATTGTATGGATGTATGGATGTATGGATGTTTGTTACTCTTTCACGTAAAAACTACTGAACCGATTACAATGAAATTTAGCACACATATAGAGGGTAACTTGGATTAACACATAGGATAGTTTTTATCCCGGAAATCTATGCGGGTTTTCCTTTGCAAACGCGGGCGAAGCCGCGGGCGGAAATCTAGTTGCTTATATTTTTGGAAATTTCAAAGGAGATATAGTAATAACATATGCTTTGATTTACGAAGTAAAATCTAATTATGTGTATAAAAAGTGAACTATTTTAATACAATAATACACTTTATGTACCATAAAAAGACAAGATGGCATTAAGAGATGACGTTATTAATACTCAATTAATCACCTCGGAAATAATTTATTCAATAACTCCCTAACGACTTCAACCGTCAAGCTCCTAAATACTTTGAACGGATCTATAAGCTTTTGTTACCTTGCCTTTATAATTTTATCGGAACACTGGAACTATAACTTATCAAATTTAATTCAATAAGGGTTAAATCTTTTAATCGTCCACAATATTATCAGCGTCAAAATTTAAAATCGATTATTTTTTTCTCTCGAATCGTATTATCAACTGCGTTTTAATAAATGTAAGAACTGTTTGTGATATCAAAAATTCTTAAATTCTATATACTTAAGGTAAAGCACCCAATGCTCGACAACGCACCATTGTTCGACACTAAAAAACTAAACGCAAAAAAATAACAATATTAAACGTTTTTCGAACGCACCAAAGCATTGAGCCATAGACAACTGTCACTAACTTGTCATTGTGGATGACATTTCCTACATTTGGCCATTTTGTACAAAATGGTGAAGGTGTAAATATCGACCGGCGGACAACTCTTTCGGAAATCCAGTTTTACTAGCGGAATCCTTAAGGAGGTGAGTAGCAAATATTGCACATAACTTATGTTTGGTTTAATTTACCGAGATTGATAATTATTTATTTGATTGGAGATGAAATTCAATGCCTTTTAGTAGGTTTTTAGTAATGAGAGGTTAAGTTGAGATGCCAAAACACGCTTGTCGATCATTGGATATTTTTTCATCGCATTTTCTAATTATCGACAAATGTCGAAATATAAATTTTTCATAATTTATGCAGCTTGATTTGTAATTTAGCTAAGTGTTTCAAGCACTTTATAAAAAAACATCTTCCATCTAGATTGTCAAACTGTTTCCAATGATCGACAGCCGTGTCGATGATTGGGTTATACCATACAATCCAATAATCGACATAAGTTTTTTTTTGACAGAAATGGCGCCTAAAAAAATTACACGCCTGCACAAATGGCTCAGGCTATAGAAGCGGTCAAAAAAGGCGAAAAAATTACAACTGCAGCAAACAAGTATGGTGTGCCCAGGATTACCCTATATGACAAAATTTCGGGTAAAACTCCAGTCGAGTATTCTATGGGTCCTAGTACCTATTTGTCTACAGAAGCAGAAAACCTTTTAGAAAAATGGGTGATTGACATGGCGGGAAAACACATTCCCATTACAAGAGACGAATTGCTTGACAGTGTGCAACGCATTATTATGGACCAGAAGATAAAAACGCCTTTTACTGACGATAGGCCAGGCAAGAAATGGTATAATCTTTTTCTAAAAAGACATCCTGCTTTGTCTGAGCGAACAGCACAAAATTTAACAACGGCGCGAGATGCAGTAACGGAAGAAAATATAAAAAAATGGTTTAAAGAAGTTGAATCATATATACAAGAAAACGATCTAAAAGAAGCTTCGGAAGACCCTCCAAGAATTTTTAATACGGACGAGAGCGCCTTCTATTTGTCCCCTAAAGCCGGGAAAGTTCTTGCAAGAAAAGGTGACAAACATGTCTACCGATCATCTGGAGACGATAAGGACAATTTGACAGTGTTGATTACGGGGAATGCAGCTGGACAATTGGCACCCACCATGGTAGTGTATGTGTCGTGGCCATATCGTAGATTTGCTCATTTCATGAAATGGCCAATTTAGTTTGGCCAGATCGTTAAATCGTCAACGTTTCACGATTTGGTCATCCACATTTGGCCAGATCGTCGATCTGGCCAAACGTGGATGGCCATTTCACGAAATGCGACCATTTTTGTTTCTTTTTTAAAAAGCGATTCGCTTCTGGCACTCGCCGGCCGCTGCCGCGGCACGCTCGCTTTACTCGCTCGGCTCGTGCGTTGTTTATTAAAGTCTAACCTAACCTATATTTTATACGATCTGGCCAAATGCCGATGACCAAATCGTGAAACGTTGACGATTTAACGATCTGATCAAACTATGTTGGCCATTTCATGAAATGAGCAAATCTACGATATAGCCACGACATATGCCTATGAGAGAGTTCCATCTGCAATTTCATCTCCGTTTCCAAAAGAATGGTCAATTGGACGCACAGCAAGTGATAGAGAGAGATAGAGAGAATAAGTAATGATTGTAGTGCCATTGTTTTTTATTTTATGATAATTTAAAACAGTAATAAAAGACTGATTGAGACTTAAAAAGACTCAGGCCTATAAGTTGATTAATGATAAAATACAGTTTTTATTCTTATAATTATTTTTTTATTTAACTTTTTACCTGCATGAACTGTTGATCATTGGATGACGATTAATAGAACTGTTGATTACTAGATGTCGGTCATTGGAACATGTTGATTACCGGGTGTCGATAAATGGATTTCTGCAGTCGAAGACTGGACCGAAAATAACATTTTTTTATTTTGAAATATCTCTATATTTTTAAATACTTTACTTGTTTTTAATACAAAATATTATGCAAAGATACCCAAATTGTCTGCCAAAGCAACAAAGAATCATAAAATACCAACAAGAAACTAAATATTAATAAAAACGCTGTAAGAACCCCTTAAAGTGTCGATGATTGGGTGCTTTACCTTAGGTACTTCTATATATTTAGAAAAAAAACTAAATTATCGAATTATTGCATTACTGACTCTTCTCATGTCATTGAAGAAAAATAAGTTCTCTAGTACCATACTACTAGATTATTAAACGTGGACAATTTTTCTCGGTAAAGATCTGATGTACGTGCGCACGTTTACGTACGTATGAAAATATGCAAGAAAAATATACTTAAAAAGTCGTACTTTGATGTAATAGCAAATGAATTATGAATTCGGCCTATAAATAAGCGACGAGAAGACGAAAACAGTCGTAAAATTATAATTTCTCCAATATATCCATTTTGATAGCAAAAACACGTTACGTCACATCTCGGAGTTCCCGATAAATGAAATAATTAATTATGTGCTTAAAAATTGACTATGCATTTATTAAGTAGGTATTAAATTTTAAAGATACAACGTGACACTTTATGCTATGAATGTAGGTATTTACCTAACAAAAGAATTATAGTGAAAACTGAAAACTGACGATTCCGCTCATCGATTGAAATTAATCCTACTAAATTTCGTGTCATTACGAAGTTCTCAATATCTGCGAGGATAAGTAAGCGGCTCATTGCTCTATAAATCATGAGCAGACTGGGATTGATTAAATTCTGATGACTTTGCAATGGAAAAGATTAATGTTTTGTGGCTTTATCGAGCAGTTATCCGATAGCGATCGATTAGCGGCAACTACATTAATTTACACAACCTTAATGCTACTTCATAAACTCGACTTAAAGTTCGACTTAACAAACCACAACAACAAGGTTCTTAATATTATACTTATCAAACAAAATAAATACGTGCATGCACACTTTAGACGATGTTCGATTCTAATTTCGATTTTTAAAAGACTATACAAAATTATGTATCACGGTATACCATCGGCAATAGCATTATAATTTATAACTTATATTTAATAATTTTTATGCAAAGCAAAATAGGGAGGTTCGCACTTCGCAAGTCTGAATTACCTTGATCACTCTTGCTCAGTGTGATTAATTAAAATATGATATAAGGCGGTAATTTCAGCAAGAAATATTTGATCACTAGATAATTAAATTACGGTTTGCTTGTCTGCGTGTAAATAAAGCTATAAAATATGATTAGTTAAGAAACCGCAATTTCGTTAAGATATAAGTATCCACCTACAATACATAAAATAAAAAATAAGATACTTTGTTAAAAATTGATTATTGAATATGAAAAAATTATTATAATCCTAATATTCATTTTTGTCGGATTTTTTAGGTTTTCTTCGCTTGGGAAACTTTGTGCTTTTGTTCGGTTCAGGAAAATTAAAAAACATTAGAAAGTAATCACCTCCCACGGAAAATTTACTTATCTTAATTGTTGTCAGAAATCGTAAAGGCGTAGAGTTAAGTTAAGTCTAGACAAAATTAAAACTTTAAGAAAAGATAAGACTAAATAAAATTGTCCAAATGTTAAATTTTTACTCTATTCCAATTAAACGTGAACAGACTCTTTAAGAAAATACATATTTTTAAAAGATTAATTTGTATACATTTATTTTTACGTTTAAGAAATATAAATTCACATTATTAATCAAGCAACAGTCGTAACTATGAAGTAAAAATAAACGCTCCAATCATTTTAGAAAAGATAATATGCTCGTATCATGAACGGAGCACCTATTCTGACCGTTATCATCATGTTTACACCTACTTCTGTCAATGGCTAACACATTTATATGCTAATTTTATTGTTACTCATATGAAAAGAGGGCCAAAAGTGCAGATTATAGAGACTAGTGATAGAAACATACGAACCGTGTGTGCGTTATGGTTCTGAAATTCTCATTTGCATAATTTACTTTACTTTGTGCCTACGGAATCAAGCTTTTATACGTACATTAAGAATTGACAACACCGTTTAAAATAATAGACAAAAAATACTCCATCATCTATGTATCTGATCAAATCAAACACTAGCTAGCTGTTGTAATCAAACAGTTGTAAGAGAAGAAAATTTTGGAATCTGATTTATGAAGCTTAACGCTTTGTATACATTTGCATTCGCTTTATTTGTAACTCATGTTATCAGGTTGAAATTTTCACATCATTGAACAAGCTTTTACAACGCGAACCAATGGACACATTGGATTTGACCAAAAATGCATCCATACCCTGCTGTAAGTATACATAAATCTTTAAATATTAATATTTTTCAAACGTAAGTAAAATGTTTGATTTTTGCAATTTCGTTCTAAGTTAAAATTTTCTTTACCCTTTTACTTGGCAAAATCGCGACATTTCGTTACTTTATTCATTTTTAAACAATGTTGCCGTAAAAGTTAGAATTTTATTGAATTTTTACCTGAGCTCGAGAATTTCAAGTTTAATTGGCATATTAACGGCACTAGTTAACTCTCGTTTAATGAAAGCTGATGTAAAATCAAAAAGATAAAAACTTGTATGAGATTGTTTGAAACTGAAACAAAAGTCTTGGAATTGCTGCACGGAAACAGGAATTGAACTCGAGTTTTCACTCGACTTGTGGTAAAAGCGGGAAGCACTTATGTTCATTCGATTTCATCTCATCCAAGTTTCAGGTCTCCTACGTTAAATTTCATACCAATACATCAGGCACCAATCTAGTGAATAATATGTAATTACGTTAACGGTCGTCGTCTCTTTCCCTATTTTAACTTAGAACTTCTACTAAAATGCCAAACTGTTTTTTTATACAATTTAGTAATCATTTTATACTATGCCTGGTTGCAACGTAATCCTATTAAACTTATACTTTGAGTTGTATTATAACTTACATTTTTAGGTATACCTATTTAGGTAAACAGCTTATCTAGAACCCATTGCAATTGTGAATAATGATATCATGTGAATATATTCATAATTTATTCAATTACACAATGTTTGTATACCATTTGTATACCTACTATGTTATTCTCTAGAGGAAACTAATATTGAAACTAAATTATGTTTTTCAATCATTAATAATATAACCTATTTATTACATTAAATAGAGCATTAATACCTATTTACCTACATGTGATACAATAACGTTAGAAATAAGTACTGAATATAAAATGACGATAAGAATAATGCCTACGCTTTACACGTGAAAACCTTTTTAATTTCTAGAAAGGTAGGTATTTACTATTTACTTAATTTCTTATTCTTCATTATCTACTCACTGAAGAAATTTATTTAAGAAGATGAAAACAGACAAAAAGCTTAATTAATTACACAATTAAACAAACAACCCGTCTTCAAAAATAAATTCAATTAAAATTTTAATGAACAATTACTTGAAAAAATTACAGGTATCAAATACAAGATTGTGTTAGCCTAAAAATAAACGATACCTGTTGTTTATTTCATTGCGGCTCTCAATCGTTTTAAGATGAAACCTTATTGTCTGGAAAACAACTTAAATGATCTCCGTCTTTCACTACGAGCCATTTATCAGACGATTGCTAACGTCTCATCGTTCAGAGTTCCTACAAATGATGGCACTTAATAGCTGTAAAGCATTTATATTGTGTACTAAACAATGTTGAATTGACATTAATGATTTAAGAAAATCTACCCCGGAGAGGCAAATATACTTTATTAATTTGCTTTTGTAAGATTTGTTAAGAAGAAAAACTTCTTTATGAACTGTTGTTACCTAAGTTGAAGAAGGTACCGTAAGTGTAGACCGTAGACATAGAGTCAAACTAAAATATTATTATTGCATCTACTATTTGTACATATTAAAAAAAATGTAAGCCAGGAAAATATGTTCTTATTGCATCAATGCATCATCTACATTATAGTCCAAATGCTAGTATTTCACAACATATAAATGGACACCGTATCCTTTGCTAAACTAGCAGAAAGCCAGCTATAACAAGCGTTATTAGAGTCATAAATTGGCGGCTCTCTATCATTCACTGTCTAACAAAATCCCAAATGGTGAATTCGTTCGTAAAGAAATCGTTTTTCTCTGAAGCTGCCGTTCTCCGCCCCATAACACGCTTAACGTGTTGATATAATTATTATGATCCATTACAGGAAAATAGCTTTCTCTTAGCACCATATACCTACTCAGTCTACGTGATCGTTTCGTCATTACTAACAAATAATTATTATGTACCTACTAATACTTTACTTAAAAGTTTACATATGTATTTTATTCATTTACTTATTATCAAATGAAGATGATATAAAAAAAATAATTTGAGCGATAGATTTCATCAATTTCAGTATTAGATACTGTATCACTACATAGTATAAAACAAAGTCGCTTTCTCTGTCCCTATGTCCCTCTGTATGCTTAAATCTTTAAAACTACGCAACGGATTTTGATGCGGTTTTTTTAATAGATAGAGTGATTCAAGAGGAAGGTTTAGTCTATAATTATTGGGTTTTAGACAAAGCGGGCGAAGCCGCGGGCGGTAAGCTAGTATATAAAACAAATGGTATACAAAAAATTTATCACTGAACTTACAAAACACTCGATATTATACAGAAATTTTATATAGATAATCCAGATAGATCTAGGTTATACCGAGATTGAAATTCTACGATATGATCTTCAAAATCAATTTTGTAGATACAATCCACTTAGAATACCGTCAGCATGTAAAATACAATAAATTACATTAGGTATATTCAGGTACATTTATATTATAGAATGCTTAAAATGAGCAATTAAAAAACATTCATTGAAGTTTTTCTTTAATTTTCCTTCTTCCCACATTTATTACTATGTCCATCCTTTTCTTTATCAGTTCAAGTTACATTTCATATTCCAATACAAAATTAAATTTTCTTCAATTTTACATAAGAACCTTATAATTTTATCTTATAAATTGAAAACTGCCTTTTACAGAACCACCCACGTCTTGTTTGACGAACGGAAAACATATTTATAGTTACAGAAAAATCGCTTAGCTTCGTAGTGTTTGAAACTTATATTATTTCTTTAAATTTTTATCAGGCAACTGTTTTTAATCAACTTTGGCTAAAAACTCAGAAGATTGCAATCTCAAAAAAATTGATGCCAATATAAAAAAAAAAAATTAAAAAATTTAATGATTTTTTTTTAGTTTGCACATAACACGTACACTAACATATACCTATGAATACAATTAATCGACCGTTACACATAATAAAGCATTTATTTTATGTTTTGAAAATGTTTATCTCTCTTTATAGTCGGAAATAATGTCCGTTTGAAATGCAATCTCGTGCAATATGTCCTGCAAGTGACAAAGGTTCAGTCAATATTGAAAATACTTTTCACAACCTCAATGGCTATTTAAGCATTATTCTTTGGTACATTCCACGCTTCTAACGTAAACATTGATTCGTCTTTACATATAATAAAGCATGTTTTACGCAAACGAAAACATAAATTTATTTTATCAATATTAGTAGGTACCTACAGATAAGATAAAGGGGCTGTAATAGAGGTATTACATTTACATAAAATCAATCAATCATTATGAGGAATAAATAATTAGTCAATATCGTATGTTTCCATTATAGGATTCTTAATAAATAATAATTATTTATGAACCAAAAATTGAAGTAAAAATACATTTACTAAAAATTATATTCTTGAAATTTCTATGATAGTCTTTATTAATTTATGAATTAAAGAGACTTACTTTGATGTTCATGACTCAATTTTAATGAAAAATCGTTTAAGTTATAATTAATATAACGGTAGAACAACTTATTTCACCCTTCTATCACAAAAGTAAAATAAAAATCAACAAGTGGTTCGCCTCAAAATTGAGTTGACGTCCTCGCAAATTAACTGGCTCGTCCAAAACTTCGTTTGATCCTAAGTAAAGAATCAAATAAATATCGCATAATGTCCTGATTTATAAATTAACAAAAACCCAGGGCCAAGGAGACTTCAAACACTGAAACTCGCCTAAAAAATGAGAAATTTGACGGTGTTTTATAACTCTCATAAATAATCTCAGATATTTCCAGTGGAGTTTTTGCCATCAATAATATTATTTACGATAGAACTATTCACACTTGAAACGTTATTGCCGTTTACAAATAAAATATACCTAAAAAGAGATTTACACCTAACTCTCATGAAAATTTGTGACGTTAGTATCTGATTCAATTATAAAATACCAGAAGGGTGCACCCTAAAATAATCGGATGGTATGATAAATTTACGTAACACCTACGTCACAGGTAAAACAGGACGAATATTCCGATAGTGCAAATTTATTAAGGAAATACTTAAATGCATTTTCACTTCAGCTAACAGTATCAAGAGCATTTTGCTCAAGGCCCATCTAACGCCACGTCAGAATATCATTATTCCGCACCGTTTAAAATTGCAACATGCATACTTTGTTAGCGGCTAAGTATAGAGCTTGTCAATATTATTTATTTAACAATATATTTCATAAACTAGTTAGACGATATGTATCTAAATCCAACAGTATTCTGCACAAAATCAATATTTTATGATTTATTGTATAAGCAAACTGTAATAAATCAGAGTGAACGATGGCAATTCGATTCATTAGCTAACAGAAACACACTTTAGTATTATTTTTTACAGATCTGTTAACATATAAATTTAAAAAATCATAACGTCTTAAATTTGTGTAGAGCAATGTATTATGTAGAGGTGGTGTAAGTATTTTCTGCGGTTGTTTCCGTATATTACAAAATTAAATTTGTCGAATTTGTTTTACCATCATTCATACCTATACTTTGAAGGTTTGAAGGTTTAAAGACATTTATTCCCATTAAGACATTAAGTCACTTACATGAGAAACTTAAATTTTAAACATAGGTATTTATAAAAAATATCATTCGTCAGTTAAAAATTTAGAGTAAGTTACATACTATAAACATAAGTTTAGGTTAGGTACTCATTCATTGCATTCAAAGTTTGAGCGTGTGGTCTTCCAGGATGTGTTTCGCTAATTGTTTTTTGAATACAATGAATGAGTTTACACTTTTTAATTTGCTCGGCAATCCGTTATAGAAACGTGCTCCCTCGTATGTTGCCGTTCGCCTTCCATAATTCGTTCGGATCTTCGGGAGGGCAAGATAGCTAGCTCGTCTATTAGGATAGTGGCGATTTGATGTTGAGAATATTATATTTGTATTTATGTTTTTATGTAGCGCTTTGTGGATGAACATACACGTATTATAAAAGTATAATTGTTTTAAATTCATTATTTTAGTATCGTCGTAGATTTTATTTGTAGAAGTTAAAAAAGGATATTTAAAAATGGTTTTAATAATTTTATTTTGTAAAATTTGTAGTGGCGCTAATTTATTTTTGTAAGCGCTACCCCATACTTCTATTAAATACATTAGGTGAGGTTTGACTAACGTGTTGTAGATGGTGTGGCGTAATTTATGAGGAATGCAAGAAGTGATATTACGCAGAGATCTAAGAAGTGCTGATAATTTATTTTTTAGGTGGTCGATGTGATAATTCCATTTTAGAGAGCTGTCGATTCGCAAACCTAGGTATTTCTCGTGGGTTTTATGTTCTAATACAACACCGTTAATTTTAAGTGGAGCGTGTGGTGGAATAATTTTGTTCTGAGCTTTGAATTTAATATAACACGTTTTAGATATATTTATTGTTAGTAGATTGTATTGAAACCATTTATTTAATTTATTTAAATCATTTTGTGCTTGCTTTATCATGTCATGTATAGAGGTACCAAAATAAAACAGACAGGTGTCATCCGCATAAAGTGTTAGATGACCATTTAGTTTTAAATCTTGTAAATTATTAATATAAATTAAAAAAAGCAATGGGCCTAAAATCGAACCTTGTGGTATGCCACACGTAATTGGTAAGGGAATGCTATTGTAGTTATCTATTTTAACGATTTGTGATCGATTTTTTAAATATGATTTCAGCATGTCTAGTGCTTTACCAGTAATGTTAATGGATGCTAATTTCTTTATTAAAAGTTCGTGAGAAACGGTATCGAAGGCCTTTTGTAGGTCAATAAATACTCCCAAAACTAAATTTTTTGCGTCAATGTTCTGTTTTATTTTAGTAGTCAGGTCTATAGTCGCTGACAGAGTGTTACTTTTTGGCTTAAAACCGTATTGACGCACTGAAATAAAATTAAATGAGTCTAAATATTTTTCTAATCTCGTGTGTAAAATTTTCTCTAATATTTTTGACAACACTGGCAACACCGAAATTGGCCTATAGTTACCAGGTTCAAATTTTGAACCACTCTTATAGATAGGAGTTACCTTCGCTATTTTTAACGAATCCGGAAAACGTCCTTGACTTATAGCTTGGTTGAAACAATCGCTTAAGGTATGATTCAATTTTTCTTTAATGCATTTAATTGCTTTTGTGGTAATACCATCAAGACCTGTACTACAGTTTGAATTAAGGTTATTTATAATTTTTAAAATTTCATTAGGTGTACACGGATCAAAAGTGGATAATTCGTACTTTTTTGATGGTGATTTAGGTAAGGTTGAGGAAGAGTTGGTTTGATATTGTAGGGGTATTAAATTTGCTAGACGAGATCCTATTGTAGAAAAATATTGATTAAATATCTGGCATATTTCATTTGGCTCGGTAATATATTCAGAATTTATAAGTAATTTAGTAGGTAAAGTACATTTTACAGTTTTGTTATTAGCTAATTTATTTACTAAAGTCCATAATTTCTTGGGTTTATTTATATTCCTTGTAAATTCCTGGTAATAGTAAGAATCTTTTGTGTCTTGAATAAATTTTTTTACCTTTATTTTTTGAGTGTTAAATTTTATTTGAAGGTTTTTATTTTTAGGGTTGTTTTTTAGTTGAGACCATAATAAATTTCTTTCGTTAATTTCTGTTAAAATTGCTTTGTTTATCCAGTCTTTTCGGGGCAGATTTAGAAATTTAGTTTTAGTAATCTTACTTTTATCTATAATAGATTTAATTTTATTTTCTAATATTGTATAATCTTTGTTTATTTCAGTATCAACTATGGAGTCAGACAGGGATGATAATCTTTCGTAATTAATTGCTTTATATTGAGTTTTAACACTTTTTGGGGGTAAATATTTTTTTAATTCTACGTATATGTGCTTATGGTCGGAAATACATGAGTTTATTATTGCGAAATGAAAATTATCATTTTGAAGGTTCGTACTTACATGGTCAATGATAGATTTTTTTGAAGAGTCTCTTGTGCTGTATTTTTTAGTTAGTTTATTGAGTAATATATGTCCATTACACTTAAGAGTATATTTGTATAGTTTGGTATTTTTATCTTTTGTTAACAAGTCGATATTAAAATCTCCAAAAATAATAGCTCTGTGCCTTTGTTGTAATTGCGATTCATACATTTCAAGGAATTTTTGACAGTTAGTATAGCCCGGTTTATAGATAACGCCTACATCAATTTTACATCGTTCTAAACTTATCCATAAGTAATTGTTCCCTTCCTCGTATCGTGATTCAATAAGATTGTGTTTTAAATCGTTGTGGATGTATGCTGAGACTCCACCTCCTCTTGCGTCAGTCCGGTAGTTAAAATAATGTGTGTAATTATCAATATTTAATTCTGAAGCTTGCGCATCAGAATTTATCCAAGTTTCAGTAATTAGAATTACGTGGATAGGTTTTATTAATGAGCTCAGGATACATTTTACTTCATCTAGTTTACCTTTTTTTCTTATGCTTCGCGCATTGAAGTATATAAATCTAAGCCTGGATCGGGAGAGTTGCAAATTTTCATAGCTGTCTAGTATTTCATAGGAGTTGATATTTTGGTTGTTTGTCTTTAAATTTATTTCTAGTTTTTTGACATAATTTTCTTTATAGTAGGCATTCCGTTAACGTATTTTATTGTGAGATCTGTTTCTCCTTCACCAATGCGACGGTTTAGTTCATCCTGTAAACTTTTAAGATATTTTTCCTGAGCTGGCGTTTGATCACTAAAAGCTTTAATATTGTTGGGTAGTTTATTTTTGTTACGTAGGATTATTTTAGCAGATTCAATTGTGTCATAGCAAACCTTTATTCTACGATTTTTCCCCGGTGAATACTTGCCAATTCTATATATCTTTACTGGCTTCGGTAGGTCTGAACTTATTAGCGAGGTAATTTTTAAAATTTCGTAGTTGTCTTTAGATATCCTCTCCTCTGAGTTATAAGATGTCGATTCTGGGAAACCAGCAAAAATTACATTTTTTTCGCGGCTTTTTCTGTCTCGTAGTTCCTTGATTAAGTGTTCATTTATATGTAGTTGATTTTTAGACGTAAAACCCGATGGATTGGATGACTGATTTATTGATTGAAGATTTAACTCCAGTGATTTTATTTTACTCTCACCCTGGTTGATCTGGGATTCTAATTGAGAAATAGTACTCTTCAATATGTTTTGTTCAGTAATTATCATACATGCTGATGACTTAATTTCATTGATTTGATTCGTATTTTGGCGAATTAAATTCAAGGATTGTTCGTTGGACGATTTAATTTCGGTAATTTGTGTTTTTACCTCAGAAATGTTTTCATGAATTTTGTTTATTATTTGTTCGTTTGAGCAAACATATTTTTCAAGTAATGTACTAATACGGCTCAACTCCGAGCGAATATCCTTCATATCATCACTACATCTGCAATCTTGTTCTAGCGGTTGTTTCCGTTTTCTGTAAGTGATTTGAGTATCAGTTGGCGTAGAACTCGTTGAAAACGAACTTAGCTTCGATAGATCGGGATGCGATCCACCGGCAGTACCCACTGCACCACTGCTGGTTAAACGTGTTGGCGATCGGCGTACACTCATATTTACTCCGCAATGGATAATTTGTGCACGAATATGAGTCGTTCTACGGTGCGTGCAGGACAAAAAATTGCAATTGTCTTGCTCCCGCTTGAAACGCTCGCTGTGTTTCGAACGTAAATTGAAATGATATAAATACCAAACACTAATTATGCAACTTGAATTCTTATTATCATGTAAATAATTATTAAAATCGCAAAGCAGTTTATAGTAAAAAGTAATACACGTCTATTCTGATTCACTAACGAACGATGACTCTTTACTACTCTGATTCACTAACGAACGATGACTTTAGTATAAGTTAGAGTTGTTAGATTGAGAAAATCTATTCGTAATTTTGGTCCTAGAACGATAAATATTTATTATACCTAATCAAGACAAAATATAAAAAATAAAACAAAATAATACGATCGTTCAAATTTTAAAAGATATCTTTTATGTACCTATCGTTCATTTATGAGATTAATGTTTGTATTCGTTATGTTTTAATATTTTTTAAAACAAACTAGGCATAGGCACGCTTTATAACAAACTATACGCGTTGATGTCATGTATTTTCGTTGGTATCAGCCAAAAACGTTTTGTCAATATTTTAGCAATTTTAAGCATGACAGATTTATAGCGCAACAGCTTGCTGTTACATTTAGCAAATCCATTACATTATTTAAAAAATCACTATTGTAATTAGATACGAATTGTAACATAATTACGAACAATTAAGAATATAAATCTATATTTAAGTGCAAATTTTGTTTATTATAATTTAAAGTGGACGTCCAATAACACAAAACAGTCCTTCATCTTGATAACAAACTTATCACGATAACAAATGTATTGTGACCTCAAATATTATGTTTAAATGCCGAAACAATTGGGATCTTATAGTCTATTAAAGAGAAATCTCAAAGCGCCTCGTGGGCCCAAATAATTAGCAAACTTACTTAAAACATCAACAGTGATTTAACTTTATAACCAACTCTTACATCATTATATACGCACCAAATGGCTTGTTGTGTAGTAATAAAGATTGAAAACAATTGTTTTCTAAATTTTTAAATACGTATATCCTAAATTAGTTACGAATGATTCCACATTTTTATTTAAACTTCGCATATATATATTTTCATTGTGTAGGTATATGTACAAACTAGCTTCCGCCCGCGACTCCGTCCGCGCGGATGTCGGTCTTCGCGTGGATGGTTTATTTCTTTATTTTGAGTAGGTACTGACAATAAAATCTTATAAATATCTATTGGACCCAATTCCCAAATACGGCTAGGCCTATAATAATACGCAACGTGTGTTCGCGGTTCTACGGAACAACGTCTATGGATAAAACTGAAAAATTAAGATTAATTTTTTTCTACGTATTTTTCTAGGATAAAAAGTATCCTATTTTACGCCCAGGATAATAAGGTATAATTATACCAAGTTTCATCGAAATCGAACCGCTAGTTTTCACGTGATGCCTTCACATACAGACAGACAGACAGACAGACAGACAGACAGACAGACAGACAGACAAAAATTTTTTTAATCACATATTTGGGTTTGGTATCGATCCAGTAACACCCCCTGCTATTTATTTTTTCAATATTTTCAATGTACAGAATTGACCCTTCTACAGATTTATTATATGTATAGATAACTGTCACATACCATAACAAATTTCATAAAATTCAAAACGTAATTCGTATGAAATATTTCAACTGCAAACTCAACGTACAAAGGTAGATACAGTTGTGAGAGGTACAATATGAGCAAACATTTTGATACAACGATGAGTCAGTTTCATGGAGTTTACCGCTACGAGGATGCTACGCGATAACATCAGCATGACGCGTGTAATTTAAAAACGCGTGCACTGTGTACACTTTTTTAAACGAAAACACACTTATCATTGCGTAGGTATTTATAATAATAAACTTTAATAAAGAATTGAAATGGTCCTTATCAAGATAAACATTTATGATAAAGAAATACAATTTAAATGAATAAAAGATTCCTAAACCACAAAATAGATCGTAGTAATCCGCAAAAAACTTGAACGGTTGCACGGTGAAAGTGTTGTGACTCGAAGCCGGCTAAGCTCCGTGATTAAGTCTTCAAACATTTTATCGCTACTAAAATGTTTCTTGTAAAACGTATCGGAACACAATACCTCACGGACCGAAAAACGTGATCAAAATAAACGTCCAATTGGTTTTCTATAGACGCAAGGTCCCATGTATCAGGCCTCTGTCTACAAATATTATGAATACATTTTCTTTTTCTCCCATTGGCTTTGATGAATAGCGATATTTGGATAAATAGCTCCATAGACGTAGTTGTATTAGTAACAATGTGTGGGGAAAATAACATAAGCCAGAGCTCGCAATCTAGCGATGAAAATAGTAAGATATTTTAGATACAGAAAAGAAAATATATTTCTATGAAATATTTTATATATTCTTTTATTCTATCCTACGAATGCAACAAAATCTAATATACCGTGGCCATAATTTGAAATTTATTATGCCTACAAAACAATCTATGTTTATAACTGATAAGCCTCAGCAATCTCTCGGGATCCGCTTGGATTTGTAGCAAATTTTCTATCCATATGATATTCCTGAGAATTCCCGGGAATTCCACTATTTTATAATTTAGAACCGATTTTCTCATAAGACATAAATATTTTATCAGACGCAGCGCACAGTCTATGTTGCGAGATTAAAATTACATTTACAAGGCTTAAGATACAAATTAAAATTTAATGTATATTTTTGAAATGAAAAGGTCTTTTATTTTCCTCTATGTCACAGTACTTCTGACTGCTACGAGTTCAGTTTCATTACTCTTTCAAAGAATTTCACAAACTTATATTGCTGTCATTTTAGGAGAGCTTAATAATACTTTCTTTTATAAACAGATATTAAGTGTACATTTCGTTTAAGAATGCAATAAAACAAAATGAATCAAAATTTGTAAATATGAAAGTAGAAGCAGAGCATTTCTTTATTAATTTAACTTATAGTGTAAATAACTAATCCCACCAAAAACATTTTCATGTAAAATGTTGCCAAGACGAGCCCATATGACTCGCACTGTCAAAAAGTTATCAGATCTCATGTAGAGCCAAGCTTCTAACACTACTCGCCCTAACTCTACAAGGCCTTAACTTAGTAACTCTACACCTTAGTCAAAATATGTGGCTTGGCCATTTCGCTACATTCACATCGGCGTAAGGTGAAAAATTAATTCACTGTTCATTACTTTTGTGTTATACAATAGTTCTTGTAGTAACGAACGGCCAAGCCACATATTTTGTTGATCTAGCAACAAATATTGTTGATCTAGCATAATCCAAACCCAAGTTATGAGGGTTCAAAAAAACGTCGAAGCGCTTCAAAAAAAAGTAGGTAGAAGATTGCTATTCCAAAAAAAATACACTAAGCATCCCTGTGTTCATTTTTTATAAGTTTAAAAGTTATTTACTTGCATTTACGGTCAAGATAATTTTTCATAATATTTCATAAAGGAAACTTAATCAACCTGCCTTAAATACCACATACCTAGTACAGTCAGAAGCATAAATATATTACTATTTGCAGATTAGCAAAAATATCTGTCACAAGAACGAGTTCAATAAAATCTGTCTGCCCGTACACAGCAAAAATATCTGACATTAGTAGGCAGCATAATAAAGTGGCATCAAAATTATGTGACGAAAATGTACAGCAAATAATTGTGATAACCTCACACAGCATAAATATGTGACGTCACCTAGGAGGCAATAATATCTGACACAATTTTATATATCTATATTTCGATGTGATTCCTCATATAAACCATAAATATGTGACATCAACTAGGTGGCAATAATATGCCGGGCGGTGGAACGGGGAATGTAATCCATCGTCCGGTGCGGTGAGGCGACTTGAGACGTGTTCCGCTCATGCCGCCAACGGGAGGGAAGAGCAGGCAAACCTCCTTTCCTGTTCTTGGCTTGCGCCTGGCCTGGAGATGGGCTGCCGCCGAGGGGGTCGCGGAAGAATTCTAACAAATACCCGCGGCCCCATCATTAAAGCGGCTCGACGGAACACAGTGGGGTTTTAGTCGGTAAGAATCCGACATAACCCACGGCTCCTTCCCCGGGGGCCGTGGGTATCTTTGGAAGATTTCCCCACTATATAAAAATATATATATAAAAAAAAAGGTGGCAATAATATCAATATTATCTGACACAATTTTATATTTCTGCATTTTACATCGATTCCTCACAAAAAGCATAAATGTGTGACATCGTCTAGGTGGCAATAATATCTGACACAATTTTATATTTTTGCATTTTGCATTGATTCCACACAAAAATCATAAATATGTGACATCAACTAGGACGCAATAATATCTGACATCAACTAGGAGGCAATTAATATCTGACAAAATTTCATATTTAAGTATTTTGCATTGATTCCTCACAAAAAGCATAAATATTTGACATCAACTAGGAAGCAATAATACCTGACATCAACTAGGAGGCAATAATATCTGACGCAATTTCATATTTCTGTATTTTGCATTGGTTCCTCACAAAAAGCATAAATATTTGACATCAACTAGAAAGCAATAATATCTGACATCAGCTAGGAGGCAATAATATCTGACATAATTTCATAACATAGCCTAAGGGCTATGTTATAATCCGGATGTAAGGCTCGGATGTAAGGCTCGGCATAATGTTGAACTAGCTTCCGCCCGCGACTCCGTCCGCGCGGATGTCGGTCTTCGCGTGGATGGTTTATTTCTCCATTTTGAGTAACTCTGACAATGACATCTTATAAATATCTATTGGACCCAAATACGGGTAGGCCTATAATAATACGCAACGTGTGTTCGCGGTTCTACAGAACAACGTCTATGGATAAAACTGAAAAATTAAGATTAATTTTTTCTGCGTATTTTTCCAGGATAAAAAGTATCCTATTTTACGCCCAGGATAATAAGGTATAATTAAACCAAGTTTCATCGAAATCGAACCGTTAGTTTTCACGTGATGCCTGAACATACAGACAGACAGACAGACAAAAATTTTTTTAATTACATATTTGGGTTTGGTATCGATCCAGTAACACCCCCTGCCATTTATTTTTTCAATATTTTCAATGTACAGAATTGACCCTTCTACAGATTTATTATATGTATAGATAGATGACTATTGCGTTCATTGAAAAACAAAAGTTGCTGAGAATTTACACTATCCACAAGAAGACGGTTGCGAGCAGCGCTGGCGCCTATTTCTGTGTATTTAAAAATTATATCGAACTCAACCACACCACCATATCCAGACCAACGACTACTATGCTAAATGACGTTTAGAAATTGACGAGTTGTCCTTTAGTCATTAAATAATTAATGTCGCCATGAATGAAATGAACGCGCCAGTCATTCAATCAAATAGCACATTCTACCAGATGACTGCGACATAGGTATATAATTATTATGTCAAAAGCCGCTAACGTCAAACAAAACAAAATAAATTCGAAATGTGACATGCTAGCCGCGGATAGATCATAGAAAATATATCACTTAGTGAATATTTCAATTTAATCGTGATATAATATTATGATATTTATCTAGACATAAAATATGTAGTATGCATACAATAAATAACGTAAATAATATTTATTTGTTTTGTAAATTTTAAATTCAACTGAAAATATAATCGTGTCAGATATTATTGCCTCCTAGGCGACGTCACATATTTATGCTGTGAGAGGTTATCACAATTATTTGCTGTACATTTTCGTCACATAATTTTGATGCCACTTTATTATGCTGCCTACTAATGTCAGATATTTTTGCTGTATACGGGCAGACAGATATTATTGAATTTGTTCTAGTGACAGATATTTTTGCACATCGCCCCCTAGGCATATATTATTGCTCGTGACTGTACAATACTAATTAAATTATTCAATGTCAGATTTTCGGCTATTGTTCAAGAGGCCTATTCACTTGGCATTTGTATGAATTTATATGAGTCTGGAGAAGTTAGTCGTTTTGTGATTAGTGATTACAATGTAAGTTTATTTAACCACTGTTATAAGATGTATTCCATATTAACTTAATACTTCCGCTCACTTTAGTTTGTGACCCCTTGGGTTCTAAATCCTTTTCGGAGATAAAACGAACCAAACATATATAATGGAAATAAACCTCCAGTACGCACACGAACTAATGAAAATTAAATGTGCTATGTTGTATTTACTAACTACTACTACTACTGTAAAATGTTTGTGATTTGCCATGATATGTTTTTCTTTTGTTGGGGCGAAACATAATCTCTTAGGTTTACCTACCCAACAAATGTTTGAAATTTCGCTTGCCATTTTGAATTCAATCTTATTAGATTGAATCAGTGTTCCGTGCTTATCTGTTTTTGAATAGAGTTAGAATTGTCTTAGCATTTGTTTCCTTTCCTTTCCTCAATATTTATTTTATATTTAGATAGAATTTTATCTCTTCGTGAGAAATTCTTAGACATGATAGTTCGTTTAATTACATGTTACACCTAATCATGTAAACAAATATAAAGATGTAGGTAATAATTACAAATTATCTACTAAGAAAGATAACAAAATACTTTTTATTTACATATTCACTATCTATCAAGCATACATATACACGTCCATTTCAGGAGATTATTAATTATTTCAATATACATAGCTTATTCATATTTTTGTCAAACAGACGGCAAATAATCAACTCTACAAACCATAAACTATGAAGTAACCAGAAGGCACAGAGTAGCTGCTTTTAAATAAGTTCAGAGGGTACTTTAGCCTGATTATCCTGACCCATAGATCGGAACCTCGCTGCTAAATGATATTTTACCCTTTCGATAAATTTACCTTAAAAGCTATAATAAAAGTACATTTATACATAGAGTTCCGCTTTAAAATTAGTATCGGGTGAGGTTTATAACAATGTAATCAAATTTATGCATCCCTTGTGGTAGGAACCTGATAAAATACGAGTTGATATGAAAGTTTTAATTGTTCATTGCTTGGAAATAAGAGCTTAGGAATATTTAGATATGAAATATTTTATACGCAAACTTGAATGATTTGAATGCTCGATAAATAATTATATTTCATTTGTGATATATCTATTAATATTGGTGCGACAATATCAACATAATTGCTTTAAATAATAATTGTTGTGATTTAAAATTTTCTGGAAATATAAAAAGGAACCTATTGGCCGAAAATGTAAGGAACAAATATTAGGTAAGTACACGGATTATAGACATAATTGTTGAAAATTTATTCTAAATTATTATCACTCAATAATAAAATACATTATATAAAGAGATACACATTTCAATAAATTATAAGTTAAAAGTTAAAAATCCAAGATTTGTTTTATTAAATTTTATTAATTTAACATTACATTTCCATTTGATTTAATAAATTATTTTATCGAAATATAAAGTACACGCGCATACAAAACCCAATTACTGAAACTTAATCCTATCATGGGTTATGATAAAAAGTAAAAACGTAGTAGCTATAACAAGGGAAATTTTTAAGTGCGGTCTGTATATTTTTTATTCTTTTAATGGCTCTTTTAATTTTTAAGTATCTTGGTATAAATAATATTTAAATAATGCCATCGCAAATTTTCATGCGCGTCGTTATTTTTTAGGGAATAAAAATATCGTTTCATGTGTAGAAAATTTAGAAAAATATTTACAGACTATTTGAATAACTCATTAAAATGAAATGTATAAAAAAATGCTTATTTGCAATTAGTGTAAAATAATATTTTATTGCAAATCGTGGAAACGATGATTCGCGCAAATGAAAATTAGCAATCTAATTAAAAAAAAATCACTTTTTAGATTCCTATCAAAATCTGATGACAGATTCGATTTGCGGATAGTTAATTTAAATTTGAAAATTCAGTTGAGGTACAACTGAAGTTAGATCTAGACTCACCGTAGTTCGCTGGGAAAACTTAAACTGGGGAAAAGTTCTGTTAGCACTGCGGAACTCAATCACAAGTCACAGGAAAAGTTCAAAAGTTCTGTGATTATATTTTTTATTCGAATATTTGTGATCGCAAAGTTCTCTGCGAACGAATGGGCGCGCCAAAGTTATGTGGCGATAGGTTCGTGCAGCGTGCTTATATCTTGCTGAAAGCGAAGCCTGCACGCATGCGCACCCGTCATTCATCATACACTCTCAATGACCGCCTCCGCAACCGTCGTCGCTCGTCAAATGTCCACTTTTTTATAGAGCAATTAGAATAAATTAATTAAACTGTTCAAATTTGTATTAAACTGGGAAATATATTCCAATTTTCTTGTAAATTAAGTAAAATTCCTTAAAAATTCCGTGTATTATTCCTATAAATATCTATTAAAAAGTGTAAGATCGTAATTTCAACCTTTTTTTATGATACATGATTCTATACCCGTATTGTGATGATTCTATGAAATTTCTATCGTCATAGTGAATGTACTTAGACTAAATAATTTAAAAATGTCTTATCGTAAATTAAATTTTTATTTTGAACAATGTTTAATTTTAACATGAGTTTAATTTGTAAAATTGATCCATCGAAATCACACCTGTAAAATTAGATACTTACGTAAGCCCTTAAAAACTTTAACAATAACTGTAAAAAAAACTTTGTTACGACAGGAACAAGAGAATAGGACATTTAGAAGACTTCATAATTACTTCATTTCTTTCTTGTTTTAATACCTTAAACTAGAAATCCTAGTAGTTCAAGAATGTATGAAAACTTTTTACGCAACAGGACTTATACAAGAGCTCACTTGAACACTTGTTACGTGAAGAACTTGGGTGATTTCTAAAAATAATCTCTGTAGGACAGAGGTTTCTAAACTTTATTTTTATTACTTTGAAAAATTTTGTTGATCGATTCAGCCTAGTTTTTTATTAGGGAATACCTTGACGTATAACCAATTCTTGGCTCTGTGTCGGATTTCCACTGCCCAGAAAGTGCCGACTTATCTCTACTATGTTCGTTCGCACTTCTTTCAGTGGTGAGGTACATAATATATCATGTTATAAACCAAGTGGGTTCAGAATTTAATGCCAACGTGGAATATCATAGACAACTTTGGGAATCTCTGCTCCACATTACACATAAGGTCATACCTACATGCTTTAGATATGTTTTTTTTCTTTTCATAAGTACACCTCAGGTATGCTTTAACTTTTTAACTCCTTTATCTGACGAACATTAGACATACTTTTATAATTCTAGTTTTAGAAAGAACAATTTAGTTGAATGTCACCTAACTTTATAAAACTAGCGAACCCGGCGAACTCCGTTTCGCCACCCTATGTTTAAATACGAAACGAAATGTTAGATACATATATGGCGCTGTATGTAAAAAATGATTTTCCCGATTTTCCCGCTTTTTTGTGGAAATGTTTCCTGAATTTTCTTTGCTATAAACCTCACGGAGTCGGAGATCTTTCTAACGAATGCAAATCCGTGGAAATCGGTTCGTGCGTTCCGGAGTTATATAGCGTCAGGAAGGAAACCCCGACTTTTTTTTATATAGTAGAAGACTGTTGAAATGTTTCCTGAATTTTCTTTGCTACAAACCTCACGTAGCCAGAGACCATTCCAACGAATGCAAATCTGTGGAAATCGGTTCGTGCGTTCTGGAGTTATAGCGTCAGGAAGGAAAACCCGACTTATTTTTATATAGTAGAATAGAACAAGTCAACTTCAGTTCCTTATAGCGAAACTGTCAGGAATCTGGGGGTATACTTCGACAACACTCTTTCCTGGAAACATCATATCAGAGAGGTAAGTAAGAAGGTTTATGCAACTGTGGCGTCTTTACGACGCTTACAAAATTTCCTTCCTCTCCCGACCAAAATTTTATTAGCACAATCCCTCCTTTTGCCTATACTTGACTACGCCGATGTGAGTTTTGTCAATCTCTCCGTAGACCAGTTAAACAAGCTTGAACGTTTACAAAATCTCTATATACGATTCATATTTGGTCTACGGAAATATGACCATGTATCTGAGTTTCGGTCTCAACTCAAATGGCTACCGATCCGATTTCGCCGGGATGCTCATGTGCTACATCTTCTTTATCAGGTACTGTTTTTTCCGAAAATGCCGAAATATCTCAAAGAAAAATTTGTGTTTAGAGGTAACAATGCTGAACCTGTTCGGTCGACTGAAATGCTCCGATTAATAATGCCAGAACACAACACCAACTTCTATGACACTTCATTTACCGTGCAGGCAATCAAATTGTGGAATGCTTTAACCTGTTCATATAAAGAATGCACAATCCTTATCAAGTTTTAAAGCATTGGTGCGTGATTATCATTTCTCTCGCTGTACTTAATATAAATTATTTATATTATATGTATTCGAATATTATACTATTATTACGTAACAGATTCTTATTTGATTGTGAATATATTATATTGTATCTATTATATATTATATGGATATATCTTTACGCAGGTAATTTATTTAGTCTTATATTTATTTCTTTTATAAATATATATATTTATGCTCTACCCTTCACCTTTCCTCTAATTTAATTTCTCCTCGTACGTCCGGTTTTCTGGAAGAAATCGCTGCATAGCGATAAGACCGCCAATTGTTGTAATGTATCCTTAGATTAAGTCTTTTTGTAATGATTCTAAGAGCAATAAAGTATTAATAAATAAATAAATAAAACAAGGACAAACCTGGGATTGAGAAAAACTGATGTGCATTATTTCGCTGTTAATAATATATAAACGTTAAAACCAATTTTAAAATATTGCAACACATATTTGAAGTATGCGTAAGTCGGTAATGCAAGAATATTTTTCACAAGTTTTATTGATGAAAATAAAACCTTTACAACTCCGACGTTACAAATTAAGATACATAAACATACGATAGACAAATGAAGAACATACTAAAAGTGTATTACCTACCCTGTTTTATTAACAAGGTAATATAATCGTAATGATTCGTATTAAGACGGAAATACCATACAAATAGTATGATGTACCGAGTAATGTTAAGTAGAAATTACGCAATGATTAAAGAAATTGTAGAGAAGAAATTATACTGGACTAAATGAACAACTTATATCTAATATAGTCGATTTGGTTCGGTTGATTTGGTCGTAAAAAAGAAACCAAATCAACCGAGGATGTAAATCCGGCAAATACCTTGGTGTCTACAACCTATGGTAGTAGTTTAGGTATGTATTTCGTAGGTAAATTGCATATTGAATCTTGATCTAAACTATAAGGTAACTAATTAGAAAGACATTTATAGGTGGATACGTGAATATTGGATAATCATTCGATGTTTTACATCATAATATTCATTATCAAGACATTTCCGTTTATTGATCTCGTTTTCTTTGCTTAGGTAAATTTTCAATCTAATCTTAAATGCAAACAGTCCATAAAGCCTATTTCACAATGAAACGTATTGTGACTGCGCACGATTACGTGCAATGAGTAATACCTACTACCTTATCTAAATAATTATTTGTTTAAAAGATAATCGTCATTATTTGAACAACGTAAATTAAAGAATGTAAAATCATCTTACGAATTGAATAAGTGTTATATGAGCTAACTCAAAAAGACTTCAGTGATTTTGAAATTCTTTCACCAATGGAACCTATATTCATGTTTCTGAATTATTTTTAATCAAGACCTAAGAATAATGTAAGCCATATTCTGATTTTGTTTTCATCCCGGAAAAACCGGGTGGAACTGAGCCAAGAGTCTCAAAGACTAAGATATATAGATAAGAAGACAATTAAAACAATTTATTTAACTTAACAAAGTGTATCTGATAAATATTATGAACCGAAAGTTAAACAAAAATTTACATCAACAGTAATTCTAAATGTGTAAACATTGGAAAATAGAAAAGTAGCACAAACAATTCCGATTGCAAAATTCGAACTAGACCTACCTAAATAGGCGAAATATCGATCACCGATGTTGAACGAACTTTCAAGGATTTCAAAAGTGTTACGTTGAAATTTTGCAAATAATTAATTAATTAGAAATACACAACTAATTAAACAGTAATTTCAACTTCTTATAATTATGAATGTACACGTAGGTACATTACATTGTAGTGTATACGTACATTTACAGATACATATATTAAAAATAAATAATAACAGAATTTATGTTATAAATAATAAGTATTACTGGTGATGTTAGCTAACAATTTTCAATTACCGGAACTAAACTTCTCTTCCTGTAGACTATAATTGATAAGGGAAAATCGAAGTGGAACTTGAAAATAACATTTCAATTAAATTAAAAGTTGTTTGTTTATGAATAGTATATCAGTATACAAGAACATCAACAATTATGGATTTGTATCTTTATCCAATAGGTACCAAAATATTATTTTATATAGGTACCTACATGATGGTTTTTTCCCAATATAGTATATCTAGTAATATCTTTAAAAACGATCAAACCCAGAAATGCAGTTACAGCATTACATAACGTAATTTTCAAACAGGTTGATGAAAGACTACATATATACATATTACATGGTCGCTAGACATTATCCTATTCATCTACTCATCCACAAAAGTCAAAGCTTTCGTACAAACACGTGTGTGAGATATTGTTTTCTTAGTAGTTTTCCTCATAATGTATTACGAGATAGGAATATAAGACTTAACTTTAAGACTTCTCGTTTTAATAAAGGGAAATCATTTCACATACTTATTTTTATTTCATTTGCTCTAAGCTCGTACTTTAGGTACCCGTGGTAGGTACCTAAAAGTTTTTTCGCCTGCAGGGTGTTCGGCCCTTACGATTTCTCGGGTAAGCAAATATACTTTTGAAATAGCCTGCTAAGCGACGTAACTTTTATAAATATCGAGATAACGTTCATGTAACGTAAAATTTATCATTATAAATATTGTAATGATGAATAGCAAATTGATGTAGTATTAATCTATACTAATATTATAAATGCGAAAGTAACTCTGTCTGTCTGTCTGTTACTCAATCACCCCTAAACTACTGAACCAATTTGCATGAAATTTGGTATGGAGATATTTTGATACCCGAGAAAGGACATAGGCTACCTTTTATTGCGAAATATGTACCACGGGCGAAGCCGGGGCTGACCGCTAGTAGAATATGAAATACCCTAATATTATTTTAACATATCTACTTATCATATTAAACACAAAAAAGACAATATCTGAGTAGGTAGATAACTGCTGATTATATGATGATATCAATTGTTAATTAATCAAACCCTTTACCATATAAAAAATAAAAAAATAGTAGGTAAAAAGCTCGCTTAACTAAAATAATAGTGTGATACAACTTTGGTCAACTACGGCATAACAACTTTGGTCTTAATTGGATTGTTTTCACTAAAAATTCAACGAATACTTATTAATTGAAAATTGGAATTTACTGAACAATAATAATTCTCAAGTTGAGTTCGGCGTCATGAACTTTTCAGAACTACTCAAGTCTCAAACAAGTAACTCGAGCAATATAAATCTTAAAAGCTAAATAAAAACAGAAGTCAGATGTTCCTGTAAAACATTATTTGATAAACGAAGATTAATTATAACTTCACTGTTTGATTTAGTAGATACCTTTTTAAGCTGTTATTCATATACCTAACAACTTTATACTTTTACATTTTATAAAACGCAGAATATTATTGAGAGATGATTTACAAATTTTTCGATTTTATTTATAGAATGTACTGATTTGCTAAGACTGATTTGTGTATTTATGACATATTCTATGTATATTTTTAAGGTGTAAGGAAATTATACGATTTGTAAGCATCTAATTTCTAGATAATCTAGATATTCAGGCTAACAGTATCGGAAAAACTCCTAAACGCTTAATGTCTTATTGATTTCTTTACGAGGCATACAAGGCAGCAATTAATATTTTTTTATTGGAAAATGCTCGCTCATTAATATTAAACTGTCGAATTGACTTTCTTAATGTGACGATTTCCGTTAAGTCTGACATCCAATGGAATTTTTCCATGAGCGATAAATGATATTTAAAGAAGAAATACCTGCTTAAAATGTTAAAAAATATCATATTTGTAACATTTAGGTCTATTATTAAATATTCTCAACGCGATGCGAATTCGACACGCAAATTATTGTAATATAATATAATGCAGGTGAGAGCATAGTACCTAGTGGATATTCATATATAATTTGTTTTAACAAAAACCTGAACAGCCTTTAAATTGTCAGAGCTAAGCAAAATTTAATAGGGACCAACGGGAAGACACAAGCTTTCAAATAAAAACTATAGGTAACAAAGACAAACAATTAATGTCGAATTGAGAAAATATCGCGTTGCGACTTGCGAATATCGTATTCGTCGTCGTCCGCGTCGTAGGCCTATGAGTCTATGAGACGGTTAAATTCAAATTCAAATTCAAATTCAAATTGCTTTATTTGCAGAATGTAGAATACAGATGTTTGTAGATACAGATAATATTAATGGTGCTATGACTGAGCAATGTATAATAAATATAATAAATGTAGTATTATGATGTGCCCAAATTTGAGTTCAATCGATCGGATCAGAGACCTTTCAGAGTAGTAACCATAATAAATTAAATATGATAATAGTTAATATATTATAAGCTTATTAAAAGCTATACACAACATGAAAAATCTAATCGCACGACATGCTTCTACCACATTAATTACAGTAGATAGGAATAGAAGTTTCTAGTTGTAGCTGATAACTAACTTAATTATTTTTGTACTAAAAATCATATTATAATTAGGTATATAATATATAATAATTATTTTGCTGTTTTAACCATTTCTTTTAACTGTCGTTCCTTTCGTGTTATATTATAAAAAATACCTTCTGATAGCAATAAGTCCCCGGATAATTCGCATAAACCTTGTTAAGCGATTATGTAAATCCGTTATTTATCCCCAAACAAATCGGTTCGAACTCGATTTACAAATTGGTTCTCTATTTGTATCTTAAGATACTCAAATCCGATCGAATACTATACGATATTTAAAAAAAAATTCAAAGCCCTATTACTAATCTAACTAAACTTTACAATAGTCTTTTGTGAATAAATATATCATTTCGTTACAATTATTATGGTACTACGATACGAAATTACCTTTTTTTAGAAGAAGTCTAATCTCAATGATATCCAAAATTGAATCACTGAATGGCCCTTGCCCAACCTTCATTTGTTAACATTAGGCATAACTATTTAAGGTATATTTCAACCTAACAAAATGAAATAATATTAACATTGCGATTGTATTATTGATATCCAGGGCTATATCGATTAAAAATTGTCTGCGATATTAAATATGAAAGCTTCATATTTTTTATATCGTTTTTAAAGCTTGATAGATATTATTAAGTGTAACACGAACCTAAATATCTTAATTCTTACTTCGTACATTGAGATATACATATGCAGACTACACCGCCTACATCACTTATGTTCCGCTCACCATAAGCCATATGGATTAACTGAACGCTCATTTTTTATTTGTTTTAAAGTGAAACGCATCAAATATGCCTTCGTGTGTGTTACGATATTGCACAAATAATACAAATAATACGAAAAAGTGCAAAGGTATAACTTTCATCGGTAAGTACTTACCTAACTAGATAATAATTTTTAAAACTTAGTTAAAGCAAAAAAATGGCGCACAGATTTTGTTCGTGGTGTCTTCTCCATACCTACGTATCTAGTAATATTATCTCAATGACTTCGTATTGATTTTAATTACGTGATATAGGTACCTACTAGGTTTAATATCATGTCGATAATTATTTCGTGTATATAAGTACAGCTGAAACATTTTATGATAATATTTTGTAATCCTTGATAGAAATAATAGTCTATGCATGAACAACTTTAGCACTCAGAATTATTATTAAAATCTGTTTAATAATTATTTAATTATTATGTAACCTTATATTTATTGTCTCTGGTTTTCGTTCTTCGAGAGATGATAGTCTATGGACAATGTCATTTAACCTTACGGACAAAAGGCTAAACATTTCAAAATTACCTATGTGAAAATCGCCCAAAAAATGAGTATTTCGATTATGACAACTACTTATTTACCTTAATTTGTATTATTATTTGGACCTAAGTCCTAAATAGGTCAATAACAAAACCTCTTTACAGCGGTATATTTCTTCTTGCCTTACCTACCTGCGGAACTGAACCGCAAAGTAGATTTGATGAGCGGATGGATGGAACCAACCACTGGAGCCTTGGAAAATGACAATTTTTCATGTGTGAATAAAATCGCCGCGTTCGTCGGGGTATAATATACAGAAGGTACCTAACAATATAGTTTATAAACATAATAATATGATGTACCTACATTTTGCTTATGGACTCATTACCGTGCTATAACCGTCCAAATACAAATAAACATTACCTAAATGGAAGACGATAACTGTAATGTCTCAGTAGTTATTCAGAATACCTATCTCAATAAATAAGATACAGTACAAGAACTATTCCCGAGGTACCTACTAAGAATGGTAATGTAAATAATAATTATCTACCAAACCATTAGGGTGTAAATAAAATGGCACAATAAAAACTAATTGTCGTAAAAGTTTGTTATGAATAGAATTAAAACCCAATCCTATGGTGTTTTCTGAACGGAAAATCAAAGCGACATGTTAGGTCGAAATTAACATTTTAATTGTAAATGCCATAATGTTTTTGGCGTAGTTACAGACGATGCGATGGCTCGCCATTGTCCTATGGAAAATCACCCATACTGTGATGACACTCCATTGAACACATGACATGCTCCTAATCGATTAATGAACAATTACAATTTTACACGATACACCTATCTATAAAAGTTAAAAACGATGAGATCAGCAGCCAGTCAATGGATACATAAACGTCTTTGATCATATTTACTAGGTATAACTAGCCTAGGTATACTCAGTCTGATTTAGCTTCGCGTTCCAGTCGAGCACGTGTTCATTTATATACCTACCAAATTTTTTTTGAGGGAATATGTGAATATAGGCTTTAATTCACGAGACAACGGTTCATAATAAGTTTTATTTGGTTATTCCTACGTATTGAAAGAGCCGCGGACTAGGGCTGCTTATGAAGGTAACTACGCTATGTGTAAAAATATCTGGATTGTTTTCGTTTCGGATGAAACATAAAAATGGTATCATCTCACTTGTACTTACTTACTTACTTACTTAATATCCTAAGGCCCCTAGGTGGGGCAGAGGGCGTCGACAGTACATCGCCATGTATCCCGATTTTTGGCAGCATGTTTTATTTCACTTGTAAATTAATTTATTACTTAGCTGATCCTAATGTTATCCAATCAAAGTAGATTTTTCCTGTCAGCGTCTTTAGCAAATAAAGTTAAATTTATATCACGATCAGTATTTATACCATTACAGTATCTTTTTTTTTTCGTTTTGTGTCCATCTTTTTAGCAATTATCCAGAAAGTTGAAGGTGGTCAAACATAGCGCGCTTGCTGCTGCTGGCTATATTAGCCCTTGCGCACTGGCCCTCGCCTGTAGATATAATATCTACACGCGGAGACAGACAGGCCTGATATTATAGTGTAGGTACCAAATAGCAACAATTTTCACAGAAATTGAAACACCTCACCCTTACCCACCTTACCTTTATTAGTTTATTTTCGTTAGAATGAGTGTTTATCAATTGATTCAATAGCTATCCTTCTAATAACTACAACTTAGGTACTACAAGGAATTTTAATCGTAATATAAATAGATCTTCAATAACTAAATACACTCGAGAATAATAGCTCTATTTTGCTTGTAAGATATTCCAATAATTAATCATTATTTATTCTGCGGTAAAATGACAAGGGTACGTATGCTATTAATTATAGAACATAATATTGTATTCTTTTCAAAATGCTATCTAGTACCTGAGTATCTCTACTCATTAAACATTATTTAAAATTACATTGGGAATAGGTATGGTCGAGCAAATACAATTCCCGCGATGAGGATCAAATTATTATCTCTTAATTTAAATTTTGTCTTAAAACAATACCTATTAAGGCTATTGTATCTAGATAAAGATTTATAGTACTTAGTAGGTACTTAGGTGTTGTATGTCTGCTTATAGGTACCTACGAAAAACTACTATTCTAATGAAAGTTCATTAAAATTCTAAATAGATCTCATTTAACTTAGAAGAAAAATAAGTTGATCAATAAAATAAGTACAGAATAATAAAAAAAGTATTTAAGCAAGAATAATAACTAGTAGATAGGCAACTATCGTCCTGAACTACCAATCCGATGATTTCACTTTCGCACTTCCCAAAAATCTATCAATTGCACTTTTCAATCCATCAAAATGACAATTCTCTCGTTTCTTATCACAAATATAACTTCATTTCATTTCAGGTAATTACAAGCAGTGTTCTTAGGCAAATGGTGAGACTACAAAATGTCAATGAAATCGCGAAATATTAAATCAAAAGTGACGGTAGATACAGAAAGTCTACGAAGCTTTTGTGGTTTTAGTTTTGACAAAGGCAACTATAAATTGTTTATATACACAGTGATCACGTTTATCACGGTTCTTGGTATATATTATATAACAAAGGATTGGAAAGGTTTCACAGCACCAGAGGAAGTGGATTTAGGGTCAGTTAGAATCTTATCGCGTACTTATCGCCGCAGGCACAATCGTAGCAGAAGACAAGAATAATTGCGTTTTGGATAAACTTTATCATACAACATAATTTATCATAGATATTATATAGCATATTATATAGCATGAAATAATAAAGTTTTAGTAAAACATTAATTAAATAATGTTTTGTTATGAATTTTAAAATGTGGATTGTTTTATAACAATTTTTATTAATGAAATAAAAACAAAGTAAAATATTCGTTTTTTTGTTTGATTGTAACACAGATTTACTCTACAGATTATGTATTAAGAAACTTTACAACTAATTTATAAAGACATAAAATGTTTATCTACAATCGAAATAAGTACCTATTCATCCATACTCGCCTGTGGATGTATAATCTACCGCCGGAGACAAAGTAAGTACATATAGTAAGAGTAATAAGAGTTTTATTTTATTTTTTTATTTTTTTTTTATTTTTTTGAGTTTTTTTTTTATTTTTTTTTACTTATAATAAGAGTTTTTTTAACAAATGTTTTGTTACTGCTAACAATTATATATAAAATATCGTTACATCTCTGTAATCAATGCTAGGTAAACCTACATAATATGAATAAGTAATAAGAATATCTTCGCCTTTATTTCATATAGATATCCATTTTATATATGAAATAATTTAATTGTTGAATAAAATTTAACATAATTGTTTAAGCAACTTTTAAATCCAACAATTTTATCTCATCATGTACAAGACTCAAATTAGCAAAACATGCAATAGGACTGGCTCCTCCATCTTTAGAACTCGTCGAAGCCAGCCCTAATAAATGCCCGTCTTGTACTAACAAATCCCCAGCTCTCACTGGACATTTTTTCAAATCTTTTACGCAAATCACATTATTTCTTTTTAAATTATTTCTCCATTCTATTGTTACATTATCCGATTTTTGAGCAATTGTTGCAAGTTGAAATGACAGTGACCGGCCCCCACGAAAGGGTCTGCCTATTACGTATGCTTTAGATTTAAAGTTTATTTGTTCTGCTATTTTTATTGAGGTGGCACATTTCGACATATCTTCATAACTTGATAAAAGTACAAGAGCCTTTGTCACGACACCTTCATGAGGAATTGCTTCAAAAACATCGACTGGAAACCCTTTTTTACATTGTGGGCTGGAAATAAACATATTTATCATACCTATTTAAATATTTTTAATCCATTTAGAAGTAATGAACAACCAAATAAAATTGTTCTTACTCTATTGGACTGCCTAAATGTAGCCGAACAGAACCAGATCTAAGACACAATTCATGCGCCAAAACTGAAGTTTTTGAAAGCACAGCCCCCACGCATATTAATTCGAGATTGACTATCGATTGAATTCGAGCCACATATTGATACATATCGATTTTGACTAAGTTACAATCTATTTTTGTATCAGCATTTAGTAACTGCGCATTGAAACCTCTATAATGTATAATAAAATTGTTGAAGACAATGCCTAAAATTGCTATAAAAATTGCTGCCAATAACGCAACGATACTTATTTTGCTGGTACGCGTACGTTCATCCCATGGTATTGTTATAAAATTATAATGAAATTCATAATCATCGTATTCTATATCCTCTTGAAATGCGGTATTATTATCCGTATCCTCCATTTGCAAAAATGATAACAGTTTGGCAAAATAATTAACGGTTTTATCAACTAGTAGGCTTTGATATTGGTCTGAGTTATCAAATTATGTAATGTTGGTTTTTCTTCCTATGGCTGAGCAAGTAGACATACGTGAAAAGTTCTTAATTATTTGAAGATTTCTTAGGGAATAAAAAAATTTTGAGACTTCATTTTTTTTTTTCAAATATTCCTTGCTATAAAAGTAACTAAAAATGTTCAATGATCAATCCAATAATTAGCTCATATCAGTAGGTAACTCGACATAAAAGAATTGACACAATATTATAAATAATTATTATAAATATTAATATAATAATATTTTTTCGTTCGTTTGTTTCTTTAAATTTTTACGTTCTTTTTTAACATCCTCTGTCCCGGTTAATGCAGTAGCATTAAAACCTGCAAATATTCCTAGAATTCGTTAGTTTGCGTTCGTGTATGGAAAAAACTTTTGCAAATATGGGTCCTAATTTTGTGGGTTCGCGTATTCGTAAGAACTTGAGTGAGCCACGTCAGAACCCATTAAATAACCATATTCTTAAATTACAAATATAGTCTACACATTGGCTTCTATATGCTCCACATATGCTCCAAATGCCCCCATTTGGCTCTTTCCTATAATATTTTTAAACGTTTTGAAGGGAAACCAGACTAAATAATATTTTTTAATCTGTATAAATGTACATTTAAAAAAAATATGGACGTTAATATATGTCAATGTCAGCCGACAGCCGACGTACAAACGCTGTCAAAAATCAAAATATTGTGTTGAAAATTGAAATTGTGGTTGATAGGTGGTTGAAATTCGAGTTTGTTGTGGTATATTTATTAATGTGCCAAAGTATGAAAGCTATATGGAAATTATATAAATTTTAAGCACAAAAATTATCCATTGATTTATTAAAATAGTCGCAATGCCTACTGTAATATTACTCGATGTGTCTCTCTCCATGAGCCGACCGGTTCCCTCTTCGGACTCCACAGAAACTCAAACCAGGCTAACTATTGCTTCAGCGGCTATCAATACCTTCTTGGATTATTTATGCGTACATACAAAACTTGAATATGTTGCACTTGTTACTTTTTCATCTGCTTATGAAGGTAAATAGGTTATTTGCTTTTTGATTGTCTTTTAACTGCGAACCAGTTGTTTAATTAAACTGAATTTTGATTTTTCTTGTTCCAGTTGCAATACCATTTACTCGAGAATATGATAATATCAGAGCAAAACTTCCACATCTTGAAGAAGGAGACAAAACATGTATAGAAACTGCGCTCCTTGGTGTCAATCAACTCATTCTTAATGAATGGGGCTATCAAACCCCTGTACAGATAATATTGGTAATCATTTTCATTGTTTTACTTCTCTGTTTTGTGATTCAGAGACAAGATATTAATATTTTACTGGATATAATATATTTCTGATTTATAACAGAAATTCTTTACTTCTGTACTTACCATATCATCTAATTACTAAATAGAAATGAATATGAAATGTTCTTATAATTATATTGTAATAGGTTACAGATGGAAGTTGTGGAGTTGGTACTATTGGAAGGAACCGCATTATGCAAGCCCTCCCTTTACCTCCTACTTACCCTGTACGAATACATGTATTGCCAGTCGTAGGACCACATGACACAAGTTTACAACATGGTAAGATACATTATTATTAAATTTTTGTACTAAATTTGTATGTATAGATCTTACATGCCTATTTTGGTTTCCTTTACGTAAATATGTATGTACTTTTGTTTCTGCATTATGAGAAACTAGCTTTCCAATGGCGACATCGCCCGCGCAGTCAAAGAAAAACCAGTAAAACCGTTCCCGTGGGATTTCCAGGATAAAACCTATCCTATGTCCTTTCTCACGTATCAAAATATCTCTATACCAAATTTCATGAAAATGGGTGCAGTAGTTAAGGCGTGATTGAGTAACAGACAGACAGACAGAGTTACTTTCGCATTTATAATATTAGTAAGTATGGATAATGCTTGTGAATGAAATTCTTGATCATTGATGATGATTTCAGCCATGCCACTTTATCAGAAGATTGTAGATCTAGCAAGCAATGCCAACAGTTCCACGGGTAATATTTCAAGAGGTGCCATCTATTGTCCTGATCAGTTAAATGTACCTGGAGTGAGTTTGGTCACTAAATTTTTCATTTATTTTTGTTACTAAAGTCAAATATATTATATTAACTTATGGTCTGAATTTTCAAACCAATTCTCTTGAATCAATCATTTTTTTTACATTATAATTCACTAGCTTTTCTGATTTTCTCCTACCGCTTTTTTAAGTAATTAAATCGAAGTTCAGTTTAAGTCCTCTAATCTCCATACGGAAGCATTATTAAATACATTAAATTGAGTAATTAACCTTAATTTTGAAATTTTATTTATTATTTTATTACAACATAATATATAATATTATAATATATCAAATTCGAAAAAAAAAAAAAAAAAAAACTTATTTCGTATAAACGGGACTTGATTGCATCAATTTATTAACCTGCAAACATATTTCAGGTTGTAGCCGCAATGACCCGTCTCTGTGAACAGCAATATCAAGAATTCTGGTGTTCGCTCAAGTGTGGGCAGTTAGAAGCTCGAGTGCAATTGTTTCCCGCGCCACAACCGGCTTCACACGAGGGCCTATCTGCTACTTATACAATTTCTCACCAACTACATGTCATTGGATTTATAACACAACAGGATTTAGGTATGGAGATGTTTATTCACATTTATCATCTTCTACATTGATACAAGTACATACAGCATGATGAAAATGGGGATATAAGTACTTAAATAAAAAATTATGTTTCGTTTTCAGGTACACCAATAGCTATAAGCAAACATCTTATAATACCGCAAGCTCAATCGGGTAATAATAATAATGCGAATCGGGAGAATTATGGATCTAAAACACCTACTAAGGTAAAATTATTTATTCATTGATAGCTGCTGGCTTTTTAAAGTTTTTATTTTTTTTATTTTTCTATATTTCAATTCTAGGAAGGCTCAAGTACTGATGGTTCAACTGACGAAGATATGTCTGATCCCAGTAAAGTTCCAAACTTTTGTGTATTACTCCATGGTGCACTTAAGGTAATGTTATTTATAAATCTTTCGAATTTTAGACAAATAAAATATTATTTATTACAGGTATATAAATAATAAATACATTGAATAAGTTAAATTAGTTGTGTTGCGTTTAGTCGGTTACGTTGCTAACTTATCGACAAATTTTTAAAATTTATATTCTATCTTTGTCTAACGAGGAAAGGTTTTAACTGCTAGTTTATTGGCATACTCCGCTTCTACGTCAGTTTATATGTATTGTAAGTGTAACAACGTACGTCGTATACCATATTATAGTTTTATTTTACACTGGCACGTAATAAATAAAAACGCAAAAATGCGTAGGTGGAAGGTATGTCAGCGATAGTGCAGCTCGGCGCCGACTGGTGGGGCACGCTGTCGGCGTGGTGCGAGGCGTCGCGCGCGCGGCGCTCGTGCCTGCTGCTGAGCGCGCTGCGCCCGGGCGCGTCCGCCGCGCCCTGGCTCGGCGCGCTCGACCAGCTGGGGCCCGCTGACGAGACCGCTAACAATGGTGAGCACTATAAAACATCGATAAAAAAAATTGAGTAATGTAGTCTTTTTTTTTCATAATTTTTTTAAAGTTTTTCTTTTTTATAACATCCTTATTTTTCATTATACGTTCTTAAAAATCAGTTAACAAGGTACTCTTTGATATTTAAAAAATAAAACTATATAATATGTAATTATTAAAATTTATTTATTCATTTTATTTTCAGCGGAGACGTTTCCAGTGCGCTCATGGCGCTCGTACAGCGGCGGCGGGTCGGGCTGCGCGTGGGCTCGCCCGCACGCGCTGCTCGCTGACGTGCAGAAAGTGCTCAGACACGCGAGGAAGTTGCCGGACAAGACACAACATTTGTATAAGGTACCTACACTTTGTGCACTTTATTTGTCATTTCTCATTCATCATTCATTCAGGTCATTTGGTGGTTAGAACTTGTTTTTGTGATATGTTTTCCATGGTTGTTTTATTAGTAAATAAATAAATACAAAATTTAAAGTGAACATTCAATCAAATTCTAATTTTACTTTATATTTCGCTGGCGGTTCGTTATACAAATATAAAGTATACACATTACAGAAGTCACCTTAACAAATTAAACTATCACAACTAACTCAGATCGTACAATGCGCCCCTGTACTATTATTTGTATTGTACGTTCCCGATGGAGACGTGCATAGCCCGGCATAGCAAATAAACCAACAATTTTCATACAGGAGTTGAACAGACTGCGCCGTGCGGCAATCTCGCTCGGCTTCTCGGAGCTACTAACGTGCGTGGGCAGCGCGCTGGAGCGCGAGTGCGCGGCGTTGCCGGCCGGCGCGGCGCCCGACTGCGCGCTGCAGCTGGCGCACGCGGCCGCCGCGCTGCGAGACCCGCGCACCGCGCTCGACATCAAGCACACGCTGCAACCGCTCGCTGCCAGCTTCACTGTCTCTTCTATGTCGCCGCAGGGATGTTTGCAGAAGCTTGTATAGACTGTTTTTATGCTACAATGCTAAAGAGATGCACATCCCTGGTGCGCCGTGTGCGGGACAGCCCCAATGTAATCTACGGACTATCCGAGCGTTATCCAGAAGGACTGCCCGCTTTATCCCCACTGTCATGGGCTTCACCGGTAAATCCAACCTCCTTAAATATTGTTTTAACCCCTCAGCTGTCGCGGCGCGCCGCCTCAAAAAGGTGCTGTCTGTCGGGCAAATTCGAGCTTTCGGCGCTGATTTGCCGATTTTTTTCGATATTAAAATTTGTGATATAAACTTTAACCTGTGAGACTCTTGTAAATTTTGATGCTAACTAGATAACCAAACTTTATATTAGTTACCTTACTTACTCCCTGGCATGCTTATTTTACTTATTAGAAGCATTTTTTCCCACATATTTTGAATAAATGTTACATTGTAAAGAAAAATACTCATAAAAAAATAATATCAAGGTATTTTAGATTTTTATTTTTGTATTTTCATACTAGAATAGACAATCTTTTGAGTGAATATAACAAAAACATAGGTTTATTTAATAAAAATTCGAGAAAGTTGATTATGAATATCATCGTTTACGCATGAGCATAAGCGGGCGCGATCTCCAATCATGTTCATACAAATACAGACTTTACAGGGTGCTCCAAAATGACAACATTTCAAAATTTTTTGCTACTTGTTTTTATTTTTATTTTAATCAAAACTAGATAAAAACTAACAGTAATTTTTACTTTTTGGAAATATTTAGGTTTTTATTAATGTTTAAAAATCGTCTTATTCCTAAATGACGTTATTCTTATAGTGGGCTTTGTTCTAACGTCTGTATGTATAACGTCTCCACATGTCTAATTTATTTTCTCTTAAAATTTGCATTTAAGAAAATATTTTTTGTGGTAACAGTAGCATTATGAAGAAATGCTTTTTTTTTCTTTCATGCTCTTAATTATTATCTATACATATAATAAATCTGTAGAAGGGTCAATTCTGTACATTGAAAATATTGAAAATATAAATAGCAGGGGGTGTTACTGGATCGATACCAAGCCCAAATATGTGATTAAAAAAATTATTGTCTGTCTGTCTGTCTGTATGTGAAGGCATCACGTGAAAACTAAGGTTTCGGTTTCGATGAAACTTGGTATAATTATACCTTATTATCCTGGGCGTAAAATAGGATACTTTTTATCCCGGAAAAATACGTAGAAAAAATCTTAATTTTTTCCGTGCGGACGGAGTCGCGGGCGGAAGCTAGTAATCGTATAATATGAAATGTTGTCCAACTACAAATCGAAAGGCACTGTATCCATTCAGAAAAATGTCTAAGCTGTACAAATGTGAAATCTACATTTAATTATACCATAACTTAATTATAAACCGTTACATTTAATTTATAAATCAAAAATTTACGGAAATTTGAGTTTGAAACATTTTTTATAAAATACAGCTTATGTAAAGGATAAAAATCAATAAACTTAAAGATTCAGAATAAATAAACAATTACATATAAATGATATTATACATCTAAATGTTATACTTATCATTCTAAAAATCAACAAATAATAGGAATCAGAAAACATACTAAATGAAAATCATTATATTATTATGTCCCTAGTTGTATAGAAGAAAGAATCGTATCATATTATTGTTTTATTAAAAAAATGAACGTTATGCCTTAATAAAATTAACGCTCCCAATCCTATTTATGCATATAACTTAGCCACTCGTTACTCAAATAATTTTGTCCGTGGGCTAAATTAGCTTATGAGTAAATAAATAGTACAGAGATTCTTAAAAAAATATCAATCATCTAACGGATTGAAATAATAGGTAAGTACTTAAATAAATTTTATTTAACTGATAGCACTATAAAAAATTGTTATGAAGCTTTGTGTCTGTACTATTTATATACTCATGTGGTTGTAATGTGTGATGTTGACGCCAATATTGGCCAATTAATAGGAATATTTGCAACTTAGCACAAATAACGTCGAACAGAACGAACTTCTGTTCATTATTTCTTGTAATATATCGAACACAACGACCGCCTTGAGACGACGATTTATTACCACGAGGTTCCACTTGAATTTGATCAGGAAAGTGATGAAAGCTATCCAATCTAGTTTTTATTTTACTTCAATACATGCAGTATTTCCAAGCATATTGTAATTAAGATATAAACTAATCGGTAAAATTGTATTAAAATCGGTTCAGTAGTTTAGTCCTAACTACTAAGTCCGTAGTACACAAACGGCATGGAACTTAAAAATATTTTGATTGGAATAAAATAAAACGTAATGTGTAGAATTTCATGAATAATCCTGGTATCAGGAATTAAAAGCTGCAAATTCCCAGACACTGATCGTGTAAGTATTATTATCTGTTCATTTGACAAAGTATACAGAGTTATATTTTCTTGATTTCAAATACTGTTACGTCCTATTGTTGAAGTAAGCCTTGGAGTGTCTTGTCTTCCATTGCCACAAGGATCGTTGTTCCATTTGAATTCTCTTTTATTGATACTCAAATGCTTACGAATCGGAAAAAGGTAATCCTATCAAATAGTTACTTAGATATTTTTATCTTCAAATGAAAATTAAAATATCAAGGTGGAAGTTTATTTAGGGTTACCTAACAAATAAGTAATTATTGATTATATAGTTTTAGACAGCAATGTGATATCTTCAAATAAAAAAATTGCTTTCTTCTTCTGGGTAATAGAAGCAGTTTTGACACCAAAAATACAATAATTGTTATCGCTAGTCATTTACAAAATGAGAGGATAGATTTATATTTTCAGGCGTACTGCAAATGATGCATTTAATTCGTTTTATTAAATCTGTAATGTTCCAAGGCTATTTAAAGTCATGAATGCAAAAAATAATCGTCTTCAGACAGCGATCTACATCTATGACGTTCTGCCTACGAATGTACTACATATAGTACATAAGAATAAAAAACTCGCACACCGAGGGCTCCGAACAAACCAATTTTTTATTATGTTGGAACTCTAAAATTTTATGATTTTCGAAATTATTCCTCAATCTGCGCTATAAGAGCTTATTTTACCCCAATTTCAAAACTCTACGTACACGGAAAGTACCCTGTAGGTGTCGATTCCCTTGCTAATGTCGAAATTGCTGTATCTTTTGATTGCGTTGGTTTATAAGTTTGATTTTTTCGCAGCTTCAATCGACTCAAGTAATCAATATAAATTTCAGTTAAATGTCACATTACGCGCTCCTTATAAAATGGGTCTTGACAGACAGACAGACAGATGGGCAGATGGGATGGACAGACGTAATCTTATTAGGGTTCTGGACCCTTAAAAACCAAACCCTTTGGGATGCAGCCGTTAATACTGCAATTTTTAGCAAATTTTGACATTTGCAAGGCAATCAAAACCGACAGGGTACTTCCCAAGTACATAAAATCTTTAAATTTGGTAAAAAGCAATGTTTTATAAAAACAGACATAAGAATAATTGCAAAGAACATGATTTTTAATTGCCATTTACAAATAAAAAAGTACTTAATAATTTCAACTTTCAACTACTATGAACGCCTACGTGTATTAACTTGATATTCACATTTAAAACTCAGATTTACAATTTAAAAGATACCTACAGCATAATAAAAAAAATAAGTTTGTACGAAGCCCTCGGTGCGCGAGTCCGACTCGCACTTGGCCGGCTTTTTATTTTTTCTGAAACTTAAGGTTCCCCAATAAATAATAATATGTTGTACAATTAAAGTGTTAAATTTCTTTTTGAGTTTGTCCTACACAAATTACATAGTATCACTTTGTCCTATATATAGGTCATAGTGAAAACCATTGTTCCCTTGTTCATTGTTGTTTGTAGGTTTTTTTACTATTTTTCCAGCATATATATACACTTTTAACCATAATATACTAAAACTAAAAGAATTAAGAAAGAAAATGTGTCTCTGGAATTTTTTCGTAAGCAGGTTACGGACTATAATTTTTGTAGTTGATTATGTATATCGTTTTTAACCTGAGGACAATTATAAATACCACAAAAACGATACCTTTCAATATAAACAAAACATATTATCATGTACATTTTATTTTGTATGAAAATGAAAAATTTAATTAAGACGAAATTTAAAAAATAGTGACGTTGAATTTGTGAACATCCTGTATGCGGATTTTACGGGGAAATTATTGTCGGTTTTGATTTGAAAACGAAATATCTCTAAAATGGAACACAGTATCAAATTTTGAATTATATCATTAAATTCTTCATAAAATTTCTCGTAAAATGATGTAAAGAACAAATACAATATGTAAAAAAAAATATGATTTACCAGGGGTCAAAAACTAAGCAACGTACAGTTAAGTGATAGATACATATTTGAAACCATTATTTATGGTATAATTGCTGGTAATTTTCATTATTTCGGCACATAAACATTAGGTTATATAGTCAATAATAATAAAAAGACCAATAAATAATTACCGTTTTTCAACTTTCCGCAAAATTTTACATTTTGTAAAACTTTAAAAGTTAAAAGTTACTCGACTAAAGTATGACATAATTACTGTTATATTTCGAATATTTATCGGTCAAATTATTATTGGATGGACTTTAAATATTCAGTAATTCATAAGCTATCAATTAAATAGTCGTTTATGCAGATTTGAACTATATTTGCGTTACAATGAGCCAATTTCCAACCGGCGGTGATTTGGCACAGATCTGTGCCCCGACAGACTACGGGTACAAAATTTTTGGCACAGATCTGTGTTCCGACAGACGAGGGTTTAAGGAGGTAGGAATCCAGCCCATTGGTGGACACAACTATGGGGATTATCTCGGCAGACACACCGTCCCACATCTCGAAAACCTCGTGCGCCAGATCCAGATATTTGAGCCGTTTATCTGCCTCGGCCTTAACAAGATTGTCGTCATGTGGAATAGTGATGTCTGCCAAGAAAATCCTAGAAGTTGATATAATTAATAAATTATTATTATTTTATTATTTTATTGTTTTATTTCTCCCTTTTCAGTGGTTTGTTTGCTAGGGGCGCGGGCTATTTAGCCAAGACCCTAGGTAACTTAGGTTTAAGTATCGGTTACAGTAGTTTCGCTGTCACTTAGAAATTTTCGCACAATACGACAAGTATTTAATATAGCTGCCTTTTGCATTGTAGTGTATGTATTTTTTGGTAGATCTAGAAGTTTCAGGCTATGGTGTAAATTAGTTGGGATAACTCCAGTACATGACAAAACTATTGGAATAATGTAAACAGTCCTAAGGTTCCATATTCGGAGAATTTCTTCTTTAAGTTCGGTGTATTTGTGAAGCTTTTCGCTAATTGATTTTTGTATGTTGTGTGTGTTGGGGATGGTGACGTCAATGAGATAAGCAGTTTTTGTGATTTTATTTACGAGGGTTATATCTGGTCTATTAAAATGAGTGGTTCTATCGGTAAGAATAGCGCGGTCGAAATAGATTTTAGATGTTGGGCTATCTAATACGGGTTTTGGTTTATAATTGTAATATGGTATAAGCTTTCCTTTATTAAAATTATATTTTATAGCTAACTTTTGATGAAGATAATGAACTACCTGGTTGTGCCGATGTGTGTAATCATTTTGTGCTAAACTAGAGCATGCTTCCGTAATGTGCTGTATTGTTTCGGGCTGTCTCTGGCATTTGCGGCATCTATTCGTTGGTATATTTTCTTTAAGTATGTATTTTTTGTAGTTTCTGGTATTGATGACTTGATCTTGTATTGCTATTGCAAAGCCTTCAGTTTCAGGGAACAAGTAGCATTTTTCAACCATTCGTTGGACGCTTGTAGATCTATGTAGGATTCTTCTAGTTCTTTTAGGTGTCTTCCATGTAATTCTTTTTGTCTCAATGTATCTATTTTCTGTTTTTCTTGTTCTTGTCTAGTTTTAAAATGAATTTTTTTATGTTTTAGGTTAAGCGGATTAAAGTTGTTGTCTTCTAATGACATACTTATATCCTTATATCTAAGCTTATATCAGAGCTAAATTCAGTAGTAATTTCAAGTAAATAATATAGAAATTATTTTCAGAATTGTCTAATTGACATCTTGTACAAATGGACACTGTAGGTACTTGGTAGGTACCTATAATTTACAGTTTAGTGCTCGTATATAATATAATAGATGTAAATTTTAGAAAACCTGCAGCATTGCAAATAAGAATGAAGAATTCAGATCAATAATTGTTGGAGTAAAGGTATGACTAGATAGGGAGAAAATAAAAGATAAATCACAGTTTTATTTTTAATCTTAACTTTTTTAAACTCTCTAAATTCTTGCGTGCACTTTGAAAGTTTGGTTGAATTTCTAAAGCTTTTTTATACATTGTTTCCGCCAGGTCGTATTTTTTCCAACGATGGTAGAGAACTCCTGAAAAAAATATAATTACACGAATCAGTCTTCTTTAGACCAAGAAGTTATTATTAAAAAGTTATTGCAAAGAACACCTCGTATTATTGAATATTTATTAATTGGTATTTAAAAAAGTCATCAATTCATCATTCATCAGTGATACAAAGTTTTCGATTAATATCTATACTTTATTATATGTACATATAATTCTATACTCATATTATAAAGCTGAAGAGTTTGTTCGTTTGAACGCGCTAATCTCAGGAACTACTGGTCCGATTTGACTTGATGTCCGGTGTTACTTGTTAGAGAAGTGAAGTCCTGTGTCCCCGTAGTGGGAAAAGGGGCAGATGCATTATGCATACATATGTTTCACTGATCGATTTTACTTAGGGATAAGTAGGTGATCAGCCTTCTGTATCCTACCAGACCGAGACCATTTTTTTTCTTCGTCTCCACCGGGAATCGAACCCAGGACCCCTCGGTTCTACGCTCACCAAGGAGGCGGTCAATACCAATGATGTCCGGTGGTAGATAGCCGATTTATCGAGGAAGGCTATATCATTACGCTAAGAAAAACAGGAGCGGAGCCACGTGGGTGAAACCGTGAAGCGCAGCTAGTAAATATCTTACCAAGATTCGCATAATGAATGGGCTTGACGTGATTACCAAATAATTGTATTGACGCCAAAAAGTGCCTCTCTGCTTCATTATATTCATCTATTTTTCCGTAAATATTTGCGATCGCAAATATAACCGAAGGAGACTCTGGTAATTCCTCTAGTGCTTGAGGTATTAGTTTTAATGCCTTGTTGATTTGATCTAAAATTATATTAAATATTTTGTTGCATAACAAATAAATGTAAAAATTTTGACTCGATGTAAGTATGGATGTTTATTTATCAGTCTCTATAACTAGATCACATTTTGAAACAATTCAGCAGTAGGTACTGTAGCAAATTTACAAGAATATATAGACATATTTAATAAGCTATTGATCCTAGTTTAGAAATACATAAATAGTAAATACATAGGTACCTGTGTTATCCAACAACGCAAGCAAATTAGTCCATGCAGAATTGTGTTTAGGGTTTAATTGTATTGCTTTGAACCAATGATCTACAGCAATATTAGTTTTGTTAAGCTCAAGATACTGCAAAAAAATATATTATAACAATCATTAAATAAGGGGTTTTATCAGTAAGGGAGGGATGTTAAACGAACATTATAAGCATAGCTTAAAAAAAGACGTGTGGCACTCGGGGACTGCCGCGGTAATGCTATTACATAGCATGCCTTCAAGCCACACCTCCGCTCGTCGGAGTTGGGAGCGTGAGGTTTTTTCGTTACGGAATTTCTCGATTCGGTCCCCGCGCTCAAGGCCCGCGATAGAAGCTATGCAATAGCTTAAAAAATAGTTGACTTTCAATAGGTACATCATTAAATACCGAGAGGTATCTCTACTGCATATTATGATAGAGCTCAATCTATATAGTTAAAAAGATTATTTAATAACTCAGCCCCCGGAATCACAGACACAATAGAAAATCTATTGTGTCGTGGACCGATCGGGCCGCTGTTGGGTTAATGGGTTTGGGTTAACCGCTCAATGGGTTAAGAAACTTTATAATTTCTAGCTATGCTCGATGCTCAAGAAATATACTAACCAAATTTCCTAAATTATAATGACAATCAGGATAAAGCTTTCGATACTTCAGTGCATTGTGGTAAGCTTTTTCTGACTCCTCAAAATTCTTGATACTCGCCAAAACGATACCTAAATTCATCCAAGCTGCTGGAAAATCTTCTCTGAAATATCACAAAATATAAATTGTTATATAAAAATGTTGTAATAAAAAACTAGATGACATTTAAAATATACTAGCCGAGATAAAAAATAGTTAATAACGACTTTGTTACCTACTTCAATGATATAGCCTTTCTGAGATAGTATTCAGCATCCACAAATTGTTTTTTATTTTTTAAAAGATTCGCCAAATTATTCATTGCTTGGTAGTATTCAGGATGTAATCTAAAAAAGGTTAGAGAACAATCATTAACTTATTAAAATTATATTAAATTCAATAATTCATAATATCATCATGACTCAAGAGATTGAATTTGCTAATAAACTTTATTTGGTTATACATTATAATCATGCATACATGAATCAGAGCTGAACTTACATTAAGAAAAAAATACACATTTTACCTGCCTTATTGCTATCTTATACTCATTAATTGCCCAAGTAACATTTCCCTTAGCATCTGCAGCCTTTGCGACATTGTAGTGGACTTTGGCATTCAAAGGACAAACAAGGAGACCACTTGTAAATAATTTATATTCAGTCTGCCACTCAAATGATCGCTGATAGCTTCTTAGCGCATATAATATTATTAAAAAGAAATAAATAACCATCATGACCTGGAAATTAAATGTGTTAAGTAATAACTAATAACATAATGGGAAAAGGAAGTAAGAATATTTCAACATACCTAGTTTCTAGAAAATCCTTCTGTTTAAAATTAGACATAAATAAAATATATGCTTCTCCTAGTATTAATTGCTTACTTACATTTCTAGGAATATTCAAGGGTCTTCTCTGAAGGATTTTATGAAATCCTACAGCAACAAGCAGGCAATAGCCAGCTGATGGAATGTATAGAATTCTTTCAGCAATAACAAAACCAACAGGGAAGAATAAGTTTGATGCCGGTAAGAATGGAACAATCACGAGACTGCATGACAGAATAATAAGTCTGAAACAATAGAGCATTCTTAAATTCATTGATTTTACAACACAGAACTATGAGGATTTAGAACATAACCGTCATTTTCAAATGGAACTTTGATATATAAATATTAATACATATAAATTTGGAAATATGTATATGTAAAATATCAAATGATACATCTAATTCAACAACAAACTTCTCTGCTCCTCTCAATTCTGGATCCTCAAGTTATTTACTCAATTTCTAAACTCGAACTGATAAAGAATTAAAACTAATTTTAAATATGTATTTTTAAACAGCTTTTTATTTCCATCTCACCTTTTAGATTGCAGCCGGTTCCTACCAAGAATGGAGAGTAAGGTTAAAGACCCAAAAAAATATAGTAAGATAATAAATATAATCCTAAAATCTGTGAATTCCTTAATTATTGGAATACATCCCATGGACCAATCATAGCACAGCCAATATGGCCAAATAAAAATAAGAGCATTAATGAAATAAATATAGTTGTAAGTTAATACCTGAAAACAAATTTGTTATCAATTTAAAGATATTAAATAAGAAGTAATTTAATAGTAATAAAGTTCATAAATTAGTTATATTGAAATCTACTGTACCCTTGTAAAAAAATCAGGACTAAAAGCAGCAGGGTTATCAGTGTTTTTGAAGATTGGTTTTTCTCCGCCCATCACAGACCATCTCAAATACAGCATTACAATAATAGAAGCTAATAAAAATAGAAGTCGAAAACTTGATTTCAAATTGTATGCAAAATTTCCAAAACATGTTTGAAAATATCCAGGATTCTTTCTTTCCATAGCTTGTATATTCATAATTAATTCATATATCATACAAAATCCCTGTAATGTGAATACTATTAATTTACAATAAAATACATAAAAGTTTTATAAATAGAGAACAATAACATACCAATGCTGTTATACCATTTTCCTTAAACATCATAGATAATCCAGCAAATAGGATGGCAAGAATAAGGTACAAATAGGAGAAATGTGAGTTTCTAAGAGCCTTGGCATACATCAGGAATGATGAAAAGAATGTTATAGCAGCTAATAAATCAGCTCTCCCAACAATACCACATACAGCTTCCACATGAACAGGGTGAATACAAAATAGCATAGTAGCTAAATATGCGATATTTGACACACTTTCCTTACTGGAACTAAATTGAATTTGGGTTAAAATTGTTCTATACGTTATCCATACGATAACACAACACAAAACATGCAATGCAGCGTTTGTTATTTTGAATTGATATGCAGACAGTACTCCTCCATTTAACAGGCGGTTCAACCTAAAATATCAGAGAAAATGTGTTACTTATGAGAGATTATGTTTAAAAAACAAAAATATATTGCAAATAAATAAACATACTTGAAACTTAAAATTGTTAGGGGTCGATATGACTTGTGGCTCTCTTTACTTTTCATGTTGGTGCCCCAGAAGTCATGATAAAAAGGTTCTATCCATGATTGCGACGATATATCTTTATTTTTTAGAATGGCTTCAGAATCGTCAAAAACAAAATCACCATTCAACGAAAACAAATATGGAATTACGGCTAGGAATATAATAACGAACATATTATATTCCATGGTTACATTACAATATACATAAGTACATCAAAAAACATTATAATGTTTAAATAAATAAATATGTATTAATAATTTTCTTCATTACCTATGAATCAAACATTCTTTCTTTTTCTACACACTGTACAGTTTTGTTTAGTACATTGAATAAATTTTCCTTATTTCTATTTTACTTAGCTTTCTCTATTTATTTTATGTGAATTATTTTTTATTATTGTTGACTGTGTTGTCTCTTGGCACAGAGCAAAGAGAGCACAGAGCAAGTAATATAGGGTCTCTTGGCTGCTGCATTACGTGACATTGACAATCTGAATTCAGTTCAACAACTTGACGACTAAAGAAGCCTACTCACGATTCAATTTCAGTAACAATCTGTTGACACAATCTGCAGTGAGCTGACAGATTGTGTCGTGAATAGTATAGTTGAGGGCACGTTGGGGGCGTAACCCAACATGTTGCGTATTGGATCGGCGCGGAAGCAACCCGACAAATTGTCTCAGCAGATTGTGTGCGTGTTGAAACGTGAGTATTGTGATTGCTCCAATCTCGGCTCAATCGCGCTGCGCAGTAATCGCAAAATGGCGGTTTTGAGTTAAACGCGGGAAAGACATTTTTACATATTTGAGGAAGATGTTTATATTTTATAGCCGTTTATACTTTATAGCCCTTGAAATCTATCAATAAAATTGGAAAAAATACAAGCTTTACAAAGATAATTATCTTATATTTCATAAATTAGTATATCCATTAATAATGCGTATTATTGCGTTGAGGTTTAGCATCAGGCCAGGCATCAACGTGACGTGCACACGTTGTGGCAAGCAATCGCGGAATGAAATTGTGTCATCAGATTGAGGGTTGGATGAATCGTGAGTAGAGAACGCTCAATCGCGACTGTAACAAATTGTGTCAGCAGATTGTGGGTTGTGTTGAACCGTGAGTAGGGCCTTTTATTAATAGGCAACATTTGACGTCTATCAATTTTATCTTCGAAGAGAGGTAACCTGCTTAAAAACATCGATTAAAGTGAATTAATCGATACGGATTTGAAACATTTGTCAATCGAATTTATTAATTTATGACGTAGACTGAGAAACTAATTTATGATGATTTTTATTCACAAGTAATCAATGCATTCGATTCTAGATGTCAGATTTCGATTTTTAGAGTAACGTCTCTGCTATTTAAAAAGAAAAAAGTTTATTGACACAAAATTGTAGCGACGTCAGTTCTTCAATTCAGAAATTGTTTATTATGTTTAGTATGGTTTATCAGTAGAATGAAATCTTAAAATTTCTTGTATCGGTCATTATTATTATAAATATGTAATCATAATTGAAAAAAGTTAAGCAAATTTGCAGTTCTAACAAAATGAAATATCATGTTATTCTATGTCGTCGTTACTAGGTTACGTTGTTGAATTTTGTTGAACTGTCAAATGTTGCCTATTAAAATGGCTCTACTATAGCGTAAGTGCTTATCAAACCTAAGCTAATAATAATTAGAAGATTTCCTTAACCACCTAATCCTTCCGCGGCGGAAGTCTCTGAATAAAATAAAGTACCTATATTTATTATTAAATAAAAAATATAATTTTATGATTACTTTGTACGATCAATTCATGAACGTTTTTATTAATGTCAACTGTCAGTTGTAACTACGTTAGTTGTCAGTGCTCAGTTGTCACAAATCGCAAATGTGAATTAGATTTCAAACGTTTATTGAAAAACACGAAAATAAATTTATTTTGTTATAAATAAATACGAAACATTAAGGAAAGCAGCAGCTGTTTCATCATTACAACTCAATGAAGAAAAAATAGTCTAAGGCAATTTTGTTTTTAGAACTATTCTGCTTGGAAAGAAGATATTTTTTGTAAAGTTTGATGCACATTTTGTAAATTATTTACAGTAAACGTTATCATGGATTTTACACCTGAGCTAAGCGCTTTTCAGGGATCTATTGTGTCTTTAGATAGCTCTTGCGCCTTTTCAAGAATTACTGGCAGAGGAGGTAATTTTATACTACTTTACACTATTCATTTAATAATAATAATTATTCTATTTGCAAGTCTATGTCATAAAAAAATTAAAAAATTGTTTTTTTTTAGGGAATGAAAAGAAAATTGAAGCAGTTATAAAAAGCTTACAGGATTTTATGAATGAAAAAGGATTAAACAATTTCAACTTGGATAATAAAATCAATGACACAGTGAGAAAATTTTCCCTCTATATTGTGCTTAATGCAGATTTGGTTATCTTACAAGAACTAGTGGAATTAGATGAGATAGGATCTGTAATATGGACTGTGCCAACAATTCCAGCGTGTTTACTCAGTGAAATACTGTGGAAACTTAATATGGATAATTTTATTTATGAAATTATTGTATTTTCATATCCACAGCTTTCATTAGAAGTGTCAGATATACTAATTGAAAATTTCAAATATTTTCATCCAAGGCAGTGTTTCAATCAACTTAAAACACTTGTTACAGCCTGTTACAGGTTTATTTGTAGGTTGTTGTTTTTCAAATTAAAAAATCAAGAATTAACACAAGCTGTTAATAATTTTCACACATGTCTAAAATATTTTTATGAACCTCCAAATGCCATGAAACTTGAAATGTTAAAGAGAGATGAAAAATATAAGTATGTTGGAGATAATCTGCATACAATGCTCTTGGTGCTAAGTGAATGTTTTAACCAATATACTCAAACTCAGAAGTTAAAACCACCTGATATGCATGAGATTTATGAGTTAACTTATTTGGAAGGATGCCATAATGACACTTGCAATGAAGTGAATTTAGAAACATGTTCAAATAAAGATATAAAAGAATCAATAGATAATTGCAATGTAATGTTGCTTGATACATCTAAAGAACTTGTTATGGAAGTAAGTGTTGAAATTTACTGCGCCTGGAGTGAATTTGAGGACAAAAATAAAAGTATGCAACAAACCATCGGTGAACTATGTTACACTGTAAAAAATACATTAATAAATATCAATTCTATTTGTGAGCATCCTGTTATTAATATGATGGAACAGATATGTTTTAAACCAATTGAATGTGTAGATGTTATCAATGATCTCAATAGTGATGCCATTGTTCAGAATATTACAAATAGTGAAGAAAAGGATAAGTGGATTAAAGCGTTATTGCATAGAGATAATATTTTTGATGATATAATACTTGTAGAACAAATTAGTTTCAATCTAACAGCATTCAATAATGAGGACTGCTGTGATTTGTTTAAAAGATGCAAAGAATATTTAAGAACAAATTCTAATGCTGAATATATACAAACACTCTTAATTAAAGTGTTTCAACATTGTAGTGTTGAAGACAAAATGAATATTGTAAAGGAACATTTTAATGATACAGTATTCAATGATGACTTAATGACATCACAATTTAATAACATGTTAACAGAAACCTTCAATAAGCTAACTACATCAAAAGATGCTGATTTATCAGATGCATTGACAATATTCTTACAAAGTCCTAGGAATGTGTACAATAAAATATTCAATTTAGCATGTGAAAATGCCCACCAAACAGAAATAATGGTAAGAGTTATGAAATTTTTAGGATCATTTTCAAATTACTATTACAGTGAAGAAATTGATTCTTGCGTTATAACAGTCACAAAAAAGATGATGCAAGATGATTTTGAATTTGAGAAAGTACAAAACTTTATAAAGTTTTTGTGGCAAATTAAAAATTGTAATATTATACCAGGGAAAAAATTATTTCTTTTAGTTGTCATGCCTAATCTTCACTCTGGAATTGTTAGTAAGAATATAATACAGATACATATGCAATGTAAACTGCTTGTTGATGCATTTTCTTTGGATGAAATTGTTGAATATAAGACGCCCATGTTAGCAATGTTAGCTCAAGTTTTAGATGCAGTCAGGTGGAAAATTACAACATTTACCACTTTGGCACCATCTACTCTGGAGTTGGCACTACAGCTCCTACTGTCAATATTAGATAGCTATTCGCAAGATTTACCTGGTATGTACATCCATTTAATTATAACATGTAACAGTCAAGTTGTTTCTGTAAAATGTTTGCATTGCAATGACTAAGACTGGCAAAAAAAAAATGGAATAATAGGAATATTGAAACAAGCAATTGATAGAAAAAAAAAATTTCAACCTTTTTCTTTTCAGATAATGAGAAGGCATGGTTGAAAATGAAATTAAAAAATATAAATCCATTGAATATGTATTACTACAGACATTTATGGAACCCCCCCGGTGATACATTTCTGGAAATAGTTATGGGTGTGCACATACATAAAGATATGGATGTTGAGCTACTAACAACTAGACTTTCACAGGTAAATATAAATATATATTTTTTACAGTTTAACTATCTTTGATTGTGTTTGGGGGGTAGAAATATTCAGGGTTTCATTGCATTTAAAAAAGGATAGCAACTGTAATAAACAAAAAATCTTAGGGCTCTCTGATTCTTTCCTGACATTTTTCCATTTTAACCAGTAGCTTAGGTTAGAATTTATTATTTCTGTATTGGATAAACCATGTATGACGTTACGAAAAACACACAAAATCACAGCTAGTCACACACTCATTGGTGAATGATTACCAGCTTCTTTACTCACATAAATATATATTTTTATTTTATACTCTTTATTAAAATTCATACAAATTCTATTATAGGTATTACCATCCACTACACTGCAAGAATGGCACCAAATATGGGATAATTTGAATATATTTTCTAAAAAGCAAATATTCAATATTTACCATGACTCTTTATTGCTTATTGCAATGGCAGAGAGAAATTATCACACTCCAACAACATGGGCAGGCATTATGTATTGCTTTAAAAACTTTGTCCTCATAACAAAGGTATTTATAATAATTCATTTATTATTAATTTATTTCAATTCAATGGATTGTAGAAAAATAAAACTATAATTGTTTGTTATAATAGTAGTTTAATCAACATTCATTAATTTGTGCATTATAATTATATATTCACAAACCTTAATTCAAGCTTAAGAATATTTTATAATTTGGTTATAATAGTTTTATTCCTAGTACATTCCAAGCAAATTTACTTTATGTTAATTATTTTGTTACAGTCTATGTTTTTAATCGAACCTTTAGAGGAACAACAAGTATTTGATGTCATGCAAAAGTTCATATTACTAGAAAATTTTGTCCAGGAGGAGAATTTAGAATCATTTTGTAATCTGGTTGTGCCTCTTTTTGCTAATATGGCGGAAAAACAATTAAGTAGTATAAATATGTGGAAGTCCACGTGTGAAAAAGTTAAAAATAAAATATTTTTAGAAAAGATTACATTATTCTTCAAAAACTGTGAAAAGCCAGGGGAACATTTCATTTTAAAATAAACTGATATCACTTTTTTTTTTGTTTTATTTGCCATCAAAAATAGGCATTTTAGTTCTTTAATATTTTTAGGATGATATGCATTTTTTGCATTTATAAAAGATATTTAATTTACATAACATACCTACATATTATTTTACATAAAAGTAAAAAAAATATATTTCATTACCTAATATTTAGTTAGGCAGAAGTTATGTCATTAAACTTATTATCTACGCAATATTCTTTTCTTAGAACCACAGTGATGTCCAAGTTGCTTACACTTTCCACAAAGTTCTATAGGATGTTCTTTGGTTCTATCATTCAAATTTGTCATATCTGATGAAACTAATGCCCTCTGAAAATGTTCATATATTAAATTTATTTATGTTTCACTTGAATATTCTATTACAAAATGACGATTTTTTTATTATTTAAAACTAGTGTACTCACATGTCTAAAGGGATACACGGGCTTAGAACAATTCTTGCAGATTTGATATGAATTCGGCCAACATAGGCGACTATCCCAGTAACGTTTGCATGATTCACACCTGTACTCACCAAAATATGGAACCTGTAAAAATTTAAGTCTGTATTTGAAATAGGCATTTTTAAAAGCTCAAAATATCTTTTCACTGTTTAAAACATTACATAAGTTTTTTTTACATTTTGAAAATAAAGCTATCATATTACATGGAATTGGTGAGTATAATTTTCATATTTAATAAAACACTTACACGGGTTTCACTTCGAGTTTGATGCTGTCTTATAACTGGTAAAGATATTTGCTTGTCTGAACAACTTTGCGTTATATCTTTACAAATATGACAAATATCGTTTGATTCGTATACAGGGTTTCTATTGCAATATTTGCAACGCTGAAAATCCTGGAATTATGTGCATAATAATTGATGAGAGTCTTAATATATATTACGTACGTGTACTTACATGGAGTCAAGTTATACATAGCAGCAGCGATTTTTAATTATGAAATAAAAAATAACGTTAGGTACCTCACTCTTAGACGAAAAACACCCCATAATTGTGAACTAAATATGTAAATTATTATTTAAAATAACTCGGTGAAAGCTACCCACATTTGTGTACAATGAAGTTACAACTTATCACGACACTTGTAGGTACTTTGCTACCACTTTGCTACTTTCAAACGACAATGTCAGCTTACAACTTTTATAATATATATATTTCTACTAGATAGGGAGGCGAGGTAGCTAAATGGCGTAATTAAACGGCGCCGTCGAGACTTATCAAAATCGATAGATAAAATAATTTCGAAAAGAAAAGCTTCTATGGTAAAAACCTTTTTAGCGGTGGGTTTGGCGTGTACGGATTTTCAAAAATGTAAAAAAAAATAGTTACTTGGGCATTCTCGAGCGCGTCAGATATTCATACTACGTATGCCCCAAGTGCCTCTGATAACAACGGTATACTAATCTGCCGGTTTGCGTGGTGGGGCTAGGCATATTAATTCGTCAAAAATGCACAAAAAAAAAATTTACTCGAGCGCGTCAGATTTTCGGAAGGGGTGTTAAGTAGGCCCCAAGGAAGCTCCCCTTAAAAAAACTGACGATTTCGGCGTGACGATAAGTTACGATGAATTTTTGAAAATGCAGAAAAAAAAAGTCCTTTTGAAATACTCGAGCGCGTCAGATTTTCATAGGGGAGGTTTATCTCGGTCTCCTGAAAGCATATTTTCTTAATCTGACAAAAATGTTGGTGGGTTCTCTTAATCTGACCGAAAAAGGTTTGAGAGTTTCTTTTTTTTAATCATCGTTATTTCATATCAATTTTTCTTAACACCCTCAGTTTTCGAGATATACTCAAAAAACCGGGATTTTGAGTTTTTATGATGCTTCAAGTCAAAAAGTTTTAACTTTGGACAAAAATGTAAAGAGACCTTTTTTGTGTAAAATAAAATTACCTTTTTTGTTTATTCAAACTTTTTTTTTTGTAAAATGTATCGTTCGCGACTTATATACTGCAACGCGTTTTTCGGAAGACGAAATGGCTCCTCCAGACTTCCGGTCACGCGGAAACCGGCAGATTTTGTATTTTTAGTAAGTTTTAGATTATATTCTTCAAAATAAAAATAAAAACAATCGCGCTCAAGAATGCCGGATTAACGTTTTTTTTTTACAAGTTCGCGACCCTATAACTTGGCGGCGTCAAGGACTTATCGTCAGATTAGTTAAATTTAGTCTTAAAACACTAAAATCAACCCCCAATATCTTAATCTGACGCGCTCGAGTATTTCAGACTATCGATTTTTTTTTACTAATCTGATCGTCTATCCTGGGCGCGCGTCACTACTTAAAGAGCTAAATAGTTAACAAGGTTGTTCTATTAGGTCTAAGGTATCTCTCATATCTTAAACTGCCACGCTCGAGTATTGCAGAAAATTCCCCTCTTCGCCTCCCTATCTATACCAGCAAATGTAAATTTGATTAAGACTTAAGAGCTATGACTCGCTTGAAAATAAAAGATTGAATGAAATAATGACACGTAACACGTTGTAATTATTGTATATTTATAGATTTGCTATTCAATATGAGAACAATGTATGGGGATTCCCCAAATTTTCAATCTCAATGATTAAGCGCCACAAAAGAAGTCTCATGGCTGCGGCGCTTTTGGGGCATTTAATAATGCCACTAAAATTTTATTCGAAAATGCTCCCAAAATGTGAAAAGGGTATAGAAAATATCGTGTAATGAAAATATTATGGTTGAAGAAACGAGACAAAATTTTTGTTAGTTTCTATAGCACTCTAATGGTTCGCAGTTGTGCAATACCGCTTCAATGTTTGTTTGTGTTAACTGTTGAGTATATTAATTACCGTCTTTCTAGTTTCTTGAGTATTTCTGTCCGTCTGTCAACATGCATGCATGTCATGAACCAAGTTACCCGAGTAGAGACTCCTGATATATTTTCGATATCGATAACCGCAACCTTACCGCAACACATAAACGCTTGAAATATTCATATAATAATTAATATTTAATATACTTAAATTATATAAATTTAACTAGTGGAAATAGTTCGTGTAGGTAACGTAGACAGAGCACAAGACAGAGACGAGGTGTAAGGCCGTCTGTCCACCTGCAAGAAAACTTCCGCGAGAAATGTCCGACAGCAACTTGCAAGTCTAATTCCGCGTTTCCACCTGCAAGTAGACTTGCAAGTTGCTGTCGGACAATCGGACATTTCTCGCGGAAGTTTTCGTGCAGGTGGAAACGCGGCCTAAGAAATAATTGTTGCGATTTTTAAAACTACACGAATTATTTCCGCTTATGGTCCATTTTCGGCTTACTTTTCCTAGGCTACCTACTATGAATAATGTGAATAATATTGAAATAATTAACTGTCACAATTAATATGATAAATTTACTGTCAAGCGTACATATACATATTGTGGTCTCTTTTTATTTTAAAGATTATGATAACATTCTGTAATTGTGATGATAAAGAATCAATTCTTAATTATAGGACGGATTCATTTCCGAGTGCTGGGCAAATATGGGGAATGATTGGAACCATACTAACAACTATATTATGTTGGATAATTTATTTGAAGGTAAGTATGAATAATTAGGGCGGGGTTGGTCGGTGAAATCCAATCTAATTTAGCAGGTACTATACGAGCAAACTAAAAAAAAATATATAGCGGCAAATTCCTCTAACGCTGCAACTGGCACGAATCTTCGCTGAAAGTCGAATATTATGTCCGAGTGATTAAGGTATTACGGGCGCGACAGTACCCATGCGCTATAATACCCTCCACTTTTTACTCAGCGCAACAGTAGGTTGCGCGCCGATGTCGCCTATTTCACATACGTATTATAATTTTATGTACATACCTATGTTGAGTTGTTGTAGCGATAAATTGGAGTGCAAATGTTACTGACTATATTATACTTTCACTATTTCAACGTTAATTCTTTTATGAGAAGGTATTTAATTTTTTTTTTAATTCAATTTTAAACTGGTTTTTAAGCTCGCAACAAGGAAAAGCCCTTCCCAAGACTGTCCACGCACTGCAACAATCGCAGTTAGCAGCCGAAGAAGACGCACGTAAATTGATACAACAATGCTTTAATATTGAAAGAAACAATTAATTAATAAAATAAATCTTTATTCTACATCATTATAAAAGACTTACAAGTCAACTATCATTAATAACCTTCTCTTTTATTTTCCCAAAAACATAATATTATTAAGACATATGTAACTACCTATATTTTTTCTTTTTGTAAATTTATAGTAATAAAAATATGAATTGTATAATAAATTTTCTTTAACAAGTATTATTCAAAAAATAATCTTTATCCTTTATTTTACTACAATCTTGTAATAAATATTTGTGTTCGTCATCTACTCGGCCTCTTTTCAAAAGATATACAAGTATGTATTGATAAGGAAATACAGGAACATTGTGGTGGAAGAAAAAACGTAATTTAACTCTTTCTATTATCTTCATATCGACGAAACAATAATCAGCTGAACAGCAACTGCCAGGCGTCCTGAAATAAAGGAAATATATATTTACTACAGGAACTTAATTTTTTTTTTTACAAAATGATGACGGATTTATATACTATAATATTTTATACACGTACCTAGGATCATAAGTGACTGGCTTCGCTTTCAAAGTTTTAAAAACCATTTGATAATATTGGCGGTATTTTTTCTTCATAATCAAAACAATCTGCTTGCCTTCAAATGGGAACTTGGACTGTTTTTTTTGAAGTTCCATGTGCCAGTAAACGGCGGCTTTAGCGACTTCCACGCTGGTATTATCGATCTCAACTATTTTGGGATTCTTCAACCATTCATACATATTTTCCTGCAAAAAGATGTTTAATATAAATATAATTCAAGTAAGCAATAGCTATTTTCACCATTGTTCAACCATTGTAGGTATAATAAAAAATAAAATAAAAATCATTTATTGATCAATTTGTGGGTTAGGTACAAACATGTAACATTTGGACCCCAAACTAGGACAGCCTAGTATTAGTATTTTGGGGTCCACCTTCCTTAATGACACAATAATAACAAAACTATAGCATAATATTAACTTAAATAATGATTTAGGTAACTTAGCTAATTATATAATACTTGGCATAATAGGCCCGATTTGATCTAAGAATGCTTATCAAACATAAAATTATCAGGAAGAAGAAATCAAGTTGTTGTTGATCTAAGAAATTTTAATTGTCATAATCCATACTAATATTATAAATGCGAAAGTAACTCTATCTGTCTGTCTGTTACTCAATCACGCCTAAACTACTGAACCAATTTTCATGAAATTTGGTATGGAGATATTTTGATATCCGAGAAAGGACATAGGCTACTTTTTATCCCGGGAAAATGACGCAATCCCGGAAATCCAACGGAAATGGGAACTATGCGGTTTTTCTTTGACTGCGCGGGCGAAGCTGCGGGCGGAAACCTAGTTGTTAATAAGTAAAAACAATTACATATAATATGTATCCTATATTTTACATGATAAATAAAATATATAAGTAATCGAACATATTTTCAAGTAGTAGTAGTCTTATAATCCTATACAGTAACTTGCATAGAATAGCTGAATTAATCATTACATACCTGCAAGAACTTTTTGCATCTGAAACTGTCGTACACAAAGCTGATGTTCAGTAGCCACTTGCCAGTTGCCAGGGAGCACACCATCATGCCAGTGAATGTGTCGTTTGGCAACACAGATATGAAGTGTGTGGCTAACATCTCCATTTTGGTGTTCTCAGCAACCACACCCCCCAATTCATTGATCATGGCAGTTATTCTATCGCGATCCTGTAAATTGTTGCATTATTAAGTATCCATCTATTTATTAATGACTGCCAGTTTCTCTTGGTGCTGTCAAAACATCAGAAACCTTATACTGATTTAATCATTTATGTAAAATTACTTTATAGGTTGGTTTGGCAAGAATTCTGAAAGTAAAATTTTCAGAAAACTTAGTGACTTATTTTTTAAATCTTTAGGTTAACAATTTTTACTATATACCGACTAGATTTACTTACATGTATAAACTCAGATAGCATAAATATTTTCTTGTCACATGCACATATTAAATTTTGTTTCATTTTCCATGAATCTTCTGATGTACCACTAGGAGAGCCATAGTCACTGTCTAAAAAAAATAAAAAATAAATAAACAAACAAACTCTTATGTTGTCTAAATGTAAAGGTTATGCAATAAAACATAAATGCAACTGATCTCTATTATATTTAGAAAACAACAATATAATTACGACTTTTATACAGCTTGTGTTTTGTTTGCTTGATGATATAAACTAGAAAAATAGTTTCCTTGTACCATATTATTTTATCCATGTTAAATCAAAATCAAACTGAACAAACATGATACATAATAAAATAATAATAATTTATTTTCTCATCACCTGAAACAATTTCAGGAAAAGTTGCCTGAACCCTGCTTGTTACTTCCATTTTCGAGTTTATTGGGCTATAATTAGTGGCTTTCTTTTTTTGCTTATAGTTTTGGATGTACTTTCGAAACGGTAAATATACAGCGGTCTTAGCTTTTCCATTTTCAATAAATTTTCGGAAACTCACTTTCTTAGGTGTACTCTGGCGACTGGAAAATGATCTGAAAATTCTTATTTGTTAAATCTATCTTATAATATCAAAATCAATGGTCCCGGAATAGAAAATACTAGAATGCAAAAATACAAAATTTAAGAAAGAGTTCAGTATAAACTAGAGAATGTAAGTCATAAAAAAATAGGTCTTGGTTCGAGACATGGTGAGCACATCATTAAGACTGCAGCTTTAAAAATACATTTTTTTTTTATATTAAGAATATAATACAATAATAATACAAAAAAATATTAAGACCACAATTAAAAATTGTAAGAATAAAAATTGCAACATGAACAGTATAAACACAATATGAAATTTACTAGTTACTTCAGTTTTGAGAGAAACAGATATTTATGAAGAGTAATGAAAGCAAGTACTAAAAAGAACCCATAATTATTAAAGAAATTGCATAAAAATTATTTACTTAAGCTCTATGTTAGTGATATCTGGTCAAGCATTGATGTCCCCAGGCATGCCAACATTCCATGTATGACTCACTCATTCCCCAACTTAGAAAAGAAGTTCTTAAAGGGGCTTGTATTGGGTGTTGGTTTCTCTTCAACCTTTTTGCATTCAATTTCTTGATAAATATCTTCAACTGACCACCCAATTTGTCTCCTAACTGCTTTAGGTTTACTAGTCTTCTGAATGATGGGAGCGAAATCAACGCAATCAATCCCAGGGTCACTGATGTTTTGATCAGCCTTATAGTGGACAACTTTCAAATGTTCCAAATATGATAATTTGGCAGTAAACAATTCATGGCACACGGGACACACAAAATGGTGTAGCTTTACATTGGTTGTACATTTGTTTAAATGTATAACATAGTCATCATATTGATCAAATTTCTCATCGCAAAGCACACATGACACTCTTACATATTCTGGGATTTGGAATGCTGTTGGTACAGGTTCTTGTCTAACTGGCTGGGTATAATCTGAGGCAACAAGGGTCTCATTACTGCCGGACCGCTGAAGATTGTTATTTTCAATAGTACATGTCACATGGCAAGTATGAGCACCATAATTACTATATGATTGATTACAATACACACATTTTATTGAATCAATATCACTATCAGTCTCATCACTAGTTTCATAGAAAGAGCTATTACAGGTTGTGTATAAATCTTTCACTGAATTCTCATCATTATCATCTTGCGTTGATTCAGAGTGCATGTGAAATTCTTTTTCACAAAAATCATTATAATCTGTTGTAGCGGGTTTATCAATTTCAATTTCTGTAAAAAAACATTAATAAATAATAGAATAATACATTTTCATAGTCCATTTCACAAGTTAAAGTGACAATGAATATACTGGTGCTACTAATCTTAAAAGGTAAGAATTAAAGAAGAAGACTGAAAGTCCATGTAATTTCTTACCAGGATATTTCCTAAGTAAAGAATCAATTCTTTCACATTGCTGTTTAAACAAGTATGCTGTACTTAGGTTTTCTATGCATGATGTACAGACACGGTCTGAAAAGCCATCTCCTTGATATATCTGAAAACATACAAACGGCAATAATAATAAAATTGTACAGCTATTCTAAGTATATACTATAGCGAAACTGTAGTATCATGATAGTAAATTAGTTGTTCAGACAGTTCTTACTTACTTTAACATTGGCGAATGACATAACCATATCAGATAATTTAATGGTATCATCCTTTTCGAAGATGGAACAAAAATCACCAATTTTCAAACACAGTCTGCACTTATGAAACGTCATTTTTATTCGGAATGACTACTGATAACAATTCCAGACATTATAATATCCGAATGATACTCATTGAACGTTAATTGCTTTAGTAAACATGAAATAGTTACACAAGTGCTTATTTAAGCAACCTAACGGGACCAATAACAAGTAGCTAACAGCAATAGCTTTCACTGTACACCATGGATTTTAAACACTGAAAGTTTTATCCATTTCATAAAGAATACTCTTGGGCGTACAATAATCAATTATAAAGTAAAAAATAAACATAAATAAGGTTCATTTATCATTTTATATTAATTATCGCAATCTATGGCACTGAGAAACATGGCACTTCAGTATTTGATCAAGTTTATTGACATTTTTTAAATTTTTAAATTTTAACGGCTATAACCAGGAATGGCCTCTAGGCATTTTGGACCACAGAACATAATTACATATTATATACTCAGGCCCTATTTGATATTTCTTATTTTGATGTGTTCGTTATTGCCTGTGGTTATTGTGAGTGGAGTGGTGGACTGTGGAGATGAAGAAATTTGCGCCACCGAAATAAGAAAATGTATAATAGTGAATTTAAACATAACGGCCATGGAATCTGCTCGTATGACAAATTGCGCGAAGACAACATGAACAACGTCTGTCGGGTGCGTAATGTAGACCTACATTCACACTTTGATATCTATATTATAAATCTCACAATCCTTAGATTATACACCTATAGATGTAACCATGGCGTGGCCGCACTTGAAACAGAAATAGAATTTTGTGGTGTTGCCTAATAAGTTGGCAATTCCCACATATTAGGTAAAAAATATTATGAATCTTACTTGATCGCGAACAGACTTTATAAATACCTGTAAGTACTTCGCAAACTAAAAATTCTGAATTTGCATATTTTAAATGCTAGCTTCAATAATGTAACTCTTATGTCGTAGTCGTACGAAATACTTTAATAAAACCTCCGTAAGGTAGGTAAGGAGAATTGTATCACAATATACAGATATATACAGTAAGGAAAATTCGTTTTTGTTCGTGGTGTCCTCTCTATAATAATACCTCAATGATGGACATCTATCGACCGACACGACATAAAACACACACGACACGTTCAATGATGAAATAAAACCAGTCTATAACATAAACATGTTTATTATTTATTACTATATACATAATGAAATAAGTACAGCTTGGCAGGCTTGAGTGAGGTTTTAATTGTACTTGTTTATTTTTATACAGTAATGAATCATCATCAAAATGAATGGAACAAATTTTTGAATATTTTGTTGGCAGCCAATTTTCTCGTCCAGTGGCATCCAGCCATTTCTCTTATCAATATTGGATGGAAACCTGAAAAAAGAAGATTTTATTCGCATGTTACGAAAGTTTATCTTTATTGAGTAATAAGTTAAATAAACTACAATAAAGCCCTTAAATAAATGTAACTAAAATTAAAATTTACGTACAGAAGAATTAATTTCCTCTCAATAAAAATATTATACTACTAGCTTTTACCCGCGACTTCATACGCGTGTTAATCCAGGTAATAAACTACTCATGTGCAAAATATCATTGAAATCCATCCAGACGTTATTGTGTGATTGAGTAACAAACAAACATCCAAACCATCGAATTTATAATATAAGTAGGATGAGTACCTACCATGATAAGCAAACCCAACAATCATAATCTTTAATTATAATCATAATCTTTATTTTCTCTTCACAAAACAAGACCTCGAATCGTATGTATGTACTAACAATAAAGAAATATGATTTATTTGGGTAAATTAAAGTAGCCATTATGGCAACCCTGAACTGTTCATCGTTAATCGTTATTTTATTTTAAGATAGTGAAAACACGTATCACAACTCAATATTCTTGGCATCACAGCACTGAATTCATCACAAAACATCATAATCGATGATCATCTGGCGTTGTAATAACGAAAGAAATGATAATTTCGCCTACTTACGTGTGAAATGTTATTCCTTCAATTTTTCGCTCACTCCGGCTTTTACAACCCAAAACACTGCAACCCACCATCGCACGTACACTAAATATTCTGTATTATCCAATTTTTATATGCAATAAACACTGTAAATTCACACAATCACAGAAAAATCCAAAAGACGCCAAGTTTGTTTGTCACAACTCAGATCTTGCCAAACAATAAAACCGGCCATGTCGACAAAGACAAAAACTATATATTCTGTCCTGTTTCTTTGCATGGGTTTGACAATTAACGATCTCGCTCTTTCAAGGAAAGTCATTTTAGTGGTTACATCTATAGGTGTATAATCTAAGCTCACAATCATATGCAAGAGGCCCATTTTCTTACTTTTTACTCAAAATATCTTGAGCCTCAATTTAAACGAAGCTTGTCGACGGAACGAAGCATTAATTAAATAAAATTGTCACTGTCAATTCTCAAATATGTCTAATGTCAATTGTCATAAATTTCGAAACAAATGTGACATGTTATTCTAATTTCTATTTATTTTTTTATTGAAAACAAAAGGATTTCAAAATAAAACCTACTAAAAAACTTACGATAGTTGTTATATTTATTTCTGCTTGACGCTGTTTTTACAATACTCATACTTTATACATAACTAAACTTATCAAGTTCACAGGACGCTCATCCTAGATCATCGCCTACTGCCGACTGCGAAGTCTGATTTATCAAGTCGAATTCACAGGTCGAATTACACAGATATAGAAATCAATATGAGCCAGCCTCATCTCTATACTAATATAGATATTTATCGAAAACCTTTTCCAAATTTTAGTCGACCTAAAATTATAGGCTACATCGGGTTGGAAAATTTAAAATATGCGCGCAGTTTATGTGAGAAAAAAGTTGAGTTGGATTTAAATAAATGTATAAATGAAGTTAAAAGAAAACCTCCTGATTTAGATGTAAAATTGAATGATCTACTTTCCTTTTTGTTGAAAAATGAGATACGATTCATGAAAACAAATAATTTAGAATCAGCTTTGATATTTTGCTACAGAGGGTTGATGACGTGCGTAGCTTGTACACCATATGAAAATAGAGAGCCCTGGAAAATTGTTGCCTTATTATATCAAGGTAATATTTATTTATGTGCAAGAGATACAGAAGAGAAAAAATCTAGAAAAAATAATATGAGTGAAAAAGATAAATTATTTACATCATGGGGCTACAAGTTTGAACAATATATGCTTTCAGGTGTGTGCAATACAGATACAGTACTGGTACAGGTACAGATTACCTATATTATATTCATTAGATATCTATTTAATCAAATTATCACAGTTTAAGTGATAAAAAGTACTTAATTTTCAGCCCTAAAGATGCATAGAAAACATTTTTTTAATTGGTTGTTTTTCCTGTATTGGATGGAAATGAAAAAAAAAACTTGTTAAATCATAACTACAAACAAGCATGTTGTGGGAATCAAACTGACCGGACATATTACATTGACCTTAACCCACAAGCAATCAAAAATATCATCTCATTGTCTAACAAATTAATTATTTTACATTTCATTCTATAGATGAATATCCTAAACAGTGAATTATTGAATGTTCTTCATTATTTCATTCATAATGACTCATGCAATCCACAGATAAGCCAGATATCGAACCAAATCCAGATGTCCCTTTGGATGAAACAGAAGAATTCTCATTAGTCTTTACAACAAACCTCAAAAACCATAAAATTGTCTATGGGGCTGAAATGGATGGAATAAGATGTGATAAACAATACATTGATGCAGTGAACATAAGTGAAGAACCAGATTATATAATAAAATATTTATTAGATAAAGAGTTTGTGGAATTAAAAACAAGCAGGCATATAGAGTTTGCCAATCAGGATAGAAATTTTAGGTATACTTTATTTTTTAAACAATTTTTAAAAAACTGAATTTGTTTCAGTGAATATTTCCTACATTAGAGATTTGACAGCCTCGACTTAAAAACACCACCTTTTATATCTTTAAATTTTAAAGAAGAATCGCTTTTAAATATTTTTATCTCTAATTGTGTACAATAAACCTCTTTTCTTCATAATATACCTAATTGATTATCCAAATTTTCAACTATCTGAACAACTATCAGTCTATCAGCAAATATTAGTCTGTTATAATATAGTTTTTCTACTATATAATTTTTTTTTGCTTTTATACAGGTTTGTTATGATAATAATGAAACTTACGGATTTCAGAATAATTGCAAGAAATGTAAAGAAGTAATATATTTGTACATTAAATAAAACAAAAAAAAAAATACACGAAGGGGTCTTTATTCAAGTAATGAAATTCAAAAAGTAGATTATAAATTTGTTGTGTAGCTAATTAAAATAAGCTAATATAATTTTCTTCTTTTTTAGGAGGTTTAAAGCAAAAAAATGGTGGTGTCAGTCATTTTTAGCTGGAGTTGAGACTATTGTATGTGGATTCAGAAATGATGATGGAATTGTAGAAGAACTAAAGGTTTATAAAGTTGCAGATTTGCCTAAAATGTGTCGAGTGAGTTTTACAATAATTTTTATAATGCATGTATTTTTTTATAAATACAACTATGTACAATCATTAAAATGACTAGATCACAATTCACAATCCTTTAAAAGACAAACTTTAAACTTTCCTCAAACATGTTTCTCTATATGAAAATAATTAAAGCAAAATCAAGCTTAATGTTATTGCTTTGGTGTTTTAACAAAATATAGTAAAAGAAACAAAATTTAATACACTTAAATAAATTTGGTCTTATTTGGATATATTTTATGCAACAATCAGATTTATTACCCCCGCCACACTATGCTCATCGTCCTGCTCGTCGTCCTGCTCATCGCGCTGCCGTTATTCGCCTCGATATTGCCGTCTAGCCACACACTGCTCTACTCGCGCGATTAATCGCGACGCTCTTCATTTCGCACTCGTATTGCCGGTCCTTTGACTCGCGCGCAAAAGCCGACAAAATAGGGAGCAGTGAGCAGGACGATGAGCATGACGAGTGGCATGACGAGTAACGTGACCACACTACGTCCCTGGCCCCTGCCTACTTTCCTCGTCACTTCCCATACCACTCGTCGAGTCGTGTGGCTGGGGTATATAAAGCACCTAAACTCCACCTTTGGTGTACTTTTATGAGGACATATTTTATGCTGCTGAATATTTATTTACTTGTTAATAATGATCTAAGAATATAGGTCTACAAAAAATTGAATAAAGAAATTAAAAATTATAATTTTGTTTTAGAAATTTTGGGATCCAAGTGTGTGCTTGAATTTTTTGGAAACTTTTTTCACATTTGTTAAACGTTGTTTGGCAAGAGAAGTCAAACGGAAGTATGGGGACAATGCAACTAATAATCTACAAGGTTTACCGCTTATTAGTTTATTGTTTGAGTGGTCGCCTGGGTCTCCGGTTCAAGTTTCAAATGATTATAATCACGACGACGATCCAATATTAGCGGAATGGTTTTTAAAAACGTTTGGTAAAAACATCGAAACCAAATGAAAAATGACGACCGATGATCGACGTACAATGGAAAATCCGTCCGGAAAATCATTTTTTTTCAATGAGGAATTAATATATAAGTATAATTTATATAAATAGTTAAATGTGAAGATATTTTAATAAATAATTACTTCTAGATGTTGTTTTTTTTGTCCACCATTATGAATATCAAGGCTTATGCGGTTAATGGTTATATCACCGTGCATTGGATATTTAAATGTGAATTGAAAACTACCTCCAGTTCAAGCAATAACAAAAAAAATTAGCTTCTAATTGACATTAATAGATATCCATAATTAAAATTTTTGTATGCCCTACAAAATAATAAGTCGTTTTATGTTATTAATATACCATTTATTATCACTGCATAGCAAATGGTGTAAATCAACATCCATAAGACTAATCAACAACATGGATATTTTCACTTAAAATATACAATTTATTTCTTATTAACTATAGTACATTCATTAATAAAAATGTCTAATAATAAAAACAATAAAATTAACGAAACAACATGATAATCGTAAAAATAAACCGTGTCATGAATTTACGTCTACATGTAATATCGGGTTTATTTACATAACAGTATTAAAATCGAGTAACAAGTATCCATCACATGACTGATATTTGTGTCCACGTTTTGCCTAACAAAAGATACAATGTTATTTAACATACTTTTATAAACACTGACATCAAGATATAAAAGAAGTAACCTACAGTAAGAATTCGAGTCCTTAAAACATTTCAACTAACTATTAGGTACCGTTCGATGAAAACATTTCTGTAGGAATCCGTGATTAGTGCAATTTAATTGCGTGTTTCTTTCCCCATAAAAAATCTAAATGATATATTTTATTGTTCAATTGGAATAGATGTCCATTATAATTTATAACCCTCGAATATATATTATATATGAAAACAAGAACATTGCAAATTAAATTTATACACATAATTATATTATATTCTAACAATTAACATCAATTTTACACTTAAGCTAAATGTAAGATTTGTGTACGGCCAACTAACGCTTACAGAACAACACGACAATAATTATTAATATCCGATGTTTACATGTCTACTCCACAGTTACACAAGATCCATCATTTAATCGAGTATTGCATTTAAAATGCATGAAATCTTTAAGTGGTACTCGTCCACAGTTCTTTACAATTCCTAACCGTCGGTCGCTTAAAATTATATTCATGTTGCTCTATGTTAACTAGTATTTTTATTATGTAATTAAATCATTACTTTGATCGAGGCTTAAGAAATTATTTATATTTTTGAATGTTCATATTGATTTAAGTACCTATTGCTATAAAAATGTTATAAATGATTGTTATTTTTTAAAATGTGAGTTTAATTAAATTATTTTAATGGAATAGACTTTCCTCATTGACACCGAATTGTTTCGAAGTGGTCCTAACATTCATTTCACAAAAGTAACTATATTTATATAATATAATTTCGGGATACAAAATTAGACGCATGATGGTTGTTACTGTTAACAGTTTTTAAAAATAATGTTAAACACTAAGTATTTACAAAGAAACCCGGCCGGGATATTAGTGTCACAGCCGCTACTATGTAACAAACTTGACGATACGAGTAAATAAAGAACATGTTAAAATGAACTTACATAATATCTTTACAAATAATAATTTTATAAATCTTATCAAACTCAAATAAAACATATACGTGTGTCCAGATGACATAGCAATGCACATTTTTAAAATCTCCTTGTTCAAAATATCTAGATACAAATGTTTAACAGTCTTCAGGTTCTCTTACAGTAATGTAAAATCTGTAAATCCCTGTCGAATCAGTGTATTCTTTGTACTAGCAATAATCTTTAAATCCACCTACTCATCTTGTTTACATTGTAAGCATTAGGCACAAATTTTGTAAAATAAAATATATAAAGAGCTATCTGCCAAACAATTATTTTTCTATTGCACAGCAATATCCGTAAAGAATAAAAACAGGATTTAACAACGTTTTATAACATCATAATGTTATAAATTCTTAAGAAACATGCATAGGCGATTACTAGTTGGAAATACAATTTTTATAGAGAACTGTATAGTTCAGGATACATCGCCCATTTTTGCAAGTGACTACTATCAAGCTAATTTCCCGTTTGTAGCTTTATTTTGATGAGACGCCCAATAATTTCGTGTATGAAAGTCTCGATTGTGGTAGCTATCAGAGATAACAAGGATAAAATTTTTTGATTTGATGGTTCTCAAATATTTATTACTAACTGAATGAATTTTTTTTGTTCAATCTCAAGATAATTACCTAAATTATTCGAAAAAATATTTGTCCTACAAAATCTATGGTTTGTTCAAAGAGTCCCCCTTTCCAAAGTGTATCGATAACGAGGTCATCATAAATGATTACTAACAAGCTGATTTTTTTGTTTTCACTTAGTTAATGTTTATATAATTCAACAGACATATTGTCCTACAAATTGCGTTATAAATATTTGAGAACCATCAAATCAAAAAATTTTATCCTTGTTATCTCTGTTAGCTACCACAATCGAGAGTTTCGTACACAAAATTATTCGGTGTCTCATCAAAATAAAGCTACAAACGGAAAATCAGCTTGATAGTAGTCACTTGCAAAAATGGGCGATGTATCCTGAACTAGTATGGAATATGGTCCTATATCATGCATACAAATGAATTACTTTTAAATATTTCAAGTTAGAAAATATCTTATCACTGAAACGCGTTCGCCTATATAGCATATTATGTAGTATAATTTCATTCTAAAATTAACAACAGTGTCGCGATTCTTAGTAATTGTTTTTTTCATAATAAAGAAACAAAAAACTTGTGTAACTATATAATTTGAATATTTCAACAAATTTTAAAAAGCTTGGTTTTTAATAGATTGAAAAATTGTTCGCGACACTATTTGTTATCATACAAACAAAAGTGATAATATATAAAACAAATCCAATCTATGGCTATATATTTTGTAAGCTCAAGCAGCTTTATAGCCGGATGTATATTTATTGCCACATTACATGTGGCGAAGTTAATTTTTATCGTAAAACTCCTATGCATAATAAAATATATTAAATCTTTGTGCTAACTTACAATAAATTCATTTGAATAAACTATCTAGACATTTCCCCTAACAGAGAAACGAATTGGTATAATAGTCCTCTGAGCGTGCTTGGCGCGCCAGATTGGTCTGCTTAACATTACTACACCGCTTATTCGTAAGGTAGGGTGATATCACTTTTTTTATCATTTTATGCGGATTGTGTTACGCTATGTACAAAATATTTCTATAAAAATTTCGATGTTTCAAGTTATTTTTAATGAGCTTATATATTGTCGTTAGGCACGTTCTAATATGGAATCCGTCATTAACAACAATTGGACCCGATGTGTCATCATTATTTGAAACACAATGCATGTAAGAACTTCAGATTGTGAAGAAATGTATTGTAATTAACATTTAGTTTATTTCACTTTACGAAATTTGAACTAAATGATATCGTTAATCTTCTGCGAAAGTTTTGGTCGAGGTTTCGTATGTTACCCCAATGAGTCGTCTATAGGCAATACCAGCATGTCATTTACTGCTTAAATAGTAAGGTGTAAACTAATATAATCATAACATAAGACCGCCTTCACTGAAGGCATAATTGTAAACATTGTACTCAATTAAGATACCAAGTATGATATCAGACTGTACAAATAAAGTAAAAACTTATAAGGTCGTCAATTAGAGGTCAACGTATGGAGCTCCATCTATTTTATCTAGGTCTGCTAATAAATCAGCTGCAGGAGTCAGTGGATCTAGTATATCTTCACGCAATACATCGAGAGGAGAGGTGAGCCCTTGGTCGTTGTCGACGACTGGACGCACTTGACTGGTTCCGCAGATTTCGACAGAATTTCCATTTATCAAGAAATCTCGATTACTGTAACTAAAAATACTTCTATCTTCAGCTAATTGCGGAGTGGATGGAACAGATTTTGACGATATTCCGTTGGAAACGTTTGAATAATTGTCCGCTGGAAACAACTCTCGAGATCGTCGGGAATCAATTTGTAAATTTGGGGCGACGCGTTTATAGGGTAGGGGAGTGCTAGGTACTGAACGAGAAGTGTAATATTTGTTTTTATCTGTTTCTAAATCAGATAGATCAAATTCTATGCTATTTGTTCGTTTTAAAAATTCTTCAACATTTTCCGCAGAAGAAGAATTGTTTGCAAAAGTTTCAGTAAATTGTCCACTCCTATCTAATAACTCTCCACCACTAGGTATAAAGGACGTTATTTGGTCATCTGTCAGTATCTGTTGATCTGGTAAAGTATCACAACCATTAGTCAGGGTATCATTAGAATTCAGTAAACTCGTAGATGTTCCTGCATTAAGTACCTCGTTACTACTGTCGATAGCATCATAAATTTTATCCAGTGTCTCGGGATTGAGCCCTGCTTTTGAAATGTCGCAGTCTGCTAGAGATCCAAAATCACAGAATTCATTTGGTACTGGTGTAGGCGGCACTGAACCGACGGGAGTATTATTATAACTAAGGAGACCTATATTATTGATAGCCTGTTTTAATGGGACCGACTGAGACCTAAATGTGGCATCATGCCCATGCCTATACGTAGCCATCGGCTCTTGAAAAAATTGACTAACTTCACTAGATAACGGATCAGCTGATAATGGCTGACTATTATCCCCGTTCATATTTTCTCTAAAAGAATTATTTGTAAAGAGACACATATTATTTACCCCATTAGGCATACCAGAAGATTGGAAAACTTGATATTTGTAGTGTGATAAAATATTTGGAGAAGGCGGAGCTGACATTGGTTGACAATATTTTACATTCGTGTTACACATAGATTTCGTAACAAATTTTTGATCGTTTGGTATAGCGAACGGTCTGTTATTATTAGAGCAATGTTCCGTTACGCCTAATGTGAGAGGGTTGCGTCTTTTTCTCCCGTTATGCTTGGGTATTGGTTTAGAGAAGAAACGTGATCTGGGGACAGGAGTATTTCTCGGACTCACAAAAGGACTAGCCGCAGTGCTCATCGATACCGGGGATGTTTGAAGTGAACTGCTCATAATCGCGCATTTATTTACTTTTGATGGGCTATTTACCCTTTGTCCAAATCCTAATGGGGATTTTGAATGAAAATTTGCGGGTGAATGACACCCGTCAGATATTGGGACAAAGTCATATTGTTGAGTCCGGGTAGTCGGACTTTGCGGCTCATTGTTACAGTTACCGTTGTACAGATGTGGGCCCACACTACTCATGAGTTGATGTGCATTATCCGTATTATATGGTGTCGATGTTCCATTTTCACTGGGCATACAGTTGAATTGCTTTTCACAATTGACTTCGTTTTGAGGGAGAGTGCTATTATTCATTGTCTCCACTATCGTCGACACAGGCTTGAAAGCTCCTTCCGTAGTAGTAGGTTTGTTAACCTGACTAAAAGTTTCCGCAGTCTGATTTTCTTGATTTCCTGGAATATTTTGCGAGTTAGATCCGCTTTGGTTTTTTAAATTCTTCGCTAATAACTCTCGCAATTGTGATATTTTTTCGTTTTTGCCTTGGCTATGTTCATCGTGGGGATCTTGACTAGTCTCTAAAAAAGTGGGCGCGTTCTGGGTCGCGTTTGTACTCACAGGTGTCTCTTGGTCGGTGTCTTTCGGATGAAAGTATTTCAACAGCTCCTCCTCGTGTTCCTGACTGTTGTTTTCGTTGAGATAATCGTCCAAGTCGTGCTTATCGATATTGCAGATGCTGATCACTCGTTCTCGATTAAATATTTCCGAATGTTTCTCTTCGCAAATGATTCCAGTTTTGATGTTGATGCCATCGATACCGCAACAGGACTCCGGAGTCGCGGCTCGCTCGAGCCGGGTCGGACTCTTGTTTCGGCCGAAATACTTTCGCTGCGCGGGGCGATGGCACCTAGGCGTCGGAGCCTTCACCGACCGAGTCGGACTCGCCGCCTCCTGTTCCTCCCGGGCCAGCGCCGCGGCGGTGCTTTTGGACCGGCTCGGTAAGTTTTTTGGATCCTCTAAAAAAGCAACCTCGGGACGAAGGGACGGCTCGACGCCGGTCGCGCTCGACGTCGCCTGTTCCGCACCCATCGCGGGCTGCCTCGGCGCGGCGGTCTTCCCGCAGAGTATTTCGGCGGCTCGCATCTTCTTCGGTAAGTACGTTTCCGTGTGGCGCGGGGAGCTGGCTTGGGTCTCGCTCTGGTAGGTCTCCAGGATGAGCTTCTTGCCGGGAAGGGGCAGGCGGGGCGCGTGCGGGTCGGGCGGGCGGCGGCGCGGCCACTCGGTGCGCTCGGTGGAGAGGTCGAGCGAGGCGTCGCTGCTGAGGTTGATGGGCAGGTTGTGCGTGGCGTCGGGCAGCGTGAGGTCGCGCGGCGCGTACGGCGGCTCGAATACGTAGGGCTCGGCGCGGTACTCGTGCACGGGCAGCGCGGGGTGCGGCGCGGGCGGCGCGGGGTGCGGGTGCGCGCCGTGCGGCGGGTGCGGGGGGTGCGGCGGGTGCGCGGGGTGCGGGGGGTGAGCGCGCGGCGGAGGCGCGTACGGGAAGGGCGGCCGCACCTCGTACACGGGCATGTAGCCGGGCTGGTACGCGTACCCGCTCTCGGGCAGCAGCTCGCTCTCGTGCTTCACGGACGAGTGCTGCCCGATGTATGAGGTAGACGGCGGCGATTCCACTATAATCTCTTGAGCTTTGTTCTTCTTTGGTCTTCCCGGGGTGCCCTGTGAGGAGAAATGAAAATATACTCTTAAAAATCAGTAAATGATGAAATAGTTGTTTAATACGATATTATCTATTGGAAATTTAATTCATTACCTGTAATTTCCGCTTCAACTGTTTCATTAACTGTGGACCGGAAGATTCTTCTGTTGGAACTGAAAAATTATGAAATGATTAAAGATTCTGATAAAATGACAATACTCTAACCAACTTTAACATAGCGCATAGTCTTGATGATAGTTTATAATCAAATATAAAGAATACCATGCACTGCCATAGGAGGGGGCGACGCACTGGAGGGCCCCGGCGGCGCGCGCTGTATCGCTAGCGAGGACACGTGCCTTGATAGTTCCGATATACTGTTGAACTTCACACCTTAAACCAAATCCATTTCATCACTATTAAATGTAAAATATGCACAATTTTAATATTTTCTAGGTGTGCTGATATTCAGGTTAGAACATTGATGAATTATTATTTTTATTTTTATTATTATCGTGATGCGATAGAGCTACCTGTTAAAATACATTTTAATTTTAGTAAGTATACAATATATTTTTGTAAATTTTTTACCTAATTTAGTTTCTGCCCAGTCACATATTATTCGCTCCGTTTCCCGCGATGCTACATGTACTTCCTGAAAAAGGTTAAGCAGTTGGTTTAAATTAATGACAACACATACATACATTTATAAATAAATTAATTAATATAGAAGAGCGGGTCGTTTTCTCTTAAGCTTAGTAGAAGGGCCTTACTACTTCATACTTTGTAAAATTTGGAAACGAAATAAACATTTTTTTTTATCATATTATAATCTAATTCTAAATATAAGACAGTGGTTATATTCTTTAAAATTAAAATCATATTTTATAATAAGCATAGGAAACTAACGCCATGCCACTGTGACCCTTGTTTGGACTTTAAGACGAAATAATGATAATACATATTATGAGATATATTTTTATTGCAAATATGCTATGCTATATACCTTGGATGATTCACCCAAATCTGGGAGTTGTGGTACCTCCAACTTCACCTTTTTACGTAAACCCGCATAGCAATATCTGAAAGGTGAAAATTAGTAAAAAGAGGTGGTTTTCAAGATATATGCATTTTTAATGAACTCCATTTAAAACTTTAAACCTACTTTAGAATTTATTTAGAACAATTTCTATGGTGCACGTGATAATTGCTAACGTATATGTTTTATTATGAATAATTTAATATATTATCAATTCCCGCTTAAACAAAAAAGCTTACAGCGAAATGTATATTGTAGTGAACATACAGTCGTCTTCATTGTGTTATTAAAATTAATACTTATTATTAAGAAAATAAATTGTGGGTTCCGTATACCGGTAAAGCAAAATTAAATATTTATTACGTAAGTATCACGGCCACGTGCAATTGAACGGATTTGTTCTTTGCTAGATTAGATTGATTTATTATGACGTTATTGTTTACGAATAATTGCACAACATCATGGCTGCGTTTCATATGCGTAGAGTGAATTAAATCGACCTTTTTTTAACTGCTTATAATGTTTTACTTTTTCATTTAACAATTAACATATTATATGCTTAAATCAGAACAGCTATTTTAATACATGTGTTTCAGCTAACAATGTTTCTTTACTAAACAGCTGTTCTTTACTAAAAATCTGGGAAACATATTACCTATACAGTTTGTAAAACAAAATGCTAAAATCATTTTTTTAAGCAGTAGTTTGCGGTTACTTGTACAACTACATCCAAATATGTAGTAGGTACCTAAATGTGACCTATTAATAATGTTGCCATCTTTCTGCCCGGAAGTCACAGTGCTTGTAAGTAAAAAAAAACGAAAGAAGAAAAGACGATCTTTTCTCCTGAGTGATAAGGATTTCCTGGCAGAACAACGTTTGTCTTACTTTGTAATAATAAATAAGTAAATAAAAATATTTGCGTGATATTAGTGTCAATGGTTTCCCTTACCTAGAATTCCCGCGCGTCCCCAATCGTCGCGGGCGCACAGTTGGATATACCTGCTTCATAACTTTGCCGAAGTCGGCTGTGGACAGTGGCTTCATGTTACAGCTCATACAGTGTGCGCTGTTGAGGAGAGAACAAATCCATATCTTATAATAGAACGATCAAAAGGAAACTAATGCCGAGAAAATGATTTTGTTTTGTTATTGCCTTTTATATTTTACTAGCTTTCGCCCAGGGGCTTCGCCCTCGTTCATCGTTGTTTCTTTTACCTTCAACTTGAACCAATGAATGATTTAAAAATAAACGACATCAAAATCCGTAATTTTAAAGATGTTTTCAATGATTAGAGAGTCGGGTAAATATTTATAAAGGTGAACTATGAATATGACAAAACTATGAACATATCGGATTACCTATGTATTGAAATTTCCTTACTTTAAAAATAGATACATATTTTTGTTATATAATAGTTGTGTATTTGGGCAATATAAGAAATAAAACAAAAACGATTCAGATATTATTTTATCGATCCAACGATAATATTATGATGACCGTACTAACTTATCGAACAAATTAGCAATCTAATAAGGAAGCGATAAAAAAATTACTCATTACCTAACAATATATTTATTTAATTTAAGCATCACAAATAAGATGACATTGAAAGTAATTATAGTCCAATGCATTAACAAGAATCTAGATGTGCACTTATTAATATGCAAATGTTCTGTTCTTAACAATCTGCAAGTGTTCATTCGCATTGACTTGGTTATTATTTAATACCGACATATTATCGACTGGAAGTTACATGAGTGATGGCTTATCGGGGCGATTACGTAAAATGTTGATAGTGCCCACGTGTTATTGCCCTACTGTTGTGATTAAGAATCGACATGCATCTCCGGAATTTATCGTATTCCTTAACGATTGTATATATACTATATACCTATATGTTCAAGTTTGAATATTTAGATATTCATAACTCATCAAGTTATATAATTGACATTAAATCAATTTTATTATTACATTAAATTATACGTGGAGGAACGTCGCGATTCATACGGGATTTTAGTTATCTAGAATTGTCAAGAAAAACAATTATAATATTATAATGCAATCGTTATTTTTGTCTATAAAATATACAATATCATTGTATACTTCGTCCAATCACATAATTAGTAGTTTACACGTGGTGTCGCCCACATTTAACAATCTATACAGACACACTTAGATATTTTATTATATAATAAACATACACGTGTTTATCTGTTATGAAATGATTGCATAGTAATTTCACTCGCTGATCGGTCTACAAAGCAGAATTTAGATCCTTATAGAATAGTTTTATTGATAATTATTTTGTTGTCATTCTATACTTTTAGAAGTATCAAATTGTTTATAGCGATACTTTTCCTTTTGTCCTTTGTCGTCTGCTATTATCCATTAACCATCATCATCATCATTTTACTTTCTTTTGTCAAAAGAAAATTTCGTTACCTATGATATATAAAAAAGCTAGTTACGTTACCCGCTCTCTATTTTGGCAAGAAAAAACTCAGCTAAGTGCCCGAGTTTCACTTAGTCACGCACCATTCAGCGTCGTGGCTGGACGTTCTTTTTATATTTTAATCGGCAGTTGTTATTACGAAGTACATGAGTGAGACATGTATTATGTCTCGTGCGTGAGAGTGAAAGAGAGAACAAGTGTATTGGTGATAATGCGTTAGTAAGTAGGTATGTATTAATTACGCTGTTTTTTAGTGCAATGATGTTGGCGTATGCCGCGTCTACTAGTATAATAGGTCATTGTTCGTTACACTTGCTGTAAGCATTACGCCTAATACAGGGTGTCTCAAAAGAAAGTTTATATTTTGTGGGTGAATAAAAAAAAAAGTAAGCGGTGTATTGAAAAAAATGTTTATTAATTATTAAAGTGCATAATATGGGAATTTATTTCTTAAAAATAATATCGTCCAAATGCAGTCCATTGCGTTCACGGCACTCATTTAATCGAACAGTAAAATTACAGTATTTATGACAGCTCGGCAGGTAGACACAGTGATGGCTGCCATTTCGTGCTGGATATTTTCTTTTAAATGCTCTAGAGAAGTTGGTTTGTTGGCATACACTTTAGATTTAAGATACCCACAAGAAATTATCAAGAATATAAATTAGCGAGGAATTATTGGCCCTTACTTTTTCGAAGACGAAAGGGGGCGTGCAGTTACAGTAAATTCAGAGCGATGGTAGACGAGTTTTTAGTGCCTGCACTGCAAAACTTTCCTGGCTATAACCAGAGAACATGGTTGCAGCAAGACGGATCCAATATGTCTTTACCTCGAATTCATGAAATTTTTCGGGGAAAATTGATCTCTAGGAGAGGTGATATAAATTGGCCTCCACGCAGCCCTGATTTAACTCCCATGGACTTTTTCTTATGGGGGTATCTTAAATCTAAAGTGTATGCCAAAAAACCAACTTCTCTAGTGCATTTAAAAGAAAATATCCGATACGAAATGGCAGCCATCACTGTGTCTACCTGCCGAGCTGTCATAAATAATTTTAGTGTTCGATTAAATGAGTGCCATGAACGCAATGGACTGCATTTGGACGATATTATTTTTAAGAAATGAATTCCCATATTATGCACTTTAATAATTAATAAACATTTTTTCAATAGACCGCTTACTTTTTTTTTTATTCATCCACAAAATATAAACTTTCTTTTGAGACACCCTGTAGAATAGTAATAGCGAATGATACATATAAATGCACGAGAAGGTGTCGTGTTGTGTCAGGTGGTGTGCGACAGTGTATAGCCACCCTTAGTGATTCGAAAGTATGATAATATTATTATTATGCAGTCAAATTTTATTACGAAATAAACATAGGTAGCATGTTCTTTAAAAGAAAATAAATTGCTGGGATTTATTTAAATTGTGTAGATACAGTTAAAGTAAAAGCAAAAAACAAGTAACAAGTGAAAAATTGTATACACAAAAAATAAAAAATTAAGAAGATTTAATTTGTATTGTGAAGTGTAAACATTATACATGCACTAAATGAATTATTTATACTTAGTAGTTAGTACTCACATATATTCATCATACACATCTTGTTTTGGTAATGACACATCAGGGTCCACTTCTAGGTGTGTTTGTATCCATGTTACTGTCTGTTGAAGCTCCGCTCTAAAATAACCATTAAGAACTTATTAGAATAGTCCAGAACATTTTTAACCGACTTCAAAAAAAGGAGGAGGTTATCAATTCGGCCGGTATGTTTTTTTTTTATGTATGTACACCGATTACTCCGAGGTTTCTGAACCGATTTACGTGATTCTTTTTTTGTTTGATGCGGGATGGTGTCGAACTGGTCCCATAAAATTTTTATTCGCATAGGCCCAGTAGTTTTTATTTTATGGGCATTTTTGCAAGTGCAAGTTTGAAGTCGGTTGTTTTTAACACAGTTATCACTTGTAAAAAATTTAATACATATTTGAATAAATTAATAACAAATAATTGCTTATTGGTAATTGTAAAATTGATGTTATTACTGGAACAATGAATTAATCAATGAACAATTAATTAATCATATAAAGTAATTTGTAATTGCCATATAATTATTTTTTTCTGTTAAACAATTAAATTCTTTAAACTTTATTTTTTCTCAAAACATTGACAGTATAGCTTCAAAAATAGTTGGGGACATATTTTATAAGAGGATAAAATAAGGATATTAAACAAACCTTGATCCCAGAGGATTGACAGGTTGTTTCAAAGGGTCATGTGGAGGTACCCCTGTTGGTAGTCGGAGGTACAATAACAATCTCTCTGCGCCACTCAGAGCTTCTACTGCTTCTAACAGTTGGGATACCCTTTGTCTTCCTTCTTGACTGTAAAAAAAAATAATATTAATTGCATGGATACACACATACATTATACTATGTCATTAAAAAGTTTTACTGTACAGTTATGTTTTTCTTTTTAAATGCTATGATGAATGTAACATTTTTAGCGCTGAGAAGAATATGTAATGATACTTTAAATACCTGATAAAACAATCTAAGTATCATTTTAAATGTTTTTATAAATTTAAGGTAAAGAACATATTATTATAAAAAAATTGGTTGCCTGTAAAGTCGGTATACGGGCGAAAGTTTTACGTGACAACGACTTTTTATGTCTGTCTCTCTCGCTCTTAGGCGGGCTAACCATGCCTGAGTGGAAGGGACGCGTGCCTCTCACTCGCTCTTATTGTGAGCGCATAACGTGAGCGGAGCGTAACGCAGTTGCTTGAAGTGTCACCCGGCAAACCAATTTATAAGACGTTGTCACGTCAAAATAAGTTGGAAAAATTAAATACTTTGTTAAGGCTACTGATAACTTTAATGATTGCACTTAATTAATTTAACGAGAAAAAACAGACCTTAGGTGTGTCACACCTCAAATCAAATGATTATCATTGGTATATCTTATATGATAATGTGAATAATAAATCTCCTACTTGTACATTTTTGGATTTTCTTTTTGCACTTTAAGGTAATAGTGTGCTATATTGAACTGGGCGGGATTTTAAATTTATGTTTTTCTATCTATATATAACAATGCTGATATTTTAGCATAAAGCTCAAGGTTTAGTAGGATTTCTTAAATATAAAATTATCTTTATACTATAATTTCTCTAATATAATTAAAGTTTCAATCAAATTAAAAATGGAATTGAATCCTTCGAAGCTCAATAGTCGCCACAGGCTAAAATATGTAATAAATACTGTTTATATATTATTTACCTTAGGGTGTTCTCAACAATTTGTTGCATGGAAGCTATTTTGCCCGAGTCCATTTTGGTCTCTTTTCCACTGGCGGGGGATAAGCCCGTATCCGTAGAACCTGATGGTCCCGGATTATTGCTTGAACCAACGACACTCTCTTTATCGTAAGACGCAGTTTGCCTATGTTTTGGATGATTGACATTTTCCCGATGAAGTTTCGCGTCATCTGCTAATTCTCTCTCCGATTTAACATTTTTTGAACTATCTTCTACTGCCCACGGTTGAAATGGAGTTGTATTCTCCATTCTAACCCAGGCAGGTTTTGCAAATTATGTTATTTAATATCATAATGAATTATTAAAACAATTTTATGCGTAACAAAACTCCATTTTCTTGACAAATTGACAAATGACATTTGATCAGCTGTGCGGTGAGGAAAGGGGGAGGTATTTGTACAGATTGTATCCACCACAGGTATTCACTATTGTATCCACTCAAGAAGCTTATATCTAATACACTGGAGATTTCGGTATGAACATTGACGTGTAACAAGAAAATATTCCCCAGTTCATGTTTTTTATCACTTTCACACCTAACTTGGTATTGCCACTGTTAATACGAAGTTTTCCCAAGGCTACTATATATGCTGTAATATTCTGTGCAAAAGGTTAGTTTTTGTACATGAGTTTGTTGATAAATTGCCAACAACGTCATTCAGAAGCATTGTTGGATGAGACAATTATTATTTATGCTAAATAAACTAAGTATCTGAACCAATTATTAAAAAGCGATACTCCCTGATTATGGGTAGTCACCATAATAAAATTGTAGCAACCAAGAAGCTTATATCTAATACACTGGAGATTGCACTATGACCATTGACTTGTCACAAGAAAATATAACCTTGAATGACGTCAGTGTTGTTTTTTGTCTCTTTCTGTGGGTGACCACACTGGTTTGTATATTCAGGATTTTTCGAAATAGAAAAAACTAAAAATCATGGTCTATAAATAATAACGACATATATTTTTAACAGTATTAATTATATTATAATATTACTGGCCATACTTTATAGGTACATACAATTTTAATTGGTATAGAATGATAGTTTTAAATAACTCTTGGCTACAAAGCCTGGATATGAACCGATATATAGCATTAACATCCTTTTTAAATAGAGGAAAGTTGTGTTTTGCATCAGATGCTGTTTACCAAATTGTAAGCTACTCAGATTCAATTTCAAGCCAAAATCATCAAAGAAAAACTGTTTATAATAAACGCCTTGCACAAATTTCAGCTAACTTTACAAAGTTTATTTTTCAAAAGGTATTTTTTTCTGTGTCGTAATCCTCAGTAATTTTACCCTTGATGGGCACATATATTTCTTTTTATTTTACTTTTTGGAAAGCTGAAATACCTAAAACAAAAAATATGAGGTAAGTTAAAAAAGTATAAATTTCAATGTAAAAACGAACAATCTTATAACTGTATGTGAGTGCAATACCGATGTCGAGTGTAGTTTCATTACTAGTAAAAATCTTGAAAATGGTGTTCTAAATTTCATCATAATATTGTTATTACAATATATTCTCTTCACTATCCATAAAAACTCGTCATCATGGTTACCTTACTTGTTAATTTTGTTTATTGAAAACTTGTTGAAAAATGATAAAGTATTAGGAAAATAACAAATTTAACATGACTGCTTTCTAAAATGATGCAAAATTTTACAATTTTTGCCATTGAAATGATTCTAAACAGGTAAATGCAGGAGTATTGAGGAATATTGTAAATAACGTAAATATACACTTGCCTGTGAAATTCTATGCCAGAATTTGGTGTCCAAACACTTCTGCAATTTTTCACAATGCAATACATTATTTATATTCGGAAAATATTTATTAAATACGCAACAATATTAACTTAAATATTCGAAGCGACGCAATTTTTTTGACACTTATGCCATATTGTCAAAGTGAGAGTTGCTACAATTTTATTATGGTAACTACCCATAATCAGGGAGTATCGCTTTTTAATAATTGGTCCAGATACTTATTTTATTTAGCATAAATAATAATTGTCTCATCCAACAATGCTTCTGAATGACGTTGTTGACAATTTATCAACAAACTCATGTACAAAAACTAACCTTTTGCACAGAATATTACGGCATACATAGTAGCCTTGGGAAAACTTCGTATTAACAGTGGCAATACCAAGTTAGGTGTGAAAGTGATAAAACACAACAATTTTCTTGTTACACGTCAAATGTTCATACCGAAATCTCCAGTGTTTATGATATAAGCTTCTTGGTAGCAACTCTCACTTTGTCAATATGGCATGTGTGTCAAAAAAATTGCGTCGCTTCGAATATTTAAGTTAATATTGTTGCTTATATAATGAATATTTTCCGAATATAAAGAATGCATTGTATTGTGCAAAATTGCAGAAGTGTTTGGACACCAAATTCTGGCATAGAATTTCACAGGCAAGTGTATATTTACGTTATTTACAATATTCATCAATACTCCTGCATTTACCTGTTTAGAATCATTTCAATGGCAAAAATTGTAAAATTTTGCATCATTTTAGAAAGCATTCATGTTAAATTTGTTATTTTCCTAATACTTTATCATTTTTCAACAAGTTTTCAATAAACAAAATTAACAAGTAAGGTAACCATGATGACGAGTTTTTATGGATAGTGAAGAGAATATATTGTAATAACAATATTATGATGAAATTTAGAACACCATTTTCAAGATTTTTACTAGTAATGAAACAACACTCGACATCGGTATTGCACTCACATGTAGTTATAAGATTGTTCGTTTTTACATTGAAATTTATACTTTTTTAACTTACCTCATATTTTTTGTTTTAGGTATTTCAGCTTTCCAAAAAGTAAAATAAAAAGAAATATATGTGCCCATCAAGGGTAAAATTACTGAGGATTACGACCCAGAAAAAAATACCATTTGAAAAATAAACTTTGTAAAGAAAATTTTTGCAAGGCTGCTATAAACAGTTTTTCTTTGATGATTCTGGCTTGAAATTGACCCGTCGAAGCAACGCGTTTAAAAAGAAGATCTGAGTAGCTAACAATTTGGTAAACAGCATCTGATGCAAAACACAACTTTCCTCTATTTACAAAGGATGTTAATGCTATATATCGGTTCATATCCAAGCTTTGTAGCCAAAAGTTATTTATAACTATCATTTTAAACCAATTAAAATTGTATGTACCTACCTATAAAGTATGACCATAATATTATAATATAAATACTGTTAAAAATATATGTCGTTATTATTTATAGACCATGATTTTTAGTTATTTCTATTTTGAAAAATCCTGAATTTACAAACCAGCGTGGTCACTCGACAGAAAGAGACAAAAAACATGACTGACGTCATTGAATGTCATAGTTTCTTGTTTCAAGTTAATGGTCATAGTGCAATCTCCAGTGTATTAGAGGATATAAGCTTCTTGTATCCACTATCCCTTGCACTATCCACATTGTATCCTTATCTAAAAATACAGATATCATAAGATATTTAAATATGGTTAAGAATATGGTACCTTGTAAATATAACCTACCTAGTAAGTTTGCTCACAGTTTGCTTCATAGGACGTATTCAGAAAGAAAGCTTGAAACTTATACGCGCTTAACGGCGCTTATCGGCGCTTGTCAATGCTGGTTCGTTCTACACAAAGGAAACAGGTTGAAGCAGACCAAAACAAATTTTATATGTAAGCGCTCAGCGCCGACCAGCGCTTGTTGAAGCTTGTTGGAACTTGTCGGCGCCGATCAGCGCTTATCGGCGCATGTTCATATATTTTCCTGCGCAGGTTACCAGTGCTGACAAGCGCCGATAAGCGCTTATAAGTTTCAACCACAAACTGAATACGCCCTTATTTACTATACATATTTTAATACTTATGTTATATTTTTCTAGCTGCTGCATAATATACTCGTTTTTTGAAATTTATATTTTTGGTTATATGGCATTCAAATGCTTTATAAATATAAATTTATAAAGAATAGAAAAAAATTGACCACGAGGCGGGACTCGACCCCGCATCCTTTCGCGCCATTCCGGAGCGGATGCCTGTTCAGCCTGACCAATTTTTTTCTATTCTTTTTAAATTTATATTTATAAAGTGTTTTTATAGCAAATTTATACTCGTTTTTTATCAAAATTTTATGACTAAAATAAATTAAATATCAAGTTCTTCGATTCCTAGAGTGCCCTCCATGGCCTGGGCAAACTTAGAGCAAGCGGCAAAGGTATAATATTGGAGGAAAAGGTCGCACTACTAAGGATAGGATAGGGATACGTAAGGATACAGCATTTTGAAAAAAATATGATATTTATATTTACTTATACGATCACACAGAACGATCAAGACTAGATTGCGTTGAGACGAGATCTGTATTTTTTTTAAACTTTATTCCATTTTACGTACGTCAACTGTTGATGTCAAGTGTCAAATTGTGTGGTTATCTGGTGATCTGTGATCAGTACTAACCTTGGTACTAACTTAGTAATTTTATTTACTATTTTATTTATTATTGTGTGTGTCTTTGAAATATGAATTAATATTTATTCCCAGATGAACAACCTCCTATATATCTGTAAAATGGATAACGATATAGATATAGAAGAACATAATATATTGGAAAATCCAGCGCTGAAAGCAATATTTCCAGATATCACGGCTTTGAAACAAGAATTAGATTATGAAAATGAGGGTAGGTATATTTCTGTAGTATTTTTTTCAGTAATAATATGCCTGATTAAAAAAATTGATTATATACAGTACCTCATCTGTTTATAGTAAAAATTTCTAGATAGTGTAGGACAACTTTATACTAAATATATAAATCCCGTCTCTAATGATTAAAATCAATGTTTTTTAATGTTCCTCACGAAAATTTAAAGCAAAAAAATAATATAATGGTATAAAGTCAATTTCTTTTTAATAAAATTATAATTAACTATAATATATATAACTTTAAGCATTTTAAAATTTTAATATCTTATTTCATATTTGAATTTCTTTCTATGGGGCTTCAAAAAGGAGGCTAGGTTCTCTAGTTGACCATAGAACTTTTGAATAGGTGAATAATTTTTGATACTCAATTCTTTTTTTTTTTTAATTTGAATGCTGGTGAATCGCATGTGATCACATTTTAGTTCGGTATAGCATATTAGTTCTTACAATTTGAATATGTTTTAGTTTGTGACGTGATAACGTCTTTAAAATCGTTTTAGTCGGGTGACATGTTCAGAAACTTGTGTCACACCAAAACCTCACGAGCGTGATCGCAGGTATAACGAGAGAGAGACGGACCGATCTCCCGTCTCATCTCGAGCGCTGCCAGTCATTCTGTGAAACTTGTCACGCGGAATCCTCACGAGCGGAGGCAGGCATAGCGTTCGAGTGAGTGGACCGATCTTCCGTCTCTCTCACTCTAGCGGCATACAAACGAATGGAGATTTTCTCGTGCGGTTAAGTTTTCGTTGAATGTTTAACAGTGAAACAAAATGTGAAGTGCAAGTGAAGTGTTACAACAATTGAAACAAAAAAAGGTGAATAAAATAGCCTACTTATAACAATTAACATTCTTGAATAAACTTGTAAAAGTAATGAAAAATGGAAAAAAGACACGTGTAAACAAACGAAATTTAGAGGTTATGTTATGATAAAAATGAATTGTGGTAGTGTTAAATAAAAACATAGTTGGACTCATACCCTAAATAATTATAATACAGAAATACGGAAAAAATAGATAAAGGAGCGCGTCGCGTCGTGTGAATGATTAGAATATCGAATTAAAATCTCTCACCTGTCAAAACAATACATTCTAACCTACGACTCGAGCGACCAATCACAATGCAAGAAATGAAGAAACCATTCTCATGTGTCAAGTTGGTTATGGCGCGTAATACAAAAACATTTAAAATTATATTGATTTCAATTCAAATTTTATTTCTAATTGATTGAATATCATTTATTGATAATTTAAACGGAATTATAATACCAAATTAAAATCTCTCACTTGTCAAAACCCTGCATTCTAACCTATTATGGGTATATATATATATATTTTTTTCTTTTATCTATTTAAATAACTATATAAACAGAAAACTGTGAGTTTGCAGAAACATATAAATATAATATTATTATAGATATAAAGACTGGGAAGAAACTGGCCTTCAAAACACAGTTTACCACTAGTTCGTCAGGGTCTGAACATAATGCTGTACCTGTTTCTTGAAAAAATAAATTTTTACTATTTCTTTTAACCTACGATTCGAGCGACTAATCACAATGCATGAAATCATTCTCATGTGCCAAGTTGAATAAAGGCGCGTATTACAAATTCAAACATTCAAAATTAGTATTGATTTCAATTCAAATTAATTGAATATCATTTATTGATAATTTAAACGGAATTAGAATTATTTAAACAAATTTTAATCCTAACTAATATTATAAATGCGAAAGTGAGTTTGTTAGTTTATTTGTTTGTTTGTTTGTTTGTTTCGCCTTCACGCTTTAGCTACTGTACGGATCACCATGAAATTTTGCATACACGTTGTCTGGGGTGTAGAAAAGGACATAGTGTACTTTTTATCCCGGGAAATATTACTATTCCCGAGGGAAGGAATAAACGTTACGCGGGCGGAGCCGCGGGCGAAAGCTAGTTGATAATATTTCTTTAGAAAATTAAGTTCAATTCGTTTAACAGAAATCACCACGTTCAATACGATGGATCCCCAAGCGCACGTTGTTTCAACGTCTAGTACACCGATGGAGACTGAGGATGTTTTGCCCTCAACGTCTGCAATACCTCTCACTGTGCAACACTCAGCCAATCCCGCCGAATCTAATACCTTGCGAAACCGTGAGTACAGGAAATATGTATTTTACAAAACTTTGACTTCATTTCATTTGGAATTAAAATATTTTGTGTTCCATAGAAATCACTACGCTCAACATGATGGATCCCTGTGCGCACATTCCTTCAACATTCAGTACACCGATAGAGACCGAGGATGCTTTGCCGTCAACGTCTGCAATACCCACCACTGCCGAAAAGAATGCCCTGCGAAATCGTGAGTACAGAAAACGTGTTGCAGCTATTAGAACCCCAGAACAGGTCGCGGCGTTTGCAAGAAAAGCCGCTGAAAGACAACGCAAAGCGTACCATCTACGTAGAGCTGCAAATTTAGCTCTCGCCAGCGGCACGGTGGAGACAACTACAATTGTACAAACCAGCGCTCAGCGAAAACGTGCATCTCGACAGCGTCAAGCTGAACGAGTTAGGAGTGCTGCACAACCCAGTACTTCATCGAATCAAGCAGCAGTGCACCAAGAACAACCTACCTGGTCTACAAAATGGTCTTCGTCAATACATCGATTCAAATCTACTTTCCTGGACAACGATTTTGGCCATACTTGTTCGGTTTGCGATAGATTATGCTTCAGAAATGACCTTAAAGCCATCACTGCTGTACAAATGCAGATAATCTCAGATTGGTGTGTTAAGGAAAATCAGCAAGTACACGCCCAGGAATTTACATTGGTTTGCGCCAACTGTAAACGTTCGCTGAATACAGGAAAGATTCCGAGTCTTGCGAAGATGAACGGCTTCACATATCCTGAGGTACCTCCAGGTCTACCGCCATTGGATCCAATCAGTGAACGGTTGATCTCACCACGTCTGCCATTTATACAAGTACGTCGACTCCGTCATGATTTCTCATATGGGATCATTGGACAAGTGATCAACGTTCCAGTCGACGTGCAAGAAATGGTGAAATGCTTACCTCGGCAACTGGATGAGGACGAAGTAATCAATGTCAACATAAAACGGAATCTTGCGCACAAAACGAATTACGTTAGCGGATACACGTCTAAACGTACGATCAAGGAATGGTTGGATGTACTTCAGAAGTCGAGCCTTTATCGTTTATACGATATCAAAGTAGATTTGTCGAAGCTACAGCTTACAGTGCCATCAGAAGAAATCCTGCCGGATGAACCTGGTCCTCGCATCGAAGCAATTTCTGCTGAATATACACCTGAATCTGAAATTCTTGCTGCTAGACAGCACACACTATTGTGGAACGAAGAGGATTGTCTTGACATCGCACCAGGACATCGGGCAACGCCTCTCAACATCATTTATGACCGTCATGCTGAAGAATTATCATTTCCTGCAATATACTTCGGAGAACCACGTCGTTTCAACATGGGAGTTTCGGTGACACCTTATATGATGGCGACCAGTGAAATAAGACGAAGTGACAGACGCGGCGCCACGCCTCAAAAAATCTTGTACGTTGCTATGAAGATCTTACGTCTACGCATGGTGGATGGAATTTACAGCACGTTCCGGAAAGTTCTGGTTACAGAAAACGTAACTCGACGAATGTTAGGAGACCCAGAATTTCTTAAAGAATTTGTTATACAAAACCTTGCCTTTATGAAATCAGTGCCAAACTCCGTCCAGTACTGGGCCTCTCGCAAACGGGATCTCTTTGCTATGCTCCGTCAACTTGGGAAGCCGACCATCTTTCTCACTCTAAGTGCAAATGAAGTACGCTGGGTGACATTACTGAACTTACTCCTCAAATTGAGTAACAAATATCCTGGCAAAGTTGCTGAAGATCTAAACACATCAGAGCGGTGCAGCTTAGTGAGTGACGATCCAGTTACGTGCTGCATATATTTTCACAAACTTGTTGGTACATTGATGAACATGTTGAAAGCGAAGTCGAATTATAATCCGTTCGGCCAATACTTTGTTAAGGATTATTTTCTTCGCATTGAGTTCCAGCATCGCGGAAGTCCCCACGCTCATATTTTACTGTGGTTGAACAACGACCCCCTCGAAACCGTTTCAGAAAATATGCCCAACACCATCGAACTTGTGGAGAAACTAAGTTCAGTTGCAAAAGAAGATGTGCCTAACGATACCATCTACTCCAACCAAATACATAAGCACACTTTCACCTGCACGAAACGAGGCGAAACGACTTGCAGATTTGGAATCCCGTACTGGCCAATGCTGACTACCCGTGTATTGGTACCAATGCCAAAAACTGATGGACGCCGCGTTGCATTCCAGAAAAAGGGTAAAGAGCTACGAACTTCCCTTAGCGACCGTACATATGCTAGCATGGACGACTTTCTGAGGGATCATAGTTTGACGTTCGATGGATACCTCGACGTAGTGCGTTCAACTCTGCGCAGGCCAACATTGTTGTTCAAACGCAACTTCGACCAACTGATGACGAACACATTCAACCCTTACCTTGCTGGTGAAATAAATTCCAACATTGACATCCAGTTTGTCTTAGATGATTATAGCTGCGCACAGTACGTCGTGGAATACGTTAACAAATCGGCTCGCGGAATGGGTAACTTGAATCGAGAGCTGGCGAAAATGATGCAAGAGCATCCTGACCGGGACTACACGGGCCAATTGAAGGCTTTGAGTATTAAACTTCTAAATTCAGTTGAAATGTCGGCCCAAGAAGCAGCGTGGTATTTATTACGACAACCGATGAGCGAAACAAGCCGTCAAGTCGTGTACATACCAACAGTATGGCCATCGGAGAGACAACGTTGCCGCAAACGTCGTGTACAAAGGAATCGCGAAGGAATTGATGCTGACAGTACAGACGTATGGACCAAAAATATCATTCAGCGATATGAAGAACGACCTCCTTCCTTGGAATCTGTATATTTGGCCGAGTTTGCTTCGTGGTATGCTAAATGTCAAGATTACATCGACAATGAAGACGACGTGGACGTGCATGAGTATGAAAATTTGGAACCAGAGACCGAAAAAGAATCGACGTCAAGACAATATCGCAGACGACAGATGGGACGGATCATACGATACAGGCATTACGAAGTAGATGAAATTGTCAACTATCAACGTGAGATGGTGCTGCTGTATCTGCCCTTCCGCAATGAATTATTTGAAATTGTTGATAGCAGTAAATTTCTACAATTATACAACGACAACAAGGATGTCATCATGGAACGCCGTCAGATATACGAGAAAAATCTTAACATCGACAGTGTGCTACAGGAGCTTGAAGCAATGATGATTCTGCAAAATTCTAACAGCACAGAACCAGCGGAAACTGAGGCAAGGAGAGTGTCTGTGGAACAGTCTTCAGAAGGTGTCGAAAATAACGATGACGTGAATCAAATCGTTCCACGAGAAGTATTTTCAACCAGTCGTATTTCAGTACCAAGTGTTGTACCGTTCCACGAACTTCCTGAATCACAAAATAGCATGAGGCCATTTAATTCTACACCTACTACATTACCTACTAATCCAATATTCAACCAGCCTATATTACCAAGCGATAATACATCTAAAAAACTTACTATTTCAGTATCAAACGCGTCTTTATCTAATCCTACTTATACATTATGCGAATCTGATATACCTTTATCACAAGATGACACTACATCTGATCTTCCTTCGTTCACATTCTCTATTCCACCATTTTATATTTCACCTGACTTTACACTATCCAAAAATATACCTACACCTAACACTGTATCTAATAATGATCCTTCCGTTATTATATCACCATCATCATCAATAAATCATAATAATCCGGCTTCTATACACAAAACGAATAATTCTGTAATTGTAAAACTATCAACTTCAAACAATGTTTCATCTAACATTACACCTGAAAATATACCTATTTCTGCACCTAACGTTACACCTGAAAATATACCTATTTCTGCACCTAACGTTACACATGAAAATACATCTATTTCTACACCTGAAAATATATCTATTTCTACACCTAACACAGTACCTAATAATACAACTTCGGTTATAGTAAAAGCATCAACATCACATGTACCTATTCCAATACCAACCAAAGTAGAAAATCCAGAAAATCAAATAATTCCAACATCAAATACAAATGTACGACCAAATTTACCAACATGGATGATACAATCTCAAGCTACGGGAAAAGCTCTTAGCTTGCTATTAACACCTATAATAGTTTCTAATAAAGATAAAATTCAAAATACACAAAATGAGGAAATAAACTCAGATGAAACAAATTATATAGAGAATAAATTACAAATCAAAGCTGAACCAGAAATGGTAGGTTCAAATGAAACGACAAGTAATGAAACTTTGTATATGCCACCTTTGTTAATAGGACCGCAAATAACGGATAAATCTTATAAAAATAGTGTTAATGATTATACTAATATAAAGGCAGAAACTGAAAATGATGGAAATGAGCCACCAGAAGAAAATTCGGAACATAAATTTCATGAATTAGAAATAAATAATGACAATTCAGTTGAAAATGAAAATTCACTCCAAAACATATCAGAGTCTGACCCTCTGGATATATCAGAGTCTGATAGTAAAGAAATTAAAAGTGAAGAGAATACGCAAACTTCTGAAGAATTAAATCTGCCATTATGAAAGTTGATTAAAAAAATAAAAACTTAAAAATCTTAGCCAATCTAATTTTTGTTATAGACGCAAAAGAAAATTAATGTCAAATTATATGAACGTAGTGTTAATTTTTGTAAATAATGATTTTTTATATATTATATAAATAAAATTTGCGAATAATAATTAGGCTAGAATTTAATAGAAGTAAGCCAATTTATTATGATAAGTGCACGACTGTTATGTATGTATCAATAATCTCACTCTTCAATAGTATTGTTGTAAAATGTTGTATTAACATGATAAATTACAATAATTTTGTAAATCATGGAATCTTATAAAAGTATGTTAATAATTAATATTGAATGTGGTGTGTGATATATTTTTATGAATTTAAACAGAATTGTTTTATTGACCCCAAATATATCTATAGTTTTTTACCAAAATTTCATCGACTACCATTATATTATTAAAAAGTAAAAATTACATTTAAATTTTACCTTTATATACATACATCAAATATTACAGAATAGCAAGCGATTAACACTGTAGTTCAATGTATTTTATTCATCCCAGAAATAATGTTTCAAAGCTATTTACGTAAGATATCTGCCATAAAAATGGATATCAAAATATAAATAAAATGACATTAATTTTAAAACAACTGGGTTCGATTCCCAAACTGCAGTTTTTCTTTCTTGTAACTAATATCAATGACATGGTTCCTAAGAAAACAACTACGAACGTCAGAGCGATATCACACTAGCGGATTGCGAGCGTTTTTAAAGCGGAGCGGGTGCGCAACGAATACGTTACGGGCGCACAACGAACACGCCGCGGTTGCGCAGCGAATTCGTTGCGGACGGAACCGCAATCATTGCTGAAGATAATTCATTCAACCAAAAATCCAACTTGAAGGAGGTATCTGCAGTAAAGCAAGTAACTTCAGTCAAGTACACATCTCCTGAGGTTTTGATGTGACGAGCTGAGTCTGTAATCGCAATTTCGCCGTGAAGTATTCATTAACTTACTAATACTTGAACAATACTTTCCGCGAACTTAGTTTGATTGGCAAGCACTCGGTCCGTACATTCACAACACCCAGTACGTGCCCCCGTTCCTTCAAGTTGATTCTAATATACCCATTCTTCTGTGTGGTGATTTCAACAAAAACGTTAAGACAGATGACTCATTCCTCAGATTCATGAAAGAAACGTTCAATCTTGAAAACTTGTCAGATGTTTCAAAGTCTACTACGTTATAAGTAACAACCATCGACCTGACTTTTGCAAGGCACATAACAGCTCAAACCTTCCTTTTATTTCTTACTTTTCCTACCATCGTCCTATCCTGAACAAAATTACCCAGTTTGGAAACAGATAAATTTACGTGAAGATTGTAACTGATCGTATTGTATGTTATGTTTGTATGTATGTATGTGTTATAGTCAAAGTCCGATACACAGTCTCTTCGCGGAAGGACTGGTTTATCCTAGGTTTGGCCAAAGCCATCAGGCAATCCCCGAAATACATTTCAATTTCGCCCTTTGCTTGAAGTATTTTTAGTCAAACCCAGGAGCTCCTAACTTTTCAGCCAAACGTCGAAAGTAAATTATTCTGTTTCGGTTTTGGCCTAGTCAATCCTAGAAGCGACTGCAATTCTCGGTCAAACGTTGATCTGAACATGTTTAAACAGGTTCATAATGTCTCTCGCGGACCGCGGTGTTCCGACCGATTGTTTTGTCATTTCATGTTCGTTCATTGAGCGTGCGGGCGTGTAATTGTGTAAAATTGAAGATGAGTGAATCAAACGGTGTTGTTGTTACTAAAAACGTGGATAAAGAAGCTTTAAAAGTCAAGTTTAAAGAGAAAATTTCTAATTTGAATAAAAATAAGTGTTCATTTCACATAAAAAACAAACAGTTGTATGAGCAGATTATCAGTGAGGTAGAGTCCGCTAAAGTAGCTAAAAAGAAAACGTCTTTGCAGTATCGCCGTCTCAAACGCTAATTTTTGATTAATTAAAAATGATTAATTTTTCATTTTAATTACTTAAGAAATTATTAAAACAATAAACATCAAAATTTTAAAAATGTTATTTTTTTATACTTAATCTTATACAAACTAACCTCCGTATATTCCAAAGCATTTATTTATTTATTTTATACTTTATTGCACATCGTACAAAAGGCGGGCCTAATGCCACACGGCATTCTCTCAAAGCATCTCAAATATAAAAGTGAAAATCACGTAAGCTGACCAATCAGGTGTCAGAACTGGCAGAGTTAAGCGGTTCTTAAGACTTGAAAGCTGCTTAAATGATAAAATGCTTCCAAATATACGAAGATAAGACACTTCATACCTATATCGGAGTTTGACTCGTCAAACCCCGATTTAATAAAATTGTGTTTTGACGTTTGCCTGACCAAATTAGTCTCTCCCAGGTTTGACGAAAATTGTTTAGTCAAAGGCCGAAAATTTACATTTGTTTGGGCTTTGACTAAGTCATTCAGTCTGACCTGAGGATTGACCAGTCCAACCTAGGAGCGCCGGAGCTTCGGAGTTTGCCTATAACATATGCATAAATGTTTTTATAAATGTATAAAAGTATGTTTGTATGAATGTATGTATGAAGAAAAATGTATATCATAGTCGAATAAGTAAACTTGTCATTTTACACTCGAAATTTACCATCAAAAGTGTGAATAAATCGATAGATGTAATTTAAAATTTGAAAAAATTGTTAAGTATCTTCATTAATTCCTTACTTCCCAAAAACTTATATCACCAATAAGACGTTATCACGTAAACATCTCGATCGTAAACCTACTTTACAAACAACCAATTTTTTTTGTTAAAAAATAATGTTATATTTTAATGCTCAATTCTATGATCTTGTTTTAAGAATATTAACCATAAATATTTATGTCTATCTGATTCTTAAATAATAATCAACATCTTTGATATAATTTTCAGTGTTTGAAACATTCCCGAATGATGAAGTTCACAATACAAATGCAGAATCCAATGTTGGTACAAATTCTGAGAACACTTCAGATTCTTGTGATGGACAAAAAATTGGAAGTGCTTATAAAGAAGAATGTATTTTGAATAGAGATAATTTGTTTGGTAACAGAATAATATTAGGATCAAAACCAAGGAAAAGATCTACAGAATATGAAGATTCTAATTTGAAACAAGCTAAAATATCATTACCTGATATTAAAATAATATTAAATGAAAGCAAAAAATTTTGTAAACATTGCTTAATATTATTTCCAACAGAGCATTGTTTTAATTTGCATTGCAAATTTATTCATTCAACAAAGTTATGTAGATCCAAGTTGAATAAGAAAATGAATGCAATTGATCCTCAAAGTGCAACAAGTAATTTAACAAAGGAAGACAATACAGTCACAGAAACAATATCAAATGTATCCTGTTTTCATTGTCCAATTAAATTCCCAGATAAACAAGCACTTATAGAGCATTTGTATGAAGTACTGGAACCCAAAATAAACAGAAAGACAAACAAAAATACAGACACCAGACATGCGCTTAACAAACCTATTTCAAGAATAAGTGAATTAAAAACTAGTCAATCTCAAAGTGACGGAAAAAATGTTGAACCTACAAATACATCTAATAAGCAAAAGGAACAATTGTTCTTCCAATGTCATATATGCATGTATTATTTTAAAAATGAAAAATTCTTTATTCAGCACATGTATAATAAACATGGTGGTAATGATTCAACAAATAAAGTTCAATTTACTACGAAATGTCCATATTGTTCACTGATATGTACTGACATGAAGTCATATAATAAGCACCTATATAATAAACACAATGCTGAAATTAAAGAGAAAATAAGTAGATCTAAAAATAAACCTGAAGAAAAAACCATTTCAATAAAAAATACAGAAGGACAAACACATGATGTTATTAAAAAAGTGTCCAAACATACCCTCAAAATAAATGAAAAACTTAAAGGAATGTTTTTCCAATGTCACATTTGTTTTTACTATTTTAGAGACGAAAAATATTTCACTAAACATTTGCTAGATAAACATGGTATTAATAATTCAGTTATAAGAAAAGTTAAGTTTAGCCCGAAATGTATGTTGTGTTCTTTACGTTTTTTAAATGTCAAATCATTTAACAAACATTTAATATATAGACACAGGTCAAATTTAACAGGTACAAAAAAAACAAACAATAAGTTAAAGCAAAAGACTTCTTATCTGCAACAGAAAGAACTGCAGAAGACAAGTAATATAAATAAATCGAAGAATGTGTATATGCTAGTACCAAAGTCCACACTATTCAAATGTTGCAAATGTGATATATATTTTATATCACCACAATTAGCCTTAAAACACATAGAACATATGGAAATCTTAATTAATTGGAAATGTAATAAATGCAATTTAATTTTTAAGAGAAATGAGTCAATTCTGCATATGAAACAGCATCAATTTTCTTCAAGTTTTGATGTTCTGGAAATATCTGATGACATGTTTTCGAAACTACTGTATTGTTGCCCAAAGTGTACAATACATTTTCAGGAAGATACATTTGTTCAACATTATTCTATTTGTGAAGAACAAACTCCACAGTCGATGCATTGTAGTATTTGTGATATATTAATTGATAGTGGGATTAAATCTTCACATCAAAACAGGCATGCTCAGGGGAATCAGAATGAAAATGATTTTATTATTATTGATCTAGTTGATAATAAAAATAGAGAGAAAATAAATCTAAAAAAAAAGAAAAGAACAGTTGATAGAAAAATAAAAACTTTCAATATAAATGATCAAAATCATCATCTATACTACTGTGATACATGTAAATGTTTTGTGAGTAAATTACATAAAGTGAATGTTCATCGAAACTCCCAATGTACTCAAATAATAAAATTTCCATGCAAGTTCTGTGGACTAATATTAACTGGTAAAGGAATAATGACTCACAGAGCACTGCATTATGAAAATAAAGATTTAAAATTAAAAGATTTTACATTTTACAATTTACACAGTGGAATAAAAATATGCCCTCCTATACCAAAATTACCACAATGTGAAGCATGTAATATCCATTTTTTGTATATTAATGATGTAAAAACTCATGTTTGTGGGGATGTCCACAACAAAGTTTGTCCATATTGTGATATATCAATGTGTGATGCAGTATATAAAATTCATGTGACTTTTCATGAATATAACTTGGAAACATTGTCTGAGGATAAGAATCATAATTCAGCCCCTAGTACAGTTTGTCTAAAATTGTCAGATCCTGATGTAGAAAAATCTGAAGAACAGCTTGATCCTAGAAATATTGATGAAGACAAACTTTATGTTGTTTATTATTGTAAAGTATGCTACATTTGTGTGGATTCCTATGATAAAGTAATTGAACACTGTCAACTACACTTAACATCGTCTAAAGAAATGATTAAGACTGAGTCTAACAAAAATGACTCTAGGGACAGTATAGTGTACAAATTTGATCCATTTTATTATGGATCACAATCTGATAAATGGCTGCAACATATTTATGGGTCGTTATCAGAAGAAGAAATTAACAAACTATTATTGAATTGTATATACAAGCACGAGAATAGAATAAAATTGGAAATATGCCAACCAGGAAATCCTTTGTACACAGAATACAAATGTGAAACATGTAACTGCTTTATAGATCACTCATTGTTGTATGAGCATATAGGAAATTGTATAAATAATCCCAAAAAATTTACATGTGATATTTGTAAATTGCCATACATTAAAAAGGAATCATTGGACAATCATTTAATAATTCATAGGCAATTCCATATTCCTAAGAGTTCTTTCAGAATTGTTTCCTTTAATAAAACGGAACATAAAGAAATAAATGAAATTATTAAAACAAATTCTTGCAAGCCATATGTGGTGTATAAATGCAGAAATTGTGAGGGTCTAGTCAATAAAATAGATTTTGCCTCACATATATGCAATTTGAATAAACTAAGGAAATGTGATAAGTGTGGTTTGTTATTGTATGATGTTGATTTTGCGTCACATGTTTTGCGACACAAGGAATTAGAAAGCTTCAATGAGAATAATATGAAAGTTGTTCTACTTGGTTATAGCATACCACAACCTAATAAACATTACTCATTACTTAGTACCAAGAATTCTTTTATGGGGATTGTTTGTGACTACTCTTTTTACAAGTGCTCAAAATGTGGTATCTGTATACGAGATTTTAGATCAATTTCAAAACATTTTTGTTTGGTTGATTCTGGTAAAGTTAAATGTATAAAATGTGATTTATATTTTGATGAAGGAAAATTAAAGGGCCATTATAAATTGCATTTAAACGATCCAGACTTTGTAAAGGATAATATAATAACAATTGATTTTGATCCTACAAATAGTAAGCAGATCAATGAGGAACAATCCCACCATGAAAATGTCGATAAAAAGGAGACAAAAATAGACAAAAATGCATCTGTAATATTGGAACTAAAAAATACTGTAGAAGAAAAGTTGACTAAAATTTTTAAATGTGTCAAATGTAACTGCCATTTTTTAAGTGAAAGTAGTGCTAAAGAACACATAAAAAAACGCCCTGGTAGGTTACTGAGCCAACAATGTACAAAATGTGGGTTTGCATTTTCTCCCAATAACTTGTTTAAGCATCTATTGGAGCATCATGGGCAGAAAGGTGTCGTTTATAAGTTTGAAGTTGTTGACGTAATAGGCGATTTTAAAAAACAAAAAATTTACAAATGTTCCAAATGTAGTTTACATTTTACAAATTCAAAAAAAATGTATGATCATTATCTGAAATGTGTCGGGGAGTCTTCTGATGGCGGAAAATGCAAATGTTGTGGTGTAATGTTTCATTTTTCATATTTATTGAACCATGAAAAGATGCATGAAAATAATAGTCATGTTGATTATGAGATTGTTACAACAGAAGATGTTAATTGTTAAATCTTTATAGGTAGTACAGTTAGTTATGGTAATAAAAATTTTAAGAACAAATTTTGTTTTCTTTATATAAAGTCTATAGGTAGGTACCTACCTAATTCTTACAAAACCTCTGCAAATGTATAAAATAATATGATACCAAAACCAAATAATATACAAGTGTCCCAAAAAGTATGGATTGAAGCTGGGAGGTAGAGGACCACTAAAGGACCTAGAGTGCTATCCGAATCACCCCCTTGTATGATATGCGATTTTTCGTATTTTCGGAGTTACTTTTTTTTTTTCACTTTTTCACCGATCGCTGAGTTCGATGAGATTTTTATTTATAGTGACGTGAATTATTGCGAAAAATGCTTGATTTGTTTTGTGTGCTGAAAGATAGGCCAATTCAGTATGGTAACATTTATTAACGTTAGATTTAAATTTAATGCCAAGAAAGATATAATTACCCAGTATGTTCACAACATCAAAGCCCGTAAAAAAATAAAATCACATACCTACAAAAATTAAAAAATCCAATTGGCTTGGTGGCTAATCTGAAAATTTCATTTTATTATCTAAGGTTCTAATCGAAAAATTGAAATGTAAATCTGTTAAGTGCAAAATTTTACTTTACTACATGATGATTAATAAAAACAAAGTAAAATTAGTAAAGTAGATATCTATTTCATTTGGAGATTTTTATAATGTATGTACCTATATTAATTTACGAAAACGAACACTGGCTAACTACTTAATCAGTTAAATAACATAAAATTCCTGGTAAGTAATTGGTATAGTCAATGAAGACTCAATGATGTGCTGTGATGATGTGTACATTAAAAGGATAGACAGGTTGTAGGTGTACCTTGTGGTGTACCTAAACCAAACTTATTGTTATTAATTAAAATGGCAACGGCCGTTTCCCTATAAGCCGTGCTCTTTCACTCTCTCACGTATAAAAGTAAAGCCTTTTGCGTGTACGCATTTGTTTATTTCATGTTATTTGAGCCAAGCATGTGAAGCCACCCACCATGCGTTTTGGACCTCACTTATGCGCCATACTTAGCCGTCCTATAGATGAGGTAGGATGACGCATAGACCAGCATCGGCACCAGTGCAGTGGAAAAACGAAGTCCCGGCGCCGCCCGGTACCGGGTGGGTGCCACCTGCCGGGCCATCTAGTGGAAAAACGCCTATGGAGTACTTTTAAGTGTATTAGTCCCACAGCAACGGGAACTATGGCGTTTTCATTATATCATTTTATTTGTTGTTCACTTGGTTGTTCACGATAAGAGCATATTATATTTCGTTCAAGAAATATTGCATTTTAAGTTATGATTGAACACAAAGATAAAATAAAGTGCCTTGTTAGTGTTAGATACTGTTCTTCATTACTGCCGAGGATTTGTGATAGAAAACCACAGTAGAAAAGAAAAGCTTATTTTTTAATTCAACATTATGCTATGCGTGAATTGGGATGGTAACTATAATGGGTAGATTTTGGGTAGATTCTGTGGGTCTAAGAGCAATTAACCTAGATTGGACAGTGGCATTTTGGTTGAAACTTGACAGTTGACAGTGTGCTTGTCAGAAACTGCTGACAATTGACAAATTGACAATTGATATTTCTACAGTATCAGTAATCAATTTTGTCTGCGGCTTAGTTTTTTAGTTTGGAATTTAATTAATTTGAACAGAACAAATTAATAAAACATGTATTATTTTCATACAAACAAACATTTATAACGTTAAAAATAAGTCAAAATGTGTTGTTTTATATCACACTTCACACATAAATTGAACTTTACTTCAAAGAATAAAGAGTTGTAAATTATGAACATCTAGTGAGATCGTTTAATTATAAGTGAAATCATTTGTAACTAACAATGCTTGTTCACGAGAGAATTTTTCAATGGCTTGGTCACCTGAAACTATCCCGGGTCATAATAATGGTTTCTGTGATACTATTTCTAGTACCACTCTTTACACACTATTATTTATCTAAGGTAAAGTTAAAATATGGAGTTAATATTATAAACAAAGTCTTTCAGAAAGTTTCATATTATAATAGAATTTTAAAGCAAGAACTTGTTTACAATTTTTTGAGGGTATAGAAGACTAAGTACTAGAACATAATTATACTAGAATTTTTGAACTGATTGATTTCCATAAATCTAATTGCATAGTTAATTTTTAATTTTCAGTATGAGTCGTCCTCTTCATTGGGGTTGAATGCAATGCAGCACACATTGGATGCACTGGGCGATATCTCAACAATTAACGCAGATGATCTCAAAATTAGAATTAAAGAAATGCTTCGAATCAAGGTAATTCAAACTGAAACAATTGTAACATATAACTGGGATTAATTTTTTCGTTTCAAACGGGAAATATATTATTCTTTTTGCAAAACTTCTTTTTTGTTAACTCAAAGCCTGTCATTGCATAGGTAGTACTTTTAATATTTTTACCAAAAAGTATTCCAATAGCTTCAAAAAATTGATTTTATGGTTGTATTCATTATATTTTAAAAATCTAAAACTATATTATTAAACTAGCGGTCCGTCCCGGCTTCGCCCGTGGTACATTTTTACGTTTTCTCTCCATAAGAACCATCCTCGTACTTCAAGAAATGTAATAAAAAAAGAATTAACGAAATCGGTTCAGTTGTTCTCGAGTTATGTGCTTACCAACACATTTTGCGATTCATTTTTATATATATAAGATTATAATTGTATTTGTGTGTATTTGTCATCATAATGTACATTTTAATGCTTATATTAACAATTAAACAGTTTATTTTACTTAAAACAAACTTATATCACAGTTAATAAATATGCATAATAATTTTGTATGTTTTGTAGGTAGTTCCCAAACTATCTACTACACAACAAGAAATTACTTACAGTAGGCAGTATCTGCGGTGCTGTCAGTATATATATAGTCAGTAGGGATATTTATATATGTAATGAATAAATTGTGTTTAAAATCCGTTCAAGTTATTTATTTTGAAATGGCTGTAGCATATTGCATTAAGATTATGCTGTAATGACAAGTTAATGTTAGAAAGTAACTATCCTATGGCTATGCTAGTTGTGAATTATTATTTTATCAAAAAAAGCTTTTCGTATTCTATTTACTGTGTTTAAATTATTGTTGTGTTGTATTTTTCAATTTCCCATTGTAATATTATGACCTTTTTTTACAAGTTCGAACTTCGAGTGAATTTATGCTTATGAGATTGAAAAAAAATCTAAGTTACTTTTTTTAACCATTTAGGCATCAGTCTCTACTGAATTACGTGAATTAGAAGAAAAGCGTGGACGTTTACAAAAAGAAGCAGCAGCTGCCAGTGCTAAGGCTGATAACGTGAAAGCAGAATACGCGCGCGCTTCCGCAGAGTTGCAACGGTTGCGAGTGTCCGCCGACCAAGCACGACTCGCACAGCTTGAAGCAATCCGCAGAGATTCTCCAGAATTAGCTCCACCTAACCAAATCCTTCCATCGCAACCTCCGCCTATCTTATCTCCGTTACACCCTTCTTCTGAAGTACACTGTCGTATGCACTCGTGTTTTGATCACTCACGTTGTTCCTTAACATCTGGATTTCCAATTTATTTCTATGATCCCGATGTTCATTCACCTCTCGCTGGAGCAGAGGTGGATGGCTTTCTTAAAACTACATTGCGACAAACTTTAAGCTATAACGCTCACCTGACACATAATCCGAACGAAGCCTGTCTCTATCTTGTTCTGATTGGAGAATCATTTCCCACTACCAAAGGCCCATCGTAAGTTAATCTATATTAAAGCAATATCATGTGTTTACCATAATATTAGAAGATAAAAATATGTAATAAGCTTTACTATTCCAGTTCAACACCAGAAACGTATCAACTAATGTTGAATGAAACAGCAGTTAAAAGCCTTCCATATTGGGGCGGCGACGGCAGAAATCACGTTCTGTTGAACTTAGCCCGACGAGAACTTTCAGTAGGTTCCGGTGATGCATTTCAAGGTGCTTCGACAGGTCGTGCCATGATAGCTCAATCTACTTTTACCCTGCAGCAGTTTAGACCGGGTTTCGATATCGTTACTGCTCCAGCATTGGGACCGCCCGGTGGGGATGTTTGGGCAGAATGTGCACCAATTGCACCTGCAAGAAGAAAATATTTACTTAGGTAAATGTTCAGTGGTGTTTTAATTTTTTACTTGATGTATGTTATAAGTATCTATTCATAATACTGATTTAGTTTTCAGGGTTCGAAGTCGCCTGTGACAGATTTGAATAAAGAAGACGATAAACAGTTGATAGAATCATTGCAAAAGATTGCAAAAAATGCACCCGCCTCGGATGTATTCTATTTGCAATTTGAATGCGATCCTTCAGTGGATCGACGAGCGATTCGGTCCATCGGAGATTGGGCGCTCTGTGGTACAGATCGATCCAGACGTGCAATACTCCGTGATTCAACTTTTGTTTTAATACTAGCACCCGCGGATCAGAACTATGCTTCTACAGCTCTTTTGCAAGCGAGACTGTATGAAGCATTACGATCTGGTGCTATACCCGTCATACTTGGTGGAGATAGAATTCGTTTGCCATACGACGAAGTTCTCGATTGGCGCCGAGCTACTCTAGCTTTGCCAAAAGCGCGTGTCACAGAATTACATTTCTTGCTACGAGCATTGTCAGATGCTGACTTGCTGGCATTTAGAAGGCAAGGCAGAGTTCTTTGGGAGAGATATTTGAGCTCGTTACAAGCGAGCATCGACACGTTATTGGCTGTGATAAGAACGCGATTGAATATTCCTGCTCGACCGGCAGCTCCCACGTTGGGGACGCCTGCCTTTAATGAGTCTTATTATCCATTGAAGGTGGAACCACCAGCGGTCGATTCAGAACCGGAAGAGACTCTCGGACCCTTGGAAGCTCCATATCCTAGTCCAGCGTATCGGCGTAATTATTCATTATTATTGTTACATGGCTATGAGATGTGGAATGACTGGGGAGAACCGTTCGCGATATATCCGCAATTACCTTGGGATCCGCCGGTAACATCAGAGGCTCGGTTTATGGGGTCAGCGGCGGGCTTTAGACCCATTGGAGCGGGAGCTGGGGGCTCTGGGAAGGAGTTTAGTGAAGCTCTAGGCGGGGACAGAGCAAGAGAACAGTTTACAATAGTTATATTGACGTATGAACGAGAGGCAGTACTGGCCGCGGCCCTCGCGCGGTTGCGTGGTTTGCCGTATTTGAATAAGGTAAATTGTAAAAGCTTATATTTTTTTCATAGTGCAAAAAAATCGAACACATTCAGCAGTTTTAACAATTCAAAGTTATAAAAGAGTATTACATTTAAAACCTATATTGAAAGAGTATTCTTTCAGACAGCCTACAGTAGTACGTACTAATGCTTAAAATATATATGTCTCGTTGCATCATTGACGTACTATAAACAATAAGACTAACAATCGCCTGTCATCAAAAAATGTCGAAGAAGCGTTGAACAAAACATTCATTGAAATGAACACCTTACATAGTACCTGGCTATGTCGTGGTCATTATGATCAAAATATCGCTCATAAGAAAAGTCTGCCTAATACACGTGTAGAAAGAGTTTCACTTCGGACCAACTTTGAGCGTGATTGAAAGTCTAGTTGTTTATTATGCATAAATAATTTGAGCGTCATTCTGAGACAGTTTTCATTCTGCATCATAAATTGTAACTTGAATAGATAAGTTTTTGAGATTGAGGGTTACGTCACCAGGTGGTGGTAGTATGGAACGGTGTTTCGGGTCCGCCGGCCAGCCAATCATGGCCGGAGTCTGGTGCTCCAGTTGCAGTTGTTCGAACACAACGCAATTCGCTTAACAACCGCTTTCTACCATATCATCTTATCGAGACTGAGGCGGTGCTGTGCGTTGATGATGACGCACATTTGAGACATGATGAAATCGTCTTTGCGTTTAGGTGAGAATAGGATATGGTACTCCGGCCGCGACTCCGTCCGCGCGGAAAAATTAAGATTTATTTTTTTCTACCTATTTTTCCGGGATAAAAAGTATTCTATTTTATGCCCAGGATAATAGGATATAATTATACCAAGTTTCATCGAAATCGAACCGTTAGTTTTTACGTGATGCCTTCACATACAGACAGACAGACAAAAATTTTTTTAATCACATATTTGGGTTTGGTATCGATCCAGTAACACCCCCTACTATTTATTTTTTCAATATTTTCAATGTACAGAATTGACCCTTCTACAGATTTATTATATGTATAGATAATTATATTATAATGATTATACGTATCCTGTTTAATATAATTCAATATACACGCTTAAAATGTTTGCATGTCCAACAGTTAAAGACGTGTCTCGTAATGTGATCATAAATCATTCCAAAAGAAAATAATGCCTGCATAATTTAATTTTTGAATACATAAACGTAATGTGTATACTAATTAAAATAATGGTCTTATGGATTCTATTAAAAATTGTATACAATCATTACTAAGGATGACAATAAACTATAACAGTAAAAAAAGTAACAAACACAACATATTATAATTAATTTCTAAAATTTCCAGGGTATGGCGTGAGCATCGGGACAGAATCGTGGGTTTCCCCGGCAGATATCATGCATGGGACCTTAACTTTAACAATGGATTCCTCTACAATTCAAATTACAGGTAACCTCGAGTTGGATTCGAAATATATCTCATCAGTTTTAAAACTATAGAAAACTGAAAATTGTCAACTGCGTCTATATTTTACATTTTAATGCAAAATACTTCATTGAAAGTCCTTTTTAGTAGTTATTGTGTATTTGTAATGTATGTACTAGTTATTGTGTTGTAAACGTCGCCTTAAAATATTATAATATTTTTTAATTCTTAATTGGGAAGTTTACCGACTATGACAACATCATCTTTAACGCCACAAAATTTGTGAATACTAATATGAATAGTAATTTTCTATTTAATAGACTCTACTGCTTATATTATGTTCTATCAGTTTATAGTCTGCATTTATCATGTAATTAAAATAATCAAGAAATGATATAAATAGCAAAACAGATTTATGTTTAGTTGTATTAAAACGTGTAAAATAGTATGACGTCATAACGCTCGCTTACTTGACGGCAACATTAATAATTAATTTATGATAATATGTCGTTAGGCTATGTCATGCTGATGATTAACTGCCACGTTTAGATCCCTTCTCTTATTATAAATCCGGAAGTAACTTTGTATGCAAATGTGTTACTTCTATTATATCATCGAAATATTTTGATGAAATTTGGTAGCTAGAAAAATTAGACCTAAATGTAATGGGGAAGAGCAGGCTGATACCACAAATGGACAGTTAGTAAAATGTAGAGATTTTAACGTTTCACTTTCAATCATGTTATTTTCAAAAATGTTTATTATGATTAATTAAGGAACGATGTTATAAGTAAGAAGGTGCACATAGATTACCAACACAACATTCGGTTATCAAATAGGGTACACTAACACACTCAGGATTAGAAGTTAAAGTAAGAGGATTCAACTATCGTGAGCGATAAAGAGACAACTGGATTAATTTAGCCACATTTAGACGTGCCACTCCCGAAACGCTTTTTACTTCTAATATCATTGCGACGCATCATCAACATGGATGTTTGAATTTGATATAAATATTAGTTTTATAGCATTCAAATGCTTAGTAAACATAAATATCTAATGCAATGTCGTGTCGTTACTCTTTATTATATTCATATAAACTACCCTCAATTTGTTATTTTTTGTTTCTTTTGGCTCGAGTGATCGAATTTTTTATATATTTTTAGAAATGTACACGGGGCTGGGTTCAATATTAGTATGAATTTAATAAGAATGTACTGCGATTCTACGCAACTGCCTTATTGATGTAGTCATTTGATAACAAATCACAGCAAGTCAAAGACTATTAACAAAACGTGGGTAGTCGGGTCATACAATTCGTACGAATTCGCCACGATTCAAAAGAAGGCAGCATTTTATACTATTCGAAAGCTAAGCAAGTTCTGACAGGAAATGGGGACAACTATATTGACAACTATTTATCCACAAAAATATTAAATCAAAAGTTACGACTAACAATATTTTTTTTCTCAAAAAAAAACAAATATCTTCGACCCAGTTGCGAGCTAAGCATGGTGCTAACAGGCGCGGCGTTCGTACACCGCTACTACCTGTGGGCGTACTGGCGCGCGCTGCCCGCCGCCGTGCGGGACTACGTCGACGAGTACATGAACTGCGAGGATATCGCTATGAACTTTTTAGTTGCTCATATTACTAGGAAGCCACCGGTTAAGGTACGTTACTACTAATATTTTTGCTAGTTCGAATAAGAAAAAAATTCATTATTTTTATGACATTTAATGTATTATGTAATAGTAGGAATGTAATTGTAATTTTAATATTTAATTTTTTATTTATTTTATAGTATTCAATTACTCTCCCTCTCATAGAAAACAAGCCAGTTATTTTAGTAACTTCGATCATCCGAGTGTACCTTGTCTTAACTTAAAAAAATATATATTAATAATTTTAATTGTGAAATTAAAATAGGTGACGTCGCGTTGGACGTTCCGTTGCCCGGGCTGCCCGGTGACGCTGTCTGCCGACGAAACACACTTCCACGAGAGACACAAGTGTATACAGTTCTTTTCACAGGTAATATTGGATATTTTTTTTTGTTCCTTCAAAAAAAAAAAAAAACAAAGTTACAAGATGAAGATTAGTGTTATCTGTATGAACTATGTTTTGATATTAGTTATTAGTGTCTAGTAAGGAGAATTCACTTTGTTCGTGTAGTCTGGGGGTTGTTATAACTGCCACTGTTCAAATTTACTTTTCACTACAGTAACTCAAAAGGATTAGTCGTTTTAAGTTTTAAGAAATTTGTATATGGACCTTTATGAATCTACTAGCTTCCGCCCACGACTTTGTACGTGCATCCCCGTTTTTCCCCGTTCCCGCAAGAATTTCGGGAAATCCTTTCTTAGGGGACGCCTACGTTATGACATCTACCTGCATGCCAAATTTCAGCCCGATACGTCCAGTGGTTTGGGCTGTGCGTTGATAGATCACTATATCAGTCACCTTTGAGTTTTATATATATAGATTTATATTTATGTGCAATTTTTTCTCAGGTGATGGGCTACACGCCGCTCCTGTCGACGCAGTACCGCGCCGACTCGGTGCTGTTCAAAACACGAATACCTCACGATAAACAAAAGTGCTTCAAGTTTATATAGGAATTATTTATAAGTAAAATAATCGTAGATATATAAGCACAGTAAAGCTGAATTTGACGACTTCGTATTACATTTTGACGGAAAGGAGAAAATAAATTTAAATTTTCTTGTGTTGTATTATATCAGTATGTGATTGTATTATTAAAATTCTAAAAAATAAGTTTCAGAACATTATCTGATTATGTACTAGTCTTTGTAAAAAAAATATAAGGCATCACACATAATGTTATTGTTCGGAGTTTTTTCACAAAAAATGTGTTCAAACTTCAAAGCCTTCTATTACATTATCGTTATCAAAAATCTCAACTATCATTATTTTATGTTTTGATTGTTGTAAACAAAAATTTAGATTTTATCTTGATTGAACTATAACTAAATATTTCACAGCAGAAAGATAATCGTTTTAGGTTTTATTAACTAATTCTTATCACGATTTTCGCCCACAATCAAAAGACCGTAGTCATTACCATTTTTTGGTCGCAATGGTTTGAAATTTTGTATACTACACATAACATCTTAATGAAGTATTGTATAAAAACCGTATTTCTAGACTTATTATATTAAATCTCAACTTATATTTGATATTTCATTATAAAAGTTACGCCATATTCGACCAAAGTACTAAACTTACATTTATTTTTGCGATGATTTTCGTCATAAAGTTGTAATTACTAGTCTAATTTTGTATTCGTATTATTTTAACTGTTGTAAATATTGTGTACAATAAAAAAAGTAAATATAATCTATACTGTGTAATGTGTTCTATATTATATTATAATTATTAAGTTTATAAATTATTTTAACGAGCTATATACATTGTAATAAAACTCTTGAATACATATAAATCAGAAATAAAGAACTAAAAAAAAGATTAGATATTAGAATTATTGTATGATTTTGTTTACTCGGATATTTTTTTTATTCGTTTTTATAGGTCAAGACTGATTAACTCATCGTAGGCATGACGAAAGATTTTGAAATCCTCTTCCATAATGTGTGTATACGTTTACTATACAAAAAAAACCCTATATTTCGGTAATATACTTAAATTTAACGAAGATAAAAGCCATTTTTCAAAAAATATTTATCAACTGTGCCAAAACAGCTCGCAGGTGTCATGGCGTAAGCGTGACGTCACTCTTTAGTAAATACGTAATTATTTGTATGCATTGCGATAAAAATTAAAAAATATATACCTATTTAATATGTGTTATAGAAACGAATTTCAAAGTTTATAAGTGGTGTGCAGTATTGCAGTGTGAATCCACTTTAAAATAATGCTCAAAAATGTGTTAGTAATTATTTCAAGCGAGAAAATAATAAGAAATGATTGTATAAAGTTGGCGCGGAGAACCCCGAAACCACGTATTCGTGAATTCGCAATTATATTTCTGTTCTGAGTCGATAAAGCATACGTGAAACAATAGAAAATAAATAAAAATGCGTATTCTCAACATATTCATAACAACAAAATACATCTGACGTGAGTTCTTTACTTAAGCGTGACGTCACCTGTGTTTTAGTCAAAATGGCCAACTGCAGAATTTCAATGTTTTATTTTATTGATAATCTCATTAATCTTAGTGTTTTTAAGGTCACTATATTGAATTTATTTATTATACATTTTCCCTTAAAAACACTAATACCACAGACTAATAATAATATACCTAATACGATCATTTATGGATACTGTCGTCATGCCTATTGTTAATATATCATACTACGTATTACATATAAATTTAGTATTTAAAATTGTATTTTTTCTTTTTTTTATATTATGTAGTTATGACGGAATGAAATAAATATTATGTTCATAAATCATATTGCTTATAAGTTTTATTTTTTACGTGATAACCCAAAACCTTACAAAGAATAATAAGTAATAACTCTGGTAATAACTATAACAACTGAGTGCTATTATTTTCATAATTAGACATATAGGAGCGGAGAAATGCGGGTATAACCTAGAGGCACAGCTAGTATGAAATAAAACACAAAATATTAAAAAAAAAATATTTATTTATTATCAAGATAAACACGAATAATGAACACAACTGCAAATCGCTTACAAGTTACAATATAGCATATAAATTGTAAAACAGCGGTGAAATGAAGAAATAGAATAACATATTCGATCTTATTATATTATGTTTCTGTTTTCTTAATATTGTATCTCACACCAAATATTGAAAACTCAAACACTCTCCCAAGCGGCACACAATGAGTACATAAATAACGACTATGATTTCCTTAATTATTACGTAATTAAATAGTATAAAATCTTACATTTAATAAACTGGAAGATGTTCTTAAATAGTTAGTGCACGAGAAAAATTTTTTCGCCTCTACAATTCTAAATTTAGTGGAGAAAATTTTTCAAAAAGTTTTTTATTCAGAAAATTTTTTTGGGTAATATTTTTGTACCAAAAATATACCAAAACTGTAGCGTAATAAAATATAATTATCGTTGTCGGTGGCAGTATTATATTTAATGAGATTTAGTCAGATTTTTTTGTATTTTTGAGCAAAATTATGGGAAAAAGTGATCTCTATTTTTTTCGGAAATAAATCTCTGGATTTTTTTTTTAATATTTTGATTACACGTGATTTCGATCGTAGAAATGTTTGTATGTTCTGTATTTGCGCGTGTCACTGGGCACCGAGACGGGCTCGAGCGGCCACAGTCTGCGCGCGCGCACTCACGCCATGTCTTCGCCTTTGCCGTCCAGTCTCTTCAGCTGAAATACATGTTATTATTTATAAAAAATTGCATTTTTTTTATAGAGATGATATTTACTATTGATAAAAAATGATTTTTTTTTATGATGTTGGTGAACGAAAGTATTTTGATGTTTTTTGCAAAGTAATCTATAAGTACTAATATTATAAAGCTGAAGAGTTTGTTTGTTGTTTGTTTGAACTTGCTAGTTAATCTCGGGAACTACTGGTCCGATTTGAAAAATTCTTTCGGTATAGCCCATTATCAAGGAAGGCTATATATCATTACGCTACGACCAACAAAAGTGGAGCCACGGGGTGAAACCGCGCGGAGCAGCTACTGAATGATAAATTTGCTGATACGTAATGTGATGATGATGGTACATGTTTTAAAGTTCAATAGCTATTATTAAGTATTCTGCGGTTCAACGTTCTTCTCTATTTTCTGTTACATTCATCATCATCATTTACGTGATTGATTTCCAAATGAAAAATAGGTATTTATAAATATGATTTTATTTTATTTTATGAGTATGTTTGCTTACGGTCTGTTCAACAGTCCACGCTGTAGTCGCAAGGCGTCCAGTGCGCTTGTAAATGAGTTAGTAGCATTAATCATTGTAGATAGCAATGAGTTAGAAAAAATGAGTGTGAGTATTAGCTATTAGTGTGCAAATAAGTATAAGGAGATGTTTCAGCTAGAGCATGCAATAGTAGCCAGTCAGTATTGAACTATGAACTGTGTGTGCAATACTTACAACTACAATAATGCTGTGACTTGTTAGTGTGATTTTTGTACTCACAAAGTACTACTAGAGTGAGTATTAATTAATACTGAGTGTACTGGAATGTGTACTCTGTAGTTTGGAAGGAATAGAAGTGTTAGAGCTGGTATAACTGTGTAGAGTTAAGTAAGTGTAGTTAGCCTGTGCAAGTAGATTTGTGACTAGCCACCAGTGAGAAATTAAAGATGAACAACGAGTGTCGAGAAGTGAGCACATCTTCAATGAATACATTAATAGTTTGTTCTCTATAGCGTGTTAATAAATAAAAAATGTGTGCGTGTACTAGTGTACACACGTAAGAAGTGAAACTTCTTTAAGACCTTATTTTTCAAAAAAATATTTACTATACGCAACTTTACAGAAATACGTCGATGCACGCGTGGTAGGGATAAGTAAAAGATGGCGCGTAACGGAAAAATGTCACGCGTAACGAAAAAATGTTACACTAAACTTTATTCCAACCCCGATAAAGAAGTTTCACTTCAAAAATTGTATTGTAATGAGCATTAAGCATATTGTGCTAGTGTATTAATGTATGTATGTTTGTATATCCTCACCTCCTTCTCATCAGCAGCAACTGGTCTGTAGCGTGGTGCTGGCTCATGGGGGGGAGCAGAGAATCCGTGCGCGTACAGCAGAGCCGCAGCAACTCCACCGGCTACTGGACCCGCCCAGTATACCTGGTATACGAGATTGTTAGATATTATAAGTAGATGTTGTTTAAACATGGCGAGGTAGATTTTCTTTGCAGTAGGTACCTACACCTGGAGTTGTGTCTTGTCGAGTTTATGGGCCTTTCTAGTTTCTTTACGGAACATCTAGACTAGTGATATATGAAGTTTATGGACACTTCTTCTTCACTTACCACTTCAGACAAGTCACAAGTGACAATAAATTGAAGTAAGTTTGTGGTAAATTAATGTGAAGGTAACTGGTAAGGGCGCTAGATAGCGTCTAGCGAAAGGAAACGTTATAAAAACTAACAACTACAGAGGACATTTACCTCGCTAGTTTACATGAAAAATTATGTAATTCTTGCTTAACGTAATATTGGTTCCAAAATACTTCTCTGAAGTGAGTGAGTGAAAAAAAATAACAGTACAGTTTACTATAATAACTACTTTGAACACCTTTTATTACTATCATACAATATTTGCAGAAATTATCCTACTGTCGTCGTAGTAAGCAACTAATTTTAGCTTTTGTTTTTGGGTAACTTGTATGTGCAAGTCATGTACAGACTACAGGATAACTTCAAATCCAAAATAAGGATACTATTAAAGTTCTATTTCGTAATAGACCTATAAAGATGATTTTGCGGTTAGTACCTAGATGGGAAGGAAAATCATTAAATATTGTAACCATATCAAATCCATTACATACTGTAAGGTTAATTATTTAATTATCTATTATATTAAAAAAAAAAACAAGATTAATTTGAAAATATTGTTTTTTGTTGAATTATTTAATTGACCCAGCTTCACCCGGATTCAAAATAGTTTATGTACCTATAGTTAACTCAAAATAATCTAATAACTAATTTTCTAATACTGACTGATATTTCGAAATCCATACAGTAGTTACGCGCTATTTACACATAAACAAACAAATAAAAGACTTTCCTTTTCATAATTTTAGTAATTGACTATTGAGTATTTTCTCAAGCCATGTAAGTGTGCATAATAGGCGTAGCTATATAGAATAATGAATATAATGACATAAGTGCCTATAAATGGAGCTTACGCGTATTATTATAAAGTGGTTATCTAAAACCTTAATAGATGATATCACAGCTATAGTAAAAAGTTGTATTATAAAAACGTTACTCAAAAATATTTAAAATGTTAGGCTTGCGTTCATTTTAATAAGAAGTGTGTAAAGATAATAAAGTAAGTTACGAATAAAAAAACATAAACTGTCATGAATAAAACCTTTTTAAAAGTTATCTTAATTGTTAACGAGTTTTACTCGAAACATATAATGACTCTTTTAGTTATCTAAAGTTATCCTAGCCGCGATCATTCTCATGTTTTAAATAAAAACGAGGTTTTAACAAATTCTTTTACAGCAATCTAGAACTTGAATCTAAGATCAACATCCGAGACGGAACAAGGTCATTCTCTTAAACAATAATATTTAACACACTAAAGAATCGCGAAAAAACATCAAGAATAACAAGAATTACCTTAATACATAAACAAAATAAAATATGTTAAATTCGCTTTGATATGATGCCAAATCTACCAGCACATCCAATGACCTATTATACTAGAGCACATCTACATTTATGAGCATTGTATGTAAATATATAAGACTAACGGGTTAAATACAGTGTTAAATATAAAATATATATTATATATATCTACGTTACTAGAATTATGATTAAATTATGCATTGGAGCAGTACCTAATATCGAGACGTACCTACCTATGCGTGACTTATATTTACGGTACGGTTAAGTTGAATATAATTATTATATTACTTATATTCTATTTTAATCTACTGAGTAATTCAAAGAAATTTGTGTTATATTTTAGTTATTCGCTAATTGGAATGAGGAAGTTAGCAAATCAAGAAAGTTGGACCACCAAGGACATAAAAGGACCACGGTGGAAATAATAATTAGCACAGATTATTCAAATACCGTTAAATAATAAATTAATCATGCGCTTTCGGAACGCGAATGTACTGTCAATATGTTTTGTATTACGATTAGGTACATTGTTGTGCAATGAAATCATTTTTAAAGTAAATTGTATGGTTGTAAAGTTTACGTGCTGAATCTACAACGTGAGTAGTATTATCACAGTATTAATAAATGGAATTTACAGCTTAAAATATAACGGATATTAAATAATTGGGTTATAAATTAATTTAGGCATTATCAGATTACAAAAAGATCTAAAAGATAACACGTTAATTCTTACAATTTAGTTGAATGGGACTGGCACGACCAGTTTTGCACCATAATTCGGACCGATGAACAATATAAAACCCCTATACCTAATATGAATCTTTTGAAATCATTGAGACCGGTTCAGAAGTTGTTTGTAAACAATCTCAGCAATCTTATCCTAATGTCAAGTGTAGAGGTTACTGGAAATCCTTAATCAAAACTAAATCTAAGGCATCTCTGCTAAAAAAGACACAAAAAACACAAGAAACATTAACATGCTTTATATTATTACCTACTGACCTACTACACTAGACTACTACTACTTAATTACCTACCAACGCCAAATCGAAGGAGCAGGGTTCATAGCTAATGTAGTGTAGAAAAATCACAACACAAAACACAATAAACTTACAATTAATATGAGTAACAAAATCTCTTACCCAATGATCAGCCCATTCATTAGCAACGAGCGCAGAACCGAATGACCTTGCGGGGTTCATAGCGGATCCCGTATAGTCCACGGCTAGAAGGTGTCCCAATGTCACTGTGAGGCCGATAGCGAGGGGCGCCGTGGCCTTGCTGTCGGGCTTGTTGGGGTCGCACACCTGGGGACCAGCTGAGCTTTAGCCAACAATAGTATATTCCCCAGAAATACGGGAAGTAGGTATTGTTCCGAAATCTTTTTTTCTACTCCCTCAATGGATATGGTAATAGTGTGAAACACTCTTAATGTAAAATATTACTTATATTTTAAGAGTCTAAACTCTAAGGTATAGGCAAAGTATTACCATATTTCCATAATATTGAAATACTGTGGTATTAGTTCAGGATACATCGCCCATTTTTGAAAGTGACTACTATCAAGCTAATTTTCCGTTTGTAGCTTTATTTTGATGAGACGCCCAATAATTTCGTCTACGAAAGTCTCGATTGTGGTAGCTAACAGAGATAATAAGGATAAAAAATTTTGATTTGATGGTTCTCAAATATTTATTACTTAGTACTTACTAACTGAATTTTTTTTTTGTTCAATCTCAAGATAATTACCTAAATTATTCGAAAAAATATTTCTCCTACAAAATCTATGGTTGGTTCAAAGAGTCCCCCTTTCCAAAGTGTATCGATAACGAGGTCATCATAAATGATTACTAACAAGCTGATTTTTTTTGTTTTCACTTAGTTAGTTAATGTTTATATAATTCAACAGACATATTGTCCTACAAATTGCGTAATAAATATTTGAGAACCATCAAATCAAAAAATTTTATCCTTGTTATCTCTGTTAGCTACCACAATCGAGAGTTTCGTACACGAAATTATTCGGTGTCTCATCAAAATAAAGCTACAAACGGAAAATCAGCTTGATAGTAGTCACTTGCAAAAATGGGCGATGTATCCTGAACTATATAGGTAACTATATTGTGTTCGTATTTTTATAACGTGTTAATGTTGTAAGATGTTTGAGAACTCTCAGTTTCTTTTCTAAAAAGATTTACATTGATTCATTGATTTGAATTGATTGATTGCATTAATCGAATTTCCTATTACAAAGGCTGATATTAAATCCAAACAAAAAGAAGATAAACATGCAACATATGACACTAAGGAAGCATTATAGAATAAATTTGAAATAACCTTAGAAATAACCAGCTTAGTATTTTTATCATTTTGACACAGATAATACTAATTTCGATTAACATCCTAAAAAAACTATGAATAATCAAATGATTCAGAAATGTTTTATAAACATAATGTGGGGCTGGTTTTAACAAAATATTACGAGGATAAAGCATTCATAATAAAAAGATAATAAATGACGGAAGTGGTAGCGTCATCTCTACAAATAAAATTTCGCAAATGTTTCTATATCACGCAAATAATTCATTTGTCTTTTCACTGTAATGTAACGAAATGATTCCTACTAAACAAATAAACTATGCCGATATTTACTTAACCTAAATTCATTTTTAGAATGCTAAATAAACAGCTGTTGACCCGCGGTTTATTTCCAAACTTGGCAATTATCATAGCAATAAATAGGTAAAATCTTGGTAAAATAGGCATATTGGCATATTATGTTTCCGTCAACAGAATATGTCAACGTATAACAAAAGCCGAAACCTTAACAAAAGCAAGGTCTTTGTGAAGTATTTTGATGAATGCCCGTGTCTTAAGGAATGGCATTGTGGTTTCTATGCGTTATTTATTGATTATGCAAATTCTTCGAGTAATGCCTGGAGGCACGCGATCGTCAGTCTGATTCCAGGCGAATGCCTTGACGCACCCTCATTATCGATGGAGGCAATTTGAGTAAAAGCTATTTAGTTATCTGAATAATTGTCTTGAAACGACACGCCTGCGGGCTAGGAAAATTGTATAGGTGTATAGGTCATGTTTCATTTTGTCAAAATTGTCTAATGATATGCTACCACAAAGCACAAAATAATTAAATAATATTGCGATTATTTCAAAAGCACATACCTACCTAACAATTTTATGTATAAAATGTTTTGTTGCACGTATATGGGTATTTTACGAAGAGCGAGAATAAAATTATTGATTAATAATTGTCGGTAATTTTAAACGTCCGGCAAGTTCACATAGGTAGTACGTGCTATTGGAGCCATTAAGTGTTATAAAACCAATTATAATGCTTGCTTTATTACGAGTGGATATGGCTAGTTATAAATGTTGGACAAGGGATCTGCGTACACATATCTACTATCTAGCTACATAAAATAAGTCCTTCCTTTTAAAAAGATGTGTGTTATGACGTAAAAGAACAAAACTATACTAATGTATTTGTACTCGTAGATGAAATAAGTATTTTCATTTGAAAAGACATGTCAAAGCTTAAAAATAAAATAATAAGCTTAGTAGTCACAGGGTTTGCTTTCACAATTACTTAATGCTTGTACAATTCAAACTTATATATTGGATTACAATAGAAATAGCCAGATGAGCTATCATTCAATCATCGTTACATTCTATTATTATATAAGTATCAATCATTCACAAAGAATATCTCTGGGAGTATAAAGCCTTAGAAACTAACTGTAACCACAAATTACTCAATCAACGTCTATAACCATCTATAACTCTTATTTGTATTTAGAAAAATAACCTATTTTAAGTCTTAAAGGTTTTGTTTGTAAACCTTACTTTTTACATATACCTAGTTGATTATACGGATAGCCGTGTAACAAATATTTCAACGAGAATCTCGGATTAGTGCCGGCTACAACTAAGGTTCCAACTAATGACGGTTCGTCACGGAAGCTTATGTTTATTGCGAACCACGTACTAGACAAATCATTTAACATCCTGAGCGAGACAATTGTGGCTAATCGTATTCTATAGCTGAATAATCGTGACATTTAAGTAACTATATAACGATACGATCTAAGCATTTTTGCAACGGATATCGATTAGATCATAGTTACCTAGATGTTATTTTATTGTTGCCTTAATCTGATTACGATAAATTAGTTTTTATTGCATTTTATGGCAATCCAATTATTCAGTTGTAAACAAGTTTTACGAAAACTTAAAGACGAGTCGTTATCGTACTTACTATATAAATTAAAATACCTAATTGCGATTTAGGAGAATCCCGTAATATCAATAGACCCAATATCTTATCAAAAAAATAACCAGAATTAGTGTCTGTTATCTGACTATAATTATCATCAATTTGATAGAAACATTATAAAGATACACCGAAATAGTAGAAGGTACTTTTCCAGGAAATCTTCAAACGAGGGAAGTAATATCACTGTGGTAATATTTTATGTTAGGTAAACAATTTGCTCGCCCCTATACTTATCACTGTACTAAAATTACCACTATCGTGTACTATCCAGTGCTTATTTCAGTAATAAGTTACGCTATGTTAAAACCATACGAGAACCATATATTTTTATCAACTTTCATTTGAAAATGCAATTTATTCCAATGACCTAATTTTTACCGTTAAAATTCTACCACTGTAAAAAGAGAATAAGATCATTTTTTTATTTTCATTACATCACATTAAAAAATATTAGCAACACTTACCCCAAACACGACGAAGATGAGCACGAAACCCAAGAAAAACTCAATTCCAAAGCCTTGCAGGGATGTGACATCTGTACCCAACCCAGTTACACCAAGTTTTCCCGCCACTTTCTCCGGGGTAAAGGCCTTGAGGAGACCAGAACCAGCGGCTGCTCCAGCGCATTGAGCGATGATATAGAGAATAGCGCGGGCTAGCTTGATACGACCGGTGGATAGCATGCCCGCGGTCACTGCGGGGTTTATGTGCCCGCCTGAAATGTGACCTATTGCCTGAAATGAAAGTGCAAATTTATATTAAATTCTTTCGATTTTGATGATACATACGATTTACGGCATATAAGATTTTTAAAGAAGGAAGAAGATGTACGGTTAATAAGAGTCATTAAGGCTAGGTAATGAATCAGTTAAGTAGGTACCTATATAGTTAATAATATGTCAAAAATAGAGAATAAAAGTCGAAAGTCCTTTAGAGGAGTCTTGGTTACTTTTTCTACTTCTTGGTTACTTTTTCTTTTTTTTACTTTTTGTTACTTTTTCTTTTTTTAAAAAACTTATCAAAGTACATACAGAAACAGCGGCAAAGACAGCGAGACCGAAGCTAAAAGCGATGAGGACGATGTTGGGAGCCGCCTCCGAGCCATGTGTTACGTTGATGCACGCACCACATCCGAATAGATTCAGTAACAGGTTACCTTAATAAAGAAATATGAAATTAATTTCATTATATTTCAAATAAATGTGTTTTAGAATATTAATAATCGAAGAAAGTTTTATAGATTTTTGCCTCTATTCTTTGGTAGATATGATTATGTCGAATTCATAGTTACCTAATTATTAATTCAAAACCTTTTTGTCACCGAAAAAAATAGTTAATTCGTGTAATAGGCATTTTATTTGAAATATTATTATTTATATAAGGAAATATATTATATAGCTTACCGATAAATTCGGCGAGCAATGCTTTGCTGATGCCCAAAGCTCCGCCAGAAAGCTCGTCCAAACCGAGTTTGTGTCCGAGTTCTCCCATTGTTCTGAAAAAAAAAGACATTTTGATATTTTTCTGGCCTTTATTATAACATTGTTAGTATTAAATGATGTTATTTAATATACGCTACTGTTTGTGGTAACCATTAAAGATTTATAAAGTAAATACCTATCATGGATTTAAATCGCGATAAATCATTATTACTGGCCGTTTGTGTGTATCTGTGATTAAACTAGATGTGATGTAACTTTAAATACACATCTAGTACACTGTACATCAGTAGAAGTTATTATTTAATTCCTATTTATCGTTCTATAAAAATGAGTTCAATTCAGAGTAACAGCAGTACATGATAAGAGCTCGCAACTACTTACTTTTTAACCGACTTCAAAAAAAAGGAGGAGGTTATCAATTCGGCCGGTATATATTTTTTTTTTTTTTTTTTTATGTATGTACACCGATTACTCCGAGGTTTCTGAACCGATTTACGTGATTCTTTTTTTGTTCGATGCGGGATGGTGTCGAATTGGTCCCATAAAAATTTTATTCGGATAGGCCCAGTAGTTTTTATTTTATGAGCATTTTTGTCTGTAGGTATTTGTAAATTTTGCAAGTGCAAGTTTGAAGTCGGTTGTTTTTAACGCAGTTATCACTTGTTCTTACTCACATAGGTTTTTGTTGGTAGTTTTTATAATGAATATTTACGCCTTTCGCCTATCCTATCCAGTATATACATTACACAGCTATGTACTCTTTGAATGATGAATATTTTACCTACATACCAACAGAGATATGTAACGATATTTAAATCGTAATAATATATGAATTGCATTATGTGACTGCATAGCAGGCCACGTACAATTTTGCATTTGTTTACAATGACAAGAATAATTAATAGTGGTTTACCGCAAACATATTATTTTGTGGGACGATACATTTAATTACAGAACAAAATATACGGATTGCAACCAGCTACTATTTACTTTTGAGGTCACTGTTATTTTATTAAAAAGTGACACCTTGAATCTGTAAATTACACTTAATTTTTGTGTTTATATTTGGGGTATCCTTAAAATATAATGTACTATTCTTGTGTACCATATAAGGTATTATATAGGAAAGGTACATATATGATAATACTTATTGATATTTACATGGTAACTTTTATTTAAGACGCATTTAAATTGAAAAAAGATAAATATTAGACAAACAACAAAAATTATATTAACTATAGAGTCGTTGAACAAACTTTCAACAAACAATATTTTTTCTTATTTCTATCTTGAATTTTGTTTTTAATTATAATTTACTGAGAAATCAGCTTGATATTGAATAATTATCTATTTTATCTTCAACAATAAATAAATTCATCTAGAAAATTAAAATCTTTAACGCAATTAAGTATTATTTTATTTTGAATTACCTAAAAACGTTCTTGTCGAACCTTTAGAAGATTGTATAAATAAGAAAATTGTCTCTAGAAAGTTGAAAAACGATAACTAAAGAACAACAAACATAAGTATTGAATAAAAAAGAATATTTATGTTCCTTATAAAAAAGGTAGATAACATTTCGCAGCTCCGTAAGAAACAACTAGAATCTAGATGCTCGATTTAATAAGTGTACCTTAAGTAAGTGACCTAGGTATTGGCACAGGTCCATATTTGAGTACCTACCCATATTCAGTCCTTTAGCTTATATGCACATCGGCTTATGTTGCTAGCCATGACCTAAGATGTATGATATGCTGAGGTTAACATTCATACAAAAAGTACTGCAATATCTTCTTACAGATTATTTTACGCTTTATATTTTATTCGAAATTAATTAAGGAAAATTTTTATGATTGTGGACCTTTTCAAAATAAAAGGCCTTCACATATTCGCGGTATAAACGTTACTGGGTCAAGAGTAACACTTGGAGACAAATGCATTTAAAATAGCCACAAGGGAATGCATTCCTTTAAGGAAAATGTTTATATTTAAATATTATTTTGGAATGAGCTCTGTGTGTATAGTATATAAGTTAAAGTACTGTAATAACTCAGGCCCCGGAATCACAGACACAATAGAAAATCTATTGTGTCGTGGACCGATCGGGCCGCTCGGGGCTCAATATTATATTATAATATTCAGGAAAGTTTAAAACTTAGGACGTACTAATATGTACAAATGTGGATTCCAAGATTTACAGTTGATGTTACGATTGTTGATATTTTATTTAATGTTTACTTATTGATTGTAAGTAGTCTTCTCATAGGTATATGCAGATTATATTTTTACGTAAAATAGTTTCATGAAATAATTAGTGTTTCTTTAAATATCACTAGGTATATAAATTTAAATGTTCAATCAGAAATCAATCAAAGCAAAAATTAGAAGAATGAGTAGTAGTTTTTGCATTAGGTATAATCATAAATTTGCTAGTGTATCTTCAGGAGCATCCAAATTATAATTTACGAGCAACTTAAAGATTCTGTATTTCATTCCAGACTTTCGCAAATGTAGAGCACACTGATTTAACGAGGTTATCACTATAAATATATTTTACATAAGGATTTATTTGGCCTTGCAATTGTTAAAGTTGGTCGCGTCTCTAATCAGATATTTACATATCATACGAAGGTGTAAAGATGTAGTTCACGTATGTTCTTCCTAACTCTATGATCAAATTACAATGTTTGTGTTATAAATTGTATTACACAGATTTGGTTTGAGAAAATTCCGTGATATATGACTTTATTCGGCTAGTTTTCCACGTTTCCCTCCGAAAATTGGTCTATCTTTTACTTACTTTGCCTTTAGGTATAAGTAGGTAAAATTCCTGCACTATGAAAAATAAAGTATCGACACAATTGCGTTCTGATTTTGTCTCATGAATTTTTCCAAGTTCACACGACATTATAATAGTCGTAGGTCATGATAGAAAAATCAATCAGAACCTTCTCGTAGAACCGTGTCAATATTATCGATGTAAATATCAATACAACCAGCATTAAGCTTTAAAAAATGTTTGCTCGACTATAATTAACCGTACTTTGTCCTATAATCATTTATGAATATCTAATGTGGTATTTGGACACATCGGGGTGACATTAGTGTGATTCAAGGTGAGGAATACAAATTGTGTCCTGATTGACTTAAGGATTTTCCATTAAAATACTATCAATCATGTGATTATGGGAAGCGACAAGGTCAGGGTATAGGGATTTGACATTCAGAGATCTAAGTTCATGATTTTAGTTAAATGAAAGCTATTTATTAATATTTTATTTATCTAAAATCAATACAAACAACTCACATACGGACATGTCGCATTTTTTTCAATTTAATTTAATTTATGATTTTATACGTTAATGGGAACCACAATGGGAACTTATGGTCCCATTAATGGGTTCTTTATAGATTCTAGGCATGAAAAATTAAATTATTAATTAAAAACTTACTGATGAATGATGATGAAGGTTTGAAATGGTTGAACGTTAAAAAGTTTAAATCATATTTTTAAAGCAAAAGTCAATATGATATAATATATATACGTATCAATATTATAATAAATATTATAATTTGATGTGAATCGCCTGTTTAATATTTTAATCAAGCCTCTATTAGTACTCAGTATCCACTTTGGTAAGTCCCTCAAATAACTGTCTGTATATTTCACCGTCGCGTCGTACAATTTACGTGCGATGCATATAATTCTGATAGCAGTTTTAAAGGAATAATTTTTATCTAAAGATGGATTCATGTTTTTATCCATCCATTCTTAGAATTAAAATTAGAATCGGTAGTTTTACTTTAGCCATTAGCATTTGAAAAATATAATTTCATTTAACACGTTCACTGCGGCACAGAAATATCTGTACTTTCCATTACTGCGTTACGGGTCGTTTTAAACCTTGTCCTATACGAGAGATTGTGGCGGCACGAGGCATATTAAACCCCACCGCCCGTAGTAGACCAAAATCGTTTTTTTGGCGCCAAATAAGACAAAGTGTGTGGCTTTTGTCGTGATTATTATTAACAATGAGTTCATTAACCTAAATCTACCGTCGCCCGTGGTTAGATTAGTTAGTTTAGATTCTAGGGGTAAAATAAAATGTGGGGTCTGATGTACCCCATACCGCACTGAACAATAGAAGTTTTTCATATAATTTAGTGATGGCAAAAGAAATATCGATTTTATTTAATTGTATTTATTTATCAAACTTATGGATGTTTTTCATTAAAACAGGCCAAACAATAGGTAAAATATTGTTTGCAACCAGTGCATTCTGTGAGAATTTTCTTTACTTTTTTGTCAGCCTCACGACTTGTTAAGAAGGTGCGGAGTTTTTAGTAACATCCTACACGTCTCCTTTTCTTTGATCCCTTTAAGAGATGATGTGCCTTGTTTGTTGGCTTGTTGACTTGGGCAAGAGTTAAATTATGATGAGCCATACACCGATTGCCGGGTGTTTTGGATTTGCCGCTAGTTGATTCAATGAACAAACACACTAATAGTAATCATGATTATCAACCTATTTGAAGAAAGTTACTCAACATGTCACATTCACGTTTCTATTAACGATATTTATTATAACGAGTAGTTAGGATGTTTGTAAATTACCTGTATCTACATTCAAGTCATTCTTTGTAAAAGCTTCAATAAGTTGTTCTACAAATAGTCTCGAATGCGTTGCACAACACTAACCGCGTGAGCTAGCTTAGGGTGCGGTACGAGGTGCGCGGTGGTACGAGGTGTTCGCAACCTCGTTCCGCACTGTGTTAGAATTTTTATTTGTTCAGTGCGGCACGAGGTCTAAGAAACCCGGTATTAAGGTCGGTATACCATTGAACTAGGAATCAATAGCACATCTTAGATATATAGATATCACTTTCCTACACTGAACCAGATGGAAGTTATGCCTCCCGCACGACAGAGAAGTTTACGTTTTTTCCTACCGCTATAACGACGAGACACGGACAGGGTGTTTCAAGCCCTGTTTCGCAGCTAACGTGTTAAAATTATCATTATAAAGGACAATCATTATCGAACAATGACGTATCGATAAAAATACAGCTTCTTCGTAAAAATCATACAAAAAACAGACTGCGTCGCAGACAGTTTGTAACCCTGATATTTTTTCCCCCCGAACATTGTCCCGCAGTGTGGAATTTACGCGGCGGATTCGAAGTTCTCAGATTTGTATCAATTCCTATTCCGTTAGTGAATATATTTCAATATTGCGAATCAATATGAATCATATAAAAATATAAATTAATTTATTAATTTTTATAAGAAGTTTATCATTATTGTTATCTTTTCATATAAAAGATAAGTTTCAGTTATTCTCGGCCAAAAGTTGCTCATATTTCTCGGTACCTACTGATGTAATTTGTTTTGAATTAAACTACTGTTTATAATTTGTTTATTTACTTAGAAATAAGGTAAAGGCTCCTAATACGGCGGTAGTCAAAATCGCTTCCTAATACGGTGGTATTTCTATTTTCGAGTTTTATTCCTGTTTTATACATTTTAAGTACACCAAAACGTAAGCTATTTATTCCAAATTTATTACTCCATGACTTAACTAACGTTTGCAAGTATAGCACATAGACAACACAACAAGATCAATCAATCTGTGTAACGGCATCGACATGAGAGGTGTTTCCATACAAACGCGAAACAACAAAAGTAAGTACACTAATATTTATAAACTAAGTTTTTCGTATAAAAAAGCCGTTCAAGTTTGTATATGTATTGTTTATTGCATTTTCCTACTATTACACTCACTATTTAAATAGCTTGTTTCATATTTGTAAGTCATTTTCTACCCAAAAAATAAGAAATAAAATACCGCCGTAATACGATACAAATTTTATAGATTAATCCTAATACGGTGGCATAACTCCGAAATAGGAAAAATACTGGGCATGTTTAATTGTTTATAACTTTCATTTGATTTACTTATTGAATTAATTCCAAGATTAGTTGGAATAATTATTAATCTGATAAATTAGAAACCATATTCTGCGGTATGTTTTCTTAACTAGAAATCCAGTTAAATATGAAAATGGTTGAGTACAAAATGTTTGTTTCTTAGAAGGGGTAAAAATAGGAAGGTGTATTTTAATGTATCACAAATCATTTATTTTGTATAACTGTTGATTTGAGTTTTACACATCTGAGCCAAAAAACTGTTATCATTTGAATAAGCATTTACATTCTCTTGTTTATCGAATTTTTGATGGGTCAGAATTAGGATTATTAAAAACACGAGTAGTTTTCCTATTACGGTGGTAGATATTTCCAGGTAACTCTGTATTAGGTTATATATGATCTCCTATTACGGCCCTATTTCATAGAACTTAAAATTATCAGATTTAGGGTTGCGTAAATAAATAAGAAGTTTTGTGTCTTTTTTTGTGGATTCTTATTTGATATGCGTGTTTTTTTTTTCGATAAAACTAAAAGCATAAATGAAACACATTAAAAGTGAATCAACGTAATCAAACCAATGGTTAATGAATAAAAAACTTACAATTTACTTTACTAACACATTCCTATTATTTAACAAATATTATTTGTACGGAACTTCAATGTATATAATATCTGACCCTCCGTATTAGGAGCCGCCTACCGCAGTATTAGGCTCTGACCAAAATCATACCTCCGTATTAGGGAAAATCGACATGACTATTTAAATATTTTTTTAAAATAAGAAATATCATGAAAATAAACATAGACTCAACAGCAATACAAAATTTAAGTTCCACTTTTAACGATAAAGTGGTTTGGCACCTTTAGAAAGACTTACAAATGCTTATTTTTGATACTTACTTTCAAATGTTGCGAAATACCTCCGTATTAGGTGCTTTTACCTTATAGACCAAAAATTTGTTTCTTTTGGTTTCTTTATCTATCTAAGTATATGTCATCTAATGGTCATCTATCTAAGTATATGTCAAGATACTTGGTCAAGATATGAAGATATTGGAATTAATTTTATGAATGTAGACGATGCAATATAATTATGAATAGCTTGGAAGTTGGAACAAGTGCGTAAGAAGAGTAACTGTGCCAACCGGATTAGTTTAATGACTACTGAGTACTGTTGTTCTTTATCTCTGAATATAACATTCCTAATATTATCTTTATTGCAATAACAGCCGTTAAAAATGGCATTACATTTTTACTGTTTCCTAAAAAGTGTACTTCAACTGTAAAGTTACGCGTATTGGCTAAATGACTAATGTGGTATTATACCCCGTATACAGTAATTGTATATATTTTGTATAACTATTGTTATATTTTTGATGTGTTCTCGTGCTTTATTATATCCATTGTGAAAATGTTATCTTGTACGTTGAGTTCGGACGTTGAAACGGATGAATGCTACTGCAAATTATTCGCTGGCCTTCTAGACGGGAATTGTTAGTGTAGACTGTAGACTGTTAAGTATCAATAAATGTTTTCATAAATAATTTTAATATAGGTAACTAACATGCAATTTTGATATCCTACGATTGACTTTGATGTAAGTGGGAAAGACGTTATTGAAAAATATTTATATTGTGCAAGCACTTATTTTCAGTTAATATTTTATAAAAAGGAGTGGCTAAGATTAGTGATTACATGACCGTAAAGTACTCAAGATAAAGTTAATGATTATGGTGTTTCGTAAATTATTCTAATTTGTTCCTTTTCTAATAGATTTATAAAAATTTTGCGATATTCTCTTATCAGCAATAACGTTTTTATCACAAAGTAAATTGTTTGAAGAGAGAGTTTATTTATAATCCCTTTTTTGTTTGGCGCTATACCGTCACGGCTTATTTTCACATTATGTAAACGTTTACCGGTCTTTATAATCCGATAAGAGAGGTCATTTCGAATTTTTAACTTTATAGAACTTTTACTAGTAAGTATACTAATAGTTTGAAGTATGTAATTATAACTATAGATTATACACCTAATTAACAGAACTACTGACAAAGTAAAACCTTCTTCCGTCCTTTATTTAAAAGGAATAGCTGTATTTGCGACAACTCTATTTCATTTAAATTAAATTGTTAATTTCATTTTATTTAAAACAATGTTTATCACACTTTCCATCACATAATTGGAACGATTTTAATTATTGTAATGGGGCAAATGGGTTGAGTAATGACATGTACTTCATAGTACATATGAAATAGAGGTCGAATCATATTATATCCTCTTTAATTACAAATGCTAATCGTGTTTCCAACACAATATAACACAAGGGACTGCAAGCTATAATAGAAAACGTCCTATGGGAGGCATTGAAACCTTCACGATTCTTAACAATGCGTGCAACTGCATACTCGTTAGTGTCGATGACGTAGTACAATGTAATACTTCGACTTTTGAAAACAATTGTAAGAAAATCGTTTATTGTAAAAAATCGTTTATAGATTATTATCATTCACAATGACAGATGACTCCGACACGCGATAATTGCTAACGAATGGAAAATGAATCTAGATGTTTTGCCATCGTTCTATGTAAATACGAGATTAATTACCAACCCAGAACATTGGCATTTACATCTGTACGAGCTTTTAACTTATGTATGATGTATCAGTATGTATATGTAAATAATTGCATATAATTGTTCACCGGTATCAATAATCATTGATGGAATTCGCTGTATTCTTCCTTTTGCTGTGTATTTTAATAAAAGGAAGTACTTGTTAAATGACGTGCTCGTGTTACAGTATACCTACCTATATGTTATTCCCAAGAAAAATAATTATAAGAATATGTATTATGTTATGACTTTTCATTCAGAGGAAGATTCAACAAAAGTACAACTACATTTTCAAAACATATATTTTTATGGAGATGTATAAAAAATAATTTATAGTATAATTTAAAAGTATGTACACTTATATTTGATGTACTTAGTAATTGCATTCGTAGAAAAAGCGCTACCTACCTCTAATTGGTTTGTTGTTAGCAAATATGTAGCACAGATCCCTAGGGACCTCTATATGACACTAGACCTATTTATAAATATAAAGTGGGAGAGTGCTTCTATAAAGTGGTGTAGGCTATTCTAGTGATCTATTATTTAGTAAACGGTAGCAATTTTCAAGTTTATTCAATTCGGTACAGTGGGTAATGGACACTTGCGATGAACTAATGGATGGCTTCCCTAGCGGGATTTGCGCCCGGTTGCCTTGATACATATAAGTATAAGTATACGGTTGACACAATTTCATATGTAAATGGAATTTTTTGTCACACGATGGACAGTATCTAGCCCTGTCGCGTATGTCCATCATAAGGTCTAGATAAAGTCAACGTTTTCTTTTATCAAAATGCTAAGCTTTGTATTGGTGTAATAATAAATATTTAGCTTTGAAGAGTAGGTGCTATATTAGACTAATTAGGTCATTACTGGATTTTTTAAATTCACACAAACATCATTTAAAAGTTTATGATGTCAGTAAGTCTGGACATCTTCCGTTGAATTTCTCTTTTCTTTAATCTTTTTTTAATAATATGTTATATATTATATACATAAGTGACATACATAATCTATGGACAATAATACAATATTTTTAACAAAAGATGTGATCATAAAATACACTTGACAAGTTATAAGAATTTTGGCGGACTTTCTTCAATATTCCAGAGCTCTATAGGCACATGCACGAGATTTACATCAAAACAAAAATAAATCGTTAAAATACATCGTGTCACGTGATTTTTGCGGCGACTGGTACCAACTGACAGTTTTGCTTATGGCTTGGTAAAAACTTTGGAGGACATTCTGCGTGGGATATTATCAATGGTTAATTTAAATTTGACTCTATGTATTGTATTAAATACTCATTGACTAATTTTGTACTATTTGAGGTTATAACGGATAATGTATGTAAAACAGAACACAGAAAACAAACTTTTTATACATAGTTAAATGAGTAGTATTAAAGTCTATTAAAATATAGATAGATAAATGAATATTTGAAAGATATAAATGAGTTATTTTCATAAAATATTTATAACAAAATTACAGCTTATATTATATATATCTACTATTATTGAAGATATAATATAGTGGATATGTTAGCAGTTACTCACGATATTATAGGCCGCTGGTTTATTTGCTGTATTTCCTTTGAATATTTTTGTATGTTGGCTATTATCACTCGATAGGTATATAATATCACAATAATATAGAGACACCATTAACAACCGTTGTCACTTAATGACTGATGTTTTTTCTTTTAATTCAACCTTATATAAATATTGATTATTCTGTTTTTATGAACTCTTACTCATGACTTCTTTATAAGCTGATATTAATTACAGATTTACTTATTAAGTAGGTACTTATGAAAAACAAATACATAATCAACTCAGTTTTCATCGAAACTGTTAATGATGATCTAATTATGGTATTAGGTAAATAATTATCCATTTATATTTTATGATGTCTCACAGCTGATTAGCAGGGACAAATTATTCATTTGTCTTTACAATATATTATGATATTTTATTGCCGCGGCCGTGGAGATTTCGTTTATTATTATTGTCTTACATATAGGTACATATATATATTTTGTTTCCTATAATATTGAAAACTTTTGATAAGCCGTCGAGTCACATAAAATATATAATATGTTAAGTACCTGTTGTGTCATTAATTACATCCTGAATAATCAAATTTATGTTTACCTACGCAAAAAGAAATGATATCTAACAACCTAGGTATATAGAATTACCAAACATTTATATTTGATGGGTAGTTGAATGTGATACCTACTTGTTTGTTAATGTGATAAGGCATGCAAAGTAGTTAGGTTCTTTACCATTCATATTATCTACTACATACTCGTTATATTAAGTACCTATCATTAATCCCTCTACAAAGGTATAATATATCTATTATAACACTAGCTTCCGCCCGCGACTCCGTCCGCGCGGATATCGGTCTTCGCGTGGATGGTTTATTTCTCCATTTTGAGTACCTCTGACAATAACATCTTATAAATATCTATTGGACCCAATTCCCAAATACGGCTAGGCCTATAATAATACGCAACGTGTGTTCGCGGTTCTACGGAACAACGTCTATGGATAAAACTGAAAAATGAAGATTAATTTTTTTCTAGGTATTTTTCCAGGATAAAAAGTATCCTATTTTACGCCCAGGATAATAAGGTATAATTATACCAAGTTTCATCGAAATCGAACCGCTAGTTTTCACGTGATGCCTTCACATACAGACAGACAGACAGACAGACAGACAGACAGACAGACAGACAGACAGACAAAAATTTTTTTAATCACATATTTGGGTTTGGTATCGATCCAGTAACACCCCCTGGTATTTATTTTTTCAATATTTTCAATGTACAGAATTGACCCTTCTACAGATTTATTATATGTATAGATTTGTGTTTTTGCCCTAAGTAATGTTCCACTGGGCTAACTATGTTCCCAGATTATGTTTTACGTTCATCGCATTAACATAAATTAACAGTGTGTAGCAATTATAAATTTTATAATACTGTAACACAGAATAAAAATTTAATGATATTACGTGCTACAATCAGAATAGATGTAGCGAGGCGGATACAACGGGTATAACATCAAACAGCGTCAATTCGGGCAGCGTGTAATTATCTCGGTTTTTTGATACCCTACGCTGGTACATGGTAATAGGGCCGAGTGAGCTGTGTCGTGCTGTACAACCGTGCTTCAACGTAGATCGTAATTGTATACCGAGAATCGAGAGGAAAAACTGTGGGGTTACGCTCCGTGGACTCCAATGACTCAGTAATTTTAACCAAAACAAAAAAATAGTGTTTTTGATTACATCTCTTACCAACAAATGTGAAAAGGGACGAGTTAACTTCCATTAATTTTTTGTCGGTTGTACGCTCGGAGGGCGGATGCAGGTAACATCAATTACTATGGTATGTTAACCTCAACAGATTACATATTAATGTTATGTAACTGGAGCGGTGTATTCATATTAGTTTACGTGTTTGTGAAATGCATAACAATCAGGTACATATCTATTTTAAGTACATTGCATGCATCGAGATCGCATTTAGCTTAATTTTTATTAAATTGAGGCTGATTATTTTCAATTCGTAGCTCATAGATGCCTTGGACCAATAAAAATAGTAGAGAAATCAGATGATAATAAAGCAGACACTGTATTAAAAACTAATCTTATGTTGAATACAAATTAAAGGTATAGCTAAGTAATATAAATAACTAATATCTTATGTAACATTATAATAATTATTCTAAAATCTTATTTTTTTAGGGCGAAATATAATCTGTATCGTGACCGCGATGGACACTCGTTTGGTTTAACAATCATATTGCGTGTGTTTGAACTAATAATTGTTTTCAGTTCATGTTATCACTTAGGTGACTGTTTGTTCAGCTTAAACCGCGTGGCAATCGTAAGATAGTTGTTATCGGTATATTACTATGATATTACTTCATTACGATATGCAACTAATTTGTCGTATGTTGTTCTGAAAGCGGTAATTTGAAACAGCTTTCTGCACATCGCTCGTAAAAATTTAATTCCGCAACAAAAATTCTATGGCTTTTTCCATGAGCTACTCTATCACAAAATTAACATATTGGATACATAATTTAAATACTAGTCTGTAGGTATGTGAAACTTCAAAAACTAGGATGATTCGAAATTAAATATAGGTATTAAAACTTTTGATATAAGTATAAAATGTGCTTTGCATATATTAAACGCATGTCTTTGTGCTTTAATTCAACACTTGACCAATCAATGTAATTCAATCAGTAAAAAATAATACGTTATTAAAGTTATTACAGAAAGGGCCTACTGAGTGGTTTTTTACTCGATACAGGTTACATAATGATCGTATTGATTTGTGATATATAAGGACTCGAACAAGCAATTTGGACGTTTTTTGCAAGTCATGTACAAAACAGGTCCTGCATAAGTAGTCTGTACGAACTATAGTTACCTGTTTCCTCATTTAATAATACAGAGAATTTATTCAATGGAAGAAAATAATAATATTACTCATATACTATTATTTACTTTGTGGTAAGTTATACTGGGATGTTTTAAGGTCATCAGGAATACTCAAGTATACTTTACAATAACAAGCAAGCAATAAATAACTCGAACTTTAATATTTGTTAATTGAAACGTAAAATTCATATACGTATTTGTAATAAAAAGTCAATGCAAAAAATGAAACGCGATCGAGTTTCCGTATAAGATTTCAACGAGCTTTCCGGAGCTTCAAGGCTTCTCTGTGGTTCCCATGTTTCTTAAAAGCAAAACGTTATTTTACATTAAGTTTTCAGAAATACCCGATATCCATTACATAAAACATGAGTCATGGAGAAGGGAAGTTAGCCTTATTCAGATCTATCATTATGGAAACTTGTTTAATACTTAGTTATCAGAACTGTGAATAATCTAACATGTCATCACAGATTCTTCCATTATTCAGTTTTACAAATCTAAGTCTAAATGGAAAATTTTTTACCATATTAGGTTCCGTTATTATGTACCGTGTGATTATTATAATAAGACCCACGTAATGATTTCTTTGAATTCGATCGCACCTGCGGGCTTTTTATGACGTCATTTTGAGGTTCATAATTTTGTACAATAAGATCACTGGTGACTATAATATTTATTTTCATTTCATGAATGTTTGTAATTCGATAGGAATCATTCAAAAGGAAATTAGGAAGTATAAAAAGTTTTACGATCGTTCCTATCATTTTTATAAAACCATATTATCTACTAAATTGATTTGTATTTGTAGATACCTATTTGAGAAACGAGATCGTAACCTTGGCGAGCTTTTGAACTTTTGTAATCTTCAACCGTACCTACTTACATACAGTACGTTAAAATTCAATTTGGTTATTGTTTAAATGTGTATAGAAAACTCAGGTAATTATTTTTTTTTTAAATTACTAGCTTTCCGCCGGCGGCTCCACCCGCGGTTTCAAAGAAAAACTCGCATAGTTCCCGTTCCCGTGGAATTTCCGGGATAAAACCTATCCTATATTACTCATGGATAATGTAGCTTTCGAATGGTGAAAGAATTTTTAAAATCGGTCCAGTAGTTTAAGTGCCTATTCATTACAATAAAACAAACAAACAAACAAACAAAGTTTTCCTCTTTATAATATTAGTGTAGATTCCTTTGATATAACAATCTTTCATTCTTGGAAACGTTAATTAAAAAAGCGTGGATAAATTGTATAAATGAACCTGGGAAAGTAATATGTACCTATTAGGCGGAGTTATGAAATTATGCGTAAACAAAGTTCAAAACAAAATATGAAATCGAATATAAAATATTCATAAACGAGAGTGAATAATGATCGTTAATATAGCTTTCGGAAACTTTTTCATCAAGACTAAACTTTAACGTATTATATATAAAGTATGACTAGCTTCCGCCCACGACTTTGTACGTGCATCCCCGTTTTTCCCCGTTCCCGCAAGAATTTCGGGAAATCCTTTCTTAGTGGATGCCTACGTTCTAACATCTACCTGCATGCCAAATTTCAGCCCGATACGTCCAGTGGTTTGGGCTGTGCGTTGATAGATCACTATATCAGTGTGCCTAGTGCGAGTTTTCATCGAGTACGAAACGTTACTATCGCGTTTGCGTCACAGCCGAATTAGTATGGGAAATCGAACAGCGCCCCTAGCGGACGTATGGGGAAGCTTTGATTCCCCATACAAATTTCGCTGTGACGCAGACGCGATAGTAACGTTTTGTACTCGATGAAAACTCGCACTAGGCACACAGTCACCTTTGAGTTTTATATATATATAGATAATATGAGAAATGGTTGTTTGTCAATGATTGACTGGCATTCGTATCATAGTCAACACTTCGAATAAAAACCGCAAAGATCCTCATATACCTAGAGTCCCGCTCTGTGTTCACATGAAATCAAAACCACAGATTGAACAAAGCTTCAATAATAGGAATTATAATATTATTATTAAATGTATTATTTTATCTGAGGTTAAGCTTATTAATTCCTGAAATAGTAGGAAAACAGTTGAGTTCAGCGTATTGTGGATATAAGGAAACAAATTCGCGTTTGTATTTTTTAACAAACCCCAGGTTCAAGGCTCTAACGGTAATAGTATGGTTTAATATCCGTCGGCGGATATCCGTTTCATTTCCATATTGCGTTCCACGGTTGGGCGGGCCCGGGCTTACGATGTCACCATTCATTAGAGGTATAATTAAATTGTGCTTCTAACCGTTTTATATTCTACTTAATTAATCGTTTTAGAGTCACGAATGAAAAGCCATAATTATAATGGTAAATAGTGAAAATGTACTGTTTTAACTGTGCGCTAGATGTGAGGTTATAATCCTGTCTATGACTATAAATTTTCCAAGGAATTCTGAAAAGATTTAGTAGTTGTTTTTGTGACTGTGGCTCTTCTATTCCCCATAATAGTAAAAACTGATGTAGTTGTTTCGATTTTTTTGCAACATTAATTGAAACTACTTACTGTGCTTACGATTTTCATTTTAGCTTATAATTTAATGAAGACGCAATTTTTTTCAATTCTTTTATTATAACGCAGTGAATGAAATTTTATGTGGTAGATGTTTGATAATATTGATACTTTTGTAGTCTGGCTGCGGTTTTTCATAATGCTTGCTTTATAGGAGTTAGGGATGTTTTAACGAAGATAAAGTTTGTAAACACAGGAAGGAGATTATAACTCCAAAAATAACCCAAGATTAATAAATAAAAATTTAAGAGTAATATTTGTAACTGTTATCACTTATATTTAAGTGGGAATATTTTAAGTTTCATTGAACTGCGATCGGTGATATTATCTAAATTTAGTATTTTCATTAGAATTTAGATTTCACAGTTGATAGCTGACATGAAAATATGATAAAAGCTTTTATGTTCTATGTAGAAATATTGATAATTATATTTGGCACATTGATTATGTACATTCTATTTATCTTGTCGTTCATCGATTAGTATGTTATACTAATGGATTGACGATAGATAAGTAATTTATACTAGGTATATAGAATGTATAGTCAATGTACCAAATATAATTTAATATTCAACTATTTCTGCTATTAAGTATTAGTTTATTAAATTATGATAACAACGTAAACATTGATTTTAAAGATCAATTAATTTCAATTCTAATTTGAATTTGAATTCAAATATCTAGGATATGCAAAACATGGTAGATATATCCTATTGTTATTTCACTTACGGAATACGGATATAACGGAACGGAATAGTCTCTGAATATTATAATTTTTCACATCGCATCATTAGGCTCCATTAGATGATAAGAATACACATAGTTGTTTTAGTTACCTACTTATATAACTTTGACAAAAAAGCAGCCACTGTACCTAATCCAAACAGTTCTTGGAATCGGAACTAGTCTGAGTTACGACTTACGGCATATCAACGACTATTAGGTAGGTACTATAAAAAACTTGTTCCAGCCGTAGTTTGTACTGAAACGATTCGATACAGTTTTGACGAGTAAGCCATTGTTTACATCGTCACAGATGTTACGGGTAGGTACATCGGCTCTATAATCTGTTTCGTAACACCAAAACAGGTATCACACACTTTATCTACATGTGTTTGTAATCCCGGAGCAATAAATAGTCATTGGAACCAAGGTCTTTGTGTTATGAGCTTCGAAACTGATAGTGTCTATTGATTTTCGGGTGGGATACGTCGAATAAGATAGTAAGTAGGTAGTTATTAATAAAATTAACACGCTTGCTACGTATATTTTTCCTTATTACACACTGTGAGAAGCACAAAAAGTAACATTATTCTTTTGATCTATTTCTGTAGACAATAAAAAAGTGTGTTAATTTAACTGAAATAAAAACTTTTTGGCCAAAGTATTTCAAACTACATATTACTGTTTGCGAAAGCAACATGAAAAAATAAAACCGACCAAGTGCAAGTCGGTCTCGCGCACGAACGCGCACTACGGAACCCGTAGTTACTATGGGGACGCCCCTACATATATTTTTTAATTTTCGCAATGAAAATGCATCATTTGTGAAAATTTCATTTTCTAGCTATCACCGTTTATGAGATACAGCCTGGAGACAGACAGACAACGAAGTCTCAGTAATAGATAGGGTCCCGTTTCACCGTTTCGGTACGGAACTCTAAAAAGTATGAATGTAAGTTTGTTTAGGTACCTATATCTATCTACTGTTTATATACAGTATGTGAGCCTTTTATACAAACGTACAAAAAACGTATTGTTTAAATAATGAATACATACGATAAGACCGCGCTTCTTAAAATAAATTTCACGTTTATCAAATGTTGTTGTTTATAATCTATCAAGATAGATTAGACGGCATTCAATCACTAAAGAATTTTTATCATCTTATTAATATTACCTACGATATTCTTGAGATAATTATTATCATACATTTTACCCTATAGCTTTGACGCGCCGAAATACATTATAAAAAAAAAGTGTATACCTACCTAACTGAATACAAAAAATTAAGCATGAACGTACCTACTTACAACACGATCTAACTACCTAGTTTATAAGAAAAGCAAGAATGAAGTATGTAAAACAAATTAAATTTTAATTTTTTTATAAAAAAAATATATTAAACATACCTAGTTATTACACTGCATAGGTACTCTAACTACCTACTAAGTACTTTTATTTTAAGTGATTACATTTTAAATAAATTGTTTTTTAGGCTATAAAATATCAGTTTGGGCATTTGTTAAATTATCACAATGTTAATAATTGCCGCGGAACAAATTGGGGGACAAATAAAGTCGCATAGCTCGTACCTTAGAAGGTTAATAAAATATTTGTTTACTTTTTATCACTTCCCCTCTAACAAGCCACTGGAACGACTACGACATCCGTAAAATTAATTTGTTTAGGATAACAGGTTATTTTTTACATTAATTTTGTATAATATTATAGATAATAAATTTATTCAGAGTTGTAAAAATGTCTTGGTAATTTAATTTACGGGTGTATAAGAATATAATTAATATTATAAAAAATTTTCATAAAATAATACAAAAATAATAATTTGAAACAACTATTTTATTAATTTATCTGTGGAAATTGTTTGTAAAATAATAATAATATAACGAATAACTTACATATTTGAAGTTCCCCCTTTCTCTAAGAAAACTTTTCGAATTTAATAAAACACTCCGGTCACTTAGTAATATAAACTGTATTACTATTTATTGTATTCGTATACTGAATTATAATAAATATATTTTTATAATTATATACAGCTCCGGCTACCGCGCGTTTTTGATGTGGTATGAACTTTGATTGTGTTAATTTGAACAAGCCGCCTTAAAGTAAGTTTGTTTGAGCGGGAAACTGGTGCGACATTATGTATGTAGCGACATCTAGCGCTACCTATGTAAATGCACAAAACAGCGACATCTCGTATCAAGTAGAACTTTAAACTACGTCATGACTTAGAAAATAAAATGTATGTATACTCTGTGACGTTTTATAGATAAATTAGAAATCAATTATAATGCTTTGTAAATTTCACAATTTTCTCGAGTCTAAAAGGGCTGATAGACGTACGAACTTTAAAGTCGCGGTTTTAAAGTTCGCGTACTTACTCGGCTCGCGGCGGTGACAGACGTGCGAGCCAAGGCGGGCTTCGAGTAAGATTTCAAACATGTTGGATCGTCAACGAACTTACTCGACGGTTTTTAAGTACGCGTACTTGGGGTGACACACGAGCGAAAAAGGTCGTCGAGCCACAAGTTCGCGTACTTACTCGTACGTCTGTCACCCCTTTAATGCCCTTTTTAAGTTTTTTTTTGTTTAACGTTCTATGAAATACGTTTTTTATTTTTTCCATACGCAGATAGAAACGGTAGGTGACGATAATTTTTCATATGAATAAATCATTGATGAATAAGAATAGATTACTCTAAATCTTTCAAGTAATTTTCAGTAAGTGCTATTAGTTCAGGATACATCGCCCATTTTTGCAAGTGACTACTATCAAACTGATTTTCCGTTTGTAGCTTTATTTTGATGAGACAACGAATAATTTCGTGTACGAAACTCTCGATTGTGGTAGCTAACAGAGATAACAAGGATAAAATTTTTTGATTTGATGGTTCTCAAATATTTATTACGCAATTTGTAGGACAATATGTCTGTTGAATTATATAAACATTAACTAAGTGAAAACAAAAAAATCAGCTTGTTAGTAACCATTTATGATGACCTCGTTATCGATACACTTTGGAAAGGGAGTCCCCCTTTGAACAAACCATAGGTTTTGTAGGACAAATATTTTTTCGAATAATTTAGGTAATTATCTTGAGATTGAACAAAAAAAAAATTCAGTTAGTAAGTAATAAATATTTGAGAACCATCAAATCAAAAATTTTTATCCTTGTTATCTCTGTTAACTACCACAATCGAGACTTTCGTACTCGAAATTATTCGGTGTCTCATCAAAATAAAGCTACAAACTAAAAATTAGCTTGATAGTAGTCACTTGCAAAAATGGGCGATGTATCCTGAACTATATAATTTAATTTTGTGGATTTCAGACGTGTGGGTGTTTTTTTATCTAGGTGGAACTTCACGATTTTATTTCTCATAGGTATAATATTTTATAATCGGATAAAATCGAAAAATGAAACATCATTTTTTTTATAAATCCTTCCACTTGATTCATGATTCAGACCACTAAAAGGAAAAGGTAAGAAAAAAAAAATTACGTCTAGTACATATAAATTTTTATTTACCTACTAATTTAAACAATATTTTAAATGTGCATACAGCTAAACTGTACAGAGATTTTTGATTTGACATTCTTAAATCATAGGTACTGTATATTTTGTATACAATATTTTTAAAACACAATATAGACTTAGAATAGAAAAATATTCTTACTTAGACCAAAATTTATCATTGATGTATAAGTTATCGCACAATTCAACATTACTATTTCTTTGTAGCAAGTATACAAGCTTCACACTTGTTTTATAAACTTATAAAATAAAAAATATGATTGACATGATGTCGATAGTCTGAGGTAAGATTAACATGAAAAAGAAACTTAATACAATTACAATACATCTATTACAGTTTCACAAAATAATATAATTTACCATCTATTTCATGAAACTACAAAACTATTTTAAATTTTAATATATATTTAATCATCTCCGAGATCACATCTTGTTGGAACTGCCTTTTCTTTCTTAGTGGGCGAATCTTTTACATCTGTGGAATAAAAAAATCATTATTAAGCCTTTTAATCCAACTTAAAAAGGAACTATAAAAAAAAACTGACCTTTATTACCTGCGGTTGCTGTTGGTAATTTGATACCTTGCTTTAAAACCATTGTGCCGTCCTGGAATTTAATATTATATTTTTAAAATATGCAGTTAAAATTTAGCTTAAATATATTATGTCAGAAACATAGTAGATTTGTATTTTTAATGAAGTTCATTTTGTCTTGTTTGTTACATGATTAAACTTCGCTTAAAAAAAAAATATTGTATGAGATTTTGTTATCTTAATGACAATTCAGACGTTTTATCTTCATTGATCTAAGTTATGTGGCTAAAAATTAATAGCCCTTATTTACATTTCTATGGTAATAAAAAGAAATATTATATTATAATCTACCTTCATTTCAACAAGTCCTTTTTTAGCCATAGCTTCTACTTCGGCTTTCGTCATTACAATTTTCTGCACTTTCACAACTTTTTTGCCAATCTGCATTTCACATAATTCGCCTTGGCCCATTGCTGTTAAATAAAAATAATTTATTGTACTACATAACAAGCACATACCTACTACTAAAAATATACTTTATAGGAAAATACGAAACTTAAAAGCGACGATACTTATTATAATTATAAGAATTGTGTCATAGCCATTGAGATACACATATTATGGAGACGACACCGCCTACATCACTTATGTTCCGCTCAACATACGCCATATGGCGTAACTGCACGCTCATTTTTTATTTGTTTTAAAGTGAAACGCATCAAATATGCCTTCGTGTGTGTTACGATATTGCACAAATAATACAAATAATACGGAAAAGTGCAAAGGAATTACTTTCATCGGTAAGTACCTAACTAGATAATAATTTTTAAAACTTAGTTAGAGCAAAAAAATGGCGCACAGATTTTGTTCGTGGTGTCTCCTCCATACGAAGTAATATTATCTCAATGGTCATAGCTTGCTATTTAAATGATTTTATAAAAAAAACTTACGTCGCGCGTTCATCGGCAACGGCATTGGTTTCACTCCGGGAGGCAAGGCTTTAATTGGTACCTGTAAAATTGACAACATTGAATAGATATCTATATTTACAGGGTGTCCCACTATTGGTATACTCAGCGCGAAGGGACTTATAGTTTTGCATACACTGATCACGTAAAAAATACTTAAACAACAAAATTACGTCAAAAATTTTTTGCTAAATTTTTCCTGAAAATTCATGTTTTCTTCTCTAGCTTCGCGCAGCCGGCATATACCGCTTCTCTAATGTGAGAATTTTGTCCATGACAACATAATCTTAATAACTCAGCCCCCGGAATCAAAGACAATTATTTATAGAAAATCTATTGTGTCGTGGTCAGTTCGGGCCGCTCGGGGCTCAATGGGTTAAACGATAGCTCACGTGCACGGTGGCAAAGTTGGGCGGGTTGATTGTTATGGGTATACACATAGTTTTAAAAATTCATCTATTTGAAAAAACAATGCGTCTGGAATTTTATAAGTATTTTTTACGTACTCAGCGCATGCAAAACTATAACCTCCTTTGAGCTTAGTATACCAACAGTGGGATACCCTGTATAAAAATGAAACCCGTTTTTCTTGGTCACGGCATCACGCGTGAACGGGTGGACCGATTTCGATAATTCTTTTTCTATTATATTCCTTGAAGTACGAGGATGGTTCTTATGTAGAGAAAACGTAAATACGCCACGGGCGAAGCCGGGGCGGACCGCTAGTACATATTAAAATACAAGATACAAATGAAGCATGTGTATTATTTTCTATAGAGCAACATATCAAGGTTTTAACTTCCAGAATATAATATGTACAACTATGATATTCATACCTTTTTCAAAGTCTGTCCTGTAGGAGAGAGAATTACATTTGACTGTGACTTCTGTTCCGTTGATGCTTGTTCAGACCCGGTTGTATTCTGTAAAAAAGATTGTTATTTTATTAAAAAGTTATATGAATTAATGTAACAGATTACTAATCCTACTAATATTATAAATGCAAAAGTTTGTGAAGATGTGTATGTGTGGGTTAGTTACTCTTTCACACAAATACTACTGAACCGATTACAATGAAATTTAGCACACATATAGAGGGTAACTTGGATTAACACATAGGATAGAATTTATCCTTTTTATTTAGGTTTTATCCCGGAAATCCCACGGGAACGGGAACTATGCGGGTTTTTCTTTGAAAACGCGGGCGAAGCCGCGGGCGGAAATCTAGTTTTAGTAAATGAAATACTTACCGAAGGTATTGTTGCAGTGATCTCTGGTTTCTCTGATTTCACTTCTTCAATTGGTTTGCTTTCATCCTCTTTTTGTGTGTTACTTTCGATCGCTGTATTTTCATCTTTCTTTATTTTTTCTGGACTAAAATAATACAATAAAGTTAGACATTTTTTAGATGTTTTGGTTATTTACCACACTATTAATTGTTTATTAGGTATTTAACTTTGAATTCTTATAAGCTTTATTATTCATTCACATAAAGAAAACTAATCTAAACTAATATGACTATAAAAACAATTGATCTCTTACGTTCTGATTTAACTCAATCACTACTAAACCTATTAAAAAAACACATATCATTGAGAGCTACATATCTAGCGACTAACACGCTTTGTCCCTACTTAATATTATAAATGCGAAAGTAACTCTGTCTGTTACGCTTTCCCACTTAAACCTCTCAACCGATTTTGATGAAATTTGGCACAGACAATCTTTTGACGCTGAGAAAGAACATAGGCTACCTTTTATTGCGAAATATGTACCACGGGCGAAGCCGGGGCGGACCGCTTGTATTTTATATTATCTCGAATCAACGCATACAAAACTGAAACGTAAACCTTCGCACGTCCTACGCACGTTATTCGCGCGTAACTAAATCTGTATTTTATAGTAGGACGCGTGAGAGAAGTGGCTAATATATTATATACATACACTTCTTTATTGGCATCTTTACGTGGTCGTCCCCGTTTCCTCGGAGTGGGCGTGGCCGTCGGTGTAGTTGCGACTGACGCCGGCGGTGTTGGCTTCGGTGTCGTTTTCACACTGGCTCTTCGCTTTTGACGTGGCTAGAATTATAATATATTGATTTAATTTTTAAAGTTTCTATACAAGTTTATGGATGAATCATTGAATTAATTTTAGGACAAGATGAAGGGTAAATGCTTCTATATATTGTTCTTTACGTGAAACTATTTGAAGAGACACAAACATTTTTATATTAGCTACGCGTTTAAGAGTGCTAGTAGTAGCAAATAACTGATCATGTTCATGGGTGAATGCTTGGGTGGCCGCGAGCCACTTTGATTTCTCCATAAAAATACAGGGTACCAGGTTTATTATTATAGTTCGATTCAAACTTAATGGCGGTTCGGAAGTTAGGTGCGAGTGCGGGTGAGCGGGTGCGTCCCTTAACGTCCCGCTAATACCTATAATTGTTTTCTGCGCATCATGTTCCGAGTCGCCATTAAGTTTGAATCGTACTATACGAATTTTATGCTGCATACCTCTGGAGTGCTCTCCGTATACTCCTCATCGTCCATATCCGAATCATCATCGTCCGAGTTCCCGTGCGAGCGGTCGCGTATCATTTTGGCGTAGTCCTTTATTTTAGACGGACGAGTGGAGCGGCGGATACCTTCGTCCGATGCGCTCTTGTCACTTGTGCCGTTTTTGATTACGCTCTGCAAATTAGTTAACTTTTTAATATAATATTTTAAAAGTAACTCAAGATGTGTAAAATAAAACGAGAAACTTAATTTTATTAGGTGAAATAAATATATTGTCATCATAAGAATACATAATATGCCGTTTTCTCTTAAATGATATAAATTAACATCAAACTTCTTCCATTAAATTACAGTAATCAGTATGAATAAATTTATTAAGTCAATCACTATGATCATAATGAGAAATTAATGTACAAAATACTTAAATCTAACTCTATATACAACAGCCAATATAAATTTAATTAAAAAAAACTCACTTTAGGTGTTTCTTTGGACTCCTTCTCTTTTTCTTCATCCTTTTTATTTCCATTGTTTTTCATTTCCTTAGCTTCTTTCGGCTCTTTATTTTCCTTTGTCACGCGTTTCTCTATTTGCTTTTTCTCAAACGCGGGTGATTTGGTTTGCAATTGTGACTTTTTATCATCGTTAGATCTGTTTCAGGTAAAAATAAAAATTTTGTTATATATTAATATTGCTTACTAGCTACATTTTTTTTTCCATACGTACAAGAAACGATTAGAAACACAGAAATATATTAAATTTAAATTCTTACCTTAATTTAGGTGTAGATGTTATAATTTGCGGACGTCTACTTTTTGGTGTATCAACTGCTTTAACTGGCGGCGTCTTTGTTACGTCTGACCGTGAGTTTGTCTGAAATATAAAAATAATAATTAAAATCCATATGCCAGATTGATCGGAATAAATCGCTTCATAGCAATAATACCGCCAATTGACAACATTTCAAAATTTTAAGCTACTTATTTTTTTATTTTAATGAAAACTAGATCAAAAATTAAGATACATGTATTTTTTGCTTTTTCTAATTATTAAAGTTTTCATTCATCTTTTTGAGTTTTAAAATCATCTCATTCTAAAATGTCGTAAGCGCCAAATGACGTCATACATACGGAGGAATACATTTTTTCCTTTGCCACATACCTAGTTTAAATTAAAAAAAAATCTTGACAGTCGACATTTTGGCACATTTGTCACTTTGATTTGTCAAGCTTTGTAAACATTGTTAATTGTTATTTGCTGATCCAAATTTTGAACAAAATAAACTTATTCACAAGTACTGATGATGATGAATTTATGTAGGATTCGTTAAGGGGTGCTGAAAATTTCTGGGAAACAAATATACTATCCCAAAAACGTTGGAAAGTGTTAAATAAATACAACTTTTAGTAAGTAAACAAAGTCTTTTATTTCAATAAAATTATGAACACTATAAGCATTATTTGTATATTACAAATAAATTGGTCCAACTCCAATCAAACAAACATCACGCTTATGAGATTAAATTAGAAAACCAAAACACAATAACACGATTTAAAAGTTTGTTGACATGAATAATTCACAAAAATGACATTAATATGAAGTTTGACACATGCCATACCCTGTAAATGTCAGTGATAGTTTTTTTTTTAACTTTTTTAAATTAGGCTAAGGCACATTTTTATTCCTCCGTATATATGACGTCATCATCACATTTTTCGTTTTTATTTAATTTCTCTTAAAATATGCGATGAAAAAATTAAATAAAATGTTTTCTGTAATCGCAAGAGCAAAATAAAGAAACGGTTTTTTTCTTTCATGGCCTTATAAAAAATGAAATGTTGTCAATTGTACAAACATGTTTAAATGCATTCTTAGGGGGGTTGAAATTCACTTGTATAATTTTTAATCGAGGAAAGCATTAATAAATAAATAGAGAAATTTAATACTAATCGCTATCAGACTCATATTTTTAAGATTCACTTTAAAATACAATATGTATATAGATAAATAAAACAAAAAATATCTTACCCTTTTCAGATCTTGCAATTCTTTCTCTAAGAGCCTCAGGGATTTATCACTAAACCCAGCGCTGTTACTGCTTTCCACCTTGTTTACTTTTTCTTTCTTGGCTTCTAAAATGGCATAAGAATAAATTATATACCATGATAATTTCTTTTTTATTCTTTTATTAAATTCAGAGTATAATTTAATATTTATAATTTACTCGCTAACCGCCCGCGGCTTCGCCCGCTTTGTCTAAAATCTAATAAATTATACAGGGTGTCATACTGGGTAATTTTATCTTCCTTGACATTTAATTCTTTTTTTTATTCCATTCAAAGATCTAACGATAGTAAATGTTACCATATTGCATTGGCCTACTTTTTAGCTTAGCATACAAAAAAAAATCAAGCAACTTCCGCAATAATTGACGTCACCATGAGTTAAAATATCATCGAACTCGGCGATAGGTGAAAAATTGAAAAAAAAAAACGCCATAACTCCGAAAATACGAAAAATCGCATAACATACATGGGGGTGATTCGGATAGCCCTTTAGGTCTTCTACCTCCCAGCTTCCGTTCGTCACTACTTTTTGGGACACCCTGTATACTAAAACCTTCCTCTTGAATAATTCTATCTATTAAAAAAAAACCGCATCAAAATCCATTGCGTAGTTTTAAAGATTTAAGCATACAAAGGTACATAGGGATATAGGGACATAGGGACAGAGAAAGCGACTTTGTTTTATACTATGTAGTGATGTAAAGATATAGTAAAAGTAACTCACGTATTTCAGCAGGTGGTTCAACTGCCTTTCGTTTGATGTCTTCTAGTTTGCGAATTGTTAGAGTAGGCTGAAATATATTATTTAAACATAAATTATGTACTTTAAAAGTGAACTGCCATGATCCTCTATGAAACAAAATGCTCTTTAATAAGGAAAAGAATATGTATTTTATGTATATTTCATTGTTAATTCAAAGTATATTTATAGTTTCTAGAAAGAATAAAATATCTTGAAGTTGAAAAAGGGAAGCGCGAAGCAAAACTCTACGCCAGAAAAACATAAAAAAAAAAAAAAATAGAAAATCTACCTGATTATTAGCTTTAGTAATAACCGATGCCTTAGTGCTCTTCGGTTGATTTGCGACCACAGTTTTGGGTTGGGCTGTTTGTATCGGCACTATCGTAGCTTGTGTCGACACCAAAGCTTTCGCCTCAACCTGAGTGGATATCACTGTAGCTTGCGGCAGAATCTGTTTTGCCCTCTGTACTTTTTCCACGGTTGCCAATTCTTTTGTGTTGGTTATCGTTACCACCGGTGATGGCTCCAGGGCTGGTGTGACTAAGGCTAAAGTTTCTGCTTCGCTTTCTAAAACAATAGCTTTGATTAATATATTAATCTAAAAGAAATAAAAAAAATAACCTGTTTAAAGAAATTTATAAAATACTGTTATAAAAGTATTTACAAATTCAATCTTTATTTCAAACATTTTTAAAGCACTTATAATTCATTTTTACTAAACTAAAAAATAAAAAAATACCTTCAGAATTAGTATTATCTCCCCTATATTCACTCTCCTCCGGAGCTTCTTGATTAAGCTGTGAAAACACGAATATATTAAAGAACATTTTATTTTACTATATTACCATTATAAATGTATTTGTATAATATTAATTTCTCTTTGTCTTACCATAAAATTGTCCGCTTTCTTTATTTCAATCACCATGTGGTCACCTGCATCTTTCACTGGAAAAAAATCTTTTTTTATTTTGACATCAAACATTAAATAGAATTTGTATATAAACATAAAACTATAACTTATTTTAAAATTTAAAATGGATTATTAATACCATTAATAGTGTGTGGGAATAGGATAAATAATTAAGATTGTATTTCATAACTACTTTTATTTTTAGTCTGTGCTTTTCTATTATTTAATCTGTGGATATGTTATCTGTAGACTGTAGAACGATCTATGTTGTCTATGACTTGACGGTGTGTTTTTTGGTACGATGTAATTGTAATGGAGGATTGTTGAAATGTATTTTTGATATGTAACCGGTGTCTGGGAAATAAATCGATTGGGCGATTTTGGCTTTTTATTTACACCATCCCCACATGGTATTACAATTTTTTTGCCTCGTCTAAAATCAAGTCTAAAAATTTTATGCGAATTGTCTAAATATTAACTTTACTAGCCCATTTTAATAGTGCACATACAAAACTGTTGAGAATTCATCTTTTTTTATATTAAGTATTTGAATATTCAAACCTTGAATTGAATTATCATCTTCATCGTCTTCTATTCCATCACCCTGTACTTCCATTGACGACTCCTCTTCACCTAATTCCTATTGAAATAAATCATGTTGGTTATGAATTGTCATTTCGATTCATGCAAATACTTTATAAATTATAATGTACAAGGAAAAAAGAGTTTTGTTTATTTCTTGTTTAATATTATTGTATTAAATATTATACATACAATTTTTAATTTAATTAGCATTAAATTAAAAATTTGATATGAATATCGTTATTGATAAATATTAAGGGCTATTTTAAACACAACAGAAAAATTATATTAGTTAGTGTCTGTAATATACACATAACTATGATATTTACATAAAAGTAATGACGAATTCATAAAGAAATACGTGTGGCACTCGGGGACTGCCGCGGTTAAGCTATTGCATAGCATGCCTTCAAGCCACACCTCCGCCCGTCGGAGTGGGGAGCGTGAGGTTTTTTCGTTACGCAATTTCTGGATTCGGTCCCCGCGCTCAAGGCCCGCGATAGAAGCTATGCAATAGCTTAATATAATTAATTTACATTTCTTGTCCGTAGTCAACTATCAAACAAATCTTTACTGGTTTTCAAGCCTGAAATATTGCAAAACTACTTACATTCTGAATCTCCTCTTCGTGGGCGATCATCAAATGGTTCTCGTACTTGTCTTTGGTTGTAAAGATGAGTTCACAAAAGTCGCACATAAACTCAAGACCTGGTAGTATAAACAGAAAAATAAAATTTAAATGCTATTCATGCAGAATTGGATCTTTGCATTGAATAAGGAGATGTGAACTATTTACTATAATGTGAAAAATATTTTTATAAATTTTTGTACCTGAGGAATTTGTGTATTTATAAGTATACTTGTATATATTTGTATATGTATTTTGAATACTTGATCTTGATACAGGGGCATTTTGAGTGGCGTGTATAGCCAAGTGGTATATCAGATCATCTTGAGTAGTTAACATTGTCTCACATTGTATATACTTTACTACCAAATACTAGTTTATAACACTAACAAAGCATAAATATACAAACCATTAACATGACTCTTGATGTGCGTAGTGACACTATCAACATTCTCAAACTTTTCTTCACACAACGGGCAGATAAGATTCTGTGTGGCGTGTATAGCCGAGTGGTATATCAGGTCATCTTGAGTTATGAATATTTCTTCGCACTGTTCACAAGGGTATGAGTCATCTTGATCCTGGTTGCGTGATGAACGGACGTTATCACGGTGTTTTATACGGAGATGTCTGGAATATGGAACATTGACGTTTCATAGGTGGTTAGTCTATAAACCATAGAAAATACAAAATGAATCTTGTAATATCTATCAAATAAACAAAAATATTTTATTGCGCACCAAAACTAAAGCCTTTGCGTATATTTACGCAAAGGTACAGATCTACTTCTGTTGTTACATAACATTGTTTAATTTAATTAAATGTAATAAAGCGTTCTTCATGAAAATGAAAGATGTAAACTAGAAATACGACTGTATGTATATAGGCATACTTTTAATACTAAAGAACTACAGAACTTGTTTAAACAAAGATTTGTTCATTAATGTCATTATACCAATAGCTACTGCATAAATATAGTCTTACATTAGGGAAATAAAAATTTGAGGCAGTCGAAAATACCTTGTATAATGTTGAGATTTTAGGAAGCTTTTATCGCAATATTTGCAAGGATACGGCCGCTCCCCCGCGTGCGTGCGCACGTGTCGTGCTAACTTCGGTATTGAACCAAACCCTGGAAACAAACATTACTTGTTAAATACAATATAACTAGAATATTGCACAACTAAAACTATTTAGAACTAACTAACCTAATGTTACATTCACATTTGCCGATAATGCTTATAAAAATAATACTTTATTACCGTTTGTGTATATATCAATAATTATTTTGTCTGCACTATACCAGTAAATGTGAATGTGCCTTAAATAATCCTAATCTGTATGTTCATAGCTTTTAGTAGATATATGAAATCTCACGCTCTGGACAATATTCACACTTGAATTCGGGAACCTTGTTATGGACCGTGTCTTTGTGTCTTTGGAGACCAGATTTAACATTGAACCTGTAATAAAAATAAAATTATATGTCATTAAGTATATGCAATAATATAATAATGCGAAAAATTTAATTAAACAAAAACTTAAATAAAAAAAAAAAAACTAAACTTCAATAACTAATCATCAATATACTTAAAATTGACTGAAAACCACTGAAATTACGTCTTAAACTTATATTATTGTGACTAATTAATATTTATAATTTATATAGTTAAATTAATTAAACTCACGTCTTAGTACATATATCGCATTTATAACTGCGATTGTTGGGCCGATTGTGCCTCTGTTGATGTGCCGTCAGCTCCTCATATGAAAGGAATGTCGCAGGGCATTTGGGGCAACTTTGCTGCGGTAAATCTGCATGCATTATCTGTAATATTATCATTAATTAATTATTTGAGATACTGATTGATTCCATACATTTTTAATACAATAAAGCTGAAGAAATTGAACAAGCTACTTTCAAGAAAGAAAGCTATACCAACAGAAACAGAGGATACGTCATATAAAAAGCATTTAATTTTTACCTTTTCGTGTCTTTTTAAAATGATCAAGCGCTTAAATTTTTTATCACACGCAACACACTGGAATGGCATTTCATCAGAGTGACGCAGTTGATGTGTCATCAGGTCGTATTTTGTGAAGAATTTGCTGCAAATAAAGAGAAGGGATTATATTTGAAAACACAATTATTACATTTTTCTAAGAAATAAGCAACTTAAGTATTTTTAATTCAAATAAGAATATTTATTCTTCTTCTCTTAGCTCAGTCCCTTCCACCAACAGTTTTGTTTAAGAAACTTTTCTATAATAGAGAAAAGATTAAAAGTTTTTTTTATGAATTTTTAAATAATTTTGGTGAATTTGAAGCAAGCGTGTTATTGAAAAAGTAATTGAAATTCCAACTTACGCATCACACTGGTTACACTGTATATTCCTCTCTCTATGCTTTTGTCGTTTGTGCAATTGCAACATCTGCTGTAAAGGGTAGGTACGATCACACTCATCACACGGCCAGCAACCTTTGTCCAATTCTGCCTCTTCTGGCTTTGGAAACCTGTCTATTGGATCTGAACCAAGGAAAATGTACCTTTTGCATGTTAAAACATACTATTTAACAAAAAAGGTTTACCTAGCTGACTAAAAGTGATTTATCTCAAGACAAAACATGATTTATTTTTTATTTAAATTTTATTTCTCTTACAGTTAAAGTAAGTTCTTACCATGTAGGTACCTCACTTTGTAATGTTGACCTACAATCTACATTATATCATCAATGAAGTGCAGTTTTAATATGTTTTGTATTCTTAACCAATAAAAGTTTAGACGCTGAGACAGCAAAGACAGATCTTATTTAATACACACAGCACTTCTTTAATCAAAAAACTTGTTTAAAAGTATTTTACCATGTTCATGAAAACCAAACAAAATCTATAAATAGCTCACATACTTATATATCTTAAGGCATAACTGAAAAAAATAAGATAAAACAAAACAAAACGTGCATTAAATAAAACAGTAAGCTTATTACTAAAAACCTAAAATACTTTATAAAAAGCTATGAACACACATATACTATGGATTTATGTAAGTACTAAGGGAAGCAATATATAAATAACTAATAAGTGCTTTTAGCTGTTAGCAGGGAATTACTTAAATCCCATCACAACTACAGAAACTGAATCACACTAGTTTACAGATTATTTATATATTACTTTTATTGATATAAAAAAGGAATAAGGTGCAATTTATTCTAGTTTAAATAACCTTTTCGAGATGTTTTGGGCTTTTCAACTTGATCGCTAGTTATAACTTTAACTTGTGTTGTTTTTGCCTCATCATTGCCATCACCTATCTGTAAAAGTGACATTTTTAATAATCATTAGTAAATAATAAATAATTTGCTAGATATTCCAAAAGTCTCTATGAATAGCTAGCTATAACAAAGTGCTAGTATGGATCTCTATATACAATTTTGAAATAGCTATATTTCTTTCAAATTGTTTCTAACGCTAGCACATTTCCAGTGAGCCCTATGGTATGACATAAGAAAGTTACACCAAAAATTACCTTAACATTGTAAACATTGGCATCTTCATCCTCGGTATCAGAGGTATCTTGTGATGAGACTTGTACAGTAGCACCGCTCTCCACAACCGTTTTAACTACAGATTCTTTCTTTGAATTGCTGTGCAGCTAGAATAAAAATGGAGCATTTAGATACATAATATATACTAAAACTTCATTTTAATTTGCATCCTGGCATATACAAACTTTTAACTTGTTAATTTCTGACATTCTTGGTTTTCATATCATAATTTCATATAGATGAAAATGAAATGAAATATTTACCTAATTAATTAATTATTAGAGAATTATATAAAATATCATAAAATTAAGATAATAATAATAAGACATGTTCTTTTGGTTAAATGTATTAATTTCAAGGAGTAATATTTAGTGGTGATACTTAATAATATGAAATATGGTATAAAGTTTATTTACAGTCCTTGCAATCATTTCTAAGTGGATCAATATCAGTGGCAACCATGTTCGCTTTTATTTCTAGCATTGAACCTAGTTTATGAAGATTGATCATTCAATTATTAACTTTTTACTTTAGATTCCCAGTATTTACCTATAATATAAATGAGAAATTATTCTTATTGACTTATAGTTGTTTACTTACTTTCAATAATTGTCTAGGCCATGACATAGCTTGTAATGCTGTACCATTTTGAATATATTTAAGAATAGCTTCATCAGCTTGCCGGCAGACTTTTTTAAAGTCATGGAATATATTCATGAAGAATTTGCAACGCTCACATATGTATGCAGGCATCTTGTCTGAAGGGAAAACCTAAAAAAATACATAATATTCACATATTTTTGGATTAATTAATTGTAAATGATTACATTTTTTGCTAATTATCATTCTTAAGCACTAGGTGGCGCTCTTAAATAAGGTCACTGGTCAATTATTTGACATACAATGTTGTTTAACATCACCGCATTTTGTTCTTTTTCACGAATAACTGTAAAATAGCGAGAACGATAAGCGTTCAAACCAACACAAATGATGTATGTGCCAAGTGAAGTACCTAATAAGGCATCACAATAATTTCTTTTTTGTCCATCTAACACTGTTAGCGTGATAAAGGGTAGGTGGCGTCCATTGTAGGTACTATTTTCTCTTTTTGTTGGCTTATATTTTTATAAACTGACACATATTATACATACCTCTACGGAAAGACATGATAAAATCTTAAATTTTATATTAGCAGGATCCCTCGGAGATTGACTTTTCTCATAGAAGTTGATCAACGGCGTTGTTTGAGATAAACAAAACCGACACATCTGGGACCCACTTAAAGTTTCTTTTCTTTTCTCCATTTTGTGTAATTTATATTTTCACACTTATAACACTTTAAATCCTTATTTTCTACATAACCTCTTCAATATTTTACGCCACTAAATTACACTCACTATTCGTCAATATACACTAGCGCTACATAATTTTGTGTTTCGTCGGCGTACTGACGCTAGTTCCCAGCGCCCCTAGCGCCTAGTAGCGTTAATACAAACATTTCTCACTAGCGCCAATCATTTCTACTGCTTGGTAAAAGATGTCGCTAGCGTTTCCTATTGTATGCAATACATATGATACCCAAATTACTGGCAAGTATTTCTATAATAAATTATTATTTAATTATGGTTTTTTATTAATTTATATTAGAACATGACGCATAGCCTGTCTGGTAGTTAAAGGCTACGAGGAGGCTAGGTACTTAGAATTTTTTTTTAATATCTTATCAAAGTCGTAAGTACTGAGTCCATGTCCAATCAGATCAAGGTCTAAGAAAAATAAATAAACAAAAAGAAAATTAAACCGGGCCGAGCCCGTTAGCGGGTTAAAAAATATACTATCTCCATTCATTCCTATAGGTACATTTATGATCCATTTATTCTACGGTTAAATGGTTAATAGAAGGTTAATAATTATAGTGTGCTCAAATGGTAAATAAAAAAGCCTTGCTACTTCGTATTTTACAACAAAATAAAAATTTCACAAGTGATAACTGCGTTAAAAACAACCGACTTCAAACTTGCACTTGCAAAATTTACAAATACCTACAGACAAAAATGCTCATAAAATAAAAACTACTGGGCCTATCCGAATAAAATTTTTATGGGACCAATTCGACACCATTCCGCATCAAACAAAAAAAGAATCACGTAAATCGGTTCAGAAACCTCGGAGTAATCGGTGTACATACATAAAAAAAAAAAAAAAAAAAAATACCGGCCGAATTGATAACCTCCTCCTTTTTTTTGAAGTCGGTTAAAAATGTTTGACACAGTGATAACAAGCTGGAGACATCTCGAGTTTCACCCCGGGTCCTCCGGGCGTATAATTATTGTGGCGCCCACTATAAATAGATTTTCTTACATAGCTATTCAGTATTCTTTTATTAAAAAAATTGCAATATTACATTGAGATAATATTACTACGTATGGAAGAGACACCACTAACAAAATCTGTGCGCCATTTTTTTGCTTTAACTAAGTTTTAAAAATTATTAACTAGGTAGTTAGGTACTTACCGATAAAAAGTTATGTTAGTCACTTTACCGTATTATTTGTGCAATATCGTAACACACACGAAGGCATATTTGATGCGTTTCACACACAGGTTTCACAAGACTCAGGTCTCAGGGTTGATGATCGGTGACAACTGCGGTAGAATCTTGGAACTAATACTAAATATTCAAAAATTAAATTTTGTATAAATTTTAATTTAAAATATATTCGTTTAATTATTATCAATTGTTGTTTTTATTCTGTATCTCCTCAAAGAAAAAAGTTGCGTTCCATTTTAACTGCATTATGAAAGTAAAAACAATAAACTCGAAAGTATCAATTATGTAAAAGAGATTGTGTTTTATAATGATAAAGCACGTTAATTATAATACAAATGGTTTATTATTGAAATCATTAAATTGTGTAATATTTGGTAATCTGCGACCATTCTGCGACGTACCTATCTATAATTATTATCTAATTGTGTTTTTTATTAATTCGATTCCGACCACCAATCCTTCCTTTTGTTAATTTTCTGACTAAGATCGATCAGCTGACTTGTTACTTATCTTATTAAGTAACTAAAGTAGGTAAATAATGAACTTCTTAAGAGTGAAAAAAAAAACAATTTTCACATAAGTACTTAATATCTTGTGACTCTGATATCACTTTTAATGTGATGATCTTGATGCATAGAAATAAAAGTCATAATAGAAAAGAAAACTTCAGTTATTTTATGTATATTTATGTCTAGCGATCATTTTGATAACGTGAAGAGAAGATAAAATGCAACTATCACAAATGTTTATCTAGGTACCTACTTACACGATTCATCATTACGTAATTCTTTAAATACGTACCTATATCATAATTAATTCCAAATATTACCAACACGAAAATAGGAAGTTAATTAGCAAAAGCTTTAATAAAATGGCTCTGTTTTAAATACCTAATGGTAACTATAAGTAGATATACCTAGGTATTTATAGAAACTTTACCTCTAATTTTTTTAATGCTGGCTAATACCTACTGTAATCTAATATAGGTATAATATATTTATTATATTCATAAAGCAAAACGGTTAACAGATTTATTTTTTAAACATACTAATTGAGCGATTAAGTACCTTTATCGTATAATAACTGATAAGATATGATATTACGAATAAGGATGATCTGGAAAACATTTGATTGAATTTATTTTTGTTGTATACACATGTTACCTATTATTTTCTTAAGAGTGAAAAAATAGAGCACGATAGAATTAATTAGTCTAATTATGGATACTGCGTCCGAAAGTGCAGTGATCCTTCGAAACAATTCAAGAAGCATTAGAAGGTATGTTTTTTGATTATTATAAAATAAATCAATTTACATTGTATCAGCTGCAGCATTGGAAATTTATGACGTTTTTAACAGCTATCGACTAGATTTAAGAAGGAATATTTAATAGTTAATCAAATTGTTTGTACCTAACAATGTTTTTGTCCAACGTGATAATATTATCTTGTCATTGACATTAGTTATAAATGGCGGGAAAATTTAAATTGTTATTTTTTAAGTAAAATAAAATAAATAAAGAAATATTAGATTTTTGTCTGCAGAAAGCTTAATTTCTCTCAAAATTAGGAGGCGTGTGCTATGGAGGTCAAATATTTTTTTTGGTTCTATATATTACGAAACGAAATTTAAAGTTATCTTTTTAATTTAGGACACTTCTTCATTTATTTAGGAGTAAATTTATTAGCGGTAAAGAGTCGTTTCTGTGAGCGGCTGTTATTAATTTTGTTAATTCTTTAACAGATGGCGTCCTGGTTCCCTTATGAATTTAATGTCAAAAAACAACAAAAGTGACTCAGTTTTGCAATCTTTAAATACTGATAAGGAAAAGGTAAACATATAGTTTTTTCTATTTTGCCTACGATTTCAACCAAATAGGTAGGTACATGTTATTATATCTCAACGTCAACAGTTCATGTTTCAACCCAATACATTTTATATACGTAATCCTATTGTTTATTTTTTACCATAAATCCCAAAAAAATACTTAAATTTCATTTATTGTTTTGTTAATTTTAGTTCGGAAAGAAATTTATGAGATCTAAATCTCTAAATAGCCAATGGAGCACTGTTGTGACAATCGTTCTGATCGAAGCCAAAAATATTTCCACGTTAATCGATGATGGAACACCTCGTAGTCTTTATTGTAAATTAAGGTAAATATATTTTAGTAAAATAATTATTTGATATTACAAATTATTTTAAAAATTATACCAATAATGACCTACTACCTACTAAATCGGAGATTGCTAAGCAGCTTTTACATCAGTCAGAATCGACATTCGTAGTCGAAAATTTAACAATAATTCCAAAAGCTTTCAAACTTCGGTCAAGTGAATGGTTCATTGGGACGACAATAAATCTCTTTTGGCAACCTTGTCCGCAGTCCGGAATATATTTAAAATTGCAATTAAATTATTTTTTTGCTGTATGGTCGTGAAAAAAATTCCTAAAGTTCTGCAAACTTGCGAAAGTTTTCGATATAATATTTCATATCACGTTTGCAACCAATCTAAGTGTACCCAGTATATTGGAATTTTTTTTTATAATATTGAATGACTCTATCTAATTTTATTAAAATTCTTCTTGTTTGAATCGTTATCGGTGATTATTTAGTGAATAGGTATTAAGAGATAACTATTATTTATTATTTAATTTATTAAGAAAAAAGCCTACGGGCTAGTGAATATCTACTATGAGTATAGAGATAAAAATAGTTTTTTAAGTTGTGGCTCGTCGCTCAATCTCTCCTGTTATAAAAGGAGTTAAGATGCTGTTCCCGGAAGCTTGACCTAAATTGCAACAAACCGTCTTTGTCTTGAATGACGTTGTTAGGTTAGGTTAGAATAAAACTTCAATTTATTAACTGTCTACGTTACTAAATAAAAATATAAGGAAACAGAAGTAACCCGCATAGTTCCCGTTCTCCCGTTCCCGGATTTCCGGGATAAAACCTATCCTATGTGTTAATCCAAGTTACCCTCTATATGTGTGCTAAATTTCATTATAATCGGTTCAGTAGTTTATGCGTGAAAACCATACATACATACAAACCTTTCCTCTTTATAATATTAGTATAGAAGTATAAATTTATATTTGAATGTTTACGTGTATATTAAAATACACAGATTGGGATTAGAGACATATAAATCGAAAAGCTCTCCAAACATAGAGCATCCGGAATGGCGGGAAACGTTAAAAATGCATCTGTACCACGACCATTTATTACATATCTCATTACTGGACCGCGGTAAACAGAAGAATTCTTTTGGCAGGTATGGGCTATGTTATCATCTACTTACGTAATGTTTTCAGGTACTTAGTTAGTTAGTATCTACCTGAATATTTTCTGTTAGCAGGTAGGTAATTAAAGTTTATCACGATATAGACATTGTGCGTTATTGTATTTGTAATACTTATTTATGCATAAATAATATTATGATAGCACAAAACGTAAGGTTGGGAAGAGGAAATATTTGACTATTTTTTGCTTGTTTGTTACCATTTCATAAAAAGCTATTGGATCGATTTTAAAAATTATTTTGCAATTTTTTTATTCGTTGTAAACCCGGAAGAAGTTGGGACTATTGGGTTATCATGTTATGAGGTAGTTTGCATAAAATTAAACCTTAATTATTATTTATGTACAAGGGAATTGGTGTTAATTGAATGCTTTAGAATTTAGTAGATAGGTATATAGTTTCATATTTCTATGATTCATAAAATTCAAATAATAGAGAATACATTACCTCTGTTGTTTATGAATAAAGTTAACCTTAACATGAACTGTGCTTCTAATTATAAAATCAATATATTATCATGCCTATAAATAATGATGATGATCTTATTGTAAAAGTATTGCGGAAAATTAAAGACCATAATTTTATACATATAGTTAATAATTATTTATGAATAGTCATTCACCACAACTTGTTTATATTATTATATTTTATTGTTTGTTAACTGTTAAAATTTATTCAGGTTAGTTAACAATAAATATATTGTATACTTTGAAAGTAACTACACATATCTTTATTGCAGTCAAGATAAGTTTATCGTATTTTGCCCAATGATACTCAATTATACTATTGTTTCAAGTTTGTGACATTTTTAGTTGTGTATTAGATTTATCCAATTTGGAAAAGGAAAGAACTCATGAGCTTTGGATGGAGTTAGACGATGGACCGGGGAAAGTTCATTTGTCCATAACAATGTGTACTGTGCGCTCTGTGGAGGGACCTAGTGAATGTATGTGTAACTTCAACAGTTATAAAGATAAATATGTGAGTATGTATTATTTTAGGTTTTGGAGTACGTAGCTAAAACTTTTTAATAGCTACAAATATTTCTCTATTGTTAAAACAACAATGCTTCTGAATAATTAAATATGGGAAATAGAGCTTTTTTAGCGTTTTCGATATCCTTCTTTGATAACACATATAATATTATGTAGAGTTTTACTTTATATTTTACGTAATATTTCTAATTGATTTCAAGGTGTTATCAACTTGTAGTGGTTTGTTAATGCAATTGAAAATAAGTAGATTAGTAAAAGCTTAAATCTCATTGAATTAGTATGATTTTCGCGTAGATAACATCTTCATATTGTGATGTAGTGCATTTCTAATAAAGCTCTTATAATAAAAGCTTATTTTCTGCTATAGTTTTGCTCGCCAATAGATCGAGCTATGGCGAGAGAAAATATTAAAAAAAGTTATCATGATAATATATGATGATTACCTGAAAATTTTATATACCTAATTATATATATTATTATATAAAAAATGTTTACACTTTCAGAAATTTTCCCATATAGACACAGATTTAAACGAAATAGGAGTGCTACATGTAAAAGTCATCGGAGCTCGAGGGTTGGGTTCTAAACCTAGTGCCTATTGCACGCTACAGCTAGATAATCAAAAGGTGCAGACACACAAAGCTGGCACCAATGTGGAAATTGTATGGAATAGGTGTTATATATTGTAAGTATTTTATTATTTTTACTGTTGTTTTCGTATGTGTTAGTCAGAATAGATAGAGATAAGTAACAAGCAAATTGAAATTTAATTACCTAGAAATATATATATAATCTCTTCATTTGATACCAAGGTGTATTTGTTAAATATTAATCTGAACCGTGACCTTAATATTCATTAAAATCAATATAAATAGGATTTACTTATTTCGTGTTGATTACTTTCATGAATTGGATTTTTCCTATCATAAGTAATTAGTTTTTATTCATTATGAAATGATTAAGCCTTGATAGATTATATCATAAACTAGATAATACTTAGATATGGTCGTCATAACTCTAAGATTTAAAACTTGTCAGCATTTGCATTAAAATACATATTGTTTATAATGTGTAATGTATTTAAAAACATACCTATTTTAAGGTTATTTTTATATATTAACAAAGTAATATTTTAATTTGAGAAATCTAGACACGCGGCAGCGTGTCAAGCCGAGTTCAAGCGAAGAGAACTGGCGAGCAGCAGCCGTGTGTATATTTACACGAACCATTTCGAGCCACTTTTCACCCCCTTATAACTCGAAAACTATTTAAATTATATAAACCAAATTTGGTACATATCAAGAGGACCTCAAGATAAACAAGAACCTTAAATTTCATAAATACAGATTAAACAGTTGCGTAGATATTAATATCCAAAAATCGCAATTTTTAAGACTGACTGACTTATACAATAATATACAAAACCTAACCCACTTCCAGATGACCTAGAAAGTTCAAATTTTGTAATCAACTAGGTAATAGTGAGTGTACAAAGGAAAAAATCAGAAAATACTGAATTTATTTGTATTTAATTTTTTTTTCAATGACATAAATTTTGTTTGTATGGAAAAATGGAAAAGTTTAAAAAAAAAGAAAATAGTATATTCACCTTACTAGTCTTAAAAAATAGATCAAAACTAATCAGTGGCCGAAAAAAATTTTGAAATCCATCAATAAATGACTGAGATATAGATTATTGAAGTTTACATATTTTAGGACGAAACATCTGTAGATTCGAAGCGCCTCTGACATCACACTCACTCGCGCTAGTATCGCTAGGGCGGATTACTTCGATTGCATGATTTCTTTATTCAAAACTGTTATTAAACGTAAAATAAAAGAAAATTGTAATAAAAATATTGCCTTTATTGCTCATACAGTTAAAAATAATATATAATTTTACATATTCACATTTATTTATTCTTTATTTATGAGTGTTTAGTTTAGTTTTAATTTCAGTGTAAATAAATAAATAAATAAATAAAATCTTTATTTTGCTTTAAACATGGTATTCAATGGTGATACAATTATAATAATAAAGCACAAACATGTTTAGCCAATACAAGCATGCAAAAATAATTACCATAAATGGTGTAATGGAAGAAGGCTTCGTCGAAGGTCGAAATGATTTAATTTGCGTAATATTAATATGAGTGAAACATCTTTAGGCGCGTTTAGAGTAAAATTTCAAGATCGCGTCATGGCAATACCGTAACGTCATGGAGTAAGGCGACGATTCTTCTACAACGATCTTTGCATCTTGGTAATAAATAGTGTGTGTACAAATTCACGCTGGATGTTTAGAAAATCATGTAATCTTTTAAACAGAAAACGAGTTTAAAAAATTGCAGATAATGACGGGGCAATGTGCGCTGACATTCATAACATACAAGAAAATATAGAAAATAATACTAAACAAACCATACAGAGAAAACGCAAGAAAAAAAAATCGTATATAAAAAGTATTATATTTATAAAGTAAATCAAATTTGCAGAGTAATTTTCTGTACAAAAAGTAATGATATCCCACCAAAAACATAAATGTAAAAATTGGAGCCGAGTTCAATCGTTGACTTAATTTGCCAAAAAAAGAAATGAGATCTAAATGTGTGCCAAGTTCTGCAGACAGTCCAGAAATTTATTTACAAAGATGTATTAAGTTCTTAGGTTGACTGAAAACTCAATTGTTTTATTTTCCCTTAGAGAACAATGTTTATTCCAAAATATAACTTTTTTTAATTTGAATAATATAATTATTTTCACAAAGCAAACAACTAATGACCTATTGAACCCCATAATTTGATGAGGCTAGTTTTACATACTGTTTATATTTTGTGAGGTTCTAAAAACTAGCCTCATCAAATTATGGGGTTCAATAGGTCATTAGTTATTTACTTTGTGAAAATAATTATATTATTCAAATTAAAAAAGTTATACTTTGGAATAAGCATTGTTCTCTAAGGGAAAATAAAACAATTGAGTTTTCAGTCAAACTAAGAACTTAATACATCTTTGTAAATAAATTTCTGGACTGTCTGCAGAACTTGGCACACATTTAGATCTCATTTCTTTTTTTGGCAAATTAAGTCAACGATTGAACTCGGCTCCAATTTTTACATTTATGTTTTTGGTGGGATTAGATAAAACGCGGTCACAATCTTATACTATAAGTATAAAAATGAATCGCAAAATTTGTTGGTAAGCGCATAACTTTAGATCAGCTGAACCGATTTCTTTAATTCTTTTTTTAATATATTCCTTGAAGTACGAGGATGGTTCTTATGTAGAGAAAATGTAAATATGTACCACGGGCGAAGCCGGGGCGGACCGCTAGTTTATTCATAAAGTCATTTAGAAAATATCTTCTCATCACTAAGTATTATATATCTGGTTATTAGTATAATTATTATTACTTTAAAATAACTATATTCTTTCCACTCGTAATAATTTTTTTTATTTGTATCGATAATAATTGATAGATAGTAATTGAACGTTAAAGGAATTAAGATTTAATTTATAAGTAGATAGATATAATGGCATTTCCGGGTAGATATTTTGAATGATTACTCCTTCGATTAAATCAATTCATCAATATAAATTTGAGGTTTATTAGCCAGAAATAAATAATTTATTTTAACTTAAATCTTATGTAGGTATTCAAAGAAAAGTGCCAAGCATTATTTTCTTAATTAAACAGGGTGTCCCACCGTCGGTATACTAAGCCTAAAGGAGGTTATAGTTTTGCATACGCTGAGTTCGTAAAAAATACTTATAAAATTCCAGACGCATTTTTTTCAAATCGATGAATTCTTAAAACTCTACTATGTGTACATCCCTAACAAGCAACCCATGCTCACATTAGCAAAGCGGTATATGCCGGCTGCTCGAAGTTACATGTATTTTAAGGAAAAGTTTAGCAAACATTTTTTGGTGTAAATTTGTTAATGCAAAACTACAAGTCCCTTCGCTCTTAGTATACCGAAAGTGGGACACCCTGTTTATTATGTTACATATGTTAACTAATTGAACATTTTTAACTTGTTAACATATTTATTGTCAATTTTTTTTATCGAAGTAAAGTATGTAAAAAGCTCTCTAAAACTATCAGCAGTATCTACTTATTTCGAAGATCTCTAAAACCACACATCGAATATAAGTTCAAAAACTTTACAGCAAAGTGCAAGACGTAACATCAACCCTAGACCTCAAAGTGTACGAGAGTTCAATAGCCAATGCGCTCCTCAACGAGCCCTTAGGCAAGGTCTCGATCCCTTTGTTGCGAGTTTCGAACGAGAAACGATGGTACGCGCTAAAGGATCGAAATAAACGGAATAGTGCTAGAGGCCACTTCCCTAGGGTGTTGTTGCAAATGGATCTAGTGTTTCATCCTGTACGTATTGGAATCTATGTGTGTTGTGTTTGTGGAACGTTAAATAACTGATTAGTTCATACATCGTTGAGGAGCGGCTCGCGCGGGGTCTAATCTCTTTTCATGGTTCTAATATTTCGTAGTCTTTTTTATACATATATATGTTTATTTCACCTAACACAATCTCAAACTTAAAACTTTTATTAATATAAACATTTGTAATGCTTATAATGGGTACTTATTTACCTACCTATTTTTTTAATTAAAATTGCATTCCTTTCATTAAGTATACATATAAAGCTCTCTTAAAGCTTAGATTGAAGCAATTTTCTTGTATACCTTGCATGTACAATATTTTACTACAGAACTACTTAACCATTTGTAGGTCGAAGTTTCCTAATAATGAAGAATAAAAACTTAGTTAACGAATAGCACTTTTGATTTATTTTTACATTAAAGGTGAAAGCGACGATAAAACTGTTCCAACCCAAAGAAGAAAAACACATAAAGAAGGGCATAAAATTTGATATAGCGCTCCTTTATAGCAACGTTGTGTTCGTGTCCAATGTGTTCAACGCGCTGAGCGATGTCAATGAGTTTTATAAGTAAGTTATTTTATTGTTGTTGTCATTTGTTATATTTTAATTATTATGTATCTCTTCATAACACACGGGTACCAAGAAAGATACTCGGTCCTTTGGAACGCTAACATGGTGACAGAGATCCACGTAGAGGCCCTGTAGAGAACTCTAATTATTGTAATATGTACATAAAAAATTTGTAGTTATGCAATTGTACCAAAAATCGATTTCAAATACACTTTTAATTGATTTCTACCAGTTAATTCTACTAGTATTTAGTAGTATAGGTAAAGGAATTTTCCGCAAATCTGGTTAGTGGTTTTCTATATTTTTTATTGGCTATGTTTATAAAACGCTATACGTTAAATAATATTACAACAAAGCATTTGCTAAATGTTATCTGTTACTGTTAAACATTTGATTATGTTAACGTATTAAAGCTAATTCTAAAAAAAACGTGTTAAATTTATATTTTTGGTTTTATGGCATTCAAATGCTATTATAAATAAATTTATAAAGAATAGAAAAAATTCGATATAAAATTCGAATTTCGTACCGCCTCGTGATCGATTTTTTCTATCCATACTAATATTATAAATGCGAAAGTAACTCTGTCTGTCTGTCTGTTACTCAATCACGCCTAAACTACTGAACCAATTTGCATGAAATTTGGTATGGAGATATGTATTTTGATACCCGAGAAAGGACATAGGCTACCTTTTATTGCGAAATATGTACCTACAACGGGCGAAGCCGGGGCGGACCTCTAGTTCTTTATAAATTTAAAAACGTGTTAATTTTTAGGCGGGTTTTCGAATGGGACGACCAAGAATTTTCCTTCCTTGTACTTTTGGGCTGGATGATATTCTGCTATTATATACAAATTTGGCTTATACCGCTTTTACTATTGCTGCCTTTTGCGTGGCATTGGCTCTGGAATCGACATCAAGGTATTATGTTTTATACTAGCTGTGTGATGTGTCCCGCGGTTTCACCCGCATTGCTCCGCTCCTGTTGGTCTTAGCGAAGTCTTAGCGTGATGATATAATATAGCTCCTTAGATATTCTTCGATAAATGGGCTATCTAACACCGAAACAATTTTTCAAATCGGACCAGCAGTTGCTAAAATTAGCGCGTTCCAAGAAACAAAAAAACTCTTCAGTTTTATAATATTCAAGTAGGTAAAAATTACGATACAGTAAAATAAAAATAATATATTGGTTTTTTCAGGAAATTTGGCTGCGGCCCGTGAAATCATATCAGAGGATGATGTCGATGCTAATAATAATAATGTTAAGGTAAATACGTCTCTATCAACCTGTTATAAATTAATAGTTTTTGTACTTCTTATTTTTAAAGAAATTATTATTAACCATGATTATTGTTGGCTACCTATTGTCAAATCCAAAAGGATGTGTCTTTTTTTAATCAAAATTAAATTTATTAAATTAATTAAGACAAACAAATAAAATAGGTACCTACCTGCTTAAAATATAAAAAAGTATAATTTATATATGCACAGGACGAAAGCGACAAAGGTCTGATTAGTCGGTTGAAAATCAACGAGCTTCAACATGTGACTATCACAGTCACTAGCGGCATTGAGATGATCGCTTCGTATGCTGAAAGGGCTTACAAGTCAGTTTGTAAACTTTTCTTTTCCTAGCCTATGGATTTATGTTTTAAAGTTTCGCTGTAGGTACATCAAAATTGAGTCAAATCGGATAATGAAAACATTTATGTAGATAGATACTACCACACATTGTAGACCGCTATATCCTGAAAATTAGGATCTACTTCTTCTTTAATACATATTTAAACTTTTACTTTTGTCTCTTACCAACTCTACAAGTAGCTCTTAGCTGGTGAAGAATTTCTGAAAATTGGTTCAGTATTTTTCAGTAGCTTTTGTGCGAAAGTTTTATTGAGTATTTGGAAAGCTACAATATGCTAACACATGTAATGTGAAGTCCCATGTATTGGGGTAAGGCAGCGGTGAGGTGATACATTATACATTTAATTCACTGATCGATTTTCTTTAGGGACAAGTAGGTGATCAACCTTCTGTGTCCTACCAGACCGAGACATTTTCATTTTCTTCGTCTCCTCGGAAATCGAACCCAGGACCCCTCAGTGCTACGCTCACGCGACGATCACTATACCAAGGAGATGATCATACTAGCACATAGATGTTTTAATATATTTTTCTTCCATTTTCAGTTTAATAAGTTTCAAAGTGCCATTCATAAGTTACGTAACAATGATTCTTCTAATTATCGCCTCAATCGGACTCTACATAATACCATTCAACTATATCATGATGTCATTTGGTAAGATTTATTTTTATCATAATTTAAAATAAATGATTTTTACATAGGAAAACTGTGGATAATAAGAATGGAATATTTATTGTAAAGTTAATTGTTATTTCAAAGATTTAATTCTTCAATTGCAACTTTGTTTAATTATTATATGATATTCTTCGTTTTACCATGGACCAATATACTCTAGGTTTTACTAATTAAAAAAATATATATGTTTGGGACATAGCTTTTTAGGGTTCCGTAGCCAAAATGGCAAAAACGGAACCCTTATAGTTTCGTCATGTCCGTCTGTCCGTCTGTCCGTCTGTCCGTCTGTCACAGCCGATTTACTCGGAAACTATAAGTACTACAGTGATGAAATTTGATGGGAATATGTGTTGTATGAACCGCTACAAAAATATGACACTAAATAGTAAAAAAAAGAATTGGGGGTGGGGCCCCCCATACATGTAACTGAGGGATGAAATTTTTTTTTTCGATGTACATACCCGTGTGGGGTATCAATGGAAAGGTCTTTTAAAATGATATAAAGTTTTCTAAAAAACATTTTTCTTAAAGTGAACGGTTTTTGAGATATCAGCTCTCAAAGTCGTAAAAAGTATGTCCCCCCCCCCTCTATTTTTATAACTACGGGGTATAAAATTCTAAAAAAAATAGAGGTGATGCATGCTAATTAACTCTTTCAACGATTTTTGGTTTGATCAAAGTATCTCTTATAGTTTTTGAGATAGGTTGATTTAACTGTAATTTTGGTTAAGTTATTGTGCTTACACTGAAAACGATGGCTGAACCTTATAAGATAGATCAAAAAATATACTACAGTATTGTACACCTTTAAAAATCCGCGATGATATAAAATCTTTATAATGTAGGTACTTTTTACGAGAAATATTAGCTTATTCAAGCAATACGCCATTAATATTAATATTCATACATAAAAGTACAAGGCAAAATATCGGGAGAGTTTAGGCTCCATTCACCAGGTGTATAAATTGACATAATAAGTTTATTATATTTGCTGCTACGGAACCCTTTGTGCGCGAGCCCGACTCGCACTTGGCCGGTTTTTTTCTTGTTTAATGTGTATCAATGAGACTATTGAGTACTTTTAACTTGTGTTGTAAACGACGTGTCGTGGGTTCGATGTCTGATAGAGCGTCGTTGAATAGAGCCTTTTACTGGGAGTCAACGACTAGTGCTTTCATATGTATAAAAAAGTCATGAATAGGATGATCTAACGTTCAATTGTTTTTTTCAGGGATACTTAAATTCACAAGGAAATATTTAAACCCAAATCGAGTGTTAAATAATGATTTATTGGACTTCTTCTCAAGAATACCAGACGATGCGATATTGGTATACAATACAATTACACTTATAAATTATAATCAATTTTAAATAATGACGTATAGTATAATAATAAATATAATAAATTTGTTTTACAGAAAGATTGGAAGGAATTACACGTACCAAAACCTAAAGAAGAAGTGAATACTAAGTATCTGGCAAGATCCGTCAGCACCTCAATTTGAGGCAAAGCACAGGCGTACTATGATATTCATACATTTTATATAAATACAGTTATATTACCTACAATCACATTTTATTACATCTACAGTAACCATACACGTTGCGTCCCTAAATAAAATTGAGCAATTGTTCACCACTAAATAGTTAAATTCGTTATTTTAATATCACAGTGATACTTAGAGGTACTTAAAAACTTGAACTTCACTTGTACTACTAGCGCTGCTAGTTACGAATAACGGACAAATAATAAGAAATAACAATATTAAATAGCAGCTATTCGACAGTTATTCTTCGTTACTTTTTTAAGACATAAATTTGTTTGAGAATATACTCCGAAACAGCTGCTATTAAAGAAATACATGCCTTATACATGAGCCATTGTTATTTTATGAACCTATTTACAACAATTTAAAGATTCAAACAAAAATGCAGTGCAGCAGTGACAGTCAGGAAGATATTATTAGCTAGCTGGTTGAATAAACGAAAATTGTCTGCTAGTCATTACTTTAAAACAACCATTATTTTTGAAGACAATAAAACGTTAAGAGAAGTGAAAAAAAAAACGATCTCTGACATTACATGACATTTTGTAATAGCGTATAACAGATAAAAAAGTAACAGGTGAAATAACAGTGACATAACAGTGAACATATTATCACATGTAGCAGCGTGTATGGTTGACAGTTCACAGTTCGCACTAAAAGTGGCATCCGTTCGATTCCTCTATGGCACTACGGAATGTAGGAAGGGAATGAACTTCGTATAAATGCAGGCACAGTGATGCACGCGGTTTGTACTATCGTCGCTTTGCGGAGTCTGACCGGGTGAGGTTAGGCTCGGGGACTTTCAGCTCGCGCCATTGTTTCTGAAAAAAAAAAGTTACTTATATCTAATATTTGATTTATTTATATATTATGTAGGTAGTCATGACACACCTAATAAAACGCCTTAAAAATTGAATGAATTTTAACGTAGATATACTAATAGGATTGCCGCTCTGTTTTTTGTGGCTTTTTACAGCAAAATCACATAATAATATTATGTTTTTATCAATTCGATTTCTTAATTTACTTATTAGCGAGTGCATAAATCAATGAGGATTTATCCTAGTATAATAGGTTTTTGGGATTTATCGTATTTTATAAGCGATTTATTAACATAATAGTTTTGTTAAACTACTGCTAATATCGTATACTTATTTCTATTATTGTATGAGTGTGTAATCTAAAAATTAACTTAGAGTCTACGACTGTTATTAGTTTATCGCTTGTGAACGTGATTTTTCGCGTAATTTCCAGATAGAGAAACCTAAACTACATAAATATTATGAGAGTAAGGGATATAATTTGTGGTTATTACTAATAAATATTCTGTAATACAAATTTTAAAATTTGTTCAATATGTTTCATGATCATTTGCGTGATTTATTACAAGTCGCGTTACACTACTTGATTGGATCATATAATGTTATCTTTATCTTCATATTAATGAAGAATTAATTACTTTTCGAATGATACGCTAATTCTTACAAGCAATTATTAATTTTAAAGTGTTTTTAAATACTTCTGCAATTATCTATTAGGAATGGTCTAGACTAATTTAATTTGACGAAACATTCCACATTGATAGAAGAGTTAATGAATAAATAATGTTCTTACCAGCATCTGATTATCCGGAACTCGCGATATAAAATCTAATATATCGTTGTTAGGAACTCTCCCAGGATTGAGAAACTTACGACCGAACTTATATAGACCTGAAACAATTTATTTTTTATAAGAAAAAAGAGAACACAACAAAACAAGTCAAGGATGTATGACCTAATAAAGTGATTCTATGGAACTGGCGAAATTCAACATTTCACACATTTACATTAATTTATGAGAGACGGTATCTTTTTAACATTTTGACCAACCTTAAAGTTATGAAATTCTAATGAAAAATATTATAATTTGTAGAAGGTCACAACACATTACTCAATATTAAAATATGCGTATTTTCGATCAGTCTAATGGAATTATGAATAACAGTTGCATATTAAAAGCATTTAAATAAATTATAAGTATGTATGCGTAGTTTATGTTTGTAAAGTTGTAAATAATTACTTACCAAATGCCATAAACATATAATTGGCTGGTATGAGGTAGAAAGCTATTGATAATCCCACGAGGGCGAGCATAAATAAATAACTTAAGTACGGCACGCTGAAGTTCACCAAACTAGAAAAGAAAATCGTTTAAATAACAATACAATATATATGTATACTAGGTTCCCGTCCCCGTGGGATTTCCGGGATTGCGTCATTTTCCTGGGATAAAAGTAGCCTATGTCCTTTCTCGGGTATCAAAATATCTCCATACCAAATTTAATGAAAATTGGTTCAGTAGTTTAGGCGTGATTGAATAACAGACAGACAGAGTTACTTTCGCATTTATATTAGTAATAAAATAATGTAAAATAATAATATAGCATGTAATAATAATAATAATATAGTATGGATTATTAAAAATAATAACGACGATGTCGTTTATGTTTCCGGATCTTTAATCATACTATTAAAACGAAAAAAAAAATCATCAACAATTAAAAACAATTATTGCTCTACAATGCCTTTTGCTTTCAACAAAATAATATGTACGAGTTATATCTACGTCACTATCTCGTAGAACAACTATTTTATAAAATAAATTCCGACAAAGGTAGGTATTTCATAGCAACGGAGACAAGTGCAGGAAAAGTATAAATGCTTATGGGGGCAATGAACTTGTAAATTGAACTTGAAAGTTGTAGATGGAAAAATATAAAGATATTTTAGGAACTTACTTATGCAGCCTCTCAAGGAGAGATACGATATAATCGATTCCGGTCTTAATGGTTATTGTGAGATCCTGTAACTCGGAAATCCGCGTTTTTATCGTCTTGTCATCCTGGAATGGAAAGCTTTGTATGAATACAACGTGATTACAATCAAATTGTTGTAATGCTATGTAGGGTAGTACCACAATCTAGTAGGTACTTGCTACATAGAGTCAATTGAATATTTGCCAGAGTAAACAATAACTTATTACATATCTGGACAAGACAATTATGTATAGTCAAACATATTTCAGTAGCTAGCTAAATATACGCAGAAGAATATGGAAGAGAGGATTTCTTATAAACAACATAAGAAACATAGGAAAATTAATATTGCCGTAAGTTGTTATATGAAAAAAATACACCTAAAAATATCCGATAAATTGGAATATATTAATTAGAGTAGAGTTAATAAAATATATAAGAAAATTGTTTTACAAAACGTAAACAACTATTACACCTATTAATATACAAACGTATTTAATAACTTATACCACGACATTGCAGTTATTATGACGTCCGTAGGTGCTAACAAGAAACAACCGTGAGTCGCTATTTCTGTTCCACGTAATCGTATGAGTCATTTATGTTTTTTATTTCTCTTATACATAAAAATGCGCAAAACTTGAAACTTTATGGGCAGGTTTTAGCAGTTAATTATAGGAAATTACATATTAATTGGGTAATTGTAGTGACCGCAGCCTTGGTGCAACAGCTTAATATGCTATTTAAAATGCTCATACTATAACCGTTACAGTAGAGAGGTTTTATATTCGGTTTCTAGTAGAAATTATAAAAAATTCCGTATTACAGAATAAGGCTGCCTGATAATGATACCTACTTACTCCTCTACAATATGCGTGAGATTGTTAAGGCATTGACTGTATAAAATTTCATTTTGAGTTACTACGTACCTACTTCAAAACTTTTCGTCGTGTAATACCTATGAATCAGATATTTTTAACTAACCTTGGTTATTACGAAACTTGCTTAGGTATAAGCATATTGAATCACAATACAAATTTTTACTAGTTTGTTTTCAGAAATTCTAGTATAAAATTATCATTATATTGAAAATATGATAAATAGAACCGCAGAAAAAAATATGTTGACAAGACGCCAAATTTCAAATGATTCAATTAATTAAAGACAACGTTTTTTGTTATTTAAATCATCATTGAGCACCTTTTTCATGGAAATGTTAGTGTTTACTGTATTTTAATATTTCAGAGTTAATTATTTTAAACGTACGATAGAAATGAGTAGAAATTTAAAAAAAAAACTTACGTTATTTGTAAGAACCTGCCGTCAATACACGAGGTACATGAAATATTATAAAAGATGTCAATGTAATAAGTACTGAATTGAATTCCAAACGATCTAAAGACAATGGATGCACATTAATGGCATTATTATGTATTGGTGCCGGAAATACATACAATTACATATTGTGTTTAATTACCTTTTGTGTCTCTACTTCCTCGTCTGATTCATCGTCTTCAGACTGATTTAAGGGAACGACGACGTTGTTATCTGTAACAATATTTTACAATAAGAAATTACTTTTTAAATGATTAAAAAAAGATAATTTTGATTCCAATATATGACATGACAAATCAATAAAAAAAAATTAAGGATATAACGTTGATATAAAAATACAGGTACTTTATGGCTATAACTGCTATTACGATCCATATCTATACTAATATTATAAAGCTGAAGAGTTTGTTTGTTTGAACGCGCTAATCTCGGGAACTACTGGTCCGATTTGAAAAATTATTTCGGTGTTAGATAGCCCATTTATCGCGGAAGGTTATAGGCTATATATCATCACGCTTCGACCAACAGGAGTGGAGCCACGGGGGTGAAACCGCGTGGAGCAGCTAGTTTAGAATATAGACTACATACAAGTTAAAATCTACAGACAGTTAGTAGGATAGCTCGATATGTGAAACGAATTAATGAACCTATCAATAGGTTGATATAAATTTTAAACATATCCTTACTTCTATGCACGAGCCAGTAGTGTATAAAAGGCAAGAGAAGCAACAATGGCGTCATCCACAGCCTGAAGAAATACCAGAATATCAGCCAGCCGCCGAGCGCCATCGCTGACAGCTCTTGGTTTTCCCATTCGAATACTCGTCTGGAAAATGGTGTATATTGTAGAAACTTATGTTAACGTACCTAGACGTTAATTTTTGACTCTTTATAATGAAATTTTAGTCATATTATATTATTACTATTTAAAAATGTAATGAAGAACAATAAGCTTTTTAAACATTAGCAATATTTTTATTATGTTGATACTTTGATGTGAATCCGACAATCCGACAACAGTTTAATGAAATATTCATGCTCAGTTCATGCTACAGGAAATATTGTGAACAAAAATAACGTTTTCAGTAGCTTAATGTTAAATTTAATTACTTACTTAAAATGTTCGTTTCCTGTCCGGAAAACTTTAAATATATTTTTTATAAATATTAAATTACTATAAATAAGTGGAATGTCAAATTTAGGTGATTTTTGTATGTATTTCGTTTCCTTCGGCCTGAACAATCTCATTGACGCTTTTACCTGAAAATAATAATCAGAATTAATTTTAATTTATTAAATTATAATTTTATTAAATTATCTATATTTTATTGTAAGTATTATTTGTATAATTCCCACGCTAGGAAGTTCTAATAAATGTTGAATTTATTTAAAAATGCAAGACTATAGTCTAGGAATTGCGTCACGCGTGTAATTTTTGTTCCTAACATTGAAAAAAAAAAACTAATTTGTTTAATTTGCGATGAGTAATAGCAGATGGTAATTATAATATTATTTTAAATATTTAAATTTATGATATTTTAGTCAAGAATATAACATGTTTTTTCTAAATAAATCCTTGCAAATGTGAAACAATAATAATTGAAATTGGAATTATTTTATTTTCGTAACTACCTCATATTCAGTACTAAATCCTTAACTAAACTGCAAAAATACTAACTACTACTGCTACTACTTAATTAACTACTGTATATTATGCTTACCGGATTCCATACAACGGACATCTCCAACAATATCCTAGGGCAGTTTCCCCTCGCGCTCGCCTTCTTCGAGCTATTCTTCAGAGCGTACCATCGCTTCTCATTATTCTGTATCCTCAACAAAGGTATAGATATCTTCCCCAGCATCTCACCTTTCATTGACTGAATTAATGATTCCTCATATACAGCTATATCTACCGTAGATGTGATGTCATTTATTGAACTAAAAATATACATTACATAAAATTTCGCTGTTTGAATAAATTTTGTCAATAAAAAGAAAAAAAAGGTACTTGATAAAAACAAACTAATTGATAATTTAATTTTATTCATTTAAGGATTTGGGTCACACGATCCATGTATTTGTTAAAATAAATTAAAAAGTACAACATGGTTTTACATAAATTACACTTTGTTACAAAACATATTAAAAACATTTACACAATAATAATTGTAAAAGAGACCTAGGTATGTTAAAATAATATACATATAACGTATAACGTAATGTCCGGTTGAAAGAATAGTCGACTGTTGTGAGACCACTATTCAACCGTGGTTTATATGTCGAAGAGATTAATAAATTAGTAGAATAAATATTAACAAATAATTTACATATTTTTAATATTGTTTGATTAACCTTATCTACACCATTGAGATTCTAAGATTAGCGAGCATATATCCAGTAATGTTTAAAACCAGCCTTGATCAACAACCGACATTTCAGCAGCGCTCATAAATACGAGATACTACGACGATAAAATTATAACATTTGGTTCACTTACAATACAAAGTTCTTGTCCCAATTAGGCTCAGAAGTGCTCTTAATCGTATGTGTTTGTACTCTTGCATTGTCCAGCTCCAATATACAGTATGCATTGACACTGCCGCTCAGGGTGAGAGCGCTCAATCCTTTTGCTCCGTACAGGGTTATTGATAGCTGGCCGACGTCATTCCAATTATCCGTGACACGGTACCATGACTTCAACAAAAATAATTCATTTAGATTATATAATTTTTGATTTAGTACATTCTCAGCTCTACGTATTATAAAATAAATTTCTCTGCCACGTTCCTAATAAAAACTCTTATTATAATATTTTGTCCTCAAAACCCCAATAATATATGAATATAAGAAAAATAAACAATTTTTTTTTTCATACTTAAATCAAAAAATATCACTTGTTTTGATAAATGGTACTAATTTTATACCTACCTAGCTATCAGAAATTAGACCTACTTTAAGAGAAAACAATAAACAACAACTATAAAACAATAAACTTTATTTCCAAAAAATATAAGAAAAGAATCATGTCTTTAATTTTCAAAAGTGCCGACAAAGTTCTAACAAAAAGCTTCACCATATAATACCGTAATATTCTTCACCATATAATTGATGGAATAATTTTTGAAGACTAGCTTTACTAGACTAGACTTAGCTATAACATATCTACATAAAGTATAGAAAAAAAAACTTATTTTAAAATTATAGTCAAATGAATCATGGTCATGGTAACCTGCGTTCAGTTGTTACATAGAGTTTTTGTTCTATCATGATTTACGACTTATTTTACTCTTCAAAAAAAAGAAGATTCTCGATTCTAGTGTTTTTTCAGTCAGAAAAAGATGAATAAATAGATACATACTTATAGTCCGCCATGGGGATGCGAGCGTGTAAATATTTTTCTTACAAGAAGGAAGGTACCTAACAACCTATAGTATAATAAACTAAAACTTATAGAGGTTCTGTTTATTATTAAGACTGTATGTACATGCATGAATATGTAAACAAAGCACTTGTTTAAGCAAATGTTCCTCAAGAACCTTTGTAAATATTATTATAACAACTTATAAGTAAAATAACATCGTATAAGTAGGTATACCTACTAGACAAAGTAGACACACATAAATGCCTTGCTAATGAATTTGCATTTAATTCAATTTACAGGTTCCGTATTGTTTCATGTAATCTTCATATGTATCAATTAAAATGTGACTCAAAAATAAATAGTTTAAAAGTTACTGCTCTATAATATGTAGTAAGAACTTACCCCAGTTTTTTTGGTACCCATTTTAAAAATTATATTATTTATAAACACAAGATACAATTTAGAAAAGTTATGATTCCACGATCATATGTGAGAGACTGACTGTTCGTGACTGTGACAAAAAAAAATATATTTATTGTGAAAATTTCCAAGTGCGAAACTAACAAGGACATTTTTACTGTACTACACGGAACGGTGCTCTTTGTGCAATAATTTATTAAATCACTAAAATATGTGAAAATAAAATACGGTAATTATTATATAAATTACATCATAGGTATATAGTTTTAGCTCACTATACTAATAGAGGAATAGAAGAATGTTATGGTGGCAGTACACATGGGGCCAACGTGTTGGGCCAATGGGTTGGGCCAACGTGTAGAGAGCTACTTGGCGGTATGTTGGCTTCATTAACCTAGTTGGCGCCAATATTGGCAGGCCAACCGAATGTTGTCGGTTTTTGTTCACACTTCAAAGGATCTTGGCGCGCTCCGCAAACAGCGTTCACACGTTGGTGTCTTGTTCAGTTTATTGTTACTCGTCAGTGGAGACAGTATCGTTGCGCGTCAATGAAATTTACGTTTCCATGTTCCGATAGCGATGGCGGCGCCGATGTGGACAAGCAATGAGGTTTTACAATTCGTAGAATTGTATCGACATGAAGGAATAATTTGGAATCCACTGCATGAACTACACAAAAATAAAAACCATATGATGAGTCATATCTAATATGACTCATCATATGGTTCTAGATCTAATTTATTGAGATAAATTAGATGTTTTATTTTCTATTTAAGTATTATATTATTCTAGATGTTTTTCATAACTCACTTTCATACATTTGCGATAAAAAAATGAATATATTAAAAATGAGTAAAATAGTATGAAACAGTTACTTGTTCTTAAAAATTAAATAACAATATACAATGAGCATGATTTTGATCAAAATGTGCTTTATTACATAAATAATATTATCAAATATCACCAATCAATACATCCGTCCGTAATCTTTAAAGTTTCGTTTTATAGGTAGATAAAATTAAATTAAATGTAAAATGTACACATTTTAAAGATTTGAAAAAATCTAAACATATTTTTTAATAATGTTTCATTTATACAGAAATAAAAAAAAGGAAAATAGAGATTGGAAAATGGTATCATCGCAGACGGCAGAGTACACTCAAGAGTTATTGGTGCACATGTACGTAATAATTAATTATTAAACGCACTGTATAAATAAATTGCCGCGGCTGCAAGAACTTCTACGGACTACGTCCATCTTTGAAGCGCCAATGCAGAATGATCAGTACGCCAATGTGTGAACAGGAATCTTGATATCCTTCATTTTTTCCCAACACGTTGGCCCAACGCCTTGGCCCCATGTGTACTGCCGCTATTATGTGTGTGAGTTGGTAAATAATATTTTTTTGTACACCAAATAAATTAAAAATAAAATTTATTCATTAAATTTTATTTGACATAGGTTTATTTTTTATGTAACAAACTTCTTTAGACTAGAATTTGGCCCTCTTTCAACTTACAAATTTAATTCAAAATTCGTACAAAGCAACGAACGGTGACAATACAATAATTTCTTAGTGAATATGAAAAAACTTACTTACTTAGTGCTCAAAAATATTTTTAACTTTATGTTGACTCTATCATTAGCGTGTTTTTTATAAGTAGACTATACCTAAGATTCTTTACTTATGTCTATTAGTCTTTGTTTTAAAATCACATAAAAACCTATTTACCTACTTAGTAATTAAGTTCACAGTAATGATTGATGGCAAAATTTATAGGTAGATATTGTTTGTTGATTCCTTATTTCCCCTTTTTCGTGTTTTTTCTCCATGAAAACCTTCCACGTGCATTAACATTTTGGTAGAGCGATTCAATTGTATGATATAGATTTTTCCTAATTTATATAAGTACTTAAGCACATGCTGCTAACAGTTATCCACAAATGTCATACAATTCGAAGAATATTAATAAAAGAACATACCTACATATTCTCACAATAGAGCTAATAGATATAACCAGTATAAATTATTATGTATAAACTTTACGTCGTGACTAATAAACTAAAGTTTAAGTCAGTTACTAAGAATTAGTGGGAATAAAAATGTACACAGTGGAATTTGAACCGCGACTGTGATTTGTGGTTCAAGTGTTAATTAATAGTTATACGAGTTTCTGTGAATACAACTGAGATGTATATTACCTATAATATAACCGTCACATAAAATAATATTTATTTAATAATTTATTCTTTATTTATTTATTTTACTTGAATATTGTTATCAGCAAAAACTATACAATGTGATATTTAAAAGCAAAAGACAAAAACAAACTGCAAAAGCAGAGATGTTAACGTCATTCGGAGGTCAAAAATATTTGATACTTTAAAATTGCCGTGACCTATATTGTTCTTATGTTAAGGATCGAGAAGTTTCTTTTAACTACACATTCTTTTTTGCTTCATTATTTCAAAAATACTATTCACATTTAAATTAATTTTCATTTTAGTGGCTTAACATTATGTATTGAGTGCGTGCGTGTGTGTGCACTTACAAATTTATCCTCCGCTGGGGTCTCATGATGAATACCATTGGATGTGGGTATGCTATCCACCGGCTGGATTCTTTCCGTCCCGCTCAGTGTGATCAGCAGATGCAGGGATCCATACCCACACTCCAACTCCTGCCACAGCTCGTGTGTCCTCTCTTTTTCTAGTTGTGAAAGATCTATGATGCATCTGACAGAATAAACAGAATTTGTAAACATTGCATGTTCGTTTTTTTTTTGATTCATAGAGTACACATGAATATGATATCTAAGCGAGCTTGTGCAAGATAATATGTACAACTTGGTGATGCGCTAATAACAAATTACTATAGTTGTGGAGTAAAACATATTCACTTTACAGCTATGCATGTTGTTAAATGATACTTTTCTTTTATGTTTGTAAAGGAAAATTAGAATGCCAAAGGAATATTTTCAAAGCTATGTCGCAAATTATTATGCTGAGTAAGTTTGGACTTTTACTCTTCTTTAAAATTTATAAATCATTTTTAAACTTTATTACAATAAGATTGAGATTAATTTATAAAATCCGAGAATATTCCATAACATTATTTATCCGGAGTATTTATGACGGCAGAGCTATCGTCGAAGTGTATTGAAATTGAATAATTGAAGTGTGTATTGAATAGTTTTGAAGTGGCACTCTACACTACCTTTTAAAAACTCCTATGAAAAGACATCAACGATGTTCGTCGGTAAACAAAATTCATGAAGTTTTTATAGTAAAAACGGTGGAAATTTTTGAAACAGACTTATTATTCTCATCCACCAATTTAAAGCGCATTACTGTTAATAATATTTAATTTTCTTATTTCCTATTGTTTTTAAGACGAGCTATGTACCTACTACTGAAAATTGTTATATGCACTTGAAAAAGTTCCAATTTGTTATTAAAGTGAAACTTCTTTAGGCGCGTTGAAACTTGAGAATAAAATTTCAAGGTCGTGTCATGTCAATACCGTCACGTCAAGGAGTAAAGCGACGATTTTGATATCTTTGAAGTTTCACTTTTGACACGTGGGCTCGGCTCACACGGTCTTTTTATTTTATTGACGTAAAATAAAATTAGTGTGGCACCAATTATGACAATAATCATAAATATATATCAATAATCAATAATAACGAATGTAATCTGTATCCTCTGTCGGAAATTCTAAAATAAATAATAAATAAATAAATATGCTTGATGAAGATGAGGTAAAGATAGTATTTTAGGAACTTACTTGCCCATAAAAGTTTTCTGTTTCACTTTATGCCATACTTTGATTTGTAGAGAGTTATCTTCATACAAATGCAGGTTGAATCTCTCTCGCCAAATTGGTTTGCATTTGTGTACTTGCTTCGATTTGTGCGACTCGTTACCCAAACTGCAATAAATTGGAAATTTAGATTTGATTGAACTTTACCACATACCATATAAACTCTTAACACTTGTCAGTTGTTTTTAAGCATACACCAATAAGACTCGATGGTGCTATTGGATTAGTATAACCTTAAAATTTTATCACAGAATACTTAATAGTAGCTAACGCTAATTTTCTTAGGTATATTTGTTAATGTTTTCTCAAGTTTTTCAATTTCTGTATGACAAGATGAAATTTATGATAAAATAAAAACAATTTATAATAAATGATATAGAAAGATAATAAATGATTTCGTTAGATAGTAGCAAGTGAATACATTGAATTTATTATGTTTATGTTTCATTAAGATTTATTTTTTCTTACTAGATGATACAAACTTTATTTAATTATATTCTTTGATTATATTATATCAAATTTCATCCTAGAAATAGTTGGTTCGGAGTAAATCGCCAATTATATATGGATAATTAAAACTTCTTGTATATATTAATAAAATTAAACGAATTTTCTGTATATATAAATTTATATTATTTTTTTTACTACTAAATAGATCATTATTTGTATTGTACATTGAGTAGTTATTATATCATCTTATTATGAAGCTTTTATACAGAATTAATATACGTTGTGCGAATCATTGTTTGCCAGTTTTTTCTGCAGCCAAAATACCTTTGAATGGTACCTATTATTTGCAGGCCACTTAAAAGCAATTTTTTACCGTTTTAGTCAAAAGACGAAAAAACTCAACCTTCAGATATAAGTACAATTGATTGACAGTTTTTCCGTGAGGTTTATGTAAATTATCTTATGGCGGATTCACAGAGTAATTTAATTATTATTTGAACAATTTAAAATATGAGTCAAAATACATAAAAATGCTGTATAACTATAAACTTTATTATAGTTCCGTATTATAGAGGTGTGTCCATTTAATTAGCTTATAAATTATAATATATATAGATACTAAATATATTAAATCTCCTGAGTAATTATAAAATCAGAATACTAAATATTTGACTCGTGATCTTATCTTTACAAGCACGTGTTTCGGTTTACTCTTCATGCGGTATGCTGCAGAGGCTCTAATATTTTTTACTCTATATTTAAAAGTCATATAAAAACGGTTACAGTTATACTTTTAAGGCAATATTTAATTTCTTATGGTAATTGTTCATAAGTCATACCCGGATATATGAGTAATATATTATTTTTTATGTATTTTTTATATTACTACTGTTGCAAGTCAGGAACCAAAAATCTATAGGTTACTAATATTATAAAGCTGAAGAGTTTGTTTGTTTGTTTGAACGCGCTAGTCTCAGGAACTACTGGTCCGATTTGAAAAATTATTTAGGTGTTAGCCCATTTATCGAGGTAGGATTATAGGCTAGATACCATCACGCTAAGACCAACAGGAGCGGAGCAATGCGGGTAAAACCGCGGAACACAGCTAGTAGTATTTAAAATTTAGAATTGTAGGATATTTTTATTTTTTTTGTAGACATTATTGTAGGTATATCTGATACTTAATTAAAAAAAAATACATATTAAATATTTTCTCAGACATTTTTTCTAATTATTCAAATGGGTGGTCATTGGTCAATAATCAATATTAAACTTCTAAGAGTACATTATATGTAAATAGACTATAATATAGATCATGATGATATATGATAATGATGTGTGACTTACTTGAATTTACAATAAAGACCGTTGGAATTACTACCGGGTCCGTCAGGTAAATCTTTCGCTTCTACGAGTACTATATTTACTATTGACGTCCATGATTTCTTGAGAACTTCAAACTTTCTATTTTTCAACAGATACTGAAATTAAAACAACCTTTGAAATTATAAATATACAATTTTACCCTACATTATGTATACGAAAGTCTCCTTTGTTTAGTGACAAAGAAAAATTAATATGCTAATATGGTTCTTGTTTCGTTATTGATACTATTGGCACAATCTAATAGGTTATGAACTAAATATTAATATTAATACGCTACTTTGTGCATTTATAATAAAAATTAATTCCTAACACAACCTAGTGTCATGACCGTAAAGTCTTTAAATTCAATAAACAATGTCAAATATTTTATTGATTTTCAGATCATTTAAAATTATTTTTATATGCATTATAACTGGTAGGTATTCAAGTGAGGTTTGAGTGTTTGATAATATTTGATATATCTATTATATTATGGATATTCTTTAAACCGGTCACTATCAAAACAATGGTTCTCGCCAATTATTTGCAAGATTTTTCAAAGTAAAAATAGCTTATTAAGAATGTAAATAACTAATTTTAATGAAATATAATATTTACACCAAAGTTAAGTATGGTAGGTTTTAATGAGGAAATCTTTGCGCATCTCGGGAAAGATGTTACAGATAACCTATCTGACTTTTTACGATTGCTTTAAATATACAATATGAATATATTACCAGATCTTTGTGATTCTTGATAGATTAATAAAATTATAATAACGTAAATTAAAGAAAATGTGCTAATGTGTTAAAGTTGCCAATAGATACTCAGAAAACATGGAATTTCTAGAGCCGAAAGTTCGGCATGTTTCATCAGAATTTCGTAGCTGGGTATTTAACTGTGCTATTTTACCTTTTGAACTTTCTTCCCGTGATCTCTCAGCAAAGTCAGCCCATTGCCAAAGCGGTCCATAATTTGACTTGGGACTGCAAGCGCCATGGGCGATAGGGGGTCCATCACCAGGCCGTCCGGTATCGGAATTGACCTACAAAGAAAACAAGAGTTTTACAACCGGTTTCACAACTTCGGGGTATTTTTTTTTGTTTTTCTTATCTGTCGAATTGACAAATAATGTAAGTATTCATGTATAAAATTTACATTAAAATGTGACAAGTTAAATATGAAGGACCTTTTCAGCAGGGGTGAAACAGGTCCTTAATGTTTTAGAAGTCTGTTTTTCCTTGTATTCTCTTACAATTTAAATCTGTACATATAAGTACCTAGAGTTCATGGTGGAAGATATAAAATGCAAATTAGATATTTCCAAATTAAAAAAGAGCCCACGCCAAATCACATTGATTCCAATCTCACAAATAAGTAGATACGTACCACCAATCATTTTGGACGGGGTTCAAGGCGATACCTGTTTTATTCCGCATAACAATTTGATTAATTAAAATAACAAGTTTTTTTAAACAGAATATGGTAATCGTATCGGTTTATTACCAAAACATTTTCTAATTACCATTTTATTTTAATTTACGTTATGACAAACTTATTGCACGTCTATTATAATGTTCCGATCGCTAAAATACGTTATTATTTATTATTGTAGATGACGAGTGACGAGTGCTCTCATGAAAGGCTCAGCCCCCCTAGCCAAGTGGCTTTCTGTTAGCGTAGCGTTCAATAGAATAGACTACGAATCAATCAATCTCATACATTCGTAGTCTATTCTATTGAACGCTACGCTAACAGAAAGCCACTTGGCTGGTCATCACATGACTCGAGTCAAGTAAACGAACTTATTTGCCAAACATCAAAACAATGGTTCTCGCCAATTATTTGCAAGATTTTTGAAATTTGTTTCATCACTCGAGAAGTTTTTCCATTAAATCGTATCAAATGAATGTATAGATATATCGCTTACGACGATAAGACGGAAATGAGAAATATAAATGTTATTTTTTCAATTTATACATGTTTCAGTTGCAACGTAAGTTCTATGTCTACGCCATCAATGACGTCCGATTTTATAACAAAACATACGTCAGTAATTAACGCAACACCATATCTAAAGTAATAAACCACTTAAATGGTAATATGTGTTTACACGTTACTATTTACTTTATAAAAAAAACCATTAAAAATCTTTAGAATTTATATGTATAGGGTAGCACTATTTTCTATATTTCATAGGCAGATAATGCCCACACATGTGAGTATAATGAAATATTTTATTAATCTGCTAGCATCAACACCAATTCTAATTAATGTAAATCGATCGAACATTTCGGCACTGTTTCGTAAATACTTTGAATATAACATATGCAACATATATTTGGTGCAATCTAAGGATAACATGATTCTTAATTTGACTAAGTCGAGTTCAGTCAGATATTTTTGGTTTTATGGCATTCAAATGTTTTAGTAATAATATATAGATATATAAGTATGTATGTGGGAAGACAAAACCTTAAACCATGAGACTGACATTTTTAAATGAATCATAATTACCTATTTAAATAAGGAAACTAAAATATAAAGTATCAAAAAATAAATATAACTCATAATGCTATTATTTATAGTATCTAATATGATATGCAGTTTAATAATTCAACGCATAATATAAACATTTATTAAACCACCAAGATACATCGTAACATTTAGAGGTAAAAAATAAAAATACATGTGATTTATCATGAATCTTAAACGTAATTAATTTTCCGCCAATATACAAATAACATTTAAAATCGATTAACGCGCTATGATAATTTTGGGTTCGCTGTATTGATTTGAAGAAATCAAGGATTTAATATTTTAAAAAACAATAGTTTAAAAAATAGTTGATACAATTAGTATGAGTAAAAAATCTTTTCAGACGCTCGAGCTGATTTTCAGATCGAAATTTCAAAGAAATTTGATTCTAGCTATAGATACATTTAAACTACGTTTAAGGCTGTTTGAATAAGTACGGCTAAAGAATACTAATACATGCAACCACCGAAGGTTTTATCTTATTATTTACATGGTAATGATTTGATTTTCTTTACGATACAAATGTGTGGTGAATTTTAATGTATCGATGTTTTCCCTGAAGGCTTCACGATGCGATGCTCAATGATGAGGGAAAAGGAGTTCTTACGTGTCTTGAGTTTAAGTTTAATTATTGTTATATTATATTATATACATATAAGTAAATACCCCAAAAGCAGTAGCTCCATTTTCATACATAAAACATGATTTATCTATTTAAAAAAGTCAAGCAGCTTTAATTTGAAAGCTCACTAAAGCCTTGAATTTCAGAAGTATTTCAAACCACCATCGTAATTCATTGGTGTACCTAAACAAGTCCATGTGTCAATACTACGGTTATTATGATGAAATTCAAATAGAAGAAATGGTAAGTAATAAATAAATTTGGAGTCCAAATCCTAACTAACGCCAAGTAATACGTAGGCATGACGTAGGCTCTAGGTACCTAGTAATCGATGGCATCCTACGTCAATATCCAGGAAGAATGAAGACTAAAAATCGAATGTAAGAGAAATGAATTACATACGACGCATAAAAATATTGTCCAATTTATATTTAATAATAATATAACATTCCAAAATAATAAATTAAGCAGACAATCTTGTTATCATGTAAGACGATTCTTTTAATAAGCATGTTTTTGTAAAAATGTGGTAAAAATGCACTTCGTCCACAAATTATCATCTCTATATGGCTTTAATGCCAATTTATCGAGGAGGAAGACGCGAATTCGATGCAACAATGAGAAAAGAAAGGGTCTGTATATAAATACGTCTTTCATTGTCATTTCCTCGAACAAGCGAGCGCACCGCACTCAATATGCCGGCGCAGTGTGCGGCACCATGACCTTTGTGGCTCACGGACAAGCCGAACGGCCTCTCTTATCCGGTCATTGCTTTTTGTGCCATCTTCCATGATGCGTTTTAGCTTTATCATACAAAAATCAGACTGTGAAACTGTTACTTTAATAACAATAATTAATAACGTGCTTAAATGAACGGTGTCGTGTCACTCGATTCATCAATAGTTGTTTTTAATATCATTTCTCTTACTTCACTTTTTATAAACGTCGTACAAATTGAAGGTTAATAAACTCTTATGTTATGTTCACTTCACATTGAAACCGTTCGGTTCTTTATTTACCGGCGAGTAATTAATGATGTTGCATAATAAATCATACATCAAAGGGATGCGTTAATTACTATGAGCTAAATTCGTGTTTATCCCATATGATAAACTGGTCTAATCCTTGAGTATATATGAGCCTATTGTTGTTTACCAGGCCTAATATATGGAAAGTTTCGTTAATGTGATCGCAATATGCACCATATTATGTTATGCAAGGTAAGATTTGTAATTCAAAGTCTATCTTTAATATGCACAACATTACACAACAATACAATATCCTTAAGCGAGGTTATCATTTGATCCCTTTGTATCCTCGACCAGTAACAGTCCATGCATAATAGAGTTTGGGTTATTACAATACCGTGTATAATAAATAAATAAGCTGTGAAGGTAAAAGGTTGCACTTGCAGGAATGCATGTAAGCTCCATATATGTTAAAAACAATGTCAATAATCATCATTACATATAACATTGTTGTAATTACCACCATTTAATTACACGTTGACGGCATTTGTGATTTACTTAAATGCTCAGGTCACTGAAATTGTATGAATGACTCAAAAACTGAATTAATATGTACCTACCTAATAATTTAACATAGCAAATGTAACTAGGTCTTTCTTACTCTTATTTTTCAAAATAGAATATTAATAAGGTATTAAATTAATAATGTATAACTTTAATCAAAATGTAAGTTGAACTATTGAGGTGGTTTGATTTTAATATTCTTTTGATTTTCTCTTTAAACTTGTGAATATTTTGGCCATTTCTCTACTTCATGGATTCATTGAATATGGAACCTGCTACGTCATTCAGTGATATTACGGAGGCAGGTAATTAAGATTGATTCAGTTTTAAGTGCCGAAAATTTCCGCCTTCTTAATCGCCTTTAGATTCGATCTACAGATATACACAGGTTTCTGTAACCTTTGTCCGTGTTTGTTTATAAGAACTTGGGTCAGTGGTAATTCTAGAGGTCACATGTCTTTATTTATCGCATTACGCTAACATTAGTTTTATGTGTTCTGTAATGATAGTAATTTCTATGTGAGGTAAATAAATAGATAAATAAAAATAAATAAATAAATTCACTTTTCTAGTAAGAGTAAATTATGAATCTTATTATAATTTTCTCGTCGATGTATGTATTGGTAAGATTTTTCCAAATAACATTAACGATTTGCGACTGAAGATAAAAAATTTCAATTTTGAATCATACACGGTGACATCCTTACACAAAAAAAACTAAAATGTACCTTAAAAGGTCATATTGCTTGTAAGCCATGTCCATGTCATGTCACAGTAACCCTACATTCGTGAACATTCATTAACTTGACAAAAAATCATAAGAACAAGGAACAATACGTATTTAAAGTGCTCTTTACCAGATATTACTGTTTATAATGATGCTTTCAACCATAGTACATAAAAAGACCTATGTTTCATCGCAGCTACTCATAATGCTTTTTTTATAGAACTATGCTTTTTTATATTGTATCTATGAAGATATTTTTATTTTCTTTAGCAGAAAAACTGAAAAATTATTCTAAATTTCTAATCACATTAAAAATAGTCTACTATTGAATGTTACATTGATATCACATTTTTTAACGGATGTAATTTTAATTGATGGATGTGTCGGGAAGTTAGTAGTAAGTAGAAGTTAACTTCGAGTTTGTAGGTTCATCAGTTTTGTCCCGCGTCTGCCATATTGAAAATTCTACAAAAAATGACAAGACATTTTGTATTATTTTTCAAATCGAATTGTGTAAATATTTCTTTTCTATTAATTTTTCTTTACAATATAGATATGTATAATTCGTCGAATTTTTTTCCTTATTAATAACGTGGGAATAGTTTTATTTTACCTACATAATAATTATTTTAATGAATAGGTATAAGAATCTATAGGAAACATAAATTGTTTTCATGAACCTATTTACTTAATATTGTTGTGTTTATAGGAGTAAAACATTTTTTTTTGTGAAAACCATGGAGTCATAATTTACATTTAACACAAAATTAAAAACAAAGTTGTTATCACGTGTAGGTATGGTTTTTGTTTATGTCTTCTTTTAAAGCTCCTTGATTGATAAGCGTTTGAGCTGAGCGTTTGAGTAGATAATTAATCAATGTCAAAGCGGAACTATAGAGATAAACAGATAATATACCAATAACCTTCAAAATTTTATTATAATTTTCGGGCTGCATGGCTTTAAAAATAATGTGGCGCAATACTTTTTCGTCACCAATATTATAGCACTATTAACGTCATACTATGTTCAGTTTCTTAATTCTGTGTATCTATATGATTGGGTCTTAGTAAATATATATAAATACTGAAATGCAACGATTTCCTATGACGTATTTAGTAAGTATCTGCAAATATAAAGCGTAGGTAATAGGTATAAACTTTTTTATTCTATGACGTTGTTGGCCGTTTGGACTTATATTTTTTTAAAGATCGATAATTTATTACTTTATACCTATTTAATAAATATGAAAAAATTTATCTCCGTTGTTAATTAAGTAAGTAGATAAATGTGCATATTTTTTTGATACAGATCGACTTTAAAAAGTTTCTTAATTTTTACTTTTTCCAACTTTTTTTACAGTTAACAATAATAATTATTAAGTATTTATTTATGTTTAATTAAAAAAAAATAATAATAATGCATGTAAGAATTTCTATAATTAACTTTGTTAATTTAAACGGTAGGTATTATTATTTCCAGATATCAGACATTCTTTTTGTGAAGGATAAAGTAAGAGTTTAAAATTAAAATATATCGTAACTGAGTAAGATACCGAAGTATATTATAATTTCCGCTTTACTTAATATTAAAAAACTGCTTAATATAATATATTACCTATCAGGAAGCAGAATAATTGTTTACTTCACTGGTTAGTGATATATTCTCAGATTATACGAAAAAATGGAGTCAATTTTTTTAGCACACTGCTTAAGGCATTTGACCGCCATCGCCATCTCACCTAATGGTAAGCGAATATGCGGTATTTCAGGTAAGCATGCCTGATCAGTAAGGTAAAGCCTAAATTATTTCTTTCACAAAATGTTAAATATAAATTACTGGTCCTGTCTTTGTAGATTAATGCGTGTTTTTATTTAATTAAATGTAGTAAGTAAAAGTTTACAACTAACCCATGTCTAATCAAAAAAATACAAGAAGAAGAATCCGATGTACGTTGAAATTTACTCACTCTATTGATTCTAAGTTTGTTGTCAATTCGGGTTGGTATATTATAACATTTTGTGAGTCAGTTGTAAGATCCGCGTCAATAGAAAACTCCTCAGAACGTTCGTTATTTTTGTTATTTTGCGTCAGAATTTCGAAGGTGATTTGCTGGTCTGGTGCGTCCGTTTCATCAGTCCCTGACGACCGCGACGTTTCCGTAGGTTCGAGCAAGGGCACCGGCTCGGGCGGACGAGTGACAATTTCACCGCTTTGTTTACAAACATCCGTTATTGGTTCTGTTTGCACAGGCGAAACTTCCACTTGGACTTTTGTGCGAAACGACATCTTTCTCAAAAACGACATCACTTTAATTTTTATATTTAATATCAAAACACAAACACTCTTTTACATTTTTCCCGCTCGTAACTAAATAAGACTTTATTTCGATCGATAAAAATCCAAAAACATGATTTTATATTTTTAAAATGTCTTATTGTGTTCAAGTTGATTGAACGTCTTGTTTATTCAATATTTATAATCATTCTAAAATCTTAGTAGCAACAAAAACTTCAACCACACGAAATTTTTTTACCGGAAGACTATACAGACTACAGAGCGACCGGTTTGTCTGCTAAATATATAAATCTCTTAATAATTATTTGAATAGATAATGAATGATACCTAGATATCAATATCAACGCTGTACATTAATATATAACGACCATATCGTTAAATATCGATTAAAACGAATAAAGCGCACATACCTCTGTCGGATGGACGAACGTTGCGGAGGTACACAATTGACTGACTTAGTCAGACCACGCTGAACGGCCAAGGGAAAACCACCTTGCGGTATTTTGCATTTTTACGAACCAAGGAAACACTCATACGTCACTAAAGGCAAATGTTTACATTGTAAGGATACGTCTGGGTAATGTAACAAAAAACATGTCACTCTATTTCGGACATAATGCCCATAATGTTCTGTTTCTACATGTTTGCTGTCATACATATTGAAATGATTTGTTAAGTGTAACGTAATCGCATTAATTATCATTTTTTACGTCACAACGCAAAGTTTAAATGTTACCATGACTTATAAGGTGTTTTGATAATTGCTGTTATGCGTGGTTATGCTCTTATAAATTATAATTCATGTTTTTTTACAAAAGGTGAGCTCTTGCGAAGCTCTTAAAATTTTTTCATAAATTTGTCACATTTTATACGAATTTACGTCACTTTCATCTACATCCTCTTCGTGTTTACAATTTGCATGCTTAGCTACATAATATTATATCCATTAGGTCAGTCAGATACTAATAAATATTGTCTTTTTGGACCGCCTTCTTGGCAAATTATTGACAGAGAATGTGGGTGGTTGTAGCCTGTAGGCAAGCCTGTAGGTAGGCGTTACCATGATCTCTTAACGCATTATTTAGGTCGTCTAGCGCCATCACTTCGGTACATTCTGCAGACTGCAACTTTACTGCTACCATTTAAAAAACATAAAGATATGTAAATGTTAAATTGAACTGCGCCGTACCCTTTAAAAATAAACGGGAATTAAATTATTTTGTCATTTTAATCACATTCCACATTTGATACTGCGCAAATTATCAAGGAACGATTAAACAATATTTATGGCATATGTATTAACTTACATAGATAATTATTAAAACTTATCAATCCTTTATTTTCATGGCCCTTTGAAACGTTAATGTGGCTACATTGTTAATTTTATATCGCTATTATGTGGAATATCTTGCGAAAATTTTAATTTACACACTGCAGTAGACTGCAATTAGAATAATAGATTTAGAATAGCGTATGAACAGCTTTTCTGCTTTTGTGTAGACCGTATTTTATCTTATTTAAATTAATAATTATGAAAAAAGTGATAGTGTGAGAATAATAAAAACTTTCCTTTGTCAATATTTTATTAAAATTGTCGGCTTTTATAAATTTAATCCAAGTAACAGAAGTAGATAATAGGTATGCAAATCTATTTATCTATACTAATATTATAAAGCTGAAGAGTTTGTTTGTTTGATTGTTTGTTTGTTTGAACGTGCTAATCTCGGGAACTACTGGTCCGATTTAAAAAATTCTTTCGGTGTTAGATAGCCCATGTATCGAGGAAGGCTATCCATACTTATATTATAAATGCGAAAGTAACTCTGTCTGTCTGTCTGTTACTCAATCACGCCTTAACTACTGAACCAATTTGCATGAAATTTGGTATAGAGATATTACGATACCCGAGAAAGGACATAGGCTACTTTTTACCCCGGGCCATAGGATGGGTTTTATCCCGGAAATCCCACGCGGGTACGGGAACTATGCGGGTTTTTCTTTGAATGCGCGGGCGAAGCCGCGGGTGGAAAGCTATAGTAGGCTATATATCATCACGCTAAGACCAACTGCAGGAGAGGAGCAATGCGGGTGAAACCGCGGGGAACAGCTAGTGGTTAATAAATGAAAGATCCGGAATCCTTCATTTAACAATAAAGAAACATATCATAAGTATCTATATTATAAACCATAAGGTCATCATGGAAAAATTCTCCGAAAGTGACCTTTTAAAGCCACAAGTAAAATTCCATCAATTTATATTAAGTACATTAATATACCTACCTACCTGTAGCTTATTAAGTTAGGTACTGCATTTAATTTCATAGATATCTACATGTTTTTGTTTTCCTTATAGAAAAACTTTTTTTCAAAGGTGACAGTTCTATAGCTGTAATAATTTTCATTGTAGGCAAGGTTATAGGTAAGTAAGTATATCAAGTAAGCACGAGTGAATGCTTAGTTTTAAAAAGAGCAGCAAAAAATCTAAGTCATTACGTATCATTTTACAGTGTAAAAAAACCAAATTGTTGAAACTAATTTGACAGATTCAACCAACGTTTCCTGTTTTTATGTTGGACGATAATTTTACCATTCATTAAGTTTAGCGAACCTTATCCGCCCCCGAGAGCGGAACATAATTTATGTTATATTATTCTTGTTTATCATGTTGTTATTTACCTTTTCGTAAGAACATATTACCTACCTTATAGGTACCAATACCATATAGGTATGTGTTTACTTGATGAGAGATGAAGATAAATAATAGGTTATTATATAGTATCGTAGTTTCATAGTATAGATTTTACTGAATGTGTATAAAAATAAATGTGAATAAAATTATATTTAGTTAGTATAAAAATCAATTCATTTTTTAAATTTCGAATTAATCTTTTTTCTTTTGTATAAGAAATTAGCAATTAGGCTCATTAACACAAATAACTTAGTTCTTTATCTACCCCTAAAAGCTTATAATAATTATAAAAATGAAAGCTTGAAATATAAAATTATGAGTTTGAATTTTGAAATATAAGTAAGTAGGTACAGGTGTATGTTTTTCGAAAAACCGTAATATAACGGAATTCGCGGTTTGAATCTACGACCTCAATTTAGTAAGAGTATTGGAAGAAAGGTCATTTTAGTTATTTAGGTACCTAGTATATAATAATATATATTATCTACATGAATACTTTAAAAAATACCGATAGTAAAACATAAAAAAAAAATGTTGAAACTGAGGTTGTGACACTTTGGTACATCATCTTCTGTTCGTAGACCCTGTAGAATGTCACAGGTATTCTTACAAATAATACATATATATTTTAAAATTTAAATCATCTCTGTCATTTTCAGGCTAATACTGTATTGAATATTTTAGGACATAAAAATATTATGTAAATAAGGACGCAACCAAGTCATGATATATATTTTTCGTAAATAGATACATAATATAATATGTCGAATAGACTAAAACCACAATGAAAATGAATTTATTTTTGCGCTGTGATTAGAACATTACATATCTACTAATTTAAAAATCATATTTTGGTATGTCAGAATAATGTTTTCAGTTGTTATTATACCGTTTTTTTCTGTTATTTGTTATTGTGTAGAATCTACCTAAGTACACATAAATATATGCAAATCAAACGAACTAAAATTTTTAAAAACGCAATATCGTATAACAATGTCTGGAGTAAATTCTGGGTGAAGGAATATATTGAAGGCTATTTACTAGATATATACATATAACAAAAGATTGCAAGGTCAGATTATAACATAGCATTAAGCATATATGTAATACGTTATCAAAATAAGGTTCAGTATCAGTTTGTTAATTACATTTTAAGATATTGTGAGTTGTGACCAAGGTTTCAAATCATGACATTAAACCTTCATAGTTTCATTATGTATAGATATAACATTATTTGGAAACTAATAACATGTATACCAATACATAGGAAGATAAATTTCGAATTAGAAAGCTTTATTAATGGCATTCACAGATGCAAATTAATTATATTTCTCCTTGACAACCTACGTCTTCAGATTAATAGCAACTTTAAAATATTTTTTCCATGACGTTGATGATCATAAACAAAGTTATAGGTGCAAAAAATCCGCCTGCGCAGTTTTAGGTCACAGGCCACTTTTTGCCATACTATGAAATCATGAAGCTATAATATGTAGGTATATACATTACCATAGTAATTATGGAGTTGTCTTACAGAGCAAAAAGCTTCAAAATTTAGGTAATTCTTAGCACTTTGTTTACAGTTGAAACATGTAAAGATTTCGTTGGGTAGTACCTAGGTATTTAAATCAATTTCAGGTATTTAAGCTGAACAACTAATTATATACCTAAGTACTGTAAAAATGTTATATTCTCTACATCCTTTTAAAATATATAATCTTTATTAACATTTTATTACTTACTAGCTTTCCGCCGGCGGCTCCGCCCGCGGTTTCAAAGAAAAACTCGCATAGTTTCCGTTCCCGTGGAATATCCGGTATAAAACCTATCCTAAATTACTCGTGGATAATGTAGCTTTCGAATGGTGAAAGAATTTTTAAAATCGGTCCAGTAGTTTATGAGCCATTTCATTACAATGCACGAACAAACAAAGTTTTCCTCTTTATAATATTAGTGTAGAATATAATAGAAATTAATTTATAATAAGAAGTGAAATGATCCGTCTAAATTTAGATCACTCCTCTAAATTTTTAGATACCTTATTAGATTACATTTATATACCAACTATATAAATTAAACAGGCATTGACATTGCATGACCTAACTCAACCTAACTCCTCATCCTATCTTCCGAAACCTTCACATGACTACATGAGTAGGTACCTAAGTTAGGCGTAGAACTTATAATTTGTAAGGTAATTGAATTTATTTTGAATTTAAATAAATGAAAACTATTTTTGCAATAATTTCTACTCTTAACTTGTTCTACTTATAAGTATTTTTAAATACGTGTATTCTGTCACTTACCATAAAACGATGTTGCTTAAATCCATTACGGATTATTTTTCAACTAGCTTGTAGAGTTTTACAGAACTACTGTCATAACTTATTCACATTCGTTATATAAAATATATTTAATTCTAAATACTTGAAAAATAAAGGAAGCGTTCAATAACAAACAAAAAATACAACTGTGCTTAGAACGTGGCTTTGGTAGCGCCCAGTGACGGCCAATCAAATTCTAAATAAAAAACATAAAACGTGTTTGGGAAATATTTACATCATTTATACTCGTTCTGCGATTAAATGGAATCGATTAATAATTCTAATATCTACGGTCATGTAATTATAAACATTTACACTGTATTAAAAAGGTATCATCCTTACTCTATAATAAAATATGTACATAGATACGTATAGTATCTAGGGTAATTGCGCCAGTTCGCGTCCACTTAGTGCAGTTGGAAAGTTTGAAGGAGAAAATAAAAATGTTCCAGAACAAATTTCAACGCAAAATTTATGTAACGTGTTCATTACATAGTCTATTATAAGATTTACTTTCAATTGTGTTGGAAATATCATGTGGTTTTTATTTATCTAGATAAATAGCAGAATTAGGCGTTTTACCCAGTTCGCGTCCAAAAATTCCAGTTTGCGTCCACCCGTGGACCAGTTCGCGTCCACCAGCATAGAAAAAGAATTAAGAGTGTTTTGGGTGATATTTTATCAGATTAATGCAAATAAAAATTAGATTTTAATAAATTATTTATTTACGAATATAGTTATTTAATAAAAACCGGCCAAATTCGAGTGGAACTCGCACAACGAGGGTTCCGTATTAACCTGTTTTTTTTTCATATGTTTTAACTGTAAATGATTATTTTTTCAATATCTCCCTTATTCGTGCTATATATAAGACGTTGCTTCGTACCAAACTTCAAGTGTCTGTGTTCATGTAAAGTACCCTGTAGGTTTTGATTCCCTTGCGAATGTCGAAATTTGCGAAAATTTGCAGCATAAACGGCTGTATCTTTTGAATTCTTTGGCTTATAAGTTTGATTTTTTCACTGCTTCAAGGGACCGTAGACTTGAGTATTCAATATAAATTTCAGCTTTATACCTGAACGCGTTACTGAGAAAAAGCGTCTTGACAGAAAGACAGACCGGCAGACGGACATACAGACGGACGGATATCAAAGTGATCGTACAAGGATTCCGGTTTTTCCTTTTGAGGTTCGGAACCCTAAACTCAACATTATTATAAATATAATACACTGTAAGGAAACTGGAAAAACTTATTTATATTTATCTTTTCATCATATATAGAACTAAAAAGTAACAAAAAACAACGTTACGTTATGTAAAATATAAATAATAATCAGTTCTATTAAGATTACCTACACCTCTACCCTATTTTTTAGTATCTAATGAATTAAATTTCTTTTTTGTTTATATTATTTTCTTAACCACAAACTTATTGACTCTCATTCTCAAAGATACTATAAGTCTCATTCTTGGAATACCTACCCATTTTAAAATGAAAAAATAGCATAAAAATTTGCTAATTTGAATGAAAATTTAAATTATCAACTTGTGGTCTTAGTAAAAAATTTACAATCTATTATAATTTACATATTTTAACAAACAATTCATTGCTACGTAATGAAAAACAATGTGGACGCAATATGTTCTATTGTTATGCACTATAGGTATAGTTTGCGCCCACCGTGGACGCAAAATGGAAGTTGTACAAATTCGGTGTAGTAATTCGCGTCCACCTTATTTTAGCTATTAATTGTAAAAGAAATAAGCTGATTTATAATCCATACTATTCCATGTTTTGTTAGCAAAGTAAAGAAACAGTTACATATTCAAAAATTCACATTTAACAATAAGATACTTACCGTCAAACGCGACGCTGCGCACTATTTATTTTTTCAAAATCCCGCGCGTTTTAGCTCTCTCGTTTAATAGCCAAAATTAAATATTTTTTTTAAATAGGATAGGCGGTGCGCAGGCATATTTTGAATAAGTGTGCATGTCTCTTATACATTGAGGTATTATCGGAAATTTTTCTTATAACAATTTTACATAAAGTATACTTATTTTCGTGAATTTTCTAAAAGATATCCGCAAAATGGACGCGAATAGGCAGGTGGACGCGAACAGGCGCAATGACCCTATGTACTACCTACGTAATTTATCGAGCAGTGTACATATATACCTACATTGATTGACAAGTTGTATTTTTATAAGATACTAGCGGTCCGCCCCGGCTTCGCCCGTGGTACATATTAACGTTTTCTCTACATAAGAACCATCCTCGTACTTCAAGGAATATAATAAAAAAAGAATTATCGAAATCGGTTCAGCCGTTCTCGAGTTATGGAATTACAACGAAAAGTGGCATTGATTTTTATATATTAGATATGAAGTAATAAATATATTATATATAATTTTAAATACATATTTACCATTAGGTATTGATTTTTATGCTATTATTAGAGTAGGTAAATTATGTCTCTAATATTTAAAGGTATATGAATAGCTGAAATGCCGGTAATGTATTGCAATTTTATTTTGTTTTTAATGAAGACAAGCTCATAAAAATTGCCATCGTTAATTGTATAAGATTTATTAGCTTTGTAATATTATGTAGTTGTGTAATAAAATTTGTCATTTTTGGTTTTTGTGGTTTGTTTTAATACTACCGTAGTTAATAGAATCAGGGACGACGACTTCTTCTAATTAACTATAATAAGAATGAAGTTTTTCCGCCTGAATAGATTACCAAGATATATTATACTATAGTAGGGCTTCGCCCGTGGTACATATTTCGAAATAAAAGGTAGCCTCTTTCTCAGGGTCTAAAGATTGTATGTGCCAAATTTCATCAAAATCGGTCCAGTAGTTTATGCGTGAAAACCAAACATACAAACCTTTCCTCTTTATAATATTAAATCTAGAAAGAAAGATAGAAGTATAGATAGATAGACACGTTTCTGTGATCTGTGATAGACACTAACAATAATTAGGTATTATTAAGTAATACCCAGTGAACTTTAATTAATTTTGAACTAATATAACTAAACCTTTAGGGAACGTCAAAAATAGTAGTGAAGTCCCGTGTCCCCAAGTGGGGTAAGGGGCATATATATCCATACATCTGTTTCACTGATCGATTTTCTTTAGGGACAAGTAGGTGGTCAGCCTTCTGTGTCCTGCCAGACCGAGACATCGACCTCGGTTCTAAGATCACGCGTCAACCAAGGAGGGACGGTCAATTTTAAAGATAGATGGGTACCTAGTATATAAGAGAACATAGGCAATGTTTTCCTAAATTATCAATTTTCATCTAATTTGTAATGTTTCTGTTAACTAGGTAGGTATATCTTATTACTTTTATTAAAATGGCAAATAGCAATGTACATATTTAATTTTAGTAGGTACGTAGGTAACCATTTGCTATGATTTTATTTTTTTATAATTTTTGCAATTTTATTGAAATAAGTAAGTATTCAATAGATCAATAAAATATATATAAAAAAAAACAAGCATAGATTCTACTGCGTGATCTCAAGACAATCCCTACTTATGTAATTAAAATCAAAGGTTTTTGTAATTCCCCTTTGTTCTTATCCAGTTTTAAATGATGAATAAATCTAGTTCAACTCGTTATTTCTATTATTGAGAACTGTACTTAGTCAATAGTGGTGTAAAGATTTATTGTTATCTTCTGGATTTACCTACACGTGATTTCCCATTACTGAACACTCATATTTGTTAGATATTGGTAGGTACTTGGTATATTTTTAAAAGATATAATTTATTTTGTTACGCACTACTAATTCTTTTATACATATAATACTTAACTATGAAAGAAATTTCAGTTACCTAGGTAATTTTCAACTTTTTTCAGAACAGATAGTTATTAATACATTGTTTAAGTACATTTATAAGCTAAAGAGCTCTCTTATCTTATAATAATTGTGTGGTAGATAATTTTTGAAAGCAAATCACAGAAACCTTCCTAATTCGGATAAAACAGAGGACTATCAAGTTCCCTTTGAAAATGACAAATATGTTAGCCTTGTAATTTTGTGATATTTTATATAAGTAAGTCTAAAGTACTAAGTTTATGGATTTATGGCGGCAGGACAGCCGTTAGGATCAATCCGAGGAAGGCAGTAAGCAATACGAATACAAGAACAAGTTATAACTGCGTTAAAAACAACCGACTTCAAACTTGCACTTGCAACATTTACAAATACAGACAAAAATGCTCATAAAATAAAAACTACTGGGCCTATCCGAATAAAATTATTATCGGACCAATTCGACACCATCCCGCATCGAACAAAAAAAGAATCACGTAAATCGGTTCAGAAACCTCGGAGTAATCGGTGTACATACATAAAAAAAAGAACATACCGGCCGAATTGATAACCTCCTCCTTTTGTTGAAGTCGGTTAAAAAATACAAAAACTTTGCTGACACTGTAAGAATAAACGTTTGTTATTTAAAGTAGGTAATTTAAAAATGTTAAAAATTAATATTGTGATTCATAATAGTCGTTTTTTATTTATTGTACCTATAGGTAAGTAGGTAATTGCCACACTATACAAAAAGATTTTCAAATCAACACCTTATCGATTAGTTCGTTCAACATAAATTTTAACCACATGGTATATATATAGTAAATATTTACGTAAAATTAGGTATTATTTTTAAGTAGGTAACTAGTAACTTACTTTAAATAAGTTGTTCCCAAATCCCAATTAATCAAAGCACAAAATAATATGGATCGAATATAGTATATCGTCGAGGACGTCGACTATAATAATAGGTAGGTAACCTACCTAGGTTGATATGTATTCAGATGATAGTATAAGTATCTAGTTTTGATGTAGAAATAATAATATTTACGAGTACGTTAGTGCTTTCAACTTTTACAAATTGAGAATAGGTAAACATACCTACTTATGAAGCGTTAGAATTATCTTATTATATTTTTTATTATACTTAGTTAATATATTATATCAATTTAAACTTACAGCTTATCAAGCACGTACATTGCTCCGAGGTTAATTTTATACTGTTTAATTAATATTTTGTTTATATAAAAATAACATTCGCATTTTTATCACGGAACTGCGAACTGGCTTTTGCCGTAGCTGTAGGTACCTAGTCCGTCATTTCCTATTATTAGGCGGCCTAAACAAGTTATTAAACTCAATCATGGTTTTTAATTAAAATTATAGAATTAGTCAAATTTTGTTTTGGAAAATTCTAATAGCCACAATTCAAATATTTTTTATTATTTATTATTATATTGGGTATATAGGTAATGGGATATTCATATTATCTATAGGCTTAGTTTTTTAGGCGAGGTTCCCAAAACGACATATATTTTCGTAGCTTATTTTAGTTCTCATCAATACTATATATATTATCACTAAGCAGACCGTACTATTTGATTAATATGATGCAAAGACCTTGTAAATTTCGGTCCAGGGTCGCGCTTAGTGGACACGCATTGGTGCACGAGGGACACTAGGGGTTGATAAACCTCAGGGTCCTCAGGCCAAGAGATTTGCATTTGTTATGCGCGTGGTATTAACCTTCTCTCTTAGAAATCGATATCATTATCAAATAAATAGCTTCAATTCAAAGCAATATGAGATTGTTGAAGTTATAGTTAAGTACTTCTTTTGGCGCGATGGAGAAAAATTATAAGAGTGAACTTTTACGATGCGGCCGCGGCATGCGCGCGCACGGTCCTATATTACTTGCTCTGTTATGTGTTCTAGGTGGTATGAAAATTGATAACTATGTTCAAGTTGTAAATTCTAGGATTTTTTTTTCCATACGCCAAACAAGTATAACTTCTCACGCGTGTACATACACACAATCTTTTTTTTTAATCATAATAGTAGGTATGTTAATATCCTAATTAACGAAAGCGTCCAAACCAAATTGACGGTAACTAGGTACCTACAGACTAACATAGTTAAAAAAATATATGGGCAAGTAGGATGGAATATATGTAATATTATATTATCTTGTACTTTAGATGTAACTCAAATGTAACTAATTGGTACGATCTCTTGCGTTATTAGCCCCCAAAGGTCACTGGCATGTTGCGTGTTGTATTGTCAAAAGTTCAGGATCATTTAAAGCAAACTTAATAATATCCATCACATGAGTATGCTCTATTAAAATGCAATTTAGTAACCAATATCTGCAGAAAATTAAAATAAAATCTTTACAATTTTTGATTATTTATTTAACTACAGGTAAGTACCTAAGTACACTAGTTAACTAACTCTGAAAGAATTTTCATGCATTTTTGTAGCTTCCTTGAGCTTCTTATTTAAATATTTATGATACCTGAGCTGAATTATAGTTTAATTTCTAATTATAATTCAATTATTTCAGAAATTCTTGGGAGAGAAGAAACTAGAACTCTAGTAGGTACCTATTTATTTATGTTTATCAAGATATTTTAGACCTTCATCGAATGAATATTTGGTCTTTACACATCAGGATGTGATAGACTGATAGCAAACAAAATGTTTAACACCGAGGTCGATCGAAAATGGTAGTCTTGACTCTTGCCTCAATCATAAATCTACTTTAAATCCATTTCAGCATAACTTCATCCAACTTTAACTACTTATTGTTGTTCTAGTCAACGGTTGACTGATTTTATAAAAAAAAAGACGTGTTGCACTCGGGGACTACCGCGGTAAAGCTATTGCATAGCAATTAGCATGCCTTCGGGTTGAAGTCATGCTAATTGCTCCACACACCTCCGAGCCCGTCGGAGTGAGAGCGTGAGGTTTTTTCGTTACCTACGGAATTTCTTGATTCGGTCCTCGCGCTCAAGGCCCGCGATAGAAGCTATGCCATAGCTTAAAAAAAACTATTTGCGAATTATTCCATGGGTCGGTAAAGCGAGGAAACGAAACCGACCCATACCTACCTACTTCTACAAGTTATAATCTAGGTATGTACCTACTTATAAATTAGGTAGGTAGATACTATATTTTATCCGCCCGCGGTTTCAAACAAAGACCCAGTCACATAGTTCCCGTTCCTGTGGGATTTCGGGATAGGACCTATACCTATCCTATGCGTTAATCTAAGTTACCCTCTATAAGATAAGTGTCAAATTTCATTTTATTCGGTTCAGTAGTTTTTGCGTGCAAAGGCAACCAACATACATAATTATAGGTATACAAACTCACAAACTTTCGCATTTATAATATTAGTAGGATGACTTTTGCCATAAAATGTATTGTTACTTTGGTGAAATGATGTGTAACATTATAAATAATAATAGAAGCCAAAAATTGGTAATCGAAGTATCTGCCAAGATACAATCAATAGTCTAATAGGATTGAATTTAACTAGTGCTATTACCACACAGTACAGCTGACGCCATCTATAATTTACAATCAATAACATGTACCTATAAACCAGAGATGTAACGGAGCTTCGATTCCGGTTCCGTTAAGTCGGAACTTCCGATTATTATTACACTTTCGGTTCCAACTTCGGTTCCGATACTTTTGTATCGGATGTTAATCGGAGGTCGAACGAAACAAAGCGGGCGGCGCGCGACGGCCTGTGCCGAACAGGTTCATACATGTCGCGCGGGGAATCCCCCGACCCCCACTACGTGCACTCTATCATCAATTATTTTTTCACTTGTTATTATTTGTTACGCCCAAGACACGTTTATAGGTTATAGATAATTGTTTTGATTTTTGCGGCTTATTATCAATGAAAGTGATCTGTTTTTGTGTGGGATAATGAAACCTAAGTCCAGTTGTACAAAATTCCAGCCCCTACAATCAATTGCCCGGCAATATTTGTCATGTCCACCGGGCTCGGTAGCTAGCGAACAACTTTTTAGTGGTGCTGGCCTAATTTACGACTCTTTAAGAAATAGATTGGATGGGGACAAAGCATCAAAGCTTTTGTTCATAAAGTACAATACATTACTTTTGGAGTCCATTTTGATTTAATTTGCTTTAGCTATTGTTCATTTATTGTAATGTCACCAAATGTAACACGCTACTTTGGGTTTTAATTTTAATTAAACTTTAAATTCATTAATTTTATCTTTTGTTCATTTCGAATTATGCCAATTTTTTTTCACAGTTGTTTTTTATTTTATAATAAAAAATAAAAATGAAAAGAATTGACTATAAGTAATGTTTTATTTGTCCTTAAACAAACTGACCCTGCCTCCGATTTCGATTCCGATTTCGATTCCGATTCCGATAAACCAAATTTGAAAACTCCGATTCCGATTTCGGTTCCGATAAAACTACCTCCGTTACATCCCTGCTATAAACTTGGTAGCACAGTTGGTAGGTATAAACCATAACGTTGATTTTCGTTAGCTTGAAGAACACAAATTATTATTGTAAAGGTTTTTTTTCTCAAATTAAAGGGAGATAGAAATGACATAACTTTTTCAGGAATTGTAGCAATTAGCATTAATAAACATTATTTTCTAGTAGCTCAAATTGATTTTAAAAATAAATATAGGTATAGCTCAAACATATAAAAAATTCAACACTTTATAGTTGTGAATGCTTTAAGTCTTAATTAATCATTAACATTGCCATGATTCATTCATTTGTACTAGGAACTTAAATTTTATTGACCCTTAGTTCAATGTTCAACAGTTCAAGAATTAAACCCAATTATAAAAGTAGAAAACATACTGCAGTGAGAAACAAAAGAAAAAAACAAATTAAAAATGAACATTTTATTGGTACACTTATAAGATGATAATATACTGGAGTGCTCAAACTAGGCTACAAAACTGGAAGAAATCCTTTTATGTCGGGATATTATACTATGATTAAGTGTTTGTATTATTGTCTTAAACATTTGAGTAGGTATATAAACTATAACAAAAGTTATGAATAAATAGATTTCAAAATTGTTCTTAGCTATGCTAAATAACCCTATAACTATTGTGGCTATAACTATCTTATTAATATTTAGCTGTATTATATAAATTAAGCCTGTGACGTGCCTTATAGCTGTAAATAGATACCAAAAACTTCACAAAAAAATAATGTAAACATTTTAAAATGCATTTTTAAATGCTTTATATCTAACCTAATATTTAACGGCCTGGTACACAGTCCAAGTTACAATCAATATGTTGTATTTTTAAAGTGTTAAGATATTTACTATAAATTGAATTAAGTGTAATGAAATTAGTTTAAAAACTTTTTGGCATATTTCTAACCTTTATGGTGTCGATGACATTTTTCCGATTTTCCCTACCCGTCATACCGGGAGCCGGTATGGTCGACAGGAAGCGAAATTTTGAGATAGACTTTTACAATAATAATCAATTTAGAGTCATATTAGTAATATTTTGTCTTATCTTATATTAAATCTATTGTACTATTATAATTGAACTGTAAGTTGCAATGTCACAATAATTGTTTTATTCAATTACGAATTTTGATTTATATCTAGATACAATAATTATGATTACATACAAATACTTTTAATTAAAACTATCCAATTTGCTATTTTTCAGTGGGATATAACAACTTTTCATCATGTAACCCTAATACAGAATAAAAAAACAGTCTACATTTTGTGCAAAATGGAAAACTAAATAACATTTATTTATATTCTGTCTTTGCTGTCATTGAAAAACAAGTACTGAATACTGAAGATTAATACTTGCAAATATGCATGGCTACTTATCAACTGTATAATGTTCACAATCTTAAAACTAAGGAATGTTGAATTATAAATCAATCTTATAAAAAATGTGCACTAAAGTGCAAAATTTCAGTGGTTGAAATGTCAAGATATGTTATAATCAAGAGATGTACTATACTTATACTTATTTCCACTGATTTTCAGTCTTTCTATATTTTAAACAGTGAACACAATATAGTTCCTTAACATCTTTCTTAATTTTGTCACATTTTAGTAGTGGCCTCGAGGGAGCGCAATAAAGGTGCGCGGGCCATATACTAGAATCTGTCTTTAGAAGCATGCAAGTCAGGGTTTGTGAGGTATTGCAGCTCTTGCAATTCTTGGAATTTCTCATGGTCACGGATGTGTGCATAGTTAGCAGACAGACACATCAAATAGTGAACTAAACTTAAAATAACGAGAATGCAAGAAACCATTGCCAATATAAACATAAATTCAGCCTTTTCGACATAGTCTTTACAAAATAATTTCACTTTGTGTGCTTCACAAATCTTCATATCTTCTTGTCTTACAGAAGACGGAAACATAAAGTCAAATTGAGTAAAATCAATGCACGTCGATAAGTCTATGTTTCTAGGCTTCGAACAAAGCTTCCAAAATATCGTAAACAAGAATGTGGTGATAACCAGAAATCCGAGGAGAATAAGCCAGGTGAATGTGAGAATGTACGTGATTATCATGAATATTGCGCAAGATATTCTTCCACCGACTCTAGCTCTCCATGCCCGATAAACCTTTTGTCGAGTGGCACCTGTAGTTAGGCAACCTAAACATAACAACATGAAACCCAATGCAGCCATACAAGCACTACCGACGATGAATATCATCTGCAATGCCTCGATCCATATTAGACGAAAGTGAAAAACTTCATCGAACATCAAAATAGAAAGTGCCGATCCTCGATACATAGTTCCACAAAATACCCCCACGCCCAGACAACACATTATTGTAGCTATGAGAGTCGCATGAGGGATTCTCGTAAGGCAAGCTTGACACGTATCACCCATTGTTCCAAGTTATCACTTTTACGCAAAACAGAATAAAATCCTTGTTTACGTATTATCTACCTATTTAGAAATTTTAGGCTACAGTTGGAAGAAAGAAATGTTGACTGATCACTGATGTATCATATTTCACGCCACAGATATAAACACAACTGACAAATTCAAAGAAAAGCACAGATTATTAATCGTAAAACTATTAGTATGGAGTGTAGAAGTTTTAACACTAAAGAAGTGAAATTATTGTTCAAAAAATATATTTTAGTAGATAACATTTGAAATTACTTTTTTACATTATTAACCCCTCAGCTGTCGCGGCGCGCCGCCTCAAAAAGGTGCTGTCTGTCGGGCAAATTCGAGCTTTCGGCGCTGATTTGCCGATTTTTTTCGATATTAAAATTTGTGATTTAAACTTTAACCTGTGAGACTCTTGTAAATTTTGATGCTAACTAGATAACCAAACTTTATATTAGTTACCTTACTTACTCCCTGGCATGCTTATTTTACTTATTAGAAGCATTTTTTCCCACACATTTTGAATAAATGTTACATTGTAAAGAAAAATACTCATAAAAAATAATATCAAGGTATTTTAGATTTTTATTTTTGTATTTTCATACTAGAATAGACAATCTTTTGAGTGAATATAACAAAAACATAGGTTTATTTAATAAAAATTCGAGCAAGTTGATTATGAATATCATCGCTTATATACGCATGAGCATAAGCGGGCGCGATCTCCAATCATGTTCATACAAATACAGACTTTACAGGGTGCTCCAAAATGACAACATTTCAAAATTTTTTGCTACTTGTTTTTATTTTTATTTTAATCAAAACTAGATAAAAACTAACAGTAATTTTTACTTTTTGGAAATATTTAGGTTTTTATTAATGTTTAAAAATCGTCTTATTCCTAAATGACGTTATTCTTATAGTGGGCTTTGTTCTAACGTCTGTATGTATAACGTCTCCACATGTCTAATTTATTTTCTCTTAAAATTTGCATTTAAGAAAATTTTTTTTGTGGTAACAATAGCATTATGAAGAAATGCTTTTTTTTTCTTTCATGCTCTTAATTATTATCTATACATATAATAAATCTGTAGAAGGGTCAATTCTGTACATTGAAAATATAAATAGCAGGGGGTGTTACTGGATCGATACCAAGCCCAAATATGTGATTAAAAAAATTATTGTCTGTCTGTCTGTCTGTATGTGAAGGCATCACGTGAAAACTAAGGTTTCGGTTTCGATGAAACTTGGTATAATTATACCTTATTATCCTGGGCGTAAAATAGGATACTTTTTATCCCGGAAAAATACGTAGAAAAAAATCTTAATTTTTTCCGTGCGGACGGAGTCGCGGGCGGAAGCTAGTAATCGTATAATATGAAATGTTGTCCAACTACAAATCGAAAGGCACTGTATCCATTCAGAAAAATGTCTAAGCTGTACAAATGTGAAATCTACATTTAATTATACCATAACTTAATTATAAACCGTTACATTTAATTTATAAATCAAAAATTTACGGAAATTTGAGTTTGAAACATTTTTTATAAAATACAGCTTTTGTAAAGGATAAAAATCAATAAACTTAAAGATTCAGAATAAATAAACAATTACATATAAATGATATTATACATCTAAATGTTATACTTATCATTCTAAAAATCAACAAATAATAGGAATCAGAAAACATACTAAATGAAAATTATTATATTATGTCCCTAGTTGTATAGAAGAAAGAATCGTATCATATTATTGTTTTATTAAAAAAATGAACGTTATGCCTTAATAAAATTAACGCTCCCAATCCTATTTATGCATATAACTTAGCCACGCGTTACTCAAATAATTTTGTCCGTGAGCTAAATTAGCTTATGAGTAAATAAATAGTACAGAGATTCTTAAAAAATATCAATCATCTAACGGATTGAAATAATAGGTAAGTACTTAAATAAATTTTATTTAACTGATAGCACTATAAAAAATTGTTATGAAGCTTTGTGTCTGTACTATTTATATACTCATGTGGTTGTAATGTGTGATGTTGACGCCAACATTGGCCAATTAATAGGAATATTTGCAATTTAGCACAAATAACGTCGAACAGAACGAACTTCTGTTCATTATTTCTTGTAATATATCGAACACAACGACCGCCTTGAGACGACGATTTATTACCACGAGGTTCCACTTGAATTTGATCAGGAAAGTGATGAAAGCTATCCAATCTAGTTTTTATTTTACTTCAATACATGCAGTATTTCCAAGCATATTGTAATTAAGATATAAACTAATCGGTAAAATTGTATTAAAATCGGTTCAGTAGTTTAGTCCTAACTACTAAGTCCGTAGTACACAAACGGCATGGAACTTAAAAATATTTTGATTGGAATAAAATAAAACGTAATGTGTAGAATTTCATGAAGAATCCTGGTATCAGGAATTAAAAGCTGCAAATTCCCAGACACTGATCGTGTAAGTATTATTATCTGTTCATTTGACAAAGTATACAGAGTTATATTTTCTTGATTTCAAATACTGTTACGTCCTATTGTTAAAGTAAGCCTTGGAGTGTCTTGTCTTCCATTGCCACAAGGATCGTTGTTCCATTTGAATTCTCTTTTATTGATACTCAAATGCTTACGAATCGGAAAAAGGTAATCCTATCAAATAGTTACTTAGATATTTTTATCTTCAAATGAAAATTAAAATATCAAGGTGGAAGTTTATTTAGGGTTACCTAACAAATAAGTAATTATTGATTATGTAGTTTTAGACAGCAATGTGATATCTTCAAATAAAAAAATTGCTTTCTTCTTCTGGGTAATAGAAGCAGTTTTGACACCAAAAATACAATAATTGTTATCGCTAGTCATTTACAAAATGAGAGGATAGATTTATATTTTCAGGCGTACTGCAAATGATGCATTTAATTCGTTTTATTAAATCTGTAATGTTCCAAGGCTATTTAAAGTCATGAATGCAAAAAAATAATCGTCTTCAGACAGCGATCTACATCTATAACGTTCTGCCTACGAATGTACTACATATAGTACATAAGAATAAAAAACTCGCACACCGAGGGCTCCGAACAAACCAATTTTTTATTATGTTGTAACTCTAAAATTTTATGATTTTTGAAATTATTCCTCAATCTGCGCTATAAGATCTTATTTTACCCCAATTTCAAAACTCTACGTACACGGGAAGTACCCTGTAGGTGTCGATTCCCTTGCTAATGTCGAAATTTGCGAAAATTTGCAGCATAAACGGCTGTATCTTTTGATTGCGTTGGTTTATAAGTTTGATTTTTTCGCAGCTTCAATCGACTCAAGTAATCAATATAAATTTCAGTTAAATGTCACATTACGCGCTCCTTATAAAATGGGTCTTGACAGACAGACAGACAGATGGGCAGATGGGATGGACAGACGTAATCTTATTAGGGTTCTGGACCCTTAAAAACCAAACCCTTTGAGATGCAGCCGTTAATACTGCAATTTTTAGCAAATTTTGACATTTGCAAGGCAATCAAAACCGACAGGGTACTTCCCAAGTACATAAAATCTTTAAATTTGGTAAAAAGCAATGTTTTATAAAAACAGATATAAGAATAATTGCAAAGAACATTATTTTTTAATTGCCATTTACAAATAAAAAAGTACTTAATAATTTCAACTTTCAACTAATATGAACGCCTACGTGTATTAACTTGATATTCACATTTAAAACTCAGATTTACAATTTAAAAGATACCTACAGCATAATAAAAAAAATAAGTATGTACGAAGCCCTCGGTGCGCGAGTCCGACTCGCATTTTGCCGGCTTTTTATTTTTTCTGAAACTTAAGGTTCCCCAATAAATAATAATATGTTGTATTTGTATGAAGGTAAGAATATGTTGTACAATTAAAGTGTTAAATTTCTTTTTGAGTTTGTCCTACACAAATTACATAGTATCACTTTGTCCTATATATAGGTCATAGTGAAAACCATTGTTCCCTTGTTCATTGTTGTTTGTAGGTTTTTTTACTATTTTTCCAGCATATATACACTTTTAACCATAATATACTAAAACTAAAAGAAAGAAAGAAAATGTGTCTCTGGAATTTTTTCGTAAGCAGGTTACGGACTATAATTTTTGTAGTTGATTATGTATATCGTTTTTAACCTGAGAACACTTATAAATACCACAAAAACGATACCTTTCAATGTAAACAAAACATATTATCATTTACATTTTATTTTGTATGAAAATGAAAAATTTAATTGCAGACGAAATTTAAAAAATAGTGACGTTGAATTTGTGAACATCCTGTATGCGGATTTTACGGGGAAATTATTGTCGGTTTTGATTTGAAAACGAAATATCTCTAAAATGGAACACAGTATCAAATTTTGAATTATATCATTAAAATCTTCATAAAATTTCTCGTAAAGTGATGTAAAGAACAAATACAATATGTAAAAAAAAATATGATTTACCAGGGGTCAAAAACTAAGCAACGTACAGTTAAGTGATAGATACATATTTGAAACCATTATTTATGGTATAATTGTTGGTAATTTTCATTATTTCGGCACATAAACATTAGGTTATATAGTCAATAATAATAAAAAGACCAATAAACAATTACCGTTTTTCAACTTTCCGCAAAATTTTACATTTTGTAAAACTTTAAAAGTTAAAAGTTACTCGACTAAAGTATGACATAATTACTGTTATATTTCGAATATTTATCGGTCAAATTATTATTGGATGGACTTTAAATATTCAGTAATTCATAAGCTATCAACTAAATAGTCGTTTATGCAGATTTGAACTATATTTGCGTTACAATGAGCCAATTTCTGACCGGCGGTGATTTGGCACAGATCTGTGCCCCGACAGACTACGGGTACAAAATTTTTGGCACAGATCTGTGTTCCGACAGACGAGGGTTTAAATAAAATATTTAGAAATCTTTGTATCAGATCATCGTGTCTGGACGATACAGAATAGCCACGTCGAAATGACGTTTAAGTTGACAGTTAAAATTATTACTCAAATATTTGATGTTTCCACTTTGAAATAGAAACATATTTTAAAATTTTGTCCAAACAATAATTATCAATAATAATTATTTATAAGAAAACCTTTTGAAGCGTAACATTTACATTCCAGGGACTTAGTGTCGGCTGCAACAAAGACTAAAACTTATTCGTCAAGGATAAATAAAATAATTAACTATTTTATGAAGCTCTTGCCATGGAGGTACTTTATCATCAGACCAGTCAATTAATACAAGAAACTACTGATTTATTTCATAAACTTGATAATGATACTAATCCAGAAAAAATTGAAAATGATATTCAATTAAGGATAAACCAGATTAATGGGTAAGAAATACCTATAATCTTAAATTTTTCCTATGTTATGATGGAAATTGATTAATACGCGCATTTTTTAACTTTCAGGAATTGTGAGAAACTAGATATCATGGTGTTTAAAACACCTATCAATCAAAGACCTATGGCAAAGATGAGGGTGGACCAACTTAAATATGACAATAAACATATACAGGTAGTCAATGAATACAGTTAATTGTGATAATTTTATTAATATTAAAGTTTAAAGTGATTGCAAAACTTTAAAAATGTTCTAGAACTTCTAACAGAACTTCTACATCAAATCACATTCATTGTGCAATCATTTATTATATTAATATCATCATTTGTTGTGCAATTACAGGCGTCACTAATAAATGCTCAAAATAAAAGACGAAGGCGGGAACAAGAAAGGACAGAAAGGGACCAGTTGCTAAGCAGACGTTTTGGGAATGATCACATGGCTATCACTGTGGATTATATGGCACAGGAAAATTCATCATTGCAGAACTCACATAGGAATGTTGATGAAATGTTACATACAGGTTTGTTATTTCATGTTTGAATTAAAAATTTCAGTTTCAGGGCTAGTGCATACATGCAACTTTTAGTTCAACTATTTTGTTGTTAAGTATATAGCGATAAATGAACGGGCACTTACTGTCAACTCGATAGTTGAATGATAATAAAGTCAAAATGCTGTCTGTATTGGTTTGCTTTTGATTAAAAAGTTGGACAACTATTGATCACGCGCTCATTATACATATATTACTGTACTAGTTTCATAACTTCTCATATAAGTTCTATGTACATAATCATACTATATTCAATCATTTTTCTCTGAGACGTGTTTGAAGTAATAAATTAAAATACTATTACATATCAATCCATATAAATATTTATTTTGTATCATTGTATTACGTTCCTCAAAGCCTAAATTAGTTCAGCTAAAAGGTAACACAACATTCAGGTACAAAGTTCGCCGGGACAGCTAGAAGTTGATACAATATGACTGTTCAGTCTCGCTTGAGCATTGGAAGCAGATTTAAGTCTTAATTGAATCTGCATCCAATTCCAAAGCGGATATTGATGATACTTGCCAGTGTTGTAGGCGTAGCTAGTTACATGAGCTTAAGAAAAACTTTTGCCATGGGTTTGTCAAATTTAAAACTATTAGTCAGTTCAATAAAGAAACGAATCTTCAATGGCGGCCAAAGCTGACTTTGACAGATGGTAGGATCAGCAAAAAAGAAAATAAAAATAACGTAAATTGATAATTATTTTATTAATTATTTCAAATTGTTTGTTGACAAACTTTTTTGTTATTGTATTTGTGTATTTATACGAATTATCATATTTACGTATACAGAATGTAATAAAATCCCCATAATACTTGTAATAAGCCCATAAAACTGAACAACTTTTCCCAAAGAACATATTTTGTCAAATTCCAATAAAACATTATTTACTTTCGAAAATGCATACTTGTCATTGTAAATTTATGATAAAAACTAATATAGGGAAAATCAAATACATTTTAGTGATTTTATTTTTCCCTTTTTTTTTGCATACCGTACGGCCGTGTGTGAGCGAGAGGGAATGATAAGCGCCGCCATTGAAGATTCGTTTCTTTAAAGAACTGACTAATACCTGCCGACTCAACCATTTTACACATAAATCATATTATTTTATTTAAAACTATTAAAAAAGAAGCACTCCAATATTGTTCCAAAGTTCAAACATTGTCATAAATTAACAAGTGATAAATTGTCATTATTTGATGGAATTGAAAAAACACAGGAAATCTGTAGAGAGAGAAATATGTACATTTTCTTTGCATTGTAAAAATGTTGCATCTATACTAATATTACAAAGCTGAAGAGTTTGTTTGTTTGTTTGAAGGCACTAATATCAGCAAATACTGATCCAATTTGTTGTTAGATAGGCCTCCCTTTTATCGAGTAAGGCTATTGGCTTTATATTATTACAACAAGACCAATAAGAGTGGAGCTATTGCTCCACTCCTATTGGTCTTATTGTAACAATACTTGTTGGGTAAAACTGTGGGGCACAGCTTGTTATCTATAATTTGAATGATTTTATGCAACATTTCAGTGCGAGGGCGGCCTTACAATGCTTCTTATTGGGCTTTTATATCCATACTAATATTATAAATGCGAAAGTAACTCTGTCTGTCTGTCTGTCTGTTACTCAATCACGCCTTAACTACTGAACCAATTTGCATGAAATTTGGTATAGAGATATTTTGATACCCGAGAAAGGACATAGGCTACTTTTTATCTTGGGAAAATGACGCAATCCCGGAAATCCCACGGGAACGGGAACGCGTTTTTCTTTGACTGCGCGGGCGAAGCCGCGGACGGAAACCTAGTTTAAAATAAACCACACAACAATTTATTCAATACTAATTTCTCATATAATTTTACAATACAACCAATTTTTTTAATATAGCGCCATCTAGTTTCAATTGAAGTAAATATAAGCAAATCAATGGAGAATTATAAAAAATTCTGTTGCTGCCTCTAAATGCCTAAAAATTTCAATTTCTTTTTGTTTCAGTGTATGAAACAAAATGAAACTGAAATTATTCCTTATATATTATAAATAAAAAATCTGAAAGTACCTCTGTCTGTCTGTTCCTCATTTACACCTAAACCACTGAGGCGATTTAGAAGACATACACCATAGTTATTTCCCGAAAATTCCCTGTGAGCGGGAACTATGCGGGTTTTTCTTTTGAGTATGTGGGTCAAGCCACAGGTTAGTTAATTAAAATGTGTAAAATATATTTTTGTGAAAGTAACTTAAGCTTATTACCTTACATACCTAAATACTTTCTCATTATGAATATATTATCAATGTATGTGTTTCTATTCTTTCTTTTTTTGTATAGAAAGAATAGTTTGCTCATGAATAACTAAAATGTATATTTGCTTATAAGGAGGTGAGATGACTTTAATGGTGTTAATTGTGAGTGTATTAAAAAATAATTAAATTCAAATTTGGCGTCAAATTATGTGTTCTGAAGTTTTAGTGCGGTTTCCTATTTGTTAAATCCTTTTTTTTAAATGTTTTTTCGATTAACATTGCTATTAATACTATAAGCAAATAATTAAAAAAAGGACCCTCTGCCATGCTATGCAAAATTTCTAAGCAAATTGCAGATGAGTATGTATTATTCTAAAATTGCATTTTGGCAGATGAGTTATAGAATGTTTGCATAGGTATTCCATCTTCTACATTCCAACTGTTAGACCATAAACGTTTCCGTAGCAAATAGACTACTATTTGATACGCATAGTAAATACTATTACTACGCGTATGTAATTATATGCTTGTGACATAAAAACTTGCTCCGTAAAAAAACACACAAGTAACTGATATTTCAAATAAAAAATGAATCTATGAATGAACGTGATAAATAAGGACTGAGGCGCCTTTTAAACGTAAAGTATTTATCGTGATTCATATGTTTAGTTTCTATTGATACTTGATAGATGTCTGCTTTTATTGATGGCACCAAAACGATAAGATATTCAGAAAAATAATCCCGCAAAACGTGGGATGCGTCCCGCATGTCACAATTGAAAAGTGTGAAAGTTTTATTGAAGTGATACTTCTTTAGGCGCGTTGGGAGTAAAATTTTAATGCGATGTAGTAAGGCGACGATTTTGGTAGCTTTGAATCTTGCCAAAGAAGTTTCACTTCTGACACATACGCTCGGCACACACGCTCTTTTTATTTTCGTACGCTTTCGGTTGAGTATCATTGCTATCTCTGTTGCGCGTATTAAGCAAGGGGAAAGAGCGCTTGGACAAGAAACAATAAGTTTGGAGGACGATATAAGATAGATAGCGCCTAGATCTGAGGACGTCGGAAAAATCTGCACATAGAAACGGCAATTTTGTACAAAAGTCCCGCATCCAATGTTCAAAAAGTTGACCAGCTTATACAAGGTGAAAGGTAAGATATTTGACAAATTTAGACAGGAGCTTCTACTCATGAAACTGAACAACTTTTGTTCTACAACTTTGCTGAATTCGTAGAAAAAATTTTTCTACGAATGGAAATCTGTCAGCTGATTAGCGAAGTTTCCTTACAAAGTCCAATTTTTTTTTACGAATTCAGCAGAGTTGTAGAACAAAAGTTTTTCAGTTTCATGAGTAGAAGCTATTGTCTAAATTTGTCAAACGTCTTACCTTTCACCTTGTATATTATATTCAATAATCACCACATTTCGTGATATAAGTATACGTATTAAATATTGGCGTTAATCAGTATGCTTGTTTCACGTTCAACAAATACCACGATACATTTGTGTTTATTGGCGGAACACAGTGAATAATTATTTACCTGTAATTGGCGCCATAAGTAGGTAATATGTCACCGTAAAATTATTTACATTAAAATCACCAGATTAAAAACTAGCGACATGGTAATCTGTCGACAAAATGTGATCCGTAACATGAATGAACGAATGAAAAATTATTTATTGTAGGTTTAAGCAATACCATATAGCACAATTTAAAACAATAACTTATTTAACAATGTACAGAGGGCGGCCTTATCGCCGACGAGATCTATGCCAGGCAACCTACGCTGCTTACAATTTAATGCGTTATTTTATTAAATGTAAAGCAAAAAAATTAATCTGTAATTAAACATTAACTGTATAATAAATAAAAAAAAAAATATAAATTAGGCACATACGTTCAAAAAAAATCATAATCTACAAAATTTTTTCTTTACGAAATTTTATATTTGGCAAAAACGTGTTTTTCTTAAATATTTTTTTATTTTTTTTGTGCAGAAATACTTATAAAGTAAATTAATAATTTTATCTAAAAAAAAATGTCGTGACCTATCTATGTTTTTGAGCGATGAAAACTTTAAAGATACTTTTTAATTGCATATTGGTATTTGCAACAATTATTATCCACAATTTAAGATTTATATCTCTTTGCCTACAATATAATATCAATAGGAAGTAATAATAAAATTATTTTAAAAGATCGTACTATAAATTGAAGGAGTTAGGTATAGTATGCGCGAACCAGCTACAGGCTTGATTTTAATGACAATTCGTCAGTAACAATTAGGTACCTAGGTACCAAGTACCAACTGTATTATTTTATTTAATAGGTACTGATTTGTAAACATCAGTATGCCGACAGAAAAAGAATGAATAATAAAAACGTTAGAAGTTAGAAACACGTGATTATGTAAGTAATGTCCATATTTTAACAGAGGGAATATTTAATTATTTAATTGTTGGCTGAGTACGTGGCTCATGCAAACATATAATGAACACAACTGATGCGTTCAAAACTCGACGACAGTACACTTCAGTGGTTTCCCGTATAATCTTAATTACTATTGGAACAAGTTCAGTTGGTGTGTGTCCATAGGATAGTGAAGACAATATTTCGTTGGTGTATATCAAGTGTAATTATAATAGTTTCAACATAATAGTTTTGCCTCGGCCGTATTGTGTTAAATCAAAGGAAGGTGGAAGTGTCGATTTATGAACGCAATTTGACGTCTTCGTGTATTTCAATAGGTAACAAATAATTACTCACCACATTTTGAATTGTCATTCGCGTCCGGTACACCTTTATTTTTTATCACTGAACTATTTTGCGTATAGAAGATTCACTACGAAAAATATCTATCGATAGAACCAAGCCATTCTATTTATTATATGGTTTCAATAAAAACGAGTCCGATCAAAGTCGCGCAAAGTTTGTTCCACACTATTCTAAACAACATCTACGATACAAGTAGTTAATTATTATCACGTTCGAGGTAATTAAATGATTGCAAGCCTTTGAGATTTCTGTTCATGGGAACTGCACGATGCTCTCAAATTATCGTCAGCAGTCAGCACCGAGATTTAGGAATATGACTCGGCGATATCTACCTTCGTAATATTTTGTATTTTTAAACAACTCTGCAATGAAGGTAAACTATTTAACCTTGACAATAGATGTCGATATAGGTATTTGTCGAAACCTGTTATGTTAATTATTTATAACTGTGTTTAGGTGATATTAATTAAATATATAAATATGAATGTTTGAATTTGAATAAACACGTCAACAAAGTTTTAGAAATTATTTGATATGACGTTGTTTTCTTTCAGGTTTGAATGATTTTAGTTTTACTCTTACTCGTAACTAACAATATTATTGATATAATATATTTTATACAATCTATTGATTATAAACCAATAATTATTATTATTCCATCGATTGAAAATTATGGTAACGTACCTATTGTATAACCTAGACCTAGAGTTAAACAATAGCGCTTTTTATTATATTCCTATCATATAGGTATTATGCACAACAGAATTATTGGTATTTTGTTGTTAATTACCTTTATGTATTATTACTTATTTCTGACTTTTGAGTAATGGCAGTCCGAAAAATAGTTATATACCTAGTCCTTGGATAGATGCACATACCTTAACTCTCTATGTATGTAATATGTATTAAATATTTTGGTAAATCATTTGTTAATAAAAATTAAGATATACCTAAGTAAAACAGAACATAATCAGAAGTTTCTAAACAAGCTATGATGAGGAACTTTTCACATAAGTCATAATATTATACGTCTGTATGTTTAAACATCGTGAGTCGATCTGCTTATATTTGCGAGTACCTTTTTTCCTTTTCAAATATCTATGCTGGGTGGGTAGGGCGCCGCGCCGTGACAAAAAAACTTAACATGAAACTACGTCGCGATCTGATAAAGATTGGGAACCCCTGCATTATCCAATTCGTTATTCTGCAATATACAATAAAAAACAAATGCCACCTTAACGAACATTAAAGGAGTGAAATATGTTTAACAGTTATTTTTTTTCAGGATCAAATATTCTGGAGACGCTTCGCTACAACCGCGAGACATTAAAGGGTGCCCACCGCAGGCTTATAGACTTGGCTAACACATTAGGGCTATCCAATGCAACAATCTCCCTTATAGAGAGGAGGGTCTCTCAAGACAAATACGTGCTTTATGGTGGAATGTTTGTAACGTTATCTGTGATTGTCCTCGTTATTATATATCTAACATAGATAATATATTGTACCTATTCGCTTGTAAGACATTTATTTTTTAAGAATATTTATCGTTGCTACGTTGTATTGTTTATGTGTATAAAAGGAATTATAATTAAATAGATTATACCTACCGTTACTTGTTTTCTTTGTGAGATCATCATAATTTAATTTTAAAAATAAACCTATTGTTTAATAGTTAAATGGTAATTATTCTAATGTGATTCCTCTGTGCGCTCGACATTTGATGTGTTGACGCAATTACACAATTTATAGTTAATAAATTGCATTGATTGTTATATACTTACTAGACTTAATTAAAAATACATTATTCCCAGTTACTTTAATGCTATCGAGTAGCAACTTAAAGGCCAAGGTTTTACAATAAAATTGAAAAGTATTAACTAGGTACCTTCAGTTTATGTTATGGTAATATGCTGATTTATAAAATCTAACTACTAAAATATTTTAAATTATAATATTATGTATGTAGTTGTATAAAATTAGCATTATGAATTATGATGCGAAAATCAAACGGACGATGTTATTTAGAAGTGCATAATATTGAATATTGCCTCTATTTTTGTATGCTATCCGGTATTACACAAGCGGCCGGTAAAATCTTTGTAAATAGCTGCGAAACAATAACGTTATGTTTTTGATCCACTGGCTACGCCGTTGAATGTCATGGACTATTAATTTATATGAAATTAATTAATTTATAGGTACCTAGGTATATATAAGCTAGTGCAAAATTAAAGCAGCAATTATTAATAATCAAATTATTATTTTACCGGTGAAAGTCCTACTATATAATAAATAATTATGAGGTCAATGGCCATAGCAGACGGACACATATCATTTTTGTTATAAATAATCGATGCGTTTATATCTGTGTTATTTACGTCCTCTTTACTTCATTAATTTTCTTTGTTTCATTTAAACCGTAGGTCTGGATTATCCTCGATTGTAGCATGTAAATCTTTAATTGGATAGTGAGAATACCTACGTAAAACAAACAAGGCCGCTTAGATAATATGTAAATAAAACGCTAAGCTTAGCGTTTCATAGCTATGAACAGCTGATAATCCTATTCGTGGACACGAAACGCATACAAAGATACAGATGCCTGCGTGCGATTTCTTTGTTGCAACTTCGATGCATATTATTTATTTTATACAAACTCCTCACAGCGTTTATAACAATATACAAATGAATATACACTATACCCACTATCTGAGATGGAAAGCATGGTAATTTATGATAGAAATAGTCAATAGATTAGTTAGGTTTTAGACTCTGCGGGCAAAGCCGCGAGCGGAAAGCTAATGCATAGATAGTACAATAAACCTAGGTACTAGTTACCATTATTACGAGATGGTTCGATAGTGATTTGCTGATTTTGCAATCGAAATATTTTATTTTTAACTGAATTCTTGTTTTTTTGAAAACTTTATAATAGTTTATTGCACCTTAAATATTTACCTACTTTACACATCATCAGATTTCAGTAAAATAAAACACAACAATCTCTCAATCATTTATTTCATATAAAAATATCAAATCATTTCTCGCGTCCATCTGGATCGCAGCAAGGCATCTTCGGAGTAACGTGTGGGCACGCGAAGGCTACATCTTCCTTCTTCCTGACGCATGGTCCCGTGGCTTCAGGTGGAGGGTTCACGCAAGTGTCCACGTCAGGATGCGGCTCGCGAGGGTAGTCCGCTACTCGGAGCGCGGCTGGCGATATTTCAGGCACATCGCGCCTGTATTTCTTTACGGCTTCGTACGAATCGGGAGCGAGCCGCATGAAGTTGGGTACCTGGGGAGATAGTAAGCAACTTAATAAGAGAGGTGCTGTGGTAAAATTTGTGTATTTCCTTAATAACAAATTACAAAATATCTCTCAAATTAATTATACATATCATATCATAATTCCTATAGTTCTAAAATATGATGCCCTAATAAAATTTTCACGAAATATTTGAATTAACTGGTTCAAAAAGTCTATTGAAACACAGTTGTAAACGCATTCCATTTCCACTCGCAATATCAATTTCGAAACAGGAATCAAATAAAAGCATTCCTCATTGCATTCAATTCAGCTAAAAGGCAAATTGCAGTGTACCCACGTGCAATATCTCTTTCAGTTCATGCATATTTACCGGCAAATTCAATTTGGTGATTCCGACAATTTAATTGCACGATAGTTACTGCGCTCATACGTTGGACACATGTCCCAAATAATCCAGCTCTAGTGGACAGATGCAAGCTAATTAATAAATACACTGGTGAGTCCAGTGATATAACGCGTCACAAATGGGAAAACAGGGGTTCTATAATTATTGTACACAAATGCAGATGATGCAACTTTTTAATTAGTCTTATAAATCAATGTTGAAGTGTTTCGTGTCGCAACAGATATTTAATGTGGCTATTATTAATGTACTATTAAATATGATAGATATACTTCCTTAGTTTTAAGTAAGTATATGTAGTTCCATTCTCTTTACAGAAGTTGGCCGAAATACCTATGTGATTTTCTCATTTTCATAAAACGGTCAAGTGGCTCTTTAGCTCGACATTTGCGGAAAGACAAAGCAGTTCTTAAGTACAATGTAAGTATCTGTCGCAAATGATTTATTCATTTTGTAACCTGTATGAGACAAGTCTTCAACTGGTCTGCCTTTATACTTTTAAACCCACATTCCTAGTACCTACTTCCAGTACCTACATAAATCAATTTACAATAATTGTCATGTCGTGAGCTTTACGGCTCGACTCTGGTCTCTGTACTTGACCCACACCAAAATATTTAGGCACGACTTCTGTAAGTTTGAACTCTGAAGCTAAAGATTTTAGATAGTGAATGTAATTCTATCTCATATGCAATGATATTATATATAGAAACAAGAGGTAGATACGTTACCAACGCACCAAAACGTAAACCGTGAATTGGTCCTAATTGGGACCAGTGGAATCAGTCAGATTGTGACTTGTGACAGCGAACGCACATGCTGATATAAACGTTAAAATTATCAATAATGCCTTCTTGTGTGTTCAGAAAGTGCACAAATTACGATAGTAAAATAAAGAAAGATAGAGGGATATCATATCACAGGTAAATGTATTAAAATATTATAATTTTAGAGCAAAAATAACAATTTGCAATTATTAATGAATGACACTTGCTTGACACTTGTATTGAAATAATGAAAGGGATAAAACATTGCTTCAATCACTAGTGTGACAAAGCTAGCGCACACTGTGTTCAAAGATTATCATGTAGATACGATTATTGAAAATAGAACGGTTATTTTATTAATTTCGATTTGGGTAAATACTTGATAATTTTTATATTTAAATCCACACAGTGCATGTAATTAACAAATATATCTATTTATTATATACAATGAAATCGTGATGGCAAAAATGTTTGTTTGCAAAAATGATGTTGAATATACGTATACATAAAAGAAAAGATTATCGCTACTGACGAAAAATGCTATTTGCTTTTCTGTAAATAGCTATTGAACATAAATTTTATTTGTGTTTTAGATAAAAAAGGCTTATACTTCATCCTTTCTTTTATTTCATACTTTTTTTCATCTAGGCACCACTATTATTATATCCTACAAGTTGGAGTGATGACCTTGTACGGGTTCCGGGAACTGCCTTGAAACGAATAGCGTAAGATCGGTCCGTATGGAGTTCTATAAGGAGGACTATGCTCAGCAGTTGGTGTTTATCGGGTGAAATGATGATGACCGAAAACGAACACCACAGCTAGTAATAAATGCTTAATACAGTTATATCTCCAAAAAAGTTTTTTTCATTTTAATAAAACTTCATAATAATAATTAAATAGTAAATGAAATTGTCACATTTGTTTACGTGTGCAGGAAACGAAACATCTATAACATTGAACCTTCTGTGTCGTTAGTCTATGCCAATTGCCATGGCAACTATTTGTTTATTTATATTTAATTGGTGAATTCTTATGACTTTTGCTTACACCTGCGCGGAAGTGACAAACTATCTTTGTCTTTTTTGTTTATATCATTTTATTATAGCCATCTCTCTTATACAGTCTGTCAATGTAATAAATTATGTAAAATGAAACTTGTATTTGTGTGTGCCTGACACTGCATATGAAGCATTTTTTTTGGATATATTGTGAGTATATAACGTATCTATACATAAAATATCATTGCTCGTATGGTCATTTCTATATCATGTCAATAAAAAAGCAGTATTACCTCCTTGCAATCAACATCATAAGTTCCCAGATAGCCGGGTAGATGTGGTTTAGGGACCACCTCCTCCCCAGTGGCCCGCTGCGCCTGTTCGCTCGGTATGATCTCGTACGGACACTCATTGCGCTCACGTCGCTCAGCACGCTCATGAGCATCCTGGTTAAAAGTAAACAATATATTATCATATGTTTTAGAGATTGCTAGATAGTTAAACGCAAGTACCTAACTACTGTATATAACTACTGTATGTACTGTATACTGTATATAACTAGTGTATATAGCCTTTTGCCAGACTCCATACCTACCTAATATTACAGTTGACAAAAAATAGAGGCGCTATTAACGTAGTTGCGAACATCAACTTTGCAATGTTTGGTCAATTTGGCATAGACATAAGTATCAACACACATTTCCCCTCGTCCCCCTTAATCCTTATAAAAAATATCATACTTAATAATCTGATGATGATGAATCTAAATAATTATGCAAATTTAATACTGGTTTAATTTTATCGCGAAACTTAACGCTCTGTGTGACAGAATTATACAAAAAATCACAACCTAAACTAGTTACCTACCTAACCAAAAACTTGAATTATTCATAAAATATTCCTCAAAGAAGTTCTTAGTATTAATTTTTACACGTTTCGCACTATGAACCTACGACTATTAATTTAATAAATTATTATTTTGCAATAGAAAAACAAAAAAATCCGTGAGACAATCCTAAAAATATAGGAGTAGGTAGGTAAAAATATAGGTAGGTAGGTAGATACACTGGTTATCAAAAGAATCGACCCATGCAAATCTATTCATATAAGATAATATTATAAAGCTGAAGAGTTTGTTTTTCTGTTTGTTTGACCGTGCTTATCTCAGTATATGTAAATTAATTTACGAGTAAGTAGTAGGTACATTTTTTATATCCAATTCATAATCATATGAATCACATAGCAGCCATTTCTAGTTACAGATAAACAGAGCACGCCCGCACGTATCCCACAAATTTCAACTTGTTTAATATTTGTTTTGAATTGCTACGTTTCCAAGAAGAAAGTACATCCTTACTGTTTGCTTGTCTTTCTATCAGGTCACAATAGAGCAATTTTTATATCTCGACTTACATTCTAGAGGGGTATAAAGGCTATATTTGCATAGGTAACATCTAATTCAACATCTAGTTCGTAAACTAACATTGTTTAACTACGAAAGATACTACTTGACTATATAGTGTCGTTTTAAATGACTAGCTGTCTTCCGCTGTTTTACCCGCTGTGCTCCGCTCCTGTTGGTCTTAGCGAGATGATATAAATAATTTTTCAAATAGGACCAGTAGTTCCCGAGATAAGCGCGTTCAACAAACAAACAAATTCTTCAGCTTTATAATATTAATAGTATATAGATACTACGAACGATACTACTATAATATCGTTATGAACGATAGAGAACTTACAGCATCTCTGTATCTCTCGCAATAGTCCTCTTCCTCATTGAAGTGTGGTTGTTGGCCGGGCGGGTAAGATGGTCTGGGCGGCTTCTCTCGATGTTCGTCCGGCGCCGCACCGCTGAAACACACCACCTTCTGGTGGTCCTCGCGAGCGGCACCAGACTTTAGGATGCCTTTCAGTGGCTGTATGTTCTCGCATGTTGGGTTACTGTTAATAAAATTAATTATAAACTAACTGCCCCAGCAGATGTTGTTCTGTCCTATTGAGTATTGCCCCTTATGGTTTCTATCCATAAGGACATTACTGTACCTTAAAAAAACTGTTAAAAATATGCTGCATATTTTTTGAAGTGAAAACTTCTTTAGCGGCGTTGGGTATAAAATCCTGATCGAAAAAGCGTAAGACGGATGTTTTTTTTTTAGCCCTTATATTCCATGCGTAAGACGGATACCATTCCAAAATATCAAACATGCTGAACGGTAATAATAATCAAGTTTTCACTTCTGCCGGCACTCCCGGAGTGCAACCCGTCTTTTTTTCTTTAATTTACGAAGTGAAGAATCGTTTATGGAACACGTTGCTAAATTCTTAATTAGGTATGTGTCTGCAAAATGATATTTTTTTAAGTGGAATCTTAGTATAATTTGAGAATCAGCGTTATTATAAAAAGAGGATAATAATTATATTTTGTAGATGTAATTTATGTGTGAATATTCAAATAGACCGTACAGGTAGATAATATTATCTATTGTTATTTTTCATATTAACGGAAGTATTAAAAATCAGAAAAAAGACAATTATGGTTTTTGCGATTGTTAAAATTATATATTTTTCTGTTTTGAAAAATAATTTGTACTGAATTAACTCAGTAAAATATGATAATATTTAATACATGTTTAATATTCATAAATCTGCACGTGCATTGATATTTTCGTAAAACAGTATCGAGTTAAATTTTGGTCCCGAATATTATAGTAGGGGAGCCCAAGAGGGGATTTTGGGATTTACTCGACCGCGTCAGATTACTATTAGGGACGGTACCTTAGCTATTCATTAGTACCTCTAGTCAATATGAGCAGTTATGGTTGGTGGGTGCGCTCAGGGGCCCCGCTGGAAAATTTGAATAATCCATAATTCCCTAAGGTTGAGCTCGAATCGTCAGATTAGCGAAATGGGGACTTCTTATATTGTAATTAACCCCCCCAGATATTAATCTGACGCGCTCGAATAATATTACTTTAATTTTTTACCCTTTCTTCATAGCGATTAAATCGCCGCTTTAATCGTCAGATTAACGTATACTTTTTTTCAGTGACGTCCTGGAGCATGCAAAATATCAATATCTAACGCGCTTGAGTATTTCCAAGCCATTTTTTTTCTTTTTTAAATTAAAAAAAAATCAAAAAACCCTTCCCCACCGCTAAAAGTGAAAACATTATAGGACCTTTTTTTCTCGCTATGGTCTAATCTACCAATTCTAATAGGTTCCCGTGACGCTCGAGTAAATCCACATTTAGCATCCTGGGCTCCCCTACTATTATAAGTAGTATCGTTATATTATGAAGGCTTTTATCGTCAAAAGACATTGCATAAAGCTATGTTCGCAACGTTGACGCCACACCGCAACCGGTTGTATTAAAAAAAGTGAGAAAAACTCGCATTCTTGTTTTTCTCATGCAGGAAATTTACAGCGGAATGTATCGGCGTTTTTTTGCTTGGTTTAACTAATTTATGATTTTTGATTTTAAATCGTTATAATCGTACCCACTTACTTATATAAAAAGCATATGGTCATATCGTAGATTTGATCATTTCATGTTATGAGTGGCCATTTCACGAAATGGTCGCATATCGTGAAATGGCCAATTTAGTTTGGCCACATCATGATGTGGTTTGGGCAGATCAATGATAAGAAATCGTTTCACGATATGGCCAATTAACGCACGGTTTTTTCATGAAATGATCAAAATTATTTGATCATATCGTAAAATAGTTACATTAATCGTTGGTAGAGGCGCTGCAAGCTCTGTGTTTATGTGATAAGATGGCGGCCGCTGGCGAAAATTAAATTATTCGCAGTTAAAAACTTCATAATTCGTTTAATAACAATATTATGAAGAAAGTCATAGCAAAGAATTTACGACGAAGAGGTGAGTAAGTAGTTATTATGGAAAATGTGGATATCTTATATGTATTTAAGAAAAAATGCGACTTAAATAAAATAATTTAAGAAACTACTACTACTTATATTATTATAATTGTTTGTTTTTTAAAAAGCGATCCGCTTCTGGCACTCGCCGGCCGCTGCCGCGGCACGCTCGCTTTGCTCGCTCGGCTCGTGCGTTGTTTATCAAAGTGTAACCTAACCTAACCTAACTGTTTTCTATTGCAAAAACGATTCGCTTCTGGCATTCGCCGGCCGCTGCCGCGGCACTAACTTAAATGACATTAAACAAGTTTTTAGAATATAATTATTCTGATTTTTTTAATATTTTATGGACTCTTTATATTTTATACGATCTGGCCAAATGTGGATGACCAAATCGTGAAACGTTGACGATTTAACGATCTGATCAAACTATGTTGGCCATTTCACGATATGCGACCATTTCGTGAAATGGCCACTCATATCATGAAATGATCAAATCTACGATATGACCACGACAGATACATATCTATATTCTAAACTAGTACTGAAGGACAACTAAAATGTAACTCATTTTATGATAATAAAGAATAATAGATGGTCTAATGTATAATTTATACAAAAATCGAAATAAATTATAAAAATTTTCTCTAATAACTACGAATTTTTCAGTTAGAACTTTATTATTTAGCATAATAGGTACCTATATAAAATCGATGGGATAGTATTTAACCAAGAGATTATTAATTTAAGTTGTAATAAAATTACATAGAAGCTTAGTGATAAAATCTTGTCAACCTTGTCTAGGCTTGCAAGGAGGTCAAGATCGTAATGTAAATTGGATATAATTTTAACTATTAGACACATATAGTAATTTGATTCTAGCAAACAAAGGTATCTATTTTAAACTAGCTTCCGCCCGCGACTCCGTCCGCGCGGATGTCGGTATTCGCGTGGATGATTTATTTCTCCATTTTGAGTACCTCTGACAATGACATCTTATAAATATCTATTGGACCCAAATACGGCTAGGCCTATAATAATACGCAACGTGTGTTCGCGGTTCTACAGAACAACGTCTATGGATAAAACTGAAAAATTAAGATTATTTTTTTTTCTACGTATTTTTCCAGGATAAAAAGTACCTACGTATCCTATTTTACGCCCAGGATAATAAGGTATAATTATACCAAGTTTCATCGAAATCGAACCGGTAGTTTTCACGTGATGTCTTCATATACAGACAGATAGACAGACAGACAGACAAAAATTTTTTAATCACATATTTTGGTTTGGTATCGATGCAGTAACACTACCTGCTATTTATTGTTTCAATATTTTCAATGTACAGAATTGACCCTTCTACAGATTTATTATATGTATATAGATAGATGATATCAATACACACAATTAAAAAAGTAATTTGGAAGAGGAAAATGACTTGAATAGCTTGAACTAGCAAAAGTTGCTGGCACCTTTTTGCAGCAAGATTTAACGTTTTATGCCTATAGACATCATCAATGGAATATTCTCTGATGCCTATATTTTAACTTGGTCTATCTCCGCATTAAATGGATAACGGGAAAATAGGTTCACGTCTAGAAGAACTAGTTAGCAACCCGCATTGCCATCTGTAAAGTTCAAACCTAATAAAGAGAAACACCATACTCTATCAAATGCGATGTCCGATGTGATTAAATCTAGATTTGAATCCCATGGAAAGCAAACTCTTTACATTTCGGATAGTTATAGCCCTCTATATTATGTACATCAGTTACAGGATAGTAGGATTTTTTAATTTCCGTTTGAGATATATATGTTTTTACTTTTTATTACCTTAGTCTAGATATTGTCAGCGAATCATAAAACGATTCAAAATTTCCCGCTTCTGATTGCAATAGACGTTCTGACCTTAGTCTAGCCCTTCTAAATTAACCCTTTCTGAAAGCACTTGTTACATTACCTGGCCTCTTAATTCCTATTCCTGAAATCAATATACTTATAATAATTATTGCTCAGTACAGTCCTTAAGCTACCGCGGCCTGAGCGAACTATAGCCTTTCTAATAGCTAAAGCTATATCCTAGGATAGCACTTCCATGTTCCCATAACCCATTCCTGCTTCCATAGCTTACCTGAGTCTAGCAACCCTCAGCGAGTCTTCATACGAGATGCGATCTGTAGTATCCGGTGGTGTAGGCGGGGCGGGTGGCGCCGCGCTGCCCTCTACCACGTCCAGCGCGGCGAGGCATCGCTCCATCGCGTTCGGTTCAGCTACTGCAGCCTGACCGATCTTGGCCAGCTGAGCGCGGGTCTCCGCTGCTTGTTCGTCGCGGATCGCTTCCTGTTAGATAGCTTTATGTGATCTATGCTTGTTAGAGCTATAAGCTTTGTGTGAAGGGTGATAGGAGCTGTTAGCTATACAGTTTAAATATTGGAAAATGAACAAACTCAAACTCAATTAATTGTTCACACTAGACTTCTTTTAGAAGCATGACTGTATAGAAATTATTAACTAACAGACAAAGATAATGAGATAAATATCTCATTGGAACATTACAAATCTTAATTTATGAAAAAAATGTCATGTCTTTGTTTGAATTTGCAGTTTACCGCTGTTTTTATTGTTTGTTTTTATTATAACAAAATCCACTTTTTATTACAACTTTCTCCTATGTATAGGGAAGTAAACAAACACAATGGAAATTACGGATTGCTTAAACACACAGCGTGTTAGTCTTAGAAAACCGGATAATCTCCGCCTTTGGAAGTACTCGATTAAAGATAATATTATGCACCCTTATCAGAAGTTATGGTAAGCGTAAGGCTTAACTTATTTAAAAAGGATGGCATTATGTACTATGTTGATACATTCTATGTAATAAAGAAGAATCTAAGTTGATATATAGAGCATCAGCCTTGATATTTTATACCTCTATTAAATTTGTAGGTACTTGTTCAATTTCATTATCGTAACATTTGCACGTCAGAAAGACAGGAAGTATCTTTTGTAAGTTATTGCACTCAATACTGACTATATATAGTTTATTATTCATATAATAATACAATTTTTACTATCGCCATCTTACCTAGTCCTTCCATTAGTTGTTAAAATCAAACAGCACAACTAACGAGCGAAAAATACAAGCAGAACAACGAATCACGTAAGTGACCGGTGTAATGAAGACGTATCTGACCTGCAGCTCATCCTTCAGGTTGCCCTCCCGCATGTGATAGTTGCGCACGTTATCTATCACCTCCTGCGGGAATTTGTCCGGGTTTGCGCTCATGTACCGATACACGAACAGATCGCAGCCAATTATCTTGAAACGATGCTTGAATACCGGAATTATGGCTCCTGGAGGGTATGGATAAATAATATTGCGTGAGCTTCGTGGGACATTATGATAATAGCTTGACGTGTTCTAATAATAGAGTAATTCTGTTGGAATTCTATTTTTGTTTGGCGGCAGTAGGTACTTGGTTAGTAGCAAGAGCTATGCATTTTCCATATGGGACAAGGAAAATAACTACAAATGTTTGACATTACCTGTTGTTAAAACAAATCATAATATGTTTGCTGCAAATGCATTTCATTAATATCTATTATGAATCATTTATAGACGCGGTGTACCATAAAATAACCTGTATCAACCTTTAATTCCCATTATAATGCATGCATTATGCTAATGAGATTATCCATTAGCGTTCATAGCCCGCACCGACCGCACTTCGACCAAATATGACGAAGCAAGCAAATTGTTTTTGGTTTGACTTCAAATGATACATTTTATAACCATTTCGTTTAATGTAATGTTATATAATAAAAAAGACAGTGAAAATTATAAGTCTATGTGGAGGATACGCGATTCAGAGCGAGTTGTCGCTACAGCTAAATATGGGAAAAAATACTCGGACTGTAATCTACCTCGAGAACGAGAATATAAACCCAGGTTGAATTTTTTCATATTAAAACAAATCTGCCAAAGTACATATTTACTCAAGTACTTTAATATTTTATAATAACAATAAAGCACAAAATTAATTAAATGAAAAATGTACGCACCTATGAAAAACTTGTCCGGAGTATAATATGTTGGAAAGTTAGGATCGGAGTCGGGCGTTTGTAAACGCATAGGTTTCAAGAATTTTCCCTCTCGTATTCCGGAATTTCGTCGGGGAATTTCACTTATTTTGATGGTGCCGTCGGCGAGGCTGTACCCTATAACGAACTGTCGGCCTTTGTCCTCGGGGTGGATCCAGTCCAGTTCACACAGATAACGTAGGTACTGTACAAACCTATTAGCGTTCTTGTTAATCAATCTCTTTTACTATCTGATAAAATAGTCACCAGAGCGACTATAATATTAACATTATCGACAGACTTGGCAATACCTATTTTATGACATAACTATAAAATATGAAAACATAAAAATATTTCATGCATTTTAAGCTCTTAATGTCTCTTGAAAAGGCATATTTAACAGGCCGTATTTTATTTAAAATTTGTAGAGCCGCTGTAAAAATATGGTGCTAAAGCAATTCATACTACCGTTATGAATATTGTTAATAGTGGTATACCTATAGATTTTTCTTTATAAGTCACACGGGCAATTTCTTTAAATAAAATCTACTATAATAATATCTACACGTATGATAACTTTATATATCAGACAACAATGCTGCAAATTCACGAAATCACGAGCAAGATTCCACTTAGCTGATTCCTGTGCTTCGCACAGGCAGCTCTCTGTCCCAAGTTTAATTGAGTCGAGAACTTACAGACGGGGCATTCAAATACTTGTATTATATAGTAGCTGCAATAGGAATAAAGGTTACCTCCTTGTATCGATCAATACTACGGTCCGCAGAGAAACGTGCTTGAGAAAAGCCATTTGTTATTCTTAATGATTGCAAACTTTTATATTTGCTTGACACAATGTTTTGTTTATTGGAAGGGGAAAATAGGTCACCTGATACCCTAATACAGAACTTTTCCCTAAGGTCACTTATAAAATCAGCTACTGCTTGTGATAAAAATGTTGTTTTGGTTGTATTACTTTGTATACTTAAAACGTACCTAATTCTGTATGAAAATGAAACTAAAATCTTCTTGGGTTTTGTGGTGTCTGAAAAACATAAGTAGCAATAATTTTGTTCTAATAAAAATAATTTTAATAAGTACCTTATTTGCATTGAGGTTGTATTTGATGACATCCTTGTGCGGCGGTTTTGGGATCAGTCCAAAACAAGATTGCAGTGTATCCTCTGGGGCGCCAATACCAATATGTGGTGGTATACTCTATTCCATAGAAAAGCGATTAATTCCCAATAGCAATGTGAAATAACACAATCAAGCAAAATAATTGTAAATATATTAACAACAATTTACTTACCTTTGGAAATTCTTTTTTCGTCTCATGAAATACTTGGATTTTCGGCGGCTGTTCAATGTACAACATTGTCCTAAAGAAACATCATTTTCATTATCATATTATATACAATATATTTAGTACTTATAAGAGCAAAAACAGTTTTTTTTTTCAAATAATCTGCGGCCATATCTTAACGTCAAAATATATTATGAAGAACGTTTGATGTATTGGATCGAACCAGCTGCCATCTTTGCCAAATAAGGCGATTACGTAAATTCTACGCTTGCTTACTGAGCTTAAACTTTATAAATACATTCCGAAACAAGCTCACATTCTGCGTTATGATAGAGGAAGGCAAACAAGTAATCGTGTCACTTGATTTTGATTGAAATTACATGGAGAATAAATAGTTCCATTATTTAGTGTGTATTCAAAGATGAAAACCTTGAATCGAATGTGTCAAATTAGACCACAAAATAGGAAGTCAGTTTTTATCACTTCTCTAACGATTGGTATGTACAACCAATCGTACATGTATTTTTATCATGTATTTTTCGAAAAATGTCAGATTATATGTATAAGAATTTAATTTATCTTCTATAACAATATACTTACTGTGTCGGTAAGGACATTGTAAATTGTCTACATGTCGTGTTGTGTCTCTCCAAGGCTTTGCTAACATGACAAGCTTAATAAAGCCGTTATCTTGATTTAAGTGTAGGATCAAAGATACAGTTTAATTTGGGAGTATTAAGTATTTAAACATTTAAATAGTATGGAGAGTGATCCGACATTGAGAACCTTTATTAATAGGTAAATGTAACCTTTGATTAAAACAAAGATACTAACATTTAACTTTAATCTTAAACATATAATATTTAAAAATATTTTAATAAATATCTACACTGCATTTAAATATTCACAAGAATTTATTGAGATATCCGCTTTGAGACGAAAAGAAGTCCTTCACTGTGGTGACTTTTAGCATCATAACTCATACACAACGTCTTGACAGTTTCTAAAGTATATTATTTATTTTATGTATGTGTATGTATAAATGTTTTATACGTACACAAACACAAATAATTATATGAAATTATAATATCGTGAGATTTTTATTTCTATTTTTTCTTTTCTTCCTTGTTCATTCGGTAGGTACCTACGTTACGTACTTAGATACTGATAACAAAATAATTTTCAGGTTTCGTTATGGATTTTCAAACTGTGCAATAGATGACTTTGCAACAAAGCTAATTTATATTCATATTTATAGTTAATACAGATATATTTCTAATCTAAATATTTAAAATCTCTCTACTTCTTTCTAACCTAAACCTTAAATTTCATGCTCGAAGTAATTTATTTTCTCGAGCATCTCAAAGAAGTAGGTAAGCTAAAATCGATAAAGGCACGAATCAAAAACCCACTTATAATAGTGTCTGGTGAAATTATCGCAGTCGAAGATCAGGAAGCGTCGACCCAGAATGAACACCGTCTCGCCGACGATCAAGTCCTTTGGCGCGTAATACTCTGTCACCTCTTCGTCTGTCACTTCCATACATATCGATGGAAAGTTCACTGCAATCGAAGGATACTTTTTCTTTATAGTTACGTAATATCACGATTACGTGATACCATTATATTAATAATGGTTTCATTTGCTAGTCCGATTTATTTAGGTTGTGTTTGGCTTATGTTCTATACATACAGATGTAGAGATGAAGTGAAGTGATATTATAATAGTCGTTTTTAACACGCTCTGTAGCCAAGCAAAATCTACAAATCCTTCCTGTGACCGTATGTGTGTATTTGTGATGATAGGTACGTTAAAGTGACCCCCTTTAACGTACCTACCTTTCATCACAAATATATATTTAATCAATGTGCATAAAATAGATTTTACACTACATAAAAATATTATTTAATTCGTTTTAACATTTAATCCCACTAATTAAAATGTTTGGTTATTACATTATGATGTTTATTAAAAGACCACTGTTAAGAAAGATTCGACTGTGAAAATTTGATTCGCTGAGCTTTTAATATTTTACGACGAGACTGAAAGCTGTGGCAAAGAAAATAAAGATAAGATTGTCACAAAGGTTTCAACATCAGATAATGCTGCCGTTAATAATATATAAGTGTGTAATTTATGTTGCTTATAAGAGTGATGTTTTGATTAAAATTAATCGATTTTCGAAAACATAAGAGCCTGTTGTCGTATGTACACGGTTGCGAAGTTTTCAGGACATATGTACTTATACTTATCTTCTTGTTTATGTTATAACTAAAATGAATATACGGGATATTAATTTTAAATGAATTTAAGTTTTTCAGTATTTTTTTTTCAGTAATTAATCAAAACTATTTATTAGTTTAAATATTGTATTGTTTTTGATTTAAAAGTAATAATTAATATTTTAAAATATAGTATGTTTCATACGATACGGCTACCTGGTCTCTCCTTCCACTTTTTAGGTATTTTCCTTTTCTTCAATAACAAAGGAAATGGATCCTTCCCGCCTGCTTTATCGTGAAGCTCCTGATTAATTAAAATTAAGAGTAATTAGATTTATTTTATCAAAGGTAAATAAAACATAGGTAACTATATAATTTATTTTCTGAAGAAGTAAGAATCATAATTATAAATTCGCTAAATGACGCGGTAAGTGGAAATACATATTTTGACAAATATCTTAGATTTATTTTCCCATTAAATCCGTGTGTCGTTTAAAAACAGATATTTATTACGTTTTATTGAAGCGCCACGTTTCAAATCGTTTTCCTGGACAACATCTATCGTACGGAAGTTTTGTAAAACTAGTGGTCTGAAAGGCCACTATATATTTTCAGGTAGATACCATTTGTTTCATTCGACAGGTCGTATTCGGTGTTTACAGTTCACTACTCACTGCCATTTTATTGAAACGTGGATTTAAAAGCTAGCGTAGTTTTGTTAACGGAGAACTGAAAGGAATTTCCATGTCTACAGTTAGAATTTGAACTGCAAAATGAAAATACTTCAGCTGGTACTAAAATATGTCGCTAATACGGAATTTTATATTTCTTACATTGTCACGGCTATAGATTGAAATGTATTATATCTATATATATAAAACTCAAAGGTGACTGATATAGTGATCTATCAACGCACAGCCCAAACCACTGGACGTATCGGGCTGAAATTTGGCATGCAGGTAGATGTCATAACGTAGGCGTCCCCTAAGAAAGGATTTCCCGAAATTCTTGCGGGAACGGGGAAAAACGGGGATGCACGTACAATGTCGTGGGCGGAAGCTAGTCAAAGATAAGAAAGAGGGATGAAAGTTTACGCGTTGATGTGATTGATGCGAAACATAGGTAGCTAGCTGGTTAATCTTAATACATCCTTTAAAAGGTACTAACGATTTAATATAAAAAGTAAAAGTTGGAAATAATAAGACATTGGTAATTCTTCCGTAATTAAAATAACAACATTAACACGTTACTATAATTAAATACTTCGCGATTAAACGTTTTATTGTTCATCACGAGTAGGTACTCGTAAACTATATAATTGGAACACACTCCGCCCTCAGACCGAGCCCAATAAATATTCATAGCTTTGATTTTCCGCGACCCTGATTTATACCAAATTAGAATCAAACTTTACTCTGCCATCAAACGTTTTCATTGCAGCAAATTTTAATTGCTATCAAAACAACAAATAAACAGCGTTGGACAGTAAAATGTGATTTGCATTTAATTAGGTCGTTTGAGCTTTTGAATTAGAATGTATCTCAATTAATGTTACACTTTTAAATTTCAAACAGCACAACAAGATCCGCTTAACTCAGTACAAGTAACATAAGATGTCAAAGAAGGCTATTGAAAAATAGTTCTTGTACGGATAATAATAATTGTAATGAGGCAGATCTTTTTATAGCAAATAATAAACAGATAAATAACAGTAATAAGTAATGAATAAGTCGACTTCTCGAACATTTCATTACAAACCCACCTTTATGGAGATAGTGTCATCTTGCAGGAAATATAACATTTTGTATTCTGTCAATTCACCGTACTCCGCGTCTCTATTATCCCAAGCAACGTTAAAACTGAAATATGGAATAAAGGATCAATTTACCTTCGCAATTCTATATTTTACTTAACTTGGCTTCAGATTCGACTTATGACTAATGGGGCACATATATTTGAATACTTATAATGTCTTGTTATATTTTGTTGTAAAACGAGATGATCGAAATTCAATATTTTTTTAAGGATGAATGTATGTAATAAAAGGATGAACATTATGTAGGTATTGTTTAAATTAAATGTAATGGAAAGATAAACTTAAGTAATACGAATAATGTATAATTTTCTATTTACATAATATAACACACGATTTAACCGCTATTATTGAAAACTGAAACAATTTCGAAATGCATAAATTCGAAAATGTAGGAAGTACCTACAATGAATGCCCGTGCGATTCTATTAGCGAGTTTTCGCAATGAACGTTGTAAACACATGTTAGGTCGTTCATTTTGACCCACGAGCAACTGGGGAAATATGTTCTGTTAACTTTTTGGGCGAGGGAAATATGGCAAACGAAATACTGCAGCCGCGTAACGACCACAGGCTTACAGCGTTCAACTTCCCGCACTAACATTACTGGATGAAAAATGTTCATTTACATATAATGTTCATATGTATCGCACCACTTTTTGTTATTTATATTGTGTTGTAGTTTTACCCGTTTTGCTGTCGTATTCGTGGCCCCAAAGGATATATAGAGTTTGCATATTCAATTAGTCTACAACAGTTAAAAAGTGCCTATTAATCAACATTATACTGAGTGTTTTTATTTATTCCTTACCGTCGTAAAGTTATTTTTATTTACAATAATATCAACAACTTTAAATACCTACAACACTACCGAAGACACAACAATAAAAGATGTTCCTACTTGTCTGGAAGCTTTCGGTGCGTAAAAAGTACAAATTTCCGCGGGGATGAGACTAGAGAAACACTATGAAATACAAATAAAATTAAATACAAGTCACTTTTATCACATAAAATCCGTAGGGTCAACTCATCTAATTCTGTGACAAATCAGAATATGAAAAAAAAAACAGGTTAAACTTTATAAATTTTATTTTTATTTTTAATAGGAACATTAACCAGTCTTCTATTTATCATATGGAGCAAGTGTAATCTTAACACATATGAATTAACTCAGCGTAAAATGAGCTTAATCAAACCGCGATGACTTGTCTAATTCTGTGACAATCACTATAATTCGGTGATAGTACTTTTCTAATTCTGTTAAAACCGAATTATGCGAGTATTTATTATTTTTTAACACAAAAGTAACAAAAAAATAAAATTAATAAAAAATATAACATATTGAAAGTAATAATTATGTATTCATTAATCAACGAGAAACTATCAAAAGCGGGGAACAATAAAAAACAATATTGGACTTTATAAATTGTTTGTGTGTAGTGTGTACGGACTCATTTTTGTCTGCAGAATACTTTGAATTGCGGATGTCAGGATTGTTTCATTATATTTTTTATTTTTATTTTTGTCTTCCTCCATGCTGTCTAAAATAAAAAAAAATAACTCACATAATTATGTGATAAAAAAAATAACGGACTTTTTTAAAATGCTTGAAAGCGATCCTACTTTTTTACCTGAGTAAAAATAAATATTTTCCGACTTAAACTACTAACGTATACGTACTGAAGACAATTATTAATACACGAATTGAAAATAATAAAAGTTAGCTTGGTTAATTCGGTGACACTCTTTTGAGTTGCAATCTTGAGAATCGTTAACTTTTTGAACCCAGGAAATAAGGTATTATGCAAAAACAAATGAAAAATTACTAAAACCCTTGTCGGTATCAACAAATATATGTTTTTAACAATTAATTGTCAAAATATCATGAACTTAAACTCACCTTTTCTATTTAAAATTAATTAAATAATGACAGCATAGTCGCACGCTACCGGTGAAACGTCAAACATGGCGGGCGCAATGACAAATCCCGTGATTGTTACTATTTCACTTGCACGATCTTAACAAAAATTTGCACACGAAAAGAAGCTTTATTACCCTACCATAGGGTTAATTTTAATGTATTGGATTTTACTCCTATAACGCTGTGTAAGAGTCCAAACGTTGTATCTCCGAATTAAGTGAGTCACACAATTAGGTGAGTTTACCCTACCCTGTCTGGGAGTTGGCTCTACAGAGCTTTACTTTTAGATCACTATCTCTTATTTCATTTAGAAATCTCTTCACATGTATGTATTTTTATTTGTATGAAGACTTGAGAACGGAAAAATATTGTAGAAGGAAATGTATCTTTATGTTTGTCGTGTTTGTCCTGTCGTTTAACGGATATTATATCACCTGTTTGAGTGATACTATATTATGATACTGGATTTTTATTTTTAAACATATTGTTTGTTATCTTAATATATATAAATCTCGTGTCACAATGTTTGTCCTCAATGGACTCCTAAACCACTTAACCGATTATAATAAAATTCGCACACCATGTGCAGTTCGATCCAACTTGAGAGATAGGATAGTTTAAATCTCAAATCGTTTTAGAGAAAGCGGGCGAAGCCGCGGCCGGTAATCTAGTATTCTCATACTGTTGAATTCTTAATTAAAATTTAATCTATACATTGATGTTAGAAGTACTTCATCAAATTCTGAACCACAAGTCTTATCTCCAAACACGCTTCGTGAGCGGAAAAAGAGCTATTGTTATATTGTACATATATATATATATACAAACGCGAACAGTGAACAGTCTAACAAGAAATAGCAATTCGAACAGTTTGGATACGTCTGCCGCCTCCCGAGAGAAGATCTCTACCAAGTTTTGATTACGTTTGTCAGGCCACGTACGATCTAATTGTATTAGAAGCCGGAGATTCGATACCTGCTTGGCGTATGCTTTAAATTACAATGGATAAGTGTTTAAACTCTAGAATAAATTGTTATTTCAAAATGGCATTTTAATATAAATGCCATTTATGAAGATACCATGTATTTTTTTAAACATAGAAATTAGAATACTAATGTAGTTCATATAGTACGAGATCCGGCTGCAGGATTAGTGCGTTCATCGGTTTTTTGCTGAAAACCGAATTTTTATGTATATTTATAATTAGGAGAATATATATCGACTAGGTTGCCAGTCAAAATTTGGCCGCAAGCATGTTTAATTAAAATTTTTCTAATCGATTTTTGGGAAAAAAATTCGTTCACTTGTTTTTTGAATAAAATGTAGTCTACATCACGGCAAATGATATAAAGATTCAAAAAAATCACGGTTGCCGCTTTTCACCTGGCCGCAACATCATGGCAGCCTGGTGCAAACAGGTATGATTTCGATTCATTTTTACGTTCATAACGTACATTTATGAATCATATATCAAATTAAAGCTAATTTTTTTCTATTTATTATCATATATGGTTGCCTAATTAAATCCGGCCGCAAATAAGGGTTGCCGGCTGTTAAAAATTATAAATATTTACGCCTATTAGTACACCGACGCATTCGCGTGCGGCAGCGAAACAACGAGAAAAAGAGAGGATCGGCTGTTAATTATATTAAATCAATATTACTTTTTAAATTTGTCATTTTGAAAAGGACGACATATTTTCTTTCACTCAACCTTAAATATTCAACATCTTTAACAGCCGGCAACCCTTATTTGCGGCCGGATTTAAGTAGGCAACCATATATGATAATAAATAGAAAAAAATTAGCTTTAATTTGATATATGATTCATAAATGTACGTTATGAACGTAAAAATGAATCGAAATTATACCTGTTTGCACCAGGCTGCCAAGATGTTGCGGCCAGGTGAAAAGCGGCAACCGTGATTTTTTAGAATCTTTATATCATTTGCCGTGATGTAGACTACATTTTATTCAAAAAACAAGTGAACGAATTTTTTTCCCAAAAATCGATTAGAAAAATTTTAATTAAACATGCTTGCGGCCAAATTTTGACTGGCAACCTAGTCGATATATATTCTCCTAATTATAAATATACATAAAAAGAATGCGTCGGTGTACTAATAGGCGTAAATATATATAATTTTTAACAGCCGGCAACCCTTATTTGCGGCCGGATTTAATTAGGCAACCATATATGATAATAAATAGAAAAAAATTAGCTTTAATTTGATATATGATTCATAAATGTACGTTATGAACGTAAAAATGAATCGAAATCATACCTGTCTGCACCAGGCTGCCAAGATGTTGCGGCCAGGTGAAAAGCGGCAACCGTGATTTTTTTGAATCTTTATATCATTTGCCGTGATGTAGACTACATTTTATTCAAAAAAACAAGTGAACGAATTTTTTTCCCAAAAATCGATTAGAAAAATTTTAATTAAACATGCTTGCGGCCAAATTTTGACTGGCAACCTAGTCGATATATATTCTCCTAATTATAAATATACATAAAAATTCGGTTTTCAGCAAAAAACCGATGAGCGCACTAATCCTGCAGCCGGATCTTAGACTAATACCTTTATTTCATCATTTTCGTAAACCAGATCCTAAACAAGTCTATTAAATTCAGTCTCTTGTCAATAAATTTAACTCAGTAAATGTTATTTTGGATTATTTTAAAATGTATCCTTTACAAAGACTTTCCTTATTTTTTATCAGGCATCTGATTATGAAATAGAAATATAAGATATTACGGCATTTGTAGCGCGAGAAAAAAACAAAATTTAAATTGAGGAAATTTTGAACAAATAAATGTTTGATGTAGAATACCCCATGGCTCTATTTTAAACGGCTAAAAAAGGGAAGGAAACAAAAAAGAGCGTGTGTGCCGAGCACACGTGTCAGAAGTGAAACTTCTTTGGCAAGGTACCAAAAGCTACCAAAATCGTCACCTTACTCCATGACGTGCCGGTATTGCCATGACGCGACCTTATATAACTACTCTCAACGCGCCTTAAGAAGTTTCACTTCAAAAATAGATTCAGTGATAACAATAACTTACGCAAGAACTTTTCCCTCATATTCCAGGAAGCGTCGCAGGGCGTCGTTATGCGCGGTGGCCCGTTGAGGCGGCTGCACCGACTTCCACCGCTCCTTCTTCTTGTACGGGTCTTCCGGCAGATCCTCCTCCTTCGAAAGTTCCACGCCTTGTGACTGCAGCCATTCCTGTACACAATCAGAGATCTTAAGACAATATTTGTAATAATTAATCATCATTAGAGAAACTAGCTCTATCAATACCGAAAACAAGAAATTCATGTCAATAGCTGCATATCATATTATTGTGTGCTATGGTATTCCCATATTTTTCATATTAAATAAATTTCCTCTCCAAAGTAGGTAAGTGATTTAATCGAGTTCTTTGAAAATTATTTTGTTAAAACCTCTTACCTACATACGCTAGAAATTAGATGGAGAAGTTTTCATTATATTTTTGTTATTTTATTTAGGTCAAAAAAATAGTAACTAGTGACGATGCTATACAATAAACACGATTCCCATTCATATTTGTCCCATCTGTTTAAACATAATATATTGAAAATCAATAATTCGATTGAATCTACGTTTTATTCTCTAATTTAAAGGCGGTATATAACCAACCCATCCAGTTTTTATTTTCAGCAGATTCACCATGAGCCTCCGTGGCGCAATTGGCTAGCGCGTTCGGCTGTTAACCGAAAGGTTGGTGGTTCGAGCCCACCCGGGGGCGGCTTATATTTTTGTTGAATTTTACTCAAAAAGGAAAAGTCCAGCACATAATACATTCTTTCAACATACGAAAGAAACGAAGATTCCTCTCGAAATCATTATGCATTTTTATACTGATTCAGGATATTTTCTTTAAGCATATCTCTCAGCCCGTATAAAGTAAAATCATAATAATGTATGAAAATATATTATGTATTACTTCCTTATTTATACTGGACATTGGCGAAGTCATATTTCGTGTAACCAATAATAATCAGCCAAAAGAAGAAAAATAAAAATTCGACAAAAAGTTCACAAAAAAGAGCCATCAGGGACATAATCAGTAAGAGGGAAAACCGGCCCTTATTTTTATATTGCATTGCATACAAAAATAAGGCATCATTAATTTATAACTGAATAATTGTACCTTCATATTAAGTTATAATTATCTGAGCTTTTTAGCGTTTGATAGAAAATTTAATGATCACCAGTTTAGAAAATATTTTCTACAGAAATTAACTCGGAATAAATAATTTTTTTTTGTATAATTTTGTATTTTACAGCCTAAACGCAAACAATCCTCACACAAACATGTTGTATTTTATTTACTAGGCGCCATTCTATACTTTGCCCTGTATAGTATTATATTAGAAGTGGTTTTGCCATCAAATATCGGAAACTGTTGGCCTCTATGCGTTGCGAAATCTCATGGTCTATAATCACAACAAGACAATTTATATAAACATTGTTCTTTAAATATGAATTGTTTATGTGAAAAAAACAAACTATAGGTACGCTATATTTATATTAATTAATATGTCCTGCAGTTCACGTTTATAAGGAGCAAGTTATTTTAACCTGAAATATGCTCGTACATCAAAACAGGTGTTCGTAATATCATTGGATATAATTTATTTCTGTTTTAGTTTTATGAGATTTTATTATTTCATAATTTTTACACATAAAAGACGTCTTATTAGAAATATTTGTTAAAAGAAACGACTGCTTTAGAATCAGTATCAGTTACAGTTAGTTAGAGTACAGCTCTTACCACTTTCTTACCATGTTAAACTCTGTATATTATGTAAATAAGTAAGTTTTTCTGTAAGTACCTATACATTCAAGGCTACTAATGATTTATATTAGCAGTTTTTATTTCTACAAAAGTCATATTATTTGTTATAGTAGTAAGAGAAGTCAGATAAGTTTAAGATACATTTATATTCCCATTTTAAAGCCATTTATTTTACATCAAAATTGAATAAAGCAATAGCTTTTATTTCTTATATCAGTGGAATTTTACTAATTAACCGAAAACACCGGCTAAGTTTTTTTTATTACCGTTATACGGACGTATTTGGAGAACGGTTATCATTTACAAGTCGGATACCAAACGTAGCGGTAGTAACGTATTCAAAATGATTGAATTATCACTGAATAATCCCGTTGTGCAAGCATATATCGTTCATTCAACCATCCTAGCCGGCAAGTTATTATTAATGAGCATTTTGACCGCTGCAGTGCGTATAACGTTAAAAGTGTTCCCAAATCCAGAAGATGCAAGTTTTCTCAGAGGAAAAGTGAAGTTTGGTGACCCCACAGTGGAACGTGTGCGACGTGCTCATCGCAATGATTTGGAAAATATTCCAGCGTTTTGGATACTTGCAGCTTTCTACTTGACGATCAACCCATCAGCTGCATGGGCTATTATGTTCTTCAGGGTGTACACTGCATGCCGTATTGTGCATACCATAGTATATGTTATCCCTGTGCCACAGCCGTCGAGGGCCCTTACTTTTGGTATTGCCTATGCTATAAAGATGTGTATGGCAGCGCAAATAATTTTATACTATATAACATCGATATAGAAAACATTATAGGTAACTGTAAAATTAGTGGTACGAGGGGTATCGTTTATTTTTTAACGTAACATTACTCGGTTTCCTTGACATTGGTGAAAGTTCAATGACCTATTATTATGTCATGTGTGTTCGTTGTTAAACATCCTTTACTCAAACGCTTATTAAAGTTCTTATGGACACAACGTGTATTTTTTATTTCTAGATATTAATTAAAAACTCTCGAACATACTAATAACTAATTAGCAATCGCAAAGGTGTTTATCATAACACCTAATATTTACACAAATGAAGTTCACTGACCTCAGGTGATGTCGTCATAATATTTCAATCTAATCCAAAATTTAATCAAATATTAGATGCCCTAGGTATGTTTTATTGTGTATAAATTGTAACTGTAAAGTATCAAGTTGTGAAAACATTAAAAGTTAATAATGTAAAATAAACATATTTTAAGAAATCGTTGTAAAACGGAAACGCAAATATTGTTTTGCAACTTATGTAACATTTGTATCTATCCACTTGATATAATTATATCTCTGCTTCGAGCTCTGACATCATTCAGGCGCAGACTCGCACGTTGATAAAACGTTGATCAAGTGTTTTACTCTTTAAAAAAATCTAGTAATATTAAAACAAAATGGTGCCTGTAACAATAGCAGAACCCGCTGTTCGTACGTTTATATTCTACTCCGGCGTATTGGGTGCGAAAATGTTGCTCATGTCATTTTTAACTGCGAGGCAAAGATACAGGAAAAACGTATTCGCCAACGAGGAGGACGCAAAGGCAAAGAAGGGGATCGTGAAGTATGACGACCCAGACGTCGAGAGAGTTCGGCGGGCGCATTTGAATGACCTTGAGAATATTCCTGTGTTCTGGGTCCTGGGAGCATTGTACTTGACGACCGGTCCATCTGCAGCTACGGCAATCACGTTGTTCCGGGTGTACGCCGCTGGTCGCATTTTACACACAATAGTGTATGCTGTCACACCTATACGTCAACCGGCTCGGGCCATCGCATTTGGAATACCTATGTTTGTCTCGCTGTTCATGGGGGCAAAGGTTGCAACACATTACTTGGCAGATATGTAAATATATCATGTAGGTACTTGAAAACGGTCAAGCAGCATTTATAAAACATGTGATTTGTGATAATATGTGAAGTTTTATTATTGTGCTTTATTCTATAATGCCTTAGAATTTCATAGACCTAAGATTCTAGATTTCTATAACTAAGATATTTTTTTTTTATATTATTAGTTATTAAATGTTGTGTTTATCATTCGAGTATTTTTTTTGCCCTATGTCCTACCTGTGTAGAATAAAAAATATTATCAATAAATATAAGGGTCGATGGTAGTCTGATATTATCTTTATTATCTATCACGACCTGATAAAATTACCCATATTATAGGTAACTTATCTAGAATCAATACTTGAACGGTACATACAGAATTATTATTATTATTTGTGACAGTAATATTAGAGCTAGCGCGCAAGAGCAACTTTTGTCTCCGCAACTATTTTGTCTCTCCCATCAACTCTATGGGGAGTTGCGTCGCTACGTGCGCGCACTTTCTTACTAGCCCATAGAGTTGATGGGAGAGACAAAATAGTTGCGGAGACAAAAGTTGCTCTTGCGCGCTAGCTCTTACGTATAAATAAACCATAATTATCAAAGCCTCCATTTTAAATTTAGAAATATAATTAACTTGTAATGTACCTATTAATAGGTAACTAATGATTCAAACACTTAAAAATTTATTTAAATATAAAGGTTCACTAAGCATCAAGGTTATTAACGACCGACGTGGTTTTATTATTATAAAACAAGCACCATCTGCAGTCAGTTATTATTTTTTTATATTAATTACAAGGTCGTTGTGGACTTAATGACTGGTTTAATGATAATCTCTATTCTTTTATACTACATAGGTACTTATATTTGAACAAGGATTCTTGTTAAAATAATGACGATTTACCTGGAAAGTCCTGATTTTACTTCTTTAACTTAGCACCAAAGTAAAAAAAGCAATGAGCAACCTATTTAATTTATTTTTCCAAAATCAAAGTAACCTGAGTAAGTACCTTCTATTGTATTTCACCTTAAACTTACCTAAAACATTATTTTTAAAACAGGACCAACTTTTATTGAGAATAACTTGAAAAGTAACAATAATACACACACAAATATTTTTAGGCGATTATCCTTATACAACTGTTATTTTACATTTCCAACAGCCATTTATTAGTCAGTACTCAATAGACCTACGGTCAGTATCCTTATAGACTAGCAGATAAATGAAACGCGTTAACTTTTGACACAGAATACTTCTTGTGAGAACCATGACGCCTTTAACTTTAGACCAGCCAGTTCGCAGCTTCATATTTCACGCCAGTGTTTTGGGTTTGAAAATGTTATCCATGTCGTTTCTTACTGCGGTGCAGCGATTTCGTAAGAGAGCATTTGCCAATGAAGAAGACGCAAAGATTTTAGCCAAGAGCGTAGTGACATTAACCGATCCAGACGTGGAGAGAGTGCGCCGAGCCCATTTAAATGATCTAGAAAGTATTCCACTGTTCTGGATTTTAGGCGGGTTGTACTTGACGATCGGCCCGTCTGCTGCTCTAGCTACAACCCTTTTCCGTACATATACAGTAAGTCGTATTGTACACACCGTTGTTTACGCAATCATACCATTACCCCAGCCAGCCCGTGGCATTGCGTTCGATATTTCATTTCTAATTACACTTTATATGGGAGCTCAAGTTATATCACATTATATAATGAGTTATTGAATGCTTCTTTTATTATTACATAACAACTGGTTTATTCAAGACCAAGTTCAATGTCATTGTTTAGATTATTACGTGCTCGGAACGTATTTTAAGTAAAGATTTATTCTATAACAATTACAGGTTTGAAAACCGCGTGAAAATTCCACGAGTAGCGTTTCATACACTCAGAAACAAACGTAGGTCCTATCGACAAAAGGATAATATTTTAATAATAATAATCATTATTTTGGATTATACTGTTTTAATAAAAGCTCTACGTATAATAATTATTTTTTAATATATCTTCCATGTATTCGTCAAAGGTTTAATTCTATGTACCTAAGTATAGATATTTTTATCATTACTTTTAGTTTATAAACGATAAAATATCTCTCCATTTTATATTTTATATTATCATCCTGTGTGCTTCGAGTGCTGACATCATTCAGTAATAGACTCGCACAGTAATACAACGTTTACCTCTCAGTCGGTGTTGATATATATCTGTCTTTGGAAAAACCAGTTTTATATCACAAAATGGGGCCTCTATCATTAGCTGAACCCGCCGTCCGTTCTTTTATTTTCTACTCTGCCGTGTTGGGTTTGAAAATGTTGTTCATGTCATATTTAACTGGTAAGCAAAGATTCAAGAAAAACGTATACGCCAACGTGGAAGATGCAAAAGCAAGGAAGGGAACAGTGAAGTATGACGACCCAGACGTCGAGAGAGTTCGGCGGGCCCATTTGAATGATCTTGAGAATATACCTGTTTTCTGGGTCTTGGGAGCATTGTACTTGACGACGGATCCATCTACTTTTATAGCAACAACATTATTCCGGGTGGTTGCCGCGTGTCGCATCTTATATACAATAGTATATGCTGTTAAGCCCTTACCTCAACCGGCTCGGGGAATCGCATTTGGAATACCTTTGTTAGCTTCGATATACATGGGGGCAAACGTTGTATTGTACTACCTGTTGGATCTATAATTAATATGCACTTTAAAATCGTGAAGGAGTATTTGTAAAAACATGTGAGTGATGAAGTTGTATTATTGCACTTTTTACTGTAATGGTGTTGTATTTAGTACTTTAAAAAGACGTTGTCTTATATAATTAGTTAGTTATTAAATAAATTTGATTTTTTTTTATCATTCCATTGTATTTATTTGCCCTCAAGAATACCTTTAAATATTGTTACAAGTTCATCTGCGTAGGAAATGGTTGCAGATTGTTGAACTCAAACTCAAACTTAATTTCGTCTAAAAGATAGTAAGATACCTGGCTTTGAAAAATATATCAGGGGAGAGGATTACGGAGGGAGGAGTCTTAGTTCTTTTAAAATCATACACTTTAACAAAAATATTCATATAACAATTAACACAGACAAGATTTCATGAATTTCCATCTCCCGGTGCACATACATCAAACGAACGCAGAGCTAGAGCTAGAGAGAGCATCCTTTCGTATTCTTTTTAGTGTAAACGAAAACTCGTATTCAGTGTTGTCCAGTATTAGAAAATACGTAGAATCTTTTCGAACGCACTAAGAACAACGAAAGAATGCTCTAAGTACGCCTGTTTAATGTTTATACTAAAATAATTTGACATAGTGGGGTTAAAATGAGCATTCGGTCGTTTGATGTAAATGCACCTTTCCGCATATTCATAAATATACTCTCCATATAATACCATGTAAGCTCTCTGGATACGTTTTTGCATCAGTTTTAGGTAAATTGAGTAATTTTATTCCAACAATAAAAACAAAAGTCTTATGATCCTATCGAAGGTGGCCAGAGATCTTAATTATCATTCAAACTTTTATATAATTACTCATATTAAATATGTAGAATTAATATTTGAATATTACTTATATTATATAAGTATATAAGTATAATATTTTTGTATTTTGAGTATTCCCCAGTCAACCTGAAGTAATGTGTTCAATATTTCATTTTGCATTTTATTTTTATGTCACATATACCTATAATCAGTTATTAAATGTTCCCTTTAATTATTATCGCTCCGACAACTGGAGTAGGTATTCAGTACCAAGTTCAATGTCGTCGTTGTAAATTTATCAATTTCCTACTTACTACGTTTATCGGACTGCTCGTACATTTAAGAAATATTTATTATCTAATAACGAAAATAATGTTAAAATTATTGTGTGAATTGTTTATTTACCACAATTAAATACTAGGTAAAAATTGTTTTTATGATTGATGATAAATCTAATATTTGTATTGTAGGTATGTAGTTAGTTATAATAAAGTATTAAGCTATTGCATACTTAGCTTCTATCGCGGGCTTTGAGTGCGGGGACCGAATCCAGAAATCCGTAACGAAAAAACCTCACGCTCCCCACTCCGACGGGCACGGAGGTGTCACTTGAAGGCAAGCTATGCAATAGCTTAACCGCGGCAGTCCCCGAGTGCCACATGTCTTTTTTTATTTTTTATGTTTTATACGAAATATAACGGGTACCAATCACATACCTATTAAGTTCGGAGGCATATACATTATACATTATACATAGTATTGTACAAGTGATTTCAATATTTATGTATTGTACAAGAATATCCATTGCAAAAGGATTAAAAAAGCAATTGTCATCATTAGTCTATTTTTCATATATTTTTGAATCAGTGATTATAAATCAAATTTTAAACACTATTTTTCCCTTGAATGACTCAAAATGACGATGCAGATTTTTGTTTGGTCACCTATAAAATAAATTACCCGTATGTCTTATTGCAATTTATTGTGAAATACATGCGTATTTTTCCTTTAACTTAACTCAACTGTAGAAGGCAATGAAGACAATATTCATGGATGTCGTTTCGACATACTTTTTGCAAATCTTATAACCAACAATAATACCTACACGTAATACATAATACATGTAGTATGTACCTATTTACTGGCTAGCGCATGTAAAGGTATATAGGTAACTATTTTATTGGCTAGCCGTCCGCGTCGTGGACAATATAAAAACCACCCAAGCTATTCCTGGGCTATAAACACATTTACTTTAAGCCTGTCGACCTCACTTTTGGCTTTATTCTAAAAGCCATTCGAAGGTTTTACGGCATCCATTCGTTTCACATTATAGCTCTGTTAATGCGAAAAAGAATCACATTTTGAATATAGAGCGCAGTATAGATTATTATTATACACGCATTCCAGGTTTATATCTTTCATACATACATATCGATATAATATTACTCGTAACACGTTTATATTTGATTACACACGAGATGGTGGGTTTATTTTATGTCTACCTGAGCTGGTAAAGGAATTGCGCGTCACCAGAATCATTGCAGTTTAGTTCAGGAAATAACTTTTAGGTAGCGATACATTCACGCGAATATCTTTTAATACCTAACTCAGCCCCCGGAATCACAGACACAATAGAAAATCTATTGTGTCGTGGTCCGATCGGGCCGCTCGGGGCTCAATAGGTTAATATTACAAATGTCTAAAAATATATCAATGTAATTTCGATTAGTAGGTACCTATCATATTATCAATAAAAAAAATTATTTCTCAACTTCTCAAAGCACAGCAAATAATATAGGTATTCTCAAAGGAGCAATCATTTACATAATAGGTATGATGATGAGAATAATTGTGAGTGAAGGATCAGGACAAGATGAAATAAATAGGTATGTTGAAAAGTAATATCAGCAAAGTGCTGCTACAAATTTTCTCGGATTTACTAGACAATATGAGACAATGAAATTTCTTTTATAGAAAATGCAATTTTGCGAAGCGTCATTTTATTCTATGAACATGATACCTAGTAAGTATATACTTTTACAGTATTATTCATGAGTATTGAATATTGTGATAACAGAAAATTATGTAATAATTTGCAAATTGACCATAATAATAAAACAAAAATTAATCATGAATGAATTTGTCTTTGTTAATCGAGATCTAAAAATTAGAAATATGGAAAAATTAGAATCCAAAGGAATACAATCGAAGTACCTATGTAGGTAGGTAACAATCGAATTCGTCAATCGAAAACAACCGGCACGGATTGATTGATGTACCTAACGATCGTGTACATTCCACCGCATTGTACTAAATGGATACCTACATACCCACATCGTATAGGTAGTACCTAAACAGTTTCAATTATTTTCTTGAAATAAATCGAGCAGTCAATATGATGAAAAGATATATTTATCACTTAGATACATTTAGATAGGTATTTATCGTAACTTGTACTACTATTAGCAAGTGAATAATAATCAAAATGAAGAACGATACCTATTTATTCATTGAATTAATATTACCTAATATTTTTAATTAGGTATATCTAATCTAAAAATAAAAATGTGTATTTTCACTGACAAAAACCGTAACTATACAAGCCTACCAATAATAGTAACAATTTTAATTTTACTATCATAAAAACGCTAGCTCGGAGCAATTTATAAATTTAATGCTCCGAGAACGCTAGTGACACTAACGTCAATTTGACAGCTGTTAAAAGTTTGTTAATGCTCGGTGTTCGCATAACATAACCTTAAATCTACCCTATAGAATATATTCCCAAAAACCTTTTGCAAAACCATAGACCCTGAGGTAAGATATCATATTCCATTATTATTTGATATTAAATTCATAAAAAGTAATAAACACTGAATCGCACATGATATTATTTTTCGGCTAAATTATTATTGTAAACATCTATCCATCTCGATTCTCGCGTGTATTGCTATCTCACTCTATCAGCGACTACAGAGTATAACAAGATCCCGCATGCCATAGATAAAAATAAAATTAGTTCTAGTGTTGCACTACTATAAAATTAGATAAGAAATAAGCAAAACTGAAATTAGGTTGGTTTCATCTTACATACAGTATGAATGCAATTGTTATTTATTATTTTTTTTAAGGAAATATAGTACAGTTACGGAATACACACATATATTTTATATATCGAATTAAAAATGGCTGTATAATTTAAGAGTACTTATTCACATAACATATCAATAAATGTGTTCTTATGTGACAAGTTCGAATATGAATTGCTCAGAGCCATGTCGTCGCCGATAAAAAGACCGTAATATCGGCAGTACTGGAGAATGGCTGCCGTTTATGTGTCTAGACCAAAAACAAAGAAAGCACATTAATGCACGTATTTAAATGCTACGTAAATTGTTTTTAAATTGATGTGAAGATTACTTGAACATAAGTCCCGTTACACACACACATCGTTGATCGTCGGAAGTATGAATGTTGGTCCTTTAATGTAGGAAAAGTACTACCTACATTATGACTTTACTTTCTATGACGATAAGAATAACAATAATAAAATGGTAAAAGTCGCAAAATTTATATTCCTATTGAAATTTACATTCATCACAGTTTTATATCTAGATACTTATTAATCATTAGATTATAAAGATAACTTTCCATAGAACAACATAAAAATGTACTTTATGATAATAATATAAATAGGTAATGCAAATGTACTTAAAAAAACATACAAAGAAACGTTCAAAAAATCGTTGAAAGCTATACTTACCTTAGTGAATAGATCGCAGGATATAGTGTGAAAAACTTTCCCATAAATACAGATATCTTTTCCGTTATCAAGATCTTTCCAGTGCCAATATTCGCCGAGGTCGTTTTTAGGAATCTTCCCTCGTTTAACCATTCTTCCCTGCCACAAGCCAGAATTCTGAAATAAATACACGAAATTAACATCGTATCGTAGTTAGAACGAGTTGTATGAATAATTTACGCAGAACCCGTTTCATTTTCAATGTCCCAGTGCAATAAGCGGAAAAAATAATCAAAGAAAAGGGAAAAACGGGTATTATGGACCAGACGAGACGAAAAGGCGCTCAGTTGAGTACGAAACAAAGCCAAGCTCAGCCGGAGCATGTAGCATTCAAACGTAGACAAATGCATGCTCATTTGCCAGCTTTGCGTTATACCAGCATCGGTTTCAATTCAACTTCGTAAAGTTTATCCCCTGTGTAAATGTCACCCTTGCATCTCAACCAAAGAGCGCAGCGTGCGTTTCTTTCAATTGCATTTTCATTCAATTTGCAATGAAAATAAATAGAAAAAATAAGAAAGTGTTACATAAAATTGAAATTATTGAAATTTCTATATACAGAGTACTGTCATTTTATATTGGTGGCATTTTTAAAAATATATTGTACCTATGTTTTCATACCTGCACAAAATATGCACTTACAAAATCACCTTATTTACATTGAAAAATATATTTACTCGAGATTTTTTTTTCAAACAAGCAATAGGTTTTTTTTAAATTTTTTAGTCATAATTTTGTTGTTGTCTTTTATTTTATTATGTGATGTCCTTTTTTATTTCTATTGTGTACATAATCTACCTTAATTTTCTTTTTTTTTCCAATACATTGGTTGCTCGGGTTGCTTGGAAGAAATTGCTTGAAGCAATAAAGCCGCCCTTTGCATCAAATGTCCTGTCTGTGTATTTGTATTTGTTTTGTATGCAATAAAGATTATAAATAAATAAATAGGTTTTTTTTTGTTCAATACCGTTTCTTGAAATGTATAAATTATGATAATATTGAATTATTTTTTTAAACTGTCAGAAGTAAATTTATTAGAAACTAGTGGGCCGCCCGGCTTCGCCCCTGTTACATATTTCGCAATAAAAGGTAGCCAGACTAGCCTATGTCCTTTCTCGGGTATCAAAATATCTCGATACCAAATTTAATGCAAATTGGTTCAGTAGTTTAGGCGTGATTGAGTAACAGACAGACAGACAGAGTTGCTTTCGCTTTTATAATATTAGTATGGATATTAGAACAAGGAATCACGTAGGTATTACGGATGACAAACCAATATAAAAATGCAAAAGTACCTAATGTATTTATTACGCCTATACCTACTTTCATTTCAAATTATAATTTGTACAATGAACACAAATAATTTCAAACAATGGAACTGGGATGAGGATAATTGTTTGCTGCTTAGAAAAACTAGAGAACCTAAATCTATTCCATTTGTGATTTTAAACACTAGCATTATTAGCTGTTCTTTCGCCTCTCAAACTAACGTAGGAGCTCATAGAATAATTTTAATTTCATAAATTATTTATTTCGTAATAAAATTACGACTCTTTAAACAGCTTTTAAACTGAAAAATAATTACTTGCTACTTTAAATGACGTCATTATACGCTTGATATTGTACCTACAATAAAAGCGGTAGTCTTCTGAATGAGCGCAATTATTAAAAGAATCCAACATTGAAAGCATTGTGCGTTTCATTGTTATCTATGTCATGAATAGCGGTCTTCTTTTATAACTATTCTAAAAGCTAAACATAATAACAAAGACCTTTGGCAACTCTCGTTTGCTCAAATATTTACTGCATTGAGTCAAACAGAAAGCAATTCGCAAGCCCATCATTTTGATAGGAAACAACGTGGGTTTTATTTATGTGTTTACTCAAACGTTTGATGTAGTAACTTATCTGTAACGCAAATAAATTTATTGAAACATTTAGTCAAATCAATTTACTGATCTTATTTACCTATAATATTGAAAAGAAAACCTCTTTAACTGTAGTATTTTGATTTATACAACAACATTACTGTAAGTCAAAGACTTCATAGCTTTGTGTTGCTTTTACGATCTAAAATCGTTGCTATTAAAGTGCTCGAGTTAAGCGAAAAGGGTAATTAGAAACTTCAAACAACTCGGCGCCTTATTTTCTGAACAACATTTCCAACCTAGTAGTACACGGATTTTCTAAAGAACTTTTGTCTATTAAAGATAAGTTCCTCGTAAATTGCATTGAAAATTAAACACAGCCTGAACAAATGTCAAGAATATTTTCATCAGACCTAAAAAATGTTGAAATATTATACTGTAGTGTTTCATATCGTGATATGAATTGTTCGTAAAAATTTAAATATTTCCCATAAAAAAATCCTCCACATCGCTTTTGAACGAAAGCTCTCGTCTCGTTCATTACTTAAAACACTCGAAACAAAAACCAAACACATCAGGGCATCATTCATATTTTTTCGCATCAATCTAAAACCCTCCAATGTTTTTATCCCTCGTTTTTCCCAGGTGATTGATTAATATCAGACGCAATGCCTCGAAGTTTCGTGACAAATGTACTTTATCGCTTACTCATTATACCTCTAGAATGCTAAGAGTAATTGTTGTGGGTGTCAAACAGGGTAGGCAGTAGGTACGTGGCTATGCACGTGGGGGTTATTTTAGCATTGACATTTTAGCGAGTTATTTATAACTTGAATGCAGTGCTTCACGTACCATTTCTGTGGAACGGCGTAATAATAGAGTCGAAGCAAATTAATGGCGCAAAACAATTTAAAGGCCACGTGTTATGGTGCTGATTATGACAAGTTATTTGAGTTTCACAATGGTTGTAAATGAAACTAATTCAAGCATCTGTTACACCCAAACTTAGGTATACCTATATTAGTACCTTTAGTTACAGTTATAGATCAAATATGAATTAAGTAGGTATGTAGAGTTTTCAGCATGTCGCACCTCGCGTACCTATTTAGTATTTACTATAATTTATAATTACTTACTATACATGCAATTTACCATTATTTAAACACATCTATACCGCTTTGAATATTATATTTACCTTAACTCTGGGTTCCATAACAGTGAGGGTATCATCTTCAAGGAAATAAACGATATTGACAACGCGCACTCTGTAATGTTCGTCTGGATTCTCGAACACTGGTTGTTTGAAAAATGCCGTAAAGTTTAAACACCGTTTGTCGTAATGCACCCAATGAGGGATCACTGCTGGTAGAGCTGGCTGCTTGACGCGACCGTACGTCAGGGATGGGTCATAGCTGAAAATATAGTACCTATCAAGATTAAAACGGTTTGGGACAAAATCGTTTACGTAAAATGAAACAAATGTCTTTGCTCTTATTTTTCATGGCATAATCTAGTTAACGTTAGTAAAGAGGAAAATCTCGAATAATCCTGGAAATTTAACTGCAATTCCAAAGATATTCGCAAATTTGAACGCAAGCAATCAATCTGTTAGCGCTATCAAACTCACATCTCGATTTCCTCTCTTTAGAGAATGACTTGCAAAAAAATTACACGGGACTTATTTCAGGTGTTTACTTTAAAGGAAATTTTCAATCAGAGCAGGTACAGTGTGGGCCAGTCATCTGTCTTGTTGAAAGATCTTCATGTTGAAAGACAAACGGTTAACGATAATAAATATTGATTCTATAAAATTTCAATACATTCTGTATTCAGTTTTACTACACATGCTTTAATCATTTAGGGAAAATAGTGGAAAATAACAATGGATACGTTTCATTTCGTTATTAATTAGATAAATTTCAAATGCCTTTGTACCCTTAGTTAGTAGGTACCTTATTATATTAGCAATCGGCTATTAGTATATCTGCATGTATATTCAAAACGAGGTTAATTGTAAAACATATAGCCGTGACCATCACGCAACAAAGGCGGTAAATTATGAGGCTTTAATTAGCCCCTGCCTGTTCTAATTTGTACGCGCCAACATATTTATCGCGTTCTTGCTTTTTTATTCCAAGCTTTATTGCAGTTGGCTTCTGATACATAGCTTTATACGTTGTTTAATCAATATTCTCACTAGTTACTAGAAAATTCGACCCGGAAACGTAAACAGGCAAAATTTATTGCCCGAGGGACGACAAATTATTATAATACTCATTATTAATTAATACCATTGTAACTTTTGATATATGAGCACGGTATAATAATAGATATAATTGATGTATACATAATATTATTTTGACTGTTTCTAGCCTTAGGGCAATGAAAACCTTCATATTATTAATTATATCTCAATATATATTTAAAATGTAATACTACGAGCACATGACCGAAATTTTGTTAAAATTACCTATCTAATAATATTATGGACTAGCTTCCGCCCGCGACTCCGTCCGCGCGGAAAAATTAAGAAAAATTAAGATTTATTTTTTTCTACGTATTTTTCCGGGATAAAAATGTATTTGGGCTTGGTATCGATCCAGTAACACCCCCTGCTATTTATTTTTTCAATATTTTCAATGTACAGAATTGACCCTTCTACAGATTTATTATATGTATAGATAATAAATATTCATGAACTACCTATTTTGTCTATGCCATCCTACATGGGTGATAAACAGCTTGCCTCTGATAATCATAAAATTACTTTTCTAGTTTTGTGTTATAATAAATTACTTTAATACTAGCTTCCGCCCGCGACTCCGTCCGCGCGGAAAAATTAAGAAAAATTAAGATTTATTTTTTTTCCGGAATAAAAAGTATCCTATTTTATGCCCAGGATAATAAGGTATAATTATACCAAGTTTCATCGAAATCAAACCGTTAGTTTTCACGTGATGCCTGAACATACAGACAGACAGACAGACAGACAAAAATTTTTTTAATCACATATTTGGGCTTGGTATCGATCCAGTAACACCCCCTGCTATTTATTTTTTCAATATTTTCAATGTACAGAATTGACCCTTCTACAGATTTATTATATGTATAGATTATCTTAAATAAATAACGAGCAAGACGGTAGCTCTACACAGTATTATGTGCGCAATTGGGCATTGGAACGGAAATCATTGTTGCTGTTATCCATGATCATGCCTCACGTCCATAAATACTTCCATGAACAAGGCAATTGCGGGTACTTCACGTACTGGGCAATCCGCGTTACGAAATCCGCACAATATTAAAAAACACATTATACAGAGTTATCAAGACATACTTGACGGAATCTTCAGGCAAGGCGAAGGCGTTGCTATCCACATCCGTATCTGTACCGCCGGGACCTCGCAGCGTAGTGTCCGGAAACCGATGGCCTTGATAATAGCGAAGCGAACTTCGTATATGATGTTGGGTCTTTGTTGGGTCGGAAAACATTAATCCAGGCAATTTCGGTAAACCCCACGCCATGATCTAAAGTTAAAGGACAATGAATATTTTTCATAATTAATTAAATTAGTTTTAACTGGTATTCAGGGAAAGGAAGAGTTCGATGATAGTGACAATTATGATGCTATATGAATATCCCTTTAGGCTCCTGTAATTTCTATAGCGATTACTGTGAATCTAATAATCTATACTAATATTATAAAGCTGAGGAGTTTGTTTGTTTGTTTGTTTGAACGCGCTAATCTCGGGAACTACTGGTCCGATTTGAAAAATTCTTTCGGTGTTAGAAAGTTCGTTTATCGAGGAAGGCTATAGGCTATATATCATCACGTTAAGACCAACAGGACCTGAGCTACGCGGGTGAAACCGCGGGGATCAGCTAGTTTCAATAAAGCTGCATTTCACTAACAATTTGGACAAACAGTTGCACAGTATTGTATTGTATCAATCAACAAAGCGTCTTCAAATATATAAGAGCAATTTTATGACAATTTTATGTTTACGTCAGCAATATAATAGATTGATATGGCTGAACAGAATTCAACTTGATGCTTTATATTAAAATTATATGTCCATGCCATTGGAAAGTAACATTTCTCCATTCAGGTTATAATATATTATGATACTCGAAAGTAAATTTATGTAAGTATATGCACTTACCGTAACGATATATAAATAACAATAATAGAAAAAGAAGACACCGTTATAATAAAATATAAATGTGACACAGTCGTTGTCTAGAAAACAGCTGTTAAACATAAACAAATTGTTGCTAAGATACGTTCATGATACGTTTAATTTTTAGCATAATGTTGCCATGCCAATGCCCTAATTGTATTTTTTGACGCCCCATACCTACGAGATGAATACAAACTACACCAGACCCCTGTCCCCTGTGCCAGACCCTTAATTTTTAATTACAGTAAATATTTAATTTAACTTTAACTACGTGAGCATGATTACAATTTTCACGACCTTTCAAATAAAGCTCGATTCTCCATTTAACAAGGTAGAGAGAAATGCCAATGTGACTCCCTGTAATTAGAGAGTATGGTTCGATGGAGGCGTATATACTTCAGCTAACAAGAATTTTAATAGAACTATTCTTTCGTTTCCATAAAATTTTGAATTGGATTTCTATTTCCATTCGAATTTTTCGTTGCTGTTGTAGAAATGTATTAAGTAGGTATACATCTACCTTCTTAAAAATATCAAACACTTCGATATGCCAAGGTTCTAATTCTAGTTTTTAATTAGCTAAACATTACGTCTACACAGTCAATAATATATTTTAAGAACAGGTACGCTCTTCGCGCACATATTCCACACACGTGATATAATAACAGAATCCTGAAAGAGATTGTTGTTGATATATTTGTGCGGCATGTGTTGCCATTAGACCAAATGTCAACTCATTTGCCTTCCCGTCGCGTAAACTACCCTGAAAAGAGTTATTGGTAGAACGTTATAAAAATGATCACAGGGCGGGATCCATGATAGTGGCGTGACTTATGTTGATTAATGTACTGGGCCTGCCGATACAGATAACCACAGACTTCCGAGTTCTAAAGCACTCTTTTAACATTTAATTGATTAATTACATTATCAATCTTACTCTCGGAACACTGAAGTAGATTTATGGTGTAGTTTAATTTAGTTTCAGGTCAAGGCATAAATGCAGTGCCGTTAGGTGATTTAAAGTACCTAAGCAATTTCATACCTCTATAAAATTCTGCGATTCGATTTATAACTTCATAAGATTAGGAGATTAATATAAATAGAGAATTCATAAATAAAGAACATTCCGTCCTTATCCTGCCCTTAATTCTTGTTAGAAAAGCAGATTACGATTTGTACTTGTATCGAAGATATTCGTAGTTTTGTCGTATAAACGTGTCAACGGAAGGGATGTAAGTGTGTAGGATAAGAAAAACATAATAAAATATATTATCCTCCTAGCCTATCCGCTCTGCAGATGGAATCATGTAATTTGTAAGTAATAAAATTTTACCAATATGCTGAAGGAATTACTGGAAATTGGACGATATCAATAATTGAAGTATGAGAAGGATTATATAGAAAGTATTTTATTTTTAAAGCGCTTACAAATTTGAGCACATCTTCAAACTAATATACATACAAATATATTATTTAAGAATTTGCATAACAGACACACAATAACCAATTGTTGCGAGTCTATCCTAATTAATTAATGAATGAAAGTGCATAAAAGAAATCGGGAAATCTAAATAAATAAATTCAGCTGTGTCATGCTTTATTTCATAAATTTTGACCTTCCTTTTTATGCCTGTTTAGTAAATGCGCTTTCCCAGTATAACAATATAGTATGATTTATTAGATCTGGCACCGGCTTTCGACATAAATTAATTTCAAGCCGTATTACTTGACCTAATTTTATTTGACCGAAAAAACATGTAAATATGTTTCATACGGTGTAGGTGCCTTTTATGATATTTCCTTACAAAATGTAATCCCATCGACTAATTTTAGTGTTGTTGCTGTTTACTATCTACGAAACAAAAATTTTACTTATTAGCTGATATTGAAAGCTGGAGTATCCTACGTAATAGCAGTAAAAGCCAGTGTCCAGAATGTGCGAAGCATCTGTCACTCTATATAAGATAACATCGCATAAGGAAAAGGTTGAAAGCAATTTAATCCTCATGTTCATGTATTTTGTAAGGCTGATTGATGTTCTCTTTTACGAAAGCCAAAATAAAATGTCCCTTAAGATGCTCAAAGGAATCGTCATATTTACAACAGCTTTATTTTCAGCAGAAATGGCGTGTCTACTGAGAGTTTCGCTCAGTCCTCACTTGGCTGGTTTTACACGCTTGACGAGGCGCTTCTGTGCGCATTCACCCCTTGTATTTTCCGACGAAATACAAAGTGCTAAAAAAGACAACAAGCCAATTGTCGCTCTGGAATCCACTATTATAACACACGGAATGCCGTACCCGAAGAATCTAGAGACGGCCTTAGAAGTTGAAAATATTATTCGAAAGCAAGTAAGTTGTTTTTAAATATTTCGTGTTATTCGTACAATAAAAAGAAATAATGTTTATTACCGCGTAAATTATCTATTTCTTTAATTGGTAACATTAAGCGTTAAATTAAGTTTCAACTTATAGAGTAACGACTCATAACACAGCGCGGTCTTAAACGTTGGATATACTATATCCTTGCATTGAGGAAAAATATTTCTGAGTCCAATATACGATATTTTTTTGCATCACACATCACCACAAAGAAATCTTTAATTCGTAGAACTCGTAAAACTATTTTGTATATTGAGACAACAATTTGACACATATGTAGTTTTACAACCTACTTACAATATTAAAATGTTTGATAATAACAACGATTCACAATTATACAATTCTGAATAAATAACAATTCTATTATCGTGTTATTGAAACTAACAATATTGTTTCTGTAGGTATCGGGTCTGCCGCCAATTTCGTTGTCATATGCTATAAAAATTCATATAAAATTTTTATTATATCATCAAACATAATTACCATCCTGCATTTGTTATTAGATTTTGGCATACAGGATCCATTAAAATATTTATAACCAATATTGCTCCACCGCGAATAAACTATTCAATAAAAACGTATATGACAGCAAAATGAGCAAATATAAAACAAAAACTAAATAAGTAAATGTTTTCCTCTGGTCCCAATATTAAGTTCTATTATTACACAATTCATTTTAATGATTTCATGGGATTTTCTGCGTTTTCTGCTTTGTATTCTCTATTTATATGTGACACTAAAACTCTTTTTATATTACTCGTACAGACCATTCTTCTGTATTACGACATTTATTATATCAAGCCAAGAAATAACAAAAAACACTTAAAAAGCCAGCAGTATAAGAGGTCGAGCAATATTTTCAAACTTAATTTCCTTTATGTCATAAAATGTAAGCTCTAACATGGCTCTAACAAGAAAACTGAGTACACGGATATAAATTGCAGTACAGAAATAGCGAGGATGCCAAGAAAATTGTCAGCTACTATTTCCCTTTACAATCTTGTGAGATCACACGAAGTTTAAAAGTAGATTTCACTTCCTTAAAACTGCGTTACCGCACGCTAAGTTCACTTGTTTAAAAGCACATATTCGACAGGGGCGAGTTGTTGGAGATAAATCGTTAGATCTGACATTTTGTGAAATGGGAATAACATGTACCTAGTGCCGATCATGGGCCGACACCACAGGCCGACACTATGTATTTATTTTACAAAGATCTAACAAATTGACTACTTTTTAAAAGCGGGAAAAGGAGAGGTTGTAATAATTTCGTTAAACAGGAAAGTGATCCATATTTATTGTAACATTTAACTATAATGAATGAAGATATTTTTGTTGATTTATCAATTCAAAAATTTCAATAAACTTATGCTAATGATTTAGCTATCCAAGAAATTGATGTGCAGAGTTTGAATATATCTTGCACCATAACTAGAGCTGTACCAACCTACAAATCCATTACCACATTAGATAAGTCGTACACACAAATATTCGTCGTATTTATATCTCGTTAACCACATACATTACCGTATGCTTACAATAAGCTTTGTCATACACTGAAACAGCCTCCGGACATTGAAGTGGCCTTAATTGAACTTAAGCGGCTTTGACGCTGTTAATCCCGTTGCTACGTAGTTGCGTACGTCACACTTTGACCCATTGTTACTGCGTTATCGCCTTGGGAGAACTCGTAATCGGAGACGTTATTAAAACCGTATCGCAGGATCTTCTGTCTCCAACTAACTAATGATTTATTAAATGGATTAAGTTCTAGTAATGAAAGTAAATGGTTTGTTTTGGATGATTGTCTTAGTTGTGATTGTTATTAGGTACTTGACCTTGAGAGTGTTATCACACTGGAAATAAAAAATATGAATAAGAACATGTTATTTTGCACCTTATTTTGTGAACATTAAAAAAGTATATTATGTACTTACTATAATACATTTCTTACAAACATTAAAACGTTCGATATTTTATTTATTCTCCATCAAGGGTGCCATACCAGCTACAATAGCCATTCTCAAAGGGCAGTTGACGGTCGGCTTAACTTCATCCCAGCTAGAGAACTTAGCTCAATCGAAAGGCGCCATCAAAGCTTCCAGGAGAGACCTAGCCATGGTAATGGCGGACGGGCTAGATGGCGCCACTACTGTTGCAGGAACAATCATAGCTGCTGAATTGGCGAAAATAGCAGTTTTCGTTACTGGTGGAATAGGTATGTAAGATTTACTTATTATAATCTTATTAGGCAATTTGTGGTCAAATTTAATAGTTTAATGTCATAATGTTTAGATTCGAAATAGCCATAATCAACATTTATATTTAACAAGCTTTCCGCCCGCGGCTTCGCCCATGCAGTCAAAGAAAAACCCGTATAGTTCCCGTTCCCGTGGGATTTCCGGGATAAAACCTATCCTATGTCAAGGGGTAAAAAGTAGCCTATATGTCCTTTCTCGGATATCAAAATATCTCTATTCCAAATTTCATGCAAATTGGTTCAGTAGTTAAGGCGTGATTGAGTAACGGACAGACAGACAGAGTTACTTTCGCATTTATAATATTAACTATTAAGTATGGATTGTTCAAAAACATTAATTAATGATAATTAGGTACGTTCTAATAAAACTTATCGTTCTAAAGGCTGCTAACGTTGTGTATGAAAAGTCAATATGCAAAATGATTATTATAATCAACTCTCCCCAATAATATTTACTTTCACATTCATAGGTATTCATGAAATTTAATATAAATAAAATGTCATATCGGGTCTGTTTAGACTTTAGATTCATACACAACACACATTACGATGCCTATAGGTATGTTATCTGATTACTCGCATTGTAAACTAATAGAGGAATTCATGAATGGTGCAATAAGCTTCCACGAAATGCATTCAATTACTGACGATAGTGGATCAAATGATTTAACTGCTTCTGAATTCCAAAATTGACGAGTTATTTACAGATTGAGCAACCTCAATTCATTTTAATAATGAATTGCAAGCGTTGCAAGCTAAGTATACTAATATTATAAAGCTGAAGAGTTGTTTGTTTGTTTAAACGCGCTAATCTCAGGAACTACTGGTCCGATTTAAATTCTTGCACTGTTAGATAGCCTATTCATCGAGGAAGGCTAATAGGCTCTATATCATCACGCTAAGACCAACAGGAGCGGAGGGACGCGGGTGAAACCGCGGAGCACAGGTAGTATTGTTATATTATATACGATGAAGTCATGTGTTAAAAATACAATTCTTATTGGCAGAATTGAATGAAATTTATAAATAAAACTAACAATTTAAAGTTTAATTACTAAAAGTATCAACTTCGAAGAACAATGTGGGCGGAGGCTTCTAGCGCGTGATGGATACAAAAGAGATATAAATACATCATCAAGCCGTTACAATGCTAGATATAGAAAACTATAATTATCTTACAATTATAAGTCAAAGTCAATGTTACTTTTAAGAGGTGTTTAAAGCCTATCAAAGAAAGTTATTTTGAATATAAGCATGTGATGGTATTTAACGTTATAAATAAATAAAATTATATAAGTATAGGTATGGATCAACTGAGGATCTCATTTTTTTTTAAGATTTATGTAAGGAATTCGTAACGTTACAAAACATATCGCTACTGGCCAATTATAATTACCTAACTTCTTACACATTGAAATAATGTGCCACATTTAACGATCTGCAATTCAATTATACCTAATTATATGCAAGTTTTAATGAACCATTAGATTGTACATAGTGTATAATAAAATGAAATTTACAGTTATTATCGCAAAATTAGTTTGAAATCAGCTTCGAGCTCATTGCAGTTAATTATAGTGACAATATAGAAAATTATGACCACGATAAAACGAGTATTGCGCGCATTGAGTTTAATTTTCAATAAACAATGACCGACCGATCATTAAGAGGCATTACAATTAAGTCGCAAAATTATTACATTCAAAAGTAATTTTAATTGTGCAGAAAGTTACCCCTGGCTGGCTGAAATAAACATTTAAGTAAATCATTGTTATTCGAATTATTTTACTTTAGGGAAAGCGCCTTTGCTTTTCTTTTCCACGTTTAGTTGAAACAACCAATACCTAATGACTATGAATAATTATTTAAAAGGTGGAGTACATCGTGATGGAGAAAATACAATGGATGTATCGGCGGACCTTACTGAACTCGGTCGCAGTAAAACTTTAGTTGTATGCAGCGGAGTTAAATCCATTCTTGACATTGGGAAAACTCTAGAATATTTGGTAATTACGTTTTCTTATTCTTTTAAGAGAAGTCTTTATGGATCAAACATTCTACTGTTCTTTGACAAAATGTATGTTTTATGAGGAGATTCATTATAGTACTTACATAATGATTTTCATGTTTGATAGAGATAAAGAAAGACACATAAAATAACAGCTTAGGCTTTAAATATTAAGCCTTTTACACAGTTTATTTTTTGTTTTGCAGGAAACACAAGGTGTAACGGTGTGTTCATTTGGCGAGTCAAAACAATTTCCAGCATTTTACACCAGACGATCTGGACATGAAGCCCCGTACAATGTAGTTAATGCAGAGCACGCAGCTCGCGTCCTTCACGCAGCACGCACATTACATCTCTCGTCTGGTACTGTTGTTGCAGTTCCCGTGCCTGAAGAATTTGCAATGGATGGTGAATTATATTTTGACCTTAAAATGTTAATACGTTAATAGTTCGAGAATGCAACAAATTTTCTTGTGCATGTGGAAGCCGTCGGTCTATAAAACGTGAATAAAATTTAACAGCATGAAAAACTTAAAATTGAGTTAAACCTAGACTTTATCGAAAACGATGACATATCCTTATGAGAAAACCTAATTTTTTTTAATTTATTACAGAAAAAATAATAGAAGATGCAATATCTAACGCCTTACTCGAAGCTGAAAGGAGATGCATCAGAGGAAAAGAAATTACACCATTTTTGCTAGATGCAGTTTCTAAAGCTACAGGCGGGGCATCATTAAATACGAGTATCCTTTTTAAACACGTAACCTAAATAACGGGAATTAGGACCCTGCATTATTAATTGAAATGTTGGGGGCGTGAGGGCAAATAGTTTCTGACATGTAGGCGTACTACGGCCACAAGGTTGAGGGAGCCTATGCATGCAGGTCTTTGTTATCGATTAATTATCTATTGTGGTTATAAATATATAATGTAATGATATAAATTAAAATATAGATACAACACATTAATGATTAAACGATAGAATTTATAAAATTACGGAGAGTACAAACAATGACGAGAATCAATAAAAATATCGTTTTCTTTAGCAAACTTTATCCACCCTTAGTTAAAATATTATTTCAAGAGAAATTTTCTGAAATTTTAATTATAAAATGAAATGAATGAGCTCGCACTTCGCACTAAGGCCTTTAATTCCTTTTATTGCTCAGTGAGTGTGAGTTAGGGAGAGGCAAAAATTCCATATTTCCACTTCTTATAACTTAAACCACAAAATTTGCGGATCGTTTGTCTTTAATTAAAAAAAGAATATTAGATTAACAATGTATTTTGGATTGTTTTTATAAAAAAAATTCAGACCCAAATTTTTTTTATTGTGAGGAATAATATCTACATTCAAAATGTGCTTTTTACAAGAAGGAACGGCAGAGAACATTATCTTCTAAACGCGGGTACCTAATATAATGAATAAATAAGTATGCTGCTCTGCTGAGAAACCGTAATTTTGCACACGAATAAAACAAATTAAATATACATGCAATTACCTTATCTCAATACTGCTTTGTACTTCCATATCTCTATGTAATTGGCAAAATATTCGAGAATACAATTTCCCTCCGAATTATTGTGTAGTTATACCTTCTGCTTTTCAAAGAAAAGGTTTTTGGAATTACACTTCTTTTTTTAAACTAGTAGGTACATTATTTTGTGGATATATATATAATAAATATCTAAGATTTCATTTCAAAGTGCCATAAATCTATCATCAAAACGAAAAACAATCATTATCAGTATTTAATCGTGAACACAACCCCACTATCATTACAATTTCAACCCTTGTTAATTACAGATCCATTTGTAAACCAAATTTATGGGAACACGAATAGCTAGTCCTAAAACGATACTTGTAAAGCTAATTACTACAATTTCTTCCCTTAACGACCTTCAGACATCGCCCTCATAAAGAACAATGCCAAAGTTGGCGCCGAAATTGCAATACAATATGAAAAGCTAAGAAAGAATACGGGAACGGGCCAGATGAAGAAATTTAGTGGATCAACAATTGCAAGGCAGCTCCATACATCCTGTGTTCGTAGTACAATAGCTGAAGATGGTGACGTTTTGGTGATTGGCGGTGCTAATGTGGATAGGACATATCGAATCACGGAAGATAAAGTTCAAGTAAGCGAATAAAGTCAATCAAACAATTTGCTTTTTATTATTATGTAGCCATTGACTTCCGAATAAAATTTAAGTCTAAAAATCTTAACTCGACTACAAAAACTCAAACGTTTAAAATATATATTTGTAAGACCTGTCCTCATTATTATGAAAAGTTCTAGCTAACTGGTAAGTATGTAAATGTAAGCAATATATTATTGTTAAAATCAAAAATCATCATGTTTTAATTTTCGACCAATTATTGTATTAATGTAGACTGTAGAGCATTCTATAACAATATAATTAAAAGAGCTAAACAGTAGTAAAAAGTAGAATGAATAGTATTATTACAAAATCTTATGCTCGTAATTTGATGGAAATGTCTAGTTACTGCTGAAGTTAATCAGAAAGTAAGCCTTATCGGAAATTAACTAGCCAAACAAAAGAAAGATGTTTTGCCCTGCGTGGTAAAAACCAATAATTTCTATTAAATATATTTTCCTTTTATTTATATGATGTTTATGTATGGAATTGAAGTCCAGAGAAGTGACATCACTTCATATGATATAGTTGTTATCGCTTCAAAGCAAGAATACTATCTGGTCGAGAGTCCTCTACACAAGTCTTCTTGAGCTCTATGGACAAACAGTGTTAATAACAAAAAGTCTTGAGACTATTCTGAAGCACACCTATATCAGTAAAGCTAGTTATTTTGTTAAGTACCTATACTCCGGCATCGAAATATAACTATACCAGAAACTAATAAGAACAAGCCAGGTGTAAAAACTTGGGAGACAAAGGCCTTTCCTCATGTACGTAAGTATCGTTTCTAGAATTGGTTAATCTAACTTGAAAGTAGACCGTTATGCTGTTTCTTTTCATTTTTATTGCATTCCTTACCTTATTACTTCAGTCTAGTACTGAGGCATACCCAGGCATTCATTTTCGGTTTGTGTTATATCATAGTAAATACCCAAAACCATAAGTAAAAATAATTTTAAACTCTTCTATTAGTAATCCTCCTCCTGGGGTTAAGATGTCTGCAATACTGTCGTGTTGTTTGTGTGATATTTACTTGAGGCATTTACCCTATTAATCTCAAGCCTTGAAAGGGCTTTGTTTAGGCAAGGTTTAGGCATAATTTATGTAAAGCTAATAATTTTGTTTTAATACTAGACATTAAAAAATGTAAATTTATGTTTTTGAATAGATTACAGATGACTTCATATGTTGTAGATTTATCTTTAAAGTAGCGAACATAAAAAGGACGCAACATTACATTTTTGAAGGTGATAATCGGCCCATGTTGCGGCAAGAATGGGCAACCTTCATCGGGGAAGCGAGGGTTACACTTATCTGATAAAGGTTGCCATTCACTGAACGCTTTTTATCGTAGCACGTTCGTTTAAAATACATCTCTTGACAAGGTCCAGATGTAAATTGTGATAATAATCTTACTTTAATCTGAACGGATAGGTTCTATTCAAAACTAGCTGCTTTCTCCCACATTTTTGTGTAGTTGTTAAAATACATGTTATTTTAATTAAAGCGGAGGCAAATCTAGCGAACTAGATAATAGATATCATTAAAATCCATTTAGCCGTTCTTTACAAGTTATTTACAAGCGTCACGAATTCTGATTCTTTGAAAAATATTATACCTATGAAACATTTTTAACTGATTCTGTTCCCTTCGTTAGTATAACTTTAAGCTTATTTAAGTGCATATGATATATATATATATTTTTTTTATATTTAAGTATTTCTTGTATGCAGAAAGGATAAGAAAATTTTAAGAACCCACATTTTAAAAGAAAATTTCACCTCGAACATCATTCAATGATGGCAAGGGAAGGGCTCATGAGCGTGAGGCGTGTTCTTATCACAATGGTTTTTACGCATTCGTGTGAAAATCAATACTTAATATTTTAAAGCTGAATATTATAAAGCTGAAGAGGTTGTTTGTTTGAACGCGCGAATCTCAGGTACTAAAGGTCCGGGTATATCATGACGCTAAGACAGGAGCGGAGACACTCGGGTAAAACCGCGGGGCGCAACTAGTCGTTAAATAAATAAAAACAAACATTTTTAACAAACTTTAATTTATGCATTCATTATGATAATATTAGCTCTCAGTCGCCTAGTGCGTACCTTCGGAAAGTTGCAACAACTCTACATCAAGAATTGATAAACACACATTAAAATAAAAACTACTTAAAATTATTACATAGCATGAAAATCTGATGATATGAAAATTATAATAATTTCTTGCCATTGTCTATTCATATTAATTTATACATGTCGCAGGCAAATTGTATTATTTCGTCGTTTAAAAATGCTCGGCATTTTGTAAAATGCTTAGGATTTACTTTTTCCAAAATTCTACAAAAAGACGGTCGCGAGCCGACGGAGCCCCACTTCGCGGGGCTCGTATTTCTGTGTAGTAAAAAAAAACAAACCTAACTTAACCCACCCCCTTATCCAAACCATAAACGTGCCAAAAACTTCCGATTACGAATTCTTGACGTATCACAAAATGCCAAGCGTCTGTAAGTGGCGAAATAATGCAATTTGACTGCGAAATATACATGATATAATTATGTACTTATATATATATATTAGTACGTAACTGTACATATTTTAAAAATAAGTGGACTCGTTATTATTTCAAAATATAAAACAAGAGTCAAATCAAGAGTGGTATTTCATAGTAGTATAATCTGTAATTTTTACACACATCTACAGCACTATCATGAAGTCGTTAACAAATTAAATAACAAAAAAACCTTTAGATTGTTTCTCTAAAAAGTAGACAATATTTTAGTAACAAAATAATCATCTAATAGATAAATTATTATAATCTCGTAACTCGACATAAGCCTGCATTGCGTTTTTAACTATAAATTTCACGAGATTTCACTGTAGGTACTGTAATTTTCACATTGCCGACATTGGTAAATAAGGTGTAATTCGTAAAAGTTCGTAATAATTATACATTTTCTTATAAAAGTGAAATATGTTTTGAATAATACCTAATAGCTTAAATCGCAATGCAAGCTGAATTACTAATGAGTAGCATAATAGAACAACACAAAGAGGTACAGGCAGCACGTCAGTGACGAGGTACACATTTCATTTAATAATTTTGTTTTACATATTTTTATGTTATTTTATAAATAAAACATAACATTTCATAAGCCAAGGCACATGTTAATTTATCGTTTTGGAAGAGTTGCAGGATGTAGATTTGATCCTAACTACAAATTATTCAACTTTCCGAATATAGGTACAAATTTAATAAGATTGGTACATTCAGTGACAACAATATTAAAAAACTATTTAGTTATCTGCATAAAATCAGAATTATTACCTACTCTAAGCAAACATAATAATTAGTAATTCATAATCGTTATAATATTTCTAAAAAGTTACAGTAATATTAGTACAAACATGTAGTTATGTTGGGTAGCAAATGTACGTGGCCGCGCCTTTCTCTCTCGATCGAATCACACAAATAATAATTCTCCAGTATGTAAGTAAAGATGAAAAGAAAAGCAAAAGGATTAGTTTGAACAATATTAGAAATATCGATAAAGTAGGCGCAGCCCCGTCATTGATTACATTTTATTATTTTAGATATAATGTTAATGGAGGCGATAGTTCTAAATACTATTTTGATGAGCTTCTGGTGCTATGAACATGTAAACTGTTATTTGGTTCCTTATAAAATCTTAGGTTCGATTATTACATGGTCTATGTCCAATTTCTGTAATCACGCGTAACAATACGATCGTATTTAATTTTCATCCCCACGGTCTGTAACTCGTGTATCTAACATTTAAGGGATACATTTAGATATAATTATTTATTCAATATTTTTCTCAAAGGTTTCACCTCTTTGACACAGCCATCTATAGTTCCTCCGACTGTACAATCAATCTGAAGACATCAGCACATTGTACAGAATAAATTATTATGTAAACTCTTCTAACAACTGTATGACATTAAATATTGTACGAAAGTTTATTTGCCGTAAATAAAAGACTCAGTAAATGTTGCTTTTTTATTGTTTAAGCATTTATTATCGTAGGCACTACGTCGTATAAGCTCATATCAGTACTATTTTGTCAATCTGTCCATGCAATGTACTCTTCTACTAATGTTACATACATTATAAATCTATTATTTACATTCAACATTTATATCTGAAGCCACTGAAGATCCGCTCTATTTTAAAACGACATTCAACATCGAAATAGAAATGTACTTCATAATATATTCCGCTTGTTCGAAAATGTTTCAATCCAAACATTTATTTTCCTCGAAATGTCTAAAGTAATCTTAGTAGTAAGGAAAAATCCTCAGTGGCTGATGTTAAAATTCGATAAAGTTGCAGGCTGCGCAGATCAGCCTGTCTCTGTCATGAAAATACAAAATAAATCTATCTAAAAGGGAAAGCAAAACTAGGGCATGTTTAACCAGTAAAGACAAAACTTTATGCATCTCAACGATAAATTGTAATAGAAATGTTTATCACACCGTACCTAAGGAAACCGTTTAATATATCAAGGAGTCGAGAATAATTTGGGTAGCAAGTTCGTTAGAATTCCATCAATTTAAAGAATTAAAAATTAGGAATTAAATAAAATTACAAAGTTTAACTACAGCACTAATAAAAATTTGATAAGACGAATTTAAAAACTTTTTAGATTATTAATCGAAACAATGTAATGGAATGCAATTTAAGCCAAAACTTATATCTAAGCGAAATATAAAAATATTTAATTACTGAACCTATTTTTTACACTTTTTATATGCTCATGATAACACTGTACAGTAAGTTCTTTGGTAAATAGCTCCAAGTCGGTCCCACTCAAACACTGAGTCATCAACACTCTCATTGATTTGAAAGTACTTCACATTGAATTACCGTCTAATCTTACACGAGAAATACTTTAACTGCCATGCATTAGGAACTAAACACAAGCTTTGCTCGTCGAGTAAAACCGTTTTACCCGTGACACTTCTAACGTAACGGTCCGAAACGAGGATGTTTCTAATAAATAACACTACAACATCGAAAACCATCCTGAAACAGTTTGCAATTTACTAATATGAACTTGAAAATACACATAATCACGACAAATTTGATACTAATCGAACTGCGATACTATTGAATGTTCAGTGATCTACTGGCCCGGCACGCCAGGTTTAAAGTTCGAATTCGGAGCGCGTGTGGCGGCGGTGGTCGAGGCGCACGCGAGCCCCCGACCGACGCACGCACACAGGCATGCTGTGCATCATTGGGGGCTCCGCCTCGAAGCCAGCGGCCGGGAACGAACGCCACCGCCGTCCAAACAACCGCTCCAAGTAACATCTTAGTCAGATTCTAGTCGCTGCGCTGTCTGTCGCTAGGGGCCTGTAATCGCCTCGAGCCAATTCTCGCATTTCGCAATTGTTGTTACCGTTAACGGTTTTAGGTCCTAATGAATCTTCGTGCACGCTACGCCTCGAGCAAGGCTCTGAAGGTCTGCCGAGAAGTGCTTCTCTTTCACTCGCCCTTTCCGGACTACCACCGTGTGTGCGGACACCTCCGTTAGCATTTACAGCATTTACTACTATCGTTTGTGACAAAGGTCCACCGTGGAGGGGACTTCCGTCGAGCAGCTCCCCAGCTCCCAACTCGCTACGTAGTATTCTTATTTTTTGAATCATCTCTTTAATTTCGCATCTGAGGATTCCAAGAAAACAAAATTTGAGAAATGCTATCACACAATAACCTAACACAAATAGAGCATCCGCAGTTTTTCTTAGCCAAGTAAGTAACCTTTCCGCACAGGCAGCCGTGTGTGGTATGCAATGAACTGGAGTGAACGAAACGGGAGCTGTTGCCGTCGTGGAAAATGATATCGGTGTGACAGCTGGTGTATGAGCTGGTATTCGACAGCAACTCGGAGGCAGAATTGTACGATTTAACGCTGCAAAATCGGATGGCCCTGTCACCCCGCAGCAGCTCTGTTCTCTTTGTAAACGGTCCCAAGCTTCGGAGAAATCAACGTCCGTGTCGTAATCTTTTGCTAGTCTAATACGCAACTGTGGCCGTAACTCTCGACACACCCGTTCGAAGCGAAATACCCAGTAAACCCCAATTGCAGCGTCACCGACCAGTAGAGCGAGCAATGCTAGCCAATAGGCGTTAAGCATGCGTTCCGAAAGTCGTAAAGCTGCCAGGCAACCCAGTAACTGTAGCAGCCCCGCCTGCACAGGCAACGCCGCGTAACCGTAGAGAAAACCGGGCTGCGCGGCGCCTAAGCCCGGCACGAGCCCGCGTCTGTAGTCTGCTAGAGCGCGGCCTGCTGCCGCGCAGAAAGCGAGCGCACCAAGCAGCAGAGCCCCGTTGCACGCGTATATCCAGATGCGGTAATAGCGCATTGCGCGGTGTGCGGCGGGGTAGTGCGCGGGGCGCGCGGGCGGCGGCAACGTCATGGTGGCGGGCGCCGCTTCATGGCGCCGCCCGCGCCCGCGCCGCCGCCACACGACGCGCCCCACGCCTCTGCAAACAAACATCATGTTATAACATTATCCAAACCAGTAATCCTATAAGCCTTTTACAATACTGCAACCACAAGGTTCTTAGTATTATAAAACAGCGAAAAGCTTTTCACGCGAACGTGTACACATATTACACCTTTATTAAATTTGTCAAAGCAAAACGGAAAACGTTAACAAGGTCTTGCAATACATTAGAAGACTCGCATAATATTTACCTACTAACAATCACTACGCTTTTTTAGGCAAAAGCTTTGTAACCTTCTTTATGGATGACTTATCACCCTAACTAGATAATATTTCCTCTGAGTTTATTTATTACTTTTCCGAGTCATAACACAAACATATATACACTATACAGTGGTATCGTCATACTTCGAAATTTAAGTGAAATGTCGATAATAATATGTACCTTACTAAAACAAAAAATTCGGTTCTCAGTTTCTGTAGGTATAGCAATATTCTCAACTTTTCCGCTATTTCCTCGCTTTCATTGCTTTCATATACAATCAAACAACGATTTTCCTTTATTAACATTTCAGTTTCAATTGAGTTTCCGTGAAAATGTTCGAGCTTTACAATATAGACTAGATTCTACATCGCAATAATATTTTGTATCAAAATCAAATACATAGTAATATCTATTAACACCAATTGATTTCCTATGCTCCTTAGGGCCGATTTTTCAACCCCTGGTTAAAACTTACCCGTCCAATAAAGTATTACACGATTAACGATAATGTTAAAATGTCACCTGTAAACTGCCATTGCATGCAATAAGAATACATTTTGAAATGGTAGTTTAATACGTTATTCGACGAATAAGTTTTAACCGAGGATTGAAATATCAGCCCTTAATTAACTATTACTACAATAAATACAACGAATTCATAAATGTGATAATTCTTACAATCCGCCGCCCGTGCCGTGCACCCGAAACCTTGCTAGTCACAGAAGCGGCCGCGCAATCGTGTGCAGTGCGTCTACCAAACCCGTACGAGTTCTGCAACAAATGATCATGAATATATGAAATTCCTGTTTATTAGATAAAACAAAAAGAAAAAAGCTCCAAAATTTAGAGCTGTCGTTTTTGGGAATGTTGGTACCTATATACAATTTCACGTGATTAGCATATACAATATTAAGATTTTTTCGGCTAATTTCCAAAAGATTTACCATATCATATAGGTGATGCGTATATTATGGTACCTAGATGGTGTAAGGAAATAGTACGTTAGTGAATAAAGAATCATCTTGTACGACCGTATTAGACATTTTTAGTTTTTTTTCTCTCGTATTGCTTCCTTTTACTTTAGTTATTAGGAGCCATAAAATTCTATACCTATGCATATTGTAGGTATGCGATTAGTCGAACATTTTTTTTAACTTCGGATCATAAAATTATTTTACATATTCTAAAATTCTACCCCTAAAGTATCCTAAATAATGACATAAAAACTACCGTAATTGGGCAATGAAAATATCTATATTAAAACGGAACATTCACAGGAAAAGGCTTCAATAATAGCGCAGAAAAGGCATTAACATATCTATTATATTGACTTTCCTTTATTATATGAAGTATAAGAACTACCATTGACCTTCAAGCCTGCGCGTTCCCTCCTTACCCTTAGGGCCATCTAAAAATAACACTCGACGATATACGTAACCATGAATAGAGGGAGCAACTTGACATTCAGCCTCTCGCTAGCGACTAGCAATTCGCATGTAGGCGGTATTCATTTTAGCAATATTCATCTAAAACGAATGATAAAGTCATTGGCAAGGTATTATAAAGAAGAGAGGGAACTAATATGAATACGTAAGATCTAACCTCTTCCGCCTTCGGTACTTGGAATAATGAATACACAGTTTGACCTTTCATATTATCATGTGTCAAGTGAATGAATGAATATTTGAATGACTATAATTAGCAGATTATTATCGAATCACTTTCCCAAATGTTTCAATGAAAATCGAACTCAAATATTTATTCACGCAAATATCCAATATAAAATATCTTTCAGAATTCAGAAGCATTGTTGTATAAATTTTAGCATAAATAATTAATTTGTTTTCATTATAGCTGACCTGTTAAGAGGTAGGTATCATAATTATAATTATTCATTACATACGCACGACATTTACATGACAAAACTTACCTATTGTTATCACTATTACAATATCAAGGTCTACACGTATAATTTACCTAGAAATTATACCATTTTCTCAATAAGGCAAGTAAAAAAATGTAATTAAAACATTCAATAGAAATTGTGAATAAACTGTGAACTCATATTTATTTGTTTACAACGCAATTAGAGAAAGAATGATGAATTTTGCATTTATAGGGGGTTGTTGATACAGAAAATTCCGATCGTTCGCTCTTGAGTGTTCTCGAGTTTTGACATTTTCTTTATAGATTGGTAACATTAAGCTTGATGAGGGTAGGCAATTCAATGCGCCGCCATTATTGGAAATATTGGTGTGTACCTACAAATCTTTTGGAACATGGAGTTATCACGATTCGTTACGAATGTTATAAATAAATACAGTTATGGAAGCTGTTTAACAGTTTAAATTCAATATCAACTGTCACACGGTAATAAATTATATTATGTTCCAATTTCTATACAAAATCAGTGTCATTCGGTATTATTATATTAACGAGGTTTCCGTCCGCGGCTTCGCCCGCGCAATCAAAGAAAAACTCGCATAGTTCCCGTTCCCGTGGGATTTCCGAGATTTCGTCATTTTCCCGGGATAAAAAATAGCCTATGTCCTTTCTCGGATATCAAAATATCTCCATACCAAATTTCATGAAAATTGGTTCAGTAGTTTAGGCGTTATTGAGTAACAGACAGACAGACAGAGTTACTTTCGCATTTATAATATTAGTATGGATTTTAAATAGGTAATTTAAATTCAAATTAAACTTATTTGTTGTTGTATAAAATGTAAAATGACACAGAACACGAACCCGATCTCCGAGTATCCCCAAAGTATCGATACTCCTTGAACTGCAAACAAATTTTCAACAAACTTGCTCTGAATTCGAGACTGAAGCGTCTGAAATGCAGAAATCGAATGCAAGTTTGAAAATTTTCATTTGTACAAACGCTATTTTAAATTTAAATTCAACGATATTTCTAGGTAGTGCATTTTTAAATGTTACGACTAACAAGCAAATACTTAAGTTAGTACAGCACGAATGCATTATTCAGCCAGGCTATTCAGGAATACTTCATAAATGATGGACTTTCAGAACATACTGATATTTATCAAGTTCTGAATATTCATGAAAGATATTAAATATTCGTAACCAGACTAATATTATAAATAGGAAATTCTATTTAGCGTGACGTTAACGTAAATATTTGAAACGCTATTCTACAGAGGGTATTTTTTTGGGTTTTGGTTATGTTGAAAATCAACGCATAAGGCGTTGAAATACGGAAGAAAGTTGTCGGGTATGTTGTCAGAAGCTGAAACCGCAGGCACGGCTGGTTTAAATATACACTCAAATACGGCAATATACTGTTAAATTGTTGCCAACATCAATATAGGTTGTAAGCATTATAAAGTCCAATAGTTTCTGAGTCCCAATATAATACAAGGAATGCGCGAGAAATATAGACAGCGGTACCTCGGGAACAATGTACCAAAACAGTTGCCGCTGGCTCGGCGCCAAATAACTAAAACCTTTGATAACAACCTTTCAATCTATGCTGACGAAATTTTAAACGAAAAAATTAAAAACTCGATTTGAAATCGAGTCGAAATGTAGCGAGTATTCCGTTTCAATTTTTCTCTACATCTGCTGAAGTTTATTAATCCAAAGAGATGAGCAAAAACTAGTCCCGTTCTGAAATTCATTTCTGGAATTCATATTCGCATGCCTGGGTTTATTAAGGGTTTCTGTATTTTCTATATTATGAACATAGGTGATAGGATGCTGTTTGGCCATTCATCTCTGTTAATTAACCACACACATATATATTTGTAGAGAAGTAGTGATAAAAACTATTTATATTAAATGAATAACTTTTAAGTTAATGTGATAAGCATGGATAATGTGAAACGAAGTCAATCCAAAGTATATGATCCATAATGCCTGACCCTAGGGCAAAAGCCGCAAAAGTCGAGGTTGCCCACAGTAACCTGAGGGTAACTGTTTCGCAATTCCTTCATGGCTTCCTCATAAAGGTTAAAGTGTAATTGCAAAAATCGCAATTATACAACTCAAAGGTGTTGAATTTCACTTTTTGATTAACTCAAAGTTGACCACAGAATTCACAACAATACCTATTTGCTAATGCGACTTCGGATTCTTCAAATTATGTAGGTATGTTAATAATGCATAAAAATTCGGTGTCTACCGTGTCTTCCCATGAAGACAAAAATGACAAATGAGATTCGTAGAAAACAGGTTGTGTTTTACAAAATACAGTGTATAACGACATTATTAACCATCGTAACTACAATGAAAACAAAGTTCAACGTGCCATACAATTTACACAGATAATAAATTATTATAATTTAAGTCAAATTATTTTCGATTGCGATACGGTCTAATTATTATAGGTATTTAAATATTGAAAGGAAAGACCACGGATAGTCCAATAACTTACAGTACACTTTAATCAAGCGATAACTGCCACATGTCACAAAATACCGGCTTACAAACAATAATATAAATGTTATCAAGTTTTTAAGTTTGTACTACAATACTTTATAATTACAATTTTATATGTAGTTTGTCTTTAATGAAATACGAAATAAAAACTAAAATGTATGACTATTAAAAAAAATGGTGCCAATAATAGTAATAAGATGAGGTATACCTACCTACCTCATCTTTATTCTAAAGTTTACAGAAGAACTCAAACACCTTTTGTAGAACGTTTTTAGTAGAACCTATCGGGATAAAAAAGGAAAGCGTTTGAGCTGTGAATGTGTCAAAAAACGGCAACATTTGCAAAAAGTTTCAATAAATGTGAATACATATTTGTTATCTGGGCAATAAAAACAATCCATTATACGCACGACAACGATTTGAAGGACAATTTTATGAAGCGTATAACAAAGGGTTCTAATACCGACAGAACAATGGGCAAATTTTTTTCATACTGCTGGGTTGAGCTGTTGTAACCCAGTACCTATTGAATCAAGTATATGACAGAAGCGGTGAAGCAAAATTCTCGTCATTTTACTAAAAGCATTTCAATGTGCCCGCCTTACCACTCGTATGTCTCGAGTGAATTTGTCTGCAAGCTATTTTGTCGTATGACAAAGGCTTTAAAAATGTAAAGGCTTATTTAAACGAGGAGATTTCTTTACCTTTACAATTGGCAAACTAGCTATCAGATATTAAACTTTCAATAACATTTCTCAATAGACAATTTTATCAATATAGGTACAGTCAAAACAATCAATTCACAATAATTCTAAAAGTTTTCAAACTTCGGTCAAGTGGATGGTACATTGGGACGACAATAAATCTCATTTTGCAACCTTGACCGCAGTCCGGAACATTGTTAAAATTGCAATTAAATTATTTTTTGCTGTATGGTCGTGAAAAAAATCCAAAATTTCTGCAAACTCGGGGAAGGTTTCGATATAATATTTCATATTACGTATTAAATTTGCAACCAATCTCAGGAACATCTTTTATTGTTGAATACATATTATTATTATTTTTTTATTTAACTGAATGAAGTTGCAAATTTGTGAATGCATCAGAATAGATGTTTTCGAAGTTGGCAACCAAGTTCCAAAACTTTTGTAATTATTCCGAGACCACCTTACTCGAAAAAATGACCACGAATTAAAAATAATTATAAATAAACATGTTCCGGTCCACAAAAAAGGTTACAAATTTATACAACTGTTCGCTATATATTTCCGATATCTGTGTCAAGTTTGCAGAACTTTTGGAATTTTTTTCACGACCATACAGCAAAAAATAATTGAATTGCCATTTTAACAATGTTCCGTACACTTAGATTGGTTTAATACCTGATATGAAATATTATATCGAAAACTTCCCCAAGTTTGCAGAACTTTTGGAATTTTTTTCACGACCATACAGTAAAAAATAATTTAATTGCAATTTTAACAATTTTCCGGACTGCGGACAAGGTTGCAAAATGAGATTTATTGTCGTCCCAATGAACCATTCACTTGACCGAAGTTTGAAAACTTTTGGAATTATTGTTAAATTTTCGATTTCGAATGTCGATTCTGACTGATGTAATAATGCTCAACTTTGTCTAGCCATGTATGCACTATGCATATTTTATGCACTTTGTGCTAAGACCATTTAATCGATCCTCGATATTCTATACGACAAAAGCAATACATTTTTAATTTAATGTATGCTACGAGTGAGTACCTATACTCGTAATATCATGCTCTTCAAAAGATATGAATATTAATAACAAAATTCCCACCTTTCACTTTTAAAGCAGATACAACCCTTTGATGGCCTTTAATTAATTAAATTAATTTTGATTAAGGATTTTCCACTATCGTGACTGCGCACGTTTTATAGGCGGCGTCCATTTATTTTATCTTCTAATTAAAATGTAACGGGTAAGCATTCTGTTGGCTTTGATAAGAACAGTCACGCACTTGAGGTGAAACAGCTTGCCTTCGTCCTGCACCGGCTCTTAAAACTATTTTATTACAAACCTAAGTTTCGTTTTAACAGACCCTAACCTAGCGTATTTTAATTTATCCTGTAGTAAACCCATATTGTACTAGTAATTTATTTTTATTTACTTTAATGTAAGTTGAATATAAACAGGACATTTTTATTTGTCTTTTAGTACATTGACTGTTTTCACATTAACTTTCAGAATATTAACGAAATAAGCGTTCTAAATATCTTTGACTTTTTTAATCGAACCATTAATATATTCTGTGCCATTACTGATACTTTATTTTATTAAAAGCCAAGTGGTCCATGAATCACATCCAAAAAAGATTAAATGGGACTGAAAATGTTCGTGCGAAGGACAATCGGGTAAAGTTTTCGTCCATTGTAGTTATAAATTTCTTCAGACAGAAAGTTTTAATTTTGCCTGACACACTAAAAGTTTTATTATAATAGAACAGTAATGCGGTAGATGCTTAATTTAAAATTGCATTATGTCAATTCCATAATAATAACAAGCAAAGGCTTAAGAGTCTGGCGCGGGTCCAAAGAGTTGCGAATTTCTCGTCTTTTACACCCTTATATGTCATGAGCTACTGTTGCAAGGACGCTTTTATTATATAAAACTCGTGTGTGGCTTTAACAATACAATGAATCCTAAAACTAGTCTCTAGTTCTTGTGGTGTGAGAATGGTAATTCAGATACATCGAAAAGCATGAAAAAACTAGTATAAATATTTTAGTTTCCTACGTTTTTATTTCAAAAAGTATTTTCGTATACCGTAACTGAAGAAATAAAACACAATGAAATTCTTATTTTAGACTAGATTCCGCCCGCGACTCCGTCCGCGCGGAAAAATTAAGAAAAATTAAGATTTATTTTTTTTCTACGTATTTTTCCGGGATAAAAAGTATCCTATTTTATGCCCAGGATAATAAGGTATAATTATACCAATCATCATCATCATCATCATCAGCCCATATACGTTCCCACTGCTGGGACTCGGGCCTCCTATGAGGGTACAGGCCATAATCCACCACGCTGGCCAAGTGCGTGTTGGCGGATGACACATGTCGTCGAACTTTTTAATTCTTCGACACGTCGGTTTCCTCACGATGTTTTCCTTCACCGTTCGAGCAGTGGTGATGTTACAACATGCGCAGATTAATTGAAAAATCAATTTATTTCTTGCACGCTCGCCTGGTCTCGAACCCCGGACTTATCGATTCGAAGTCCGAGGTCTCACCACTGAGCCACCACTGCTCTAATTATACCAAGTTTCATCGAAATCGAACCGTTAGTTTTCACGTGATGCCTGAACATACAGACAGACAGACAGACAGATAAAAAATTTTTAATCACATATTTGGGCTTGGTATCGATCCAGTAACACCCCCTGCTATTTATTTTTTCAATATTTTCAATGTACAGAATTGACCCTTCTACAGATTTATTATATTATGTATCTAGGTATAGATTACGTTTTCGTAATCTATGCCTTCTTTAAAAATTATTTTTTTGAAACAATAGAGCAAACAATACAAACAACAATTGATTATTGAGTATTTTCGTCTGACTATTTTTGATTTCAAATATTTTTTATTTTGTTATTATTTCTTCATAGATGTAAAGAATGTAAAAATTCTCTTGTAGATTTCAGATGCTTTTATTCCAAGTTTTGTAATCATTAAACTAAAGAAAGAATTTTGCATTAATGAGTTAACACTAATTATTTAATCAATGTTAGCAAAGAACAAACAAAAATAAACAGAGCCATGTACTAATCCGCAAACAATATGAATTTAAAATAATGAATAGTAATATTTAAACTCAATATGAATGAATATCAATCACCAATATCAATACATATCAAACCTTTTATTGACTTTCAACATGAAATATTCGTAACTGTGTAGTGAAAATCAATCAGTTGGACGTGCGAAGCGGTATCTATCCGAGTTAGCACACATCGGTTCCAGTGATTGCTTTGTCCCACAGGAAATTAGTTTCGAACTTTCGAGTAAACCCGTGTACAACTATAGCCGAGCAAACTTAACAACGCCATAATATTTCTGAAGCAATACTTGTTAAAGTTACCTACTTATTAACACTGCACCAACTTCTAAGTATGTTTACTCAACATCCGCAAAATGCTATAATATATCAAAAGAAACAAGTTCGAGTTAGTTCAGACCAATAAGGAGTAACAAGTCGTGCCAGCTCTTCCTACGCAGTTTGCACAAAACTTATAATCATATTACTATTAAAGTTTGTTGAAATTGTTTAAAGACTAAACTATTTTATGATTTGGCAATATTAAGGTTATCATTTTGTTTATTTATTATGAAGAACGTAACGTAAAAGCAAAAAATACAGGTACCTATAAAATAGATCGTATCGAACGTGCCGGATAGCGAAGCAATATGCGGCCTCACAGTTCTATAAATACGAACAATAATTTATCATGGCCACCATCGTAAACAGGGAAAATAGGAAGCTCACTTCCAAGGCTCTAAGCTCTCGAGCCGACTCAACAAATAATACCTCTATAAATTCTATCAATGAAATATGTTAGGGCTAAACTACACATACAATTCGTATACGAACCGCATCGTGGTTGTGTTAATAGGCATTGCGGTCGGTGCTTCGGTCGGTATCATCCCTAAAACAGTTCTCTCTATTTGGATATGTATGTGGACATTTGGCTAATAACGTCATTTAGGGGCTATTTGTTAATATCCGATCGTGACATTATGTCTGATAATGTTAACATAATTGGACTTTATATTCCATCAGTGGTACGCATTTGTGATATAGTGTCGTTATTTCAGGCATAAATATCAAATGCAGATCCAATTTTATGAATAACATATGGAACCGAGTACATCAAGATACATTTCACTTCAAGGGCAATGCTATTGAATGCTACACTCTACATGAATAAAAACAAAATGAATACATGTTCAGAATTTAGTATTTTCTATCATGTACCAACCGCCAATATACTCGTAAACGGTGTCATATAATTTTATTTGCTTCTGGCCCAAGGCGTCGATAACGTGATGGAAGCAGTATTATTCAAATGCAGAGACAGGTTGTGGCTTTTCAACTAGCACGGTACCACCTTACACCGAGCTTGGTTACCATCTTCATAACATAAAATGACTTCCGTGTTTTCTTTGATGAAAACTTGTCTGCGAAAATTACTGCAGTCTTTTCTAGAAGCAATAAAACTTTGTAGATTAAGACAAAGTTGTAAGCGTTTCTCTTAATTGCTTTTACGTTATATAATATAGACTTAGATCATCATATTATGTGCTACATAAAATAAACCAAAACGTTTTATATATTTTTTTATCTATATGAATAGATATAAATATGAATGAATTATACCTACTAGGTATGTAGGTTCGATCGAGCATTCGATTTTTTTTAATAATAAGCATGATATTTTGAAAGAAATTAAATATAATAAAATAATTAATGAAACTAAAGAGTTGTATTGCTTAACATATTTCTACGGTAGTGATTAAAAATGTGTGTATATGTCGTGGTCATATCGTAGATTTGCTCATTTCATGAAATGGCCAACATAGTTTGGTCAGATCGTAAAATCGTCAACGTTTCACGATTTGGTCATCGACATTTGGCCAGATCGTATAAAATATAGGTTAGGTTAGATTAGGTTAGACTTTTATAAACAACGCACGAGCCGAGCGAGCAAAGCGAGCGTGCCGCGGCAGCGGCCGGCGAGTGCCAGAAGCGAATCGCTTTTTAAAAAAGAAACAAAAATGGTCGAATTTCGTGAAATGGCCATCCACGTTTTGGCCAGATCGACGATCTGGCCAAATGTGGATGACCAAATCGTGAAACGTTGACGATTTAACGATCTGGCCAAACTAAATTGGCCATTTCATGAAATGAGCAAATCTACGATATGACCACGACATATACACAAATAAATGTAAATGACAACTAAAACGTAAAGCATCTATTTTATGACTTTACTTAGCTTACTTAGGTGGCATGCTGAAGTACTTTCTCCTACACCCTTGTAATTGCCTGTAATAAAGAAAATTTCTAGTGAATGTTTGTCGGGTTATCACCAAATTAAATCTTTGTTCACAACTTTTAATAAATGAATGTCAGCAGTCGTGTATTTATGTGTTTCTGTCATACAAAAAGTGTAAAGGAATAAAAGCATTTATCAGGGTATTTGTTCTGAAATAAAGTTATAATGTATGAAAAGAATAATCAGGAATATATCTTCATATTCGACGTTAAAATGTATGGGCATTGAATTAAATCTCCAACTTTCAATTGCTATAAAGCTTTGTGCATAAGAACGTGCTCGTATTTTCGTATTCTAAATAAGTGTTTGCATAATGAAGTCTACGTTAATCAACGGCAGAGGCCTGTGTCAAACTAAAACCAATTAAGAGCTTATTGAACTTAATTTATTCACAAACACACTTTCATTGTATACCGAACCTAAAGTTATAAGGCACACATTAATGTCAACATTGTTCCACTTCGTTGCCATTTAATTTCGTAACAGTGAAGCACGTTGTGAATTAGTTAAACGTCGTAAATTTGACAGTTGAATTCGGTACGTCTTGACTCTCGAGTTCAAATATCAAGCACGGATTGCAAGAATGCTGAGATCTTACTTTAATTTAACGTGTGTTATATTTGAACACTTTGTAATAATCATATCGTTCGTTTAAATAACGTTTCCTAATGAATAAATAGGATTTTTCTCTTTTTAACTAGCGGTTCTGCCTGGCTTCACCCATGGTCCTCACTTCTTCCTTCCTTCTCTTTGTTCTCGAGTTTGAGCAACCCATTTGGCGATTCATTTTTATTATATATAAGACTAGTGGTCCGCCCCGGCTTCGCCCGTGGTACATATTTCGCAATAAAAGGTAGCCTATGTCCTTTCTCGGGTATCAAAATATCTCCATACCAAATTTCATGCAAATTGGTTCAGTAGTAAAGGCGTGATTGAGTAACAGACAGACAGACAGAGTAACTTTCGCATTTATAATATTAGTATGGATATACAATATTTATTTAAATACACTAATATAGTTTAGAAACCATCGCAATATAATTTATAAATTTTCTTTAAGGACTTTGAAGAAAGAAGTTTCTATACTAACGGGTGATAAAAAAAAATGGAATTTCAACCTTTGCGACTTCAAGAACAATATTATACCTACAATAGTAGCTGTCCCGGCAAACGTTGTTCTGCAGCCTTACTCTTATCACTTAGGTGTATGAAAAATACATGTTGACTAACATTGTGACACGAGAATTTAATATATTTAAAGATGTACAATTGCACAGTATGATTTATCATTAATAATAAATCGTGTTTTCAAAAATAAACTTCATAACAGGAATAACTAATCTGCGTTCCCATAATCTAGTTAGATATGAGGTTTCGTTAGATCAGTTTATGGCCAACCTAATCCCATGTCCCACTAAGCGCCATTGTAAATATTACAGACCTCATTAAACTGAGCCTTGTACTTTAAACTTACCTATTTACGAGACGACAACTAACTGAAGGTCATTGCTTTAACTATGTAGTTTTTATTTTGAATTCTTATTTTCTAAACATGTAACGTTGAATTTATATTTTTTGTTTTTTTTTTATGGCATTCAAATGCTTTATAAATATAAATTTATGTAACGTTATTATATGTTAAGGTTTATTTTAAAATGTATTTTCAGAATTCTACTGTTCCTTAATGTAAATTAGCTCTGAAAAAACTTTTCAGACATTAAATAGTCATTGTTTAATTATTATCGCCATTTACAAGGTTGGCATATATTTTTTTTAAATATTTATTATGAAACCGAAAACGCCACAGTCCTTTTTATTACAAGTGAATAAATATTAGGTCAGAAACAAGATACAGAACGTCTTTATTAAAAATTCAACAAGAGTTTCTATGTATTTTTCTCTTGAAAGTCTGCGAGTAAGAAATAACGACTAACGGAGTCCACAAATAAGTTTAAAAGAACAAATAACCACGAGTTCTGTTTGGTATAACATTGTTTTAATGAGATTTCAGTTTACTTCACTAGTGAAATCGGGGAAACATCATTCCGAATCTTGTTCAGTTTAATCATGACAACAATTTATAGGTAGGTGTTATGTTTACCTCGTGTTTCTTAAATTCTACAAGTCATATATTTTTTAGTTATTAATTTATTTACAAAGCAGACATAATACGCACTCACATAATGATTATGAAACATCTAAAACACAAAGGCTCTGTATTGCTTCTAATCTTCTTTATCTTTAATAATATATATATATATAAATCTCGTGTCACAATGTTTGTCCTCAATGGACTCCTAAACCACTCAACCGATTATAATAAAATTCGCACACCATGTGCAGTTCGATCCAACTTGAGAGATAGGATAGGTTAAACATGTAGGTACCACGGGCGAAGCCGGGGCGGACCACTAGTTATTATGTATGTAAGCTTAAATTGTCAGTTAAAATATGACGTGATGATAATACCCAAATTATTTGGAATATCCGATTAATTGAATGACTATTCAATTATCCGGACTAACCGGATATTTTACAATTTTACAGTAACCTGATGAATTCATTTTATTTCTCGGTCCCTTTAAGAAAACCAATGCTCGTTGAACTGTATTCTTCTCTAGACTCTATATCGTCTTACAACAACCTATAACTCCGTATACTTATGCTTGAAAAGAAGAAGGTCTACCACTTACCAGTTTTGTAGGTACAGTCAGTTATAACACACGTATAATCTTATATTAGGTCAAGCAAAATAATTCATGATTTTAAAACATCAAATGTCATGTAACTTAACAATTGTCAATGGCTGGAATATCATTCGTCATTTTGATACATGACTATAAAACAATGAGTCCATTCATAACCAAAGCACGGTAATAAATCTTCAAAACCAATTTTCAAACTTGGTCAAGACATTCTATACGTTGTTTTCGTAACGAAAATATAAGCGTACATAAATAATTGAATTTGTGAACTGTGGAGAAAGTTTTATACTTCTATTTTTATATGATATCGTTATACCCACCTAAATGTTTTGTTAGAAAAACTCTTAAAACTCGTATTTATTGCAACTATATACAACATATTTTTTTTTTCTATCATTGAGATATACAATATACATATGGAGACGACATCGCCTACATCACTTATGTTCCGCTCAACATACGCCATATGGCGTAACTGCACGCTCATTTTTTTATTTGTTTTAAAGTGAAACGCATCAAATATGCCTTCGTGTGTTTTACGATATTGCACAAATAATACAAATAATACGGAAAAGTGCAAAGGAATAACTTTCATCGGTAAGTACCTAACTAGATAATAATTTTTAAAACTTAGTTAGAGCAAAAAAATGGCGCACAGATTTTGTTCGTGGTGTCTCCTCCATACGTAGTAAGATTATCTCAATGTTTTCTACACGATATTAATGTTGTTCCAAATAAACGCTATGTTTATTAATATTATTCATTCATAATTAATTTTGATAACACACACAAAATAAATAAATTGTTCCTATCACATCATATTTCGCTATCATGCATTCATGCAACAAACCACAGCAAAGGGACAAGTGACAAAATCTTTTATAAAATCTAGATTTATATAATCTATACATAAGGTCAAACCCATACATTTCAGAACCTTTCGGCTCCCATTGACCCTATAATTATATTATACTAGCTTTCCGCCTGCGGCTTCGCCCGCGTTTTCAAAGAAAAACCCGCATAGTTCCAGTTCCCGTGGGACTTCCGAGATAAAACCTATCCTATGTGTTAATCCAAGTTATCATCTATGTGTGTGCTAAATTTCATTGTAATCGGTTCAGTAGTATTTGCGTGAAAGAGTAACAAACACACACACACACATCCTCACATCCTCAAATACATGCATGCTACGCGACGCGTATTTTATAGCGTAGCACTAAAGCGTTACGATAATCCATAGTATCGTAGATGTATACCTACATTCTTATGCTACGCTGTTTTTCTCATAAGTCGTAATTTTAAAAAGATAACACAAAAAATGTCTAATAACATTATTCAGCACTATTCCCGAGAGTTGTCGAATTGGATGTTATTTAAGAGTAAATATTTTTCGCTCATAATGACAGCAGACAGTGTTACGAATTCCCAGTATTTACATACGAGATTTGTTTTAGCTTTCATTAAATATACTCCACTTGTCTTTATGCATGAGTTTCATGTTAGAACCGAGTTTAAAATTAAAATACAACATAACGTTTAATAAAGGTACTTATTTAAAATATTTCAAATTATGCACTTATTAAAAATTATAATTCAGTGAATGATTTATTTATTCAGAGTAGGTACATAAAGTGTGAATACATTTACATGTTAATTTTTATAATATTTCGCAGAATTTACAAATTAAGAGGAATATTTTCCATTTAATAATTAAATTTTACTCAGAATTTATTTCACTTAATTTGAAAATACTTCTTGCTACTTATTTTAAAAAATGTTAGCGTTGCACGATAGCTTAAAATATTTAGCTAATTAATATAAGTGTTCATTCTGTTTCCCCAAAATAAAGTAAATATATAACAGAGTTGAGAAAATATTTAACAAAGTAAGGAAAATCTCGAATAACAAGCTATAAACTTAAAGGGTCTCAAAAGAAGAGCGCAGAGTCGCGATCGAACGTCGCATTCTCGACGTATAACAATTTATTATAGAAGAGAGAACTACTATGGTAACTAAATATTTGTCCTGTTGTATATCGTGCAACTGATGCTTACAAGATTTATTTACAACTCGACGGAAACTTTAGGTTTTATTGTTATTTCATAAGAGACAACAAACACAACTGAAAATTTAAAGTTGAATATTCACATTTCAGTTTCTGAATATGTATTCAAAAATGCATTATTCTGTGTAGAGTTATAAAAGGTTATTTTTTCTATACATATTTTCTATACATATGTACATTTTTCTCTTATACAGAAGCAACGGGAAGATGCGTAGTCTGGTTTTAAACGACACCCCGGCCAATAAGTATTCACAACACTTGGTTGCAAATGTGCTGCCATTGTCAAAAAATAGGCAGAACAGATGAGGTTTCCTTACAGAAGGGATATGACTTAATTCTGTATATTTTATTCATGTTGCCACAGTCACACACGTCTCAGACTAAAGTGAATGAAGCTTGTAATCATGGGGCTAGAAAAAAATAATCTTAAATTCTTACTCAAGCTATTAACGAAATTACTTCACACTAATTGAGCAATCCATAAACATACATATCTAGGTCAGATCTTAACAAGCACAGAATATTTTGTGAATTTTATTACGATATTATTAAACTAAAAGCATAAAATATGTTTTGTTAGCTCTTATTTTTAAAATAATATGTGAATTTATATAACGTCTCTATTTATTCATATTTATGAAAAATGCTTGTTATACTATTCTTGATTATTCTGGACTAGCTTCCGCCCGCGACTCCGTCCACGCGGAAAAATTAAGAAAAATTAAGATTTATTTTTTTTCTACGTATTTTTCCGGGATAAAAAGTATCCTATTTTATGCCCAGGATAATAAGGTATAATTATACCAAGTTTCATCGAAATCGAACCGTTAGTTTGCACGTGATGCCTGAACATACAGACAGACAGACAGACAGACAGACAGACAAAAATTTTTTTAATCACATATTTGGGCTTGGTATCGATCCAGTAACACCCCCTGCTATTTATTTTTTCAATATTTTCAATGTACAGAATTGACCCTTCTACAGATTTATTATATGTATAGATATGTAAATATTTGACACATAATAAACAAAGTAAAATAGATTCTAAAATCCGTGTCTCTGAATATAAAGTTTTATGTAGTGCGGCAGTTTTATGTGCAATTGAATTTTAGACGAGATTTTATCTTCGAGATTAAATATCGACTTCTCATAAAATTAGCTATTGTATTTATTACTTCTCTGACGAATATATTACGCTCAAAACCAAAGCAATAAAAGGATATATTATTCAGTGGAAACCTAATATTTAATTTTTTTTAAGTAAAACGAAATGAATATAAACAAGACATTGTACAATACGAACTTTAAATGCCAATATTTCGTTTAGCGCTATTTTCGAAACGGGCTTAAAATAAATATAATTTGAAAGTCGCCTCGTGACCGGGGTTCGAACGTGCGAAGGGAAGGTCCGCTTCTCCCTCCTAACAATGATTTATCTCGACGGAGATATCCAATCTCCACAAAGCGAGATTTAATAAGGTCATGTGAATGAAGTGAAAGTACATTCTGATATTTACATATGACCTTTAAGAACCGTATTAAAATATTTTACGACTTCCTAACAATCTTATCAAACAAAGCTCAAAGTTCATTTCCCAGCGTTATGTCAGCTCTACATTACCACAGAATTGAATTCATGTTTTTATTAATTTCTAGGAAACCTTTTATGCAGTTCCGTGGTGTATGTAATCTAGAGTAAGAAATTTAATTTTCTGTTAATCTTTTATCTCTTTTTCCTTCTTTTATCTTCTATGTATAATATCTATACATATAATAAAATCGTAGGAAAGTCAAAACTGTACATTGAATATTTTTTTTAAAGAATACATAATCCATGATCTATAATCGATATAGAAGCCAAAAACATAGTTTTTAGAATTTTTGTCTGTTTGTCTGTTTGTCGGTTTGTCTGTTTGTCTGTTTGTCTGTATATTTGTCCGGGCTAATCTCGAAAAGTACCGCATAGATTGACTTCAAATTTTGCATGAATATTACTAACAGGTCGGGTGAGGCTTTTATATACACATTATCATGCTATTACCTCCGGGGGAGGAGCTGTGAACCTTTATTTTTCTAACGTATTCCGTGTATTACACAGCGTACAATCTAAAGACTCATGTTTAAATGTTGTTTTTGGGTAAGCCACGCTATTATCTAGCTTTACACTATAAAAACTACGTCATTTACGTAATTTTGGCAGAGAAACAGTTTAATGAATCTTAGTAGTATAAAGACAAATTTGAAACAGCGCCATCTATGAGACTTCATTAAAATCAAATCAATTTACATGTTTAACGCTTCTTGCAAATTTATAATTAAAAATTAAATAATATGACGTTGGTGGAGTTTTTAATTGTACTTATTTATTTAACTTTTTAACCCATGTCTTCCCAGAGTCCACTTCAGGTGCTTATATTTTATGTGAATATACTAAATAAAATTTTACAAGTGAGGGTAGATGTTTATTATTTGATGTCAAACAAGACACTATTAACAGTTAATTGTGACATTTTAAAAAATCCTTCTTGCGTTCCCACAAAAGGTAAGTTGTAGCTTTTATATTTATTCTTTATTAATTTAGTTAGACTCATGTTTTTAATTAGAATTGAAGTTACGACAAAATAAGAAAATGATGAAATTTTATTTTTATGTATAACTTTTACAAGACTATATTCAACGCCCAAAGAAGGTCACTTTAGTTCTTGATAGAATTTTATTTGTTAGTAGCTTTTTAATAAAATTAGGTAAAGTAATCTTTTCATTTTTTTTTTTACAGATTCAATGTTCATAAAAATTAACGATTTGCATGAGGATGTAGTAGAAATAAGTATCCTGGCGCGTGGTCAATTGTTGACTAAAGTTAATTTCCAACGTATGGTACAATCATTGAAAGAATCTTGGGTAATTTTAGAGGATATTTTTCGGGAATGAGAAAAGGGGCAGCCAACCACGTATCAGCGTGCGTGCGTGAGAATCTACCTACGTTTTAGTACCAAAAAAAAATGTTATTTTGAAACGTAAATATTGCACTCACAACTACTGTAAAAGTATGATTTTTAATCGTGCTTTACTGTCATCTGATTGTTTTATTATCGTTATGGCTATCGCGGTACAGATCGTACTGGGATCAGAGTACATATTATTTATCAATTGGTGTGGTAATATACGGTGTGTGGACCAAGTGGTGTGGACCAAGTAAAATATTTACAATCATACCAAATGGATTAACACGGTATGTACATAAGGCGGTCTTATCGCTTACTAGCGATCTCTTCCAGACTGCCCAAGGTAAGAGATAAAGAATTATACCTACTCATGATCCAGCAATTTTCAACCGAAAAAGAAGTTTTTCTGTAATTGGTAGTTGTTTCATTTATTTATTTTAAATACCTAATTTTACTTTTATATTTGCCCATTTGCATTACATTCAGCTTCCATATAACTTATAAAAATTTTATGTTTATTTCTGTCTAATATAAATACTCTTTTTTAGATATAAATAACAAAAACAACTTTTTTATTAAAATTTAGTAGGTACCTTGGGAAGATATTATCTATGTGTTAATAGAACAATACATAAAGGAAATTATGTTACGATTTTATACAATGAAAATATGTAAAAAAATATTAGCAGGTGTAATTATTAAATTGATCTCGAACCCAAAACTGTAGTTAATTTTTTTTGTCATTTAGTGTTTAATTCATGTCAATTGGTTCATTAATAAAAAAAATTATGATCATTTAAATAATCACGGCGAACATTTGCTAAGGCATTCATGTACAAGGTGTAATCGTTCAGTGTGCACAGGGATTTTTTTTTGTAAGTATTACAGATAACAAAAAACTTTAAACTGATATCGAAAGTACTTAACCTATTAATGGCCGTAATCATTTTTTTTTAATAAATCGAGAAATATCAAAAAAAATATCTTTAAACCCTCCCATACATTAAGTACATAATATGAAATATGAATATCCCATATACATTTAATATAAAAGATTTTAGCTTTCTTTTTCTTTTTTTGGTTGTCTGCTTTAATTACTTCCCAAATTTGAAGTGGCATTTTCCACGCTTTTTCCGGACATTTTCACGCATTTTCCGGATATTTTCCAGATATTTCCCAGGCATTTTCCAGGCATTTCCCAAGCATTTTCCGGACATTCCCTGACATTTTTCCGGGGATTTCCAGGCATTTTCCACGCTTTTTCCGGACATTTTCACGCATTTTCCGGATATTTTCTAGATATTTTCCAGGCATTTTCTGAACATTTCCCTGACATTTTCCGGAGATTTTCCAGGCATTTTCCACGCTTTTCCCGGACATTTTCACGCATTTTCCGGGGATTTTCTAGATATTTTCCATGCATTTTCTGAACATTTCCCTGACATTTCCGGAGATTTTCCAGGCATTTTCCACGCTTTTTCCGGACATTTTCACGCATTTTCCGGGGATTTTCCAGGCATTTTCCAGGCATTTTCCAGACATTTTACTGACATTTTCCGGGAATTTTCCAGGCATTTTCCACGCCTTTTCCGGACATTTTCACGCATTTTTTGAATATTTTCTGGGCATTTTCTGGGCATCTCTCAGGCATTTTCCGGGGATTTTCCAGGCATTTTCCACGCTTTTTCCGGATATTTTCCAGACATTTCCCTGGCATTTTCCAGAGATTTTTCAGGCATTTTCCACGCTTTTCCCGAACATTTTCACGCATTTTCCGGATATTTTCCGGGTATTTCCCGGACATTTTCACACATTTTCCGGGGGATTTTCCAGATATTTTACAGGCATTTTCCGGATATCCCCGGAAAATGCCCCGGATTTCCGGAAAGTACGTAAGTTTTTTAGCTTAGATTAGTAATAAATTCTACTATGCAGTCGCTATTCCACGCGGACGAAGTCGCGGGCACAGCTAGTAATATTATAAAGTTGAGAGTATGTTTGTTTGAACGCGCTATTCTCAGGAACTACTGGTCCGATTTGAAAAATTCTTCCGGTGTTAGATAGCCCATTTATCCAGAAAGGCTTATAGGCTATCGTCACGCTATTAGACCAATAGGCGCGGAGCACTGCGGGTAAAACCGCGGAGCACAGCTAGTATTCATTATTAGTTATAAATACAATATACTACTTGTGTTTTAAGTGTCATAATAAAATTAAAAAATTGAATGGTAAATACCATAAATCAAAAGTTTTCCAGTAAGAGAATCCCTTTTATGAATATCCATAAAAAACTTGATACACATATCTCTCAATACTTTTGATATTTATTATTATTTCTTTATAGTTTTGGCAACGTCCGCCATTTTCCGTATTTCGTCAGTTAGGTATACATATATAACTATGATATAATTATGTTGTATTTTCTTTAATTTGTACGTAGGTTTATGTTGTTATTAAAAAAATATAAATTTCATTCCTGAGGATCATTTACGAATGTTGTATAATAAAGGCACCACAATTTACGGTATAGCAGTAAAAGCAATATAAAGAAAATATGAAAGATTTTAATTTCGCTGTTTTATTTATTTTCTTACAGTCACTTAAGCCATGCTAAATCTATATGTCAGAAAATCACATAGCTTCTATATATTCATACACAAATTACTGGTAGATGCATTGAAATTACACGCTGACCTCATGAATCAGTATGGGAAACCCCAATATGTATAATAACCGCTCACAATACCCAAGAGTATTCTTAATATCTATATCAAACTTATGCCTTTATCAAAATTCTAAAAGCATACGGAACGATAGATGAAGTTATGTTCATTTATCAACGTCAAAATATATAAGTAGGTACCTATGTTTTCGTACCGTAACCATGTGTTATTTAAGATCGAAATAAACAAATAATAAACTCAATCGGGAATTACTTTGTGACTGTGTTTAAATATTATAATGTAGCAAAATATAGAATCATATGTTTCTCATTTCAGTAATGCTATAAAAATATATCTGTCACATTTTTTGTATTTTCAGCTTACGAAGGATACAGCATGATACGAACTTTTGATAGAATTATGTGGTAAAGAGCTATTTTGCTTTGTATCCACCGCTATATAGAATATACCAGTCGTTATGTACAGTACTTTTTTTTAATGTTGCGGCCGCGGCATTGATATTACAGGAAAGGTCAGGAATTAAAATGTCGAAATTCGAACCTATTTTATTATATTACCTACACAGAGAAATGCGAAAACTTTTTGTTAAAACTCCACCCTTAGTTTACCTTTGGTCTTTTCTTTGTGTTTTATTTTTAATGAAAAATCAATCCTTACTCGATTATTTTTAATTAAGCGAGTTAAGAGTCACTAAGTTGATGTTTTTAGGTCAAACAATTTTCTGTGGACAGAGTCTGATAAGTACTTTGAGTTACTAAAAATAGAGTTAACCAATTATTAAACAAGCCTCCGTCCTCGGATACTTTGCGAGCTCTCATTAAACTTGCAATTGGGAGCTACTTCCTCCTTTTGTTCACAAAGTTAAGCACGTAATAAATTGTATTTGTATTTATAATAAGCCATTATGTAAGCCCGTGCCATGATTGGATTAATTTAAAATAAAATTTTAAACATCCATGCCTTCACCCCACAATGGAATACAGTTTCTATAAAATACATCAGTTAACAGTTACACATGTTCAATTAAACGTTCGCTGTAATACACGAATGTAATAAGCCATTTAAAAGCACACCGGAACTTGACCAGTTTCATTATCGAATGTCATCGGCTCTCATTTCAGGACGGAAATGAGCCGGTCGAACATCGACTTTCATTACAGAGGCCGCACCTGAATGTTCATTAAACGGAAAAACGCAATCAACGGGCACACGAGAGAAATTTTTTAACTTTCCTCACGTTCCTTTTACGAATATTATTTTCAGAAAAAGAATTTCCGGGTCGTTCGTTTGAACGTGACGTTTAATCGTGGAATAGTAATTTCTAGAATTTAGTGTCAGTGCAAAATTTACATTCTCTTTTCGTATGCTTTTCGTTCATTTTACTTGGATATTCAATTAATGTGAATATGCAGGTAAAGATAAGTGAAGCTGTTGAAGTTTTGAACTCAATAATAGATTTGATGAAAGTGAAATTAAACAATTTGTTAAAGACACATGTCACATAGGTACATATATAAATACAAGTAAATATTGTAACCATAAAGTAAAAAGTAATGTGTTTTCGTTTTAATTATATGATCATTACCTTGATAAAGTAGATTAATAGGTAAACGAATACTTTCATTCATAAAATGTGTAAGTATAGACCCTAAGGTATAGACGATATCAGAATGAATCGTAAAATCGCGCTTACGTTTCGATCATTTATACAAGGAAATAATAAAAGGTCCTTGGTGAAACACTAAAAATACCGTCTCGGTATTGACCATTAAAACATATGCAATATCTATACTTATACATATAATAAATCTGTAGAAGGGTCAATTCTGTACATTGAAAATATTGAAAAAATAAATACCAGGGGGTGTTACTGGATCGATACCAAACCCAAATATGTGATTAAAAAAATTTTTGTCTGTCTGTCTGTCTGTCTGTCTGTCTGTCTGTATGTGAAGGCATCACGTGAAAACTAACGGTTCGATTTCGATGAAACTTGGTATAATTATTATTATTATCCTGGGCGTAAAATAGGATACTTTTTATCCTGGAAAAATACGTAGAAAAAAATAAATCTTAATTTTTCAGTTTTATCCATAGACGTTGTTCTGTAGAACCTCGAACACACGTTGCGTATAATTATAGGCCTAGCCGTATTTGGGTCCAATAGATATTTATAAGATGTCATTGTCAGAGTTACTGAAAATGGATTAATAAACCATCCACGCGAAGACCGACATCCGCGCGGACGGAGTCGCGGGCGGAAGCTAGTAAGTACATAAAACACAGTTATTTTATTTTACCGTCCATTCCTTCTTTCCTCTTTCACATAGGTAGTAGGTACGTACACACGTATAGCTAATATTGCATTGTTTTCATATTAAAAAGTGTTATTGAATCAATTTTTCCTTAAGCAATACAACTCTAGGATAGGTACTCTACGCAATTAGGAATTTTTTATCCTACATCCCGACACAAAGAAATCAATATTTAAGAAAAAAAAGTTGTCACGTCAATTCTGAATATCTTATTTTTAAAATACAAACTCAATAGGATTTTCCTTGACGAAACCATCAACAAAATCGTTACTGCTCCTTCTTAAAACCGTGTCATAAAATATTGATACTTCAAAAATATCTGGAAACTTACTTAGGTATTCGATACGCGCGACCTAGAAATTTTTACTTGGCAGTGATTTGTAGATATGTAATTTTAAATTTTATATTTCACTTCAAAAGCTCCACTGCATTCACTCGATCAATCACCCACATGACAACCTTCGTTAGGGTAAGTAACAAGGTGTGTAACAAAACGCCCATATTTTCTTTATAACGTAAAAAGTGTTGTATAAAGAGTTTTAATATCAATATACATTATTAAGGGAAACATATAACATGATTATTATTGGTTTAATCCATACTAATATTATAAATGCGAAAGTAACTCTGTCTGTCTGTCTGTTACACAATCACGCCTAAACTACTGAACCGATTTGCATGAAATTTGTTATGGAGATATTTTGATACCCGAGAAGGGACATAGGCTACCTTTTATTGCGAAATATGTACCACGGGCGAAGCCGGGGCGGACCTCTAGTAACCTATATTTCAAAACAGATATACGTGATACAAAACGCTAGTTGGAATATTAGCTAAGTACTATAGCTGCTCCGCGCGGTTTCACCCCCGTGGCTCCACTCCTGTTGCCCGTAGCGTGATGAAATATAGCCATTTACCTTACATAACCTTCCTCGATAAATGGGCTATCTAACATCGAAAGAATTTTTTAAATCGGACCAGTAGTTCCCGAGATTTTATTGCGTTCAAACAAACAAACAAACAAACTCTTCAGCTTTATAATATTAGTATAGATTTATCCAGCTAGCTAGTAGGTATTTATAAAGAAAACAAACATACATCTAACTAGCTGCAAGTACCTACACTAATAATTCCGTTAAATACGATATTTAAATGGTCAAATGGCTATGTCTGAGGAAGACGGCTCGTATGGCTTTGTGATTTTCAATCTAATTTGGAATTTCAAACATGGACTAAATAACATACCGGGTTAGTGCATAGTGTCGAAAATTACATACAACAATTAGGTGTGTAAACAACATTTTAGACTGGGGAAATTAAATTATGACCTACCTTCCGTGCCCCTTGATTGCGTGTTGAGTTTGCAATTTAGGCAGATATTAATTGTAGGTAGGTACAATTAAATCGATGTACAGTAAAGTCAATATAAGGTAAACGCAGCTATCAACGACCCATCGAAAATCTGAAGGTATTACCGACCTATAAAAGTAATTCGAAATTTAAACGTTTCCAGAACTATTCTAGCTATAGGTAGGCAAAGTTATACACGAATGTATTAATTGAGCATCGTATACTTTAACGTTAGAGTGAGTAACTGAGCAAAAAAGAGTTAAAATGCGTAAGTTGCTGCGGGGTAGCGTGGAAGCAGGACGTGTCGTACTGTTCCGTTGTTCCTTCGGGTAAGTACTGTGAGTATCTTTTTAAGACATTTACAAACAAATGACATCTATACTTTAATTTATATTACTAAATGTCAATGCATTTAAGTGTCAACTTTTCATTTCTTACAACATTTTATTAATAAAAAGTAATTTGAAACGATAAAACTTAAAATTAAAATGGGACGGTGTTAGCTTCACCAGTTTAAGTCGTGGCAGGTATCAACGACCCGTAAGTCGGCAATGGCAGCAACGTAACTTTTTGTTTTATTTTCTTTTATGTTATTATATCACACTAACACAAGTGGTCTTATGGACCAGTTTAAATCTAAGCTATGAGTCTTCATAAAAATCTATTAGCGACTAAACTTTTTTGTCTAGTGTTGTGTCTTTTAGCGTTGTCAATTTATACAAAGTTATGATATTTTCGAGGATCCCTATCGAATAGTTACAGTAGTAAATCATTGTTTTTTTTTGTTTAAACAATATGCATTTGTTCATATTTTGTATGACATTAATCAATTATAATCTATTTTATAGTCTGATGGTCAAATGAATTAAAATAACCATTTTTTTATGGGTCGGTAATACAATTTAGGTTTATACTTACATACTTTAATACCGACCCATGTGGGTCGGCAATAGCAACTATAGGAAGCTATTACCGATCGAATATAGATTGTTTAGTTTCTCATCTACAAATTCAAATTCAAATTGCTTTATTTGCAGAATGTAGAATAAAGATGTTTGTATATACAGATAATATTGATCCTTAAACATTCCGCTCGTAATTGAGCGTGCAAATATATTTTTATTACTTTTATGACATAATAGGTGCCTATTAAAAATTATATTTTTTTTAGGTTCAATTAACATAAAACATATAATTAGGTATATTTTTTCCAGAAATATGGAGCCACGAAAGCGGCGAAAAGTATACAGTAAAACACAACTCGCCGAAGCAATCAATCAAATAGCATAACGAAATATCCTAGAGTTTGAAATCCTTAATTTAATATATGTACATATATTAATAGTATTATGTTGATTAATTTAAAAGTTTGTAATTATTTAGTTCATTACTAAAAAGTACTCATTTGTTTTATTAAAAATAACTACAATAAAAAAATACGAATATATTTGCATTTTTATTTCATTTTATTAAGATCGGTAATCATCATCATCACTAGCTTCTATACATTCCATTGCTGGAAAAAGGCTTCCTCTCACATACGATCGGGAATAGCTGCATAAAAATCGTTAATAGCTTCACAGCCGTTTTTATGGGTCGGTAATAGCAACAATCGACTAAGTCACATTGTAAATTATTTTTTACAAGATAATCCTTTATTAGAATGTATTTGCTTCAATAAATACATTTTTTATACATAACACTAGCATATAAAATGAAATTATAAATCTTTAGAAGAACCAGTATACTTAAAAAATATGGTTGATTTTGAAATTGCCTTAGAGGGGTCGTTAATACCTGCGTTTACATTCATCAAACCCAATTTGGCTAAAAGTACCTTCGTCTGTTGTGATCACTAGAAGTTTAAACTACGGGTATTTCAGTCATCTTCAATTTCTAAACAATTCCAATTAATTATTTTCTATACGTACTTTTAAACTTATTGTACTTATAAAAAATTGTGCTTGACCTTAAAATCTATACAAAACTATGCGGGTTTTTCTTTGAAAACGCGGGCGAAGCCGCGGGCGGAAAGCTAGTATAATTATAAAATTATAAGCATTCCACGAACTTCTTGTGATGAAATGAAATTCCCATAGGAAAGAGATATTCATCGCAATAAAAAGTTCCCTATAAAACTCTTTTTCGTAGCTCTAGTTTTATATAAATTAGTTTATTTGAAAAATGCTTTTCACGTGACACAGGCATAGTTTGAAACAGCCATCTAGCTTAAAGTAAAACAATTACATTTAGCTCCGAGATTGCATTGTTGCCTCATTAAGCTACTTCGGCTGTGCACTCAAGGTACACAAACAACGAAATACAATATTAAAGTTTTAAAAGCTATGCTAGAGTTACTCACTCATTGAATTCAAATTTAATTTCACCATTTATTTCAATTCGTAGGTGCATTTTATTTTATTCGATCGTTCAACAATACAATTAAATAATAACAGCATTAAATTCAAAGAAAAAGTGAATATTTTGGAATAGGAATATTGTTTGTGACTGATATTATCCACCTACATAATATTGCCAATATTGTGTTAGAATTTGGCAAAAGATAAGTGATAACTTAAATAATCTAGTATACACCGAACATGTTGAAAAAAAATATTCCTTTAATCAGAGCAATTATCTTTGTAATATGCTTGCAATATGTATTATATTATTAAAGTAGCCTTCAAACTAATACAGAATTAATGAAACACCAAACGTTAATTCATCGGCACGTAAACACTTGACATATTATAGATAAAGGGAATCCTTCGTTAATTACAAAGGTCGGAAAGGGGAATTTCAGTTTCCCAATATCTACCAATCAACGTGTTCAATACCCGAATCTATCTCTAATCAATGAAATGTGTTGTTTCTTAACTTTTATAATGGAATATGAATATGATTGAATTCTAAATTGTCAGTGAAATGTAATAACTTTATTAGTATCTATTTTTACAAATACTTATATTCACAACTCTATATTACCTAATTAGTTCAAATTGTTATGATCCTTAAGAAAATATAATAAGCGGAACTACTTTGCTATTATAATTAACGTTACGGTATGTTAATGAACGTACAAGTTTTATTAAAAATGTAACAAAAATACTTCTAACGGAAAACTGGAATGTTCTCTTCAACGCGAACAATAATTAATGTGGAACATTGAATTACTGCGGGTGCTTAAACATTATGCTTTTCATTTAAAAATGGATTTCATAATATTTTATAGCGGTGCATGAAGTGAGAAATTGAAGCTTTCAACTTTACAAAATATAAAATCAACCTTTAAAATTGACATTCATACCAAATTCACGACGCTTTAATGTAAACGAAGTCTGGGTATTATTTATGGCGTAGAAATTAACATAATTTAAGAGTTTTGAACATTTTGTAGATAACCTTGATACTTTCTTTTCTATATATTTCTATTATTATTAAGAAAAAATATTATGTCTCTAGAATTACTCATCTCAATCGTATACTTATACTTTTATAGATTTTCATTCACAGTCGTAGAGTTGAGCATGAGGCCCCTTTCAAATAACAGTCCTATTTTGTTTAACCAAACAAAAATAAAAACCAGTTGCCAAACTGAAATGAGCAATAAAACATGATAACACATTTTATGTGACTATTTGTCGATAGGTACTTCTTGGGCAAGGGCCGTGGTAAATCTATAATATGTAATAATATAAAACGTATATTGTTTCAGCGCGTTATTCTCAGTTCGGTTCGAATTGAAATAATATTTTTGTGTTTAATAGCCCTAGAATATAATATTAAGTACGACTTGGGTGCAAACGCGGGATACAGTTAGTACTCTATAAAATGGCCTAAGGCATCACAAAATGTTCTCAAAATTTACCTCTTATAGCTTGAAGATTTTCATGCAATGACTTATCTGACTGATCTAACGTATGCAATCGTATTTATTACTAAATCGCTTCAGTGCGAAAACAAAGGCATAAACCATCTAAATATTTAATTACCCATTTGTTGTGATGTGCCAAACTTTTCAAGTTATTTATAAAAGTTATAACCCTTATATCATCCAACATATATACATTTATAGCCCCAAAATTCCTAACCTCCTTTTAGTTTTCCAATACGAAGCCTACTTACATAACATTATGCTAAACAACCTTAAACAACCTAGCTCTACCCAGTGAAGCATTCATCTATGGTACGCCGACGCAATTTTTCTGCGGGCACAAATATCAACTAACAAGTCTATTTTTGTGTAATATATTTTTAATGACGTACGGAATTACCTACTTTTGTATAAGTTTATTCGTTTCAGATAATCATCCCGCAAATTATTTTGAAAGTTCCATTAAAGATAATAGCTTTAATTGAACTTTATTATTTTAACTCATTATTACGAGAATAATCTCGTAATAATGAATATGTAATAAAAAATAAAATAAAACATTATAGAATCTTTAAATGTATTTCAGAAATAATTACTTTATCATAACTATACTTAACTTAGGTCGCGTTCTTTCGAAATTTGTCACTAATCACTATGTATGGAACATGATTTTTGTTTAAATAAATTTTCAGTTGCTGATACCCAAGTACATAATGATTAATCAAAGTGTCGTATTGATAATATTTTATATCGAATAAACAAGACCGTACAACATACTTTGATTAAAATGAAATTTAATTAATTAAACAAGTTTGTTCAGACTTTACGTTCGCAACTTTGAGTTTTGTTGGCCTTTGGCTACAAAGAAAACTTTCAAAAAGTAATAGTTACATTGTTAGCCTAAGGGCCGGTTGGCACTTATCTACAGAAATAATAATGCGATCTGTAACATCCACAACAAATAACGAAACATTTCATTACATTTAATATAAACAAAGGAAATACTCGGAGCCACGGGAGTTAATTTTGTTGTGATAAATAACAAGTCTTTGTATTTTAAAATCATAATAAAAGATAAAAACGTTTTGTCTCCGACCCAAAAACAACACATAAGTATAGCGCCAGCGTCCCCGAGGACGGTAGGACCAGAGGACATGTTGGGTTGAACAGAAATAACTGCGCAAAGTTAAAGTTATCCTTATTTTATTTCTATATTTTAATCTAGGCTTCACAGCGTACCTATTCATTTTGTAATTTTTTTCAAATAAAACAATCGCGCGTTAACAAACGTGGACGGTTGGACCGTGGCTGCTAATTCAAATAAAGCTATATTCAAATATATATATATTTGGTGTTATTCCGCCCAAATTTCGACAATAAATGAGCGAGAGAGGGTCATGGATTATTTATTACTACATTTTATAAAATAAAGTTCTCCGACGCGTCTGTGTTGTATGTTCGCGATATAAAAAAATACTACACCAATTTTCGTTCTGTTTTCTCACCTTTGGATAGCGTAGTTCTCGAGGAATGTTTTTAATTTTATAGAACCTCGGTCAATTAAGATGCAAAGAAATGAACGTGAACACCAATTTTTGAAATCGAACTATAACTACATTCATTCATAATGTAGATGTACGCGTACCCCACGGTCTACGGATCCAAACAAAATTGACATGCAATTCGTAAAAACGTCTGCCTAAACGTGGCTATTTGTCACAATTGACCGAACTTTCAAAATTATATGCGATGAGGGATCAAGGCTTATCTTATGAGCTGCTCAAGGTAAGTGCACTCACGGCGAGGTCGAGCCTTGATGATAAAAAGCAATCTTCTTAATAGTGCGGTCCCGTGCCTTATCGGCATCGTAACCAGACCTCTGAGTTTCGGCTAAATGACCATCTTGTTATTTTAATAAGCCCCTTCTGTATACACCTTTATAAAACGGGCCACTTGTATTGCTTTTTAATTAGCATTATAAGCTATCTATTTTTGTAGCCTTGAACGTGTTGACATTGTACTCGAAAGAATGGAACTTATAACAGATTTTTAAACTTATAATAGAGCTATAATAATTAACACCAACGCTTTTTTTATTTAGTTTATTTGTGATTTTTTTAAAGCTAGCAGTTACAATGAATCTTCTACACGAGGCTTTTCTTGGCAACACTTTCCGTTAAAGCGACATAACCGTTCTTTATTCCATACTAGAGGTCCGCCCCGGCTTCGCCCGTGGTACATATTTCGCAATAAAAGGTAGCCTATGTCCTTTCTCGGGTATCAAAATATCTCCATACCAAATTTCATGCAAATTGGTTCAGTAGTTTAGGCGTGATTGAGTAACAGACAGACAGACAGACAGAGTTACTTTCGCATTTATAATATTAGTATGGATTTTACGTTTAAATAAGAAAAGACGTATAGGACAATGCCAAATTTAGTATTAGTAACTCAGTTCAGACTGTGTTTAGAGGTATACATGCCATAATAAGTTTGGTTTATTGCACAAACAAGCTTTGGTAGATGGCCGCCCGGAAATAAAAAAGCGCTGTTTTCTGTCATTGTCTTTTGTATTTGTTTTGTATTGTCATTCATGGAAATGATTACTTGGGCCTTGCTTGGGCCTTACTTGGGCATATTATTAAGTTACGTCCTTTGATTTTCCCTTGGTCAAAGGCAAAAGCAAATTCTTTCATCCTCTATTTCAACAATTTCGGGGTTGATTTTTGGGTACCTATGTGTGTGGTAATTTTACGGTGCTGAAGTTTCAAAGGGGAGCGAAACTGATTGTATTGCCTCATATAACATGAAAAACATACCACTTAACAATAAATTGACCACAATACACGATTATTACGAGGTATAAACTGACGCAAAATAAATTACAAGCCCAATTATGAATAAAGCCTAGAATAAGTTGTTAAAAGCCCAGTTGAGTATATAATAGTGAGTGATTCGCAAGCTTAACTCTAATTGTGTAGCTAACTACCAAAGTTCATTGATACTAACGATACACCGTCTACGTGCCCGCTGGCTCTGAAAACTTTTCCAACTACAATACCTATTGTATGGAAATCGAAACAATTATGAACGACCATTAACTGGTTTTGGCACCGACATCTCTTTCGTTTGTAATGTTATTTTTTAAGACCCCTTTTTTGTAGATAAGACAGATTTTATGGAACAGCTTTTGTTGTCCAATTTATATGCTCGATACATGGAGCCTTTTGTTAAAATTTTCATATTTGGCTATCGTATACAATATGACTTTGCAGAGAAAGACTAAAAATGGAAGTTAAGGGCATTCTTGGCCTCCAAATGTATGTTATGAAGGCAATATCAAGCCAATATCTTTCTCAACACATTACTTTATAATGGGCACATTTAATTGAAACGTTTCACACGTTATAAATAAACAATATGATAAATCCCTAACAGCTTATTTAACACTTTTTGTCTTATATTTGAAATTTCGACACTTTCTGAAAGTTATCAGGCGCTTGGTACTTACTTCATGACCAAGAAGCACTCATGAGAAAAATTGCAAGAAGGAAGTTGAAGCTCTGCAATGCACTATGGGGTCATTTAGTCTATTGTTAAGAACACGCTATCCTCTAAATTACGTTACATTCACAAAATGTGGCAATATAAAAGTCCTTTCCGTTCAATCACGTTATTTTAGATTGCGAATAAACAACTGTGCATTGTTTGAAGTGCGTATTTAAGTGACGTAACAACACTCTTTCCTGACGAACAATAGCTTCACCACTATCGCTAAAACATTGTCTCTATTGTGCATTGCTACTTTAGCAGTGCTTCTCGAAACTGAAACTCGTTTAATAGTGAATTACGTTTTACACGTGCGACGGCTTCAAAGGATTTATATTGCAATTGCGCCCTTTTAACACTCGTTTTATTTTTAGCATGAAAGCAATGTTTCAGCCTGGCTGATGCTATATGAAAGACGTATTAATCGCTACGAAATATACCTAATAGTGTGACGTGCGAATATCAAAATAGAAGTAATTTTGAATTTCAACACGTATAACGTACACGTACACGTATAATAACAAAAGCAAATAGGTACCTATTAATATCATTATTTAATATCTTACCTGAAAGTTAAATAATTTTTTTTTTATATTTCTGTAACATAGTGTTTTCCAGAATATTTCATGTTTAATAAAACGACACAGATTACATTCTGCTAGTGCAAAATAGACTACCTATTAAAAATTACATCGCCTCAAAAATTCAGTTTCGACATCTCTTAGCGACATCTATATAATTTTAGTAACAGGGAAATGTCTTTCATTCTTATCATTTCACGTCAAGTAATTTATTTTAGTGTTTATATAGTGACCCCGAACGTAAAACATCCCACGCAAAGGGACCGAGCGCTTCATCAAATAATTTATAGTTAGAAAATACATTACGTTTTTTTAATTATGAAAAATTCCATAAAGAAGAACGTGGTATTTTTATTTTTATTACATCGTATTACCACTTCCCATTCCTAATTCAAAACGTTGCCAAATATTCCATAGATAAATTATTATTTATCAGCAAAAGCTATTAATGGCACAAAATTCATTGTCATAATCAGAATTCTATTTTATACTTAGGATAATTGAATGCATGAATTCCAAATTATTTGATGATTTTAAGATTTTAACAGTATCTTTCATCTTGCCCTTAGATCTTACCTTTCAAAGAGCTATTTCCTTCAATTTGACAATGAATAAACTTCATTATGTCGTGCCAGTAGTATAATTAAAGTTGCTGCAACCTGAAAAAAATAAATCGTAATTAAATTTTCATTCTGAAACAATGTAATAACATGAAAAGAAAATCTTCTAATAAATAAAATTCCCGTGTCACAATGTTAGTTACCATACTCTTCCAAAACGGGTGGACCTATTCTCATGAAATTTTCTGTACATATCTGGTAGGTCTGAGAATCGGCCAACATCATTTTTCATACCCCTAAGTGATAGGAGTAAGGCAGAACAACGTTTTCCGGGAAAGCTAGTATAATATAAAATACAAACATTGAAACTATTTTTATTTAGTAGGTAGATAGTAAGTACATTGTACGTAAATAGTATTGTGTAACATTGAAAAGATCAAGACCTAAAACGGTCGCATTAAATCAAAAGAAATATTGTAACGCCTTTTCCGCAGCTTAACGCACGCAACCTTATACAACATCCGGTGCTGAAACTCGCCAAACAAAATGTACACGATATACACATTGGAATTTATACACCTTTAAATGTATACTGCCTTCACCGTACCGTGGTTGAAATATGACGTCACAAAATTTACAAAGCTAAGCTTTTGCTTCTAATGTTCGGTAAAATTTTGTTAATGATTCTAATCTACTAGAACACGAAAGAATATTTGAACAGCTGACCTATGTTCTGCCAATATTTTGAATTACGTTTAAACTTTAACCTATCACTATTGTATGGAAACTGAAAAATAAAAACAGTTATATCAAATGGAAATGTAAAATGTCACTGGAAAAAAATAAACGACGACAGGTTAACTTGGCTTGGAAGCCATTTCATCGTGCATTTTTAATCCAACCTGTCATACCTTGCGGTCGCCGACGGCCTGTCATTGGAATTGAACTTTTAACTTGTAGCCATATCTGATGTCCGAATGCTTTGTACGCGACATATAAAATGTGATAGATGAATTAATTTTTTAACACAAAGACAAGTATTATGCAATCGAAATATTTGGTATTCAGATTTGAATGTCACAGAGGTTATGCTAAACATAGCAGAACTAAAGCAAATCAAAAGCCTGGCTGGATCACGATTTAGAGCTAAATTTAGCCCGGCAATAGAAGCGCTATTGACGCTAAAGGCTTCGTTAATATAAGTCGAGACAGGCACGAACGGTCAATACTCTAAATATAACTCTGTAATGAAGTGGGGTTAATCCTGCCGGACGTCGCCTGCCCGCCCTGCCAGATATCCGCTGCAGACCTATTGCGTCCGATGTATCGCTAATTTGTTCATGACAGAGCTATTTCAGTTAACCTCTGATCCGTGACTTTGTTAAATAGGTAAACTGAAATGTTTTAAAAGAATTTGAAAATTTAAAAATGTATAAAAGCCGTTTTCATTCATTCTTCTTTTATTTGTTGAACTGATATCAAGAAAATGAGCTAATAATGAGTTTCGGGAGAAAAACGGTTTCTCAGTGAAAGAATAACTACATTAATCCTCGAACGTCTGCCTTTAACATCTATCTATAAGTTAAGTTGCTGACAGAATAATTTGTCCCATTAACATTCACTAGAATCTAGAATTCCCGGATTAGATCTTGTCAGAATCCCGTCGACAAAATGACAATCATTTTTCAGAGCGTAAAACTCATTTTCAAAGTGTCACTACAAGTTTGGCGCCAAATCGAAAAAACTAAAAGCACCCAAGACCTACATCCATTTGTCATGAAAATGTGCCCGATGCTTTATGGCACTTACATTCAGACATGTCCTTTAATTGCTACAATCGTCAGTCACAAACAGACCTCGTTAATTAGAAAGTATACTTATTAGTCCAACAGTTTTATGGCCTTTTTACGATTATTTAGCGTGTTTATATTCTCTAATGGGTTTCATTGAATCCCGTCTGTCACTGGCTTTTGTAATCTTGAATGCTCGTTTCTATAATCAAGAAACGATCTCCCTTCGCGATTTTATTTTTGAGTAACTTAGCAGAAAGGTAAGCTCACACCGTCTTTATTATTCTTACCTACGTTATGGGAAAATATCAAATTTTAAATCCGATTACCTACTTGTAATAATAAATTATTACATGAGTCACTATTATTACTAGGTATTTTTGGGTAAATAGTAACTTTCTTTTTTGTTTTAGGACGACTGTGGTTTTCAAAATGTCTCATTGGGCCTTAGGGTATATTGACTTGTATATAAATTGAAGAACTTCAAATAATTTTGCCACCAAAGTAACTAATTATATTAATTGCATTCCATAACAAAATGAACAAACGATATAGAAAATCATAGATTGGTGTCAGCAAAATTCACTTTACCGTAATTAAAGCTGGAAAAACGCAAATTAATATTCCCTGTGGACGTTGTCGAGCAGCCATTTGCAAAACTGTCATGGTTCGGATAGCGCTAACTGCACACTCAGTGGATTTACTCGGTTACATATCTCGTGTGTCGAGGAGACTTGAGGCTCCGTCACATCAGTACTTTTTAATTTAGGAGTATGTTTTTCATTAAAACTTGTACTGCGATACTTAAGCGCTCGTATGATGAATTAAAAGTGGCAAGGCACTTCTAAATTTGTATTTTTAAAACTCGGATTAATTCTGTGATATTATAGCATTAATTATATTACTTTTAACTGTGGAAAACTAACTGTTTTATGTATAATCCATACTAATATTATAAAGTGGTTATTGCTTGTATCAATCCGATATTAAAAATTCTTTTACTTACAGAAACCTATATTTTTTTTATACCGAGTCCGGGGTCAGCCGGGGGCAAGCGGCTAGTATCTTTAAGAAAGCAAAACAATGTTCATAAATACCCAAGTATTGTCACATAACCACCGCACAATTATTTTAAATACCTACACCTATATCAAAGTAATTTAAAAAATGCAGCTCAGTATGAAATCACTTCAAAAGAAGCAGTTGGAAATGAAGTTGAATAAAATTTATTTTTACTAATTAGAATGAAATAAGTTCTAGAATAAAACAATGTCATTTCCGGCAAACGATGTTAAGACTGGGAGACCTTTGACCAAGTTTTTTACTACAATTCTTTGTAGAGTGCAGTTCAACTGAGCGTTGCTTTGAACAATTAACTTAGTATTTTGTACTTCTGGTAGTAATCCATTGTATGCAACAATGGATTACTACATTACGACCACATTACAGCTTTATTCTAAATAAATATATTTTAACAACATATTTAGTATATTTTACATAGGTATTTCAATAACATAAGAATGTATTTTTTAACCCGCAGAACAGGCTTTAGCGTGACAGTATTAAATTTTCCAATAAAAATTCAGACGAAAATTCTTCAATTAAAGCGAGTTGATTTTTGTGGAATTTATCGACAATAATAATCAATAATAATCAGCATTCAATTAAAATTTTATAAATCTTTTTCGAAATTTATTGGAAATATTATATTTATAGATATGTGATACATAGTTTATCTTCCAAAGAAAGACTGAGCGTCGTAATTTTATAGATATAGCTAAGTAGGGTAAAGTTAGTATTTAATTTGTACATTGTGTGTTATTCTAGAGACAATGCTCTTCCCCAAATCCAATGGATATATATTTGGGATATCTAGCTACTGTTTATTCTAGAGATTGTCTCTTCCCCAAATCCAATGGATATTAATGTTGGTATATCTACTGTTTTTGAGTGATATGTCAACACTACAATTTTTTCACATTAGAATAAACAAATATCAGTGTAAAACTTTTTACCATAAAATTCATTTCTTATCCTTTTATTCATATTGAACACAAGTATGTGCCCCGTCAACTGATAATAGTACTTTAATATTTACCTACTAACATTAGCTTTTTAAGTCACGTACTAACACTAATGGATCTCTGTCATCTAATTGTTTTAAATAAATAAATAACAAGTATGTATTTTAATTCAATCCGCAGTTCATTAACCCAGCAAGTAATAAATAACATACTTTATGTAAATGATGAACATGTAACACGACAGCCACTTGTATATTGTTTTGGCACATGTGAAATCTACACAAATACTGCGAATGAAATGTTTTCACAGCGCCGTTGTGAAATTCATTTTGCATTCAACTCTATTTCAAGCTCACACCTTTGTGGTTATCAAACTATTTACATATTGTAATACTTGTGTCGAATTGCTCGGATATATTTTAATTAGTGTCGCTATTTCATATTAACAATATACTATTTCGACGTGTACTTTAAGTAATTATGGATACCTACCTCTTACATTTGCCCTACCCCTAGTCTGTTTGTTCTCTGTATAAAATTAACCATAAAATCATACTCTATAATTGTTTCCGTACGTATCCTTTGTAATATTCGAAGTCTTACGCTCAGAAAATATCAACACATTTAGTATATCACGTTCTCACAGCCTATTCACGGCTGTTCAAATTTTGTTAAAACAAACAAAATAATTTGTAACTTCTCAAAAGTGTGTAAATACATAATTTCCCACCTGCTATAGATAGCTACACTTCTTTCATTGACAATTTACGAGGTAGCCACGTTTAGGTGTAGAACTATCGTAAGGCGTCATCAACACTCCCCTAACCTACTTTTAGAGTGACACCGGGTCAATGTCGATTACATGGCAATGTTTTAGCGCCAGCGTGGCTCCTAGCAAAATTCAGGTAAATAATGAAATGACACCGACCAGTATGACACCTTTCTACAAATAGATATTTATTATTAGTTATTACTTTTATGGCCATAGAAATGTGTTTAATAAAGTATCTAGATTTTCGTAATCTAATTTTTTTGTCTAAGCTAAATATTCTGTTACAAAGATTTTCGTGAGTAACAAAAATATAAAATCTCTTGTTTAAAAATAACCTTTCACCTCAAAAACTCATTTTATAGCCAAGGATTCTTAACCTTGCCAACGAATTAACAACAAATAATTCAAACAAATATAATGCTTTTAATTTTTTAACGTCAATGTACTATATGACGTTGGAAATTTTCGTTGAGTCCTTAGGGAAAGTATTTAAAATACTTATATATCTATTCTGCACTTTTTAGTTTTTTGTTTACGCTCGCGAAGTAAAATCTATATGACAATTGTCTATTCGAAGTAAATCGTCATATTCTAAGTATATCAATACATATTCATAAAGTAGGTAGTACTCTATCCGTAATTAGAGAAAAATGAAAATGACGAATGTAGTAAGAATTGGTTGCGGTTAAGGCTCACGAGAACGAGTTCTGGCAACGCGCCAACCCGCATCCCTGTCGCTTCATACCCTCAAAGTTGCTGGCGTGCGTGATGTCAGTACAAGGACGATGAAATCCTTGCTAAACTGACGAAAGCCTTATAATTGTTAACTAGATTCTTCAAAATGTTAAAACATTTCTTTGTTATCATGTAAAACAGATAATTCAATAGTTTTCTCTTATTTTTTATTTCAATAATTTGCATGATACAATATGTATGTATTGTTTCTTCTACAAATCTATCTGAGTCCAAACATGAATTGAACAATTTGTTCTCTGTGCAAACAAAGATTTACGAGAGTCTACAATTGCGTGTACTTCACTCAGTCGAGGGTGCAAATTGAATTTAAAATATGCACATCCTTTGTTCGGTATCTTTCTTACGTTGAGCTCGAGGTTTTCTTTGAAGACTTCCATTCATGTAACGCGTGTTCAAAGTATTATAGTTTAAACAACGCGAATAAAATAGCGAAATAATTTATATCAAGTTTTAAATTCACACAAGTGACTCACTCTACGTGTTTATTTCTATAACTAAATCCTTTGCATGACTCAAATGACACACGCTAAAATTATATCAGAAAAATGAATTTTCATTTGAAATTCCGATTGAACGTAGCGCAGTGGCTACGGGCCAAGAACCGCATCACGAATTAATGTGGTGTAAACTTTACACTGTGCCAAATGAACCCCAGAAAAACTAGCTTTCATTGAATCCATGGCTTGTTTTTGCACTCGCTCTTTAAAGAAAATTATATGTAATATATTATTCATATCTTTAGAGTAAAATATTAAGTCAATGCACTGTAGCAAAATCACAATCACTAGCATAAAAACGGCGTCTATGGCGGCAAAACACATTGCATTCGGAATTAAACGACTTGAAAATTAGAAATATGAAAACCGTTTACGGATATTCAACAACATTTTATAAATGGAATTTAAAAGCGCGCTACATCCAGGAGCGATATAAAATTTAATAAAATCCTCCCAACGTGTTGCGTTGATGACGGCCTCGAGGCTGGAGCAATACTCTCCCTCCGAGGAATCATAGATGCATGAATAAGTAAATCGGCATGGGTTTTGCCGCTAAACTTATACGTTCATATGTTACGTATTTGCGCATCACGATATCCGAAAACTTATGTACAGCGTACATCGTTATGTACAGAAATAAATTGGGATAAGCCGATTTTCCTTCATACTATATAATATGTACTTAATAATCTGAACTATTTGTTTCTTACTAATGTTATTTAGATTCAATATTTTAAGCAAATAAAACAAAAATAAAAGTGCGCCCAATTAGGCTTTAAATCCTCAACCTACGCCCACCTCTACTTAGATAATAATGTTGAATCAATATTCTTCTCACAAAACAATATTTTACCGTAAGTTTGTCGACCTTACCACTGAATGGTACATTCAACTTACGCGATTGCTTTTATATTATGTATCTTTTATCTATTTGTATTTCTGTCCGTCTGAATCTAATGGTCATTAGGGATTCATGAGGACATACTTACGTAAATTACGTTTTACCATGGACAAAATATAAATAGTTGAACGAGCACGTAGGCACTAAGTTTTATGGGCAACGTGATATTGTGGATAAAAGTATTATTCAACAAACATATAAAAAATGTACGCATTCACATTTATTACCTATATAATTATTATTTATCTATCATGTTTCGATTACAAATTTCAGACGAAGAACTAACGATTAAACTTACTGAAAATTAAAGCTTTAGCTATAAAGACATGGCACATAAAATTTCCATCGTCCCATACGATATTATTTCTTATCCCTCAAATAATTAATTAATGCAATATTATAGTCTTGAGTCCAGTTAAATATACAAAAAAATACTTTGAATTATTATATAAATCGTTGAATCATGAATAACATACTCGTTGTTTTAACTGCCCTATTTAACTGCTCAAATTGAATTGCTTCTCTAATTATAACTAAAAAACAAAATCTTCGATGAGTCTATTCAGTTGTTCATAACAAAGCCAAGTGTAATTCAACTGACTCAACTAAGGCTGAACCAGTTCAAGTTGACTCGCACAATTCAGTAACAATTTAGAGCGTAGTGCAAAATCAATAGCTCCACTATTGTCTTATCAGATAATAATGGCGAATCGCTTGTGTTAAGGCGATCCCTTTTTTATAATTTATACACATTTGTAAGGAAGTTTATTAATGGTGTTATATTTAATGAAAACTACCTGTTCGTTCATTGTTTCATGGCATTACATTACCTAGCATCTCTACATGTGGTGCAGCCTTGCATAAAGTCCTCGTGTCCAGGCTTCTAAGTAAAAAAACCAAACTGCGGATATACAAAACGGTTATAAGACCAATACTTACCTATGGTTGTGAAGCCTGGACCCTAACCCAGAACGAAGAGCGTAACCTTTTAGTCACAGAACGAAAGCTTCTTAGGAAGATCTTTGGTCCTATCAGACAAGGGGATGGAAGTTGGAGAATCCGGAAGAATGCCGAATTAGAAAAACTCATGGCCGAGCCAAATATACTTGGGGAAATAAAAGCGCATCGCCTGCGTTGGCTTGGTCATGTAGAGCGAATGGGTGAGGAGCGAGGTCTGAAGAGAGCATACTTGGGCCGTCCCTCGGGCCGTCGGCCGGTGGGTCGACCCAAGTATCGCTGGCGCGATCAAGTGGAGAGGGACCTGACTGCGATTCAAGCCAGTGAAAACTGGCAAGTGACCGCTCAGGACCGGGGAAGGTGGAGAGTTCTCGTCTCGGAGGCCAAGACCCACTTCGGGGTTTCAGCGCCACAGGAGTAAGTAAGTAAGTAAGCATCTCTACATACGGCATTACCTAGATCGTGGTAGACTGAGCCATCTTCAGATACAAAAATCATACCATAAAATAACTCCATTTCGAAAGTTAGCCAAAAAAAACAAAATTAAAGTTAAGTATAGCTCTAAGCCGACTGATCCGATTTATAAAAAAAATATCACGCACGTCGGTATTAAATCTGTGTGTTAAACTCTATTTTGTTTGATTTCAAATTTATATTTTTTTGTGAATAATGAATAAAAAAACCTTATCAGCAAGAACATTCAATAAATTACAAAGCCTACGGAACTTGCGTAGCACATGTAGAGTGTCTACGACGCATGTGACAGCGACAATCGTTATCGTTACAATATAATAATAAAATTTATTTTGTCCAAATCTTTGCCCAAAAGTAAGCTATTTTTTGCGCAAAATTATATTTATAATTAATAGTGTATGTTGAGAATATAAAAAGTCTAGCATAATCCAGATCGTGTAGACCGTAACCCTTAGAATTATACGAACTTTAATTTATTATTCAAAAGGAAGTTACACCTTATAAATTCCAGATTTTGTATTAATTAAAAATAAATCAGTACCATCAGTATCATTCATCAGTTGGAAAAATATCTGCTCAAAATAACACCATTTGTCGTATAACCTTTCTATTTATATAAAATCGATTTTAGGTTTAGTATCATGATGCATTAAAATTGCAACTGCACACAGTGAGACTTCACATTTAATATGAAAAATGCTTTCAAACATTTATGTCCAAGCTTATCGTAGTATTTCTTTGTTATGAAAGAATTATGTTCGATCATGACTATCATAAACCCATATAATATCATGAATTCAACGGTAATGATATATTACTTTTAAATTAAACATCGCTTTTTGGTTATCATCAGTTATATATTAACATTTTATTTAAATTCTTACTAAGCGTTGTATTATATAATAATTATTCTAATAAATATATTTTACGGGATTTACATACAAACTGCTATTAATAGTATGATAATTGATATAATTAATAACTTCCTACGTCAATACTTATAAAAAACCTAAACGTGTTTTTCTAATATCTACATTGTGTGCAAAACTTGACGATTTAACAATGACACGTGATTAATAATATAACATTATATATGTATAGGTACTTAAAGTAATAGCCCGATTTATATTTAGCGATAACTTAGTATTCAAGGATCATGGCAGCGAAACGTAATCAATATTATATTAAGTTATATACACCTATATTATATAATTTAAGGAGCTCAGATAATTCGATCGTAGTTCCGGTGAAAATCCCTGAGGGCTCACAAGTAAAAGGTTTATTGTTCGGCAATTTGTTTTCCTTTGAAACCCTCCACATTAATATGTAATGATTTTATATTATTTAGTCCTTAAACACTGTCCAGCTCTAATTTATTATTAGCGTAAAGGCATTTCGGTACTAAGGTTTAATCTGCTTTAATGTATTCGCGTGTTTCTTTGTTTTGAATTTATACAGCGTCCCCTGATACCACCTGTGTCTAATACCTTTGAAACATTAATGTTTCTTCAGGCACTTTAGCATAACAAAATAAACAAATAATCGCTGGATTAACTACAGTTAAAAAGAAGTGCATATGTATTATATAACATTGATCACTTTTGAAACACAATTGAAACCTTAAATTGTTGTCATCAACATCTATCATCTATTTATTAAAAATTATTATTATTTTAATAATAAAAATAATTTTGTATTGTACTCATAAGAAATAGCTCTGTATAATTGGCGCATTCTGTGTTAACCTCTAATTGTTTGTTACTTTATCGCAAGAACTATATGTTATGTAATAATTATATTAAAGAATCATTGTAAACAAATGTTGGTTAACCAAATAAATAAATAAAAAATCACCACTACATATAATTAGAATACCTAAACGAGAAACCCTGTACAAGTTAGCTTAATCTTGGTGTATAATAAATTTAACTCAAAAATTACGAATCAAAAGTTTACGAAGTAAATTGTTTTGAAATTTAATATACGTATAATTTTAGGATGAGAAATCTATATTATATGGATGGGGTATGAACCTTTTGAAAATTAATTAACATTAAAGAAAGGTCTTGTCTTTGAGAAATTAATTAACATTTAATGAAATGCTAACAAAGGATTTTTTAACCTTTAGGTACTATGGTGCCCGATTTTTCTCTTTTCCTGTGACTCTCTGTCCGCCTTGTAAATATTTTTGTGTAACTTTGTTTTTCTGTCTCGTAACAGGCACACGACTCATTTAGAATCTACATTTTTTTGTATTTTTTTAATTAGGTACCTACCTACCTAAATATTAACGTAGTGATTAGCACGTGAGCATTCGGCACAACTCATTGGAATGGGTTTGTTCATCGCTCGACGATAATAATTAAAGTCCCAACTCCCCGGGCCAGGCCAGCCTGACTGGGTGTACTTGATCAACTACATTCCCGTAAATTTAGTCAATTAGTTTAACAACCCCATTCTGCACCAAGAGGCTCGGGCCTGACTATCCACTTATTGGAATAATGTTTAAGAAAAGTTGGTGAAAATGTTGAATGATCAGACGGATAAAAGGTCAGCTAAGCATATTATTAATAATATAATGTCTAATAACATAAAAATTTCAGTTTATAGACAGTTAATAACAGATAAGTGTGATAAGCACGCCATCATGTTGTCAGGTGACGGACGAGTCTGACTATTTAATCGGAAAATGAAACTAGTAAATCAAAATTGTTATATATAATTCCTCTATAAAAGAAACTAACTATATTTTACGTTCACAGAAATCATCTTATCATCTAATCTTTATCTTTAACCCGTAATAATTTATGCATCATATTTTAATATTAGTTAATTCCTTGGCAGCAATCTATACACCCTTGTTATTAGGGTTCTTAGTTTACAACCTGGTCACACTACACTTAATTGTTCGAAGTGCGATGGAAGAAGATAGAGTGGTTGTTCCTCACTTGATAAGGAAGGTGTCAGAAGTCAAGACCAGCGATGGGTGAGATTTATGAAGAAGTTAAAAAACCTCTTTATATAACTATGAACATCTGTGAACATCTTCATACATTAGTGTTTTAGTTTTATATCAATTATTATACCTATTATTAGTAAAAGATACCTATAGATAAAAATACTGGGGACGAGGTCTGATAAATGATCTTAAGTAGCCTGACAAAATACAGAAAATGATTAACAATTTACTATTAGGATCAATTGGTTATGGAAAATTTCTAGTCTCGGGAGGGGCTTAAATCTAATAAATTTGGTGGTATTCATCAGTTTTTATGGTACAAAATAGACAAGAATTCCCACATTAATAGCCTTATTGTTGGCAAGATTCATTTCAATAATATCGTTTATTCGACAGAAATCCCGAAAGAGTATAATGCAGACGCATTTCTTAGATTGATCTTTCTTCTTACAAAAATTTGGACTGGTATCAGAGATTAAGACTCTTTTGGATCAAATATGATTTTTGATTCAGCCTAGTCTTGTATCTTGTTTTATACTGCTATTAAAATATACAAGAGGGAATAATAAACGCCATTGGGTAATATATCTATTTTAAAATATTAAGCTCCAGGTTTTTCAAATTGGACTATCGTGACTCAATTTTATTTGCGGACGATATTCTTCGTTCTATTATTAATTTCTTAAGAGCTAAATTTACTCTGAGTGACACAATTTAGCATTCGTTTAAACGCTTATATAAAATTCTGATCCAGAAAAAACATCAGTTATATACCTTCGGTTTATTAAAAATCTATTATATCTATTCAATAAATTAATTATATGGAAAACCAAAGCCAAAATTCTCAGCATACCGTGTGTCATGACGTAGACGAACCGCCGCCACTGCTACCTATTTACGCGAAAAACACTTTCTCACAAATCATTTTAATTGCTATCACACTATAAATGTTGTTTGCCAATTTAAAAAGAAATAAAATCACCTCAACTTTGCGTGCTTACAAAAGCTCGTATAGGTTTATCACACGACTGAGTCCATTTTCATTTGAATAGTATGGAGTGTATTTGATTGTTGGGTGTCCCGAGTGTCTATGAAGCGAGGAGATACGGCAGGCGCGCGCGGGGTCTGTTGGCAGACTGGTTTCGCTGTAGGGCTTCAGTGGCGCGGGGCGGCGCGCCCACGTTCGATACCGCCGCCCCCTAGCGCCCTCCCACATTGCAAAATCATTGAAAAACCAGCTGTTTTATGCCAAAATAATATTACGAGCTTTTTAAATCACACATAAAGATATTTTAGAATGGTTATCAAAATATACCTTTTATATCCCATGATAATATTACTCCTTTAATGGAGACCTCGGAGAATCTCTTGTGATAAAAAAAACAGTAAAAACAGTTTTAAATGTATAACAATATTTTGTATTTTTAGAACGTTGATTACGATAACTACGGAAATCATCATGATTAATGTCGGCTACATTAATACAACAATAAAAACAATATTGTGATTTATCTATCCAACGATAACAATTAAGGATAATGGACGTAAGCTCGCATAAAAGTCTATTAATTAGTTGCATATTAATCATTTAGCGAGATATAAGTAATTATATGAAATAAGATTTGCATTCAAGTGATTACGTATTAATGCAATATACATGTACACATTATAATATGATTTTTATTGTACTGTATAAAGTACATAAAAAATGTATAAAGTATAAGAACAAGAAGCAGAATTACATATTGACGAGTGACCTCAATTAAATTTGCTTAGCAATCTCTTGAATGAAGTCCTGGGTGTAAGATTTGTTCAATTTATAATTTGGATAGTTATTCTAATATGAGTTTTAAAACTTGTAAATAAATAAGTAATTGAGACAGGAGATTTAAGGCCAGAATGAATGTAGAGCTAGGGGACGTTTATACTCTACCTCGATACAAAATCGTATAGTATCATCTTTGTATGAGATTATTTTATATTATAATATTACTGTTGCCGTGTGTTAAAAATAAATAACAATCGCATTGAATTCCAGCTACTCTTTGAGTAAATAAATGTCGGTCGGCCCTTTTTACATACGTGTTCGTTAAAATTATAATACGCCTTCCCTGTTAACGATGGGTTTATTTTTACTCTGGCATTTGTTTCTTTAAGTAGACAGGTAATACAATTTTATAAAAATTACATTTCATAAAGTAGAGAAATTATTTAAAAGAATATATAAAAGATAATACGAATAAAATAATTATTTGTTAAATCAACATCTAGAATGCAATCCATCAGTTTAAATTTAATAAATGTAAAAATCAATTAATCATTTTTTGATATCGTAGAGCTGTTACGATGGCAAATTTGCACTGAAATAAAATATGTAATATATATTTGCCTTCCTTAGAAAAGTTTCTCAATATAGATCGTGGTAACTGAATTGTTTTTTTATTACTATACGATAAGTTCAGCTTAATGATTTGGACTAAGACATAAGTTTAATTTCTGATCTTGCTTTTAAAGTTCTACAGAAGGTACAACATGTCGCTACGAGTACTACGCGGGCGAATCTATTTTTCGTTGTTTTTTATTTATATAAAACACGCTTTGAATTATGACAATTTGATTGCACATGTAACAATTCTTAGTTTTACCTGTGGTTTTACCTTATATTATGATGTTTTATTTTAACAATGTTAATAGTTCAGATTTACACAAACGCCATGATAAGTATTTCAATTTTTCCCCCTCTACCAATATATCCATAATTTCGATTTAGTTTACATAAATATACAAAACATTTTTTTTGAACAACGATAGAAGTGCGAAATTAGAGAAAGAAAGGAAAGAGAAGCCCGCTGTATATATTTTTATCTAAATCTATTAGTACGTGTGTTCACTAGGGAAGCCATACGCCGATTTTATTCTAATCTACCTAATTTTGGCGAAAGGTTACTGGATCAGTCGGATATAAATAAATCTATTGCTGGTAAAGCAATAATGCTTTGAGGATATGATTCATACAAAATATTGCGGATACTTCTATATCCTTACCAAATACGTTTTTTCGATATCAAAGGTAAAACAATATAGTTTTCTTGCTTATTTCGCAAATGCAATGATATTAATTTCGTAGGAAATCGCAATCTTCCTTCAGTAGCTTATTGTTCTCGGGATGGGTTTATTCCGCTTTAATATTATAAAAGTTTCTTCCATTCGACCTGTTATATCTGTTTTATATTAGTAAGCGATGTCAGATTCCACTGTTTGAAGAAAATATTACTACTTTTTAGTTAATAGTGACAAACGTTGCACTATGAGTTGTTTATTTGTTAGAAAAATATTGTCTTTTTTTTGGAATATAATATTAAAATTCTATCTACGGTCTCATTCATCCTCAAACATATTTGTCTGCAAATGCGTTAAATATTTTGCTGAAGTCAAACTTGCTACTATTAACAAAATGCTATAAATATCTATATATTAAAGAGGTAGAAATAATAGATTTCAGTCTGCGGGTTTGCCTATGTAGTCAGAAAATCCCAGGGGAATGAGATGTTTAACCACAGAAAAAATATATAATATTAATATAGAAGCATCTCTAGCCTCTTATCAGACACGATAATCATACCAAAAAATAGCTCCGTTCCGACGTGAAAGAATATGGCAAACAAGGATTTAAGGAAAGGACGTATCGCGTGAAGTCCAATCGTAGATTAATGTAGATTAGAATCATATTAGAATACATACAAAAAATCTAAACGATTTGAAGATAATGTCATTAAAACATAAATGACCTGGTGCTCGAGTTTTTACCACGCAAGCAATTGAAACTTTACCCCATGTCATCTAAAAATCATTAGCCCACAATCAATTCGAAACACGACACCTTTATAATATTTTCATTGAGCAAGCAAACCGAGTTTTTATTTGATGACAAATATTTTATGATTAGGTTGTATTGAACTGATAACTCCCGATTGCACATAAGCGTTTTCCATTTATAGGTATAAATTGGGTATTATATATATCAGTAGCCACTATTTAATTAAAAGACTAAAGAATCGTTTCGAAACTCGATTTCCGATATAAGAAATAGAATGAAACATGATTTAATTTTATACAGTTTTTACAACGCGCTCACTCATAATGCTTTCACACACACAGAATAAGAAGTCGCATATATGAAATACAAGTATACCTAGCGTAACTCAATTGATACCGTGTAACACAATGATAAATAGGTTCCCATAGGTCACGTTAACAACAAGAAAGTTCAAGTAGGATTAGATATTAATGATGTTTTGAATATTAAGCTTCTTCCTTTCTAATTAACTGCCTTGGTGATGTACTGACGTACACGATTTGAGCGGAAGTGAGGGTGAGTATAATTTCCCAGGATGTTTATTATTTTCGAGTAAATACATAGAGAGTTAGAGACCCTCATGAAGTTTACTTCGATTAAATGCATCCTTAACATTCCTGACAAACAATATATATATTATGCAGGTATAATGAATGCATGATGTCATTTAACTGTAATTGCATTTACATATTTAAAATTTGAATTTGAACTGAGAAATAAAAACATTGAAACTGGAAATATTTCTAGATTTAAAGTCAAAAGAATAAAATCAAGGTTAGTTATCCATGCTATTTATACAAACGTAATATTGCATGATAGATACTCAAGCAAGACTCAAGCAAACAAATATAAAAAAAAGAATTGTAGGAACTGTAGGAAGTAATGGAGTTTCGCGAATACGATCAATGTTTAAACATATTTGATGCTTTTATGGTTTAGGTAGTTAAAGTAAGTAGAATTTCCATTACTTTTATTTTTTGGGCCTCAAATATATAATTTAAATACGACATTTCATACTGACTATCAAGCAAAAATATTATTGGGGCTGTAAAAAATTAGAACGCTATCATCAAAATTAAATTAGTACAACTACTTAATACCACTGAAATGCAAAAACAAAGTTATGTAATCTTCATGACAATTATTATTTTAAGTGATGTTACCTGATATTACCTAATTAGTGATCACCACCTCCCATGAACAAGCGCGATAGTTGATGGTAGAGCCAGGTTGTTCGGTGTTCCGCACGTTTATGTACGTAGTATATATCTGTCAACTGTGTTTATAACATAGTAGCTTACCGCCCGCGGCTTCGCCCGCTTTCTCTAAGATTTGAGATTTAAACTATCCTATCTCTCAAGTTGGAACGAACTCCACATGGTGTGCGAATTTTATTATAATCGGTTAAGTGGTTTATGAGTCCATTGAGGACAAACATTGTGACACGAGATTATATATATAACATATGATATGATATGATTATAGGCTCTATTCTTAGAAGCCTCTATGTATTAGTAGTTCGGGATAACAGCACGTGTTGAATCGTTCAGTTTCATCGTACGTGGAAGTAAGCATTTTTATATTAATTTATTTATGTATTTTTTTTAAACTAACAAATTTACATAAAGTAAGTGTAAATTAAACGATAAAATCACGCGTGCTAGGTATTATTAAGAATTAAGTACAGGCGCAAAAAGATGTAGTACATACAGTGGGTCGCATAATTTCCTCGTTCCTTCGTTGGACAGTCGCGTGCAGCCCCGTGATACAATCGGTTCAAGGAACGCCGTTGCACCGGCCGGCCTATGATTACGCCGTACGCGCTCCTATTTTAATGTCATTGTAAAATGTTAATGTTCTCTTTTGCTGGAACATAACTCCTGTATATAGAGAAGAAATAAAGTTGTTAGTAGCCACATTTCATTTGTTCTTTGGCATAGTACCTCCACCTACTCCGCGATCAACGATACAGTATGATGAGATACTTTTCACAACAAGGCTCCAGTCGGTGTTGGTCTTTTCAAATATCATGATACCAAAATAGTTGACTTATATGCGTATACATGCACGTAATAAACTTCATATTCCAACTAATTTTTATGGGCAGATATATTCATGAAAAATACTTACACTTAGCTTCTCCGTATGCGTAAAGTGATAACGATGTGACTCTCCATACTTTCCGGTTTTTGAATCAAAATGAAAAATAACTTCTCAAAAACAATCCTTCCAGTATAAACGAAGCTTAACTGCATAATATAAGTAAACGGTGTCGGCATTTATGCAGGAAAGTTTAAATTACCAGTCTACCTGGCTGGAGTCCCGTGACGATACCGCGTGCATTATAAATCGCATGCGGCATGCCATACAACAAACTCCTATGTAAATCTAGCTATGCCACTGCAATATACTGGGCTAAACTTTATTTTACGTACAGGTAATTTCATCGTGCATAACCTAGATACAATATAGAAATTTAAGACACACTTCAGTTGTTATCATACCTATTTGGAAATGTTCACTCTATAATTATTCATCATAGATAAATGTCCAAATGTCCTGAAAGAGTTTAACTAGGTACATATACATTTAAAAACTTCATAAATCTAACTACAACCTACTATAATTACTGATCTTGTGTACTGATAGGTAGTTGAAAACTTAAAAAGAATAATTAGGTAGGTGTATAGTTTTAGTTCTATTTCAGTGATGGCAATCATCATTATTACAGTATGTACCTACCTAGAAAACAGGTCAAACTGAAGAATTGCTTATTGAAATTAAATCAACTGGCAACTATATAGCAGCTAGCACAGATAAAAATAAGGGTTTTTCTTACAGTTGGATGGAAGTACACACGCTTGTAAAACATATCAATGCGGTGGAGGCGTTGGTCGAAACATCGCTGAAGCTTTGTGGCGCTTACGAAACGGACGCACTAAACTCCTCACCGCAGTAGGCGATGATGCTGACGGAAAATATTTACAAAGTATCACACCAGGACTCGTTCTTGAAGGTATTTGTATTAATATACCTACTTGCTTTTCGTCTCAATCTATACATATAATAAATCTGTAGAAGGGTCAATTCTGTACATTGAAAATATTGAAAAAATAAATACCAACTTTTACTGGATCGATACCAAACCCAAATATGTGATTAAATAAATTTTTGTCTGTCTGTCTGTCTGTCTTTCTGTCTGTCTGTCTGTCTGTCTGTCTGTATGTGAAGGCATCACGTAAAAACTAATGGTTCGATTTCGATGAAACTTGGTATAATTATACCTTATTATCCTGGGCATAAAATAGGATACTTTTTATCCCGGAAAAAAAACGGAGAAAAAATAAATCTTAATTTTCCTTAAGCTAGTTAATAATAATCCCGGTCCACGAAATTCACCGCCCTATCTTTTCGTTCTTTTGAAAAACCATTTAGGATATTGATTGCGATTTTCTTTTTTTGCATCTATAGGTAGGTAAATTAAAAGCCTGACACTAGTTTCAGAGATCGTACTTACCGCTATGTTTTTTTCCACACTTTTCGCATACCCCTACGCTACTCCGCTTGCAGTATTTCGTGCTACGGTATATATATACATATATACGGTATATACACCCTGTATATAGGTATACAGGGTGTAATCGTTAAGTGTGCACAGGCGATTATTCCGTAACTGTTACAGATATCAAAAAACTTTAAATTGATATCGAAAGTACTTAACATAATGAGTAAAATGGCCATAATAATTTTTTAAAAATAAAACAAGAAATATCTAAAAAATTAACACGAGACCCTCCCATACATTTAGTATGAGATATGAATATCGCCTATACAATATACATTCAATATGAAAGATTATAGCTTTTTCCTATTTTTTTTTTTTTGTTTTCTGCTTTAACTACTTCGCAAATTTGAAGGAAAGTTCATTTAGAAACTTTAAATTGAGCTCCTTGTTCGCTCCTAGCTCCTAGCTCGCTTGTGCACACCTAACGATTACACCCTGTATACCGTAGCATGAATAATCTTAAAAAAAACTCGAATTTGTATAGATTTTACCTCATGATTTATAATAGCTTATCATCATTAGCAACCCTATATAGACTTTACAATTATTAACCGTAGGTAGGTTTACTGATAATTTCCCTACATCCACGATCCCAATAAATGATTACTATTACTTTTTTTTTTTTTTTTTTTTTTTATACATGATAGGCAGGCGTTTGACCACTATCCCGCCTGATGTAAAGCGGTGATGTGATCTATGAAGGAGCACGCCTGCCTAGAAGAAGCCTATTCACTCTAGACTTGAAGAGCTGCAGATTATAATGGTCCGGGAATACCGACGATGGAAGAGAATTCCACACCTTCGCAGTTCGAATGAAAAATGAATTCGCATAACGCTGAGTGCGTGTGTGCGGTATATCGACTGCGAAGGGATGGAGTTCCATTCCACGCCTAGATGTCCGATAAAGAAATGGAGAAGGTGGAATAAGGTGGTGGAGTTCAGATGCACATTCACCAAAATGTATTCTATAGAAGACCGACAGACATGCAACTTGTCGGCGGTGATCCAGACTTTGGAGGTTACGACGAATCAACGAGGGATCGGCAATAATTCTGCAAGCTCGCCTCTCGATGGAGTCCAAAGCTCCAAGGTGAGTTTTGGCGGAACCTGCCCAAAGATGACTACAATACTCCACACACGACCGAACTTGGGCTTGATACAGTTTTAAAAGCTGTTCCGGTGTGAAGTAATGTCTCACTTTAGCAAGTATTCCAAGTTTTTTGGCTGCTATATGGGCTTTGGACTCGATGAATTGTCCGAAATTGAGACTTGCAGAAATCGATACACCAAGTAGATCGAGGCTGTCAGTTAATGAGATCGGTACATCACAGAAAGATGGAGTTAGATGGAGAGAAGTCCGTTTGGCAGTGAAAAAACACGCTTGTGTTTTTTTCGCGTTAAACTCTACCAGATTAGCGTCACCCCAACTAGCGACGTCCTGTAAGGCTGAGTTCATACGCGTAACCATGGCCTGCCGCTCGGATTTGGTGATGATTTGGGATGCTTGGGCATTGGACAGATACCTCTCTACAACAGTAGTATCATCTGCATATCCGAACATGTTGGGTTTGAGAAGGTCGTTTATGTGCAGAAGAAATAAAGTTGCAGAGAGGACGGATCCCTGAGGAACACCGGCATTAATAGTCATTTCATCTGATGAGCAACCATCAATAATGACACGTATCGTGCGTTCTTTCAGGAAATCTTCTATCCAAGCACAAAGGACATGGGGAATACCGTACGCTGGAAGCTTGTTCAGTAAGCTAGCATGCCAAACCTTATCAAATGCCTTGGAGATGTCTAGAGAGACGGCCAACGCCTCTCCATGATTCTCCAAGGCTTCGCCCCATTGGTGTGTAGCGTGCGCTAGAAGATCGCCAGTCGACCTCTTTTTGCGAAAACCGTATTGGCGGTCGCTGAGGAGGTCGTTGGCTTCTAGGTGTTCGAGAAGTTGTTCATTCAATATACGCTCCATAATCTTAGAGAGTATGGAGGTTATTGATATTGGCCGATAGTTCGTGGGTTCAGCACGATTACCTTTTTTGGGCACAGGTTGAACGTTTGCCACTTTCCAACTCTTGGGGACTATTCCGGATTTTAAAGATAAGCGGAAAAGGCGTGTGAGGACAGGAGACAACTCTGGTGCACAGTTCTTAAATACCACCGCTGGCAAGCCATCTGGTCCGCTGGCTTTATTCACATCTAGATTACGAAGGGTTTTAAGAACTGTCTTTTGTGTGATATGTATGTTAGACATATATGAGCCACAATGGGGAATTATTGGTGGAAATTTATTACCAGAATCTAGACGCGAATTATTTGCAAAAAGTGATGCCAGTAAATCGGCTTTTTCCTTCGCGCTATGTGCCAACGAACCATCAGATTTAAGTAACGGTGGTAGTGAAGGACGACAGAAGTTAGACTCGACAATCTTGGCAAGAGACCAAAAAGCCTTACTGCCTGAAGGGTAGGATATCAGTTTCTTGCCAATACTCTCAATTCGGTCGAATCGGGCTTTTTTGAGCACCTTTTTGCAGTATTTGGCGGCCTTATTAAATGCCCTCTTTTTCGAGCGCAGATCTGGAGCTTTGCGTAGTCGAGCATCGACCCAGGCTTTATAAGCTAAGAACTTCCGTTTCTCTGCGGTGATGCAGTCGGAGTTAAACCAAGGTTTAGCTTTGCCATCGAAGTTAACGTCTGAGAAAGGGATATAATACTCCATTCCCTGACGAATAACATCAACGACATTATCCGCGCAGCTGGAAGGATCGGACGACGAGAAGCAGACTTGTCGCCATGGATAACTTGCAAAAAAGTGACGCATCTCTTCCCAATCTGCTAACTTGTATTTCCATACTCTCCGCTTATAACTGGTGGTAGTGTCTGGAGGAGGATAGTTTGATACAGTCTTAACCAGACAGTGGTCAGATGAACCTAATGGTGCAGTGACTGATACTGAGTGTCTGTCTGGATCTGTTGTTAACAGGAGGTCGAGGCAGTTTGCTGTGTGGTCTTCGATGTCAGGAACACGTGTCGCTTCATGAACCAGCTGGGAGAGGTTATGAGTCAGTGCAAGGTTGAAAGTTTCTCTACCCGCATGGTCGGTCTTTTGGAATGGAAATAGCCATTCGGCGTGACAGGCGTTAAAGTCTCCCAGAAAGACCAATTCTGCGTCAGGGTACCGACTTCCAATAGCATCAGCAGCTTCACTGAGGTAGTTAAGTAACCTAGTTGTCTCAAAGTCACCACTGTGCGATCGATATACACAGGCATATATAATTTTATGAGTGCCCATGTCCACCATTGTCCACAGGACTGAAAAACTGGGCTCTTCAAGTTGACGAAGACGCAAAAGGCAAATATCATCGCGAACATAAACACAAACTCCGGCTTTTGGCTTGAAATTGTATTCAATAGAATAGCCTGGATACTTCAGGTATGTTGCATCAGCGGGGTTCTTAATTTGCGTCTCCGTAAGGAATAGTAGATGCGGCTTCTCTGTCTCAAGATGGTGATGGACTGAAAGTAGATTAGAGTGCAAGCCTCGGATGTTGGTGAGGTGCACTTTGAAAGAGAGGAAGTGCAGCCGCTGTAAAACCTTATTTCCTTTATGAGACTTTTTCATCTTTACTTTTATTTGTTTGGTAGAGTGAATAGGCGGGAACTGTTGGTAGTTGAACGAGGCTTTGCATATAGAACCACCCGAATGCAGGCAGGATCTACATTGATGGGGTCTAGTTTGGAGACTGCGGGGACGCCCGAAACCCCCCGAATATTGCCAACGGGTCCTCTCCTCCGGTCGCCAACCGGCACGTTGGAGCCAACTCGGGATTATACACAGGCGGCGGGGCAGCCTTTCACGGGTGGCTAACCCGCTAATTGGGCCCCCTACAACCTGCGGTCGGCCAGCGGTAAACCGTTTCTTCGGATCCCGCTACCCTCCAAGACTAGACGCCAGATGCAGAAAAGCACTGCTGCACTGGATTCGGTTCTTAAATGCAAAGCTACTGTTCAGACCCAACCATTCACCAGAAGGGATTCACCCAACATCATGCCGGAACACGACGAATCGCTTGGCGGCAAGGCTTTGTTGGGTGGGTGGTAACTAGCCGGGACAACTGTCTTCCACCAGAATGTTCGGTTACTCGTTTGGCACAACCCGGGGGACACGTGTAGGGAATCGAGAGTTAAAACCTACGGACGCGAGTAACATCGCCCCCCAATTACCAAACAAATAGCAATTTACTTACTAAATTATGATGAATGCAATAATAATATCTAGTTATTTCTTCCGTAGATTGCACTGCAAAAGAAGCAAGAACCGCAACATATGCAGCCATGTTCGATAAAAAAGGAGAATGCTTAATCGGATTAGGGGATATGGAAATTCATAATCATATATCGATCGGCCTAGTAAGTTCACGTTACTATACGAAATAGCTTTGCGAATATCGCTTCGGACTTAGCATATAATTAAAATTATGTTCTCTACAAGAATTTATTATGTTTGTTTTTTTGCAATGATTACGAAAAGGATTTTCAACTATAATCCTATATCCGATAAACTATCTACTGGACAGATTTGGATGAACGCGCACATTTCATTAATTTTTATTTTCTGAACAGTTAATTTGATTTCGAAGGTAAACAAACATTTGGATGTTTTAAAGAAAGCGCCGCTAATAGTGATCGATGGTAACATACCTCAAGATACAATGGATCACGTCTTGCAACTTTGTCACCAGCACAATAAGCCAGGTAAGACAAAAAATAATTGTTAAATTGTAGAAATTAACAGAAAACTGTTGGTAGAGCAGAATCAAGGCAATTTATAAAGGCGGCGGCGGTGCTCGTCTCGGCTCCATCCATATAGACGTCTCTTGTTTTCAGTTTCTTTTTATTATACAAATCCAAGAAACCAGTATATTTAAACATAAAATTGTAACAACTGTGAATCCCTACTATTTTAATTTTATAAATGCGAAAGTAACTCTGCCTGCCTGTCTGTCTGTCAGCTTTCCCGCTTAAACCTCTCAACCAATTTTGATGAAATTTGGCACAGACAATCTTTAGACCCGGAGAAAGAACATGCGCTACCTTTTATTACGAAATATGTACCACAGGCGAAGCCGGGGCGGACCGCTAGTATGTTTATTATAATAACAATATATGAAATAGTAGTACATATTTATCATGAATACAAATCTTCTATAATAGCATAATAATTAATTAATTAACTATGGATAAAAAATGAAAAGAAAATCTCTTTATTAAAAATATTTTTATTTCATCCCATAATACAGGTTACATCATATTTAAAAAATAAAATACAGGTATTTGTACCTTAATCGGACGGATTTAGTCTAGATTATATCCTAGTCTATTTCTTAGTGACAAACTTAATTTCAAATACCTACAAACTACTGGTGTAAAAACCTTGCACTATTTTCTACGTAACAATTGTTATAATTGCTAAAACTAAACATAATACACTTGTATATAAAAAAAAGAAAACATTAAATGCAATTACTAGAAATATTATGTCGATTCATTCATAGTCAATTTGCTAAAACAATAAAAGAGAATACAAATTTTCAGATCATTTGGACGGATAAATTTGTGAGAAAGATAAGTTCATTTTGAAACATTAAATAGGTCAATTGAAGTTGGCTTTATCAATTATGACACTATCATATCAATAATATTATTGGTCATTTTTAGAGAGAAAATCTTCAAAGTTATCTTCAAACTAATAAGTGATAACGCCACTTTTAGATGGCAAACTTTTTATTGGGATTTTTCTTAATAAAAAGGGAAATGTAAAACTATTTGTGCTATTTTATTCAAGAGGGCAAACAGACAAATTACTTGTAAAGTGGTTAAGCTAATCTTTGCATAAGAATATAAAAAAATATATCAATCACAACGATTTTTCAAGCATTTTACGTGCCACAGTGTAGTAGAAAACAGTTACTTAATGCCCTCAGGAATTTGTCAAAAATCTAACTTCTATAAAAACCAATCTGCTGCTGTTGTAGCTGACCACGCAGTTGGTGCAAGGCATGCTCAGGTTGGCTGTGCTGCATTTGTCCAACTAAATTTTTAGCTTCTAAACGCAGCTCATATAATTTGCGAGACTCTAAGAAGAGCAACACTGCTGCAACACCTGAAAATAATATGGAGGAAACTTAATAACAGTCATAGAAACAAGTACTTATTATAAAACTATGCAGATGTAAAGCAATTTAGATTAATTATTTTGAATTATTATCTCATAGTACCTTTACTGAGAAAAACCAGCAAGAGGCAGTCATAAATAAATAGAATCAATTGATGAAGTATGCAACATTTTATTAAACAGCAAAAAAAATCAACTGACTGACTGACTTACCGAATAAAATGAATGCAATAACAGCAAATGCGTATGACCATGATAGAACATTGAATGCTGGGTACATAAGCCAGTCACGGCGATAGCAGTTTGCTCCAAATATTACCACAGCTAAGAACAGGAAGGCACCTGCAAAAATAATATCAATGTAGTTGGTTTTTAGATTCCTTTTTTTATAATTAACATGCTTAATGTGTTTAAGATTCTTATTTTATCAAATGTAGTGTTGAATGTTAAATTGACATACATCCATACTAATATTATAAATGCGAAAGTAACTCTGTCTGTCTGTCTGTCTGTTACTCAATCACGCCTAAACTACTGAACCAATTTGCATGAAATTTGGTATGGAGATATTTTGATACCCGAGAAAGGACATAGGCTACTTTTTATTGCGAAATATGTACTACGGGCGAAGCCGGGGCGGACCACTAGTATTCTATATTCTGAATACTTATATATCGAAGAAACATTATGAAATGTAAATCTTGTTTATCAAAGAACAATAGACGATATATATATTAGATAGAACAACAGATATAAGTAATTCAAGAAGGTGAAGAATGCAATTAATACTCTATATGAAATTTGAACCACTACCTGGTTTAAAGTTACGTCATTTACAACATTTATAGTAAAAAATACTTACTTGATACAGCAATCATAACAAAAGCAGATGAGACATAAATCCATTCATATCTTAATACAGGCCGGAGTGGCAGTCTTATAATCACACAGGCTAACAGAACTTGAGCTGAGAATGACAGAATAAATGCCAGGGTTACAAATGCCTGCACTGCCATCAACCAGCCAGGTAATAGCCATTCACGGATGACATAGTACTCCTAGAAATTAAGTATAGATTATATCAACTATACTTACATAAACTATGATGTATATCGAAAATCTATGATAGAGCATAAATTAAAACTTTATTAAAAGAAATGCTATTGCATAAACACTGTTTTATGATATAAGACACTAAGATAAAATAGTATTAAACATACTTCACTGAAGATATAATGACATCCATGGAATAACTTGTCGAATTGGTAGGATGGGAAGCGAAAACGATCGAAACAGTATTCCCACAAGCCCATGTGTTTAAAAGATGAAAACATTTCTGGATAGGACTCTATCCAGTATGGTCCAGCGAAGGATAAGAGCAAAAACAATCCCGCGACATAGGTTATTGTTGCTCCTATCAACGTAGCATCTGAAAATGAAATAATATTTACGATTAAGTATTGAAAATATGTAGTAAGAAACCCTTACATTTTCCGTAAAAAAGTTCCGATGAATATCTTCAAATCTACGGGACGTTCATATTATTGATATTTAAGAAAAAGCAATAATCTGAAACTAATGTAAAGATATTTTTCAATAAATGGGCGTGCCCGAAGTTAACTTACTTGAAGCCTTCGGATATTCGTTATTGGCAGTCATGTTTATATACTTAATCACACATTAATAAAGTAATTGAATAATTATCCTGGTTATTACAACATGAATAAAAGTTAAAACACCGTTTGTTATTTATCAACTGCGGCGTCTTTCAGTTTCTATTTGATAATTTCAATGAAATTTAATCTGTCAAAGTCTCGATTCAAAACATAAAATGTTGTCATTTGTCAGTTGAAATAAATTATTAACGTCGGATACGAGTCTTTTTGTGTATGATTTTGAATGGACGCGATTTTTTTCAGATAATAAAAATAATATTTTCTTAATGTGCTTGAATCAATATAATTAAACTTTCTTCTGTGAATAAAAATCGATTAATAGTAGCGACGCATAGAATCAAAAATGGCTTCTAAAAATCGTAATACCTTGTGTCCTTAACATCAGCAAAACCGTATCACTTTTATGACCATAGCGATGATAGCGATGCTTAGGGGATACAGAAGCCTCCGCATGGCACCTGAGTTGAGCCAAATAAGCCTGTCACTTTAAGGATGTATAGCTTTTTCTGATTTTTTTAAAAATTGGTGCAATACTTTAATCATCTTTATGTCTACTCTTGTATTGGAATAAGTATTTTTCTCGAGTCAGATTAATCATACCCTGTGGTCATACCAATGCATCTTTTTATGTAATGCTTTTAATAAGCAAACAGTGAAATTTATATAGAAGTATCCAGAAGAAGGGTAAAGAGGTTTTCTCTAAATAAAAATCTAGAAATTAAAGATAGAAAAAATTTATTTGAACTTAAAATATATCTAGCTGCACATTTGTATAAATAAATTACAATGATTGTAAATTCTAGTAATTAATGCATTTATGTATTAGTATATTATAGTTAAATAAACTGGATATTATCCCTGGTTAAACTTGAATGAGGTTTCAAACACCATTTAGTGGCAGTGATTATATTTTTCAGGAATGAGTTTTTTTTTTTTTTTTGCAAGAACAAGACAGTTAAATATGCATTTTCTTTATAAACTTTTCTTACAATATACAGTTGTTGTACAGTTAGATATTATGTAATGCATAAATACATTATTCACAAGTTAGTTTTAGCTGCAACTCTAAAAGAGCATATAATATCCAGTCGTTATATTATTTTTTTAACGATCCAATGGCAAACCCAAATTCAGACCATAGACACAAAGTCTAACAGAAGTTCTGTAGTTAGTGGCACTAGACACTGTTAATTTTACTATTATTAATTAAAAATTAAAATACTATTATTGTTTTATCAGGATGTGCAAAATATCTTATAGTAAATGGACGGCACATATATCACCTCAAAACTTAAAATAAGAACACGCATTGTTCGAAAAAATAAAAAAATCCAAAAAATTGGTTTGGACGGAATTACAAACATGGAAACAAGAGTCTTATAAGTCTTATTTATATTAAAGCGCACACTATCATATTGTGCTATCAGGCACTGTCTTTTATATCTTAACAAGTACATTTAATATCTTTGCAATAAATCTTAACAATAGTTACGCACTACAAAATATAACAGTTTTCATTGAGGTGCGTCATTTTAAATTGTGTGTTAGTCAGATCCTTTTATAAGTCGTTAATATGAAAAATCTAATATATATTATGATATTAATAATTGTAAGTTTAAGAGATTCGGATTTTATACTATAAAAAATGTATAAATTGTACCAAAATGTACTTACTATAAAGTAAAAACACAAAATAAATATAAAAAATGTAAAGGCACGTAATGTTATCGGTGGATTTTTATGAATAATAAAAAAAATAGAATAAAATAAGTAAACCTATTTGTGAAATAACGAAAAAAAGTAGTTTCCAATTAAAATTATATAAATGTAAAAAATGGACGCAATGTGATGTCACATAATCTTAAAAGTTAAAAATACCAACAGTAATACATATTCTTAAGGCACCATAAAAGGACGGTACTTAGTTGTGATACTATGTTACGCTTTAGTTTCCTCCTCTAATTCAAAGCGGGCTTGCGACTCCTTCAGTCTCCTGCGCTTTTTAGCTTGAATATTTGATTCTGTGAGGAAAAGTGCTGCCGTTATCAGGCAAGCAATTGCTCCCACTACACCCAAACCAAATGACCAACCTGGGAAAATACATTTTTTTATCTATGATGTCCTACCAACATTTTTATGTTAAGCTTCTAGCTGAAATAATTGATAAAAATAAATATAAATACTTATTTGAATATAGTGTGTATTACCTAGATAGTTATTAGCATGATCTGGCATCCAACCATCTGTATTCCCTGTACAAGCAAAGACAATAACAGCTATAGATCCACTTAGACCTGAAAATCGAAAAATTATTAATTACATACAATCAAAATTCACGAACACAATCTTCGTAAAATATTATTCGAAATAAATACCTGCAGTCAGCATTATATATCCTAAACTTTTGATAAGTATAACGAATCTTTTTTGATCGGGCCCACAACACGTGAAGAAAATGATCACCATTATCATAGAAATAAGCACGCCCATCAAACATATGGTGAAAAAGAACTGAGTTGCTATCATGAATCCTGAAAGAAAAAAAATGATGTTGTTAAATACAATTGATATAGGAATTGAATACAATTATGTACTTCTAACTAGGTACTATTCATTGATAGGCAATACTTTTTCTGTTATATTCTACTAGCTTACCGCCCGCGGCTTCGCCCACTTTGTCTAAAACCTAATAAATTATATACTTAAACCTTCCCCTTGAATCACTCTATCTATTAAAAAAACCGCATCAAAATCCGTTGCGTAGTTTTAAAGATTTAAGCATACAAAGGGACATAGGGACAGAGAAAGCGACTTTGTCTTAGAATATGTGTATGTAGTGATTGACTTAATTTTTTTTTTTCTTTTTAAACTGCATTTTTTACTAAGAACTTACAACACTTATCGTGATATTTTTTCAAATCATTTATAACATGAATCTAAAACAACAACAAATGACATACATAATCATGTGGATTTTCAATTGAAATCGATCTTAATAACGTCAATTAACCTTCATCCGGCACGTAGTTAATTCTAATAAGAGCACGCATTGCGTGGACAAAGACAAACGTATTATGTAATTAAGTTTCTGTCTGCAAAAACAGATAAAATATCTACATTGTATGGTCATTTTTTAGCATATGTACTGTTCGGGATTAATTTTTATTCTGATTGTAAGACTTCTTTGATAAAATAAAATATTATATAAACAAATATTTATTTGAAACCATTTATGTACATATGTGTTATATTTCGCAAACACCAAATTTTTGGGAGATAGTCATGTCAAGCGTTTTAAAAATATTATTTAAAATATACGATAGGTATATGCAAATAATGTTATAAATTGAAAGCTAAAACGTTTGTGCCCTAGTATTGTTAGGCGTTATGCAATCGAGGCACGATTCAATTCCCTTCAGACACAAACACTATGAAATAGCCTAGAAGTGTTTCATGTCAAGAACAGGCTACATAATGTTATGCAACTCCTGTTTGTCCCATTTTAATAAATTCTGATATCAAAATAATTGTAAATTAACTTCTAAAATAACTGTTTTATATATGAAATTAAGACGGCCAGACAGGTAACTTATTTAAAATTGATGGGCCACAAACTATGACTCAGTTCAGAACAATAATATAATGTTTAACACTGTTACAGTAATTATACTATATATTCATTGTCAGTATTATGTTATGATTTGTGAAGTACATTTTCAATGACATTGAAAAGAACTTGTTAATTTTATTTTAGAACTTTAGACGTGAGAACTCTGAACAATGCTTTATAAAGCGGATTTTATAATTGACCCTCAATGAACTCGTCTCAAATCCAATTTTCCAGCAAATTATCTATACATATAATAAATCTGTAGAAGGGTCAATTCTGTACATTGAAAATATTGAAAAAATAAATACCAGGGGGTGTTACTGGATCGATACCAAACCCAAATATGTGTTTAAAAAAATTTTTGCCTGTCTGTCTGCCTGTCTGTATGTTCAGGCATCACGTGAAAACTAACGGTTCGATTTCGATGAAACTTGGTATAATTATACCTTATTATCCTGGGCGTAAAATAGGATACTTTTTATCCTGGAAAAATACGTAGAAAAAAATCAATCTTAATTTTTCAGTTTTATCCATAGACGTTGTTCTGTAGAACCGCGAACACACGTTGCGTATAGGCCTAGCCGTATTTGGGTCCAATATATATTTATAAGATATCATTGTCAGAGTTACTCAAAATGAAGAAATAAACCATCCACGCGAAGACCGACATCCGCGCGGACGGAGTCGCGGGCAGAAGCTAGTTTAAAATTTAAAAACAAAAATAATGAAATTGACGCATGTCATTGTAAAGTTTTTGTTTTAATAAATACCACATGTATTTTTAATAACTACCGTCTACCGGAGTACATGACGTTTTTATTGACTGCAAGGTTTGTTTTTGTTGTGGAATGTTTTGAATAGTTTATTTTATGTACATATTTATAATCTTTTTATTACCTGGAAGCAAGTAACCACGTATTCTATCGTATCCTGTAGTGAAGGGATCATACACCCAGCGACAACCCACAAAGAATCTTCGTTGATACTGATCCAATGGGTCGGGTAATGATCGAAAGCAGTGGCTCCAGAGTCCTAACCTAAAATGATTAAAAAAAATCAAAACATAATTAAAATAGGTACCGAATTTAGCTATTAACATTATCAATTATCATTAATACAATTTTTCGGGGTACTTTATGATAAGCAGCAGATACTCTTATGGTCTTATATTCTTCCCGTTTTTGGTTGTTTTTGGTTGTTATTCAATTTGCTTTAATATGGCAATTATGTTTATTAAATAGAAAAATTATTAGGGTTTAGTTACCGTTCCATTTTAGCCCCGCGTATTCTCTCGTCGCTAACGAGCCAGTTGGGCGTGCCGAATGCCAATGCCACCGTCACAAGGGCGATGACAAAAACGGCAATGCCACAATTGCCAGCTAAGCTTCTGTTCTTCATTGTTTCTGCAACAATCATTTATAAATTTAAGATGAGTTGTAACTAGTAAGATATAGATTTTTTAACTGTAAAGTATATTTTAAGGAATTGAAACTTTCTCTGGAACCCCAAGCTTTAAACTAAATAGGGTCATTGCGCCTGTTCGCGTCCACCTGCCTATTCGCGTCCATTTTGCGGATATCTTTTAGAAAATTCACGAAAATAAGTATACTTTATATAAAATTGTTATAAAAAAATTTCCGATAATACCTCAATGTATAAGAGACATGCACACTTATTCAAAATATGCCTGCGCACCGCCTATCCTATTTAAAAAAAATATTTAATTTGGCTATTAAACGAGAGAGCCAAAACAACGCAACAAAAAATAGTGCGCAGCGTCGCGTTTGACGGTAAGTAACTTATTGTTAAATGTGAATTTTTGAATATGTAACTGTTTCTTTACTTTGCTAACAAAACATGGAATAGTATGGATTATAAATCAGCTTATTTCTTTTACAATTAATAGCTAAAATAAGGTGGACGCGAATTACTACACCGAATTGGTACAACTTCCATTTTGCGTCCAAGGTGGGCGCAAATTATACCTATAGTGCATAACAATAGAACATATTGCGTCCACATTGTTTTTCATTACGTAGCAATGAATTGTTTGTTAAAATATGTAATTTATAATAGATTGTAAATTTTTTACTAAGACCACAAGTTGATAATTTAAATTTTCATTCAAATTAGCAAATTTTTATGCTATTTTTCATTTTAAAATGGGTATTCCAAGAATGAGACTAGTATCTTTGAGAATGAGAGTCAATAAGTTTGTGGTTAAAAAAATAATATAAACAAAAAAGAAATTTAATTCATTAGAAACTAAAAAATAGGGTAGAGGTGTAGGTAATCTTAATAGAACTGATTATTATTTATTTACATAACGTAACGTTGTTTTTTGTTACTTTTTAGTTCTATTTATGATGAAAAGATAAATATAAATAAGTTTTTCCAGTTTCCTTACAGTGAATTATATTAATAATAATGTTGATTTTAGGGTTCCGAACCTCAAAAGGAAAAACCAGAATCCTTGTAGGATCACTTTGATATCCGTCCGTCTGTATGTCCGTCTGCCGGTCTGTCTTTCTGTCAAGACGCTTTTTCTCAGTAACGCGTTCAGGTATAAAGCTGAAATTTATATTGAATACTCAAGTCTACGGTCCCTTGAAGCAGTGAAAAAATCTAACTTATAAGCCAAAGAATTCAAAAGATACAGCCGTTTATGCTGCAAATTTTCGCAAATTTCGACATTCGCAAGGGAATCGAAACCTACAGGGTACTTTACGTGAACACAGACACTTGAAGTTTGGTACGAAGCAACGTCTTATAGCACGAATAAGGGAGATATTGAAAAAATAATCATTTACAGTTAAAACATATGAAAAAAAAACAGGTTAATACGGAACCCTCGTTGTGCGAGTTCCACTCGAATTTGGCCGGTTTTTATTAAATAACTATATTCGTAAATAAATAATTTATTAAAATCTAATTTTTATTTGCATTAATCTGATAAAATATCACCCAATATACTCTTAATTCTTTTTCTAAGCTGGTGGACGCGAACTGGTCCACGGGTGGACGTAAACTGGAATTTTTGGACGCGAACTGGGTAAAACGCCTAATTCTGCTATTTATCTAGATAAATAAAAACCACATGATATTTCCAACACAATTGAAAGTAAATCTTATAATAGACTATGTAATGAACACGTTACATAAATTTTGCGTTGAAATTTGTTCTGGAACATTTTTATTTTCTCCTTCAAACTTTCCAACTGCACTAAGTGGACGCGAACTGGCGCAATGACCCTAGGTACACTAGTTAAAGGGTCCTCCTTCAAGTTAACTTCATAGTACATTGTGCTTGGTGCTTGCTCTGTGTGGAGTTGCGGACCTGCCGATTGTTAATTGATTTATGCAGTCAACAAGAACTAATTGTTAGTCTCCTAACACTTTAAAAACAAAAAAAGGTGTTAAATTTTCACGAACAAGTACTTGACAAGCCGCCTGCCTGCTTCAACCACTTTATAAAAGTTAATAAAACAAATAAAGCCTTAAACTTCACCATGTATCACCAAAGGGGAAGGGGGATTAAAAATGGGCCAAAAAATCACGTGATTAATGGACGGCCCCTATACAATTAAAAAAAAAAAACTGGAGGATAATTGTTCAAAAAGCGCTTGTTGGATAGACTAAAAGATACAAGGTAAATATATCGGATAATTAAATTTAAATCGTAAAACAATTCACACAGAGCTTTTATGGCTGAGTGTCATTTGCAGGCAACCTTGGTATACATACGTAGACCATTAACACAGCTTTAACTATACCAAAGTAATTTTACAAGACAAGGCTAATACAAAGATGAATACCAAACATGTAGTTTCGTAATAGGTATACGTTAAATGAATGGTGGAGGTACCTTTGGTTATAATCTACGTAACATTCGCCCAGAAACAATGCTAAAAAGTTCACACGCGTTAGTCACTGTGAGAACGACTGTTCTTAATGTTCAGGGTTGAATTGCCGAAATACGTCGATTTCAATTCAAAATCAAAAGCTGATTTTTAAAGAAATGACGAATTTTACAAAGTTTTAAAAAACACTTCCGTATATGGATTAAGAATAAGTCCTAAGCATTTAAAGATAAACCCCAATTTTATTTCATATTGGATGTGTACTGGTTATAAACTATGAACTTCATTTCCAGTGAAAAAAATCTTTGTTACTTTGACCATAACAGTTAATATGAAAAATAATAAGGAAATAAAAAGACAATTTACATCCAAGTGTTCATCAAGAGAAATTAGAGAATTTGCTTGGGCAGATTTTAATTGAATATACCTAGTCATAACTTTTTTATCTAAATAAGTGCAATAAATTAATACATGCCCCCAACCCCAATACAATTCCAATTTAATTATTGAGTTAAAGAGGAAGAATACATCCCAAAATGGCTAGATTTGAATGGATTGGGTAGTGGAAAGTTTTGAGGTTTTGGGAAGGGAACAAAATATTAATTCTTAGTTTTGCAATATTTCGACTTATTTTTCATATTAACTACTATGGTCAAAGTAACAAAGTTTTTTTTATTGAAATAATTCAATATAAAATAAAATAGGAGTTTATCTTTAAATGCTTAGGGCCTAACTCGACATTGTGAATAAAGAAGGCTATTAACGGAGAGTGGTACATCTGACGTCTGACCACCAAGTATGTAAGAAAATACATTCTGTAGGTGGCACTCAGAGACTGCTGCGGTAAAGCTTTTGCTTGCATAAAAAGTATCTCCGCTGTGGTGGTGGGAATGGGGGGTTTTAGATTATTTTCGTTACAGAATTTCTCAACGCCCGCAACAGAAGCTATGCTTAATACAAACATTTCATTATACTTTACAACTTTATCACAGTAAGGCCTTTTGTTAAAATGATAAACAATAACAATTTAAATAAAAAATCAAGCAATAAATTAATATTAATTTGTAAATTATCTCTTTGTTTATCACAAACATAATGAAATATATTAATTCATTAATGAATAAATTTGTAGTAAGACAAAGTAATATGATTTTTCTGTCAATTATATGATCTGTAACTACTAAGTATCTTGTTTAGAATTTCAGGTTCCCATCTGAATAAATAGTTGACCTTAATTCTGTGTAGCCCTTTCTACTATTAAGATTCATAAGAATTTTTTAAGACTATTCTATATCAAAATATCAATTGAAATCTAGCAAAAAGAAAGAATTGGAAACCACAAACACACAATAATAGATAAAATATTTTTTTTTAATTATGAAATAAGATTTGCAATAAAAATAACTTATTAAAATTGAAAAATTATATCACTTTTAAATAGTCCATTTATGGAGTAAGGCAATAGCTTAGAGGCTATAATATGTCAACATGCTAAGACCAATAGGAATGGAGCAATGCGGGTTAAACCATGGGGCGCAGCTAGTATTCAATAAACCTAAACATGTATATTAATTTTTTAGAAATTTTAACGAATACGATAAATTGATTATAACGATGTATGCGCAAAATAGTTTTACTTGTTTCTCCACTTTCCATAAAAAGTAATTTTGTAGAAAAATAAAGCTTGTTTTTATGAATGATGGTTTTAACATAAAGCTGGGAAATCCAACAATATTGTCTTGTTAATCTGTACTTTCATTTTAAAACCTAAGTTTTGATTAAAAATGAACATTGATATTATAATTTCCTAAAATTCATCACTGCTCTAACCAGTCATAATTAAAGGTACAATTTTATATAGGTACTTTAGCGTTAAACAATGAAACATTGTGTAAAGACTCGTTACATTTTAGTTTTCTTACCTGTGTTGATTCAGTCACAATATAAACTAAGAATCTGAAGCAGAATAGGAAACAACTTTTACGATTCTTCTTACATAGCCGATAATATATTTATGTAAAAACTTTTTGAATCTAGATATTATAACATACTATTGCACTATTTTTTATTGCAAAATGCACTGTTATTCGCACTGAATAATCTTGAGTAAAGTTATTTGTAAGTATAAACTTTAACTTAAAACTTAGTCACGTCTTTAGGGTGGAGCCAGGTGTAAACAAATCAGTGCCACTGCCTAACGAAATCTAGTGTCTACTACTCTACTGTCTATTGTCTGCAGTGCAGACTCACAACGAAGCACCATAGACCATAGGATTTTGGTGTATTTCTGTGGTGTACAAGAAGCTTATAATATCTTATACACTGGAGATTTCGGTATGAACATTTGACGTGTAACAAGAAAATTGTTGTGTTTTATCACTTTCACACCTAACTTGGTATTGCCACTGTTAATACGAAGTTTTCCCAAGGCTACTATGTATGCCGTAATATTCTGTGCAAAAGGTTAGTTTTTGTACATGAGTTTGTTGATAAATTGCCAACAACGTCATTCAGAAGCATTGTTTGATGAGACAATTATTATTTATGCTAAATAAAATAAGTATCTGGACCAATTATTAAAAAGCGATACTCCCTGATTATGGGTAGTTACCATAATAAAATTGTAGCAACTCTCACTTTGACAATATGGCATAAGTGTCAAAAAAATTGCGTCGCTTTGAATCTCAGAGCAATAAACCTATAGAGTACTTGTATCGAGCGTATACAATTTACATATATTTGTTTCTCTCTATCTAAAGAAAACGTCGTATGAAAGAATGAGATAGCTATAGACTACAAGCTACGTTTCAACATAGTCATGGCACCATTTTTACTATAGGTACGTATTTAGATAGATAGAATGTGATAGTGATGGGATGTGCTTCAATCGATAAAATCGTGAATGCATTTTGCATTTACGGTTTCGTGAAATAATAAATAATAAAAAAAAACAAAATTAATAATTAATTCCAGTTGAATACATTATTTGTTTAATCCTACGAATATAATAAATGCGAAATTATGCGAGAATGGATAACTTTCTCTTTCACTGCTGAACCGATTACAATGAAATTTTGTACATACACACATAGGATAGATTTTATCCCGGAAATCCCACGTGAACGGAAACTGTGCGGGATTTCCTTAAAAAACGCGGGCGGAAAGCTAGTATATTATAAAATAAATTTTAAAATTAGAAATGTACCTAATTTAAAATAAAGATAGAAAGGCACAGTCAGCATGAAGGATGAAATTTGGAAAAATTACTTTTTATCCCGTAAATCCCACAGGAATGGGAACTATGCGGGTTTTTCTTTGAAAACGCATGTATATCAAGTATGTAATTCAATAGTAGTTTCTCATCTATGAGAACTGTCATTTAATCAACCGTTTGATTTTCACATAGTTACACAAGTAACTTATGTGTAAAAAAAATCCAAATAAAAATTCACTCTCTTTAATCAAATGTATTTATTACAGGCAAGAAGCTTATATCCTCTAATACACTGGAGATTGCACTATGACCATTAACTTGAAACAAGAAACTATGACATTCAATGACGTCAGTCATGTTATTTGTCTCTTTCTGTCGAGTGACCACGCTGGTTTGTAAAGTCAGGATTTTTCAAAATAGAAAAAACTAAAAATCATGGTCTATAAATAATAACGACATATATTTTTAACAGTATTTATATTATAATATTATGGTCATACTTTATAGGTAGGTACATACAATTTTAATTGGTATAGAATGATAGTTATAAATAACTTTTGGCTACAAAGCTTGGATATGAACCGATATATAGCATTAACATCCTTTGTAAATAGAGGAAAGTTGTGTTTTGCATCAGATGCTGTTTACCAAATTGTTAGCTACTCAGATCTTCTTTTTAAACGCGTTGCTTCGACGGGTCAATTTCAAGCCAGAATCATCAAAGAAAAACTGTTTATAGCAGCCTTGCACAAATTTCAGCTAACTTTACAAAGTTTATTTTTCAAAAGGTATTTTTTTCTGGGTCGTAATCCTCAGTAACCTTGATGGGCACATATATTTCTTTTTATTTTACTTTTTGGAAAGCTGAAATACGTAAAACAAAAAAATATGAGGTAAGTTAAAAAAGTATAAATTTCAATGTAAAAACGAACAATCTTATAACTACATGTGAGTGCAATACCGATGTCATGTGTTGTTTCATTACTAGTAACAATCTTTAAAATGGTGTTCTAAATTTTCATCATAATATTGTTATTACAATATATTCTCTTCGCTATCCATAAAAACTCGTCATCATGGTTACCTTACTTGTTAAATCTGTTTATTGAAAACTTGTTGAAAAATGATAAAGTATTAGGGAAATAACAAATTTAACATGACTGCTTACTAAAATGATGCTAAATTAGACAATTTTTGCCATTGAAATGATTCTAAACAGGTAAATGCAGGAGTATTGAGGAATATTGTAAATAACGTAAATATACACTTGCCTGTGAAATTCTATGCCAGAATTTGGTGTCCAAACACTTCTGCAATTTTGCACAATACAATGCATTCTTTATATTCGGAAAATATTCATTAAATAAGCAACAATATTAACTTAAATATTCGAAGCGACGCAATTTTTTTGACACACATGCCATATTGACAAAGTGAGAGTTGCTACAATTTTATTATGGTGACTACCCATAATCAGGGAGTATCGCTTTTTAATAATTGGTTCAGATACTTAGTTTATTTAGCATAATTTATAATAATTGTCTCATCCAACAATGCTTCTGAATGACGTTGTTGGCAATTTATCAACAAACTCATGTACAAAAACTAACCTTTTGCACAGAATATTACAGCATACATAGTAGCCTTGGGAAAACTTCGTATTAACAGTGGCAATACCAAGTTAGGTGTGAAAGTGATAAAAAACATGAACTGGGCAATATTTTCTTGTTACACGTCAATGTTCATACCGAAATCTCCAGTGTATTAGATATAAGCTTCTTGATTACAGGATATGTACAGGAACAAAAAAAAACGTAAGCGTAAGATTGCACAATTCTTCTAGAGTATCCATCTTGATAACACGCAGGCTCGAAATGCAGTGAACACAATCTAGCAAATTTCGACGGCGTCCAATCTACTCGTCTCATGTTTTGTACCCATTTTTTATTTAGCTCTGGAAATCTAAAACAAAATGAATTTATTAATAATCTAAAAGAGAAAATAATAATCAACAAACTAAACACATAAGTCAAATAAAACAACCACGTGGTATTTTTTATATTCCTGCTGTAGAAAATTTACATCTATTATTTGCAACAACAACTACATATAAATCTGATATAAGAAACAAAATAAATAAATCAACGTTAATATGAAAGAGATTTTATGTCATAAACAAGTCAACAAGGAAGACATACCCACTCCCACATTTGAAGAAGTGCACAAAGCAATCATGCGGCTCAAAAATAACAAAGCACCAGGTATTGACGGCGTGCCTTCCGAAATATGGAAGCAAGGTGGGGCGGTGATTCAATCCAAGTTGTACGAAGTCCTTAGAAGAATATGGGAGGAACATATACAGCCAAAAGATTGGAATACAGGGATCATCTGCCCAGTGCATAAAAAAGGTAGCAAGAGGAAATGTAGCAACTACCGCGGAATTGCTCTGTTGCCAACAGCATATAAAATCCTGTCGTACATATTGCTGGATAGACTGGAACCCTACGCGGAAAAAATCCTCAGTGATTATCAGTGTGGGTTTCGTCGAAACCGAAGTACGATCGACCAGATTTTCCTGCTCAAACAGATCATGGAAAAGAGGTGGGAATACGCTCTGAGCATGCACGCGCTATTTGTGGATTTCGAGAAGGCTTACGACAGTATTGATAGGGGCGCCCTGTTTGCAATTTTAAAGGAACTTGGAATTCCAGCCAAACTGGTGGACTTAATTAAAACAGCTATTGGAGACAGTAACATGCGAGTGAGGGTGGGCAAAGAACTAACAGAAGAGTTTGCGGTGTTCACCGGATTAAAACAAGGCGATTCTCTGTCGCCTGTGCTATTCAATTTGGTACTGGAATATATCCTGCGGAAAATGCTTGCATTGGACTGCGGAGTGTTACTAAATGGAAAGCATTTGGTGATTGGATAAGCTGACGACCTCGCATTGCTTGGTGAAAACCGTGACGAAGTGGGTAAAGCCGCTGAGACCTTAAAACAAGTAGCTGAAAAGGTCGGACTAAAAATAAACGGAAAAAAAAACGGAATATCTCCATATGAAGCGCTATAGGGACACACGAACTCAACGCCAAAACCTACAGGTTGGAGATACGACGTACACGGGAGTAGCTAGCTTCAGATATCTGGGTTGCACGATAACGGATGCACACACTAGAGAGGAAGAAATTAAAATCCGCATACAAAATACCCTCAAGTGTGGTGCAGCCTTGCATAAAGTCCTCGTGTCCAGGCTTCTAAGTAAAAAAACCAAACTGCGGATATACAAAACGGTTATAAGACCAATACTTACCTATGGTTGTGAAGCCTGGACCCTAACCCAGAACGAAGAGCGTAACCTTTTAGTCACAGAACGAAAGCTTCTTAGGAAGATCTTTGGTCCTATCAGACAAGAGGATGGAAGTTGGAGAATCCGGAAGAATGCCGAATTAGAAAAACTCATGGCCGAGCCAAATATACTTGGGGAAATAAAAGCGCATCGCCTGCGTTGGCTTGGTCATGTAGAGCGAATGGGTGAGGAGCGAGGTCTGAAGAGAGCATACTTGGGCCGTCCCTCGGGCCGTCGGCCGGTGGGTCGACCCAAGTATCGCTGGCGCGATCAAGTGGAGAGGGACCTGAGTGCGATTCAAGCCAGTGAAAACTGGCAAGTGACCGCTCAGGACCGGGGAAGGTGGAGAGTTCTCGTCTCGGAGGCCAAGACCCACTTCGGGGTTTCAGCGCCACAGGAGTAAGTAAGTAAGTAAAGAAAAAGAAAACAAGTATTGTTCCCAACAAGAAAACAATTAATTAGTTTACCTCTTGTTGTCACACAATTGGACTATTACTGGTGTGCCTTGTAATTGGCGTTTTTATATGTAATTTGTATAATTTATCTTAATAACAGCTGTAAGGTGCCTTTTATGAATAAAATAAATAAAATAAATAAATTGTTCTGTCTCAATATAAGAACTCTATAGGTTTATTGCTCTGAGCTTCGAATATTTAAGTTAATATTGTTGCGTATTTAATAAATATTTTCCGAATATAAATAATGTATTGCATTGTGAAAAATTGCAGAAGTGTTTGGACACCAAATTCTGGCATAGAATTTCACAGGCAAGTGTATATTTACGTTATTTACAATATTCCTCAATACTCCTGCATTTACCTGTTTAGAATCATTTCAATGGCAAAAATTGTAAAATTTTGCATCATTTTAGAAAGCAGTCATGTTAAATTTGTAATTTTCCTAATACTTTATCATTTTTCAACAAGTTTTCAATAAACAAAATTAACAAGTAAGGTAACCATGATGACGAGTTTTTATGGATAGTGAAGAGAATATTATATTGTAATAACAATATTACGATGAAATTTAGAACACCATTTTCAAGATTTTTACTAGTAATGAAACAACACTCGACATCGGTATTGCACTCACATGAAGTTATAAGATTGTTCGTTTTTACATTGAAATTTATACTTTTTTAACTTACCTCATATTTTTTGTTTTAGGTATTTCAGCTTTCCAAAAAGTAAAATAAAAAGAAATATATGTGCCCATCAAGGGTAAAATTACTGAGGATTACGACCCAGAAAAAAATACCTTTTGAAAAACTTTGTAAAGTTAGCTGAAATTTGTGCAAGGCGTTTATTACAAACAGTTTTTCTTTGATGATTTTGGCTTGAAATTGACCCGTCGAAGCAACGCGTTTAAAAATAAGATCTGAGTAGCTTACAATTTGGTAAACAGCATCTGATGCAAAACACAACTTTCCTCTATTTACAAAGGATGTTAATGCTATATATCGGTTTATATCCAGGCTTTGTAGCCAAGAGTTATTTAAAACTATCATTCTATACCAATTAAAATTGTATACGTACCTATAAAGTATGGCCAGTAATATTTTTATATAATTAATACTGTTAAAAATATATGTCGTTATTATTTATAGACCATGATTTTTAGTTTTTTCTATTTCGAAAAATCCTGAATATACAAACCAGTGTGGTCACCCACAGAAAGAGACAAAAAACAACACTGACGTCATTCAAGGTTATATTTTCTTGTGACAAGTCAATGGTCATAGTGCAATCTCCAGTGTATTAGATATAAGCTTCTTGGTGGTGTATTTCATGCTCTTCCTCAGTTGACCTTTTTTTTATGAGTACATTATAATCATTTATATTTTATCGATAAATCCTGATAAATCTATCATTTGTATATTTTATCATCACGCTCCAGCTCGCGCTAGGCGAGCAATACGAGCAGAAATAATAAAAAATGTTTGATAAAGTTATAGTCCTTTATTTTTCATTATTGAATCGTTTTTAAGTTTGTGCTCAAGACTATGCTTGGAACTATTAAAAATGGTGTATATCTTTTTTTTACAGTTTTCTTCGAACCCACAGACCGCAGGAAATCAACCAAGCCATTAAGAAACAAGCAACATAATATCATAACATTTACATCACCGAACGTATCAGAATTGAAACATATGGCAAAATACTTAAAACCAGATTTAAAGTATTCATCTGAAGATGATGATTTTTTACAAATTATTAAGCTGACGAAAATTGTAACTAAATATGTACAAACTCTCCTTATAACAATGGGTCCAAAAGGAGTTGCTATTATAAAACGAGACAATTCTAAGTTAAATATACGGTTTTATCCAAGCCGAACAATAAATAAAGTTGAAAATGTTTCTGGTGCTGGAGATTGTTTTACGAGTGGATTTATATACGGAGTATTAATGAATTGGCCAGAACCAAAATGCGTATTTTTAGGGTTTGAATACGCTAAAGCATCACTGGTTACCAAAACTACTGTACCAAATAAATTTTCAATTCCTCAAATAAGTAACATACCATACGAAACTTACTCGTTTGAAAATTAACCATGGTCCATCATCTATGTATTATAATATTATATTTCCGTATTTAAAATCTAAAGTAAGCGTACAAACTTATGCGGATCCTGCGCGAGATAATAAAAATAAAGTGAGAGCTACTATATTACTTGCTCTGTGGTGTGAGCCGGCACACGTGTCAGAAGTGAAACTTCTTTGGCAAGCCGCAAGTCTCAAAGATGCCAATATATCATCGCAAGACTCCATGACGTGACGGTATTGCCATGACGCGACCATGTCACCATGAAATTTTACTTTCAACGCGCTTATAGAAGTTTCACTTCAAAAAAATAGTAAGAAAGTTGCTTCTTGCATAGAATTTAGGAATTTTCGGTTGTAAAAAAATATTATATATATGTTATAACTTTATAAGTTATAACTAATTAAAATATCATATTATTATTACAATAATTCAAGATTCAACAGCAATTCCAAAAACGTAACAGTATCCCTTTGTACTTAGATGTAGATGATCTAAGCCTTTGTAGCTCAAGCGAATATTCGCATTCGCGGACATTTGCGCGAAATGTTCATAGAGACCGGTTTAGGTACATACCTATTTTACATTCGGCTTAACATTCCATACATTAATACCTGACTCAACTAAGTCGTCTCGCGCGGAATTCGCCTGTTTGAACCTCATTAATGCAGTTCATTAAATAAATCATAAAGTACAGGGTATTATAATATAATAAAATGGCCGGCGGCTAGAGCGAGGCGGGGTGTGGTAAGCAAATTTTCGAAAATCTCTGAATGCATTTGTGCTGAGTCTATCACTGACGTGGTACTGCAGGGTATGGAACTATTTGTGCCATACTCTGTTGTGCCCGTCGGTGGCAAATCCAAGCCTTGGTTTGGACGTTCCTGTAACATGGCGTCTCGCCAGAAACAGGAACTTTTTCAAGCCTGGGTTGCAGCAACGGCGTGTCGCGATCCAAGCGTTGGTCTCATCAGGAAGAAGTACAACTTTGCTTCCAGATCCTACAAAAGACAAATCGCTAGGGCTAAATCTAGTTATATTGGTGCACTTGGCGATAGACTAACGCGACTTCCTTCGGGAACAAGGGCGTTTTGGTCCCTCGCCAAGGCCATCCAAGGTAACTTCTGTCGTTCATCCTTTCCACCTTTGCACAAGGACGAAGACTCTCTGGCCCATTCCGCTAAAGAGAAAGCCGAACTCTTGGGCGCTCTCTTTGCTAGGAACTCGACGCTTGATGACAGGGGAAAGACACCGCCGACCATCCCGCGGTGCAACCATTCAATGGCGGATATACGTTTCACACAACGTGCCGTTCGAAACGCTCTCTTTTCCCTTGACATCCATAAGTCGACAGGGCCGGATGGAGTCTCCCCTATTGTGCTTAGGACATGTGCTCCTGAGTTGGCACCGGTTGTAACGCGTCTTTTTCGGCTCTCTTACGCCAAAGGCATTGTTCCGAATTCGTGGAAGACTGCTCTTGTCCACCCAATCCCTAAAAAAGGCGATCGCTCAAATCCGTCTAACTACAGACCGATCGCCATCACTTCTTTACTCTCCAAAATAATGGAATCCATTATTAACAGCCAGCTCATGAGGTATCTGGAGGAGAACCAGTTGTTAAGCGACCGGCAATACGGTTTCCGTAGAGGTCGCTCGACTGGTGATCTTTTAGTGTACCTCACTCACAGATGGGCGGAGGCGGTTGAGAGTAAAAGGGAGGCATTGGCTGTAAGTTTGGATGTAGCGAAAGCCTTCGATCGGGTCTGGCACAAGGCACTTCTAGCGAAATTACCATCTTTCGGACTTCCTGCGAGGTTATGCGATTGGGTTGCCAGCTTCCTAGAAGAGAGGAGCATTAAGGTCGTTATCGACGGTTCTTGCTCTAAGCCTCTTCATGTGAACGCTGGTGTCCCACAAGGCTGCGTGCTATCTCCTACACTGTTTCTTCTGCATATCAATGATTTGTTACAAATCAGTAATATTCATTGCTATGCGGACGAAAGTACGGGGGATGCTCTTTATCCCGGCCGTGCAAACACCTCAAAGGAAAGCCTCAATGAGAGTCGAAACAAACTTGTGTCTGAAGTCGAGTCTTCTCTCCAAGAAGTCTCGGATTGGGGCGAACTTAATCTTGTCGAGTTCAATCCCCTAAAGACACAGGTTTGCGCGTTCACCGCTAAAAAGACCCCATTTGTCGTAGAACCTCGGTTAAAGAGTACTCCCCTTAGTATATCGCCGAAAATCGGAATCCTCGGAGTTGAAATCTCGAGTGACGTTCAATTCCGCAGTCATTTGGAAGCGAAGGCTAAATTAGCCTCGAAAAAACTTGGTGTGCTCAGTAGATCGAGACAGTACTTCAAGCCGGCCCACCGACTTCAGCTGTACAAGGCTCAGGTGCGACCGCATATGGAGTACTGTTCTCATCTCTGGGCCGGAGCCCCACAGTATCAACTCCTTCCTCTTGACCGCATCCAACGTCGAGCAGCTCGAATTGTCGATGACCGTAGGCTTTCCGATAGGCTCGATCCACTGTCAGTGCGGAGAGACGTTGCGTCTCTCTGTATACTGTACAGAATCTACTATGGGGAGTGCTCTGAGGAATTGTTCCACCTTTTACCAGCCGCACAGTTCCACCACCGGACCTCACGCCGTAAAAACCAGTTCCATCCGCACCATCTGGATGGTTGGCGCTCCACCACTGTCCGCTTCACCCGCAACTTCCTTCCGCGTACGGTGAAACTGTGGAACGATCTGCCACCTGCAGCTGCGGTGTTCCCGAACAACTACGACATTGGGGCCTTCAAGAAAAGAGCGTATTTGTCCATTAAAGGCCGGCAAAGCACCTGTAACACTCCTTGTGTTACAAGTGTTTATGGGCGGTGGTGACCACTTAACATCAGGTGGCCCACCTGCTCCTTTGCTTGCTCTGACATAAAAAAAAATGCATTCTTTTCTTCTCAAAAATAATGGAAAATATTTAAAATTATATAATAAGTATGTAGGTACTTATATCTTTATATGTTATAGATACGTTCTAAAACACGTACCTATTTTACAAGCTCTACTATGCCAATATAAAGTAATTGCAGTGAAAGAGCGCATCTTTTGATCTCTCGTGATACCTGATTTACGATTTCTGCATCGCATAGCCGAATCTGTGACGTCATTATAAAATAACTAAATATTTATTAATATAATTTAAATTTATAAATAAAAATATTTTCATACCTCATTGTATCATCCATACTTAATATTATAAATACGAAAGTAACTCTGTCTGTCTGTCTGTTACTCAATCACGCCTAAACTACTGAACCAATTTTCATGAAATTTGGTATGGAGATATTTTGATACCCGAGAAAGGACATAGGCTTTTTATCCCGGGAAAATGACGCAATCCCGGAAATCCCACTGGAACGGAAACTATACGGGTTTTTCTTTGACTGCGCGGGCGGAAGCCTAGTATTGTTTAAAATAAACAACTCATTTTGTAATAAACATTTTATTTTACATCACTGCATTTCTTTCGAATTGCAATTACTTGCATCAAACAAATGAATTAATGTAAATTTTGCACATTGTTAAATTATTTAAGTAAAAGAAATAAAATTATATTAACCTATATGGTTAGAATATTTTGTATTGACATTTATTCCTGTATAGTGCCAAAAACTTATCTGACCCGGTGACATGACGGTGTCACTGATGTCGATTTCTTTTTACAAAATATTTCGCTATATTTCGTATGAAAAGTCTGTGAAAACGTGACATTTCAAAATGGCGGCACGTAGTTCCAGTTTTTGCCACCGGGTCAGTTAAGTTTGTGGCACTGTACATTATTTTCTGTCAACTAGGTATAACAATACAAATTATACGCTGAACACAACTTTTGCATGCATAAAACCTATCAGCACTAAAGAAACTAGTATAAATCTTGTCATTCTACAGTGAAATGTTTGTTTTACACATAATTACAAATTACAAACAAAAAAAATCAGATAAAAGCTTATGTCATGTCAAATAACTTTAAGTAGGTATATGTTGTCAATAAAAATACACAAAATATTCTCAAATAGTTTGGACACACCAAACATAAGAACTTAATTTTAATTCTATAAAACTGTTGCAATAACACTGAAGACAATATTATTTATGGTGCCACAGTGGACTCAAGAAAAAAAAATGTAAATAAATTATTTCAACTCCAGATCTTGTTTTATGTAATTTCAGCCTTCACTGTATCTTAATACTATGTTCTTAGAAAATACAAATGCATAAAAAACATTTTATTCTTAGAGTACACCTGGACGGATTGTTTAAGATCAAAAATTGATAGTTTGCTTTGCATTAAACTATCCCAAAAATGTACAAATAATACGTTAAATATCTGTATGACCAGGGAAGGCAACTTTCCTCTCATGCATTGTGTATGATGAAGGTTCTCTACTTTGCATTTCATGCAGTCTCTTGTACTTCCTTACTCTAGCTTCGATAAGGAACAGTATCCCAGCTGGAAACAGAAGTATAACGCCAATAACACCAAGGGCGAATGCCCATCCTAAATCATTGTGCTCCCAGTGGGGCATCCAATCCCGTCCATCCCCTCTTGCACCAAAAGTCACAACTGATATCAATCCTGAAAAACCTGTAACATAATTAACATTAATTAGGACATTATTCTACTGCTTCAAAGCATTATAAAGGCACAAAACGGATACAGGAGCATAAGTAGTGTTCAGTAGCATAAGTTTATCATACATACTAACCGCCTATAACAAGGGTAGTTCCAAATGTTAATAATAGTGTTACATAATTATCATCATCTTGATCTTTCTTGATGTACATGTAAAATAAGACAATTGAGACGATACTACAACACATTGTTATCGTAAAGAAAAATTGAGTTGCTATAAAGAATCCAGGCAAAAGAATGTCATGTATGATATAATATTCCTCTTCGAAAATCCACCAACAATCACTGAAAATTGTGTCATACCAGTGATGAACTTCTTCAAAACCATTAAAACAAACTTCCCATAGACCTGAAAGAATAACAATATTATTTCGGAAGTAGCTCCAACTGAGTACAATTAACAAACCCATTACAACAATGTGTAATAACTATAATAACTATAAAATATAAATACACTTACCAATTCTTAAGAATTTTGGATTTTTCAATTTCCCATCAGTAACAAGCCAATAAGGGCTTACAAAAGCAACAATAATAAATAAAGATGCAAATGTAAAAAATCCTAGCGCAAAAAGTCCAGTCTTTGATTTTGAAACCATCTTTGTGTCAGTTAAAAATTAAAGTATTATTTTAAGAAATAAAATTAACATACATATTAATTTTACAAACTATTAGTAAAATAACGCTTTTAACCACTTTTATCCATAAACATTTGGGTGTAGGCCAGCCACAGCCCAAATTTCGACTTTGACAAGTGACAGCGTCAATCACAGAGCAAGTAATATTGGTCAATGCCACCAACAAATGCCAACAAATAATTTAAGGCCCTACTCACGGTTCAACACAACCAACAATCTGCTGAAACAATTTGTTGCAGTCGCGATTGAGCGTTCTCTACTCACGATTCATCCAACCCTCAATCTGATGACACAATTTCATTCCGCGATTGCTTGCCACAACGTGTGCACGTCACGTTGATGCCTGGCCTGATGCTAAACCTCAACGCAATAATACGCATTATTAATGGATATACAATTTATGAAATATAAGATAATTATCTTTGTAAAGCTTGTATTTTTTCCAATTTTATTGATAGATTTCAAGGGCTATAAAGTATAAACGGCTATAAAATATAAACATCTTCCTCAAATATGTAAAAATGTCTTTCCCGCGTTTATCTCAAAACCGCCATTTTGCGATTAACGCGGCAGCGCGATTGAGCCGAGATTGGAGCAATCACAATACTCACGTTTCAACACGCACACAATCTGCTGAGACAATTTGTCGGGTTGCTTCCGCGCCGATCCAATACGCAACATGTTGGGTTACGCCCCCAACGTGCCCTCAACTATACTATTCACGACACAATCTGTCAGCTCACTGCAGATTGTGTCAACAGATTGTTACTGAAATTGAATCGTGAGTAGGCTACTTTACAGACGTTACTTACGAAAAGTAGCGGAAGCAACCCGACAAATTGTCTCAGCAGATTGTGTGCGTGTTGAAACGTGAGTATTGTGATTGCTCCAATCTCGGCTCAATCGCGCTGCGCAGTAATCGCAAAATGGCGGTTTTGAGATAAACGCGGGAAAGACATTTTTACATATTTGAGGAAGATGTTTATATTTTATAGCCGTTTATACTTTATAGCCCTTGAAATCTATCAATAAAATTGGAAGAAATACAAGCTTTACAAAGATAATTATCTTATATTTCATAAATTAGTATATCCATTAATAATGCGTATTATTGCGTTTAGGTTTAGCATCAGGCCAGGCATCAACGTCACGTGCACACGTTGTGGCAAGCAATCGCGGAATGAAATTGTGTCATCAGATTGAGGGTTGGATGAATCGTGAGTAGAGAACGCTCAATCGCGACTGCAACAAATTGTTTCAGCAGATTGTTGGTTGTGTTGAACCGTGAGTAGGGCCTTTAACGTATTCGCATTTGGCGCATTCAAAAATTCAATTAATTTTAAAAATTTTAATGGAGTTTAATTCGAATTTATATTTTTTGGTTTTGATGCCATTCAAATGCTTTTTTCTATTCTTTATAAATTTATATTTATGGAGTTTAATTCATTTTTCTATTAGAGCGTCAAAACTCATCAAGATAGGATCACTGCACAGACCTTCAAGTAATGTTAATTATCTGTGGCTCTGAACAACGCAACCACGCAACGAACTCAGAGCTAGAACGAACATGCTCTGAGGGTGCTCTGAGGCAACGAATCATTCGTTGTTCTGAGATCTGTGGTTGGTTGTTGTCAAATGTCAAAATATATACCGTCGTCCCACAGACATACATTAAGATAGACTACGCGAGTGTATGTACTTCCCGTGTCCAAACTAAGCATAAAACGCTTGCTTGACGCTTACCTACACTCAGTCCGCGCTTGCAGTTCGCCAAGGAAAGACGTGAAACGGAATAGAGTAAAATGCCGAATTGCGCAGTAATAAATTGTAGAAACTCCACAGTTATGAGTGGCCGAGTTGTCGGAGATGTTTCCTTCCACCGGTAAGTAATTTTCTAATCAGAATATGCACTATTTATTTTAAAATCAATTAAAGAATATTTGTGGAAAACGATCGTGACAAACATGGATACGAAATCATACGGAATGATTCGGAATACATTGCGGCTTTTACTTGGCACGGTAAAGATGGCGTCGTATGATAATATGCAATGAATAGCGTCTTCTCATTTTTCTGTTCTCATTTTTCTGTCCAATTTTGTGTTTAGTGATGTTCATTCGATGCAACAGTTCTCGATTCTAATCGATTTTGTAATCGAACACGAACATCGAACTTTTCGTTTAGTTTCTAAAAATTGTTCTCTGGTCTTTTTGTTTGAGTTAGACTCGTCATTCTACAACAAAAAAGATAAGTACCTACTTATAATAAATAATATGGGAAATATTATCTAATTATAATATAATATTTAATAAATTCTAGTCTTGAATCGATTTTGTAATCGATTACGATTCATTTATTTGACTACCTCTTAGACATAGATCTGGTTTGTGAACTACCTACTAACAAGGAAAACCACGGAATACGTAAGGTGTTTTAATATTAGTGTACGAATTATAATAGCGTAGGTAAACTTACTTGAAAATATAGAGAATTTATGGAGATCACGCGAAGATCAGCACCCAAATTTCCTCCAATTCGTTTTTGCGCCTTACTCCTATACTAGAATCGCCGCGCGAGTGGCGTCCCTAATCGATTTAGCTTAAAATGAAATTTCCATCCAAGAAGCTTATATCTAATACACTGGAGATTGCACTATGACCATTGACTTGTCACAAGAAAATATAACCTTGAATGACGTCAGTGTTGTTTTTTGTCTCTTTCTGTGGGTGACCACACTGGTTTGTATATTCAGGATTTTTCGAAATAGAAAAAACTAAAAATCATGGTCTATAAATAATAACGACATATATTTTTAACAGTATTAATTATATTATAATATTACTGGCCATACTTTATAGGTACATACAATTTTAATTGGTATAGAATGATAGTTTTAAATAACTCTTGGCTACAAAGCCTGGATATAAACCGATATATAGCATTAACATCCTTTGTAAATAGAGGAAAGTTGTGTTTTGCATCAGATGCTGTTTACCAAATTGTAAGCTACTCAGATCTTCTTTTTAAACGCGTTGCTTCGACGGGTCAATTTCAAGCCAAAATCATCAAAGAAAAACTGTTTATAATAAACGCCTTGCACAAATTTCAGCTAACTTTACAAAGTTTATTTTTCAAAAGGTATTTTTTTCTGGGTCGTAATCCTCAGTAATTTTACCCTTGATGGGCACATATATTTCTTTTTATTTTACTTTTTGGAAAGCTGAAATACCTAAAACAAAAAATATGAGGTAAGTTAAAAAAGTATAAATTTCAATGTAAAAACGAACAATCTTATAACTACATGTGAATGCAATACCGATGTCGAGTGTTGTTTCATGTGTTCTAAATTTCATCATAATATTGTTATTACAATATACGTATATTCTCTTCACTATCCATAAAAACTCGTCATCATGGTTACCTTACTTGTTAAATTTGTTTATTGAAAACTTGTTGAAAAATGATAAAGTATTAGGAAAATAACAAATTTTACATGACTGCTTTCTAAAATGATGCAAAATTTTACAATTTTTGCCATTGAAATTATTCTAAACAGGTAAATGCAGGAGTATTGAGGAATATTGTAAATAACGTAAATATACACTTGCCTGTGAAATTCTATGCCAGAATTTGGTGTCCAAACACTTCTGCAATTTTTCACAATACAATACCTACATTATTTATATTCGGAAAATATTTATTAAATACGCAACAATATTAACTTAAATATTCGAAGCGACGCAATTTTTTTGACACTTATGCCATATTGTCAAAGTGAGAGTTGCTACAATTTTATTATGGTAACTACCCATAATCAGGGAGTATCGCTTTTTAATAATTGGTCCAGATACTTATTTTATTTAGCATAAATAATAATTGTCTCATCCAACAATGCTTCTGAATGACGTTGTTGGCAATTTATCAACAAACTCATGTACAAAAACTAACCTTTTGCACAGAATATTACGGCATACATAGTAGCCTTGGGAAAACTTCGTATTAACAGTGGCAATACCAAGTTAGGTGTGAAAGTGATAAAACACAACAATTTTCTTGTTACACGTCAAATGTTCATACCGAAATCTCCAGTGTATAGGATATAAGCTTCTTGTTTCCATCACTAAAAAGCGCTCGTGACGTCATAACGCGTCAAGGTCAGTACAAAAAATATGACACGCTTGGTTTTCATACAGATCGCGGTACTTGCGTTGTCTACTTATTATAATATGTCTGTGCGTCGTCCGCAAATAATCCGCAATGTCGTCCGTCACTGCCATACTTGTTTTGAGTTTTGACTTTTATTTTCGTATTTTTCACTGGTATAGTTTAATTTTAATTTATGATGAATTTAAGTGTGTAAAACTTAAATGTGCATAATATGCAACTTGGAATTGAACTCATATTTTTTTAACTATGAGCCGTATTACATGGTAACGGCCGTAAAATATGACTGTACTGTTATTATTTCTATTAAGAAATTATTTTAATGATCAGAAGATAATATTTCTTCAAGATAAATAATAAAATTATATCGATCATTATTATTCAGCAACAACTTAAAAAATGTTGTTAAGAAAGTTATTGAGCATGAGCACAAGGAGGGTTATACATTTACGTTTTATTTCATCAAAACAAAGTGAGAACATTGTAATATTTTGCAACCATCTAGGTATAAGTAAAGAAAAAGCAGAGTACATCCAGATTAAACAGCCATACTTAAAGAAAATAAATGAAGAAGAAATTAAAAATTTGATCAATACGGTTTATGAAATTGGTTATCCAAAGGATGTATTGGTACAACATTCCCATCTTTTTTCGATGTTACCAATAACTATCATAAATAGATACAAGATATTAGAAGAATGTGGATGTCAAAATATCAGACCCGATCAACTCTTATCTTACCTAACAATTATGAAACAAAAAACAATTGGTGAATTAAAAAAGGCAGATATACTACCAGCCATGTTAAATGTAGAAAATAAACTAGCAAGCTGTATGACTCAATGGCCCACTTCTTTGACAAGTCTTATTTATGAAGACGTCAATTTAATAACATTGTACAATCTACGGATTAAAATAATTCAGAGGTATCTTGAATTAATGCTGGACCTCAGTAATGAAGAGTTTTATAGAGGCCTGAAAACGTATCCCACAATAAAACATCGGCCATTGAAAGCTATCAATGAAACACTAGTCATTTTGCAGTCACAGCTTGCAATACCCAATTATAAAATAAAATCTAATTTATACTTGATACATGTTGATCCAGATAATCTAAAGAAAATATTATATGATATTCGAACGTTAGGTGGGATTGATGTTAAGGAAGTAATACGGATGTATCCAAAGATAGCTACTAAAAATTATTCAGCTCTGATTGAGATGAGTAAAGTTCTAGAGAAACATGGCTTGAAACCGGAAGCACAGGCTCGTTGTCTAGAAATATTTACACTCAGTCCAAAGACTGTTGATGAAAGGATAGAACATGCAAAAACCACTCCTGAATTCAGCATTTATATTGACCATCCACGATTCTTGAAAATGATATATTTTAACAAAACAGTATTGAAGAGGATTACAGTTTTACGAAACAATAATAAAAAATGTCTTAGTCTCAACATATTATCAGGTAGTAGTGCACGTTATGAAATATTCGAGAAGTCTCCTGGAGATAGATTAGGAAAAGGAAAAGATCTGGTATTTACCATTGATCAGCTGTTGGAAAATAAATATTCAAAGAAAGAAATACGAAATGTAATAAGAAAGCATCCATTCTGGATAAATATACCTCTGATTGAAGTGAAATATGTTTATGATAAGTTATCAAAACAATTTTCACAGCAAGACATATTTGAAAACTGTGTTATTCTTCTATATCCTTGGTACAAAATAAATGAAGCTCTGGAAATAATCAACGGTGTAAGCAGTATAAATATTGAGAATTATTTAAAAGAGCACATAAACTTTTCAAGTCTTTCAATGTCCCAAAAGTTAAGTTTAGTTCTGTACATTGTTGAAAAAAAACATTACTTCAGTGGAAATGGTGTTTGGACTGAAGAACAAAAAAAGAATATAGCTCACTTATCAGATTCAAAGGCAAAAGATGTTCAGCAAATAATATAAATTTCAAAACAAGTTAGTTTTTTTTATGCATCTATTTTTTTATTAACATTTTTAAGTATGTCTTTCCATATATTATTAATTAAAAAACAGAATAGAATAGTAGAAATCTATATTTACAAAATACGTAGAAATCTATATTTACAAAATACGTAGAAATCTATATTTACAAAATACGTAGAAATCTATATTTACAAAATACATAGAAAAATTAACTAACTTGGATTGTTATCCAAACAATAACAATCCAACTTTTCTATGGAGAAGCATCGGAAAAGAACCTCCATAGTTGCTCTTATAAAATCATGTCAATATTACATTGTAATGTTTCATATTTAGTTACAACATGTAGATATAGCAAAATAATATTTATTTACAAACCCTGGAATAATATGTATTTGTTGAAAAACTGATGTTTGGAAAACTCTTTTGGTCTTAATTTAAGTTAATGGTGTATTCGAACATTTATATATTTTTTTTTTCAATTATTATGGCTTTCATTAAGTCAGTAATGTGATTAAACGCAGAAAATTCTCCAAATTGATGGGGGGCAATATTATTAAATACACTAGTTCCTATAAACCCACACATAATTACCTAAATTAACGTTTTTCAAAAATGTTTCAGCTGCTTCGCATATTTTTACTACATCTGGCGAAGAATAGGGGGACGGGTTTATCCCTCAATCTATCACAATAATAAGCATACGGAACGTTTCAAAGTGATGTATCACCAACGCGTTAACACACATATCGCATTTAATTTTTGTCATCAATGCTCTACGATGTAGCATACGATAACCCTTGACTAGCGTGCTGAAGCCTGAAATCCGAAAAGTAACCCCCCAGCTCTTCAATTTCGTTTTCGTTTGGTTGGTTTAATGACGATTGTTCGCTGTCTTGCAATACGCTTTTATTTATCTTGTCTATGACTGAAGAACAGGAAATATATGTTTCAATAACATACAGTTTCCAGTATTCGTTTGTCTTATTTAGGTTAGGTTTCATCATATTATTTTAGTTTAATAGGTCGAACAAGATGTCTTCATTGGATTTTATTTCCATCTATATCCATGAAAGTTTTGTACATTTCGAATGAGTTCCTTATCAATTTGATCATAATATGTCAAGGACCTAAGATTGTAACTATTGCATCTTTTGTGACCGGATATTCTAACTCAATAATATTTTGTTCCTCAAAAAAACAACCAAAATATTTAGCCATACAAATATTCGCTGGGCAACCGACGAAAGCAAGAGCAACTATCCGAACGCCAGATTTATGGATCAATTGCAATGTTTTACTAGTTCACTGCGCTGTGTATCGGTAATCTGCAAGTGACCTAATCCCGTACCCATATCAACGTATCCGTGAAACTTTTGACCATCCTATTGCCCATAGCGGTGAATATTCATTTCAACCGTTACTAATGTTTAATGTGGCTAACAACGGATATTTAGACGCGTTCGCTTTTTGTTTCAAAGCTTCTTGCTTGCCTCTGTTGTAAATCCGGGCTCTCCTTCAATTTTGGAATACCTATTTTTCAACGTTCGGGTTTGTGGCAGGCTTGTTTGAAATGTTTTGCGAACGTAATCATACGCCTTAGGTGAATAATGCAACGTTAGAGCAAATCTAGCGCGAAGGGCTCTAGAATATTTCTTCCTAGAAATGACTCCGCTGTTATAATTTAAAACATTTCTGCCGATCGAACCTGTAAAAAAAAGAAAAAAAATCAGCCAAATTATTAGATTTAATGAGGTTGATAAAGATACTTGTCGATCAGCAGAATCTAGTAGTAGTTGAAACTTAAATAAGTAACCTCGATTTTAATATTTTGAAGGCAATCCAAATTCTCTTTCGTCATAGCAAATTTTTCTTCTAGCTTTAGTAACAGTTCATCAAGATGATTGATTTTCTTTTTCAGCCTCCGATTTTGCGTTTGCAACCGTTTTATTTTCAAGCCTTGTTTGCGAATTTTTTCATGGCAAAAACGCAAGTGACTTATCACTTTATTTTTTGTAGGCGAAGAATAATTTGAACCACCAGAACTATTATCACAAAACTGCTGGGTCTGGATTTCGGGTTTCTGTAAGACAAATAAAAATTTATGTATTATAACATTAACATACTAACTAATTAACTAGAAATTCCAGTGGCACTCCGCTAGCTCCATCAATCATCAGATCCTTGTTACCACGATTACCAGGGACTGCACATATGGACAAAATATACATGTCCATTCTTGACTGTTTGTAGTGGTTACTCATTGGTGAGGGACCAGGGACTAATTCAGGGGTTCGAGACCAGAAAATCGTGCAGGAAATAAAATGATTTTTCAATTTATTAGCATATATTATAATATCACCACTACGCGAACGGTGAAGGAAAACAATGTGTGGGAACTGATATGTCGAAGAATCAAAGTTCAACGACATGAGACATCATGGCCGTGAATCGACTTGGCCAGTGTATGGTGGTGGTGGATTATGACCTGTACCCACATAGAAAGCCTGTGTCCCAGCAGTGGGAACGTATATGGGCTGTTGATGAAATTTTTTCCCACAAGCAATATAGCTTAACTTACTAGAATGGTTGCTTTGGGAGTTGCCTCCAAATCGGTGGAAATTCTCCTTTTTTTGCTCACAGCTAAGTCAGAGCTCAATAAATTGCTATCCTGTTTTGAAGATGTAGCACAAGTGATATTTTGTGGCTAAAACAATTTCAATACCTAATTAATTATAATTGTTAAGAAAAATGTTTCGTTTACATATTATATTATGTAAACATATTTGCACTTACATCATAATGCATTATCTTCAATCTTGGAACTGCCGTGGGTTTGATGTAACGGTGGCCTTTATTAGAGATTAAAAAATCGTCATTTAAAAAATGTGCTGAGCATATAGTGTTAAATTTTGTTGGCATCCAGTTAACTCGTCCCGTTGCATTTATCCACTTCTCTTTTATATTAGCCTCTTTGGGAAATCTATAAATAAATTGTACAAATGAAAAGAAAATAAAATTTAATATGTATTTGTTTTTCTTTTCTAAAGTATCGATACTATCGATATGCGCCACAACCACATCACATAAACGAAATTCGTTTGTCTATTTCTATAATATTCCAGAATTTCTTGTTAGCTATTCAATGTATAATCATTGAGCTATGAGCTAGCGCGCAAGAGCAACTTTTGTCTTCGCAACTATTTTGTCTCTCCCATCAACTCTATCCCCATAGAGTTGATGGGAGAGACACGCTGCGTCGCTACGTGCGCGACTGCGCGCACTTTCATACTAGCCCATAGGTGGGAGAGACAAAATAGTTGCGGAGACAAAAGTTGCTCTTGCGTGCTAGCTCTTATGTACCTATATCTCAATGTTTATAATAGTACTAATTTCATAGGTATTAACGTTCATTTTTTCTAGATATTTCTATATTTTTGACAAATTAAGACAAGCGAAGTTATCACAAATAAATAAAATAAGACTTACCGATGGTATGAAATACCTCCATTACTGATGTTTTTTCGCTTGCTTTCATTTTTGCACTCTAATACCGAACAACACGTCATAATTAATAAATAAAAATGCGAAAAGATTTGACATCTAACCACTGACTCGAATGTTTTTCTGCGCACAACTGAGCTGTGCAACCTATGTGTGTGCAACTGATTACTGAGAGCTAGTTTGGAGCTAGTTAGGTGAGATTACCATACTAGTGACACTGACACGCGGTCGCGGACCACGCCCACTTCAGACATCTATGGCCATAGATAATACCACAGATAATACTGTATATTTAAGAATCTATGGCTGTCATAGGGCGTATTCAGAAAGAAAGCTTGAAACTTATAAGCGCTTATCGGCGCTGGTAACCCGCGCAGGAAAATATATGAACATGCGCCGATAAGCGCTGATCGGCGCCGACAAGTTCCAACAAGTTTCAACAAACTTGTCGGCACTTGTCGGCGGAAAATTTTTTAGACCTAATCTTGCGTTTTTAGAGGACGCAATTTTATTTTTTTGATGTGTAGGGGGGGGAGGCAGTGTGAAGCTAAAACCAAGTTTGTGGGGTCGCCACCCTTTTCCCACTAACGCCATCTTGAAAATAGCGGTTGAAATGTTGAGTTTTTACGATATATCTCATATACTATTTATCCGATAATTTTTTTTAACATTATTTGTTGCAAATTAAATTCTCTACAACTTTGGTCCAGTAAGTTTTTGTTGTAGATCTATAAATAAAAAAGTTATAAGCGAAAATGTTCATTAATTAGAGTAATTTATATTTTTCAATAAAACTTTTTTTTTATCATTTTACGAAGAAATGATATCAGATCATTTTTGTAAATTGTATTTCGAGGAACAACTTTTATATATGTACGAAATTCATGCTTCTTCCAAACGTGTGCACTCCACTGAAGCTATTCCAAAACCTAGGCCGGCCACATACATCAGTTTTCCTGATACGAATACCGTATGCTTTTTTTTCCGTTCGGAATACCGAGATTAGTTTTGGAATAGCTTATAGCTTATATTATACTCTAAGCTGTATACCTTATACAATCTGTGAATTCGTAATTATCTGTGTCCATTCTGCAGTAATAATTATCTATGGAATTCAACTATTGTCAATTCACAATAGTGTCATGAGGTGTCAACATTCAACAGTCAAATAGAAAATTTTGTCAGTCAGAAAAATGGCGACTTTACTTCCTCGATCCCTAAATTTAGCTGAAACAATATTTCTAAAAAATGGTACCAAGGTACGTTTATGATTTTTTTTATCCATGCGATATAATAACGAAGTACAACATTTTAAAATCAATAAGCGGTGATTGTTCTGTTAATAATACCGTTATTGACTTGAAAATCACCTATATATAATGAATTTTCAATTTTCCTTAGAATTTTTGTAGAAAAATGAAATTTATTACTTGAAATCTTTTCAATTGAGAAAAATATTTTTTGGTGTCTATTTATATTCACGCCCATTTTCATTTCGTTTGCGTTTATGTAATATTTATAAATTCGACCTTGTAATTTTTACTTCGTAGTCCTTACGTCATCAAATTGTCTACCTATTCATACAAACATGATAAATAAATTTGAAATATATAATATAATTTTTAATCATAATAATAACTAAGTTTATATGTAAAATTCGGTCTCTAAATTTGTTCGATATGTGCCTGTCAATCGTAATTAGGCTTGGTCTTTAAATTATTAGCAACATAAAAAAAATAAACATTGTTTTTTTTTATCTATTAACTATAGGTACATTCTTTACATACTCTCTAATGGTTGTCTGTTAAGAATGATTTCCATATTAAAATTGTTAGATGAAGTGTAAAATTTTTAGATGTTCTTCAAATTATTATAGTTTTTAAATGTTGAATGAAAAGGGAGAAAACTGAATACCTATTTACAATGAGGTTACAAAATTATTTCCTTTTTTTATTTAGAATCTTTAAATGTCCCTACATTTAAATATATTATTATAATTTCATAGTATTTAATGCCTTGCTATTTTATAGTTTATAGCAGGAGCAGCAGGGAAGAATCTGCCCAACAAACAACAAGTTCGTAATCTAAATGTCCATGAATATGTCAGCTACACTTTACTGCGAGACAATGGCATTCCTGTTCCAAAATTCAACATTGCAAAAACACAGGACGAGGCAGTCAAGTTCGCCAAGGAACTTAATACCAAAGATATTGTGCTAAAAGCACAGGTAGGTAATGAATAGTCAATTTTATCATATTTTAGCCTAAACTGTTAAAACTCAAGAGAGGAAAATTGAATAGAATTCAACTACATAGACACTTTTACTTAAAAGCAATACAAATATATCTTTCAAGATATATTAAAATAAAATGTGATAGTTTAAGGTTTGATCCGTCATTTTATTTATTTCAATAGTATACTATATTTTAGGTACTCGCTGGAGGAAGGGGTAGGGGAGCATTTAAAAATGGCCTCAAGGGTGGAGTCAGGATGGTTAATACGTAAGTACGGCTTGAGTTATGTAATAAATTAGTCACTGAGGGCCATAAAGTAAACTATACGGAATACATATAGCTATATCATGTTGTTATGTAACTTTGTAATATGTATTGCAGATTTTATTTGCTATTTTATGTGTGAATTAATGTGTAATGTAATATAATTTATTCAACTCATAAACTATATTGTATAGCATATAATATGGTCACTTCTTGTCTTATTAAACATTGAAGTTAAATTGTATAAATATGATAAAGGATACTAAAAAAAGCAAATAATGGTTGCTACTTTTCTTACTAAATAAGATAAGACTATGTGTGAATTGGCAATATGTATGTAAAAACTGCTTTGTATCTATCATGTTTAATTTTGGTGTAATGAGACAAAGATTTGTGTTATACTTTTTATAAATATTGTAGGCCTGAAGACGCAGGAGATATTGTGGGCAAGATGTTAAAGCAGTACCTGGTCACCAAGCAGACAGGTGCAGCTGGTCGCATTTGTAACATGGTGATGGTCACCGAGAGGAAGTTCCCTCGTCGTGAATACTATGTGGCCATTATGATGGAGAGAAGCTTTAATGTCAGTATATGTATTAGCACTTGTTTATTTCTAATCATCTCAAATGATACATCTTCAAAACTTTATTCATCATCAAACATTGTTTATTATAAGTTAGTGAATGAGGTGCATGATAAATTTATTTTACGTAAATGATTAATATTCTTATATCAAGCTTACAATACTTGAGTTTTATAGACATTCTATTTGATTCTTATAATAACACAATTGTCTGAACATTCAAATTAAAGCAAATTATTTATTTGTTAATTTTGGTAATGTAGGGTTCACATTAATTAAAAAATAGTCCACACAATTCGCCAAACAATTGGCATATAAATTTTTATACCTTAATCATTCATTATTTCATATATGACCACAGCAGGTAACAGTCAGGGGTTTATTCCTAGTATTATAATTAGAAAATTGCATATAATAGGTCTTTGTATATGACAATTACATTTAATTTGAGACAATACATTATTAATATTAAACCATGTCAAGTTTATATTTAAATTAATTTCAATTATCATATTATAATTAGAATCAATCACTTAATGCTCGTCAGAGAAAATTATAGAAATTTAAACAGCAAATAATATGCAATTGTAGTAAATAATGTCTGGTAAATCATTTAATTATATTAGAAATAATAGAGGTTCCATTTGATTGATCAAAATATATTATATGATCAAAATATAAATAATAGATCAAAAGATAATTGTATCATAATTAATACATACTTATCAACGGTTGTTTTAAAATTATGTACTTACTAGCTTCCGCCCGCGACTCCGTCCGCGCGGATGTCGGTCTTCGCGTGGATGGTTTATTTCTCCATTTTGAGTAACTCTGACAATTTAACATCTTATAAATATCTATTGGACCCAAATACGGCTAGGCCTATAATAATACGCAACGTGTGTTCGCGGTTCTACAGAACAACGTCTATAAAACTGAAAAGTTAAGATTAATTTTTTTCTATGTATTTTTCCAGGATAAAAAGTATCCTATTTTACGCCCAGGATAATAAGGTATAATTATACCAAGTTTCATCGAAATCGAACCGTTAGTTTTCACGTGATGCCTTCACATACAGACAGACAGACAAAAATTTTTTTAATCACATATTTGGGTTTGGTATCGATCCAGTAACACCCCCTGGTATTTATTTTTTCAATATTTTCAATGTACAGAATTGACCCTTCTACAGATTTATTATATGTATAGAATATAGATATCTTATTATGTATATATCTTAATATGTATTATATATATATATATGTATATCTTGTTATGTATTATATCTTAATATTGTAGGGTCCAGTTATAATTGCATCATCCCAAGGAGGTGTAAACATTGAAGATGTAGCTGCTGAAAATCCAGATGCCATCACCTACGAGCCTATCGATATTGTTTCGGGCATCACTGATGACCAAATTAGCCGCGTCATTGAAAAGGTAAAAACTTAGACAGTATATTAGTATACAAAATATTTGGTATTGAAAAATATATTTTATGAATTAAATCGATTAAAAAAAAGTCTTTAATTAAAAATATGGTATTGTCACCTTTTACAGATAGGTTTGAAGGAACATCAAACTCAGGCATCAGAGATGATCAAGAAGATGTATTCTCTGTTTTTGAGCAAAGATGCTCTACTCATTGAAGTGAACCCCTACGCTGAAGATGCCATTACAGGCGAATGTAAGTTTCATACGCAATAATTTTTTATCAAATAAAGATGGATAATTTTTTATTTTGAAAATTAAACACTCTATGTACTGTTATATTTTTATCATGTGTGAAATTACGATGTATGTAAAAATTTGTACTCATTTGATAGTAATCAACTTAATGTTGATATAACATTGATATTTCTAATTAAATTGGTGTATGTAATTTATAAATACATATTTAGAATGTATGTAGTAATATGATGTTTATTAATTTTAGTCTTCTGCTTGGATGCCAAATTCCGATTCGACGACAACGCTCAGTTCAGACAAAAGGAACTGTTCCAACTGAGGGACATTACTCAAGAAGATCCCAAAGAAATTGAAGCGGCCAAATTCGACTTGAACTACATTGCACTTGATGGTAAGAAATTCTCCTCTGAATGTCTGTTTTATTTCTTTATTAGTATTCTATACAATTTATACTCATCTTTATTCTATGACAAATTCTCAGGTATGTATGTATTTTCAAAATCATATTTACGAAAGTAATAAGAGCTACTTGAAATGTATTTCGTAATATGGCTAATTTACGATGACTTTTTTCGTAACATATATTTTTTGCAAATTCCTAGGTAACATTGGTTGCATGGTGAACGGAGCTGGTCTGGCGATGGCCACCATGGACATCATCAAGTTGTACGGAGGGGACCCGGCCAACTTCCTCGACGTGGGCGGTGGAGCCACTGCTCAGGCTGTGTCTGTATGTATATATTATTTAATTAGAAATATAAATTAAGAAATATAAGAAATATAAATATAAGCTTCGATAATTGGAAATTCTTCATGAATTTTTGACTTCGTAGGATTTGTATTTAAACACTTTTGTGTGCAAATTAAATATCTCTACCCAGAAGTCCATATAAAGATTATATTTATCAATATTATATTTATAAATAATCCCATTCATTACACTCGTCTTATGTAGAAAATATACAATTAATATGATAAGTAATAATACTACAAAAATGTTATTGTTTATAACATTACGATAAATTGTTTTCCTCAAAAGCTTGATAATAGATACAATTGAAATGTACGCGAGCTCAAAGTTCGTAGATTATTAAAGTAACCTTCGCTCATTAATAAATTGGACTCTGACTGGGCAGATGAAGTCAACTAACTACATTATCAGTTCAAAGCAATATTTCAATGTGACATTTCTTTGTGTTCATATCGCATTCAATTGTACTGATTTCAGGAAGCATTTAAAATTATCTTATCGGATCCGAAAGTGTCGGCCATTCTGGTAAACATCTTCGGCGGTATCATGCGGTGTGACGTCATCGCGGAGGGTATTATCAACGCCGCCAAGAATCTTAACATACAGATCCCAGTGATTGTTCGTCTTCAGGTAATCATATAATTACCGCATATAATCGATAATTCCGATATGAATTATTTCGTTTCGTAACAAGCAACACTCGCAGCAAATATATTAGTAACAAATGCATCAAACTCCTTTAACTTCTGGTTTATGAAAAATGAAAAATCTTTATTTCAGTAAAACACAATACAATTATAAGGTTAACAATATAGGAAAATCTGTTGTAACTTATTACACAAAAGTTTTAACAATAGCTCCCACATTAAGAAAACTTGTGTCGTCGTATCAATAATAGTTAACATAACATAGTTAACATAACATAACATCAATCAATAATAATTAACAGTATGTTTTCATGATGTTAAAATGAAAAGACTTCTCATTTAAAGCTTATCTAAAGAAAATCACGATCAAACAGTAAATGTTGCCATATTGGTCCATAAAATCAAGTATCATATTAATTATTAAGCGATTTCTTTTTATTTTGCATTGAGATAATATTACTACGTATGGAGGAGACACCACGAACAAAATCTGTGCGCCATTTTTTGCTCTAACTAAGTTTTAAAAATTATTATCTAGTTAGGTATTTACCGATGTAAGTTATTCCTTTGCACTTTTCCGTATTATTTGTGCAATATCGTAACACACACGAAGGCATATTTGATGCGTTTCACTTTAAGACGAAATACAATCGTGTTTGTGCACCTTTTGGGCTACGCCCCTTGGGTGGAGCATAAGAGCGCGCGGGACGCTTCACGAAAATCCCCTCGCCATGCCACACAACTGAATAGATGACGGAAACATACGGAACTAACGGAGGTTCAATGAACTTTACTTAAATTCTTATATTCGCGCGGTTGAAGCCGAGTAAAGCGATCCGGCAACGTCTTTTCGTTGCCGGACCCATCGGACTAGAAAAACGACCTTTGTTCCTTTGCACGAAGGTCGATTTTTTATTGGTACAAGTCTGGTTACAAAAAGTGAGCTTGCGACTAATTTATTTTATGATGAAATGATTTGTTATTGTTAGAATTGTCGCTACCTATGTAAGTTATTTGAAAATCTTTGTAAACAAAATTTACAGTTTTTCGTCGTGGGGACTTTACGTACAATATGATAATAAAAGTACATAATAGACGCTATTTACGTTTGGTTTTTTTTTACATAATATATATCATATTTGGCTAAAATGTACTTTAAGTGCCGTCGAGTTGGTCAACCAAAATTTTTTTGGGCGAAGGTCTATGCCTAAGTAACTGACCCGTAAAATCTTAACCTGCGGAGATTTATAGTTTTTTAGAAATTAATTATTAAATTTTCATAATTTTTCATACAATTTCGAGCAACCATCTTGACATTTGTTTTTTTTGTTGCGTTTCGTTTTTGCAAATACAACTCTTATACCCATGAATTTTTATTTAATTAATTTACATGTTATTCAATGTTTTTAGCCAAAATAAAATTGTTTTTATAACAATTTTATAGTTATTTTTATAGCTCACTTGCTTCAGTTTTTAAAATCGATTAACTTTTACTTTTAGTATTCAAATAGGTAGCGAGGAGCGAAGCGACGAGCGTGTTAAGTTAACTCTTGAACTGCCGCACGAGCCGAGCGAGCGAAGCGAGCGTGCCGCGGTAGCGGCCTGCGAGTGCCAGAAGCGACTTTAGGGCGATTCCCACTCAAACAAAAAAAACTACGTAGGTTAAAACGTACGTACGTAGGTAACGAAACGCAACAAAAAAAAAAAAACAAATGTCAAGATGGTTACTCGAAATTGTATGAAAAATTATGAAACTTTAATAATTAATTTCTAAAAAACTATAAATATCCGCAGGTTAAGATTTTACGGGTAAGTTACTTAGGCATAGACCTTTCTCCAAGAAAATTTTGGTTGCCCAACTCAACGGCCCTTAAAGTACATTTTTACCTCATATTTATTGAAAAATCAATAACAAAAAAATATTATTTACAAATTTGATTTTTTTTAATAAATATATCCGACATTTTGATATATTTAATATCAGATATATGATATATAATAAGATAGAATTTTGACATTTGATATATTATATAATATAACATAACATAACAGATATTTTCGAATGCTGGTTTTGGTACTATTTTATTGTTCCAATGTTTATCTTCTTGATACGACTTTCATTTTTTCTTCTTCACCTTATTCCGTAAATAAATATGTCTCTTGCTCGTCGCGCTTCGCTGTTAGAAATAAACATACATACACAAATCAGTAATATTTATTGGAAGATGAAATCTCAAAAAATAACTAAAACATTACTTATCTATACCAATAATAAATAAAATTATAAATAAAAATAAAGACGGAGTGCATAAAATTATAAAATCTTGATTTGTGCGTTGCTCAATTCAGACTTAGTAAACATATTACTCCAAAAAATTAAAATAATATTTATTACTAATTATTACAAGTAAAAATAACTTTCAAATTTTGATTTATGCGTTTCTCAAATTAGACTTGTAAATATACCTAGTACCTAATCAATATATTGGAAGTTGAAATCTTTGGACTTGTAGCGGCCGAAAGACATAATAAATATAAATAAGCATGATAAACATCAAAACTACCTATTTGGGTTCAATAACTGTAGTTTTTTCACCTGCCTTCGCAACATTTTCTTCTTAATGTTCTCACCATCAATGTTTTGGCCACCAAAATTCACCATGTTTATGAAAAACTTTAGTATCACTAACACTAAATCACGTATGCGAGTAGACAACGGCACCGCGCGAAAAAGTTGTACAGGACTGCTCTCTAAGACGCGTTAGCGTCGACTAACAGGAGGCAGAACGGCTGAAGCGACCGGCCTACGCGCAATTTTGTGCTAATAATTTATAAATATATTTTTTTAAAATTACTGATGTATTAAATGTAAAATCTAATCCCGCACGTCTCTCAAGAATTGAATGGAAGTGGATGTGGATAAAGTTTCATTGATATTACTTTACTATTGTCCAAATGAAATTGATTGACCGTTTAATTTTTAGGAAACTTCACAACGTTTTTCTGTCGAGGCAAATTCTTTCAATCGTGTTTCGGTTCCCGCACGTCACTAGACAAACTCTTTAATTAAATAAATCCATAAATAAAAAAAATCAAATTGGTAGTTTTGGAAGAAAAAAATTAATTCTCCGTGAGCTCGAAACGTCTGTTTTGGGTCTCATTTCACCTTAAAACAAATAAAAAATGAGCGTGCAGTTACGCCATATGGCGTATGTTGAGCGGAACATAAGTGATGAATGCGGTGTCGTCTCCATATGTATATCTCAATGTTATTTTGTGCTATTTCTATTTCATAATAAAGACTTAATAAATTCTCTAAACAGGGAACAAAAGTGAACGAAGCCCGCAAGTTGATCGCAGAGTCCGGTCTGCGCATCGTGCCGCGCGACGACCTGGACGAAGCGGCCCAGCTCGTGGTGCAGCTCTCAGAGATCGTGTCGCTCGCACGGAAGGCCGGCGTCGAGGTGCAGTTCGACATACCCAGATATATGCTCGAGAAGTAGAACAGTATTAAACACATCTATTTAATCTCATCATTCGAATACCATCAACGTCCTGTGTAGATTAAAACACTATTTATTCGGTAGACTCGGTGCAATTGTTGTTATTAAATGTTAACTCTGCACTCGTTCGCTTTGTTGTTGTAAGAGTAAATTGTTTCGGAAATTTTTATGAACCTCATATTTAGATACTCTTGTAAGTTTTTTTTTTTGTCATCGTGTTATATATAACTTATTTATCGTTTTAGAGTAAGTTGTTTGTATAATGAAATGTATTTTACCGACCGGTTCTGTTCAGTCATTTTTAACACGTAATATTTATGTACGTAATACATAATTTTCTCTATCTCCTCACATCCCAATATAAAATAATGTACAATTAAATTGAACACGTACAGTGTCGTCCAACATAAGTTGGTATAGTGTACCTTGTATTATTAATAAATATAATTATTTCTTGTTATCTTAACATTTCACTGTATGTTAGAGTTCAGATATCGAATTTATAATTAATGAATGTTCGCTTCTGCGCGCTTTGAATTATAAAATCGACTACGACGTCCTACTTACTTAAATAAATTTTATTAAATGATTAACATGTTCGTCATATTGCCAATATACTGGCCGAAACGTGTATCTGCGCAATAAGCAAGTATTATGTACATTGATATATATTATACAATGTGTATGTTCCTTTGTAGATAGATTTCATTATTTTGATTAACGTGTTTAAAGTACAATAAGGTATTTAATTTACCTAAGTGATATTTATTTCTTTGATATGTAATATGATGCAATCATGCCCGTAATAAATATACTTAAATCGATAATGGTATTTTATTTATTCACCCTAGATTTTAGTTTGTAATTCATGTATTTGTTGAATGTATGTAGCATAAATTGTGAAATCGTTAGCGATTAGTAGTTATTGTTCAAGTATTTAAAAGGATTCATTGATTGTTGCCTTGATTATTAATCAATTGGTAGCATGTACCTTCTGATATCAACTATACATATAATTGGATGTATTTCGTTTGAGTTAATTAAAGTAAGCAATAACGTAGAAGTTGATAAAATATAATATAGTAGACGAAAAACTGGATCGACCTAAACTACCCACTGACTGTACGGTCGAACAAGGAATAGGAACGTTATTGACCGATATTATTATGAATGAAAAAAAAAATGATTAACTTAAAAAACATTGCATATCAATAACGGTTTATTTTATTTTGCCTGAATCATATCAATTTAATTACAAACCTTATTAGTAAAATTAACATAATATGAACTATGAACTGGTTTGTATTAACAGAACTTACAATTTGGAGCCAAGTTGATTCTATTCCAATTTACACCGCATAATACAGAATTGATTACTACTTTTTCATTCGAAATAAGAATTTATACAAAATTATTCTTCTAATAATATGCCCATTTACACAAGGTTTGGTAGATTATTCTGCACTCACTTATGCATTACTATAACATTTTAAATGAACTTAGTAAAAACCTATTGCTTCATTTTGTATATAACTGTTTAGGTAGCAATTAAAATGATTAACACGAAATCGAGCGGAGGTGATGGCGGCGCGGGCGGCGGGAGTTGCTGCGCGGCGCATGGGAGACGCAAAAGGAAGAATAAATAACTTTTATTGGACTTGAAAATAGAATAAAGGAAAAGAAACGAATTTATCGTAAAAGCTAAATCCAGTTGAACAAATTTTATGGAATTGTCAATTGAAGAATTTTGTAAATAATAATTTTGGAGTGTTGAATTTCGTTGAGTAAATGAAGCGAAACAGGGAATGGAAATTAAACTTATAATTTTTTGATTCCTATTAATCTTTCTGCTTGCACTATTATATTTTTTTCAGCTCAGATATGTAATTTGTATTCAAAAATTATTTATTTTTGAACTCGTGTCTTGTTTTTTATAATAAAATGTTTATTTCCATACATATCAGTTCTTTGTTTTATTTTCCGAATTCAATATTTTTGCGTTAATTGTGTTATAATGGATTATACGGTGGTAACCACACTCCGTTCTAATATTGAACGATATAAATTCGTGATAATATAATTCACCAGGATCTTCTTATAGTAAGACGTAGTTAACGCTCAAGTAGTTAATTTTTAGAATATACGAGAGAAATGTGATGACCGTAATGATGATAATGAGAGTAATGTAAAATAATGATCTAAGAGCAAGAGTCCTTTTATTAAACTTTTAAGGACAAGTTAATTTACATACGTGTTTGACATCAAAATGAAACAACAAGAGAACATGAAGAAATTAGCTTTATTTAAAAGTAAACGAATCGCTTTTAATAAATCTTATTAATCTTTCATAACTGTACATGATTATACATATAAGTCTAAACATTTATATCAATATACGTTTAGTGGACTTTTCCTTTAAGATGAATTAAAATAATTCTTATAAAATATATGAAATTATACACCTAATTGTTCAAATAAACAATTGCACTGAGACAGCATGTGACATGGATTCAAAGGTACTTTATATTATGCTAAGCACTATATAACTTCTTTACTGGGCGTAGAAATCCCCAACGCTTCCTCATACCCTAATTTTGTTTCGTGTTTATCTGGAACAAGAAAATTAAGGTTAGATTATTATTTAATCTTGAAATGTTAAAAAATAATGCGAGTATTTTTTACCAGTTTTACTGAATAAAATAATTTGTAAGGTAGAAAAGCTGTGATGTTGAAAATCGTTTTGATATTGTATTCTACGTGTAAAGTAGACCATTTTAATACTGATTTTTTTAATTCGGTTAAATTTGTTTTTAAAAAACTTAGTTACCTTTCTTCGATTTCTTTTTCTTTGAATCCTTGTCCTTCGCGTCTTTCTTAGACTTCTTATGTTTTTCAGTCTTATTTTTCACCTGTTTTTCCGGCTCTATGTCTGCGGCACCGCTATTGACGTCATTTGTGTCACTTAAATTACTATTTATAAGTAAATCCTCTGTTGCATTGTTTGTGTTCAGTTCTGGAATAATTAGATTCTCCTCCTTGTCATGTTTCGACGACTTAGACTTCTTCTTCTTGGTAGTTTTTTCGGTGGATTTTTTGTCGGAAGACTTCTTTTTCTTGTCTTTCTTCTTTAGATCGCTTTCTAGTAATTCGCCTCCTGGTTGTGGGTACTGCTTTACCCTGGTCACTAGCATTTCCTCCTCACGTAGAGGTCTGTAATCGAAGCAATTCGTTATAAATTTGTATTCAGGAATAACTATTTGGTCTTATAAAAATGTTAAAAGTACGCGTGTAATGTGTGTCTAGCACCTCCCTGCGTGTGTGTGCAGCGTATTTAAATCGTGCATTTAATGATCATAACTAGTAGTGTGTGTGTGAGCTCACACGTCGAGCGTGTTACATGTGTACATGGTCACTATTCACTACTAGAGCGTGTGTACGTGTTCATTAGCGCAGTATGTGTATGTATGTGCTCACCGTTCACTACTAACGACATCGAAATGAAACAACCAGAGAACATGAAGAAACGTGTTCACCATTCAAGTATGTATTCAGAATTCGTAGAGAATTCTGAATACAAGTGTAGGTGTATAGTGTAACCCTAGGTGTATGTATGTGTGGTCTCGGAAGAATTCCAATTAATACCCGTGGCCATAATTGTGGCAATAATTAAAGCGGCTCGACGGAACACAGTGGGGTTTTAGTCGGTAAGAATCTGACATAACCCACGGCTCCTTCCCCGGGGGCCGTGGGTATCTTGGGAAGATTTCCCCATTAAAATGTGTGCGTGTACTAGTGTACACACGTAACAAGTGAAACTTCTTTATGACCTTATTTTTCAAAAAATAATTTACTATATGCAACTTTACAGAAATACGTCGAATCACGCGTGGTAAGGATAAGAAAAAGATGGCGCGTAACGAAAAAAATGTTACAATAAAATTTTTTCCAACCCCGATAAAGAAGTTTCACTTCAAAAAGGGTGTATGTGTGTGTGTGTGTGTGCACTCACACGTCGAGGTCGAGGTCCAGCGCGCGGTGCGGGTCGTCGCGCGGCGGCGGCTCGTCGTCCGACGGCGCCGCGCCCTCGGGCAGCTCGCCGCCCGTCTCCACCGCGGGACGCCGCGGCGTGCGGGACTCCCAACCCTCTGCTGACATAATCATTACCTACATACTTGACGACGCGGTTGGCGCAGTGGTAAAGTAACTGCCTACTGAGCCGACGGTCCCGGGTTCGATCCCCGGTCAAGGCAAATATTTGTGTGATGAACTCAATTATTTGTTCTTGGGTCTGGGTGTTATTATCTATATTTATAATGTATTTATTAAATATTATATTTATCGTCGCCTAGTACCCACAACACAAGCCTTAATTGAGCTTACTGTGGGACTAGGTCGATTTGTGTAATAATGTCCTATAATATTTATTTATTTATTTATAACATTTATACCATAAAACAAAGTCGCTTTCTCTGCCCCTATGTCCCTTTGTATGCTTAAATCTTTAACTACGCAACGGATTTTGATGCGGTTTTTTTAAGCTATTGCATAGCTTCTATCGCGGGCCTTGAGCGCGGGGACCGAATCGAAAAATTCCGTAACGAAAAAACCTCACGCTCCCCACTCCGACGGGCGGAGGTGTGGCTTGAAGGCATAGCATGCAATAGCTTTACCGCGGCAGTCCCCGAGTGCCACACGTCTTTTTTTATAGATAGGGTGATTCAAGAGGAAAAATTTTAGTATATAATTTATTAGGTTTTAGACAAAACGGGCGAAGCCGCGGGCAGTGAGCTAGTATTATATATACAATAACATTGTAGAACATTAATATGAAATAGATAGACGTGTTCTTCAACCAAGTTAATACTGAATAGATCTATATTATTATTAGTAAAAAACATGTTGCAAACAATTCTTTTAAACTAATATTTCAACCTGTGGCATTGTTTTGAAGATAATAAAGTGTATCTCATAATAGTTTCAAGATAGAGTGGATAGAATAAACAGATAAAAAGTAATATTATGATCTATAAAGTTTCTTAAAACTAACGACAGTCGAAGAAAGAAGTACTAAATAGTAAATAGGAAAGGATAAATTTTGTTATTTTTATATCCCATGTTTCGAAAAGGCTAATTGATAATTATTTGTTTTGACAAAAAAAACTCACCATCGCTATCAGATTCAGTGGAATGTCTTTCAGTCTTGCTCTTCCGTTTCTTCGACGGCCGCTTCTCTTTCTTCGCCTTCTTGGAGCTTTCTCTCGATATTAAGTACTTATCAGATCTCTTTGCTGAAAATAAATCCCCAAAAAATGTCACGAATAATACCATAAGTACAATTTAAAGACAAAAACATATTTAATTTTTGTAGAAAACTAAATAAGCATAAAATCTTTCTAATTCATCAAATATTTGACTGTATACAACATTTGAATTTATCACTTTTTATCGAATATACAAATATAAAAAATAGAATTTTACTCACATTGTATTTGTAAGGGCACCTCCAGAGCAATCTCCGCAATGGGAATGTCATCCTGCTGGTAGGAGCGCGGCGAGTCGTCTTTAAGATAATGCGGGTTATTCGCTTGTTCTTGCTTGCGTGCTTCCCGGAGCTGCGAATTAGTTTTGAATTATTACAATGGTCAATTTTATTATGGAAAACATTTTCTTCTAATATTTATAAAATATTATATATTATCATAGTTCATAATGGCTGAAAATAATTCAATTTATCTCTTATTGTAATAGTAAATTACAGTTCTGAGTTTAGATTATTTAGATGCATGCATTCAGTACCTCCGTGAAATTCTGACCTACCTAGAAAGATTAATCTATACTAATATTATAAAGCTGAAGAGTTTGTTTGTTTGAACGCGCTAATCTCAGGAACTACTGGTCCGATTTGAAAAATTATTTCGGTGTTAGATAGCCCATTCATCGAGGAAGGCTATATATCCATACTAATATTATAAATGCGAAAGTAACTCTGTCTGTCTGTCTGTCTGTTACTCAATCACGCCTTAACTACTGAACCAATTTTCATGAAATTTGGTATGGAGATATTTTGATACCCGAGAAAGGACATAGACTACTTTTTATCCCGGGAAAATGACGCAATCCCGGAAATCCCACGGGAACGGGAACTGTGCGGGTTTTTCTTTAACTGCGCGGGCGAAGCTGCGGGCGGAAATCTAGTAGGTTATATATCATCAAGCTAAGACCAACAGGAGCCACACGGGTGAAACCGCGGAGCGCAGCTAGTATAAAATAATTAGCATAGGTGAAGTTGAATGCGCGATTGTGTATTACGAACGTACGTGAGTACGTACAAGTGCGTGTTTTATGCGTATACAGGGTGTAATCGTTAAGTGTGCACATGCTATTTTTCCGTAACTATAATTACAGATAACAAAAAACTTTAAACCGATATCGAAAGACCTTTACCTAATGAGTAAAATGGCTGTAATAAATTTTTAAAAATAAAACGGGAAATATCAAAAAAAATATCTTAAAACCATCCCATACATTTAGTATGAGATATGAATATCCCATGTACATTTAATATGAAAGATTATAGCTTTCTCTTACTTTATTTGGTTTTCTGCTTTAATTACTTCGCAAATTTGAATTTCATTTAGAAACTTTAAATAGAGCTCCTCATGGTATTGACTATTGTACAATGAGGACGTCATTTCGAAAATCTGCTATGAATACAAAATGTATGAGAAATCAAATGTATGGGAGCGTTTAATGTAACATTTTTGGATATTTCTCGTTTTATTTTTAAAAATTTATTACGGTCATTTTACTTATTAGGTTAACTACTTTCGATATCAGTTTAAAGTTTTTTGTTATCTGCAATAGTTTCGGAATAATCGCTTGTGCACTATTAACGATTACACCCTGTATAAAATGCAATCTCTTTTAATTTTTAAAGTACTGATGCTTTTGCATGTATTTAATAACTCAGCCCCCGGAATCACAGACACAATAGAAAATCTATTGTGTCGTGGACCGATCGGGCCGCTGCGCTGGGGGCTCAATGGGTTAAATCAAACTTAAAAACAAACATACTGTTATACATTTAAAGTTTACTTTGAATTAAATACTATTTTAACGGATTTAAAACGCGATTACTTCAATTGATAGTTGATAACTTGATAGTTGATAACTTGATAGTTGATACGATATCTCGAACACATTACAAACGAGCGACCAGTCACAAATAAAACGCGATTTAATTTTAAATCCGTCAATACTCAAATTCAAATGACCAATCATATGTGCTGCATAAAAACTGTGCTAACAATTAAATGTGCACACGCCGTGCACATAAACACATTACAAACAATGTTAAATAATTCATGTCGCGTAAACCGGTTACATTGTCATGCGCAAGAGTCGGTGTGGCACGCGTGTAGTGCAGTTTTAACTTTTAACTTATTTTATTTTGCACACTTGTGGTGCGCCCCTGCTTTTCCCGTGGTACATTACATAGCCAATGATAAGTAAAAAAGTGTAGATAAGTTACTCTGGGCATTTCTCAGGCATTTTCCGGGGATTTTCCAGGCATTTTCCGGACATTTTCACGCATATTCCGGATATTTTCCAGACACTTCCCAGGCATTTTCCGGATATTTTCCGGGAATTGCCCAGACATTCCCAGGCATTTTCCGGGCATTTCCCAGGCATTTCCCAGGCATTTTCCGGGCATTTTCCGGGCATCTCCAGGCATTTTCCGGGCATCTCCAGGCATTTTCCGGATATTTTCCGGGATTTTTCCGGTCATTACCTAGGCATTTTCCGGGCATTTCCCAAGCATTTTCCGGGCATATCCCAAGCATTTTCCGGGGATTTCCCAGACATTTTCCAAGCATTTTCCGGATATTTTCCGGGAATTTTCCAGGCATTTCCCCAGATTTTTCCGGACATTTCCCAAGCATTTTCCGGAGATTTTCCAGGCATTTTCCGGGAATTTTCCAGGCATTTTCCAGATATTTTCCAGACATTTTCCACGCATTTTCCGGACAATTTCCCTGGCATTTTCCGGGAATTTTCCGGTCATTACCTAGGCATTTTCCGGACATTTCCCAAGCATTTTCTGGGAGTTTTCCAGGCATTTTCCGGGAAATTTCCAGGCATTTTCCGGACAATTTCATGCATTTTCCGGGCATTTCCCAAGCATTTTCCGGGGATTTTCCGGATATTTCCCAAGCATTTTCCGGGGATTTTCCAGACATTTTCCGGATATTTTCCGGGAATTTTCCGGTAATTACCTAGGCATTTTCCGGATATTTTCCGGGAATTTTCCGGTCATTACCTAGGCATTTTCCGGACATTTCCCAAGCATTTTCCGGGGGTTTTCCAGGCATTTTCCGCGGATTTTCCAGACATTTTCCGGAAATTTCCAGACATTTTCCGGATATTTCCCAAGCATTTTCCGGGGATTTTCCAGACATTTTCCGGATATTTTCCGGGTATTTTCCGGTCATTACCTAGGCATTTTCCGGATATTTTCCGGGAATTTTCCGGTCATTACCTAGGCATTTTCCGGACATTTCCCAAGCATTTTCCGGGGGTTTTCCAGGCATTTTCCGGATATTTTCCAGACATTTTCCAAGCATTTTCCGGAAATTTCCAGACATTTTCCGGATATTTCCCAAGCTTTTTCCGGGAATTTTCCAGGCATTTTCCGGGCATTTCCCAAGCATTTTCCGGGGATTTAACAGACATTTTCCGGATATTTCCCAAACTTTTTCCGGGGATTTTCCAGACATTTTCCGGTCATTACCTAGGCATTTTCCGGACATTTCCCAAGCATTTTCCGGGGATTTTCCAGACACTTTCACGCATTTTCCGGACAATTTCCCAAGCATTTTCCGGGGGTTTTCCAGGCATTTTCCGGGGATTTTCCAGACATTTTCCAAGCATTTTCCGGATATTTTCCGGGAATTTTCCAGGCATTTCCCAGATTTTTCCGGACATTTACCAAGCATTTTCCGGGGATTTTCCAGGCATTTTCCAGACATTTTCCACGCATTTTCCGGACAATTTCCCTGGCATTTTCCAGACATTTTCCAGGAATTTTCCAGACATTTTCCAGGCATTTTCCGGATATTTCCCAAGCATTTTCCGGGGATTTTTCAGACATTTCCCAAGCATTTTCCGGGAATTTTCCAGGCATTTCCCGGGCATCTCCAGGCATTTTCCGGGGATTTTCCAGACATTTTCCAAGCATTTTCCGGATATTTTCCGGGAATTTCCCAGGCATTAATTACGTTATTACGTTACTCATTACGTTTATTTAAATTAACGTAATGAGTAAAATGGCCATAGTAAATTTTTAAAAATAAAACGAGAAATATCAAAAAAATTAACTTTAAACCCGCCCATACATTTAGTATGAGATATGAATATCCCATGTACATTTAATATGAAAGATTTTAGCTTTTTCTTTCTTTTTTTGATTTTCTTCACGTCATTTCGAAAATCTGCTATGAATACAAAATGTATGGGAAATAAATTGTATGGGAGCGTTTAATGTAACATTTTTGGATATTTCTCGTTTTATTTTTAAAAAAATATTCTGGCCATTTTACTCATTAGGTTAAGTACTATCGATATCAGTATAAAGTTTTTTGATATCTGCAATATTTACGGAATAATCGCTTGTGCACACTTAACGATTACACCCTGTATAATATACATACGTTCACGCGCGTATGAGATCACTAGCGTGTGCAATTAGAATTTATGCATATGAATGAGTGTGCGTGCGTGTGTGGTGTTTACGTGCAAATGTGAGTGTGCGTGCGTGCGTGTCGTTCTTACGTGTATATGTGAATGTGCGCTGTATGCATGAGTGAAGATAGCGTGTGTGGTGTATTCATGTAGATGCGCGCGTTTTTTGTGGGGTATGCATCTGAGTACGCGTGCGTTAGTTTATCTGTGCGTGCGTGTAGTCTATAGACTATGTGCGCTCTGTGTGTACCCGTCAATGATATTATATATAGAAACAAGAGGTAGATACGTTACCAACGCACCAAAACGTAAACCGTGAATTGGTCCTAATTGGGACCAGTGGAATCAGTCAGATTGTGACTTGTGACAGCGAACGCACATGCTGATATAAACGTTAAAATTATCAATAATGCCTTCTTGTGTGTTCAGAAAGTGCACAAATTACGATAGTAAAATAAAGAAAGATAGAGGGATATCATAATATCACAGGTAAATGTATTAAAATATTATAATTTTAGAGCAAAAATAACAATTTGCAATTATTAATGAATGACACTTGCTTGACACTTGTATTGAAATAATGAAAGGGATAAAACATTGCTTCAATCACTAGTGTGACAAAGCTAGCGCACACTGTGTTCAAAGATTATCATGTAGATACGATTATTGAAAATAGAACGGTTATTTTATTAATTTCGATTTGGGTAAATACTTGATAATTTTTATATTTAAATCCACACAGTGCATGTAATTAACAAATATATCTATTTATTATATACAATGAAATCGTGATGGCAAAAATGTTTGTTTGCAAAAATGATGTTGAATATACGTATACATAAAAGAAAAGATTATCGCTACTGACGAAAAATGCTATTTGCTTTTCTGTAAATAGCTATTGAACATAAATTTTATTTGTGTTTTAGATAAAAAAGGCTTATACTTCATCCTTTCTTTTATTTCATACTTTTTTTCATCTAGGCACCACTATTATTATATCCTACAAGTTGGAGTGATGACCTTGTACGGGTTCCGGGAACTGCCTTGAAACGAATAGCGTAAGATCGGTCCGTATGGAGTTCTATAAGGAGGACTATGCTCAGCAGTTGGTGTTTATCGGGTGAAATGATGATGACCGAAAACGAACACCACAGCTAGTAATAAATGCTTAATACAGTTATATCTCCAAAAAAGTTTTTTTCATTTTAATAAAACTTCATAATAATAATTAAATAGTAAATGAAATTGTCACATTTGTTTACGTGTGCAGGAAACGAAACATCTATAACATTGAACCTTCTGTGTCGTTAGTCTATGCCAATTGCTATGGCAACTATTTGTTTATTTATATTTAATTGGTGAATTCTTATGACTTTTGCTTACACCTGCGCGGAAGTGACAAACTATCTTTGTCTTTTTTGTTTATATCATTTTATTATAGCCATCTCTCTTATACAGTCTGTCAATGTAATAAATTAAGTAAAATGAAACTTGTATTTGTGTGTGCCTGACACTGAATATGAAGCATTTTTTTTGGATATATTGTGAGTATATAACGTATCTATACATAAAATATCATTGGTACCCGTACCATGAGCAGCTCGTCGGGCGTGAGGTGCGTGACGGGGCGCGCGTCGGGCTGCGGCGCGGCGAACAGCGCAGCGCCCTCGTCCTCCGAGCTCGAGCTCTCCGACGACCAGCGCGAGTGGGCCAGCCACTGCTCGAGATCCAGCCTGCATATTGAAAAAAAAAATTGGTTGTCTGTAAAGTCGTTTTACTGACGATAGTTGAACGTGACAACGGCCGATTGTGCTTCTTTGTCGCTCGTTCCGCGCTCTCGCTTGCACTTCAAGCCTTACGGAACGCCTCAGAGCGCGAGGTAACGCCGCATGAGTCATGTTTTTTCGTGCGTGCAGCCGGCTATAGAATTATAAGACGTTGTCACGTCAAAAATTATATGTGGGCAAAATGACCAAATAATAATAGAAAAAGCATAAAGCTATGCACAACTTCCAATCTCTACCAAAAATACCATCAATTGAATTCCAACAACAACTTTCTGCATGCTTCGCAAAAAGTGAAATCAAATAATCAAAAAACTATATCACATTCAAATTATCCGAAATAGAAAATGCTCAATTTAAATAGGACAAGCCGGAATTGACCAGCTTTTAAATAAAAAACGGAACATCACAATTGCTTCACCCCATCAAAAGATAACAAACTCAAAAAAAATACAGTCAAATTTTTACATATTTATTTAACTCACTCGGCAGGCATGGGCACTTTCTTCTGCGCTTTAGGCGCGACAGGTTTCAGCTCGCCTTCGAACAAGCTCGCCAACTCCTCAATCATACCGCCGCTAAAGTTGCTCGATGCCTTCTCGCCATTGAGTAATTCTTCAACAGTGGCCTCTTCATCTATTCCATTGCTGAAACATTTTATGAATTTAGAACATTCAATATAATAAACAACAATTCATGCAATATTTTTAGTAAGTTAAATTAGAATATTTTCATGTTTTATTTCTAGATTTTAGGGGCTTCTACAAATAATAATAATTTATTATAAAAAAATTTATAGCAATCGCAAATTCATAATTTTAACATTGTTTTTAATCTTTTTGAAGAAAAACCCTCACCTCTCATGCTGCACGAGCGTGTCAGTAACAACTGCGTCCTTCACAGTGATATCGGGCAAGCAACTATCCGGATCAATTCGCGCTAGTACTAGCGACAGTAATGCTGTCGCGTTGTGAGCTCGCTCCTGGACTTCCATGTCCTCGCTGCAGAGTAGCGGCTTGAGACCGGATAGCGTCTCTTGGATAATCTACAAAGATAAATATATATTTATAAAATAAAATACAGGTATGGACAGTAATTAGTACTTTATTTCAAAAAACTGCGATTGAATTTTTGACTAACGTTTGTAGGTCACGAGCGGTCATGTCATCAGATGGACTTCGAGTTTATTTCTTCTGAGATCGCTATTTTTGATGGGTAATGCAAAAATTATGTTTTCCAATGCGTAATAATGTAAAAACGCATATAATTATCAAACATCATAATTATAATCACTCATCAATTGAAAATAATTTGTTTTAAGCAAATTTGACTCAAATAATAAATCAAGCTAAACTTTTGAAATCAAAACAGACAGCTACGGCAAAAATTAAAAAAAACTCAAATATTAGCCTATAAAAACCTCCATAATACTCACGTTAACCGCCTCCTCCCGTCGCCCGCTCTGCTCGTACAGCAGCAGCAGCTTGGCCAGCAGCTTGAGCGCGGCGTGCACGCACACGGCCCGCGCGCGCATGCCGCCCGACCCGTGCGCGTGCGCACGTGCGCATACTAACACCGCCGGGATGGAGTCGCGCATCACTGACTCCTCCCTATATTGTAAATTTTACATAAATTACACATCTAGTTAACAGTTTTTTAATACACACAAAAATAGATATGTATTATGTTGTAGTCTTTGACTTTTTACCAATAGACTAGAGCTAGGAGCATAATTAGAATTTGACATAGTGTTTACATACCACACAAATTAAGTTTCTAAACATCTGGTCTACCAAAGTACAATAGATTTGGATAATATACTTACTTAAACCTCATATAACACCCACAAACAGTTTTCTGTAAATAAGGCCTAACAACAACTGGAATTACCATGGAAACAAGCAACATTATCAAAGTTAATTTCAGAAATTTTTAGATAGAATGTTTAAAAACGGTGTAAATATTTATAGAAGAAAAAAATATTGACGGCATTTTAATAGGTTTTGACTTTAGAACACTCGAACCATGCTGTTTCTAATTTGTTGTCCAGACTGAAAATACTCGGAAATCAGACTTCACCTAAAGTTTTTTAATTTTATTAATTTTAGCTAACGTTTGATTAAAATTAAGCAATTTCCTATAAAACTAGATAAACGGGTGTCCTATTGGATATGAATAATGCTTTATCGTTTGCATACGTTAATAAACAAATGTTAAATAAACTTGATGACTACTTCATCGTGTTACGTGTTTCTAATTTTTTTTTTTTTTTTTTTTTTAATTTATTTATCAATAAAAGAAAAAATACATTTTAGTTGAACATGCCAAAAACCACGAAGATTTGTCCGGCATGCAAAGCAATCCATCCACGACAAAATTCAATGCACAGCGTGCTCGTGTGCTCGCGACAAGTTAGATACAATAATTATGCCACATTATACAGGTTGTTTACAAAATGCAATTTTAATTTAGATTTAACATTATTATTATTTATGGTTTTTTTAAAGTTCAAATCAAGATTATTTAATAATTGAGGAACTAAATAACGAGTTGTTCTTTTACCGTAAATGTTAGTTATTTTTGGAATGATTAAGCGTTGGTTGGTTTGTTGACGGGTAATGATTACGTTATCAAGTTTTTTCTGCAGGTCAAAGTTAAAGAATTGTTCTTTTAATATAGTGTAATGGAACAAAGATTCTACCGGCAAAACTTTACAATGGTGAAAGAGATTTTCATTACTATCTTTACATAATGTTTTTATCTTAGGAGATACTATTTGTTTTAATATTCTTAGTTGTAGTGATTCAATGTTCTTCAAATAGCTTTTAAAGGTTCGGGCGTAGCTACTTATACCGTAGCTTATAACATTATTGACTAGGGCGTTATATATCAATAGCAAAATTTTGAAAGGCATTTTATTTTTAATAATTTTTATATTAGCTAGAATAGCTCGGAGTCGATCACAAACAGAGCTGATATGTGGCTGCCAGTTAAACTTACTGTCAATTATAAGTCCCAGATACGTGTGACTACTTACAGTTTCGATTTTAGGACAATTACAATTACGCACATTATGTTGATGCAAACAATAATGATTATGAGCTACTATCACATTGTTTGCATCGAACAATGTTTTATTGTACGGAGAGCGAATATGTACTAATTTGGTTTTATCTGCATTAAGAACAAGACCATTATCGTGGCACCATTTATTTATACGATCAAAATCCTGTTGTAGATTAACAAGCGCATTTTCAACATTATGATTTGCAACTAGCAAACAAGTATCATCCGCATATTGGTAGGAAGTGCAGTGCTTAAGAACGTTATTCATGTCATTTACGTAAGTGATAAAATGGAGGGGACCGATCACCGACCCTTGGGCTGTTCCTTCAGTGACAGGTAACACACGACTCACAGAATCGTCGATTTTTACGTAGAAAGATCGATCATTGACGTAGTTTTCGCACCATTTTAACATAGGACCCCTGATCCCAGAGGACTCTAACTTTGTCATAAGGCACTTATGATTTAAGGTGTCAAAAGCCCTAGAAAAGTCTATGAAAAGAGCTAAAACATGTTTTTTGTTATCCAGGTGAATGTTCACGGTGTCCGAAAAATCTGAAAGAAGAGAAGTGGTGCTTTTACGTGGTTGAAAACCATATTGATTATTACAGATTACGTTATTTTTAGAATAGAACAAGTGTATTTGATCACTTATAAATTTCTCAATGATTTTATCTATAGACGACAAAAGGGATATTGGTCGATAGTTGGTTACGTCGGCTTGTTTTCCTTTTTTATATATAGGACGAACGCAGCTTTGCTTCAACTCATTAGGATATATTCCTGACAGAAAACTAGTGTTGATAAGATGTGAAATGGCAGTTGCTATTTTACTTGAGATACTTTTAACGTCTATTACTCTAATGCCATCGCTACCAGGCGCCTTTCGGCTATTAAGATTCAAAATAATCTTTTTTATAGTTTTAGGGTTGGCTTTTTTAAAATAGAAGCTAACGTTGGTTGGTCTGATGTAATGTTTATCATATAGAAGATTATTCGGACAGGAAGGTAAAATTTTTTTAACTGCATTTCTGAATTCATTCGCAAATTTATTGGCGATGACAGCGCACGTCTCTTTTTCTGTATCAAAAGCATTGGTAATAAATTCATCAATTGACAGAGCAGCCCTACCACATATTGAATTTATGATTTGCCAGAGTTTGCGGGGATTTTTTGTATTCATTTTTATTTCGTTTTCATAATATTTATTTCGTTTAATTTCAAATATTTTATTAATTTTATTGCGGATTTTATTATATTTTACTCTGAGGCATTTATTTGATGTGTCTTTTTTCCATTTATTAAATAATTTATCGCGTTCATCGCACATTTTTATCATATATTGTTTAATCCACGGTTGTTTAACTTTTTTGATATTAATTTGTTTTTTATATTTACAAGATTTATCATAAGCAGATTTAAAGTTGGATCGAATAAAATTGTAAATGTTTGTAGGGCAGGACATATTTTTTGTTACAGACCAATCTATGTTATTTAGTTCCTCAAATAATATTTTACTATCATAAAACATTTTATTACAAATTATGGAATCACGCTGTATAAGATGCGTACGAATACTTTCACAAGCTAACAAAAGAACTCGGTGATCTGCCAGAACGGTATCGACCACGGCCGTGCACGGATTCATAGTGGTTAATCGTGTAAATAAATGGTCGATACAAGACTTTGTTATTTTGTCTAACTTCATTTCGATTCGAGTATAATCTGAAATTCCCATTGAGAATCCGTGCTCGGACAACATATCAAAATAAGTGTTTTTAATAGCAGTGTATGATTTTAAGTCTATATTTGCGTCCCCGAGTATGATTACATTGGATGTCTTAATGTTATCTAATACATTAGATAGCTCGTTCACAAAAGTGTTCTTATTTGTTTGAGGTGGTCTATAAAATGCACATAGTGTTACGGAGTAGTTATCGGCTGTAATTAAAGTACCAATAATTGATTCAAAGCTAGTATTTTTGATGGGTATTGTAGTAAATTTAAGATAAGTTTTAACATAAACTATTATTCCACCTCCTTTTTGTTTGGATCGTAGCTCAGTGTGCATTTTATAACCAGGTATGTTATATAAATTACAAATTGAATGAGAGATACCTACTTCTGTTAAAACAATAACATCAATCGGACACTTACAAGAATTTATGAGTACTAGTAGTTTAGAATAATTCTTTATTAAAGATCTGATATTCACATGCAAGCATAAAAAATTTATTTGGTTAAAGGGTACACAATTAATAAATGAATTGACTGTTGTACAATCAAATATTTCTAAACAGTGATTATATGTATTTATTTTGGCCATTAATGCTTGAAAAAGAAATTTTAAAAATTAAGGCTTAATTTGTTATACCTATTACTTATTAATATTAGATGTAGAATACAAGATATATAGGTAATATGACACAATGTATTACCTACTTACTTAGATAACAAGGATTCTATATCGGACAAAGATCTTATTATAAATGGCCGACTTTTATCATCAAGTTTTTTAGCGTACACAACACCAGCCTTGCACCACACAAACTTGTAACTGTCTTTTAATTTTTGTTGAGCATTGTAGAGGAGGGTTTTTGTACGGTGGGTTAATGCTTCGCGGACAAACACACGACGTGTCGCTTGATCTGAGGGCAATCGGGGCAAGATATCACCAACCGTGATTTCTTTTTGTTTAGCTGATGCAAGCCATTGATTACGCACCACATTTGATTTGACCTCCACGATGATGTTTCCTGGTTGGGGACGATTCTGGGGTTTTGGCATGCGGCGGGATGATAGTACATCACATATGTTAACTTGTAGGTTCTGGGCAACACTTTCCAACACACTATTTAGATTTTGATTGGTAGCTTCTGGAACTCCTGCAATTTCAATAGTACAGGCTAGCAATTTTTGATCAATTTCATTAATATGCTGTTCAGCAGCCGCAATCCGAAGTTCTAGATTTTTATTTTTGTTAATTAGGTCGGTGTTTTTGTTAAGTAATGTTTTGATGGTATTTTCCTGCCTTTTTACTAATTCTTCGAGATCGGTCATCTGTCCATTCATATGTTCCATTGCGGTTGTTAGATCGCCGAGTTCGGCCTTGATGATTTTTTGCATTTCTCGTGTAATACTCGCCACTAGTTTTTTTTGATCGAGGGTCGAGCTGGAGCGGGCATCCTCGTCGTCTGAGCTTTCGTCTGGCGTTACGAAGAAGGAAGAACGACTAGACACATTACTGAGGCAGTGATCGCAGCTCCATTCCAAACCGTCAGAGTTACGAAGTGCAGCCAGTTGCTTGCCGGTTAACTTTGCACAAACGGTTGACGCGTGGACTGATTTGTTACATCTACTACACTCTAGACCTGGTTGCTTTAAAGTTATATTTTTATTACAGTTTGCACATTTTTTTGTCGGCATCTTTCACACTTATTTATTATAACTTTAGTCGTAAGAACAGTAAATAAACACTATGATTTTTACGTGCGATATTTCTTGCGTGCGCGCTGTAGCGATGTCGTGGGTAGACTCAAACTCATTAAACGTCCGCCACTGTATATAATGTATACTCACGTGCAATACTCGGACAGCACGTACGCAGCGGCGTACAGCACCTCGCGCGAGGCGGGGCCGGGCGGCGCGGCGGCCGCGCGCGCGCACAGCGCGCTGCACTCGCGCGCCGCGAACTGCCGCACGTCCGCCACGCGCGCGCCCACCTCCGTCAGCTGCGCGGCTATCATGCACCCTGCAATGAAGATAAAATATATAATATACTAGCTTTCCGCCCGCGGCTTCGCCCGCTTTGTGCTTTAAACTGTCCTATCTCTCAAGTTGGATCGAACTGCACATGGTGTGCGAATTTTATTATAATCGGTTAAGTGGTTTAGGAGTCCATTGAGGACAAACATTGTGACACGAGATTTATATATGTATATAAAGATATATCAAATTTATTAAGATTCCGTGTGGTTTTAAATAAAAAAAAACGACGTGTAGCACTCGGGGACTGCCGCGGTAAAGCTATTGCATGCTATGCCTTCAAGCCACACCTCCGCCCGTCGGAGTGGGGAGCGTGAGGTTTTTTCGGTACGGAATTTTTTAATTCGGTCCCCGCGCTCAAGGCCCGCGATAGAAGCTATGCAATCAATTATTACATAAATACATAATACAAGAAAGTTTTATTTTGAACCAGTAATACTGAAGTGTAGATCCTGATGTATCCGGTATGAAAAATCTTTTATCTCAATACCTAATTTATGTCTGGCAAGTTCACTATTTTTTTTTAATAATTGGATCAAACCTTTAATTTAGAGGAATGAGGCGACACAAAAACTTGATTTATAAATTATCTAATTGCCTGTTGTTTATTGCATTGCCTTGCATAATTATTATTGGCGTATTGTTTGTGCCCTATGTGGCACTAGTTCATGTACATAGATTTAGAAAATTGATTTTTTTTTTTACATTTCCATTTATTGTGTATCTCCTAACTCACCATGCTTAGCGCTGGTCTCCATCTCGGTGAGCTCAGCGAGCACGGTGATGTACCACTCGAAGTCGACCACATGCTGGTAGCTGTTCTGCGCGCAGATCTCGATCATGCGCGTGAGCAGCTCGTCTCGGTACAGCGTGCCCTCCGCGCGCTCCATGTGCACCATCAGCTTTTTCACTATCTCCATCAAGTTCTTTTTCGATACCTACAACATTTTTTATATGGTTAAATTTATTTTTTGTGCATAATATGTCATAATTACGAACGGGGAAAATGAACAGCTCAAAATTTTAAATAAAATATCTTTGTTCTACTTTGTTGATACCTACTTTATCATCAATAAATAATGTTTGAGGTATTACTGCAGACAAAGGTTCTTAGATATTAATTCCCAATTTATTACTTACCATGCCATATAGAAGTCCTAATGCTCTTAATCTTATGGATTCATCTTTATCGTCGAGGCAAGCGAGTACTAAGTCCTTGTGTGCTTGTACAGACTTCGGGTGAGATTTGAGTATCCGAGACATGGCCAGTAGACCCAAATATTTTACTGCAATTTCAAACACAGTATTAAATTACAAGAAATATTGTCACCGACATTATTAAAGCAATCATAGTATAGATAAGCCAAATTCAATCTGTACAACATATCCAGTTAAATCAACTCTAAAATCCAACCCACAGTGATTCCTTAATCCTTGTCCTCAAAACGTCAAGCGTATCTTACCACCAGTGTCAATGTATAGTATTAATGTAAATTACCACAACTATGCACTAAAATGAATGTGTTATATGTGTGTATATAATAATAAGTAATGAGATAGTGACTCACAGTTCTGATCACTATCCTCTATGAGTATTCTTAGTTTCTGAACACAGAGTTGCACGGAGGCGGCGTGGCCCGGCATCCCGCTGCTGATGCTGATCAGCACAGCGATCACCGTGTTTATACACTCGTACAGCAACGACATCGCCGATGTACTACATTATAAAACACACTATTGACGTAAACTCTATATTAGGGCTCATTCACATAGACGTATCGTCATTTTGTTTGGTTCATTTCTAAAAGCGACACGGATAAATCTGGTGTATAAAGAAACGCAAATTTAGGGGAAGTTATACTAGCAAACTATTTTTAGGTAATTACTATATGTTAATGAAATATTTCAATTTCAGGAAAAAACATTTTAAACCCTATATCATGGCATATAGGACATAAACTCTTGATGACGATTCGTCCAGGTAAGAATAGACCGTGACCTATTACTAATTCTTTTATAGATATCAACTAAACAGTTACTAAAAGTTAATAATGTATGGTAAAGATTATGCATATGTACTGTAATTTTTCTATTGAATTTTCTTACGATATTTCGAAATACCTAATCACACAAATCTAAATACATACATATATCTGACATTTAAAAAACATTATAATTTTATGTGAAATACATTGTTTTGAATATAATAGCTTTAACAATTAATGTGCTTTTAACTTATTTTAGCATGTATGAGTAATGTGTATATTTATTTAAATTTAAGCAATAATTGTAAATACTGAATCATAAAGGAATATCTATAAACTCTTATATTATTAATTAATAAGAATTAAAAAATGTAAATACATATAGAGCTAGTGAAAGGAATTGTGAACAGATTCGATTTGATAGAATGTTATACATTTTATGATTCAGTTCTTACTTTATTTATATTATTGATACTTATGTGCCCATGTGACTTCGAATAACAACAAAAATTATTTAATATTGCAAGTGCAAGTGCCAATTTGTTACTCTTGTCTCAATTAAATAAATTTTAATATACCTTTACTTTTATTTTACCATTATTTTACGTGAATGTACTCATTACTGCATATATAAATGAATAGTGTTTAGTATCAACAAGACTAAGATCCAAAAGCTGTAAATCACACAAACAAGAAAAAGCCGTGAAAGCATCCTAGTAGACTATTCCAGCGATACATAAAGCCTCCGAAATCTCTACTTCCCTTTACCCCATAGAGACCAAAATAACAAAATTCACAGATAACATCAAGGATCATCGCATTTCCGACTCACCTATGTATTAAATTAGTTAATGGTTCTATCAGTTTCTTGCCAAGTCGAGGCTCTAATGGGGTTAAGGCACCAAACTGGAACAAATACAATGTCACTACATAAGACTAGCTTATGAAAGAGCAACTGCACATTTTATGATGTCGTATTCGGATGTTCTGTTATTATGTTTTGTTTCCCTCCCTTCGAGTGACTGCCAGCGAAAAAAAAAATAATGTGTTACATGCCAATTTTGTGTGATAATAATTTGCTTATTCTCCTCTTTGTTCCAAATGTACAGAAATTTTGGAGTATTATTTAGTTTTTATTTTAAAACTGTAAAATTACAATGACTTGCTATATTTGCAAAATGTTTGAAGCAGGTCTGTAATGTGACATTCCCTTTGAAAATGTAAAATCAAGTGTGTGAGTGTGGATGATGCTAGCAAAAACTCGATTTGTAGGCTGCTAATTGTACCTGCAAATTAGGTCAATGAGGCTTTGAGTTATTTTTCTTCCAATATCTGGTTCATACTGTGTCATTAAACCAAACTGTGAAAAATTCACAAGTTAAGGAAATATTATTCATCATTAACAGTAACATAAAATACCTATAAAACAGAGTTAGAAATGTTTTCACAAAAACAAAGCCATATTTATTAGCAATGTTCACCAGTCATGAAATTGTTATGTGATAATTTGATATGGACATACCAGTTTGATTATTTTTATCAACATCCAATTATTTGTAGATGTAGTCATAAGTTTAAAGAACACAGGCGCTAAGGATAAATAATTTTTTGGATTTTTTCTTGCTAATTCACACACTACATTGACTGCTGCTGATTGTACACCTGAAAAAAGGATTTGTTGAATGATAAAAAAATTATATATTAAGTAACTATTAATATCATCTTTAAATGATGGGACATTTAGTATGGAATAACATTGTTTTCCATTTTAAAATTTCTACTCTCAAATTTCACTTTATATACACATGAACCATATAAAACGTAATATTTGTGAATAGATAGAAATACTCTAACACCTCTATACTATGACTCACCAGGATCTGGATCTTCTAATTTCTCTTTTAGTTTAGGAAATGCTGGCCTCAGTGCATCTGGATATCTTAAAAATACCTTGTACATCATCAGTACTGCTTTCATTCTAAGGTATGGTTTTGTTGAACTCATCTGTAATATGTTTTAATAAGGAATTTAAGTGCATATTATCTAGGTATTTCATTGATTGCTATAGTCAAAGTAACATATTGATACCTCCTTAATATGTTGTGTTTTAAATTAATATTAATATTATAATATAATAGCTTTCTACTAATGTCCTCATCTGCTTAATCTCATCTGCTGCTTATACAAACAGTGGGAACCGACTTTATTTTATAAGATTTAGTGAAGTAAACAAGTAGGACAAGATGTACCTTTTAACAGTGGCAAAGAATTTCCATTCAAAGAAATAGTATCAAAACATCATTGAATATAACAATGTCTGATCAAAACAAATAATATATGATTGCTAATTAGTCTCTTATTAGAAATAAAAACAAATTGGTATTGTTTTTCACTCATTATAAGTACACATAAATATTTATGCTTCACAGAAAAACACCTCAGAAAAGAAAAGATTGTAAATAATATATACATTTTAAAAAACTTACCAATGTCATAATATCATTTGCTAAGTCCCTTGCCAAATCGTGTGATATAAAACAACTAAGTCCACTCAATGCAAGCCCAGCTTCATATTGATTCTGTGCGTTAAGATCTTTCCTTATCATATTAGTTGTTAACATAAGCAATTCTGAATCAGCATGGAATGATTGACTTGCGGCTAAGTATCCAATTCTTTTAAAAGTAAATTTATTTGAACTCATCACTTCTATTATGTTAAATATTGCCCAAGATATATCATATCCTAGCATTTGTAGCTGAAAAGAAACAACAATATATGTCATAAAATTAAGAAAAAATTATACATGTATCTTACATCTTTTTACTGTACAAATTATACTGTACAAATAAATGAACACATTACATTAGCATATATCACTCGTTTATTTAAAATATTTGGCAATTGTTACATCATATAATATGTATAAATTTTAATATACTCCCACTATTCGATATAAATATTTAGGTAGTAGGTACTTACATATGTTAACTTAGCGACGGCATTAGCTTTCACCCCAATGTTATCTTGCCGCAATTCCACTTTGATTTCTTCCATACATTGCGCTATATATTTTGCCTAAAATCAAGCAAGCAGTAAATATGACTCTTGAAATATTTCACGCATTAAAATATAGTCTATAGAAACAAGTAATACATCAAATTGCTGAAAACAAATAAATACCTCATTATCTTTGTTATTTCTTATCCCACGCACTAAATCGGTAAGATTTTTATCAAACATTCTCTCAAAGTTACCCTTAACCTTTTTTAAAGCCATGTTGAAAATTTTCTTTTCTGATCATCACTTTTTTATTCTTAAAATAAATAAAACGATTTCAGAATTCAGAATTGCATGAATTGTAGATGGTGTCAAAAAGAATAATTAGAATTGACAATCCGTCTGATCTTGCAATGTTGGCGTAAAATGTTGCTATTTTTTCATAGTGATTTTAATTATTAAAATTCAGAACGCCTAGAAATTTATCTATTCGCTGTTTATTCGTTATTTTATGTAAAACAATCTGTAAATATATTCTAGTATATTATATTCAAGATTATATCTATATATATCCAGCCTGTACGGTGCAACCGTACAGAGCGCATTATCAGCATTATTTGTACATCGCAGCATTTTCATTTACATAATTACGTTAGTTCACGTTAAAACGTCGCGTGCCGCGTACGTGTGTAACTCTTAGCATAACAGCATAGCATTAATATTAATAAAGCATATTATCTTAGCAGCTTAGTTTTATTAAGGTGGGTACAGACTGGTGAAACGTAACATGAAATGTATAATTCTACCTTTCATTGCATGTTCGCTGCAAGCGTAGACGCATAGCTCGCTCGTAACGCGCATTCACTACGAACCTCCCGCATTCGTGTTCCTTGCCCCTTTGTGTTCGTTCGAAAAACCGAAAAATCACGGATCGCTCCGCGTGCGGCTTGTAATGCTCGTAGCATGCGCGTGAAATGCACATTTCGCGCGCACAAGGCTGTTTTCCAATTACAGAGCATAATGCGACTCAGTGGCGCCCAATGCCGAATTATGCTGATGCTTAATTGGAACGTGAAACGCACCAGCAGGTTGCGCTAAGTTCAGTGTTGAAAAAAAATATATTCATAGAGTTAGCAATAGAGGTTATTTTTATTATTGTATAAATAAAGTGGTATACATAATAATTGGTTGAAAACTATTTACGGTTATTTTAAGTAATTTGGATTTTGATTATTTCATTAACATTTTTTTAAATGTTTGTACCTTCATCCATACTTATATTTATTTTTTTAACACAATTTGAATTAACTTTGATTATTTCGAAAAAACTACAATGAAACGAAAGCTTTAAATTTTTTTCCAACAATTAATAATTACTAACGATAAATCGATTGCACGCATCAATTCACGCGCATTACTTTTAAGAGTGCTCGATTGTGCGAAGCATTGCTGTAGTTGGAACATTCAACGCTAAGCATAAGGGTCAATTCACACCGAAAGAGCGGCGAAGGGCAGCGAAGAGCGGAGTCACGGAGACCCACGACTTCTCGAGCATTCCAGTGACTTCTCGAGCAGTCGCGGGAATCCGCACGCCTTCTCGAGCCCACCCGAGGGAAAGATTAAATTCATTATGACTATTATAAAATGAACAATGACAAATTTGAAAGACTGTTGGAAATTCTCAGGCCACATATTCGAAAACAAAATACCAATTATAGATTGGCTATTTCCACTGAAGAAAGACTATCAGTCTGCCTCAAGGGATATTGCCAGCGGCCGCTTGCGACTGCTCGAACATTCTCGGAACTTTCCGCAACTTCTCACGCAGTCGCACGGCTCCGTTTATGGAATTCCCCGGAATTCCTGCGGCCCGCGGGCATCCCCGCGACTCGTTCGTGTTTCACTGGCGATAATAAGTTTTATAGTTATGACAATAAAGTAAAAATTCATATGACACGGAAACTGCGCTCCACTTCGCTGCCCTTCGCCGCTCTTTCTGTGTGAGTTGACCCTTATGCCACATAATGCGCTCTAGTGCTGTAATTGGAAAACACGGGATGACGTCCAAACTATGAGAAATTGTTACAAAGTGTGTCACCTTTCATGATTCATTGCAGCAATGTGTACGGTGAATTCTTTCATTGCATGACACATTGCATGTTACGTTTCACCAGTCTGTACCCACCTTCATCAGCAGCAGCATCCCCAGGTGTACGAACCGTACACAGCCTATAATTTATTTCTTAACACCATTTCATACGGATTGCCTTAAAGAATAATCAAACATTTTCATGTTTATCTAGTTGGAAGTAGGATGAATACTGATGAATAGGTTTAATGCTCATAAGAATTTTACATATCTCTAAGCATTCATCCGGGCAGAGAAACGGCGGGGAGTGATTTTGTTTTAATAGATATTAAGTTATGATATGAGTTATCACTAAGGCCCCGTTTCCACCTGCAAGTAAACTTCTGCGAGAACTGTCCGACAGTCTGTCTGACAGCAACTTGCAAGTCTAATTCCGCGTTTCCACCTGCAAGTAGACTTGCAAGTTGCTGTCAGACAGACTGTCGGACATTTCTCGCGGAAGTTTTCTTGCAGGTGGAAACGCGGCCTTAGACCTGGATATAAATGCATAGGTTATTTTTATTTAATTTATTATAATATTTAAGTTACGGATTTCTGATTTTAGATTTCAAAACTGATAATTAGTCTTAGTTGCTATAGAGAAAAATAATACATGGGCTAAATTGACACTGACAAATGACAATGACATAATCATGTTTTGAATTTGAAATGTAAATTCTCAATTCTCATCGTACCTATACTCGTATCAATGATCAATCAAAATATTGTTCGATTAATCTAAGTTATTTAATTGGTAATAAACATAAACAAAGTTAATCTCTTCAGCGTAAAAAGCAAAAGCAAACGTCTACAACCAACATGATCATATTTATTAGTGAACTTCAAAAAGATCATCTTAGCTTATTACATGAGCATTCTTCTCAGGGTAAAACATGTGTTATTCTTTAATTAAGTTATTTAATTATTCAATTTTATTACTATTAATAAGTTATAAATATTTCAGTGCTGGTGGATTTTTGTAAATTAACTGTAGACTATCTTAATAATGGAGTAAACGAGAAAAAATGTTCTTTAGCTGCTGGTAAGTGTATTTTTATAATTGAATTGTATTTTATTATTGTTGCATTATAAAATTAACGTAGGTATGTAATTTATCTTCTTTACAGAAAAATTAGGAACTTCTTCAAACAATATTCATAACTTGATACAAGCATTAGCACATCTTATAATAGAAGGATGTAAACACAATGTGAGTATTATCAAATACGAAAATAATCTGAATAATTCACAATGTTTACAATATGACTTTAATAAAACCTTTTAGCAACATTTGTATGTTATATTGATAACTAGCTTCGCCCGCTTTGTCTTAAACCTAATAAATTATATACTAAAACCTTCCTCTTGAATCACTCTATCTATTAAAAAAACGGCATCAAAATTCGTTGCGTAATTTTAAAGATTTAAGCATACAAAGGGACATAGGGACAGAGAAAGCGACTTTGTTTTAAACTATGTAGTGATAAAAGATTTAGAAGAACTAATCTCCCCTTTAATATTCCAGCTGTCAGAGCAAAATTTTAAATCATCATTAGCTATAGCTGGGTTTTCGGATGAACACCAACAGATTTTAGTAAAGTTCTATACAACAAAGAAAGCTGAATTGTCTTCTGCTCTAAATTTACTTCAGCAAAGTGATCCAGTCTATCAAGATTTGGCATGGAGATTTGAAGTACAGGTATGTGTTCATTTTTTGTTTCATTCAGTATCTTTGGTACTTTGTGACTTCTCCTTATATTTTAATACTTATTACACTCACTTACAGATGGCTTCAAGAAAATGTAAAGAAGAAATAAAGCCTATGGTGACCATGGATTTTGTTCTATCCACTCCCAAGGATTACGATCCGAGCAAAGACATACATAATCGTATGTCCAATGCTAGTCCAGGATCAGTCCCAGAAATGGCCATCAATTCTACAATACAAGAGGCCAAAGCCGCAAGTCAGTGTCAAAATATTATAAAACATGTTCTACTGCAGTGTGATTTGCCCAATTTAGTTCATCTCACTAACAGATTGAGTGAGGCCTTAAATGAATCCAAAAGTCAACATGTACGGAAAATCCAAAGGGCTTTATAGATTATTATTATTATTTCTAAGGAAAAAATATATAAGTGTAAGAATTAAATATACCTATGTATATCTTGTATCCTAATTTATGACTAATAAATGTATTTAATTAATGTATATGTGTTCATTATATTATAATATATAAACATTATTTATATATTACCTATATTTCCAAAAAAAGCAATATTTTCTTGGTGTCTTGTTGAAGATGATGTCACGGTTTTTCCCTATTAATTCAGCATTTATTACTGTATTATTAGCTATTTATTTTTGTAGTACTTATATATTATTTACAGTAAATAAGAAAACAGGTATAATATTATTATATAACAGTAAGAATGCAGGTATGCAAAAAATATATAATGAAAGATTAGTAAAGCCCTATAATTCTTGACTATCTTAACAATTTTATTTATATTTTGTCAGTCAGATTTTGCTGAACACTTGTAAGATATATAGGTATTATTATTAACTAACTATTAATTTTGTTCTATAAATATTATTTTTAGTTTATTTTTTTCATAAATATGTATTTAATATTGAAATTAAACATGTATTGCCTTAATAGGATAGACAAATAATAAAGACTTCGCTAAAAAATAATATAAAAAAAACCTCTCGCTCACTCACAAGACGGGCACCTCATTAGCCGGGTCCAAACCGGACGATCCGATCGCGCGCGGTGTGGACGGTTGTGTTGGATCGCGCGATCCACCTCACCATGAACATCTCAGAAAGTCGTCGTCTAATATCGCTTTTTAAACAATTTTAATGTTTATGGGATCCCAAAGATTCTAATTATACCAATAGAGGTGTTAGAGATGATGCTTGGCGTCAGATTTCTCGGAAATGGGGAATAAGTCGATCGAGAACCTAAAGAAAAAAACTCTGCGTACAGCTGAGATTCCAAGCGATTTTTGTAAATTTGTTACACCCAAAACCGTCGTTTTTTTTTTGTGATTTTTTGCGCAAACATTTAAGCAAAATAAAAGTTACTGCTGCAACGGCAAGACGCCGCCGGCCGTTGTACATGTGTCTCCATATCGTACAAGACTAGCTGAATCACGGATCGCCTTAGGATCGCTTGGAGCGCATATTTTGGATCGCAAGTTTCCAAAAGTGGATCGGCCTAACACGATCCACGCTCCGCGATCCTGGATCGCGGGATCGATGGATCGTTTGGTGTGGACCCGGCTAATAGCAATTACCTTGCTTTTGTATTGCTATTATAGAGCGCGTATTCAAAACTGCGAACGTTCAGATTACACGCAAAATCGTACAATTTGCCTGCGAAATATACCGTAATCTCGTAAGTCGTAATCTTTCGAAAAATATTACTATTAGTTTAATATGTTTTTTATTTCGAATTACAGGGAATAAACTATGATTTAGTAATTTGTATTTTGTATCATTCATTATTTTTATTAACGTTCCATAAATCCGTACAAAATATGAACAATAGGTCCGAATGTGGTTTTGCTTCTATTGCTTCATTCAACATTCAAATATGTCACAAGTTATTATATAGGTAAGTTACTAGGTTTCCGCCCGCGGCTTCGCCCGCGCAGTCAAAGAAAAACCCGCATAGTTCCCGTTTCCGTGGGATTTCCGGGATTGCGTCATTTTCCCGGGATAAAAAGTAGCCTATGTCCTTTCTCGGGTATCAAAATATCTCCATACCAAATTTCATGAAAATTGGTTCAATAGTTTAGGCGTGATTGAGTAACAGATGGTAACAGACAGACAGACATAGTTACTTTCGCATTTATAATATTAGTAAGTAAGTAAGTATGGATAGTACTTACGATGAAAACAAAGAAAGATATGAAAAACACAAAACGTTTGTGCTTGTTTTATGACTTCTATGATAAAGACGCAAAAAGTAAGTCTGCATTTCTAGTCGGTCATTAGGTATAGTTTTTTTACCGACAACTAATATTTTTAATAGTAATAATTAATCTTTCCAAATAATATCTTTCTAATTTATAAATTTCTTTCTAATTTGCGAATTGGCATCTGGCCGTCTAACTAACTGAGCTGTATCTATGTGGCTGTATGCAGGTAGGTATTAATATCTAATTATTATTCAATACGAAGTTTACAAAGGATAGAAAACAATAAGTTAGGTCTGTCGGTACTGGGCCATTAGGCAGTGTACTGTGCAGTGTACAATAATAAAGAGCTGATAGCTAATAGTTTTTTTAACGGATGTTCCGAAAAAAAAGGTTTGTGTCTTCGGGAAGAAGGGTGACGTAATTATCACATCATAGCTATTGGCATTAGGGACACAGACTAAAAATATTTGTTCTGATTGTTTTTTTAAGTGGCCGATGAATTATGTTTTTTTTTTTGACAAATTATAATTTTACGTCAACATCATATCGCATATTCCCTCAGAGCATAGGTTTATTGCTCTGAGTAAATTCCAGTACCTAATTCTGTAAAAATACAAACGCAAATTATTATGATACGTTATAGATTAAACACTACAAAGTAGGTAGTACCTACCTACATTGTATTTAACTTGCAAATTTTTTAAGTAAGTAACAAAAAATGTTTTTGTAACTAAGTACCTAGGTTTTTTATTTTATTTTTTTTAATGGATATAGCTTGGATATAGGTTAGCTAAGATTGCTTAACAAATCAATACATGTCAAGTGTAGATTCCTACTAGATAGTCGGCAATCGGCAATGATTCAGCATGAAATGAGAGCGCGAAGATGTGCGAATATCTAGTCATAGTATGATAATATTATATAGGTATAAATAGCCATGTATATTGTGGTGACTGTGAATCGCTCGCTGTTCAGACTTCAGACGTGAAGCCCGTCCGTCAATTCCGTTATTTCCGTCAGTGGCAGAGCGTCGACCGGCGTAGATTCGCCTGTGCGCTGTGGCTGCGGGTCCGCATCTATTTATATATTCCATCTGTGATACTTTCTCCTAACCGGCCTGCTACTTTTTCGATATCTGTACTTAAAAATAATTGAATTATATTTTACTATTTCCGTCGGTATTATCGTGGTTTTTGTGAAGTGTGTGATAATTTATACAGGGAGAACGTGTACCTTCACTACAGATTTTTAGTGCTTAGTGTGACCGATTTATGCGTGATTCCTGGAAAAATTTATTAGTTATTTTTTATTTGACTATCGGATACTTAATTGTTCCTATTATGTACTTGTTATAAGATACAAATGCTTACCTAATATACCTACGTAAAGTTTAATTTTGTGTAAAAAAGTTCATCAAAATGGAATCAAAAGTTATACTTCGGGAGAAGAATCCACATGAAAAGGCTAATATATTTTCGAAGTTATTTTTATGGTAAGAAAAGTTTTTATTAATTATTATTATTTTTTCATTTTTATTCTTATTTATAAAAGTAACTAATAAGAAACGCAGAATTGTGAAAATTTTTTGCTTCTAAAATAATTGTGCTGAACTTTAATTGAACTTTGACCGTAACAGTTATTAGCGAGTAAATTTATCGACTGTTATTAATTTATATGTGTAGGTTATTATGTACATATATGTCCGGAGATTTTATTTATTATAATAGGTATATCTAGTTAAATATTATATTCATATAAAAAGCTACGGAACACAAGTTATAACTGCGTTAAAAACAACCGACTTCAAACTTGCACTTGCAACATTTACAAATACAGACAAAAATGCTCATAAAATAAAACTACTGGGCCTATCCGAATAAAATTTTTATGCGACCAATTCGACACCATCCCGCATCGAACAAAAAAAGAATCACGTAGGTAAATCGGTTCAGAAACCTCGGAGTAATCGGTGTACATACATAAAAAAAACATACCGGCCGGTTATCACCTCCTCCTTTTTTTGAAGTCGGTTAAAAATTAAAGATACTAACTACTAACATGTAACTAGCTAAGTAACTACGTCTACTTCGATTTTGTATTTTATGCATGTAGGTATATTTTGCAAATGATTATTTAAGTTTCATTCGATGGAATATATTCAACAAGTTACGGTTAAATAAGGAAAATCTATACGTTATAATGGACTGAAACTTGTATATATAAATACTCCGGAAACGCGTCTTCTAAATAAAACAATTTTCCGCTAGAATTGTACATGGCTAGTTACCTAGGTATTACTTATTAGTTTTTAGGTACATTTAACTAAGATATATGTATAGTTTGTCTCGTAATGATATATAAATGACTGTCTAACTAATTACTCAAGCCCTACCCTATTCGTTGAAGTAGACTTAGGTATTATATTTAATGACTTGCCGTTTGTTAACAACACTTAATTTACATCGGTTCGCTGCATTGTTAGTTTTTAGATTTACTTAGTTGATAGGTTGTTGTTTTTACTTATTATCTGAAAAAAACATACTCTGATTTAAACTTAAATTCAAATACATATTTATAAAAATATAGGAAGTTAAAAATTTATTTTCGTCTAACTACCTACCTACTTACAATTTGCATGAACTGTGGATATATGGTTACCGTTTATTTTACATTAAATAATGGCTATAAAATTAATTAGATGTTATCGATAGTTATAGGTACTGTCTATGATGTTGTAAATATATCTCTATTGACTGATTTGCGATATTGGACTTGACAAGATATTGATAACATTTTACATTACATAGGTATTTTATTACATCATATTTATTATGATGTAATAAAATAGTATAAAACAAAGTCGCTTTCTCTGTCCCTGTGTCCCTTTGTATGCTTAAATCTTTAAAACTACCTACGCAACGGATTTTGATGCGTTTTTTTTTAATAGCGGTAATAGATAGAGTGATTTAAGAGGAATTTATTAGGTTTTAAACAAAGCGGGCGAAGCCGCGGGAGGTAAGCTAGTATTAAATATATTTCAAATAAAAAAATGTAATTATTTGAGCAAATTTTAATAAGTAAAAATAAGGACCTTAGTTATTGCTAAATGTAGTTTTGTTAGAAATTTACCGTAACCATAGCAACCAGTCACGATTAAGTTCAAGGACAACGAAACGTTAATCGATGGACTTGCGTGACTAAACAATGTACGGTCTGCGCATACTATACCCAGTTTGGTTAAGTTATTCCATAGGTACATTCATAGATGGCTATGACGTAATATAAAAAGTACCCTACATAATATTATATTAATAATTGTACTATTATTATACTACTACTTTATAACTACACACGATAGGTATGTAAGAAGCAGATAAGGTTTTAATAAAGATCTCTATCGATTTGATTTTTTTTTTATTTCACTTAGAAAATGCAGATTGTTGCCTAATTAATTTAAAAATGTAAGCATAGTCACTCTACACAATATGATAAATAAAAAATAACACAAACTCTTATCAGCGCGTGGTGGGCAAGCGAGTAACATGATCCTCATGATCCCTCAGATCGATGGTTGGACAAAAAATTACGTAAAAACGACGTTTTGACTTTTGATGATCTTTGATGTATTGGATTTATCATAACCCAGAAAAAAATAATTCTACTATCAATATACTGAATCAAATTCATGAGTTGGAACAGTTTCTTGTGTTTTTTGTAATCCTTTCCAGAATTATGTGAAATATATACATATATGTATATACAGGGGGTAATACGGGATGGGTATCATTTAAGCTATCACCAATTTAATTAGTTTTGTGTTTCTTAAATAATAGGGTTTGTCCTCAAAATAGTAGATCTGTCACCAAAATGTAGTCACCAAACAATGCAAAATCAGTTCCACAATAAATCACCTAAAATCCTGAGATATAAGGTCTAGTACCAAATAAATGTTTTTGTATGTATTATAATAGGTGTGTCCTAATAAGTATTTAAGCAAACTAATTTAAAGAGATCACCAATAAATCATATTATGTTAGGTACTAGAAAACATTTAATTAAAGTTAAAATAATCAATATTTATTCTTAAAAATAATAACCACTGAATAATCAGCTCTGGTTTAATAGGTGGCTTATGGCTAGCATAATTGTAGATAAAACACTTAATTAAAGTTAAAAAATAATCAATATTTATTGTTAAAAACAATAATCACTGAATAATCAGCGCTGGTTTGGATTTCGAAGGGCGCCCCCTTTTTCTTTTCTGGCCGATAAGCACATTTTTTGCTTCTGGTGGGGGGTTGGCCAGCTTTAAGCGTATGGCTAATCCGTTAATATGTTTGCACATGTCAATTAAAAATAAAGCGCGCCAATTTGTCTCCGCCCCTTTGATCATTTTTTCATTAAAATTATAAATTGATGTATTAAATTGGTAACGAATACTATTAATTTAATATCTGAAGGAAATAAAATGCTACTATTGTATTGGTGACAAAATATTAAATAAAAAGGAGTCGCAGTCAGGGATCGATAATCGATTTATTTGGTGACATATCTACCATTCTGAGCACAGAGCTATTATTTAAGTAACAAAACTGTTATTATAAGAACGAAGTTTATATTCATGTAATGCAATATAATTTTATTGGTTATCGATCTCTTATTTTACACATATATTAACATTAATTTGATAATTCATACCTGGGAAAAATTTTTGTTTATCTGAGAACGAAAATATTTCGTGGTGATAGATCTATTCATTAGGTGATACAACTTGATGACAAATATAAATTTTGGTGATAGAAAATATAGTTCCCATACGGGATTATTCCGTAACTATTGCAGATATCAAAAAACTTTAAACTGATATCGATTAATAATCGCCTGTGCACACTTAACGATTTCACCCTGTATAGGTATATATTTTCGGAGATTATCTATATTTGAATATTATTAACTATATATATAGAACTATTTGGGCATTAAATGCCCAAATAGTTCCACTACTGCGTGACTACTGAGATTGAACAAGTTTAGCGCAATTCTAGTGTATGCACATATTTTATATTTCCATCCATAAATGAGCCATAAATTATAATAAATGCATTCATTGATTTTTTTTTTCGGTCAGTGTGTCGTAGAGTAGCCTTGATTTTGGCCATGACATTAATTTTAGTTATAGTTTGTATTATAAAGCCTGTTGAGTGTATGGGCTAATATGCTTTCATGTAATGAATAGGTATAGATAAGACTAGCTTTCCGTCCGCGGCTTCGCCCGCCTTTTCAAAGAAAATCCCACATACGCATAGTTCCCGTTCCCGTGGGATTTCTGGGATAAAACCTATCCTATGTGTTAATGCAAGTTACATACCCTCTATGTGTGCTAAATTTCATTGTAATCGGTTCAGTAGTATTTGCGTGAAAGAGTAACAAACAAACATACCTACACAATTACACATACATCCATCCTCACAAACTTTCGCATTTATAATATTAGTAGGATAGGTCATAGGATAGTTGGGACCTGGGAACGTGAAAAGTATTTTATCTAGGGCACCATAAAACAATACTGTATCTTGTGTATAAAAATGTATTGAAAAAAATTTTGTTGAAGTTTCACTCTGCCTGATAGGATAACGTTATTCATGCTCATTTTATAAAAAAAAAACTTTGTCTTCAATTAGATAACATGGCGTAACTGACCGCAAAATGTTTGGATGGACTTGGATGTTTTTCACGGAAATATTCCAAGTTGCAATTTATCTAAAAACGCAAGTCACTCGATACGATACATTTGAATAATGGAACATAGTTCATTGACAATGTGCCTACTAGGTACTGTATCAAAATTTGATTTAGAAGTTTTTTTTTTTTTTAAATCTATATAAATATAAAACTCAAATGTGACTGATATAGTGATCTATCAACGCACACCCAAACCACTGGACGTATCGGGCTGAAATTTGGCATGCAGGTAGATGTTAGGACGTAGGCATCCGCTAAGAAAGGATTTCCCGAAATTCTTGCGGGAACGGAGAAAAACGGGGATGCGCGTACAAAGTCGTGGGCGGAAGCTAGTTGTTAATAAGTTGTTTTTGCCCAGGGAAATGTGGTAGTTAAATAATTTTATACTTACTCATCGTTATTTTGTGAAAATGCTCTGTCTGGGAGATTTTTTATCTCCAAGGATTGAACTCACGACCTTTTAATTATCACGTATGGACCTACATACGGCGAAGGCTAAAATTGTACATGATTTATGTCACTGTAGTGTGATAAAAGCATGATTTGAGTCATGTACCTATATTTTTTATAGTTGACTTGATAGGTACAGAGGCGAGTGATCGCAATTTCCAAGTAGGTAGCGGTATCTTAAATACCTACGATGCAAAAACTATTATTACTAGATCCGAAACTAAATTTTTGTACTTATATAAAGTATATCTATTTATCGGCTTTCTATATGACATTATACATTCTTATTCATCCAACTTGTTACACAGAAATGTACCATAATATTATGTACACTGTACGGTAAGAATTAATAGACATTGATTAGAAATTATCCAATTTAAATGCAATTTAATTACTTTTTACCTTTAAACTAAAATAGGTATAGGTAATGACAGATACCTATAGCTATGATATAAAGAGCCTTAAATCTAGGTAGTCTGCTTATTAACCGTCATAGATTTTTGTGAATATTGTAATAAAATTACTTATAAGTAATAATAATACTTATGACTTTGAAATCCGAACCAAATTTTTATCATCTATTTTTAAACCGATATTAGGAGATAAAATTGTCTGACTGTTACTATATAAGTCAATGACCCATATTCTAATAATAGCCAGTTTTTGACTCGCCCCATCTTATATAATACTACTAGCTTTCCGCCCGCGGCTTCGCCCGCTTTGTCTAAAACCTAATAAATTATATACTAAAACCTTCCTCTTGAATCACTCTATCTATTACAAAAACCGCATCAAAATCCGTTGCGTAGCATACAAAGGGACATACTATGTCCCTATTAGGGACATAGGGACAGAGAAAGCGACTTTGTTTTATACTAGGTATGTGGTGATAGGTAGGTAATAGGTATAATGATTCAAAGTGGCTTCGACGTAAATAAAAATTAAAATGCATCCTAAAGTCTATAGTGTCGTTTTCTACCTAGTTATTACAGAAAAAGTAAAAGTATTTGCGACTTCGCTTAGGAATTAGGATACTCATAATTGCTCAATTTAGTTTTATGAAAAACTAGCTTTCCGCCCGCGGCTTCGCCCGCGTTTTCAAAGAAAAACCCGCATAGTTCCCGTTCCCGTGGGATTTCCGGGATGAAACCTATCCTATGTGTTAATCCAAGTTACCCTCTATATTATGTGTGCTAAATTTCATTCAAATCCATTCAGTAGATTTTACGTGAAAGAGTAACAAACATCCATACATCCATACTTACAAACTTTCGCCTTTATAATATATGTTAGATTTACCAAGCGATACATTCAGCACAATGTAGGTACCTAAGTACGTAAAGATACGTATGACTACTTACAGTTTCCAAAAATCGAAACTGTAAGTACCTAGTCATACGTATCTGGGACTAATAATTGACAGTAAGTTTAACTGGCAGCCACATATCAACTCTGTTTGTGATCGACTCCGAGCTATTCTAGCTAATATTAAAATTATTAAAAATAAAATGCCTTTCAAAATTTTGCTAATGCTATATTATAACGCCCTAGTTAATAATGTTATAAGCTTACGCCCGAACCTTTAAAAGCTATTTGAAAAACATTGAATCACTACAACTAAGGATATTAAAACAAATAGTATCTTTTAAGATAAAAAAAATATGTAAACATAGTAATGAAAATCTCTTTCACCATTGTAAAGTTTTTCCGGTAGAATCTTTGTTCTATTACACTATAATATTAAAAGAACAATTCTTTAACTTTGGCCTGCAGAAAAAACTTGATAACGTAATCATTACCCGTCAACAAACCAATCAACGCTTACTTAATCATTCCAAAAATAATTAACATTTATGGTAAAAGAACAACTCGTTATTTAGTTCCTCAATTATTAAATAATCTTGATTTGAACTTTAAAAAAAAAATATAAATAATAATAATGTTAAATTTAAATTAAAATTGCATTTTATAAACAACCTGTATAATGTGGTAACTATAGTTAAATTGTCTTTAACTTGTCGCGAGCACACGAGAGCACTGTGTGAATTTGTCGTGGATGGATTGCTTTGCATGCCGGACAATTCTTTGTGGTTTTTGGCATGTTCAATTATGTTAAATGTATTTTTTATTGATAAATAAATAAGTACTTAGTCAACTTGATGATATGATTACGTTGTTAAAAGAAAAAAAAGTAATTTTGAATAAATTTTCTTTTGGATTTACTGAAAATGTAATGTTAAGTTGTATATAAACCAATGTTAATAATGGAAACAATTATGTAAGTAAATTACCACCATTCTACTCAAAATTCCATTTATTTTTACAACAAGAATTAACAGCTTCCTAACTAATTAACACCGGAGTGTTATTGCAGCATTGCTATTTTTAGAAATCACGCAAATATTATGAGTTTAAAAATTAAACTTTGTAACTAAATATTACCTATTGACTGTATCCACATCACATTTGAACAAAGAAATTCATCAGATTTCAAATAGTTAGGCAGACGCCAGACGAACGCATTACGCATCATTCACTATTGGATATTTCCAAAGCTATAAGCAGTACCTAAGCACCACCTTTAAAAATAAGAAGAGTATGAGATGGTATGAGGTGACGAACATAAAAGAGGTCGGTCCCAGATGTTCAGAGCCCAGAGGTAACCTAGCATATTTATTTATAAAATTTCAAAAACTATCTTTTAGGTTTTATGTTAGATGTCTTGCACGATCTCTTTCTCATCGGAGTACTACTAAAATCTTCCTCTTGAATCACTCTATCTATTAGAAAAAACCGCATCAAAATCCGTTGCGTAGTTTAAAGTTTAAGCATACAAAGGGACATACTATGTCCCTATTAGGGACATAGGGACAGAGAAAGCGACTTTGTTTTATACTATGTGTGTGATATGGGAATAGAGCGAGTAGGCATATAATTCTGCTCAGTGCTCACATACCTATAAACCTATTCCTAAAATAATAATTTATTGTAACTTTTCCACCATTGAATGAGTTCAGGAGAATCAATATTAACCTTTTTATATCGATTTATATATGAACCTAACGACTTGTAAATTGTAATGTGAAGGTCGAGTTATCGATCTTGTTATTTTAACAAACATATTTTCAATTATAATAATGCAAGATAATGAATGCAGTTTAGACCGCGCCGTAGGTATAAAGCGTCTTGTTTGAACTAACCAAAATACTTATAGAAGTGCTAATAACAGAAGTATTAAATTGCACTCATTTCTTCCTGAACGTCATCAATATCTAATAATTGATACGTTAAAATCGACACACTTTCCAGAAAAGCTTTCACCATTATTGCATTTCAAAACCATCGTCCTGAGTGTGGTCGTTAATCGTTTGTATTCCTGGTAGTGATAACAATATGTAACAGAAGACTCTTAATATCTTTTGTTTCAATGCAATGGGCCCAAACCATACATTATTCATATGAAACGCGGCTCTGCGTTATCTTTTAAACGAGGCCACTAAATTATTTTTCTACGAGGCCACTATTTCGAAAATAAATGAAATGACTATCTTTACTCTCTTCAACATACAAAAATAAATAAAGGTAGGTGTGATTATTCATGTTAATAGCGTTTCCATTTCTTTTTCCTGATTAATATAGGCTATGCTATATTGCGATGCTGAGTAATATCTGCTTTGTAAAGTATATAAATAACAACAAATGTAAGAATGCAAATATCTTTACAGAATTTATGTTGAATAAGTATACCTAACTACTTTGTATGATTTTCCTCATGCCCTTTCGGCTTTAAAGTTTTTCATATTTATTCTCTAGATATTTATTTGGCTGCTGTATTTTATAAGAAACTGCGAAGTCTACAAAATTCTGGGGGTGCCAAGGTCTGAAGTTGGTTAACCTAACACTTGATATTGCTTCCCTCAAGTGGGCGCCACAATATTTTCGCCCGGGGTGTCAGTGGCCCTCACGCAGGCACTGTGTAGACCGCACATTTTCCACAAACTTCATAAAAACAAAACTAAAATATTTTTCGAGCCTTTGCATTTGGTTCAAATTGGAAGTCGATAATAAGTCGTTGACTATTTTTCGCGGTTCCTTTCATATTTCTTGGCAATAATGAGCTCAAAAATGTGATAACGTACGTAGATACTGTAAATAGTTTGGAAAATCCAAAAGTGCACGCCTCATAATCTCATCCTTTACAATAAAATTGATTATTTATAAAGAGTACGTGACTATAAATATAAAAATGAAATAAAATAAAACATTTGGAAAAGTAAAGAAAGCGGTACCGTAATAATTGAGCTATTTTTCTTGTGGCCCCACTTAGATGTGAAACTGCGCAGGTTTAAGGGACTGACTACCAACTTATTTTTTTAAACCTTGGCTTATAGTATAAAGAATCGAGTTTATAATGGTGAATTTTGAGTACACTATAAAAAAAAAAAAAGTCGATATTTTTTTTGTTTATTTAATAACAATTAAACCACATCGAATCAGACCCTGAAAAATGAAAGGGTTCTATTCCTGAGCATACTCAAGCGTAAGAGAAAAAAAAAGACTCGATTAGTAAAGTATTTCGGTCGCTATCGTGTTAACAAGAAAAAGGATCCGCACATACAGACACACGGACGTCCAAGACAGAACTTTTTTAAACTGTTTTTTAACTAGTTTAAATAACAAAAATGACATCAAAAATATCATGAACGTTAAAAACAGTGTTTTTTCTTAATATGTGTGTGTATGTATTATCTTACAAGTGCAATGTATGATATATAAAGACATTTTAAGTTTGAAAAATCAGATGTTTTGCGCGAAGTGACAGTAGTACCCACCTCAACGCTTCGCTTATGAGGCGTGCAATATACACTACCTACTATACGACGTTACGTAGAAAACATTTAGTAATCTGTAACTAAACAGCCGATTATGAGAGGGTTTGGGTTTTCCCCTTTGCTAGTGACCCCATTAGTGATGCAGCTGTGGCCAGACTATTTTTAAATGGTACTGATTAAATCATATAACGATATACATTTACATAACATGTGACTATGTTGTTAATAATAATAATTGTAACTGTAATATGTCTAAGGTCAGTGGCGGATTTACAGATTTGCGGCCCGCAGGCTATTCGATTTTTGCCGCCTCTAAATTTTTTATATCTTAGTCCACAGTCATATCAATTTTCTATAGATAAAATTCTAAAAAGTATTGAAAAGTATAGGATTGAATAACAAACCAAATTTAATAGTAATTGCGAGATGCTATATTGATACATTTTTGAGTTTTTACACGTAGGCAACTACATACTTAAAAAAAACGACCAAACTTTGCCGTCTCCTAAATAAATTGGCAAAATTGGAAAATCCTATCTGAGGATGATCTGGACAAAATTGTAACGTATCTACCTATAAATTGAAGAATGTTAAGAGACCTATAATCTTAGAGAAAATTTTAGTCGATTCTAGCATTTGAATTAATGATTATTTATTTGTTAGTTATGTTTATTTTTATTTGACGCTATCATGGTGACCCTTAAAGTTTTATAACTACAACTTGTTCGGTTAATTAATTCGCTTTTCTTTTCATATCTATATTTTTTATTAATTTAAACTTATAATACTTTCAGTATTAGTAACAGTTACCACAAAATTCGTGGGAGTAAATAGATATCTGGAAGTGTGCAGTACCTATTTTATATAATATCTGATGGGCGGCATTTTTTCCATTCTTTGATAACAGTAACAATATGTTAGCGTAGAAGATTGAAGCGAGTGTGACTTGTAATTATTTTCAATTGAATGAATTGAACCACTTGGGCTATACGACGCAATAACATTAATCGAACCAGACAACAGAACTTATTCATGTCATTGTAGCAAAGCCGTATCATAAAGCTAACAGATTTTATTTATCAACAGACAACACCGGATAAAATGCTTTAGGTATTATTCACATTCACGGATTAGTTATCTTGGGAAGGTGTGCAAGGAAAATATTGTAAAAAAAGATAGGCATATGACTTGGTATATCCAAGATACTTAAATAATATTGTAGGTTCATATATTTAATTTAAATGTTATACAAATGTATCGAAAAGTAACGAGGATAAACCAAGAGTATGAGAGGGTTCTACATTAAATTGTAATTAAGAACGAAAGAAATTTGTTAAACAATATTCAAGATGAACAAGTAATTCTGACAATTTACTTTTTACTTATAGTTGGAGTCTACCATTATTTCGCAAAGGATACAAGGAAGGCATAAAGGTGGAAGACTTATGGCAAGCCCGAGATAGCGATCATTCGGGACGGCTCGGGGATCGACTGGAAGAGGCATGGAACAAAGAACTTACCAAAGCACGCAAGAAAAACACCCAGCCGTCCCTCCAGAGGGCAATTGTTTCATGCTTTTGGCTCGAATACATGCTGGTCGGTTTATTTGTTGCTGTACTATTTATAATACTATGGTGAGTTAAGTTCCTATATCATAATTTTATGACTTACAATGAAAATTGATAATACCTCTCTTTATTACTAAGCATGATAAATGTTTAAAGATAGACGTAGATATGTGTATGTATGTTACGTTTAGGCAATTAAACAATCAGTGTTCATATCCGTAGTAATCAAGCCATACAATAATAATAGTGATGACATAGTATAAGGATATAAATCATATGTATCTTTTGTTTCAGGCCAATGGTACCTTATACACTAGCTTTATTTATAGGTTATTTTGCTGGAGAGAGAACGCCGGAGAGATATAGGGATGCTCATATTCATAATTTTCTTTTGAATTTTGTTACAATATGTACGGCTTTATTTTTATGTCATACTCAGTTGGGACAAAGTCGAGTAGGAATGCGAGTGAGGATAGCATGTTGTTCATTAATATACCGAAAAGTGAGTAATCATTTTTAAATATCTTATTTTTTTATGTTTTTGTTTGTTATGTTTTCTTTTCTCTCAACAAAATATATATTCAAAATGTGATCCAACGAAGTGAGGAGTGGGGGCCTGGTGATCTAAAATACACGTAATTTTTATTACCTAGTTAAGGCACCAGTCTCACACTTATTTATGTGTACTGAAAATGTGTAAACTTATTTTATGTAACTGATGTGAGAAAATAAACTTTTTTTTATTAAATTTAAAATTATCAATTATTGAACGTTGTTATAATATCTGAAAGGTGATACACATCGAATTCAGTTAGATAGTATACCTAGTCTAGATTTCCCAAAATCTAATTCTTATATTCCTATAAGTCGGCGTTATTGATAAAGAGCAGACACTCAAAATCTTCTTCGCAAATCGTGAAATTTAATCGTCGCAATAACATTGTCACGATTAGATTCCAGTGAGATTGCAATCTGACATCATTTTCAATCCAGTCGGATACGACCAAATTCCCATCGACCATGTTGATGATTTTCGGTTTTCTATTTAAAATACTGTCTGTCATTGTTCTTAGTAAAAACTAGTAAACTACTATAACATAAGTATTTAAAAGTGATTTTCTAAGATGAAATCACATTAATTTCGAGCATGAAGCACAGTGCTTCAAGATGATGGCTTACTGAGAAACATATTTATTCTCTACTAGATAGGTTACCTACTTAGGTTACCTACTTACCTATATTTTATTTTACTAGCTCTATTGTAATGAACAAGTATATGACATACACCATTATTTTACTCGTATTTTGATGGATCTCTAATAATAATTATCCCGATTATGCATCTGGTCGACTACTAATAGAAGTGCAAATGTCTGTGATCGACAGGGCCTCATGATGGCCTCAGCTCGCTCATGCAGCAGCTCTATTATTTCCCAAAAATTGCTAGCACCGGATCATTGCCGTTTCCGATCCGCTCTAAATCTGGCTAACATCTGATCTGAAGATGCCATCTGTTGGAGATTAGGTACTGCATCCGGTTTTCGCATTGCAATCCCTCGACTGACAGCTGAATATGCTGTATCATTGATTGTACTAGCTGTTGATTTGATTGATTATAACGAAGTCAGATATGAACATCATAAGCACTTTTCCACCGTGAGAATTTTTTCTGTGATTCATGAAGTCTGGGCGAAAAATGTACCTACCGACTAAGACTCGTTGTTCTGAATTTGTTCCAATAAAAATATTTACACTTTTTGAAGTCGATTTAATTTTATGTTAACAATAGATTATTTATTTTTTTAGATTCTAAAGCTTAACCGAATTGGTCTAAGTAATACAGAACCAGGGCAAGTTATAAATTTGATGTCGAACGATGTGAACCGTTTTGATGTAGCAGCTACATTCCTTAACTGTATGTGGGTCATGCCAATAGTCGTTATAGTGGTGTCCTATTTGGTATGGCAACACATCCAATGGGCGATGTTTGCAGCTCTTGCGGTTATATTCCTTCAAACCGTTTTTGTTCAAGGTATGTACTAATCCGCATAATTAACTTATCACAGGCAATTCAACAACGATTTACTGTGATAGCGTTTGTAGCTAATTACACCGGTATAATCTTATCTTAATTTTACCGCTATAAACATTATTCATATACCTATAATCTACCTACTCAAAGATGTATTTTGTAGTAATCGTTAAAGATCTTTATTATCTGTTAGAAATTACAATATATAGTTTATTGTAATTTCTAACAGATAATAAAGACGTATAACAAGATTATAAAAACTATGCGATTTGACTTGTTTTTTTTCATTGCAGCGTATTTAAGTAATCTACAGGGTACACTTCGTGGTAAAATAGCTAAGCGTACTGATGAGAGGGTTAAAGTTATGAGTGAACTTGTAAACGGGGTTCAAGTGATTAAAATGTACGCTTGGGAAAAACCTTTCGAGAAGCTAGTCGATAGACTTCGGAAGTAAGTATTTTTGTATGCCGTAAATGCAATTGTTTTACTTACTTCTAAGTACAATACAGATATATCCTCTCTTTTATGAGCTCATAAATTTTACGTGACTGTGTTCAAAATGAACAGATCACATGATAATAATAATATTTTCATCATAGAAAGCGACTTAAAAATAGAGTAACAAAAGTTATCTTTGATGTAGATAGTGTGTTTGCAGATACCTTGTTAGGAAGTCGCTATGTATTTACTAAGGTTAGAAATATTAGGTTGAGATAACGAAATTAATGATAATATTAATAGTCCATTGAATAAAAAGTTCTAGAGTGCGTGAGTTAGTAACGTAAGATGTTTCTTCGGAAACATGTCAAGAGTCCCTAGGTAATAAACATACTAAAACCCCGGGACACTAGGAGGAGCCCTGGAGTGGGGCGAGGGGGAAAATGTCCATTTTTTTCATTTTTCGCTTAAATCTCAAAAACGGTACATGTTAGAGAAAAACTTTCAAGAAAAAGTTAAAAGGCCATAAAATTATCTACAAGTTGTACCCCAATCATTTTTTTCTATACTTATCCCTACCGTTTCTTAGTTACACGCAGTAAAAAATGATTTTGGCTCAAACAATTTCCCCATACGATCAAAAAATATTTCTTTCTTCCAAAAAAACTCAAATGTGCAACTTGTGACTGGTACTGATAGATTGCTCTTAATTAGGTCTATAATCGGTAAAATAAACACATTCCTCCATGGAAGCCTTTAGGAGGAATCGATTGTCAAAATATTATATTAGGGTAGTTTGAGTTACTGAACTTGATCTTTTTATTTTTTTTTCTTCCAAAAAACTCAAATGTGCAACTTGTGACCGGTATTGATAGATTGCTCTTAATTAAGTCTGTAATTGGTAAAATAAACACATTCCTCCATGGAAGCCTTTAGGAGGAATCAATTTTCAAAATATTATATTAGGGTAGTTTGAGTTACTGAACTTGATCTTTTTATTTTTTTTCTTCCAAAAAACTCAAATGTGCAACTTGTGACCAGTATTGATAGATTGCTCTTAATTAGGTCTGTAATAGTTAATTACTGTTTATTTAAAGTTCTACTATTGTTGATACAAAACATACATAATACGTATACAAAATATCGATGACTTAAAATTATACTAAGAAATTATAGATAAAGAACAAAAAATATGCTTATTTTATACTTTACTTATGAATTCACTCATGTGATATTATCACATGATGCGGGTTAATTTTCCGTACGAATCGATTTATTTCTTCACATACATACTTATCTGGTATTTATTTGATAAAAACGTTTGTATATTAAAAAAAAAATAACGAGCTGTATTTAAATATTTAAATTGCATACTAAATGAACACCTAAAGTTCGATCTAAAATCTAGTTTATAATGGTCACATTATTTTTATACCTTATAAATTTATTAGTCCACAAGATATTACCTATATAGTCTATACTCTCGCCGAGATAAGATTAGCTTCAGATACTATCCTAATCTGAATTGCTTTGTCAGATATTTTTTACCAACAAGAGGGCATATATAAATTGTTTAACAAATAATAATCAGATGATAAATTGCTGATAAGATTCACAGCAAAGTAGGTCACTGTTCTTGACTTCTGTTCTTAACTTTACAATAATTCTACTTTCATACGAACTGCAGTTAACTGTGTAGGTATCGACTATCGTAAATACAGTAAATTAAATTATTTATGGTAGTTTAAATTCTTTAAATGATTCCGTTATCTTCGTATTAAAATCGCTTTCATTTCAGGTTAGAAGTGAAGTTTATTTTACAAACTTCTTTCATAAAGGGGTTCTCAACAGCGCTCACGGTGTTTACGGAACGATTCATATTGTTCGCCGCTGTGGTAGCGTTTGTTTTGATGGGCGGTGATATCCGAGCTAGCATTACATTCTCGCTCGTACAATACTACAATTTATTACAACTCGCTTGCAATATATTCTTCCCCCTTGCGTTAGCATGTCTAGCTGAAGCTAAAGTCTCTATCAGAAGAATTGAGGTAATTTGACTTTTGGTAATTTTGATGTTCTTTTAAGTCTGGTTAAAATAACGGAGACAAGCAATTAAATTCTGATTTTGACTCTCCGTTTGCAACAAATAGTCAAAAATGTTGTTTAATGTTGTTGAAAACATTGTCTTTGAACAGATGTGAATAGGCAATGTGAAGGATCATTAAATACCTGTTGCAATAAAATGTATAACCATTAAATGCTATGTAATAATATCGATGAGTGATAAAACAAATCGATTATGTCATAGCGTTAATACATTATGATAATATATATATATTTAAAATTAACATAAAATAAAACATGTTTTTAGGAGTTTTTAAGTTTAGAGGAATTAGAACCTGAAGAACTGGGTGCAAGTTTGAAAAATGGCAATGCTCTAACCAACGGTGTACATAAAGAAAAGGAGATGCTTAAAGAGAAAGAGGGTTCGGGTCTGATACTCTCCGATGTTAGTGCAAGTTGGCAAGCAAACCCAATAGTACACACATTACGAAACATCACATTCACGGCACGGCCCGGCGAATTTATTGGCATCGCAGGCCTTGTCGGTTCTGGAAAGGTAATAAAATATGCTATAACTCTGATTGTATTGTATTATCGGTTTGCACGCGGCTTATCAAACAACGACCAGCGGTCATATGCAATTATGACGTGAAATTGTAAATAAGTAAATCTTAGCTATTTAACGTCATTTGATTTATTGTAGACGACGAGGTGATAAAGGCGCCGTATCGTTGCATTTAATTAGGTTAATTATTGTATGAGGATGACAACAATGTTTGTGTTTTCAGTCGTCACTGCTAAATGTTATATTGGGAGAATTAAAACCAGCACATGGGTCTGTGTCTTTGGGAGGAGCACGTTTGGCATACGCAAGTCAGGAGCCATGGCTATTCGTTGGGACTATAAAACAAAATATATTGTTTGGTCTGCCTTATGACAGATTACGGTATAAAAAGGTAAGAATAGTTTAGTGATTAGAAATTACATAATTTCAATTTTCAAGTAAAGAAAATATTTATTAAAATACCTAACTACTTATGTTTTTTTTTTTATATTTGAAAGATGAAATTGAGAGATATAAAATAATAAGTAAATAGATGTGCGTGAGTTAGCTCTTATCTTTATGTGAATTAATTATGATTGATGACTTAGAGATTTGCAAAGATTTAGGATCTTATATTATATGTATATATTGTATTATCTGTGCTTTTTATATGATCTGTCACCGTGTTAATGTTAATGAAATTAAATTTAATCCAAATGGATTATAAGGTACTATATACTATGTTAATGGTAGATACTTAGAAAATATAATATAAAGCAAAATAATCTGTCGCGGTTAATAATATTTCTTTGAAAAACATTAAAATGTATTATTATTTTATTTACTATACAACTTGCTGCTGCTTAACAATACTAGCTGTCAAGGTTTACAGGAGTTAATTATATTAAAATATAATAAAATGACCTCAATAGCTACTTCAAAGGGCCGAGACAAACGTCAAAACGCTAAGGAATAGAATCCACTATCGATACAAATTGACATAAGCGTATGATGTTTTACCTAAAGATTCGGTCACACTACCAACGACGACAACCACGAAACGTAGTGTGACCGCAACATTACCAAAATGTCATGAGCTTATGTCAACAATTTGATTAGCGCTAACCACAGAACAGTACAAGAACATAATAGAAGTGCTATAATGTCATCATTAGTATGAAAACCAGTGTCGCCAAACCCACACATTTAAACCGATAGTTATACAGTACACTACAAGTAAACTATGCCTTTGATTGGACAGCTTAATTTGTGTAAAAACTGACTTAGGTTATAAATTCAGCATTTCAATATGTACCCTAACGAACCAAGTTACGGTTTATTTTAGTATAACATCCCTAGGTATATTAGCTGTTTTGTTTCTATTTGCTCAGAAATTCCAAATTCGAAAACATTCAGCTATTCCACAACAGATGGCGTTGGTTTTCAATACATATAACTTTGAACCTCTACACATAAAGATAAGGTTGAAATTTGTGTCACTCTAAATTAATGACATTAACTTGACATTAACCTGATGCTATGCTCTAAGGGATGTCAGCCTTGTTATCGATAATTCACAAATAAATATATTTTTGTGCATTTTTTTTTCTTTCTATTATATGAGTATAGGATAATGTGTCACATTTTGGAGTATGTTTATTACTACTAAGTACGTCTTTTCATATTATTATATTTAAATAAAAAACGGAATAGAATAGTATAAATCTATATTTACAAAACAAACAGAAAATATGCATTATTTTAAATCTTGGAACTGCCGTAGGTTTGATGTATCGGTGGCCTTTGTTAGACTGCTTATTGCTGTTCGGCATCCAGTTAACTCGTCACGTTGCATTTATTATCCATTTCTCTTTTAAATTAGGCTCTTTCGAAAATCTATAAATAAATAGGACAAATGAAAGCTAAGGAAAAATAGAATAAAATTTAATATTTAAAATGTTTGTCTTTTCTAAAGTATCGATACTGTCGATATGCGCCACATGCATCACTAATCCGACATTCGTTTGTTTATTTCAATAATATTCCAGAAAGTCTTCTTTGCTGTTCAATCTATATTAGTACTTATTTCTTATGGATTAAGGTTCATTTTGACTTAATATTTTTATAAATTTTTGACAAATTACGACAAGCGAAGTTGTAACATAAAATATATTTAAAATAAATTAAAATAAGACTTACCGATGGTATGAAATGCCTCGATTGCTGATATTATTTCGTCTGCTATCATTATTCCACTCTAATACCGAACAACACGCTCTAAATAATGAATAAAAATGGAAATAAGGTTTGACAGTTGACAACCGACTCGAATATTTTTCTGCGCACAACTGAGAGCGAGTTAGGTGATCTTACCTTACTAGTGACACGTGGGCCATGCCCACATCGCACTTCTATTATGTTCTTAGGGCGGCCGTACACGGACCGCTTCAAGCAGTTGAGACCGACCGCTTGAAGCCGCGACCGCGCGGTGAACTATAGGCATTCATTCACCGCCGTACACGTGACGGCTCGAGCCGTCGCGACCGCTTCAAGCCGTCAACTGCATGACGAAATTCCATCGTGCCGTTGACGGCTCGCGAGCGGTCGTGAGGCATACACTGACTGCTCGAGCCGTTGACTGCGCTAGAGCCGTCGACGGCTTCCTCTCCCCCTGAAAATCAATGACGCGACTAGTCAAAAAATCAACGGCTCGAGCGGTTGGTAGCGACGGCTCGAGCAGTCCAGAACCGACGGCTCGAGCCGTCAACGACCAACCGCTCGAGCCGTCCGTGTACGTCGCTCAGCCGTTAACTGCTCGAGCGGTCCGTGTACGGCCGCCCTTACTGTTCTGTGGCGCTAAGGGCGGCCGTACACGGACCGCTCGAGCAGTTAACGGCTGAGCGACGTACACCGACGGCTCGAGCGGTCGGTCGTTGACGGCTCGAGCCGTCGGTTCTTGACTGCTCGAGTCAACGGCACGATGGAATTTCATCATGCAGTTGACGGCTTGAAGCGGTCGCGACGGCTCGAGCCGTCACGTGTACGACGGTGAATGAATGCCTATAGTTCACCGCGCGGTCGCGGCTTCAAGCGGTCGGTCTCAACTGCTTGAAGCGGTCCGTGTACGGCCGCCCTAACAGTTTCTATTTCTTGGGGATACTGACACTTGTCTAAAGGCCATTGTGTCAAGTTGAAAAAAAAAATACGTATACTTTTTTTTATGAAATAAAGTTTATTTTTATTTGTAAATACATATTTTGACTACTGTCTTACAGTCTTCCATCCAAATTCAATAGTTAGACAATTTCAATAAATATTTTGTGCTAAGAAAGGATTAATATACATATATTAGTCGGCATAAGTAGATATTAAGCAAATTTTGGAATCTAAAAGTTTTTCGCAAAAGTCTACTTTGACTTTTGGTAACGCAATGTATTTAATTTTGTAAACAAATGCTGAATAACTGTAAAAATAATTGTGGAACATAATTATTATGAAAAAGTTCAAGGAAGTTATGTCAGCAAATTGTGTAATTCACTCTGTCATTTTTCTACACTGGAATTAACACTGCTCTAAAACATGATCGTAACCCTGCTGGCTTTTTCCTTGTACTAGGTGGTAGCAGCGTGTGCTTTACTACGTGACTTCGAGCAGCTCCCAGCTGGAGAATCAACATTGGTTGGGGAACGCGGCATCAGTCTGAGCGGTGGACAGCGCGCGCGTATTGGCCTTGCGCGCGCATGCTATAGAGAGGTGCGTATAGTCTGTGTTATGTACATTACTCTATGACCACAGAATAAAAATTGTATGGTATTACCACAAAACAATTTAAACACAGTCTGACTTTAAACTAGAGATCTGTCGCTTTAATAGTTGTCTATGTGAAATACGACATAACCAGTTTAAAGAGAACCCGCGCTCAAAGTTAAACCCTGTCTAAAGTTTTTTGTGGTAAGACAGGTAGGGTTACTGGGTTTCGCTTTCGCGGTTGTTTCATGGTCGTTTTAGTTTGGCAGTTGGGACTTTTTGAAAGTGGGAAGTTGGAAAGATTTGATTGGTAGCGTCAAATTCAGAGTTGTATTGAAACAAAATTAGTTGTTGGTTTTAAAATGCATTTAACATATTAAAAAATGAGAAACAAATCCAATCGTGTTTTCATTTACTATTATTATTATTGCTCACGGAGTAAATTGTCGCCAGTCGCCACTTTGTGTCGCTTCGGCGGCTGACCTAACTAGTCCAGTCAGCTTAAACCAAATAATTTTTATTTTCCTAGTAGGTACATACCTAGTTCTACATATAGCATTATTATTTATCATGTTTCTATTGTGTGCACGTTTAACATTCCTGTGAACAGTACAGAGATTTAAATATGCAAAAAATCTGTTTTAGCCAGTATAGACCGGACTCTCAGTGGAGTTTCGTTTGCAAAAATAGCGGACCTAAATCTGACTTCTGATATATATTGTATAGATCCCAGACATCCTATAGACAGATGTTGCCAACCAGTTTTGTGGTCCCCCTTCCCCCACCCCGGTAATTAAATATGGCATACAAAGAAAAAAATAAAAATTTCCAAAACATGTCGTGTGTGGTATCAAATTAAAGAGCTTATTGAGTAGATCACGAATATATAGCATACTATAACATTTCTCACACTTTCTCTAAGATTTTTTAGAAAATTTACGAAAATGCTCCATTTTTGAGTTAACTTTAAACCACTATAGATTGAAAACTCATGAATATATTTTTTAAATTATTATTTTAAATAATTAACAATAGTCCGTTGTTTTCGATTCAATAGTTCGTACAGTGAAATAGTTGCATGGGGAAGTGGGGGGAGCATTCAAAGATGGCGAGTTTCGATATTTCAATATATGTATTTCTTGCATGTGTAAGCATTTTTCTCCGTAAATTTCGTAAAAATGGATCAAAATAAAATAATTCTATTAGTTTACTACAAATTACCAATAATTCCATAGGTAATTCAAACCAAAAACTTTGTAATTTATCAATAATATTTGTGATGGAGGGGAGGTGGGACGGGGATCACAAAACTGGTTGGCAACATCTGTTTATAGGATGTCTGGGATCTATACATATAATATATGTATATCAGAAGTCAGATTGAGGTCCGCAATTTTTGCAAACGTCTCCACTGAGTCAAATTTTAAGAAATACGTATATTGAAATATCGAAACTCGCCATCTTTGAATGCTCCCCCCACTCCCCCATGCAACTATTTCACTGTACGAACTATTGAATCGTAAACAATGGACTATTGTTAATTATTTAAAATAATAATTTAAAAAATATATTCACGAGTTTTCAATCTATAGTGGTTTAAAGTTAACTCAAAAATGGACCATTTTCGTAAATTTTCTAAAAAATCTTAGAGAAAGTGTAAGAAATGTATATAGTATGCTATATATTCGTGATCTACTCAATAAGTTCTTTCATTTGATACCCCACACGGCATGTTTTGGAAATTTTTATTTTTTTCTTTGTATGCCATATTTAATTACCGGGGTGCGGGCAGGGGGACCACAAAACTGGTTGGCAACATCTGTCTATAGGATGTCTGGGATCTATACAATATAATATATCAGAAGTCAGATTTAGGTCCGCTATTTTTGCAAACGAACATCTCCTTGGAGCCTGCTCATTGTTTTTCTGTTAAGCTACCTACCTACCTTGTTTGTAGCTTGCAAGTATGCCGTAGAAATGTGTCATGTCATTTATATTTTAAAAATACTATGAACATGTGCTCGGCCATTCCGAATTCTCCGTTACACAATAATTAGGTACGTTTAGTAATATGGGCGACATGCCAACTTTTTATTCATAACACGGCTTTACAACGTGCTTTGCTTCGTAACGTTTTATGGAAAAATAATCTTATATAACTCGGATCAAGGAACAGACATTTGTAGACATAGATAAGTGATAAAACGTAAATTTCAAAGATAAAAGTCGTTTCCTTGGTAATGAGTTTATTTTGAAGACGGGACAAATATTTATCTCGTTTCAAAAGATCACGGAACCAAGAGACAATTGAGAGATTTTATTTAATCTATCTATTTGTGTAGTCGGTACCACAGATAATATACTTAGCAGTAATTACCATGTAGTACTTATTTTCAGAAAGATTTAAATTCTTCTCATATACAATCTTTATATGTATAGATATTATTTACAAGTAACTAGTTAGATAAGCATTTTTTTATTTATGCATTTATAACTATATTAGGTTACGTAGAGTATCAATGAGATAATAGTTTACAACTTTAAATAATTAAGGTAGGTAAGTAGGTATCTAAATCAAGTGTAATTCTTTGATTTCGTATTAGGTATAATTTTAATGATTTACATATTAAAATTATAGTTACAGGTAACTAACATAATGTTTAATGTGCAATGTGTTGTTTCATTATCATAATTATTATATCTGATAACACCAATATTAAAACATTCAAATGCATTATTTTATATGCTTGCTCGTAAATAAGAAACACTTAAATGATTATTTTATCCTTAAATGTTAATTATCAATGTTGTAATATTATGATGTTAATTAAAATGGACGCTATAATGACTGATGATAACCTGCACCAGCTTTAATGCAGGTAGATAATTATATATTTTGTACGAATAAGATATTAAGCACCTATAGAAATTTTCTTCTTTCACGAAAACTTGTTTATTAACTTCAGCGCAAATGTATTGCGTGGCATTACCAGTGAGTTTGATTTGTCATTTTCATTTTTATTTTTATCTAAAACTAATGAATCTCTCTCAGGCGGACATATATCTCCTGGACGATCCGTTATCAGCCGTGGACACGCATGTCGGGAAGCACCTCGTCTCCGAGTGCGTCAACGGGCTCCTACGTCACTCCACACGTATTCTAGTAACGCATCAACTACATCACCTGAAGACAGCTGATAAAGTCATCATATTACGCAATGTGAGTAAAAAAAATAGCGTGTGTGCCGAGCACACGTGTCCGAAGTGAAACTTTTTTGGCAAGATTCAAAGATACCAATGTCATCGCCTTACTTTATGACGAGACTGTATTGCCATAACGCGACCTTGAAATTTTATTCTCAACGCAACGCGCCTAAAGAAGTTTCACTTCAATAATACATCCGTTATTTTATAGCATCCAGTAGATAATTTCTGGTGGTCTCTTGTTATCTAAGAATGTGATATGTTTAATGTATGACAGACATCGGTCGTTACGTTTACGTTTTACGTATTCTGTTGGTGTTCTAGTAGGTACACAAGGTGCCGGCCGCTCCCGGCGATTTGCCAAATTTTACGCAATAGCTTATCCATTAGGTTATTATCTTAAACAGGAAGACAATGATACAAATCGTTTTTTTTTTTTTTAACTATGTTTCATGTATGTCTGTTATATCTCATCTTCTTGTTTAAATAATTCAGATGAAATGAAAATTTAGTTCACCGATTTTCCTTTATCTTTTTACGAGGAATTGTGGTTGGCATTTTGACTGTTTGTGTTAGCTTTCAAAAAAATATCTCTTCTTGTTCCTATCGAGCGCGAGCGCTTGGAAAGTGAAAGCGCTTGAAAAAAAGAAGAAAGAAAATAGGTACATTTAATCACAAATACAACATTTTAGCTGACATTACATTTTAAGAACAATAAAAAATACATTGGATATATTCTAGTATTTGGACAGTATTTGTGATAAGGTTGACTACTCAGCATTTGCCTCTCTGTATTATAATATGGGAATAGATTGGTTATTAAATGTCACTTTGATAATCATATTTTATTAAAAACGTTTTAAATGTATGGTCCTAGATTGCTGGTACGCACTAAAAACTCAATACAGCGTATACAAAATGCCTGCGCTCGTTTTTGTTGGGACATACCAGCTCGGACCCATATAACACCAATCCTAAAGTCCAATAAAATCTTAAATATGGAGAGTAGGCGGCGACTGCACCTAGCTTCCCTACTTTTTAACGTGATCCTGACAAAAGCTCCCGCCTACCTCTACAACAAACTCAAGTGGATGGATGACGGCAATCGCTTATATGAAACACGGGCGTCTATGTATAAGCTCTCAGTTCCCAGAAATTACACAGCGGCTTTCAGGGGAAGCTTCACATACAGCGCTACTAGGTGCTGGAATAATTTGCCTCCACCAATAAGAAATTGTAAAACACTGCAGAATTTTAAATGTAAGTACAAAAAAGTTGTTCTTGCACAATTTCTTAACCAGCCCTAATAGCGCTAAATGTATAGCCTTATATTATTACGTATGTTATTATATATCTATATTATTACGTATATTTTTCATTTTCCAATATATGTATATATTATTATTTATTTTAATCTCAGTAACCCTTTTATATTTAAATATTATGTATGTACAAGTAAGTTTATAATTATCTACTTATTATGGATTGTCAACTTTAACTACCTATATAACATTTAATCACCTATTGTTTCTTTTTTTTTACTTTTTAAATTATGTATTAGCTCCTAATTTAACCACCCAGAAGACCGTTCTGGTGCTCCAAGCGTAGCAAGTCGAGGGGACTACTGAAAACCGGCGCCTCTCCTCTAATACGGAGAGGCAAATGCTGAGTAGTCCACCTAGTCACGAATACGATATTAAGATATTTGAATGTATTTAATGTATTTTAAGATTTAATTTTTTTCCATGTAAAGTGTTTAGTTATAAGTCAAAAATTTGTAAAAGTATTTGTGATTAAACGTATTTTCTTTCTTTCTTTCAAATGTGTAATGCAAATTCATGCGATTTTTTAATCACATTAAAACTGATTAAATTATTTTACCTATTTTATGTGTAAATTACTATTATCCACGCTATTATCGGATACCTTTTATGAATTACAAACTGTAATATTATGTAAACGAGTATGTTTGCGACCTATGTTTGCGCATGGTTCAAACGTTACGGTCAATTAGGAAATAATAGCAAAAGGTTTCAAGCCTTGTTAAGGATTATTTCAGGCCCTACGTTACGCGTTAATTTTCTAGGATAAAAGATAATTCTATTTGAACAAAATTTTTCATTTTCAAGTTATTATTATATATATATATCCTTATTTGATAAGGAATGCAAATGTTATTGTAGATATTTGATTTGGAGATAATTTTCCGATGGCGTTTACTTATACAACATTTGGTACCTAAATTACTATCTGAAACAGTTATAAATTTAAAAATAATGTGGCGTTTTATTTATATAAAAAATTATTACATTTAAATTTCATTAGAATGAAGTAGATACAATGTACAAGGTGTTTATTATTTAACACGTTAAGGTTAAATGGTAATTATAAAGTGTTCAGAGTAATATCACAGAATATAAATGTAGGTTTTATAGCAGTACATTCATATTTACTGAAATAGAACTTTAATTATAACAGACCTTACAAACATCGATTCAACCTGGTTTTTTGAACTTACAATAGGTACATAAAATTGAAACGCTATTAATAATATCCAATGAATACCTAATAAGTAACATTGTAAATTTTAATATAAAATCACGAGTCACTTGAGTGTGTGGTGTAACTGAATTGAAATACATTGTAAGTACTAAGCGCCGGTCATGGGATAGTTATAAGTCATGTCATGTACGACGGACGACTATTTTACGGTTATGAACATTTGACTTTTTGACGTCATTGTAAAATGCGAAAGAAACAAAGAGATAGGTCTGAAAAAGGTCTAAAAAATGGTTTACTTACATAAATTATTATCAATCAACTCGTCAATGAAATACAATATGGAAGCCAATATTTTTCTTTCATTTACTACCAAAATGTATCAGCATGTTAATAAATAAAATAATCCCACAAATATAAATAGTTTATTTATATTTTGGTAACAGGGTGAAATCGAGATACAAGGTTCCTTTGAAACGGTGTCAAAAACTTCTCTATTTGAGGAACTATTGGAGGAAGAAGAGCCCACGCAGGAGGAGGAAGCACGCTTACAGACACAAAGGCAAAGGGCTATGTCTATTCAGGTACTTTATTTTTTACAATAGCAGTATTTTGTTATATTTAATACATTGACACTTACAATAATTACGATTGTTAGTAATTATGGATTCAATTGCTTTCATTGATGCATAGGTACTTATTTAGGGTTAATACTCTGCGTTAGTTGTAATAATAAAATCGTCATTTAAGCAAATATTGTGGAGAAAATTTGTCTTTTATTTAAATAATTAAATAAGTGTTACAATCGTTACTATCTAATAAAATATTTCAGTCACAAGTATCCAGTGTGAGTACGACATTGGATGCGACAATGGAACCTGATGAGGAGCCTCAGGAAACTGCTGAATTGATGGAAAAAGGTAAGATAATAATTACTAGGCTAGCTAAACTATGATCTTAACTAATAGTAGATCACTACATAGTATTTATAAAACAAAGTCGCTTTCTCTGTCCCTATGTCCCTATATCCCTATGTACCTTTGTATGCTTAAATCTTTAAAACTACGCAACGGATTTTGATGCGGTTTGAGGTTTTTTTTAATAGATCTAGTGATTCAAGAGGAAGGTTTTAGTATATAATTTAATAGGTTTTAGACAAAGGGGCCATCCATAAAGTACGTCACACTAATTTCATGAGTTTTTGAGCACCCCCCCGTCCTTGTCACAGGTGGTCACATTTCTAAGACCCCCCCCCCCTCCCTAGTGTGACGTCACATGTTTTGCAATATAACATCGAAAAATTTTTAAATTAAAACAGCAGTTCCGAATTTAGTTTTTTTATGAAATCAACATAATATCAAATATTTGAAACAATAACAAAAAAATAAACTAATGAACAAATATAAATTGTCAACAAATCAATTTAAACCGTATTGCCCTAAACTCTAAAGATAGAGTTGGACATATTTTAATATTTTTTAGTTTAATTTATATTTCTAATTACGCGATTAGTACCTCTAGATTTTGAAATGTGATGTCACGAAACTTAGGACCCCTCCCACCCCTTGTCACACCATGTCACACTTTGTCGACCCCCTCCCCCCCTCTTTACGTGTGACGTACTTTATGGATGGCCCCAAAGCGGGCGAAGCCGCGGGCGGTAAGCTAGTATAATAATAAAGCAAGCTATAGGTACCTACGCTCTAAATTTACAAAGTAATACAAAATTAAATTTTTGCCTGTTACATTGATATTAAAGTTATTTGACAATGTTATAACTGAAATTATTATGACTTGTAACTTTATGATGCGTTATTAACCTATATTTCACTATCATGTTAATTATTCGAAATGAACAGTGAACTGATAAATAAGGAAACAGGCACGTGCTTATATTAAATCACGTCAAGCAAGTGCTGATAAAAGTCGAACGGATATTTTATTAAATATTCAGATTACTCATGACATTGATATAGCGACAACTTTGAACACTGGGTAGTGAAGCATGACTTTGCAAAACATTAGTGGTAATATCTTTTACTGCTTTTGTTTTTTTTTTTTAACAATATCGCAATATTGCCAATTCATCGCACAAAATCAAATTATATTATTTCAATGAAAAATATTTCAGAAAACGATGACGGTTAAAAATCTGATAATATAAAACATAAACAATGATTGTACATATATTTGCGTCATGAAATATTCTATGATATTGCATAGCATGCAATATTCATATAAATATAAGTAGTACCAAATAAATATATTTACATTCTTTCAAAAAAATCTCTTCTTGTGGTTATTTATATTTTCATGAGGTTTTCACTGAACGAAACTTCTTATCGTAATCGTGCGTCTCACGATTGAACGCAATCGAATGTGGGCGTAGCCAGTATCATGTACATACGTGCTTCTTTATCGTGAAACAATCGTCATTTTCTAAAATCAATGCATGAAATGGCAAAATATGATTGAACCATTATTGGAGGTCATAGTTGCTGTATCACCATTTGATGTATTTTAGTTTTAAGGAGTCATGATCAAATAGAACATAATATTATCTTAAATTCTTTAACCGAAATTTTGATATCGGAAATCTATCATAATTTAATCTAAAATGATCTCATGTTACCTTTTTATTTTACACTGAAGTAGATGAATGCTGCTACTAAGTATTTAATTTATTTTCAATTTAACATGAATAATTTACTTTATCGAAGTGTACCTGTAGTAGACACGTATTCCCTAATAGGAAAAGTCCTATTTCAGCTAACAGGATCGCATAAATATTGAAATTCCCTCACAGGTCGAGTGCCTACTTCGATCTACAGGAAATACTTCCACGCGGGCGGGAGCTGGTCACTTCTTATCTTTACGATTTTCTTTATTCTCCTCGCACAGCTTGTGACCTCGGCTGGTGATCTTTGGCTGACCCACTGGTAATTGATTATTTTTACTTCTATTATTAACTTATTTATTTTATCGGTTATAACTTATAAGGTTATTTTTCAGAAAATTATTGAAAATACGAAATTGTTCCTAAAATAATTTCATTATTGGTTTTCCATTCACCGGTACATTTGGTTATTCATTGTTTGTAATTTACGTTACTCTTCTTCATAAACTATAGGTAACTATAGCCATAGCGATTTCGCTCTCCGCTATAATATCCAAGTAGATGATAATATTATGAGTTATGACGGTTTGGCAACATCGCCTGTTTGGACATTTCCTTGTGTTGAATTGTGGTTGGATTAATGTAACCGGCGACGCAGACGTCGCCCTGGCGTCTTAGTAAGGGAACTATTAATAATAAACATGATGCCTGTATATGAATACGGGATTGTTTTCACAAATTTCAGCATCTTTCTTAAAACATGCTTTCAATTCAATTTTATTTTCAGGATGAATGACGTAGAAGCGACGCACGAATTCGAAGTATATTCATTAGGAAAGATGACGGATAGTCCAAACATCACTGATGTAAATGATACTCTGTCAGTACTGGATGTGACTACTGACGCGTCGCTCCTAGTAGCCACTGAATCTACGACTACAATGAACCCAAATCTCACCGTTATTGGTACAATGATGAAAACAGCAATCACAATGCAGAATATAACATCTCACGACCAACCGTTCGACCACTCGTACTATATTTATGTATGGGCGGCTGCTATTGTAGGCTGTATTTTGTTTACTACTGGAAGGTTAGTAAAATTCTCTATATATCTTTGTACTAATACTTATATGTTTTTGTCTCCTTTGTCTCATTAGCATAAGACTTGAATTTGACTTAACAACAAAACGCTATTCATCATTCGTAAAAATAACTTTGTCCTACTTTGTAAGTATATAATTGAGTAGTCATCGACGTGCGATATAGTTTGCTCGTTGGGTTGTTTTATTTTTATGCCTTTAAAGATTTGCTCCGTTATTTATACAAATGTTCAGAAATGAATAGAAATATGTAAATCTCAAATTTCAATAAGCGTTGTTAATTATTAGCATTCGTTTTATAGGCAAATAATTATTTTATTTTCTTAATAAATGCGAAAATAACTCCGCACGTATAGAGCAAAAAATCTTGATCGTTGTCGTCAATATTTACATAGATATACATAGATTATATAGTACCTATATTATATAAAGATTTTCTGCTTAATGTACAGTCAGAAGCATAAATATATTACTATTTGCAGATTAGCAAAAATATCTGTCACAAGAACGAGTTCAATAAAATCTGTCTGCCCGTATACAGCAAAAATATCTGACATTAGTAGGCAGCATAATAAAGTGGCATCAAAATTATGTGACGAAAATGTACAACAAATAATTGTGATAACCTCACACAGCATAAATATGTGACGTCACCTAGGAGGCAATAATATCTGACACAATTTTATATATCTATATTTCGATGTGATTCCTCATATTATAAACCATAAATATGTGACATCAACTAGGTGGCAATAATATGCCGGGCGGTGGAACGGGGAATGTAATCCATCGTCCGGTGCGGTGAGGCGACTTGAGACGTGTTCCGCTCATGCCGCCAACGGGAGGGAAGAGCAGGCAAACCTCCTTTCCTGTTCTTGGCTTGCGCCTGGCCTAGAGATGGGCTGCCGCCGAGGGGGTCGTGGAAGAATTCTAACAAATACCCGCGGCCCCATCATTAAAGCGGCTCGACGGAACACAGTGGGGTTTTAGTCGGTAAGAATCCGACATAACCCACGGCTCCTCCCCAGGGGGCCGTGGGTATCTTTGGAAGATTTCCCCACTATTAAAAAAAAAGGTGGCAATAATATCAATATTATCTGACACAATTTTATATTTCTGCATTTTTCATCGATTCCTCACAAAAAGCATAAATGTGTGACATCGTCTAGGTGGCAATAATATCTGACACAATTTTATATTTTTGCATTTTGCATTGATTCCACACAAAAATCATAAATATGTGACATCAACTAGGACGCAATAATATCTGACATCAACTAGGAGGCAATTAATATCTGACAAAATTTCATATTTAAGTATCTTGCATTGATTCCTCACAAAAAGCATAAATATTTGACATCAACTAGGAAGCAATAATACCTGACATCAACTAGGAGGCAATAATATCTGACGCAATTTCATATTTCTGTATTTTGCATTGGTTCCTTACAAAGAGCATAAATATGTGACATCAACTAGGTGGCAATAATATCTGGCGTCCATGACATGTTTGATATATTATAACATAGAGCGCCGGTATATGTCTAACGCGATCATTGAATGACGACATTCAATTGAATGACTAGGCCGAACGTTGATTTTGCAACCGTCACTCAACGTCCAACTAGTTAGCGGATTATAACATAGCCTAAGGGATGTTATAATCCGGATGTAAGGCTCGGCATATTGTTGAACTAGCTTCCGCCCGCGACTCGGTCCGCGCGGATGTCGGTCTTCGCGTGGATGGTTTATTTCTCCATTTTGAGTAACTCTGACAATGACATCTTATAAATATCTATTGGACCCAAATACGGGTAGGCCTATAATAATACGCAACGTGTGTTCGCGGTTCTACAGAACAACGTCTATGGATAAAACTGAAAAATTAAGATTAATTTTTTCTGCGTATTTTTCCAGGATAAAAAGTTTCCTATTTTACGCCCAGGATAATAAGGTATAATTATACCAAGTTTCATCGAAATCGAACCGTTAGTTTTCACGTGATGCCTGAACATACAGACAGACAGACAGACAGACAGACAGACAGACAGACAAAAATTTTTTTAATTACATATTTGGGTTTGGTATCGATCCAGTAACACCCCCTGCTATTTATTTTTTCAATATTTTCAATGTACAGAATTGACCCTTCTACAGATTTATTATATGTATAGATAGATGAATATTGCGTTCATTGAAAAACAAAAGTTGCTGAGAATTTACACTATCCACAAGAAGACGGTTGCGAGCAGCGCTGGCGCCTATTTCTGTGTATTTAAAAATTATATCGAACTCAACCACACCACCATATCCAGACCAACGACTACTGTGCTAAATGACGTTTAGAAATTGACGAGTTGTCCTTTAGTCATTAAATAAATGTCGCCATGAATGAAATGAACGCGCCAGTCATTCAATCAAATAGCACATTCTACCAGATGACTGCGACATAGGTATATAATTATTATGTCAAAAGCCGCTAACGTCAAACAAAACAAAATAAATTCGAAATGTGACATGCTAGCCGCGGATAGATCATAGAAAATATATCACTAGTGAATATTTCAATTTAATCGTGATATAATATTATGATATATCTAGACATAAATGTATTATGCATACAATAAATAACGTAAATAATATTTATTTGTTTTGTAAATTTTAAATTCAACTGAAAATATAATCGTGTCAGATATTATTGCCTCCTAGGCGACGTCACATATTTATGCTGTGAGAGGTTATCACAATTATTTGCTGTACATTTTCGTCACATAATTTTGATGCCACTTTATTATGCTGCCTACTAATGTCAGATATTTTTGCTGTATACGGGCTGACAGATATTATTGAATTTGTTCTATAGTCCTTTCCACCTAAGATGATTTCTGTGACACATCGATTTTTGACACGTGTAGAGATGTCTTTATTGAAATCGTATCAATTGTTTCCGATAATCGATAATATTTTATATGGAAATGAAATCGATTTGAATAAAGTACCAAAATTAGTTTTTTCGGCATTTCGCCAACAATTAACTAAGGAAACTTAGCAAACAACAGCAAAAAAAAAGTCAACAATAACAATTAGTAACAATAACAGAATACCACGTAAAATATCAATACATATAAAAATGCAACTTGTATACAAGGCTGACGCACTCGTACAGACGATTGACTCGATTGTCAAACGATCACAAGATGAGCGCCGATTATATGTTTTCCAACTCTGATTTTTCAACGATCCATTTCATGTACACGAATTGCGTAGGTATTATATTTTTGTGTTATTTTATTTTATTTTTCATTATAATAAACTAAACAATACTGTTTTTGATTTATAAGCTTAAGATGTTTCATTTTTATATTTTTGGTAATAATGCCGCCATAAAATAAAAATACTATGCACTAAAATTATTTTGGCGTTTTAAACATAAAATACGTAATTCGGAACACGACGAAGTGTCACAGGAATCATCCTACGTGAAAAGGACTATAGTGACAGATATTTTTGCACATCGCCCCCTAGGCATATATTATTGCTCGTGACTGTACTTATGTATGCATATATGTATAACGTATCTATATGGTACATACTAATTTTTGTAATGCACGACACAGTCAAGGACGGAAAGCTATGATAAGTAGACAAATAAACATTTTAAGGAGCACTGATTCATCATCATTTTTTTATAAGTAACACAGATAATAGTTACTTATTAGTAGTAGTATTACTTTAGGTAATTATTAGTTAGTTGAACAATGAACCGAACCGAAAGGAATTTTTCAAATCGGACCAGTAGTTCCCGAGATTGGCGCGTTCAAACAAGCAAACAAACACTTCAGATTTATAATATAAGTATAGATTACCAAATAGGTAAGTAGCGAATGATTAATTCATAATTGACTCAGTAATATCACAGTAATATCTAGAATAAATAATGTTATACCGTATACGCGCTGTTATCAATGACCCATGTAAATATATTGCATAGACACTCAATGCACGGAATAAACATTTATTCCAAGAACATTCTTGATGATAGTTTTATCAAACGAATAACTGCTATTCGAGTCATTGCACTTTTATTCTTATTTGGGTTATAAAGTTTTCTCTTCTTTTTGTTTGTTAAAAGGGAATTAACTAATTTATAGGACCTATGCATATGTTTAAAGACGTCTTAGGAAATTAACGCACACGTGAAATGATTTACATAAATATGGGAAATACAAACGTAAAATTTGGTCGTAGTTAAAACCTCTTTATTCCTGAATGATTAAGGTTCAATTTTATATATTCAGATTCTCACATCTCTCTTGGCTTCTCAAAGTACTTGTTCTCATATTACGCCGCTATCGATGACGTTACGTTAAAAAGATTGCAGTTTTTTTGTGTCTAGGTCAAATCAAGGTCAACAACATGACTTTGTATTGACCTACACAGTACACTCATATAAGTTTGTACTTATGCGAAGTGTAATATATTTGCCTATATCAAATATGCATTACTTAGGTATTCACTCTTCAAAAAAAATCACACATCCAATCTATGTACAAATTTGTAGTTGTCAAGCTTTCTGTGTTTTATCTGATGACAAATTAAATAGGTAAGTACTAGCTGGTCCCGCGACTTCTTCTGTGTGGAAAAATAAACATCAACCCTTCGTACATCAGCTATCTGCCAGTGAAAGTTATAAGTAAATGTCTTCAAAATCTATTCAGCCGTTACTGATATTAACCGGAACAAACTAACAGGCAGACACAAAATTGTATTATAGAATAGGTACTTGTCATAAATAACTTTACATATTATTGTTATTCTTGAAATTGACCATTTAACAATATTTCAGATCGCTAGTATTCCTGTTCGTGTGCATGCGGAGTTCGATAAGGCTACACAATCGTATGTTCAGCAACATTCTCGCAGCGACGATGCGTTTCTTCGACACGAACCCGTCGGGACGAATCCTAAATCGATTCTCGAAAGACATGGGCGTGGTGGACGAAACAATGCCCAAAATGTTCTTGGACAGTATTCAAGTGAGTGATAAACTATTATAATAAATTTTTCAATATATGTAAAGTGAATGATATTATAAATAAAAAAATGTGTGAGTCAAAAACGGCACATTATCAACTACGTACTACATGATTAAGTCGTCAAAGTGACTAATGTGTGTAATACAAGTCAATAACTGCGTTAAAAACAACCGACTTCAAACATGCACTTGCAACATTTACAAATACCCACAGACAAAAATGCTCATAAAATAAAAACTACTGGGCCTATCCGAATAAAATTTTTATGGGACCAATTCGACACCATCCCGCATCGAACAAAAAATCGTAATCACGTAAATCGGTCCAGAAACCTCGGAGTAATCGGTGTACATACATAAAAAAAAAAAAATAAACATACCGGCCGAATTGATAACCTCCTCCTTTTTTTGAAGTCGGTTAAAAATGTGGCTAATTGGCCACTGTGCCACTCCCGGTGCGAAGCTCTAATAACCTATCTACAACGTTTTACTTATAGTATTAGTATTATTGCCTAAAAGCTATTTATGTAAAAGAGAGAGAAGTAGATAATACCCCATATATACTTAACGACACATGATTACATAAAATAAACATTCAGATAATTCTATTCTCGTGCCAAGGTCATGGAAAATTATGATTTTGCAGGTATTCATGGTAATGGCGGGTATAATTATTATGGTGGCCATTGTTAGTCCGTACATGTTGTTAACAACGATAATCTGCGGCATTTTAATGTACGTATGGACTCTAGTATACCTCGCTACAGCTCAAGCTATAAAAAGGTAAGTGAAATAAACTCTCAATAAAAGATAAAAAAATATCTAAGTACCTACTTAGTTGATCCGGTGCAAACTAACAATAACATTCTACTTTATGATTAACCTATATCTTGTGTACTTATGTTTATAGCAAGATCTTTGTCCGTATAAAAATGTCGGAGCTAAAGCCTTCTTATCTCAATAAAATATGCGAATAAAGTTTACAAACACAACATTTAAATATTTACAATTAGCACTTAGCTCATTTTACGACCAGATCTAGTGCACAATAAGCCGAGCGCAAACGGCTTTATGATAATTTAAATACAATGAATAATCTTCTTAATTAGATGCTATATAAGTTGTTCCGTATCTACGACACTATTCAAATTAGCACTGAAATAAGGATTAGAATAATATAACTAATAATTATGGAGGAAATTTTCCAAATATTATAATTATGTAACTAGGTGTATTATGTAGCCAATTTATAAAAATTCCGCGACGATTTGTCTTAAAACCATTATGATAAAAGATTCCTTTACCTTCACCTATATTTAATATTGTTAATCTAGGTTATGTATAGATAAGATACGAAGATGGCACGCATATTCAGTATTAATATTGTTGCCTGTGTGCCCTAACATCCTATAAATATATTTATTACATTCTGTGAAATGCAAAGAGATAATGAGGTTATCTATGTGCCGAATAGCAAAAAAACAACTTTGTCAAGACAAACAAACAAATTTTGCAAGGAGAGTAAACAAACATAAATGATGTGCCATGATGACTCAAAGCAGTACTAATTCAATTCAATAACTATTATCTATTTATTTTAATCTCACATCATCATAAGTGAGTTTTCACTTATGATGATGTGTGTAAGTTTTTACAAAGCCAAAAAAGCCCTTTTTTGTGTTTTTTTTTTACCAAACAGTACATAACTCTAACTAGTTTAAATAATAATAAATATAATAAATAAATATTACCTTCTAGAATCTAGTGTTTAAAAGAAATTTAGCAAAACAAAAAGAAACATTTATATTTAAATCCCACAGGATGTAGTGCGTGATGATGACATAACTCTTAGACCTTATTAAATAAATTTAGCAAAAGCAAAAAGAAACATTTATTTAAATCAAACAGGGTGGAAGGTGTGACCCGTAGTCCCGTGTTCTCGCACGTGTCGGCGAGCATGGCGGGGCTCGCTACAGTACGGGCGTGCAACGCACAAGACATGCTGCGTATACAGTTCGATGATAAACAAGATGTTCATACTGCTTCTTGGTATGTGATTTTTTAGTTCTTTTTTATGTTCATAGAAAGTTTATTGTTGCTAACTAGATAGTATGTTAGCCTATTTGTGACAAATGATAAATTGCAAGATAAAAGTGTTTTGAAAAAATATTTATTGATACTTGACATAGTTAACTCTAGAAAGTAAGATAAAAGATGATAAACCAATAACTATCGGAAGAAAAACACTCTGGTGTACGTTTGATAAAATTTTTGAGATCGATCATTTTTCTAGGGCAGACTGTCAAAATAATATTTCGCGCATGTAGGTTAAGAGTTTCCAAACTCATAGCTTTTAATTTTTTTCTCAGGTACTTATCACTTATCACCAATACAACTTTCGCGATTTATTTGAGTTTGATATCAGCGGGGTATGTGGTTGTTGTTGCCTATACTTTCCTGTTATGCGATGACGGTAAGGAAAACAAAATTTTTAATTTTTTTTAAGTGGGGAAATCTTGTTTAGGTTCCCCAGAAAAGAGCCGTGGGTTATGTGGGATTATACCGATTAAAACCTTAACGTGTACTAACGATGCGGGAAAATTGAAATACATAGATTGTTTGTTAAAATATAGCAAAAAATAAAAATACATATAAGATAAATTATTTTCAGCCACAACAAAATCTGGAAATGTCGGTCTGGCTCTCAGTCAAGGTTTAATTCTTGTAAACATGATGCAACACGGCATTAAACAAACAACTGAAGCGATATCACAAATGATAAGCGTGGAGCGAGTCATTCAATACACGAAGCTGCCTTTGGAGAAGTTGGAAGGGGTTTCCCCGCCAAAGGAATGGCCGCAACGAGCAAGACTAGTTTTTAAAGATCTATATTTACGATATGATGCGGAAAGCGAACCTGTGCTGAAGAATTTGAATATCGTCATTGAGAGTGGATGGAAGGTATGCAATAACAATTATCTTGGTCTTGTTGCCGGCACGTAATGTGTGTGTAGAGCAGTGGTGGCTCAGTGGTGAGACCTCGGACTTCGAATCGATAAGTCCGTGGTTCGAGACCAGGCTAGCGCGCAGGAAATAAATTGATTTTTCAATTTATCTGCGCATGTTGTAACATCACCACTGCTCGAACGGTGAAGGAAAACATCGTGAGGAAACCGACATGTCGAAGAATTAAAAAGTTCGACGACATGTGTCATCCGCCAACCCGCACTTGGCCAGCGTGGTGGATTATGGCCTGTACCCTCATAGGAGGCCCGTGTCCCAGCAGTGGGAACGTATATGGGCTGATGATGATGATGATGATGATGAATGTGCCCACTTTTTAACGTTGTGGGTTCCCCCACCACGCTACTTTTTGTTCAAGAAGTTTGCCGGGCGCTATTTGTATTAATAATGTGAGTTGTGGCTTTCCTAAAACCGCTTCAGGTATTTTTACTTGGAACAAACTCCAAGTTTAGTAGTGCTAGACTTCATTCAAATTCTCGGAAAATTGCATATGTAGGTATCGAATTTATATTTTTTTGGTTTTTATGGCATTCAAATGCTTTATAAATATAAATTTATAAAGAATAGAAAAAATTCGATCACGAGGCGGGACTTGAACCCGCATCCTTCGCGCCATTCCGGGGCGGATGCCTCACCAACTCAGCCACTCGTGACCCGCCTGAGTAATCGAATTTATTCTATTCTTTCAGTTTTATGTGTCTTAAGGGACACACCGCGCGCCATCTATTGAGATGATTTAACAACCATCTCAACCAACATGAAGCACTTTTCAGTGAATACAACATTGTAACGATGGAACACGACCTTTTCTTGAATTTATATTTTTTTGGTTTTTATGGCATTCAAATGCTTTATAATAATATTATAAATTTATATATGTAGGTATCTCCACTTAATTCATAAGCTCGAATAAAATTTTGTTAAAACACGATTGTGTATGATATAGTTGATCGAAATTATACCTATTATGGACAAAATTATTTTAGGTTGGTGTAGTTGGACGCACTGGTGCGGGCAAGTCGTCGCTCATAGCGGCTCTGTTCCGCCTGGCTCCTATCGATGGCCACATCTTTATCGACGATTTGGACACGGGAGACATCGCTTTGAAGGTATTATTTTATTACTTTACTTTTATACATTGTCAAAAAAACGTATTTACCTATTTAACATGTGAAAATATAATATTGATGTCGAAATTGTTTGAATATGGTAATTGGTCCAGTTTCAAGCGACGATTTTAAAAATTTCCCATATTTTTAATAAAAATAAATCCCATGAATACTATCGGCGTAGTAACTAGTTAGTTACAATATGTCCACCAGGTCACCTTGTAGGTAATCTAAATCTTTTAGTACCTAAAAGTATGTATGTTTCTTTATTTGTATCTTACATTTTTATTTTTCAGCAATTACGTTCAAAAATATCGATTATCCCGCAAGAACCAGTCCTGTTTTCAGCCAGCTTGCGTTATAACTTGGATCCTTTCGACAAATACACCGATGCTGACATCTGGAAAGCCTTAGAACAGGTATGTCTAATAGTTCTATTCATTGTAAAACAATTGCATTATATGAAAATAGTATTGTAAATTCATAATAATGACAAAAGCTATAATTATCATAATAATGATTTCCTATAAGTGAGATATAAGTAGCTAGTAGCTACTCGGTTTGGATTTATGAGGTAGAATATTCTTGCGATAATTATTATATTACCTACACCATGAAACCTTATTACTTATCCTTATAAATTCCCATCCTTTCTTTCGACAAGTCCTATACTCACAATAAATAATTGCCTGGTTTGAATTTAAAAGAAAACACGTCATAAGAATGTGATTATTGGGTCATAAAATAGCAAGATAGGGTTATTTATGGCATCAAGTCGGGCAAATGCTCTCATCATCCTAAAATATTATCTGTCACATTAATTAATAAAAAATATAAATATCCTATCTATAACAATAAATTTTATTGCTGTTGATGACCTTAAAGCCTCGTATTCACGGTAAACATACCTATCTTAAGCAAAAGTTGAATAACAATATTGCTGAAACCTTTGTTCAAATGTTAACGCTCCTCAGGCGGGACCATTTCATCATACGTTATCAATTCTGAACACATTTGAACAATGCCATTATAAGTTAAACGCGTATATAGATTACTATCACAAAATTCAATATTTAAAAACGGCACAATAAACGCAAATAGTGAATTCAAGTTTCGTGAGCGAAAAACATACAGTGGTAGGTAAAATGTGGGTAATAATAAGCAAAATAACTTAATAAGCCAAATTTCGAATTCGTGCCACTTCCCCCATCTTTTTACTCATAATATCATTGCACAAAAACATATTGTTGACAGCAATTCTGAAACATTGTTGATTCAATTTTTTGCTAAAAAAAATATTATGTTTACAGCTATGAATCCTACATATACATATTATTTAATATAAATGCGAAAGTTTGAAGATGGATGGATGTTTGTTACTCTTTCACGCAAATACTACTGAACCGATTACAATGAAATCTGGCAAGTAGCTGAAAACGTAGGCTACGTTTTATCCCGGAAATTCCACAGGAACGGGAACTCTGCCGTTTATTCTTTGAAAGTCTTTTACAAATCACATAAAATAAGTATAAAACATTGTCAGGTGGAGTTAAAGCACAGTGTGACGTCACTAACGTCAGGCGTAGAGGCGGGCGGGTCGAACTTCAGCGCGGGCCAGCGCCAGCTGCTGTGCCTCGCGCGCGCTGCGCTCGCCAACAACAAGCTGATGGTGCTCGATGAGGCCACCGCTAATGTTGATCCCAAGTACGTATGCGTGTAGGATAGATGTACGTTTTAACCGACTACAAAAAATGGAGGAGGTTATCAATTCGGCCGGAGTTTTTTTTTTTAGGTACCTATGTACACCGATTACTCCGAGGTTTCTGAACCGATTTACATGATGCTTTTTTCGTTCGATGCGGGATGGTGTCGAATTGGTAATAATTATCGTTTTTTTTTTACAGCACTGATGCTTTGATTCAGAAATCGATACGTAAGCATTTTAAAGACTGTACCGTGGTTACTGTCGCTCATCGATTGCACACTGTTGCAGACTCCGACCGTGTTGTGGTAAGTTTAAAATTAATTTAAGTAACTACTTTACTAAAATTGATTAGTAGCTTTTTATGGATATTTTTTCTTAGAAAATTCTTTAAATATTCTTAGGGTTCATACGCACTATGCGGGTAGCCGTCCGGCGGACCGCAGGATGCGGTTGCGAATGCGGCCAGCCGGACGGCTACCCGCATAGTGCGGTTGAAGAACCGTTGCGATTTGCGGTCATGTCGATTCATTTCAAAGATGGAAATGGAAGAAGTTGCAGCTATTTACTACATTTACACACGTTACGTATAGAAGAAAAGCAAAGAAAGAAGTACTGGGTGCATCCTTATTTGCAAACACGAGATGAGAGCAAGCATTTTGCAACCACGTGCACACACTCACTCAATGGCGGGCAGCCGCAGACTGAACCGCACAGTGCGTATAGCAACCGTCCGGCTGGCCGTCACTCGGGCCGCAGCTCTCCGAGCAACCGGAGCGGTCTGCGGGTAGCCGCATCGCAGTGCGCATAGAAATGAATATTACGTACATAATTGTGCTTGCGGTCAGCCGGACGGCTACCCGCAACGCGGCTACCCGCATAGTGCGTATGAACCCTTAAACTTGTTATTAACATTGAATGAAAGTTTATGTACATAAATTATAGAAATTTATGCAAGATTAGAATATTATCTACAATCTACATAATGCTTTTTAATCATTACAATCCAATAATTACTCTGTTAACATTAAACAGGTCATGGAAGCAGGGCAAATAGTGGAATGTGGCCATCCACACGACCTATTGCAAAAAGAAGATGGCTATTTCACTAAAATGGTGAAACAACTTGGAGCGGCTTCAGAACACAGCCTGCGGGAGGTTGCACACAATGCATACTTACAACACATCAAATATGTGGACGCTGATGATCAGCAAACATAGTGTATAAAATCTTAATATTTAAATTTACAATATGTTACCATGTTTTAAACTCTTGTGTTCCCGACCCTTGATCCTTCCTTTTTCTTAAATCCCAAATCCAGTGTTATGTAAGCAATACATATGTAGGGCCTATATGTATAAGCAGTGCAATGCATTACGTATTTGTTGAATTTGCTTTCTACAAAGTTAAAGCTACTTAAGAATAGTGACAAATAATACTGGGTATTAGAATTAACCAGTCAATTTTATTTTTGAGATTATTTTTTTGTACAATGTACAAGCATATACGCATAATTTGTAAAATGAAAGCGATATGTCATACGATAAACACATTGTTAATGTAGTAATGTAAGTACAAAATTCAGAGCTACTTAATGCTTCAAGGACCAAGATATTTTACTTTGTCACAATACTTCTATTAGATGTAATTTAGTACCTATGTACATTTGTTAAGGAAACTTTAGTTATAAACTATACTATTACTATTATATACTCTTTCTAAATATAGATAAATGTTTGCAAGTTCTATTAAACTGCCACTATAGGTATATTTTAATGTAAAAATGGATGCTAATTGAGACTTAATTGTGCCTCTTACTATGAAACAAAGTTAAGTACTTATTTATTTTTAAATATTTTATTATAAAAGACTACTTTGTGCTATGAGATAGAAATATTATTTATGGAATAACAAAGAATTGATGTCAAAATAAAATAAAATGAAACCCACCAATTTGAATTTTTATTTAATTTTTTGAGTAAATTTATAAATAACCCTTTTTGTAATTACCCAAATGCACTGTAAAGTATTTAAACATTTTTGATTCATTATTTCATTAAAAAAGTGATTACTTAGTAAAAATATTTATATTACTATTTATATTCACATTTCAAAATACAAAGTGGAATCTTACCCTTAGAAACATTTTATATCGAAAATAAAGATTAATTCAGCCTTTACAATAGTTTGCTATAAAAAAATGGTTATTACTTTTTAGTTTTTACATTAGACAAAAAGCTAAAATTATTTTATAAATCATAATTTCTCATATACATTTACTGTGATCAGTAAATATAGAGTTCTCTTCTAAATAAATATAAATTCACTTCAAACTAATTGAACTTTGCCATTTTTTACCAAATCGGCTATAAATTTATATTGCAAAATATGCTGCGAGCCCTCTGAAACAAGAATGATTAATTATAATTAGTGTTGTTATAATAAATTTTAAATATTAATTATAAAACTTTTAGAGGACATATTAAAGTTACTGAAATTTATAGGTACTAATATTATAAAGCTGAAGAGTTTGTTTGTTTGCTTGATTGTTTGTTTGTTTGTTTGAACGCGCTAATCAGGGGAACTACTGGTGCGATTTGAAAAATTCTTTCAGTGTTAGATGGCCCATTTATCGAGGAAGGCTATAGGTATAGGCTATATATCATCACGCTAAGACCAACAGGAGCGGTGCAATGCGGCTGAAACCGCGGGGAACAGGTAGGTAGTGTTCAATAAAATTATTCCTCAGTTACTTAAAATAAAAAAGGTACAAATGAAACTTACCTTCTAAATCAATTTCTTCATCTTGATCACCAAATAAATCTTCTAAAACTATACCATTTACAGTTTCATTTGCTTTCAAAAATACATGAGATTGTAAATTTGGCATTATTGCCATTTTATTCATTTCAAAAGTTTGCATATTACTTGGTACACTATTTAGGACTGTTTGTTTTAAATGCTGTTCCATGTTGAGTAAATATTCCTGAGCATACCTATATTCAGACGAAGTCAAGTAATTGGTACCAGACTCAATTCTTTGTTTCTCTTCATTTACAATTGTGATACAGTATTTTTCTATTTTATCTAATCTAGTTTTGAGGTAATTGCAAATCATATACTTTATCCGGTTTAATTCCATTTTGTGTATCGAAGCCCGAAGGTCTGTTTTTGGTAGTTTGTTTATATTACGCTCCATGTGCTGTATTTGACCTAACATACATTCTACCATATCATTACGATGCGGGAGTATTTCCGGAGAAAGTCGTTCATTTTGCCAGCTACTTTGTAATGTTTTTAATACAGTTTCAGCCGTTATCTCTTCTTCTTCGTCACTTAAATCTATTTCTTCTGTATCCATTTGATGAATTAGTTTTTTACTCAAAATGAAGTAGTTTTCTATAACATATCACTTTTTAAAGCTTTGATAGATCACGATACGAATGTAAATTAAATATTTTACATTTAAATAAAAATTAAAGTAATAGGTATGTAAGTAGGTATTTCAAAGTTTTCAACTATAAAATAAACAAGTAATTATCTTCAACTTTCAAACAAGCTGACCAAGCTGACACTTGACAGTTGATTGTTAAAATAATGACATTTGAATCTGACATTTACGATTATTATTATTTCAGCAGAAAATAATTAAAGAACAGATAATAAGGTTCTTCCTATTCTCTGTGGCAATGGGTACCTAGAAAGTAATATATACTATATATGAGATAACACTCGCAGGCGTTTCCCCTTTTGCCGAGGTATAAGATTATTCGAGTCGAAAAATCTTATGCTTTCATAAAAACTACTTGCGTAATCGATTACAACCACTCTGCGTATTCGTAAAACATCGAAAGGACGTCTGCGAGTGCTCCGCTAAAAAATCCGTTTTGCACTGTCAAATCTTGGAGAAGCAATTCAAACATGTCGAATATTAAAAAAGATGGAATAACCCTTCATTTGTGTATATTTTTTTATTTTTTTAACGTACATTTCTAATTAAATGCAATTTCTAATAATCGTCGATGTATCGTTTAGCGATATGATCAAGACAAATAATCGAGTCATGTTTACTCGTTCATTGATGCGGCCCCACGAGACTATCATGGAAAGAAAATATACAAATTTAATCTTTATAAACTAAGAGATAAAGTTGAATTTAAAACGCGATAATGAACCGCATTCCTAACGAGACTATCTTTTAAAGAAATACAAATTTAATCTTTATGAATTAAGCGATAAAGTTGAATTTAGACCGCGATATTGAACCGCACTCCCCACAAGACAACTTGGAATGAAATACAAATTTAATCTTTATGAACTTAGGCATAGAGTTAAATTTAAAAACTCGTCGCTTAAAAGGTCGTATTTTTACGACTTTCGTGTCACAAATTATTTTTGTGAATGTGTGATGGTATTTCAATAGTGTGAGTTACCCTCCCCGCACCAAAATCAGCAGAAAGTTTAGTTACTAGAACATTTGCCAGCGTACTCCATCCATTACTTAATGATCTAAGTGTGGATCTAAGCTTCCACGGTACCTAGCACAAAACATATGAAAGACCTCTTTTATATGTTCTGTCATCTGTGGTACCTAGCATACGAATGGTCGCTAGCTTTATTCAATTATACTAGCATTCATGCATGCTTCGGTCGTTGGTAATTTCGAAAATGTCTTTTACTCACACTCGCACGAATACACAAACCCACAAGTGTAGGAGAGGGTAGGTGTAGGATGGAGGACCACATTTGAAAATGTTATAGATTTCTCTAATTTTCTCTATTTTCGCAGCTGTGTCGGAGCCGATTAATCACATCAAAGCTCGTGAACCTCAGTCCTTCTCGTACTTAGTTCTCGTAGTCTCCTACATATTCGTGGGACCTATTCGCTGTAGTGGCTGGGACCTTGCTGGGACATATTCACTGTAGAGGTATTGTATTAAACTCACAAGTAGGATCCTACAGAGGTTTGCCTTTTTCTAATTCGTGACCTCTTCCGTGTAATTTATTTGAACCTATTTTCAGTCATGGATGATGGTAGTTATTCACATATAAAAAATGGAATGGAATTGTGGGAATAGAATTGTTACGTAAGTAATATAAATTTCGGAATGATGGAAATGCTCATCTAGGAATGAGAATATGTTTTAATGCGGCAATCAGTAGCCACTATCTATAGTCTCCTAACTGCTTGAAATGCAAGCAGAGTAGGTATGCAAACCAATTTGCAAATTCGATAACTTTGCGTATGAATGTTTGTGGTCCCTTCACATGTGTGCAAATACATACCTATTATAATATTATAGAACAGTCTGTTGAAAAGTTATGTTGGTCAAATTGTGTTCTTAGAAGACGTAACTAACTAACTATGAAATTAATTATTAATGTTTTTGATGCTGTTTAGACTTTAGGGTGGATTAGAAGTAGGCGGGCCAGGGGTTAGATGGTTTGTGAGTTCGCCACCCTTGTTTGCTTACAATAATTTAGTAGCCCAGGTAAGGACCCAGGTATAGCTAAGATTTTAATCCTTCTTAATAGCAAACGAAAAAAAAATCGATCAATTTATGAGGGAATTTTATTTAAAATTCACTCATTCACGAAAAAAACAAACATTAAACTTAGTAGTTATTAATAGTTGGGTATAAAAATATTATTATATAGGTACCTATAACTAAGCTACATAATAACATAAGCTTAAAATCTATTCCTAAATAATTAATTTATACTAAAATTTAAACATAGCAAATGAAGTTTAATAAATCTGGAATGTACGCTCTACCTACTCAATAATATTAAATAACTAAAATTTATTGTCACTTTTATCGTCAGCCAACAATTCTGAAAAGTCTATTTCACTATCATCGTTTTCATGTTTCTTTATATTAATATTTTGTTTGACTAAGATGGGCTGCCGTTGGTTATTAATAGCTATTTGGTTTTCACTTTCGTCCAGTATTGAACTACCTAAGCTTGTATTACTACCACCAAGGCTCGTTCGCACCATTGGAGTTGGTAGCAAATTAACACTGCCTGCTAAAGCCGTACTGGGTGTTTGAATCCTTCTTGACATCTGCGATTCGATCGCTTGCTTAAGTTCAGCTATTTTTGGACTTGTGCGAGCGGTAACTTGAATGGTTGATTTTTTGGGGGGCTCATTTTCTATGCTGAAAAATATAACAAAACTTTACTATAACCCGAGACATGCTTGCATGCCATAGCATGGTGTAAACTTTATATAATTTTTTAAATAATATTTTCAATCGACTATAGTTATATTTTTTCACATTTAAACTCATTATTTTGGCCCTCTTCACAAAGGGCAGCGTTGGGCGAGTAGAGACAATCACGATAGTGTAGAATGCCATAATATGAACAGCAACAGCCGTCAATTAGATGGTAATTCATAATCGCCGTAATGGCGGCAAACATCGACGATCATTTGTTCGGCCTACGCTGCCCATTGTGAAGAGCGCCCCATCAAACTTCATGGGCCATGTACACAGTAAGAGCAAAACAAAACTGTTTTTTTTTAGTTTATGATCATATTAAATCCACGTCGAAACTTCTATATGAATAAATTACCTTGAAGGATCCCATTCTTCTGTGTCTAAATTTATGATACCCAATGAATAATTTTCATTCCCATCACTTTTTTCAGCTAAGCTTTGTGAAGGAGTAGCACTCACAGATTTCATTTGAATTGCATCCATATCAAATAGCACCTTTTTCTTGTTCAATGAAGATGTGGAAGAAGCATTTTTCAAAACGCCTTTCGTTTGTTTTGGGCTGATATTTTCTTCAGAAAAAGCTTTTCTAGGCGTTGTGTCAACGAGCGACTCGATATCGTCACTGCTATTGTCTCGTGAAACTTTAAAGTGTATATTTTGGGTTATTTTACTATTTTTTGATTCAAAGCTTTTAATATTATAGCTTGTGTCAAAATCTTTTGATATACGTTTAAAATTTGAATCATTCGGTTTACGAAGAGGTGATTTAACTAGATCATCAATAGATTCTAATGCACGGTCATACAATTTAGTTGCTCCATTATTAATTTCTGATTCGGATTCGTTTGATGATTCAGTTTGATTTTGTAAGTACTTTTTAGAAGACATATCTTTCTTAGCCCGGCGCATTTTCGTTACTTTATCCTGACTTGAGCGATGTGGTGATGGTGTAGGCGTTACTTCTTTTGAATTAATAATACTAGATCGCCCGGAGGTCGGTGATTTGTCTAACATCGCATTTTTATAATGGCTATTTGCATCATTTTTTTTAAATTTTTCAGTCGGTTTCACTAAAGACAATGCCTTTGTTTTTACATTAGATAGAACTGAAGTTAAACTGAATAATTTAGAGGCTTTGCTAGGAGAAACATCTATTGTTTCATTTTTTTGAACATGACGCACCGTACTTATAGTATTTGCATCTAAATGAGCTTGTATTGAATGATAAATTTTCTCCCTTGATGGATATTTCTGTAAAATATTAATTATTATTCTTTAATATCAACTTAAAAAAATAAAAAAACTTATTTAAGGCATTTACATGAGTAAAAAGGATTTCATTACTAGTTAGTAGTTAACTGTTTCTACAAAATACCTATATATTGTTTTCCAAACCTTGACTTTTACTTCCTGGAGTTTTTGCAATAAATGCCGTTGCTTTTGAAATGTACTTTTCGGTAGTCTATTCTTCAAAGGGTCCACTCCAAGCTGCACCAAGCGTTGATTAACTTCTTCCGTAATTTTCGCTCTAACAACTTTTACGGGACTGCAATTTTTTTTAATTTGTATTATTTTTTTGGATTGTATTTATAGCATACTAGGTTTCCGTCCGCGGCTTCGCCCGCGCAGTCAAAGAAAAACCCGCATAGTTCCCGTTCCCGTGGGATTTCCGGGATTGCGTCATTTTCCCGGGATAAAAAGTAGCCTATGTCCTTTCTCGGGTATCAAAATATCTCCATACCAAATTTCATGAAAATTGGTTCAGTAGTTTAGGCGTGATTGAGTAACAGACAGACAGACAGAGTTACTTTCGCATTATAAATGCGAAAGTAACTCTTAACAATTAACAATTACCTATAAGTATCGATTAGATGACTTTTTCGAGTACCTAGTGCTAAGTAATTAAAGTACCCTGTAGATTGATTACATAATATATATACTACTAGATAAATATGGCATGCTCAATAATTTCTATTGTATCTTATAGTATATTTTATATCGAGTGTATATTTAAAAAAAAGATGTCATTACCTGACGGGTAAAGTTACTGGTCCATTCTGCAGTTTTTTCGATGACGATTTAACCTTTTTGTTTCCTTTTTTCTTTACGAAACCAGTGGTGGCTTTTTGCGGTTGCTGTTTATCTACCAATTGAATATTTTTATTTGAAAGGAACTTATACTCTCGGTGTTTGTCAAAACTATTAAAGTTTAAAACTTCTTTCTTCTTTGTTCCAACAATCATATTAGTCTTTTGCTCAACTATATCATTGCTTTCTTCACTAACTGTTGATTGATCTGATGTACTCGATTGTTCCAAAGAAAGTAATTCTTGAGCCTTTTTCTGCAACTTTTCAAGTGTCATCCTATCCGCTGTAGGATAACCCTTATCCAAATTATCCTTTTTAATTTGAACATTTTTATTTTTATCTATGCATACCTTAAATCACACAAATTATATTAAATACTATCTTTCCACCCGCAGCTTCGCCCGCACAGTCAAAGAAAAACCCGCATAGTTCCCGTTCCCGTGGGATTTCCGGAATAAAACCTATCCTATTTCCCGGGGTAAAAAGTAGCCTATGTCCTTTCTCGGGTATCAAAATATCTCTATACCAAATTTCATGCAAATTGGTTCAGTAGTTAAGGCGCGATTGAGTAACAGACAGACAGACAGAGTTACTTTCGCATTTATAATATTATTATAGTATTAATCATATTAAATATTACACTATAAATAATGAAACTTTAAAATTATATTATGTACTTACTACCTATGTGTTTATAATATGTATAGTACCTATCAAAGAAATACATAATACGTAGTACGTATTGATAAAAAAATTATCAACAACGAGAATACGATTGTACCTAGTTTATTAACTTACAGGTTTTATTTCTTCAACTTTTTTATCTTGTTTCACTATCTTACGTTGTTGATTTAATAATTGCTGTAATTGCTCCGCTTTGTCTCTTTCTTCATTTGCGATTGCTTTATATTCTTGAACATCTTTAGCCATTTCATTTAATTTTTGTAACAGTGACCTACATTCAGTCGATTGCATTTCAACTTTTTTCGCCCATTCTGATATTTGAGCTTCTATTTCTTTTTTCCTCTCAGCTTCCATATTTTCTTTTAGAGACTTCTGTAAATTTTGAGAATTAATCTCAAAAAATATTAAAACTAAAATGACAAAAACCCACTTTACACTGGTAAAGTTGATAAAATGAGACATAGCGTATAGAATATGATGGGAAGTTGACCAGAAACGCTTATAAATTAACATCTTTTTTTTTTCTTGCTTTTAGATAAAATAAAGAACAAACTTACCGAATTAATTAATTCCTGCTTTAAAGATAATAACTCAGCCCCTTGCTGTTTAATAGTGGCTTGTAATTTTTCTATAAGCTTGTTATCATTCTCTATTTGATTACTATTTTTATTTTCTTTGTTAGCATCAATAATTTGCAATATTTGTGTTCTTAACAAATTTAGTTCTTGGTTATATTTATCAAATTCTTGTGTTTTCCACTGTTCCATTTTAACCGTTTCTAGTTCTGGGTCTTGTGTAAGAACTTCTGCGTCTTTCATTTCTTTTACAGGAGGGTCTTGCTTTTTACCGTCAAACGAATTACTTTTGACTACTTCTTCGTTGTCCTTAAATTTGTGTTTTTCTGCGATAAGGTTTTCCATTTCTTTTAATTTTATTTTCAAATCCTCAATCTCATTAAGTAATTTGCTATTTTCATTTGAATTTATTTGCGTTAAGTTTTCTTCACTTGGGACGTCTTTTTCTGGAATTTCTGTTATGTTCGGATGCCGTCTTGAAATATGACTTTTTAAATAAAGTTGGTTTAAAAATACTTTGTCACAGAATTTGCATTTGTTGTGCTGCAAGGTATCTAAATGAGGGGCAGAATGAAATATATCGCTTTGGTTTTTTAACGTATTGAGAATCATAGTAGCTATATTTTCATTCCCGTATGGTAACGGAGTGCGTATCACATGTTTAGATTTTCTTTTTAGCCGTCGTATATCTTCTTCTTTTTCTCGTAAACTTCGTTTATTCGTATCTAGTTCCTGAAAATAAGCACCAATTAAAATTATATAACACAAAAACCTACCTATATCTCTCAGTAGATCGAGATACCTAATAAGTAGTTAAGTATAGCATTCGCATTATTAATAGATATTATATTTTGGAAACTAATGAAAGAAAAAATCTCAAAGCCTGTGGTTCATTAAAAAAAATACATGTTTTTTGTAATTCTTACTGTTGTTAATTAATTATTAAATAAATTTAGGCAACTACAAAAGAGAAGAATCCTGTATTTCAGTTTTCAGCACTATCACCGCTGAGTTACATTAGATATTCTATTTAAACATATTTCATATATTATATATTAGTTTAATTTAATCATATAAAAAAAACCTGGGCTAGTGATGTAACTTCTTCACGTAATACATAAACACTACGATCCAAATAATGTCGGCAAAACTGCTGATATTCAACTGCTAGCTGAGCTAGCCGAAATATTTTGACAACTCCTTCATCCAGGATCCGTACATCGAATTCTGACTCCAAAACACAGTCCAGTATCTAAAATCGTTTATTTGCCAAATTATTAATTTGTCAATAAATATTGATATAACTTTTCATGTTCATAAACATAGTGGTTTATCTGATTTAATCTGATAAAATCTGCAGTTCATCTGTTAAAACTACGATGTCTTAAAGCATTATTAAATAAAGTCTGAGAATGTTTAGGACAAAGTTACCACTTTGTCCTAAAGCAGGGGGTTGTTACCACAAACCCCTGGTTAAATGCACGAAGAAGTACTTACATCATTCAAATGCTGTTCAATTAAAACAAATTTTCTCTCTCGAATGAGACTTTCGATGTCAAGAAGGCCTGTGAATAAAAACTTTAATGAATATTTGAACGATAAAATAAAGATAGACGTGTCAATGATATTACCTATAAGTAAAAAGGTTACGAGATTACGAGACATTACAGGTCTAATACCGGATAGAAAGATCCAAGTAAGCCAGTAAGTAGATAGGTACTATCTAGGTCTAGGTATATCTTTTAAAAGCATATGAGAAGATTTTTAACTCTTATAAATAAAACCAAACTTACGAATCTTATTCCACTCTATATGGACACGAGGCCGATGAGTGTTGAATGCAAATCCGGCTTCTTCAGCTAGTTTAGGAAAATTATGATATAATTCAAAAGATGCCTTACAAGCCATTGTACATTACTTCAATAAAACAAAGAGAATGCTACTTAGGTATATCAAAATTTTTATGATATTATAAAAAATAAACAAATCAAATTGCTTATTATCACTGAAATATGAAGTTAAACTTGTTTGTGTACACTATCGTTGCTATGCAACCGTCGGTCGTAAGTTGACAACTAATTTTATGGCCCTCGACTTCACAATGGGCAGCGTTGGGCGTGTTACAGAGGCTTGGTAGAGGCAATCACGATAGAATAGAGGGTGGCCAAATGTCGATATCGATGATCGATGATGATGATTAAATGTGGATGTTTTTACATAATTGCCGTAATGGCGGCAAACATCGACGATCATTTTTTTGGGCCAAAGCCTAGAATTAATAAATAATAATTAAGAATTAATAAGTAAACTAATAATTATAGAAGTGGAGAAATTGCTGATTCTGATGGAGCATTTAAGAAGCAATTTTTTGAGATATTAATAATTAAAAAAAAAAACTTTCCGCGTTAATAAATCCGGTTGAATAAATCGCGTTTAAAATCGGTTAAAAATCTTTAATTTCTATAAGTAGATATAGGCATTGAATGACCGATGATGTGTTCGTATGAATGATGATGATGGATGAATATGATGATTGAATGATGCTGCGTGATTTAGAATAATGTGAGTATACTATTATGTAATTTTGTTTTTCGTTTATCTGATCCCTAAGGTATGAAATATGAATTTAGGCGTGTGTTCTGTACTATTGTTTCCTTTGAATATCGTTTTTAAATGCTTCATATAAGTAATTTATTTCATATTTTTTAATTTGAATGTTGTTTTTTGTTTTCAATTAAGTTATAACTTATAAGTAGTGAGTTTTATATTAGAGTAGTTAAGTATTGTGTGTTAATAATTAAATGTAACTTTAAATTAGATTGTAACATTATTTTGAAATCAAAAATATGTATTAGTTAGTACATATTTTATTAACACGTTCACTGCGGCATGTCCAGTATCGGGCCATCAGCGACTACACCACAGTGCGGCGCCCAAAATCGCAGTTTTCACCGTGGTGCGGCGAGGTTTTTTGTATGTTAATCAATGACTAGAAAAGAGACAAATATATTTTTGTGATCACAGTTTGAAGTAGGACTCAATTTCGTTTAAAATTCGTATGGCAAAATATTAGACACACGCATAGAAAAGAAACCGTTTCTTTTGTGTGCGGCATGTTGAATATTTTGCCATGGACAAGCACCTCATGGCGCACTGTACTGCGAGCGCACCGCGTGTCAATCTCGCATAGTGATGTACCAGGACCGCACGTGTCGTTATCAAATTTTTAAATGACAATGATACCTTAGAGGCTTTAGTTTTTTTACTTTCTTTTATTTCGTAGCATAAATGCAAAAATGTGATGACAGTTGTGAAAATAATATAAAACATTAAAACAAAAGTTACTGAACAAATTAAAACAAAAGTTACTGAACAATTTCCTGATAGTACTCTATCAAGTACCTTGTTTTATATGTGTTTTTTTTTTTGTATCGACGATCTCGTTATCTGTTAACAAACAGACTGAAATATACAAAATTGATTTAAATCAATATCGATGTTTTATTTTACAGTGTTTCCAATCGCTATTACTGTAAACATGCCGTATCAACGCAGTGCGGGATGGCAAATAATTTTTCACAAAATAAGGGGTTTACATTTTCCCTCATATCTTTTAAACTATTGGGTCAAACTAAAAGCTATTTATGCGGTATATACAAGACTATATATACTATTATCCGAAAAAATTTTTTTTTAAATATCTTGAAATTTCATGAAATTATTAACCTTCAAAGTCAGTAGGTGCGATGTGATAAAAATGGCTCATGACGCACAGTGGTGAACTTGCCGATGTGAAGTATGGAAGACATGCCGCAACAACGGTAAGTTTGGCATTTTAGGTGCCGCAGTGAACGTGTTAAATAGTAAATGTATACCTTCAGTCTGGTAAAGGATTGCGGAATATAAAAAGAAAACAAAATATTAATGTGGCCATGCACCACGTTGCATGTAAATAATTTATTGGTCCAAGTTACAAAGCGTGTTTCATCGAAAGATCTCACATTTTTCTAAGTTTTAATCTAATAGGAGCAGTCTCGCGGTTTAAGGGTGGTCTAGCGACATACATTTCATTTGACATTTTTTTGTATTTTTTTACAATGTCGCCAACCGATGATTTAAAGCAAGGTAAAAATAAATGTGTGCAACGTTTAACTCGTCACACAAAACGTGGACCCAAAATATGCAGGCATAGGAAGGACGAAACCAAAAATACTACAGTTATGGATGTAACAAACTAAATATGATTAAAACCCGAATATTTTGTCCAGCCCATGTTCTGTGTCCAGGTTCACAACTTTGTACAATTGTATAAAAATAATAATAATAAGTTCGTTTTGGCAGAATCGTGTCCGAGCCGTGGGTAGGTAAAGCAGTCGGTCGATGTCGTTGTTTACGCAGATGGTTTTTCTTCGGTGCAAGCAGTCGCTGCGGATGCCACTGACCCAGTCTCCTCTGACGGGGATGGCTGGCAGGCCAGTGATGGGAACCTCTGGTATAGAGCAGCGCGGTATTTCGGGTGGCTGTAGGAATAGCATAATAGTTAGTTTACCATACATATAACTTATACTTCTATATTACTATTTCTTAGATAATAATATGAATATTTACCTGATGCCATATACAATAGGATTGTACACGGCATTAGCTTTGGCAAATACGGAACCCCAGATGGTGCTGAGGGGGCTGATTGGCGCGGTTTCGAATACACCAGCGAAGTTGATCACCAGGTAGGGTGTCCATGCCATGAACCAAAGAGAGATGGTCATCAGTGCCACCTATTGAACAGTTTTTATTTAATGGTCATTAAAAATAAGTAAGTAATAAAATTTTAATAATAACATTTATAAGTATTTTGAAATATTGCATATTGCATTTAAGCATATATTTATACCTTAGCCAGTTTGCACTCAGCGCTGGTGTTGGCCTGTTCAGAGGACCTGAGAGAAGCAACATTCATTTTTTTGGCCTGTTCCCTCATAGCCTTCTCGTGAGCAGCTACGGCCTGGACGATAAAGAAGTAAGAGTAGACGATGAGGGCCAGAGGCAAGAAGTAGCAGGCGATTGAGTAAGTAATGATGTAGATTTGGCTAAGCAGGTCCTTGCTGAGGTAGTCAGTTCCGCATGCGGTCATGTTTCCCTCAGGTACATATCTGTCAAAAGTTCAATATTTGATAACAATCAAAAACAATTGGAACAGGTATAAATTATTAATTAATTCTTGAATGAAATAATTTTGTATAAAATGAAATAACCTGCTCCAGCCGAAGATGGGTGCCAGAGTCCATGCAAGTGAGAACGCCCAGACTCCAAAGATTTGCAGAAGTGCTCCATTGACGGTCAATGGTTTGGCAGCAATTCCTTTCACGATAACATTGTATCGATCGAAGGCAATTGCTGTCATAGTCCAAATTGAGACGCAACCGAATAATGAACCAAAGCAGGCATAGAACTGGCACGCTACAGGACCTGTAGGTATATAAATAATGATCAAATATAAATATTCAGAACTAATAACTAATAAATATGAACAGTATTATCCCTAAATTCTTACCGAAGACCCATGTTTGGTAGTAGCTGTTAATACACAAAGGCGGAGCCATCATTGCCATCATCAGGAAGTCGGAGAAAGCCAAGTTTACAACAAGCAGGTTTGAGGGGGTCTTCAGAGACTGAAATCAGAGAATGAATTATTATATCGTAGTTAGTACACGATAATATAATGTCAACCAATATCTAAATAGGTATTTCAGGTTACCTTTGTAGTGGAGAAAATGTAAATAACCATGCCATTGCCCGTAACTGAAATGAACGCCAAAATGCAAATAGTGAAGCCTAGTAGTCCATACCATAGTGGGTTCATCGGTGGGAACTGATACCTGAGAATAACAATTTGAGTTATACATTTTTAATTTCGAAAACTGCATGCTAAAATGTTTGCATTCAGAGTTCGCATTTCCTTACCAGTGTGCATCAATCAGGTGTAGCATTTCGGGCAAGACTTTGTCGACAACTGTCTGGTTTGCGCTGTAAGCCTCTGCATGACCGCCCCATGTTTGCATGGCGGCAACGCCTGGTGCTGGGTCCATGCTGGTGATTGCCATTTTTACGAACTAAATTTCTTATTCTAAAAAACTGCAAGGTAAAAATTGTAATTAAAAATAGTTACTTTCACGTTATATTAGAAACAAAATGGAATACGATGAAAAAGGACTTCAAGTTTCTAGCGATGAACCCGAGTTATTGATGTAACTTTAAAAAATTGAAAAATAAAATTCTACCACCAAGTATTTTTTGACTCACTAAAATGTCCTACGAGGAAGGGCGGGAAGGTGGGTCGCCCCGAGATGGTTATTACCAAAAATACTGAAGAAAATCGCTTCACGAACTACTCCAGTCTTTAGTTTAACCAATCTCCGGCGGTTGCTGAGGTTGTGTTGCGGAGGCTACTCATATTTTGCCGTCCGCAGACCGCTTTTATAAGAAAACAAGGAGGATTAACCCCACGACGTCACGAAGAAAATCAATATTCATAATTAGATATAAGTTAAGTCTAAGACGGTGAATACATTATCTACTTATTCATACAACGTTTCGACAGGGACTCATTTCTAAGAAAACATTTTTTTCATGAATAGATAATTAAATAAATATTTGTCTAAATCTATATTTTAATATATTATATAAATCTCGCGTTACAATGTTTGTCCTCAATGGACTCCTAAACCACTTAACCGATTATAATAAAATTCGCACACCATGTGCAGTTCGATCCAACTTGAGAGATAGGATAGTTTAAAATATCTCAAATCGTTTTAGAGAAAGCGGGCGAAGCCGCGGGTGGTAAGCTAGTTTGTTATAAATTACATATTTATGTTCAAAGTTAATAAACGCAAGTGTTTAACTAAGAAACTCATATAGTTGGTAGATTATTCCAGTATCAATTTCTTTCTTTTAACTATCTTGAAACGTTACCTATACCTACCTATAGTTACCATACCAAATCTTGTACCTATATAGGTAAGTAGGTAACCATTTTTATAATTTTAAAAGTTTAGATTAAAGTTTGCAAATCTATTTATCGCCAATGTAATCATAAATTATCGATATGTTTAACATACCTACCTATCAATGTTATCAATACCTACATATATAATAAAATTGTAAGTAGGTACCTACTATATATCTATATATATATATATAATAAAATTGTAAGTAGGTACTATATATCTACAACCATATAGCGACTAGGGAAAAGAAAAGCGAATCTAGCGAAAACTGGTGAAATTTTTAAAAATACATTCCTGAGATTATTGTTTTACCAGATTATGCACTTTTAGCAGTTCATTCATTATTTCAATCATAATTATTGCTAACTAAGTATAGCTAAGATGTTTTCATATAATGCAGTTAGCAAGTACAGCCCTGCATTTCTTCAAGTACCCTACCCTACTTATGTATACGGACGTTATGGTTATAGAGGTAAAAAGGTATTCTTGTTAACTGGATTATGGTAACAAGAAAAATTATATTTTCTTTCATAGTTAGTTGATACTAGCACGCCGCACACGAGGGGTCGTTCCTAAAGTAATATTCGATTTCAAAATAATGTCGTAATTTTTACTTCATAATAACTAATAAGTAATTATAAAAATAATTGGAAATACCAATAATTTAAATGTAACTATTTTTTGTTGTATTATATATGGAAAAAATAATATAGCTTGATATATATTTACTGATTATTCATCATCGTTATCATCTATTATTCTTTTTTACAAGGAAGACTACACTAAATTAGTGTCGTCTTTTTTTGTCTACTTTATATAAATGACATTTTGCTTTTTCTTTTATAAATCCAGCTCCTTGGGAATTTTGGGATCAAAAGAAAGAAGGCATAGGAAGGCTTTTTATTTACATATATTTTATCCTAACTATTAACTACAAACTCGTTTTTCGAATCTGAAAGATAGTTTAAATATGCTTATATGTAATATCAAATATGCACATGCAAAAGTCTGTCTATCCGTTTGTCGGTTTTATTATGGCCAACTGCTGAACTGATTTTTATGAAATTGGAATATCTAAAGGATATCTCGTCAAGTTGTTTATTGTAAAGTTTCCATTTGTTACCCACGAACTTCCCGATTGATCTTAGTTTTAAGTTTTTACCATATTTTAAGCATTAAAGGGTTTTTCTTCATCGTCATCGTAAGTCAATCTGGGACAAGCGAACAATATCTATGTATATAAATTACAAATTTCTTTTATATACCGCTGCTTCATTGGCGTAGTAGCGCAGTCACATAAGCTACCTACTTAGCTAGTATAGTTAAGCCTAAATACAAACATATTCTTACAAACTTATTTAGCGTAATTACTAATTAGTAATTAGGACTATTGAAACCTCATTACAATGTCAAGTCATAATTTGTTAAATCTCTTGTTTTCGGTAAGTAATTGTAATTCCTACTTATATCTTGTATGTATACTATTATATTATTATCTGTGCTTATATTAATTTTAACGTAAGCGAAGTCAATTAATATGGATGGGTACAAATATTTAAGTCTTGGTTAATCCGGACAGAGTAGTATGTATATTACCCTAGAAAACATTGAAAACAATTACTGTGAAATGCATATTTTATTTGAAGGAGTCTGGAGTAGTAAGTACGGGCACATAAACTATATTTTATTAAAATTCAAGTAAATCTATCCTACTAATATTATAAATGCGAAAGTTTGTATGGATGTTTGTTACTCTTTCACGTAAAAACTACTGAACCGATTACAATGAAATTTAGCACACATATAACAAAAAAAACATATAAAAAAAAAATCTTTAATTTTATTGACTTAGTTATAATAATTAATTTAATATGTGATTTTTTTTTACTGTCTCTATAAACTTTATTTTATTTGTTAAAAACGACATTGGAATGTATTGAAAATATAATAAGCCTCATAATGAACTCTCACATTATTCACACATACATAGTTACGCACATACAAACACACACACACACACACACACCCACACCCTACCTACACTACGTCTTCAAAATACATTTTTTTTCTTTAATTCTATAAAATACTAACTAGTCAAATAATTATTTTGATTGTATTAATTGTTTTAATTGTCTTAATTATTCTATTTGCTAAATATTATGGAACTAATTTTTTTTAAATATTATTTTATTTTAGTATTATTTTTCATCTGTCAACATTGTAAAAATTTTCTTTTGTAACTAATTAATATTGAACTATTCTGATGTAATGTATCGGGAAGGCACAGACTCCTGAAACACAGCGAAAGCTATATTGGGAGTCTGGGGTCTATATTCTGATGTAAGGAAGCTTGTTCAATAAATGATTTTTATTTTATTTTTTATTTTATTTTTTTATATAGAGGGTAACTTGGATTAACACATAGGATAGTTTTTATCCCGGAAATCCCACGGGAACGGGAACTATGCGGGTTTTCCTTTGCAAACGCGGGCGAAGCCGCGGGCGGAAATCTAGTACTACTATAAAGCTGAAGAGTTGGTAGTTTGTTTGAATGCGCTAATCACGGAAACTACGGGTCCGATTTGAAAATTTCTTACGGTGTTAGATAGCCCATTTATCGAGGAAGGCTATAATTACCTATATCATCTCGCTAAGACCAACAGGAGCGGAGCACATTGGATAAAACCGCGGAGCACAGCTAGTAATAAGATACGAAAGTTTTAATACGTAACTCTTTATATGTTCTGTGCCTAATTCCATACCTTTCACCCATAGGGATTGTTTCTTTGAAAGCGTTTCTGTATCTGTACTGGCGGTTGAACCTGGATTAATTATTTTCAATTTCCAGAGATGTATTTCTGTTGCTGCTTTAAAAAAATAAAGTTTGAACAACGGTTGGCAGTCACAGTGCATTATTTTTTTTGCAGTTGTTCCATATTATCTGCCCGGAAAGCAAGTAAAATTAAAAACTCGTCATCAAAGATCGGATATAAGGTCCAATAATCTAAGAATTATTAAGTAGGTACGCAAATATCAAATTACCGTCTTTGATATGATTATTTTTGTAACTCTGTGAACGCAACGGATTTTGATGCGGTTTTTTTTAATAGTAGTGATTTATGAGGTTTTAGTATATAATTTATTAGGTTTTAGACCAAGCGGGCGAAGCCGCGGGCGGTAAGCTAGTAGGTAATATGTTAGTATGGGGATATTGCCGCGCTTCGACATTATAATACATGTAGATTCTAAAGTACTGCGATGACCACTCAAGAACTTTGCATGAAGTTTAAGCATATTATAAAGCATATATTTAATGATCTTTAAAACAAATAAAAATACGCAAAGTTTGTAAAAAATGACAAAGAAAAATATTTTTTTATTTTTCTAAGGAATTTAAATATAAAGTCGAAATTCTAAATATGAGCATAAAAAGTTTATTTCATGGGGTATATTATTCAGTCATCAATTTATTTAAAAATTACTTTTCTTGAGCTGATAGGTAATTACATTCAAAGTCCCCCATACCTCGCGCTTACTGACATCTTCAAAGACCTGTATTTTGAAAACTAAGCTTCTAAATGCAAAAATTTTTCGTATACATACCGAGGATATATACAGGTGTAACATACCAAAATATAACCGAAATCTGAGACCTGACCCTGAAATCTGTGTCCGCTTGGCGTGAAATGCCCCTAATATTACATAGTGGGAAGATATTATCGTCTAGATACAGGCTCGGCCTAGTTGAGACGATAATGTCCATAGTTTTAAGTATTGTGCTTATATAAAATGAGTGACATACACAGTGTTATTGAAGGTATGGATAAATAAAGTTTTTTATTATTATTTATTACCTACTAGCTTACCGCCCGCGGCTTCGCCCGCTTGGTCTAAAACCTAATAAATTATATACTAAAACCTCTTTAATCACTCTATCTATTAAAAAAAACCGCATCAAAATCCGTTGCGTAGTTTTAAAGATTTAAGCATACAAAGGGACATAGGGACAGAGAAAGCGACTTTGTTTTATACTATGTAGTGATTAGGTACCTATTCTGTGCCGCGCGGTATCACCCGCGTTGGCACTCGTGGAAAAGCATTTTTTTTTTCTTTCTTTTTGTTTGTTTTCTATTTACTTGACTCATTTTTGTTTTTGGTGCCAAATAAATGAGTTTGAGGTTAGTCTAACTCTAAGTGCTATTTTGATTCATAAGCTATATCCCTGCCAAGAATCATCATTCTGAGATTTATCATCGGAATTTAGAATTGAGTTTACTCAAATCTCGATTATAATACAATGATGGAAATCACATTAGACTACAATATTTAAATTAAAATACAGTGAATTCCTACCTACTTGCTACTTTATTCAACTAGATTTCCGGCCGCGGATTCGCCCGCGTTTTCAAAGGAAAACCCGCATAGTTCCCGTTCCCGTGGGATTTCCGGGATTGCGTCATTTCCCGGGATAAAAAGTAGCCTATGTCCTATCTCGGGTATCAAAATATCTCCATACCAAATTTCATGAAAATTGGTACAGTAGTTAAGGCGTGATTGAGTAACAGACAGGCAAGAGTTACTTTCACATTTATAATAATAGTAGGGATTGAAATTCAATGCAATCTAAATATGTAATTTAATAATTTAACAGTAATGTATTCTATAGCTAACACATTTTAAGAATTTGGTTGTAAAATAAAAAGGCAAAAATTTGATTCTTTTTTTAATTTGTATAAAGTTACATTTACGTCTCCTTCTTGGTTTCTGTCTTGCCACCACGAATTCTTCCGGTCCTGCGGGCGGCGATGAGACCAACCTTGCGACCAGCGGATGTTCCTCTCTTGACAGTCGAAGCCTTACCTGTAATTAAGAAGTACAAATATTTAGTCCAAATAATTTCAATTGGCATTTATATTCTTGTGCAGTTGTCAAGTGTGGTAAATCCAACCACCTCATTTGATGTATTCTCAAGGTGGTAATGTTTTTTCTAAGTACATCCTATTTACTCTATTATTAAATGCTTCATTGACGAATCTATCATACATCAGTAAAAGTATAATGTTGATCCACAATGTTAGGAACATTTATACAAATATTATTCATTGTTTTATTTTATCACGCGACACAATTTTTATTTTATCAAATAAAATCACAATACTCATAGCATGGCCGTTTTTCTTAAACATTACATTTTATAGAAAATCAAGAGATGCATAAATATGAGCAATAGCAGTAGAACATATACTAAAGATATTCTTAGGGATATTTTATTACTGTCAGTTAAGTTCAATATACTATTTGTAATTTACTTGACATAATATCAAACAATCAATTATTTTAACTCTTTCCAATACTCACAATAAATAAGCAACCAAATTGTGAATAGTCAACTTAAATTTTAGATTTTATCAGCTATCATAAAATGACTAAAAACTTACCAATATGTTGATGGTTACCACCACCGTGGGGATGCTCCACAGGGTTCATGGACACACCACGCACGTACGGCCAGCAGTTACGCTTAACCTTGTATTTGTGGTAGGCACGACCAGCCTTCAAGATGGGCTTGTCAATACGACCACCGCCAGCAACAATGCCTGCAAATTTGAACACTTAAGCATCCAGCTCCTATGCTTTCCTATGTAAAACATTTGTAAAAATTCCTCAGAAAGAGCCTCTGTGTAATCATTAAACATTTCAGAGTAGGTAAGTGAAAGTCATCATGTTCCTCAATTTTACATTGATGGGATTATATGTGAAATACTTAATCATCTGTAATCCTGTGAGATAAATTGAATGTTACACAGCATAATTTTAAATGTTACTCACCAACCATTCCTCTGTTGCTTGAAGGCAACACTTTTTTGGCTCCAGAGGGCAGCTTAACTCTGGTGCGCTTAGCATCAGGGTTGTGGCCGATAACTGTGGCAAAGTTACCAGATGCACGGGCTAGCCGGCCCCTGTCACCCATTTTTTCTTCGAGGTTACATACAATGGTACCCTCAGGCATGGCTCCAACGGGCATAACATTTCCTGTAAGGTATATTTTGTTTTAATGTAAATAATAGAATGTGTTTATATAAAGAAATTAATTGAACATCAGAAAGAGCCTCTTTGTAATCATTCACAATCAGGGTAGGTAAGGAAGTCATCACAACAAACAAATCTCATAGTTTTTAATTTTTACTTATCATTTCAAGGCAAAAAGATAATTGAGAAACACATTATAGTTCGACTTACCAACTTCAAGTGTAGCCTTCTTTCCGCAGTATACAAATTGACCAGTGTACAGACCTTCAGGTGCAATGAAAAGTTCTTTACGGGTCTTGAACTTGTACGGGTCACGGAAGTGAACAACCGCTAATGGTGCACCACGACCAGGATCGTGAATGATGTCCTAAAATTATTGATACCAAATAATTTTTCAAATCATGCATGCATGTGTACAGTATAGTAAATACGGTTAAAAGAAATATACCTTTACGACTCCCTTGATATAACCATGGCGTTCAGCATAATCCAACGAACGGAGTTTAGGGGCACCTTTTCGCTTCTTGGTGTGCGATACGAAAACTGAACCGGCACCTTTACGCTGCGCACGAATCACACGACCCATTGTAACGTTTCAGCCCTCACTGTAAATGTTTAGCACCATTGAAGGAATAATATAAACACAGTTTATTTGTAAACTGGTAAGCAATGCATATTTTAAATTCAAAAAGTAAAAATTAAACAAATACATTGTGATTTCAATAGATGCAAAACAGAATCTAAAAATTTACGTACACTCTCGCTGAGGGAAACTTTTGAAAGAACAATAAGAAAATGACTTATGACTAATGACATTGACAGGTTGACAAGAGATGCACCAACCACAGACTAAACATACAAAGGTTCGCCAAAAACTGGATACAGATGTTCTATAAAATATAATTTTTGTTTTAGTTGTAACCGCAATGGAATAATCCACAGGAATAATCTAACAGTTTTACATATTTTTTATATGCAAATATATTATATCAATCATCAATTTACTTAAATAAATAAATATTTCAGGACATTTTTCACACACGGCTCGATCTGTAAGCTTCCTAAGGAAGCTAAAGCTTGTGTTTTGGAAACCAAATGGCTGATAAACATACCTACATAATATATAATTTAAAATAAATGCTTACATATTATTAACACCCAGACTCAGAGCAGACATCGAGGTTCATCACACCTGGTTGGGAATCGAATCCACGGGCCACAACCACAGCCACGACGGACGACCACTTGCTTGGAAGGCAGCGTCAAGTCAATCGTCTTTACCAAACGGTCAGCTAGGATATAAAAAAAATTAACTGAGCATAAGACTGAGCTACCTACTTCATGACTGATTCGTTGCCCTGTAAATTCACAATTTAAGCTTCATATTCACTATCCATATTCTGAAATCTGATCCCAAATTTCAACCGGTCATCCCTTCATCCTTAGATCCTTCATTCGATTAAATATTTGGTACCTAATGAATCGTTTAGTATTCATATTTTTAATTAATATAAATAAGTAGACAGGTAAGGTACCTATTTCATCTTTTAATGCCTATAATTATTATTTATTACCTATTTAAAACCACGTTATGGTTTATCTAATCGTAAAAATATTTTCCAAATTATTTTAGTCTAACCTTAGACTTATAACTGTGCTTATATCTAAACTATTTACCTATTATAAAACGACGTGTGGCACTCGGGGACTGCCGCGGCCGCGGTAAAGCTATTGCAATTTGCATCACAGATAACTATATTATATTAGATTTGCATGCTATGCTATGCCTTCAAGCTACACCTCCGCCCTTCGGAGTGGGGAGCGTGAGGTTTTTTCGTTACGGAATTTCTCGATTCGGTCTCCGCGCTCAATTCCCGCGATAGAAGCCTTGCCTAAAAGCTATGCAATCCAGCTTAAAAATTCAACATGTTTTTAAGAATGCAATAAGTAGGTACTCACGATAATGACTAACACTTACAATGATTACCGTTTGATAATTGATAAAAAAGTAAAGCAAAATACTTGTTTAACTGTACTCCAGTGAAATACATAATTAAATCATGATCTACCCACGTCTACATAACAAAATTTAACACTATACCACAGAGCAAGTAATATAGGAAACACTACGCAGTACATAATATAGAACGAATCACGTTTTAGTATATCTAGAATGTTATAGGTATGTGTAGATCATGAAGTCACGTTGCAAGCGGCGTGGACGAACGAATTCCGAGTTTCTGACTGACAGCATATCTGTTATCTGTATGCCACGCTAGGATTTGTCTTTCTTCCATTTATTGTATCAACTTGAGTTTTCAATTTACATAAGTTCTAGAAACAGCATAAGTGCTACCTAATTAATAAGTGACCTGTGAAATTAGTGTAGATTATGGTCTGTTTGCTTTGATATATGTACCAGAAGTTGGACCTTGAAGTGATTCACAGAAGTGATTATAAAAATAATGGTGTCTGTCATTTATATGACTACTTACAAAACAGTATTGTTTATAAATTCTATCAATTGCGACTTGTAAAGTTTTGAAGTGATGAAAACATATAATTCTTAAATATTTTAGAAAGTGTCCCTTTCGAGTGAGGCTTTTGAATTTGTTTATTAAAAAAATTGCCTAATTGAAGGCAAATTATTAGTAGTGTACCTACCCATTATAATTACAGAGGTGAGTACATAATATACTCATGTTACATTAATTCTTATAAAATTGTTTTTTTTTTTGTTTTTTTCTGATCAATTATTTTAATTGTAAACAACATATTAAATTACTCATAATTCTTACATAATACAGCAAAAGATAATATAGATATTTATTATGCATGTAAATACATTACCTACAACATGAAACACTCCAATCCACTAGAAGTGTTCCTATGAGTAGGTATGAACTAATTTTATGTATGTAATTTCTTATAAGCTTATTTTCTCTTTATTACGTATAATAAAACATATTATTGCACAATGCACAGATATAAAATAAAAAGGAATCTTCATCATACAAATTGGTGGCCTTATCGACCTTAAGCGTTGTGTTATTTTCTCAATTTGAAGAGACTACCTGTATCCCTGGCTTCTATTCTCCCCCTGTATTGACTATCATTTCTTCTATTATTTATAAATTGTAATTAATAATAGAATACACTGACCAACTGATTATATTTATTGCAAAACAGTTGTTTATGTTGCTTGAATATTGATTTTTTGTTTTAATTGAAGCTAGTTTAAAGTAATTATAGCTTTATATTATGTATGCAAGTAATATGCACATAATTTCTATTCAATTTTGCTCAAAAGTTTCCTTAATTTACTATTTAAATTGTCCTACTCTTAAAACAATAAGTACTTGTTTGAAGATTTTTTTTGGATTAAGTGAATAGGCTTTATGCATAAAGCATTGAAATGAGATTCCTTTGACAACTTCTGGAAAAATAAATTGTTAAAAATATAATAACATTACTAGCCTACCACCCGCCGCTTTGCCTGCTTTCTCTAAAACCTATCTATCAAGTTGGATCGAACTGCACATGGTGTGCGAATTTTATTATAATCGGTTAAGTGGTTTAGGAGTCCATTGAGGACAAACATTGTGACACGAGATTTATGTATATTAAGAAGATTTCATGTCTTCTTAGGCACATAATATATCCTTTCTGTTTTGCATTATGTCATTAATGAATTATGAATAAGCCAGTTACTCTTACAAAGACCCTCACTACAAATTGACCTAATCCATGCTAGCTAATATCTGAGTTTTATAAACTCAGATATTAATTATTATACCTATCAAACCAAAAAAAAAATTGTATACAGTTGAATTGTATACAATCTAATGTATTGCATTTTGCGAAAATGGTTAAATACCTACTGAACATACCTCTCAATATTTTCTTACTTGAAAACAGTTCAATACATATAATATGTTTATTGGCGTTTTTGACTCACTTTCTTCTTTTGCTTATAAAGTTGGTGCTTTGATCTGGTTATTATTGTTTAAAAAATCCTTAAGTTTCAACTAATTAACATGCTTAGGATCTAAGATAAGTACTATTACAGTACTAGGTATATGAACATTTCTATGTTTTGAGATTAATATTCTAGAAAATTTACTTGTAGTTAACCTGTGCAAAAATATTTGTTTTAAATTGCTATACCATAATATATATTGATGACCATGCAATCAGCATTATCAGTATTATCAGAATAATTAAGGCATCAAATTATAGTATATTTTTTTTTACTTAAATATGCAATTAGCATTTGCCCTTAGTCTATAATTGCATTTACAGTTAATTTTAAACAATTGCAATGATACAAATGTGCTGTAAAAACTGAAATGAAATGAAATTATCTCCAAAATTGAGTAAATTGGCACACTCACATATTTTATGATTTTTAAATAATTTGGGAACTTGATCTTACCTAAAAAAATATTTGGAAACTGTTGGTATTTTTGTAACTAATGAACTTGTAACGAGAAATATGGATACAAAATTCTTGTATTAGATCTATCTTATTGGATGCTACTAAGAATATTATCAACCGAAAGGCTAGGTACGTCGTACGTCATCTGGGTTAGGCATGGGCGTTGAATCAACGGACTAGTTAAATTAACCGTCTATGTACATTCAACGATTCGACTAGTCCATCGCTCACCAACGCACTAGTTGAATTCAACGACTAAACAAAAGAGTCGAAACGCTCGTCAACGCGTCCGCGACGGTTAACTCTTCGACGTGGCCGTATAATAGTCCACCGTAGACGGCTAAACGACTCGTCGTAGACGGCTCGTCAGTCGACACGTTTGTATTAGGTAACTATCAACTTGCGACGCGACCGCGACGCGTCGCGAGTTGATAGTTCAATATTTTTACCGTTAATTCCGTTTGACTTTTAATGAGATTACTATGATCAATGCTCGAAATATTGAAAAAAAAAAGGAGATTAATTTGTATTAATTTGATATTATTGAATTGTCTGAAAAATCTAAGATATTTCTTTTATTCAGTTAATTTATTGCATATCATAAGGATTACCTACCTATAATAATATATTGAATAATGTTAATATATCGACTATAACTAACGACTTAAAACGACAAGTTAAATCATAAACAAAAACTTGGTAATAGATAGGTGATATATAATATATAATTGGTAAAAAATAGCTTTGACTTTTAAAGTGAAACTTTTATTACATCGTCTCAAACTTTTTGGTCTGTGTAGCGCATGTCGCGTGACGCACGATACGTACGATAATTATCGTACAAATACGATAATTTTTAGTTAAATGTCTAGTGTGAAAAAAAGTTTCACTTTTACCGTGGTTTCATAAAACCACACAACTTTTTTCTTTACTAGAGACAACCCTGACATTGAATTCTTTGAAAATCTATAATTCGTAATAACTTCGTGGTAAGAATGTGGAATTTTACATGTAGAGTGTAGACCTCAGTTCAAGGTAACGAACGTTCGATTACCAATACCGTCGCGCGTCGGTCGACCGTGTCAATCGTTGTCAATTCGTTTCAGTTTACACATCGACTAGTCGAAGATTTTAACTAGTTGATCGACTAGTTAATGAACGACATTTAACGGTCTAGTCTCGTTGATGAAAAATGCGTCGACGACCCATTCCTAATCTGGGTAGAATCAAGAATGAAGTTATTAGGTAACGCTAAAAGATGTCGCTAATAAGCGCATGCGCGTAAGTACGCGAAGTCGTAAATACATCGGGCATCGTCAAACAGAAATCAAACGACGATACTGTAACGTGAGTTCAAGTTGTTTCGAGTGCCAGTTGAATTTTCTTAACGTGGTACATATATCTGTGCTAATTTTAATTTCATTTAAAGAGATGCGATTCCTTTTAAACTGGTTAATACTTTTAAACATGAAGATCAAACAATTGAGCTGTAAATTTGTATGTAAACACATCGGCAACAATAGAATTGTTACAGGTCACAAGAATTTAATAGCAGTATTTTGTAAGGCATGAAGTAATATTTGTAATAGAAAATAATGGATTTCCTTACATTTCCAGACAGTAATGTCGGTGACGTAGGTATGTCAGCTGCTGCAGAGACGCTGCCGGCGTCCAGCTCGCGTAATCCTGGCCCTGCACCTACTTCCTCCACTCCCCCAACTCGTCAACCAGCTCTCAAACACACAGTTCATTGGTTTCGAAAAGGTTTACGTCTACACGATAATCCCGCTTTACGAGAGGGATTAGTTGATGCAGTCACTTTTCGATGCGTGTTTATAATTGATCCCTGGTTCGCAAGTTCCTCGAATGTCGGTATTAATAAATGGAGGTAAATATTATTCTTTCAATTAATATGTTTTTTTTCTCTTGGAAAATATTAATCGTTCATCATTTCAGATTCCTATTACAATGTCTGGAAGATTTGGATAGAAGCTTAAGAAAATTAAACTCTCGCCTTTTCGTGGTACGCGGACAGCCTGCAGATGCGTTACCTAAACTTTTTCGTGAGTGGGGCACTACGGCGCTCACTTTCGAAGAGGATCCTGAGCCCTATGGCAGGGTCCGGGATCACAATATTATGACGAAATGTCGCGAAGTCGGTATAACTGTTATTTCGCGCGTTTCACATACTTTATACAAACTTGACCAGTAAATATAGTTTTTGTACTTAGATTTGATGAATTATATTACTTTTAAATTTTTGTTATTTATCTGAATAGGAGGAATTAAAAAAAAAGTAACGTTTTCAGAATAATAGAAAGAAATGGAGGAAAAGCACCTCTAACATATCATCAATTCCAAGCTTTGATTGCGAGCATGCCCGCACCGCCTGCTGCAGAATCCGCGATTTCATTACAAAATTTAAATGGTGCGACGACTCCTCTTACGGTGGACCATGATGATCGTTTTGGAGTACCAACTTTGGAAGAACTTGGTTTGTATTGATATTATGTTTACTTGTCGATAGCACCATCATTTTTTATTTCATGGTAAAAACTAGGTAGTAGGTAGGCTTCTAGTACCTACACAAAAGAAAAAATAAAACGCAAGCCAAAAATCTCAAAATAAAAGCAATACGAAATTTACACGGGAACAAAGTTACGACACTGACTTCAAAAGAGTTGCACAAAAAAAGGGCTTTCGTAAACATTGGTTAGAATTGTCCAATTATAATTGAAAGGGCTTCCGTTGAAACGAAACTGTATTTTTCTCCTTTATGTTACTTTTCCGAAGTTTAAAAATGGTTAGATTATTTTTCTAATATATGATATATTTAATTATGTTAGCAATTAAACAGGTTGCATAATACACAATCCATCTTTAATTAAAGCTCTAAATAAAAGAGCAGCATACATCACACAATACGTTCGTTGTTTTTTTTTCAGCATTTTTTTACTTATTTTTTTCTACTTCAGGATTCGAAACCGAAGGTCTAAAGCCACCAGTGTGGATTGGTGGTGAAAACGAAGCCCTAGCTAGATTAGAGCGACACCTAGAGAGGAAAGCATGGGTAGCTTCATTTGGTCGACCTAAAATGACACCGCAATCGTTGTTAGCCAGCCAAACGGGATTATCGCCCTATTTAAGGTATCCTTCATGAAAATCGGCACATATACATGAACACTGTATGTATTTAAGGCGACATTTTTCTAATCATAATTTGTTCACTTATAGTAGAGCCATTTTAATAGGCAACATTTGACAGTACAACAAAATTCAACAACGTAACCTAGTAACGACGACATAGAATAACATGATATTTCGTTTTGTTAGAACTGCACATTTGCTTAACTTTTTTCAATTACGATTACATATTTATAATAATGATGACCGATACAAGTAATTTTAAGATTTCATTTTACTGATAAACCATACTAAACATAATAAACAATTTCTGAATTGAAGAACTGACGTCGCTACAATTTTGTGTCAATAAACCTTTTTTCTTTTTAAATACTAGAGACGTTACTCTAAAAATCGAAATCTGACATCTAGAATCGACTGCATTGATTACTTGTGAATAAAAATCATCATAAATTAATAAATTCGATTGACAAATGTTTCAAATCCGTATCGATTAATTCACTTTAATCGATGTTTTTAAGCAGGTTACCTCTCTTCGTAGATAAAATTGATAGACGTCAAATGTTGCCTATTAAATTGGCTCGACTATAATTCATTTTATACTTCACATAATCATCCAATCATGTCTATTTATACTTAAGATTAAGATTAACAATTTTTATTTGATAAGAGTGAAATATATTTTTTTACTAAAAATTTAAAATTATTACTAAAAAAATAAAAAAAAAAACGATTATAAATATTTTAACGAATAATTTTTCATTTTAGATTCGGATGTCTTTCGACGCGTCTATTTTATTATCAGTTAACAGAACTCTATAAGAGGATAAAAAGAGTTCGGCCACCCCTGTCTTTACATGGCCAAATATTGTGGAGAGAATTTTTTTATTGTGCAGCAACTCGCAACCCTAATTTTGACAGAATGGTAGGAAATCCTATTTGCGTACAAATTCCGTGGGAGAAAAATCAAGATGCTTTAGCAAAATGGGCGAATGTGAGTATTGTTATATATGTCGTGGCCATATCGTAGATTTGCTCATTTCATGAATTGGCCAACATATGTAGTTTGATCAGATCGTTAAATCGTCAACGTTTCACGATTTGGTCATCGACATTTGGCCAGATCGTATAAAATATAGGTTAGGTTACATTTTAATAAGCAACGCACGAGCCGAGCGAGCAAAGCGAGCGTGCCGCGGCAGCGGCCGGGGAGGGCTAGAAGCGAATCGCTTTTTAAAAAAGAAACAAAAATGGTCGCATTTTGTGAAATGGCCATCTACGTTTGGCCAGATCGACGATCTGGTCAAATGTGGATGGCCAAATCGTGAAACGTTGACGGTTTAACGATCTGGCCAAACTAAATTGGCCATTAGATATGATCGATCATTTCGTGAAATGGTCGCATTTCATGAAATGATTGGATGTGTATTGGCCACATCATGATGTGGTTTGAGCAGATCAATGATAAGAAATCGTTTCTCGATATGGCCAATTAAACGCGCGGTTTTTTCATGAAATGATCAATATTATTTCATCATATCGTACAATAGATACAAGCGCTGTGTTTATGTGATAAGATGGCGGCCGCTGTCGAAAATTGTATTATTCGCAGTTTAAAACTTCATTATTCGTTTAATTACAATATGAAAAAGTCATATCAAAGAATTTACGACGAAGAGGTTCGAGTAAAATGGAAACTGCGGATATCTTATATTGAAGAAAAAATGCGTCTAAAATCTGTCCTATATCCTACAACATATATTAATACAATTGTTTCTTGAATTTATATTTTTTGGTTTTTATGGCATTCAAATGCTTTATAAATATAAATTTATAAAGAATAGAAAAAATTCGATCACGAGGCGGGACTCGAACCCGCATCCTTCGCGCCATTCCGGGGCGGTTGCCTAACCAACTCAGCCACTCGTGACCCGCCTGAGTAATCGAATTTATTCTATCCTTTCAGTTTTATGTGTCTTAAGCACAGAACAGTAAGAACATAATAGAAGTGCGATGTGGGCGTGGCCCACGTGTCACTAGTAAGGTAAGATCACCTAACTCGCTCTCAGTTGTGCGCAGAAAAATATTCGAGTCGGTTGTCAACTGTCAAACCTTATTTCCATATTTATTCATTATTTAAAGCGTGTTGTTCGGTATTAGAGTGGAAAAATGATAGCAGACGAAATAATATCAGCAATCGAGGCATTTCATACCATCGGTAAGTCTTATTTTAATTTATTTTAAATATATTTTATGTTACAACTTCGCTTGTCGTAATTTGTCAAAAATTTATAAAAATATTAAGTCAAAATGAACCTTAATCCATAAGAAATAAGTACTAATATAGATTGAACAGCAAACAAGACTTTCTGGAATATTATTGAAATAAACAAACGAATGTCGGATTAGTGATGCATGTGGCGCATATCGACAGTATCGATACTTTAAAAAAGACAAACATTTTAAATATTAAATTTTATTCTATTTTTCCTTAGCTTTCATTTGTCCTATTTATTTATAGATTTTCGAAAGAGCCTAATTTAAAAGAGAAATGGATAATAAATGCAACGTGACGAGTTAACTGGATGCCGAACAGCAATAAGCAGTCTAACAAAGGCCACCGATACATCAAACCTACGGCAGTTCCAAGATTTAAAATAATGCATATTTTCTGTTTGTTTTGTAAATATAGATTTATACTATTCTATTCCGTTTTTTATTTAAATATAATAATACGAAAAGACGTACTTAGTAGTAATAAACATACTACAAAATGTGACACATTATCCTATACTCATATAATAGAAAGAAAAAAAAATGCACAAAAATATATTTATTTGTGAATTATCGATAACAAGGCTGACATCCCTTAGAGCATAGCATCAGGTTAATGTCAAGTTAATGTCATTAATTTAGAGTGACACAAATTTCAACCTTATCTTTATGTGTAGAGGTTCAAAGTTATATGTATTGAAAACCAACGCCATCTGTTGTGGAATAGCTGAATGTTTTCGAATTTGGAATTTCTGAGCAAAGAGAAACAAAACAGCTAATATACCTAGGGATGTTATACTAAAATAAACCGTAACTTGGTTCGTTAGGGTACATATTGAAATGCTGAATTTATAACCTAAGTCAGTTTTTACTCAAATTAAGCTGTCCAATCAAAGGCATAGTTTACTTGTAGTGTACTGTATAACTATCGGTTTAAATGTGTGGGTTTGGCGACACTGGTTTTCATACTAATGATGACATTATAGCACTTCTATTATGTTCTTACTGTTCTGTGGTCTTAAGGGACACACGGCGCGCCATCTATTGAGATGATTTAACAACCATCTCAACCAATATGAAGCACTTTTCAGTGAATACAATATTGTAACGATGGAACACGACCTTTTCTTGAATTTATATTTTTTGGTTTTTATGGCATTCAAATGCTTTATAAATATAAATTTATAAAGAATAGAAAAAATTCGATCACGAGGCGGGACTCGAACCCGCATCCTTCGCGCCATTCCGGGGCGGATGCCTAACCAACTCAGCCACTCGTGACCCGCCTGAGTAATCGAATTTATTCTATCCTTTCAATTTTATGTGTCTTAAGGGACACACCGCGCGCCATCGGTCCAACGGTTTATACTGCAGGGCGTGTCAAAGAAATATTATACATACATACATAAACTCGAAAAACATAACCCTCTTTTTTCCGTAGTCGGGGGAAAATTTGGGAAATTTTTCAATATCTGGCAACATTACACGCACACAGAAGCACCGTGTACGTACAGTGCAGCGGCGAAATGACAGCACACATAGCTTTATTGAAAATGACGATAAATTATTCGGTTTAGTTCGGCAACGCTCCATCTGTCTTTTATTTCGTAATCTAAGCGTTGACGATTTAACGATCTTATCAAACTATGGTATAAACGTGCACAATCTTTAACTTCTTATAAACGTCTAATACATAAATATTATTTTGATCTGGAATATGGCTCTGAGTAGTGACCTTAATACTTTAAGTAATTAATTAATATTATATTTTTATATGTGTATGTTTATCATTTAGTAGGTATATATTATTATGTAATTATTAAGTAATATGTATGTTTATAAAATATTGTTTAGTTTTTAAAATAAGATTTTGATGCCTCCCTTTATACAGCAAACACTTGTCCTTTGCCTAAGGGGTCGCCTGGTAGAGATCACTCTGAAGTGATAAGGCCGCCCCGTTACACATATTAAAGCTGTAACTTTGTGATTTATTAGGTTTATACTATTATATTTTATAAAAACAATGTGTGTAATGAAGTGTCAAATAAATAAATAAAATAAATATGTTGGCCATTTCATGAAATGAGCAACGATGTGGCCACGACAGAGACACGTTATCTTATTTATTTACGATTTCAAACACTATTAAAATTTGTACTGCCCGCCCATTGTTATAGTTATTCGTTTTCAATTCGAAGCAAAAAATAAACTTAATTTTGAATAAAATATTATGCTAATTAGTAGTATTTATTTTTTAAATCTCGTATTTGCACAACCTTGAAGCTTAATTTTTTTTAATTATCAATTATAATTTTAGGGTCAAACTGGTTTTCCATGGATCGATGCTATTATGATTCAGCTCAGAGAAGAAGGCTGGATCCACCATTTAGCAAGACATGCAGTGGCCTGTTTTTTAACTCGGGGTGATTTATGGATCTCATGGGAAGAAGGGATGAAGGCAAGTTTCAAAGGTTTAATTGTATATATAGTTTTCTTTGCTATTTTTAAGCTCTGAAGAATGTTGTATGAACAATTTGAGTCCTAGTGTCAAAATGGCATAAAATCAACCTTAAGAGTTAAAAATCCTCAATATGCCTATCGCCTACACATAATATGTGAAGAGTACCTTAAATAGTACAAGACTTGAAAACCAAAAATTACAAAACAAACTGTATTATGATGTATATATATACAGTGGTGGTCACATAATTAAAGACACTAAGAACATTTTATACTTCCCAAGACACTTCTCTCAACATTTTTTTTACACTACCATTGGAACTTGTTAAATAATTTTAAAATATTCAGGTATGTGTTGTCTAATGCTAAACTAAATTTTATCTACAAAACTTGTCGGTTTGTTAGATTTTATTCGGTTCATCCTTACTACTAGCAGTTTAAACCTAGCAAAGGTCTGGCCATATAATTAAAGACATTAGACTCGCTTATAAGAAATATAAAAAAAATATTATTTTAATGAGATTATTTTTACAACACAAATACCTGACGTATTTACAAAACATTTGTACACTTTTCAATATTTGGTTGCATGTCCTTTGGCACTAATGAGTAATGACGGTTTACATCTCTTGGGCATGGAAACAACTAGTTTTGTTCAAGTTGCATCACTAAATTGGTTCCATTCTTCGAAAATGTTTTGCAAAGTTAATCGACGTTTGATGATCGCTTTGCCGCGACTTCTTTCTTTCTTGATTTCATAAGTTTTCGATCGGATTTGAATCTGGACTGTGAGGGGGCCAATCCAAAACAGTTACAGATTGGTTCCTTAACAAGCACTTCACTACTTTTGCTGTGTGCTTAGGATCATTATCGTGTTGAAAAGTCCAAACAACAGGTAAATTTTCCTCTGCATAGGACAGCATGGATTGCTCTAAAATATACTTGTACTGGAATTTGTCCATATTGCCTTCTGTCTTTTTGACAGGTCCAACACCAAGTCCAGAAAAACAGCGCCACACTTTGATATTTCCACCCCCATGTATGACTACTTTTTAGAGTATCTTGGATCCATTACCTTATTGAGATGGCGTCTTACATATTGTTTTCTGACAGAATTAATCATATTAATCTTAGTTTCATGCAGAAACAGCACATGTTTCCATTCTCGTTCAGTCCAGTGTTCGTATTTTGTAGCAAAGTGAAATCTTGCCTTCACATTTTGTTTTTTCAAAAGTGGTACTTTCCGAGATACTCTTCAGTGCAAGTTTTCCTCACACAGTCTCCGTCTAATTGTGCTTGCAGACCCCCCTTCAAGCCTGCTGCACCATACAACTCTGAACTGTATCAGTTCCGACCCTTTACATGGATCTTTTTAGCCAACAACACCATTTTTTAATCTTTCGGCCGATTAGTTTCACCTGGTTTTGCTTTTCTGAGTACGTTTTCGGTCGTGTGGAACATCTTGACATATTTAATAGCATTCATAACTATATCCTTGAAACAGTTTAATTATCATGAAAGTTAGAAATATTTTTTCTTGCGGAGGAGTCGCAACTCTTGTTTTTAACCATAGTAATTGATATTAAAACTATTAAACGTATGAATTTTAATTTTAAAAGTTAAAAATAACCAAGAAAATTATAGTGTCAACGATTTATGAAATTACGCGACAAAAGGAAGTAAAGCACAATGCTGTTTCTTTTTATTTAAAAAAAATTTAAACTCATTTCTTGTTGTCTTTAATTAAGGCGACTACACCACCGAAACTAGCGCCCCCCCAACATTTTATTTTTTTTACTCCTAAACCAGATCAAATTTAAAAAATCTAGCTCGGTACTTTGCTAGTATATTACTTGTAGTATTTTTGGTATTACTTTTCATTATTTTGCATTCGGTAAATTAGGAGAACTTTTGATTACCGCCAAAAGTGGCCACTTTTGGCGGTAATCAAAAGTTCTCTAGAATAATGAACAGTTAGAATAGTGAAAAGTAATACCAAAAATACTACAAGTAATATACTAGCAAAGTACCGAGCTAGATTTTTTAAATTTGATCTGGTTAAGGAGTAAAAAAATAAAATGTTCGGTGTCGCTAGTTTCGGTGGTGTAGGCCTCTTAAGTGGCCAGCTATACGTACGTTAACAAAGTTTGTGTTACATTCCCACAGAGAGCAAGTGTCGAAACTAACAAGGAATATAACTATTTTTTGTCCCTCATTTTAAAGAATATATTGTCTTGTATGGTTTAATAAAAATAATACTAGATTAAATACCTTTTTCAGATAATTGTACTTCCTAATGTAAATATTTTATGGTCAATTAGAGGGTGTCTTTAATTATGTGACCACCACTGTATATATATATTTTGCACGCCTCATAAGCGAAGCGTTGAGGTGGGTACTACTGTCACTTCGCGCAAAACATCTGATTTTTCAAACTTAAAATGTCTTTATGTATCATACATTGCACTTGTAAGATAATGCATAATTTTTTTTTTTTAATAATTCAATAATTTTATTATCCAAAATAATATGATACATACAATATAAGAACCCTTGTTCCCACACTAGGATTCCCTGTGTCGTGGGAACAAGTTTCTTCCATTTGCATAAAATTTTTACAAAAAAACAAATTTTTTAATAATTATACAATACAAATTATATAAATCACTGTTAAACATGCGTGTGTATGTGTGTTTGTGTGTGTGGGTGTGCGCGTGTGTGTATGTGTGTGTTTGGGTGTGTGTGAGTAATTTAGATAGGTCTCTATACTTCCAACTTCAAAATCTCTTCCGTCTGAATATAATCAAGGCCTTTCATCCATACTTTTAGTGACTTTTTTAGTTTACATCTAGTCATTTTAAAAATATTTAATGTATTGTTAATTTTAGTATATAAGTAAGGACCTAAGAAAGAGAAAGATTTCTGAGCAAAAGAGGTATGAGTGGCTGGAGTTTGCCATATAAGACGTCTACTTTCTGGATTTGTTAAAGTTCTATTAGCTGACTTATGAAATTTTAAAATGAGTGCCATTAAAAATAACTTCCGTACACTAAGAAAGCCGGTTTCTAGATACAGTTGCGTTGTTGAGAATCGTAAGTGTTTTTTATACGCCACTTTTATTACTGCCCTTTGTGCCCTTTCCACCCTCAGTAGTGTGCTTTTACAAGCTGCACCCCATGCACATATTCCGTAACACAGAAGCGACTGACACAGCGCTGTGTATATAATACGCATCGTTTCTGTATCAGCCACATTTCTTAATAGTCTGAATATGTACATGAGTTTACGAACTCTGGAGCTTAGAGCACGTGCTTGGGTCTCCCATGTTAGTTTCTTGTCAATTATGACACCAAGATATTTAGTTTCATCTACTATTTGGAGGTTAGGGCACGAGCATAGTGGTGTACCATCTTTGCAGTGATGGATGGTAAACCTCATATCTACCCCAGGTGCCGTTTTTAGTGTTGTGTGAAAACAAACAACTTTTGTTTTGTCGGTGTTTAGGGTAAGTAGATTACTTTGCAGCCAACTTGCCATTATTTGAAGACCTGCTTGGGCTACACCAACGACTCCAGCCCAGTCGCGCTCGTAGAATATAACAGCAGTGTGCCTAGTGCGAGTTTTCATCGAGTACGAAACGTTACTATCGCGTCTGCGTCACAGCGAAATTTGTATGGGGAATCAAAGCTTCCCCATACGTCCGCTAGGGGCGCTGTTCGATTTCCCATACTAATTCGGCTGTGACGCAAACGCGATAGTTACGTTTCGTACTCGATGAAAACTCGCACTAGGCACACAGTATCATCTGCGAAGGCAAAAACTTGAGCCTGAAGCATGTTCAATGAGCAGAAGTCGTTGATGTAGACCAAGAAAAGGGTAGGACCTAAAACACTACCCTGAGGAACGCCGAAATTTATAGATTTAATATCACTACAGAAGCTTTCCAACTTTACCCGCTGTAACCGCTGAGATAGATATGAGGAAAACCATTCCAGAGGTAAACCTCTAATTCCCACACACTCAAGTTTCCTGAGAAGGATTTTTCGAGAAACAGTATCAAATGCTTTTGCCAGATCCAGGAAAACGCCAGCACATCTGTAGCCACCATCTAATTTAGTAACAATAAAGTCAACCAATGATGTGATGGCATCCTCCGTAGATCTGGCAGCTCGAAACCCGTATTGGTTAGGTGATAATATTTTTTCCTTCTCTAGAAAGCGCATCAGTCGGCTGTTTACTATTTTTTCTATAATTTTAGATAGTGAGCTAAGAAGAGAAATAGGCCTATAGTTGGATGGTGTATTAGGGTCACCTTGTTTAAAAATTGGACAGACATTAGCAAGTTTGCAACAGCTAGGAAATAAAACTAGTACATACATACATAGTATATGTATAATACATACATAGTGTAGGACATACACACACATATTAAGAAAAAACACTATTTTTAACATTCATGATATTTTTGATGTCATTTTTGTTATTTAAACTAGTTAAAAAACAGTTTAAAAAAGTTCTGTCTTGGACGTCCGTGTGTCCAGGATGTGCGGAGGATTTTCTTGTTAACACGATAGCGACCGAAATACTTTACTAATCGAGTCTTTTTTTTTCTCTTACGCTTGAGTATGCTCAGGAATAGAACCCTTTCATTTTTCAGGGTCTGATTCGATGTGGTTTAATTGTTATTAAATAAACAAAAAAAAAATATCGACTGTTCTCCATAATTTTAGTATATCTATATATATTCTTTATTTATTTATTTTTTTATATTTATAGTGTACTCAAAATTCACCATTATAAACTCGATTATTTATACTATAAGCCAAGGTTTAAAAAAATAAGTTGGTAGTCAGTCCCTTAAACCTGCGCAGTTTCACATCTAGGTGGGGCCACAAGAAAAATAGCTCAATTATTACGGTACCGCTTTCTTTACTTTTCTAACTGTTTCATTTTATTTCTTTTTTATATTTATAGTGTACTCTTTATAAATAATCAATTTTATTGTAAAGGATGACATTATGAGGCGTGCACTTTTGGATTTTCCAAACTATTTTAACTATTTAAAATACATATATGACTAAACAAAAAAAAAAATGCAAATAGTGGAGTGGTTTTTTTTCGAACTTTAACTGTCTCTCTAAAAGATTTTGTTTTCAGGTATTTGATGAGCTACTATTAGATGCAGATTGGTCTGTGAATGCGGGCATGTGGATGTGGTTATCCTGTTCTTCCTTTTTTCAACAATTTTTTCACTGCTACTGCCCTGTTAGATTTGGACGTAAAACGGATCCTAATGGTGACTTTATCAGGTAAATAAGACATCTATCAAATGTAATGCAAGAATGCTGTTGTTTTTAAACATTATTATGTTTACATTGTGATTGAATATTTTGACATAATTTAAATAAATTTTATACACATACATAATTACTACTATTTTTTCAGAAAATATATTCCAGCATTGAAGAATATGCCAACTAGGTATATTCATGAACCATGGGTGTCGCCAGACTCTGTTCAACAAGCAGCTCGGTGTATCATTGGCAGGGATTATCCACTGCCTATGGTGGACCACACGAAGGCGTCACAAATTAATATCGAACGTATAAAACAAGTTTATGCGCAACTCGCTAAATATAAACCTCAAGGTATTACAGTAGTTTTGTTTTATTGTATTTTTTTTTCTATAGAAGCTAAATTTATTGTGATTGCAGGTGTGATCAACCAAGTCATACAACGCCCAAATGTCATGCAATCGTCACCTAGTCCAACATCAATAATTGCAAGTATTAATCAATCTAATTACTTGTGCAGTCAAATAACAGAGGTGCAAAACACGACGACTCCTTCCGCTCAAGAATTAAAAGAGGATGACATATTCATCCGACCTAATAATGTTGATACAAAACCACCTTTGTTTAAGCAAGTTTTATTTGTTCATCAAAAGGCTAAGTTGGTGCAGCAATCGAGTTCCTGTCCACCACCCAAAGAACATTATCTCATGAATGGTGAGCTTAATATTTACAAAATGAATAACACTGAGGATTTGCAAAATTCCAATAAGAATGAAAATTGTAACCATAAAAATCTCACACTGAGTAGATGTAATGCTAATTTCAACAAAAACCAGTTTGAAAAGAATTCAGATACAAGTGGAACTTATGCACAAAGCATTAAAATTGTTGAATATGAAGATGAAAAACCTAAACTGTTCATGATGTCAAATGGTATTGTGCCCCACAATAATCTAAAAGACAATTACCTTAATTCTTCGTTAATTAAAGAATATGACGCAGACAACAAAAAATCTATAACCAAAGGTGGTAAAATTCACCAAATTGTAATAAATAATGATAGACAATTTCTTGGAGTGCCAGATAAAAATACTGAGCAACATGAAAACTAGGGTTTATAGTATTTTTATGTTGTGATCCTGAACTGTATTTAAGTTGTAATTTAAGTGTGGAAAACACGATTTTTTATAGATATTCCTTTAATAAAACTAAGTAAATTTTTGTAAAATACCTTGTTTTATTTATTGCATGTTACTCTGATGGTTTAACATTGTTTTCAATATTTAATGATGCTACAATTTCCATATGCTGCTTCTGCGCCTTTTGAACTTTCCTTGATTTTGCTGTGGGATTCTCTTTTGGAGTTTGTTTATTACAACGCAGCTCTTGTTTTATAGATGAAATTATGGAGACCTACAATTACAATCCAAAATGTTGGTTAATCTATCCCAGTCATAATAATATCATAATATGATTTAAATAATGTGAATATAAAAATATTAAATGATATTTTGCATAGGTATTATATTGTTATCAAAACATGTACTTACTGATTCTGGGATGTGAATATATCTAATATTTCGAGCTTGAACAAATAGATTTTCAAAAAAGTATTCATTTCCTTGTGGGTCACAATACACAGCTTTGTTTAGTGAAATATTCATATATCTAAAAAGAAATAAAAATGGAGCAGCTCTTTATCTAAGTGGCCTATTTAAAAGTAACATTATCTCATAGTCCACTTGACAAAATATTGTCAATGATGAGCCATTAATTTTATTTTGAATGTTGTTTAATATGAAGATTTAAACTTACCCATCAACAGATACTAGTTCTCCACAAACATATGTGTCATTTCTTAGATCTACTGTTATTTTTTTATCTTCCAATGATCTCACTAAACACAGTAATGTGTTGTGGTACATAAATCTTTCTATAGAGTAACCAACAAACATTTTGGAAACAGTATAAATGACTTATTTTATATAAAAAATACTGAAAAAGAAAAGAATGAGTAACTTTTTAAATAAACATTTTATTTATATTATATTAATACTACATTTTGCTACTATTTCATAATCCCTATGATAAAATTAGGGTTTAATTATGACTAATCTTTCGTCTGGTTTCGATTTTAATTCTAACTCAGCCTTTGTTAACAACCATTTTTCTTCTTGATTTTCAGCCCAAATGAAGTAACTCCCTCGATCTTTAGGTCCTGCTACAGGTATTTGAAATCTGGCCGTTTTTTGGTCACAATAATTTTTTTCATTGTCACTTAGTTTAAATCTCTTATCTTTAATTGGTTCTCCTAAATGATAAACAGCGCCTGGATGTGATCTTAACTTTTTGAGAGCAAGTTTATAATAATCTAAGTCCCTTACTTTGTCGACTAATTTTCTTTGCAGGTATAATCCAGTACTAGTGACTACCAATCCACCTATTGCGGCGATTTGTAGAAGTTTTGAATTGGAAACATTCATTTTGTAGGTACTTACTTACGAATAAAATTTCGTTTAAACTTGTGACACGAGGTTATGCACATAGGTACATGATTTTTCTCATGGCCCTCTGATGATTTAATATAAAAGGTATCACTGGATTTCCACCAAAATTTGAATGGTTAATATTAATGTTTGAAATGATAGAACATAAAACCAAATAATTATTCACCTTGTAAGTATTTAGGTATAATATTTGAAATTTGTATTTTGTACCAGTTTGTACCTACCAAATGACAATTTTGAATTCAACACACAGATCCTACAGAACTCTTACTATGTCAAAGTCAAACTTTTTTTCTCTATTTTGGTGGATAATGTGCTACGAAAGAAGTCTCGTAAACGCCACAGATCCATACTATTATTATAAATGCGAAAGTAACTCTGTCTGTCTGTCTGTCTGTTACTCAATCACGCCTAATCTACTGAACCAATTTTCATGAAATTTGGTATGGAGATATTTTGATACCCGAGAAAGGACATAGGCTACTTTTTATCCCGGGAAAATGATCCAATCGCGGAAATCCCACGGGAACGGGAACTATGCGGGTTTTTCTTTGACTGCGCGGGCGAAGCTGCGGGGGGAAAGCTAGTAACTAATAAGGCGGTATATGTGCAGTCAAATTAAACTAGTAGTAAAAAAAACTATAACAATTTTATTACTACAATATTATAGTTAAGTTCAAATACTTATTTATTATTATACATGTCAATATTTATGTTTATAATCCAAAAAGTCCCTTACATTATAAAAATTTTTGCTTATTAGCCACATACCTATAAAGTTTTGTCATAAACTGTTTTGCGTCCAATTTCTTTAAATCGTCAGGAATATTATTATAAATTTTAACACACATAGCATGACAGTTTTGACGTGACAACGTCTTATAAATTGGTTTGCCGGGTGACACTTCAAGCTCTTACGCTCCGCTCCAAGAAGCTTAGGTATATCTATGGGCGTATTCAGAAAGAAAGCTTGAAACTTATAAGCGCTTATAAGCGCTTATCGGCGATTGTCAGCGCTGGTAACCCGCGCAGGAAAATATATGAATATGACAAGCGCCGATAAGCGCTTATAAGTTTCAAGCTTTCTTTCTGAATACGCCCTAATACACTGGAGATTGCACTATGACCATTGACTTGTCACAAGAAAATATAACCTTGAATGACGTCAGTGTTGTTTTTTGTCTCTTTCTGTGGGTGACCACACTGGTTTCTATATTCAGGATTTTTCGAAATAGAAAAAACTAAAAATCATGGTCTATAAATAATAACGACATATATTTTTAACAGTATTAATTATATTATAATATTACTGGCCATACTTTATAGGTACATACAATTTTAATTGGTATAGAATGATAGTTTTAAATAACTCTTGGCTACAAAGCCTGGATATGAACCGATATATAGGTAGCATTAACTTTGTAAATAGAGGAAAGTTGTGTTTTGCATCAGATGCTGTTTACCAAATTGTAAGCTACTCAGATCTTCTTTTTAAACGCGTTGCTTCGACGGGTCAATTTCAAGCCAAAATCATCAAAGAAAAACTGTTTATAATAAACGCCTTGCACAAATTTCAGCTAACTTTACAAAGTTTATTTTTCAAAAGGTATTTTTTTCTGGGTCGTAATCCTCAGTAATTTTACCCTTGATGGGCACATATATTTCTTTTTATTTTACTTTTTGGAAAGCTGAAATACCTAAAACAAAAAATATGAGGTAAGTTAAAAAAGTATAAATTTCAATGTAAAAACGAACAATCTTATAACTACATGTGAGTGCAATACCGATGTCGAGTGTTGTTTCATTAAATGATGCAAAATTTTACAATTTTTGCCATTGAAATGATTCTAAACAGGTAAATGCAGGAGTATTGAGGAATATTGTAAATAACGTAAATATACACTTGCCTGTGAAATTCTATGCCAGAATTTGGTGTCCAAACACTTCTGCAATTTTTCTCAATGCAATACATTATTTATATTCGGAAAATATTTATTAAATACGCAACAGTATTAACTTGAATATTCGAAGCGACGCAATTTTTTTGACACTTATGCCATATTGTCAAAGTGAGAGTTGCTACAATTTTATTATGGTAACTACCCATAATCAGGGAGTATCGTTTTTTAATAATTGGTCCAGATACTTATTTTATTTAGCATAAATAATAATTGTCTCATCCAAGAAGCTTATATCTAATACACTGGAGATTGCACTATGACCATTGACTTGTCACAAGAAAATATAACCTTGAATGACGTCACTGTTGTTTTTTGTCTCTTTCTGTGGGTGACCACACTGGTTTGTATATTCAGGATTTTTCGAAATAGAAAAAACTAAAAATCATGGTCTATAAATAATAACGACATATATTTTTAACAGTATTAATCTAATATATAAAAATCAATGCCACTTTTCGTTGTAATTCCATAACTCGAGAACGGCTGAACCGATTTCGATAATTCTTTTTTTATTATATTCCTTGAAGTACGAGGATGGTTCTTATGTAGAGAAAACGAAGCCGGGGCGGACCGCTAGTTATATTATAATATTACTGGCCAAACTTTATAGGTACATACAATTTTAATTGGTATGTAATATAGAATGATAGTTTTAAAATAACTCTTGGCTACAAAGCCTGGATATGAACCGATATATAGCATTAACATCCTTTGTAATTAGAGGAAAGTTGTGTTTTGCATCAGATGCTGTTTACCAAATTGTAAGCTACTCAGATCTTCTTTTTAAACGCGTTGCTTCGACGGGTCAATTTCAAGCCAAAATCATCAAAGAAAAACTGTTTATAATAAACGCCTGGGTTCTGGGTCGTAATCCTCAGTAATTTTACCCTTGATGGGCACATATATTTCTTTTTATTTTACTTTTTGGAAAGCTGAAATACCTAAAACAAAAAATATGAGGTAAGTTAAAAAAGTATAAATTTCAATGTAAAAACGAACAATCTTATAACTACATGTGAGTGCAATACCGATGTCGAGTGTTGTTTCATTACTAGTAAAAATCTTGAAAATGGTGTTCTAAATTTCATCATAATATTGTTATTACAATATATTATCTTCACTATCCATAAAAACTCGTCATCATGGTTACCTTACTTGTTAATTTTGTTTATTGAAAACTTGTTGAAAAATGATAAAGTATTAGGAAAATAACAAATTTAACATGACTGCTTTCTAAAATGATGCAAAATTTTACAATTTTTGCCATTGAAATGATTCTAAACAGGTAAATGCAGGAGTATTGAGGAATATTGTAAATAACGTAAATATACACTTGCCTGTGAAATTCTATGCCAGAATTTGGTGTCCAAACACTTCTGCAATTTTTCACAATGCAATACATTATTTATATTCGGAAAATATTTATTAAATACGCAACAATATTAACTTAAATATTCGAAGCGACGCAATTTTTTTGACACTTATGCCATATTGTCAAAGTGAGAGTTGCTACAATTTTATTATGGTAACTACCCATAATCAGGGAGTATCGCTTTTTAATAATTGGTCCAGATACTTATTTTATTAAGCATAAATAATAATTGTCTCATCCAACAATGCTTCTGAATGACGTTGTTGGCAATTTATCAACAAACTCATGTACAAAAACTAACCTTTTGCACAGAATATTACGGCATACATAGTAGCCTTGGGAAAACTTCGTATTATCAGTGGCAATACCAAGTTAGGTGTGAAAGTGATAAAACACAACAATTTCCTTGTTACACGTCAAATGTTCATACCCTCGTAACGCCCAGGCTATTTTTACCAAACATTGGCTTGCAGCCCAAGTACCTTTTAAAAGGTTCACATGGTGCGGACCCAGAGGTGATGAAATCTAAAAAAAGTGCCTTATTATTTCCGTATGAGCGTGGGATTTTTTCTGCATGTAAATGTATGTCAGTGGAAGGTTTTGAGACACTAAATAACCCCAAATTCGTTATTCTTTATTTAGGCATATGGGCTTTAATGTATTACAAAACCCGATTTCGCAAAATTCGTATTTTTGATATTATTGATTAGCGGTAGACAATATAGGGTTTATTTTATATTACAAAAAACAATGAACATAAATATTTGGATTAATACATGTCTTCCAAAATTTTAATGACCAAAAACATATCTCACACTAACAATCTGAGAAAAAAATATCAATTTTTGAACAATATGATCATTATTTTCTGTACTTATTATTTTTAAAGGCTAGTTTATCACGTGTTTTAGGATTTCTATCAGAAGAAATCCACTTCCAACAGATGACAGAAGCAAAAATTAACAAGTTTCGAAATTGGATCCAAAAACACTATATAATAGCAACCCATATACCTTTTAAAATCAGAATGATAGTAGGTAAATTGATATAATATTTCTATAGAACTTTTAAATACTTAATTTTGCAAATAAGAGTTGGTTTTTAATAAAAAAAACTATTATTTTCAGATTCTTCAGAACTGGAAGAGCTTTCTTGGTTTTGGTTTATGTTGTAATCCTCATCTCCAAATAGTTCATACTTTTCTATATCTGACTGATTTAAGCTTCATCTATTTGCTCATCTCTCATTGGGTTACCTGAAAAGGATAGGTACTAAAAGATTCTGTAACAGACTAAATAATTTACTTTATATTATGAAGGAGAAAACGGTCTAAATCATAAGTTGCAAAGGCAAATCAAATTGATTAGTGGTTTATTCCCTTATACCTTTTAAAATCCAATAAAATGTTAATACTCTTATACCTTCTAAAAGGTATCCAGACTTTACGAGGTTATTTTACACGCATATTCTTTATTTTCGCGTAAATCTAAATGTAATTATAATATTTACTTATTTGTCAACAAGCAGAGTAAGATACTCTCAGTTAAAAACCTAAGATTGCATCAATAATCATGGATTGAACTTACCACGTCCTCTAGTCAATCAAGATGGCCAGACTTTTCGCCGGAAATTACATATATTTTATTTTTCTATTGGCACTATTGCTTAACCATAGACAAAAACATACTTTCCAGTAGCCGGATAAAAAACAGTAATTAGATTTGGCGCGTAATTTAAAATGTTACGGCGTTTTCAAATCAGATACTGTCAGATACCTTTAAAAAGGTACCGTGGGCGTTTATGTCATAAAGTTGGATAACAGCTTGGGCCGGTACCACTATCGAGCTGCATGCCTTTTAATAGGTATCTGGGCGTTACGAGGTTATCGAAATCTCCAGTGTATAAGATATAAGCTTCTTGGTCTCATCCAACAATGCTTCTGAATGACGTTGTTGGCAATTTATCAACAAACTCATGTACAAAAACTAACCTTTTGCACAGAATATTACGGCATACATAGTAGCCTTGGGAAAACTTCGTATTAACAGTGGCAATACCAAGTTAGGTGTGAAAGTGATAAAACACAACAATTTTCTTGTTACACGTCAAATGTTCATACCGAAATCTCCAGTGTATAATGCCCCCTCCATACTACTCGCGAAGTTGAACGAGGTTAGACGAATAGAATAATGTAGAGAGGCACTTCGACTTACTTCGTCCAACTTTACCTCGCCTCGGCCGACTTCCGTTTGTTGTCGGTTTTTGCGCCCGAGTCAAAGGCCACGAAGTTACCTGAAGTTCGTTCTGAATATGAACGTATGCGTTCCTCGCGAAGTTGAACGAGTGTGTAGTGTAGCACCGCGGACTTCAGTCAACTTCGGCCGAGTACTTCGCCGAGGAACTTCGCGAGTAGTGTGGAGGAGGCATAAGATATAAGCTTCTTGCTCCGCTCACGTTATGCGCTCACAATGAGAGCGAGTGAGAGGCACGCGTCCCTTCCACTCGGGCATAGTTAGCCCGCCTAAGAGCGAGAGAGCCAGACATAAAAAGTCGTTGTCACGTAAAAATTTCGCCCGTATACCGACTTTACAGGCAAACAATTTTTTTGAGTACAAAGATACTTTATTTTGTAATCAACAAAGATGTTCTAGGTTTATGGTCAAGTATCAATCTAAAGTACCCGTCACGAGAAGCTATAAATTATGTAAACAAACATCTTTTACTAAGTAAACATTTTATACTGCGAGATAATAATAAATTGACCATATTCAATCGACATGAAATATAGACGGGTTATATGAAAGTAACAACCTATTTAATTTAGTCGGATCATATTTTAACGACGCAAAGCGCTATCGTTTGTGTTTCTTGGTACCGGAACGCGTCCGTCGCAGGGATTGTGAACTATCGGGACGCCATTTTGAAATAAACGCATCATTCGAGTTTCGAATGCGTACGAGTTTGTTTCATTGCTTTGCATATATCGCGGATCTGGTTGTTATTGTTAATTTTGTTATTGTTTCGTTATCACTTTTTTATTGTTGTTACTTTAATTGTTGCGTTAATTTTATTTGTTATTACGTATAATGGAGCCAGTAGCCAGTACATCTAAGGAAATAAATTCGCCACGAAAAAAACGTCAAAAGGTGCGTAATACAATTTATCTTTACTTAATAATTTATTAAATCTTAAACAAATTCATTTTTTTTGTTGGTCCAAATGTTGTGAACTCCTGAACACTTGTTTACAAAATTTATAGCTTCTCATGACGGTTACTTTAGATGACGTAAATTCCCGTACATTTCTTGAGCCGTGGTAAATAATCTTTGATTATTTTTAACAAATTTGCAAATTTCAAATATGTAAAGTAAAGGCACGGCAAAGTTAATAATTTAAGTTTTATAAAAAGGGGTTTGCATGATTCGAAAGGCCCTACATCACATATAGCTCGGATGCATTTTTTTTGTGATACAAAAGCTTTCTTTATATTTACTCAAGATTTACTCCATTTCCCCATACTAAAGTCCTTAGTTTATGTCCATATATCTTAAAAATTGACACTACATGCGTGGTATGCCGATATTGCTGTCTTTATGTCAGTTATTTTACGAAGACGTCTGAGTACATATACATATATACATATTTATTCTTTTACATACTTTTTCAATATGAGATGTCCAATTTATTGTTATGTTCTAGTTTTAAGTCAGATCCAGGTTTATTTAAATTGACACTACATGCGTGGTATGCCGATATTGCTGTCTTTATGTCAGTTATTTTACGAAGACGTCTGAGTACATATACATATTTATTCTTTTACATACTTTTTCAATATGAGATGTCCAATTTATTGTTATGTTCTAGTTTTAAGTCAGATCCAGGTTTATTTAATGCCTCCTCCACATCCAACTCGCGAATTTGAACGAGGTTAGACGAATAGAATAATGTAGAGAGGCACTTCGGCTTACTTCGTCCAACTTCACCTCGCCTCGGTCGACTTCCGTTTGTTGTCGGTTTTTTGGCCCGAGTCAAAGGGCACGAAGTTACCTGAAGTTCGTTCTGAATATGAACGTATGCGCTCCTCGCGAAGTTGAACGAGTGTGTAGTGTAGCACCGCGGACTTCAGTCAACTTCGGCCGAGTACTTCGCCTAGGAACTTCGCGAGTAGTGTGGAGGAGGCATAAGAATTGAATAAAATTTGTTTTATTTAGGTTAAATTTGAGATTGTTCAAGGTCAGCCAATTAATTAAATAGTCAATAATATTATAATCACAATTTATATCACGTTATAATGAATAATTTGCACTAAATTTTATTTTTATCTTTGTAATTATTTTATTTTTATTCTGCGAAAATATGACACTCGTAGACCGTGGCATTTTGAGGACTATGTCAATGTCAAAAGTTTATTAATTTATTTCGATTATCGATACGTCGAAATGGCATGAAAATAAATTTCTTAAATTTCAGCTATATGTACAGTTTTTAAATCAATTAATTCATCACTGAACTTAACCACATTATCGTAGTGGTATTGGCATCATAAAATTAGTGTCACATAAATTAGGTCTTATTTCGTCTGAAAAATAAGGACAATGTTCAAAAAATTTAAAGATAAACTTGCAGAAGAAGTTAAATCATCTCCCCAAAGAATTCAACAATTTGCCCAAGCTGCTCAGGTAATATTTCGAAAATCAATAACAATCTATAGAAAATATTAAAAGATTGAATTGTAACTAAAGAGATTCAATAAATAAAAGTAAATAAATTACGTCACTGGTTATTGATAAACTTTTTAAAATAGTTGGTAAAACTTTCAGGCAGCAGTTACCTCTGCATCTAGCAGCATATCAGATATTACCAACAATGATTTGTTCTCAATAGGGGATAATGGTAAGATATACAAAAAATTATAATTAAGAAAGCAAATTATATCCACACATAATATTATGTTTATATGGGATATAATTCTCCATGTGTATAAATTAAGAAACTAATGTAAATATATTTATATTAATGGGAATAAAGAGGCAGAGAATAAATTTCATTTTCAGATATACCAAATAAGAATCAGACAAATCCAAACAATAAGGATAATATTGTGATGCAAAACTCTGCTCTAGCCATGCAAGGTAGCTCAGATTTAGCTGATTTTACAGTAAATTATGAGGTAAGGAGATTTTAAAATTTTTGTGTGTGTTAAATTGAAACTGTGAAATTCAAGTGCAAATTAACAATTAATTGTATTTTTTAGGATAAACATAGACAGCGGCGACTATCAAATAGTTCATTTGCTAGCGACATATCATTTCGACTGCCTAACTATGAAAGCCCATCAATGTATCATTTGCAGGTAACATTGAAATATAAAATAAGTATCTTTAAGTATTAAACTCTTATACTACTACTAGCGGTCCGCCCGGGCTTCGCCCGTGGTACATATGAAAAATAGATGTTGACGATTCTCAGACTTACCCGATATGCACAGAAAATTTCATGAGAATCGGTCCAGCCGTTTTAGAGGAGTATGCAGACTAACATTGTGACACGAGAATTTAATATATAAGAAGATTATTTTTCTTTACTCACATTGTATTGCTATAAGTTAAAATGTAAAAAGAAACATCTTAATCATTTTAGTCAGATATGGAAGTATCAGCAAGTGAAGCAGAAGAGAAAGGTTTTACCACTGGAAATGTAAATCTTGACCGAGTGACTAAGGAACAACTATATGCTGCATACAGAAGGACACAGGATAGGTGTAAAAAATATAAAACCCAATATTCAGATTTAGCTCGGCATTATAAACTCCTGGAAAGGGAAAATGCTAAAGCAAGGGTTTGTATTTTAATTTAAATTTACAATAATATTGATTATTTCTTTTATCAATAGGCATGACAAAAGATTTTGAAATTATCTTCCTAAATGTGTGTATACGTTTACAATACAAGAAAAACCCTATGTTTCGGTAATATACTTAAATTAAATGAAGATAAAAGCCATTTTTCCAAAAATATTAACTGTGCCAAAACAGCTTGCATGTCATGACACATGCGTAGGCGTGTCGTCACTCTATAGTAAATACGTAATTATCTGTATACATAGTGAAGAAAAAAAAAATTAATATGTGTTATAGAAACAAATCTCAAAGTTTATAAGTGGTTTGCAGTATTGCAGTGTGAATTCACATAAAAATAATACCCAAACAAGTGATAACTGCGTTAAAAACAACCGACTTCAAACTTGCACTTGCAACATTTACAAATACAGACAAAAATGCTCATAAAATAAAAACTACTGGGCCTATCCGAATAAAATTTTTATGGGACCAATTCGACACTATCCCGCATCGAACAAAAAAAGAATCACGAAAATCGGTTCAGTAACCTCGGAGTAATCGGTGTACATACATAAAAAAAAAACATACAGGCCGAATTGATAACCTCCTCCTTTTTTTTTGAAGTCGGTTAAAAAGTGTTAGTTATTGTTTCAAGCGAGAAAATATGTATGTATTACATATTTTTTTATTAAATAAGAAATTATTGTATACAGTTAGCGCCGGGAAACCCGAACCACGTATTCGTGAATTCTCAATTACCTATATTTCTGTTCTGAGTCGATAAAGCATACATGAAACAATAGAAAATAAATAAAAATGCGTTTTCTCAACATATTCATAACAACAAAACACACCTGACGTGAAGTTGTTTACACAGGCGTGACGTCACGCGTGTTTTAATTTATTACAGGCACTAGTTTAAATTTATTATTTACTAGCTTCCGTCCGCGACTCCGTCTGCGCGGATGTCCGTCTTCGCGTGGATGGTTTATTTCTCCATTTCGAGTAACTCTGACAATGACATCTTATAAAAAACAGAATCCACTGCGGGTAACGCAACGTGTGTTCGCGGTTCTACAGAACAACGTCTGTGGATAAAACTGAAAAATTAAGATTTTTTTTTCACGTATTTTTTCAGGATAAAAAGTATCCTATTTTACGCCCAGGATAATAAGGTATAATCATACCAAGTTTCGTCGAAATCGAACTGTTAGTTTTCACGTGATGTCAGCATATACAGACAGACAGACAAAAATTTTTTTAATCACATATTTGGGTTTGGTATCGATCCAGTAACACCCCCTGATATTTATTTTTTCAATATTTTCAATGTTCAGAATTGACCCTTCTACAGATTTATAGTCTAAGATCCAAATATAGGTCGACCTTCACCGGCGTGATAATAGAATGAGACCAATTTTATAATAAATTTAGTCTATTAAAAGATGTATTAAAAATGGGTTTACTGGGAAAATCCTGGACAGGAAATTTTTGGTAAAGGTCGACTTATGTTCGGATCTTCTACTATTATTATATATACAGATTTATTATACAATTTCCCTTAAAAACACTAATTCGATCATTTATGGATACTGTCGTCATGCCTATTGTCTTTTTGTTGTCCTCATATTGCTTTAATTTCATTTAACTTTTTTTATAAGATACTTCGTGTAGATTCTAATTCATTTTTTATTTAAGTAAGATTTACTATCGTATATAATTTGTGTTATATTTTGTAAATTGTTTTCTTATATTATTATTTATTAATTCTTTTTTTTTCATGTAGAATGTGTTAGTTGAAACTCAGGATAAAGCTCTCAGAAGAATATCAGAATTAAAAGAACAGTGTTCATTAGAACAGAGTGCAAAAGTAAGTTTTATACCAATACCATCCTCTCATTTCATCTCATTAATTTAAAGTATGATGTAACAATCAAACTTTTTTATAGGCACATCTTGAAAAAGCTCTTCGTGTTGATATTGAAGAAAAGCAAATGAAAATTGATGCTTTAAGTACTCAGCTCAATCTCTTGCAAAGCAATAATATCCCAGAAAATAAAGAAAACGCAACAGAAAATTCTCACATGCCATTAATTAATTTGAATGAAGAAAATGAATGTAAAGATAAAATAAAGGAGGAAGAAGAAGTCTCTGTCATAAATAATAAAATTGAAAAGCTAGAGCAACTGTTAGCCAAGTATAAAGATTCTTTAAAAACTGTTAAGGAAAAGAATTCTAATATGACAGCTGAAATTCAGAAATTAACATTAGATTTAGAAGCAAAATCGAAAGAAAATATTCAGCTACAGATAAATATAGAAAAAATGTCAGAGAGCAAAAAACAAGTCCAAGAACTATTAGAAAAAATAGAAAGCTTAGAAAACATAAATAACACCCTTGAATTTTCAAAGAATAAAGAAAAATCGATTTTGGAAGCAAATTTACAAAACGCTAAAGAGGAAATATCACAATTACAAAAAAAGGTGCAAATCTTAAGTAAAAGAGAAGAAGAATATGCTATTTCCCTTGCAGAAAATAAATTGAGTATCCATAAAGAACTTGAGAGTAAAGAAGCAGAAATTAAGTCACTCAAAGACAGTTTAGCTAATAGTCAAAATGAAATCAAGTCTTTAAACAAATCAGTAAAAGACTATCAAAATGAGATTGTCAAGTTGGAAGGGGAACACTCAAAATTGACAAATGACCTGCACAATCTAAATGTAGCAATAACTAAATCGGAAGAATTAAATAAAGATATAGAAAAGTTGAATGATAAAGTAAAATTACTGGAAGGTCTCAAAACAAAATCTGAAGAAGATATTAACTGTCTCCATTTGCAATTAAAACAAGAGACAGCTGAAAAATTGTCAGTAATTGATAGAAATGTTTATTTAGAAAGTCGTAACTCACAGTTAACTGAAGACAATGAGAAAAAGAGATCCCAAATTAACAAGCTTGAAAATGAAAATGTTTCCCTTAAACAACATTTGGAGGATGTAAAGAAGTCATTAGAACAACATAATCAAGATGATTTGGAATCCCATCAACTAAGGCTAACAGAGGAGGTGACTGCCTGGAAACTAAAGTGTAGCAGTTTGGAATCAGAAATACAAGAGGAGAGGGTTGAATTAGTCAAATTACAATCAGAAATTGAAAAATTATTGAATAATCATGAATCATTACAAAATCAAAATATTCAACTTAATAAATCACTTGATCATTTTAAAGCCGAAAATGTAACATTACTCCAAAAAGTAGACAAATATCAGAAGATACACTACAAGTTAAAAGATTTAAAAAAGGAGCTATTGGATATTCAAAATATAGTTGTACTTACTTCTACTGAGTCAAAACTGCTCACTAAAAAAGTTTTGACAGAATGGATACCTCAAATAAAAGAAAATATAAATTTTGATGCATTCCAACAAGATACCAATAAAATACAACAGAGCAATACACAATTAAAAGAAGAGATTGCAAAAATTACCAATGATTATAAATTGCTTAAGGATAATGCTAATTTACTTCAAAAAGATAGTTTATCTTTGAAAGAGGCTTTAGAGAGCCGTGTTTCAGAATGCACAGTTCTCTCTGAAAAAATACAGAATATGCAAATGGAACATGATGAATATGTTGTGGGATTGAAAAATAAATTAAAATCTATAGAAGAACACAATGTTAGTTTGGAAACTAAAGTCAAAATATTAGAAGCCACTATTATTGCGCTCCGTGAAGAATTAGATACTGTTAAAAATGAAAATCAAAGCAAACAAAAGAAGATTGACTCTTTATTGGCAGAAAATAATGAAGTTACAAAAATTAGAAACGAAAATTCAGGGAAACAAGATTATATTTATGAGTTGGAAAGCAAGTTACAGATTATTGAACAACAAAATGGTAATTTAAAACGATTACAAGAAGAATTAGATAAAAAGAACACATCATTGGAGTCTCAGCTGAGTGAAAAACTTACAACACACCATGAAACAGAGGATAATTTAAAAATGTTAGAAAAAGAAAACAAGGAATTAAAATTGTCCATTGCTGAAATTGAAAATAATTCTAAAAATGTTGAATCCAAATTAGTCGAGCTACACAAATGTCAAAGTGTATTAGAAAGTGATATTAATAAATTGAAACAGGAAAATAATGAATTAATTTCTTCTAAAGCAGATATGGAAGAAAAGCACAAAAACATGTTAGATCAAGTTCAAAACAAAAATTTAGAAATGGACAAAAATGTACAGACACTAAATCAGAATTATCAAGAGTTGAAAACGATACATGCAGAGACTGAAAACAAATATATGATGGCTGAAAATGAATTACATGAACTGCAAAATGTGCATAGTGAAATCAAAAAACAAAAAGAAAATTTAGAGGAAACTGTTTTAAAATTGGAAAATGAAGTATCTAATCAAATTCAACAAATAAAAGATCTAAATGAGGATATTAAGTTGCACAATAGTAAAACATGTGAATGTGACTTCCTCAAAGATGAAAATAGACGGTTGTGTTCAGATATTGAAGGCTTACAAACATACTTAAGTAAGATTTCGAAGGAGAATAGTGACTTGAATGACAAAATGAGAGAATTGATTGCATCAAGTGACAATCTGCCAGATGGGAATGAGGAACTTAAAAACGAAATACAACTTGGTAAAGAGAAGATTGAAGATTTGTTACGGGAAAATTCCTTATTAATTGAAGAAAACTTAGAATTAAAAGATCAAATACAATCACAAAATAACAGTACTACCAACGTTCAATCAATTCAGAAAAGGAGCACAAATGATAATCATAGTGAATTGAAAGATATTCATGAAAAGTATTATAGTTTACTAGAAAACAAAAGTCAGCTAGAATTAAAGGTCAATGAACTAGAGCAAATGAATAACTCATTAAATAAAAATGTTGATCATACACAAAACAATTATGAAAGACTTAAATTGTCAAATGAGAAACTGCAACGAAAACTTGATGAAGCGCTTGTTAGTTTAAGGCATCTGCATGCTCTTGAAGAAAACACCGAGTTGGAGTACTTAAGGAACATACTTTACGAATACCTTACAGGGTCAGGGACTCACTCTTTAACATTAGCGAAAGTTTTGGCAGCTGTCGTTAAATTCGATGATAGACAAACTGAACAGATACTTCAAAAAGAAAAAGAACGCCAAGGATTCGTAAGTTAAATTACAAGTTCATAATTTTTTTGCAATCACAATGCTTTGATATGCCCCATTAAAATGCTTTTATTTTTGTTTCAGCTTCATCAACTAGGAATCATTTGATACGAGGAAATATAGAAATATTTGTTAATATGTAAATACCATAACTATAATTATAATCCATACTAAAATTATAAATGCGAAAGTAACTCTGTCTGTCTGTCTGTTACTCAATCACGCCTAAACTACTGAACCAATTTTCATGAAATTTGGTATGGAGATAGTTTGACACCCGAGAAAGGACATAGGCTACTTTTTTTCCCGGGAAAATGACGCAATCCCAGAAATCCCACGGGAACGGGAACTATGCGGGTTTTTCTTTGACTGCGCGGGCGAAGCCGCGGGCGGAAACCTAGTTTACTATAAAGGCGATTGAAGTTTTTCACTTTTATATTAATCAAAGATATAGGTAATGCAAGTAGGTAATCTAATACAATGAACAAAATTTGAATAAAAGAAACTGTTTTATTTTCTTTTCTATAGAAGTATACAATTTATTTATTAGTCATAAACACAAAATAATATACTAGATTTTGCAATCTTAAATTGGTGTTTTTGATATCACATAAAGTACTTTATAATAAATAAAACTGCCTAAAATGAAGTGATCAGTAAGTACAAATGCTGAACTAGCTATTACATAGATGTTATTGCACCAGACAATTAAAAATTTCCCATCAGTAACATTTTTAAAATAATATTATTATTTCGTCATTGCATTATCTGTATTGTACTGTCATGGGGATGGTATGCATATCTTTGATATTAATTTTAATTAATTAATTTTTCACATTGTTATCACTTATGACTTAATTATTAAACTTTAGGAATGACTGTATAATATATTATAATAATTGTGCCTGAATTAATTATTGTACTAAATTATATTTATTTTATTTTTCATATTACCTTTAAAATTCCCACTAAGGGGAGTAATATACACTTAGAGCTTAGATTAAGGATGGGTCTATCGATTGGTACGACCGCGCGCGGAGACCAATCCTTAGTGCTGATTTACACAGGGTCAGTAGACAAGTCAGTCGCGGCGCCGAAATTGGCGCCGCGACTGACTTTAACTGTTTACATGAAGTAAGTAGTAGTGGTGCGTTTCTCACGGTGACCACGTTTGTGAAGTCAGTGGGAAAAATGAATTCACGAAAACAACTGAAACGACGATTTCATTATTTGTTTTTTTTTTATTAAAAATTTTTCAATTTTGCTGTTGAATAAGTTAATAGAAATTGTAGAAAATGAGATAACTAAAAATAAACGACAATGGGTAAGAAAATAGATTTAGGGATTTAATATCCCAAAGGCACTCGTTTTTGTCATATAATTGCACCAATTTTAAGGTTTCGTCTTCGCTTACGGGTCATTTTTATCGCAAGCGAAAAAAACGTGGTCACTCTACAACGCAGCGGCAGTGACTAACCACGCACTGACTTGTCTGTTTACACGGGGTTTATTTGGCTGACGCAGGGGTGCGCGGGTGGCGGGGGGCGCCAACTGACTTTAAAATATTCGTGTCCGAATATTCAACTCAGCGCTGAGTTCAAGCCTCTGTACTGACTTCAAATCTGTTTACACAGGGTTTTTTTCAGGTCAGCACTGATTTGCCTCGAATTTGTAGTCAGTTACTGACCCTGTGTAAATCAGCACTTAATCTAAGACTTAGAGCTTTATTTTAATTATTATTAACAAATACTTTGCTAATTTAATTTAAGAAAACAAATTGTAACTTATTGTGAAATTTATACAAATATAACTTTATAGCAATGTCTGCATTAATCATTTTTGCGTATTTGGCAGTGTTGTAGTCGTTGCTTACTTGCTTGTTTAGCTGCTGACAAGTCTTTTAAAGCATGTAATTGGTACTTTTTAATTTTTAATTTATGCCATCAGTAAAATTCTCTGGGTAAATTTTTCATACCAAATGAGACTACAACTTGCAAGTAAGTAGGAAGATAAATTTTATGAAGAACTTTATCATTTATAATTTTTGTTGGAAACTTAAATAAAATCTGCATTCCATGTCCTATGGCGTAGTCATTTTAATAAAGAACATTATATTATGTTAATTGTTATGTTGTATTGGTAAGTAGAATTTATTAAGATTATTTATGTCCGTTGTTGCTTGGGTGATGTTTTTAGGTACCTATAAGAATAATATATGTAATAAATTAATATTCAATAAAATTTTGACACTTTATTTTCTTCTTTTATTTATACATTGAGCCCCGAGCGGCCCGATCGGTCCACAACATAATAGATTTTCTATTGTGTCTGTAATTCTGTGGGCTGAGTTATTACAATTATAATTGGTACCCACTCAGTTGATTACTTATAAACTGATACCTAAGTGCACAGTAACAAAGGTGCAGCATTTGGAATGATGACTCCTGCATATCATTTCAAAACATTTTAAATAAATTTATACATTTTTTTTAAATTACATCCAGCTTTACATTTTTTACACAAAAAGTTAATCTTTTTCAATAAAAAATACAAAAAAGGTTAAGTTTTCTGATTTTACTGTTCTATAATCCACATATCTGCATCAGGGATTTAGAAATGAAATAAAAAAAATCTAGGGTTCTTCATATTCAGAGTCTTCATCACTTGAAAATCCATCAAAAGACGAATCATCTAAATCAAATGTGGACATATCCGCAACAATCTTTTCAATATCTGATTTTGTTTGTTCACCATCTTGTTTTTTGATATACCTAAAACAAAAAAGATATTAGTTTGTACAATAAAAATCCAATCTAAAAATATTAAAGGACAATTCATTATAAATTACATTAAATAAACAATTAATTCAATTGTTCAAAATTAATATTTTTAATTATATGTAGAATTTTATTAAATTTAACCTTAAGACTGTTCTTCTTTTTCTCTCAGGAAGGGTTTTTAATAAACCTTGCAATTCAGTATCATTGGGTTCTGGTTCATCCCCTTCAGAATTAGCAATCTGTAAAAAAAAATCAAATTAAATAATCCATCATATTTTTTGGAGTTACATAGAAATAAAATGTCGATATATTTTTGATAAACTTACATCTATAGGCTTACAACATTTAGCACAGACATGTTTATCACTTGCACACTTACTACAATAAATATGGTAAGCATGTTTGACTGCCTTTTCATCACAGCCCACACATTTTTTAGGGGCAGTAAGAGGTTTGTATTTTTTATATTTAATTTTCCATTCAATAATTTCCCTACATCGAATACAAACACCAGACACTTGCATAGAGTTTAATATTTTTGTCTTTTTACTTGTATCGTGTAAATCATTTTTAAATGCAGTTCTATTTTGGTGTTTTTGGGGTCTGTTTCTTCGTATATTTCCTTTAGATAAACTCATGTCTCGATCTCAAAAAGATCACTTTAAAAGTATTGATTCTAGTAATTCCTAGCGGAAAAAAACATAAAGGTAGGTGACAGATTGTGTGACTCCGAAGCCCCAACTTCCACAGAGCAAGTAATAATTATAATAAATATAATGCCAACTTCCAAATTCCAATGCGTAGAATGCGTAGACACGTAATAATATATTATAGTAATAATATTATTCTGCGCTATCCAAGTGATATCCAATAAACACATGAAATAACCTCAAATCTCTGTGGACTGTGTAGTTGGTGTCAACTGTCAACTACCTACCACAGAGCAAGTAATGTCAACTACTGTCAATGTCAATCACAGAATTAATCATATAGGTACATTTTTTTTTGTGTGGTGCAAGAAGGGTGCAAGTGTGGCGTCTCCACAGGCGTCTCTCAAAATAATGTTAGCCCTTGCCCTTCTACATTTTGACGCGTGGTAGTGACATGCGCTAGGGTGTCCCCCTTGACGGGGATCTCGAACCTTGGGGCAGGGGGCTCGGTTTGGGCTGTCGCTTGAGTGGAGGAGGCCGGAAGGGCCGTAATCGGACGGGCGATTCATAGGTAGTTTTCCAATTACAGAGCATAATGCGACTCAGTGGCGCATAATGCTGAATTATGCTGATGCTTAATTGGAACGTGAATTAGTTTTCAAATGCACCAGCAGGTTGCGCTAAGTTTAGTGTTGAAAAAAATATATTCATAGAGTTAGTCAAGAGTTAGCAATAACCTCATTAATGTGTAAATAAAGTGGTACATACTGTATAATTCTGTGTGTATAATAATTGGTTGAAAACACAGTTGAAAACTATTTACGGTTATTTTAAGTAATTTGGATTTTGTTTATTTCATTATTTTTTTTATCAATTAATAATATTACTAACGATAAATCGATTGCACCCATCAATTCACGCGCTTGTACTTTTGAGTGCTCGATTGTGCGAAGCGTTGATGTAGTTGAAACATTCAACGATAAGCATTATGCCGCATAATGCGCTCTAGTGCTGTAATTGGAAAACTACCTAGATCACAGGTAGAGAATTTCAACGTTAAAAAAGTTAAAAACACAAAGCATGGCAACAGATCTCTACCAATTTAAACAAATATATATGTGTAATGTGTTAATACCTTAGAGTATACATATATTACAACTAGACGTCCGCCCCGGCTTCGCCCGTGGTACATATTTCGCAATAAAAGGTAGCCTATGTCCTTTCTCGGGTATCAAAATATCTCCATACCAAATTTCATGCAAATTGGTTCAGTAGTTTAGGCGTGATTGAGTAACAGACAGACGGACAGACAGAGTTACTTTCGCATTTATAATATTAGTATGGATTACAATAGTATAGAGCGAGTGTATTGCACAAATTGCATATTGCGCATCGTAGGCAGATGAGCTATAGATACTATATAGATGTATGTGTGACAAATAGGGATGGGTATTGGGTAGGTATCAATTGCGTGTTGAACTATCCATAAGTTATGTAAATAAATATGTATCATAAGTAAATTTTATGTTCAATAAGTTATTAAAGGAAAAATATATGAATAAAGTATAAATATGTAATTTTAAATTTGTTTACCAACTGAATAAAGTTTGTTTATTCCATTTGAAAATTAAATATTATATAAGAAATTTTCTTGTATTAATTATTATAAGTACTTTAAATATATGTTTAATTGGAATATCACAAAAACGTGAGTACTTTTTAAATAATAAAGTTAATAAAATAAAAGATCGTGTTTAGTGCTATTTCTTTAATAATAAATCAAACAATAATAATAATGTTTTAAAAATGGTAAAAAATATTAAGGAATAATTAATAATTTAAAATGATAATATGTATATCCAATAAATAATATTAATAATTTTTTTATTTAATTTTATCCATTCTATTCAAATAAAAAAAATGTTTTTTTTTATTCATTAAAAATGTCCTGTCCAGGGATTTTCCCAGTCAACCCATTTTTAATACATTAATTTTTAATAGACTAAATTAATTATAAAATTGGTCTCATTCTATTATCACGCCGTTGAATTTCGCCTTAGGTTCGGATCTTAGACCAGTAAAAATAAGTATAACAATCGACTTACTGATAAAATGTGATAGTGGATTTCAATTTTGTGTATTTTCTAGTATCGTTTTTGCAAGATAGAACTGCACATTTCACCATGTTTATTCGTAAATTCGCGAGCGCTCGCGGCGGGAGCGTCGTGTTGTTCCCACCTGTGCCTACTGTTCCCACTTGGATGTTCGCACTCTATAGATATATATACTCAAAGGTTAATACATATTAATTATTACCACATTACCAATTACCATTTACCTACATTACGGTTTGGACCCTATATTACTTGCTCTGTGGTTTGGATCGTACATATTCTGTGGGATTGTACTCTGTGATTGTCTGTGGTAATTTTACTTGTCTATAACCTCGTCATATTCACGTCATAATTCACGTCATATTCCAAGCTTCCCAGTTCCCGTTCGCGATCTGCGTCAGATCCAGGGGCCTTAGAGAATGCGCGCACATGCGATTAAATAATCGCAACGATTTTAAAATTGTGATTTGTCACATTTTGCTGCGACTGCTCGCGACGCGATTGTCGCGAAAATGAAATGCAGAATATGAAATTGTATGGTACCGCGCGCACTGCGATAATAAAATCGCACACTCGGGCCCGGCCGGCACTTCACTTGTGTTTCGTCTGTCCAACAGTAAACATCGTAGTGGTATAGGTAGGTACTGTTTGGTAAACATAAACTCAGTAATCTGTCAAAGGTTTGAATTTATTTATTTATTTAACACTTTATTGTACAAGAAACAAAATATATATAAAGGTTACAATAATAATAATTATAAAAATATCTCTATACCAAATTTACAGACAGACAGAGTTACTTTCGCATTTATAATATTAGTATGGATAAAATAAACTTTTGACAATTCTATCTGCTGTAAAAGAATGAGTATAGACGAATTTTCTTTTTTTTTTTTCTTCTTATCCTCCGAAGTAGTAAATAAAGACAAGCAACTTGTAATTAAAATCGTGGTGCGCGCTTAGCCTAAGCTAAGCGCGCACCACGATTTTAATTTTTGCGACACGATTTCAAAATCGCGCTGTAGAAAATCGCAGAGAGTACGGTGCGCGCACAGCGATAATTTAATAGTGATCCTTACTCACTTTCATCATGGATTTCGTACAAGTTGCTTGTCTTTATTTACTACATCGGAGGATAAGAAGAAAAAAAAAAAAGAAAATTCGTCTATATTGGACTCATTTTTTTACAGCAGATAGAATTGTCAAAAGTTTCTTTTATCCATACTAATATTATAAATGCGAAAGTAACTCTGTCTGTCTGTAAATTTGGTATAGAGATATTTTGATACCCGAGAAAGGACATAGGATCGGTTTTATCCCGGAAATCGGGAACTATGCGGGTTTTTCTTTGACTGCGCGGGCGATGCCGCGGGTGGAAAGCTAGTCAGAAATACAATAAACTTCGGATGTATCCCAAAAAATTCTTTAGCTATTATAGAATGAAAATTTCGCCAAAAGGCCGCCCTTTGTGCTTTTTTATTTTTTTTATTATTGTAACCTTTATGTATATTTTGTTTCTTGTACAATAAAGTCTTAAATAAATAAATTCAAACCTTTGACAGATTACTGAATTTATGTTTACCAAACAGTACATACCTATACCACTACGATGTTTACTGTTGGACAGACGAAACACAAGTGAAGTGCCGACCGGGCCCAAGTGTGCGATTTTATTATCGCAGTGCGCGCGGTACCATACAATTTCATATTCTGCATTTCATTTTCGCGACAATCGCGTCGCGAGCAGTCGCAGCAAAATGTGACAAATCACAATTTTAAAATCGCTGCCATTATTTAATCGCATGTGCGCGCATTGTCATAGTAACTCATACGTTGTATTTCTGCGATAAAATAATCACGCTGCATAAAGTCGTGGTGCGCGCTTAGCCTTAGACAAAGTAACAATTACAAAACGATAACGAAGTTAGAAATCGCAAAAATGTATGGGATTGACCTTAGATTATACACCTATAGATGTAACCACTAAAATGACCTTCCTTGAAAGAGCGAGATCGTTAATTATCAAACCCATGCAAAGAAACAGGACAGAATATATAGTTTTTGTCTTTGTCGACATGGCCGGTTTTATTGTTTGGCAAGATCTGAGTTGTGACAAACAAACTTGGCGTCTTTTGGATTTTTCTGTGATTGTGTGAATTTACAGTGTTTATTGCGTATAAAAATTGGATAATACAGAATATTTAGTGTACGTGCGATGGTGGGTTGCAGTGTTTTGGGTTGTAAAAGCCGGAGTGAGCGAAAAATTGAAGGAATAACATTTCACACGTAAGTAGGCGAAATTATCATTTCTTTCGTTATTACAACGCCAGATGATCATCGATTATGATGTTTTGTGATGAATTCAGTGCTGTGATGCCAAGAATATTGAGTTGTGATACGTGTTTTCACTATCTTAAAATAAAATAACGATTAACGATGAACAGTTCAGGGTTGCCATAATGGTTAATGGCTACTTTAATTTACCCAAATAAATCATATTTCTTTATTGTTAGTACATACATACGATTCGAGGTCTTGTTTTGTGAAGAGAAAATAAAGATTATGATTATAATTAAAGATTATGATTGTTGGGTTTGCTTATCATGGTAGGTACTCATCCTACTTATATTATAAATTCGATGGTTTGGATGTTTGTTTGTTACTCAATCACGCAATAACGTCTGGATGGATTTCAATGTTATTTTGCACAATATGAGTAGTTTATTACCTGGATTAACACGCGTATGAAGTCGCGGGTAAAAGCTAGTAGTATAATATTTTTATTGAGAGGAAATTAATTCTTCTGTACGTAAATTTTAATTTTAGTTACATTTATTTAAGGGCTTTATTGTAGTTTATTTAACTTATTACTCAATAAAGATAAACTTTCGTAACATGCGAATAAAATCTTCTTTTTTCAGGTTTCCATCCAATATTGATAAGAGAAATGGCTGGATGCCACTGGACGAGAAAATTGGCTGCCAACAAAATATTCAAAAATTTGTTCCATTCATTTTGATGATGATTCATTACTGTATAAAAATAAACAAGTACAATTAAAACCTCACTCAAGCCTGCCAAGCTGTACTTATTTCATTATGTATATAGTAATAAATAATAAACATGTTTATGTTATAGACTGGTTTTATTTCATCATTGAACGTGTCGTGTGTGTTTTATGTCGTGTCGGTCGATAGATGTCCATCATTGAGGTATTATTATAGAGAGGACACCACGAACAAAAACGATTTTTCCTTACTGTATGTATCTGTATATAGTGATACAATTCTCCTTACCTACCTTACGGAGGTTTTATTAAAGTATTTCGTACGACTACGACATAAGAGTTACATTATTGAAGCTAGCATTTAAAATATGCAAATTAAGAATTTTTAGTTTGCGAAGTACTTACAGGTATTTATAAAGTCTGTTCGCGATCAAGTAAGATTCATAATATTTTTTACCTAATATGTGGGAATTGCCAACTTATTAGGCAACACTACAAAATTCTATTTCTGTTTCAAGTGCGGCCACGCCATGGTTACATCTATAGGTGTATAATCTAAGGGATTGACATACGCCGCGTTAGATCACGTGGTCTATCTAATGTCAATCCCATACAATTTTGCGATTTCTAACTTCGTTATCGTTTTGTAATTGTTACTTTGTCTACGGGGCCAGGCCCGTCTGGACAGTCTTCGCCACAACAAGATTTCACTTTTCGACCCGAATTATTCGGAGTTTCATTTAATTCAGATGATGGATACTTTTCGCCCGCTCTTAATGAAGATACCTTCCAATTCGCTACGACCGCTGATCAGTTAGAGGAACGGCATCGCTGTCTTTTTGCAAAGTTGTCAAATCAATGTCAAATTGATGTTTGAGTTTTAATTATATTACTCTATGGTTTTAACTTATGTCCGCTTGATCATATCACGTTTGCCGTTATTTAGGCCGATTAATTTCGCATTCCACTTACCAGTTACCAGCAGAATCACAAAGTAAGTAGGTAATATAGTGGCAGAATTAAAAGCTGATACATAGAAAAAAATTGCTAAAGCAAATTTTTGTAGTCAACGGTAAATAATTTTATTTAAAAATTTACTTTGCTACTATTTTAGCATTGCAGCAATGTTTTATAAATTTATAGCGATCTAATAACAGGAGAGTTTGAAGAGTAAATAATTAAGCACAACTTTTTTTTCAGACACATTATATTATTGACGTTAAAGTTCTTCTCTATCCTATAACCCATTGAGCCCCGAGCGGCCCGATCTGACCACGACACAATAGATTTTTGTGTCTGTGATTCCGGGGGCTGAGTTAATAATAAGTTGTGGTTGTGGTTAACCCTTGATTGGAAACCGAACATCAGCATATAAAATGGATAGTGGTGATCAACATGATGATGATTTCTATGAATATCCTGACGATGATGGAATGTATATGCCTGATATGGGTCCACATATGGGCCCATCAATGAATTTTGGGTGAATATAAATTTCTCGTCTTAGTACCTATTAGATACAATATTCACATATCCATTACATTTTATATCCTTAAAGCTACATTTTTTTCATCTTTTACGTTAATGGCAGTGTTGAATAATGAATTCTCTTGGATTAGTGTTTAATATTAGTCTACTGTTATTGCCTAGAAGTTTTTTGTTTTTGTTCTTTAAATTTATGGGCTTTATAGATTACACGTTATATACCTATATACAGTGGTGGTCACATAATTAAAGACACTAAAAACATTTTATACTACCCAAAACACTTCTCTCAACATTTTTTTTACACTACCATTGGAACTTGTTAAATAATTTTAAAATATTCAGGTATGTGTTGTCTAATGCTAAATTAAATTTTATCTACAAAACTTGTCGGTTTGTTAAATTTTATTCGGTTCATCCTTACTACTAGCAGTTTTAACCTAGCAAAGGTCTGGCCATATAATTAAAGACATTAGACTCGCTTATAAGAAATATAAAAAAAATATTATTTTAATGAGATTATTTTTACAACACAAAATACCTGACGTTTTTACAAAACATTTGTACACTTTTCAATATTTGGTTGCATGTCCTTTGGCAGTAATGACGGTTTACATCTCTAGGGCATGGAAGCAACTAATTTTGTTCAAGTTGCATCACTAAATTGGTTCCATTCTTCGAAAATGTTTTGCAAAGTTAGTCGACGTTTGATGATCGCGTTGCCGCGACTTCTTTCTTTCTTGATTTTATAAGTTTTCGATCGGATTTGAATCCGGACTGTGAGGGGGCCAATCCAAAACAGTTACAGATAACAAGCACTTCACTACTTTTGCTGTGTGCTTGGGATCATTATCGTGTTGAAAAGTCCAAACAACAGGTAAATTTTCCTTTGCATAGGGCAGCATGGATTGCTCTAAAATACACTTGTACTGGAATTTATCCATGTTGCCTTCTGTCTTTTGGACAGGTCCAACACCAACTCCAGAAAAACAGCGCCACACTATGATATTTCCACCCCCCTGTATAACTACTTTTTAGAGTATCTTGGATCCATTTCCTTATTGAGATGGCGTCTTACATATTGTTTTCTGACAGAATTAATCATATTAATCTTAGTTTCATGCAGAAACAGCACATGTTTCCATTCTCGTTCAATCCAGTGTTCGTATTTTGTAGCAAAGTGAAATCTTGCCTTCACATTTTGTTTTTTCAAAAGTGGTACTTTCCGGGATACTCTTCAGTGCAAGTTTTCCTCACACAGTCTCCGTCTAATTGGGCTTGCAGCCCCCCCTTCAAGCCTGCTGCACCATACAACTCTGAACTGTATCAGTTCTGACCCTTTAAATGGATCTTTTTAGCCAACAACACCATTTTTGAATCTTTCGGCCGAGTAGTTTCACTTGGTTTTGCTTTTCTGAGTACGTTTTCGGTCGTGTGGAACATCTTGACATATTTTATAGCATTCATAACCATATCCTTGAAACAGTTTAAATTATCATGGAAGTTGGAAATAGTTTTTCTTGCGGAGGAGTCTCAACTCTTGTTTTTAACCATAGTAATTGATATTAAAACTATTAAACGTATGAATTTTAATTTTAAAAGTTAAAAATAACCAAAAAAATTATAGTGTCAACGATCTATGAAATTACGCGACAAAAGGAAGTAAAGCACAATGCTGTTTCTTTTTATTTATAAAAAATTATAACTCATTTCTTGTTGTCTTTAATTAAGTGGCCAGCTATACGTACGTTAACAAAGTTTGTGTTACATTCCCACAGAGACCAAGTGTCGAAACTAACAAGGAATATAACTATTTGTTGTCCCTCATTTTAAAGAACATATTGTCTTGTATGGTTTAATAAAAATAATACTAGATTAAATACCTTTTTCAGATAATTGTACTTCCTAATGTAAATATTTTATGGTCAATTAGAGGGTGTCTTTAATTATGTGACCACCACTGTATATATACAGTAATCCAAAAGTAATAATGCGCATAGAAATCTTCGTCATTGTTCGGCAACTGTCATATTCTCGGAGAGTCCGAAGATGATATCTATATAGAGCGGTTAAATGCATTTTCTTCATGCATAATTTAGTCAAATTATATGTTTTGTGCTAAAAGAGATTAATATGTATTTGTAGGTAAGTAACGATTTTGTTTCTATAATTCCTTGTAAGTAAATAGCGAGTATAACCCCACGATTGCGAATATATTATCCTTGTTGGATTGATTTACTTGGAAAATTTTATAGTACTTTTAAAGTGTCTTACTGAAGCTGGTGTAATGATGGAAGAAAAGAAGGTTAAATAACACAAAATTTATATTGTTCTAGCTTTCCGCCTGCGGCTTCGCCCGCGTTTTCAAAGAAAAACCCGCATAGTTCCCGTTCCCGTGGGATTTCCGGGATAGAACCTAGCCTATGTTACTCGTGGATAATGTAGCTTTCAAATGGTGAAAATCGGTCCAGTAGTTTATGAGCCTATTCATCACAATCAAACAAACAAACAGACAAACAAAGTTTTCCTCTTTATAATATTAGTGTAGATAAAGTATGGTTTTCAAACACAGGTTTATATTTAAACCATATATCTTATCATTAAAATCTCAGTTCAAAAGTATTTACAGTACTGATCATTCTTCAATATTATGACAATTACAAAAAAAATAAAAACAATCAAAATCAGGGATTATCTTTATTTCTGACATTTTAGATACATCGGAACTCTTCTTCATTTTCACTTTCCCTACTGCCATCACCTGTGTAAATCATTTCATCGATTAATTCAATTCACCTTTAAAAACAAAACCAAGAAGGGTACGTTATAGCAGCTTTATATAATTCCACACAGAGAGAACACGTGCAGTCACCACCAATATTTAAAGACAACTGACGGATTTTTGAGTTTTTTGACTGACAGGCTACCGTCACCTACCGCCCGATTTGTTTTTGATTGTGTATGACTTCTATTTCTTTTGAGCAAGGTGTTAAATGCAAGTTCGTTGTTTAGGGCTCTTACGATTCAATGATTCGAGTGTCTTCGGAAATACGACAATTAGCGAAGATTTTCATGCGCATTATTAATTTTGGATTACTGTATATAATATGATCAGCCACATTTTGTCACTTCTTATATTTGCTTATGTGATCTTGTTAGGTGGTAGGTACAGCATGATTGGAATAAAATATTGGAAGCATGTGATGAAATTGGCCTCATGCATAAGTATATACAAAAATACATGTATAGAGATTTATTGTTTATATACTGTGACAATATGGATTCTATGATTGTGTGAGAAAGCTGTTTGGTTGGATTTTTTTAAAATGATTTGACTATTTTTAAAAGTTTGTATAATTTATAAAAGCTCTTATAAATTATTTTCCAATACCATAGTTCAGATGCACTATGACCTATCATCCACTATTTTTATCATTGTTCACTCCACTCCTACACTTTAAAAGTTTATAGCCAAAATTGAGAAAGAATTGCTTATTTTTCAGAAACAATCGATATCGTTTTGCTTACGGTGCTTATAGAGGAGGTTATGGGTCAGTGGGTGGAAGAGGGGGATTCGGCCCACCGAGGCACTTTGGCCCGCCGCCTAATTTTGGCCCGCCACCTAATTTTTGCCCTGGTCCTGCAAATTTTCCCAACTTTCAAGGGCCTGGATTGTGCTCTAGAAGACCACCGTTTCTATCTAGACCACAAAAGACTGAAACTATCAAATATTTAATTAGTGAGTAGATTGTACTTACTAGTTAAATGATGGTATTAAATTAAATTAAATATTATAATCAGTTTGTCTCTATAGTAAATGATTTGTTAAGTAGGTAAAGTAATAGAAAAATAAAATAAAATATTATTCAGATTGAATTTAATATTTTCACCCAAATTTACGTACTGTATTATGTAATGCACAAATTTCGAAGAACAGGATTACAAATTATTTAATAATGCTTTCTTCACAGAGTGTGGCGTACCATGGGAAAATGTAAGGCAATTACCCCGAGATCTCTTGCGTCTGATTGACCCAGAATACTGCGGCCTTTGCGCGATAGAATTGGATTCTTTTAACTTGTGTAAGTGTTTTATTTAACGAGAAATTTAATATTGAGTGATAAAATTAAAAAAAAAAAACGTGAATACAACATTTTTTTGTCACAGCTCGTGTCCACTATAATTCTAAAAATCATCTGAAAAACCAGAAGAAATGGCTAAACAATCGAATGGAATTTGCAAATACGATGCGGGGTAAGATGGTAAGACAACTTAAGTACATAATAATAATACATTTCATTGACTTATTGCCTAGTAACATTTTATTGAGAAAATCAAAATCCATACTAATATTATAAATGCGAAAGTAACTCTGTCTGTCTGTTACTCAATCACGCCTAAACTACTGAACCAATTTTCATGAAATTTGGTATTGAGATATTTTGATACCCGAGAAAGGACATGGCTACTTTTTAGTTTTTATCCCGGGAAAATGACGCAATCCCGGAAACGTTTTTCTTTGACTGCGCGGGCGAAGCAGCTGGCGGAAACCTAGTAATTTATAAAATCAAAAACTAATTTAAGCTAATGACAGTTAAGTTATACTTGAATGATGTAGGTGGAGTATACATAAATTAATGTTTAATAAAAGAGTTTTTCTATTTTAGAATCCTATGAAATCTCGTGATTTATATTGCGAGCTATGTGATGTGCAGATCACTTCAAAGGTTCATTCCGAATCACACTATAATGGAAAATCTCATCGAGCGTAAGTTGAATTCAACTTATGTTACAAAAAAAAATTAACACAACATTAATAAGTGTATTTTATTTGAATTCAATTAATTTATTTGAATCTAAAATTTTATTATTTTTTCCTAATGCTTGCTAATTTGTGCTTACTGCAATACATATAGGTATATATTATTTGCATGTATAAAAATTTATTACATTTTTTCTGCTACATATTGTAATTATATTTGTTCTACTAGAATCAAATAGGATCAGACTAATAGAATATAAGGCCTCTTGTCAATTGGCAATTATTGCAATACGAATGCTTGCATCTCGTGCAACGATCAAAACTGTCCACATAGTGGCAACGTCGCGTCAGCCGCTCGTCTTGCGTTCGCCGTGCGGAGAGGCAACGTTGCACTAGTCGCTCGTCATGTGTTCGCCGTGCGGAGCGACAACGTCGCATCAACCGCTTGTTATCCGTTCGCCGTGCGGAGCGGCAACGTCGCACTAGCCGCTCGTCATGCGTTCTTTGTGCAGAACGAAAGCGTTAACATCAGCCGTTTCTTATGCGTTCGTCGTGCGTAAGGCTACATGTCGCTACTCGATCGATTCTCCAGATGCTCGTTGAAAGAAAACCGAGAGGATTGCGTGAAGCAGCGTTTTTTTTTAAATCAGAAATAGCAATCGTTTGTCGCTTCGCCTGATGGTGTGGTAAACAAGGGTGATCCAGGATGGATCATGCTTACCTAATAAATGCCTAATCACATTTCGTCTGAACAAATCCAGTTTGTAATTTCAGGGAAAAACGGATCCCGGAAGAAAAGTTATTTAAAGGTTGCATTTAAATAACTTTTGATTCTAATAGCTGTTATTGTAGCGACACCTCGCTCTGAATCGCGCAAGCGAAATGTTTCGCTACAGAGCTATAGTATATACAACTTTCCGACATCATCCATTAGGGCCTTCACGGCCGGCCAGTCGAGTAGACTGGTCGAGGATCCTCCCTTTTTCGATGGAGGAATTAATAATTAAATATGGTAACAAAATCAGTGTTTTCACTAGCGCCACCTGATGTATGTAATGTGTTATAAAAATTAAAGTCAGTTCGTTCATGTCATGCTGTGGTTTTATTAGGTTATGGGCCCAGCTACGTATTTTTCTTGCTTTTTATAGTCTAAAGTTTAAAGTTACTGCTAGGTTTGCGATAATAATGACGACGAACTACTTAGCAAGTGTTCCAAAGTTGCGAGGACGCGAGAACTATGATGATTGGTGTTTTGCGGCTCAAAATTTGTTGGTGTTGGAAGGCATGGCGGCGAGCATCCAAAGCCAGTTGAAATCAACCGCTACTGCAGAGCAAAAAGTGGAAGATGCGAAAGCCAAGGCGAAGCTAATATTGTCAATCGACCCATCGATTTATGTTCACATTAAGCAGGCGGTCACAACATATGATTTATGGACTACACTCAAGAAGATGTTTGATGATTCCGGCTATACAAGGAAGATTGGTTTGTTACGAAATCTCATCAACATTCGACTTGAAAATTGTGAGTCAATGACGCAGTATGTGACGCAGATCATATAAACTAGCCAGCGATTGCAAGGAACAGGATTTAAAATAACCGATGAGTGGGTTGGTGCATTAATGTTGGCGGGATTGCCCGAAAAGTATGCGCCTATGACAATGGCGATCGAACATTCAGGTTGTGAGGTTAGTGCTGACATAATAAAAACCAAGTTGATGGATATGTCGTCTGAAATTGGTTCTGTTTCCGCTTCCGATAGTGCATTTATTGCTAGAGGAACGCATAAAATGAGAAATGGCAACCCTACAAGTAGCCATAAACTGTCAGAAAAGTCAATGTCAAAGTCAGAAAATAAGGTTATTAAATGCTACAGATGTAAAAAGACCGGTCACTATAAAAATCAGTGTCCGCAAGAAGAAACAACGAAAAGGAAACAAACTCACGCATTTAATGCTATTTTCCTGACTGGAAAATTCAATAAAGACAGCTGGTATATTGATAGTGGTGCAAGTAAACACATGACGGCATGTAAACATAACCTCGTGAATTCGTCACATCAATACGAAATTAAAGAAATTATTATTGCAAACCAGACTAGAGTTCCAGTGCTGTGTTCTGGTGATGTCAACATTGTCACAGTTGTGAAAGATGTAGAATATGACATCACAGTGAAAGATGTATTGTGTATACCAGATTTAACCACCAATTTGCTATCCGTCAGTCAGTTGATTAGAAGTGGCAACAGTGTAATTTTCGAAGAAAATGTTTGCTATATATATAATCGACAGAGAGAACTAGTTGGCCAGGCAGAATTAATTGATGGTGTGTATAAGTTGTGTACATTACAAACAGAACAGATACTAGCAGCAACAGCGATTGCATCAAGTGAGACTTGGCACCGGCGCATGGGACATATTAACAGTAACAGCTTAAACAAAATGAGAAATGGAGCTGTAGATGGAATATTATATCCAGACATGGCAGAAATAAATAAAACATCATGTGTTATATGTTGTAAAGGCAAACAAACCAGATTACCATTCCAGCAAAGTTCATCCAAGACTAAGGATTTGCTAGAATTGATACATTCAGATGTAGCAGGCCCTATGGAAAACTTATCGATAGGGGGATCGAGATATTATGTTTTGTTTGTGGACGACTTCAGTAAAATGGCTTTTGTGTACTTTATGAAAGCAAAAAGTGAAGTTTTCAAATATTTTGTTGAGTTTCAGTCCATGGTTGAAAAACAGAAAGACAGAAAGATAAAAATTCTAAGGACAGATAACGGAGGTGAATTCTGTAGTCAGGAATTTGAGAAATACTTGAAAAAGCAAGGAATTGTCCACCAAAAGACAAATGCTTACACCCCGGAGCAGAACGGTCTATGCGAAAGAATGAACAGGTCCATCGTAGAAAAGGCCAGATGTTTGATTTTCGATGCTGATTTAGACAAGAAGTTCTGGTCAGAGGCGGTAAATACTTCTGTATATCTAAGAAATAGATCTGTGGTTACGGGACTGAACAACAGGACACCATATGAAGTCTGGACAGGCCAGAAGCCAAATTTGAGCCATTTGAGAATATTTGGCAGCAAAGTAATGGTACATGTTCCAAAACAAAAACGTTTGAAATGGGATGAAAAGGCCAAACAGTTGATATTGGTTGGCTATGCTGAAAATATTAAGGGCTACAGAGTTTATGATGAAACAAGCAATACCGTGACTACCAGCAGAGACATAGTTATCATGGAGTCTTCAAATGAGTCAGTAAAAGATACTATACAGATACCAGTCGTCTGTAAGTCTTCAGTGGAGGAAAGCACAACAAAAGAAAATAAAAGTACAATCTCAGAAGAAGATAATGATCAAGATAAGACATATATTCCAGATGCAGAAGCTTCTTCAGTAAGTGATTCTAGTGACAGCTTCTTTGATGCCACTATAGACTCAGACATTACCTTGGTTGAACAAGAAAAACTACCAAAACGTACAAGAAGGCAACCAGACTGGTATACAAATCTGTGTATTGCAGAATGTGAAGATATTGACAGAGAAGTCACGCTTGATGAAGCTTTGAATGGCCCGGAGAGTGTTTTCTGGAGAGCTAGCATGAAGGAAGAATTGGACTCTTTCAAACAGAATGAAGCCTGGGAGCTCGTGGACCATCCTCAAAATAGTTCGGTAATTCAGTGCAAGTGGGTGTTCAAAAAGAAATATGACAGTGATAATAATGTGCGGTATAGATCTAGATTAGTGGCAAAAGGTTTCTCTCAAAAGGCTGGAGTGGACTATCATGAAACTTTTTCCCCTGTGCTTAGATATTCCACACTAAGATTACTGTTTGCATTAGCAGCTAAATTAAATTTAGATGTCACCCATCTCGATGTAACCACCGCTTTTCTTAATGGTTTTCTGAATGAAACTGTGTATATGAAAAAACCTGTAACTTTTGAGTGTAATGATGGTGAAAATAAAGTGTTAAAATTGAAAAGAGCTATATATGGCTTAAAGCAATCATCTAGAGCTTGGTATGAGAGAGTCAATGATTACTTGATTAGTTTAGGTTACAAAAAGTCAGAGTATGAACCATGTTTATTTTCAAAATTTAAAGATAATGTAAAAATTGTAATTGCACTATTTGTTGACGACTTCTTTGTATTTTCAAATTGTAAGAAAGCTACTGAACAGCTGGTTCAAGAATTAAGTAGTAAATTTAAAATTAAAAATCTTGGTCAAATTAGAAAATGCTTAGGTATAAGAGTTAAAATTGATGAAACTAAGATAACATTAGATCAGGAAGAATATGTTGATCAATTGTTGAAAAGGTTTAATATGATACATTGTAAAACTGCAGAAACTCCTATGGAGGCAAATTTAAAATTAGAGAAATCTTTTATTTGTAATAATAATTATCCATTTCAGCAGTTGATAGGTGGACTTATGTATTTAGCGGTTCTTACTAGGCCAGATATTGCATTTAGTGTTACTTACTTAAGTCAGTTTAATAATGCATATAATGAAACCCACTGGAAGCATGCAAAGAGAATTCTAAAATATTTAAAAAAGACTAAAAGCTATGGCCTTGTCTTTTGTAAAAATAATCTTTCTATAGAAGGTTTTGTAGATGCTGACTGGGGTTCAGATATTACTGACAGAAGGTCATATTCTGGTTTCTGTTTTATGTTGTCAAATACTGTTATATCTTTTGAATGTCGAAAACAAAGAAATGTAGCATTATCCAGCACTGAGGCTGAATATATATCCATGTCTGAAGCATGTAAAGAAGGGATTTATTTAAGAAATTTATTGTTTGAAATCGTTGGAGAATCGGATCCAATTGTTTTATTTAATGATTGTCAAAGTGCTCAAAAACTAGCATTGAATCCTATTTTCCACCGGAGATCAAAACATATTGATATTAGATACAACTTTGTAAGAGAGGCTGTAGCCAATAATTATATAAAATTAAGCTATTTACAGACAACTGAAATGCCAGCAGACATTCTTACAAAAAGTTTAAATTCTGTTAAACATTATTATTTTATAAAGAAGCTTGGCATTTTACCTGTTAATTAAAATATCTTATCCTATATCATTTTTTGATTTTGTTAAGTGGCGGTAATAATTAAATATGGTAACAAAATCAGTGTTTTCACTAGCGCCACCTGATGTATGTAATGTGTTATAAAAATTAAAGTCAGTTCGTTCATGTCATGCTGTGGTTTTATTAGGAATTCCACCTTCCTTCCTCCACAGTTATTATTATTAATAGTTCAGGAATCATCAAATCAAAAAATTTTATCCTTGTTATCTCTGTTAGCTACCACAATCGAGAGTTTCGTACACGAAATTATTCGGTGTCTCATCAAAATAAAGCTACAAACGGAAAATCAGCTTGATAGTAGTCACTTGCAAAAATGGGCGATGTATCCTGAACTATAATAATAACTTGAAATCTTATTTATTGATATTTTTTCAGGATTGTTGAGGGACGTAAAAATCCCAAGAACCCAATATTACTACAACCCGGCATGGAGGATCGCGCGTAAGTACACTAAATACATACTTACTTTTTTTTCCTACCTAAAGAAAATTATGGTAATTTTTAATGATTGAAAAATTGCAGTACACAACTTATTCGCCGAGAGAAAAGGTGTTTAGTACCTTTAGACGAGGTAGAGACTGAAGAAAAACCACAGGAGAAGCCAGTCGCGGCGGAGCTGTATTGTGATATTTGCAAGGTAAGGCAGAGAGGAAGAAAGAAAAGGTACTACATATATTTTACTTTGGATATTATAAGAATTGTGTGTAAGTGTGTGTATAAATATTATGAAACTTGTTGATTGATTTTCTTTAATTCGAATAAAAAAATTAAATTTCGTTTCCTTATTCTAATGGGCGTAGAGTTGATGTATTTCAATGTTGTTTGTTTTCTTTGTGAACTTTATAAATGAAATAAACATAAGTAATTTTATTCACCTTATTTAATACAGACTCCCTTCTTGTGTGTGGCAAATCTAATGTTATTCTGAATGTTTTTTTATTGATATAATCCAAAATCTATTTTATTTTTTATGTATTGTTTAAAAAAATATGCACGCATTTTTTATCTATACTCATACTTATATCAGTGTAACTACCAAAGGAGATTGCCCAAGTGACTATGGCACTTGGTATCGCAATCAAACTTATTGTGTCAAGATGAAATATAGCTCAATTTAAAGCTTGATGTACTAGTACTTTTAGAAACGATTAAAGTTTTTATGTAAATAAGCCGCAGTTCGCGACAATAAAAATAAAACAATAGTTTTATTCAACACTTCAAAAAAGTCTTTAAACTAACGATGAACGATAAGTTTTACATTTATGACATACTTAGGTAATATTTTAATTTACAAGCCAAATGTGAAAAGTAAATCGCTAAGAGCAATAAACCTATAGAGTACTTGTATCGAGCGTATACAATTTACATATATTTGTTTCTCTCTATCTAAAGAAAACGTCGTATGAAAGAATGAGACAGCTATAGACAACAAGCTACGTTTCAACATAGTCATGGCACCATTTTTACTATAGGTACGTATTTAGATAGATAGAAGGTGATAGTGATGGGATGTGCTTCAATCGATAAAATCGTGAATGTATTTTGCATTTACGGATTCGTGAAATAATAAATAAAAAAAACAAAACTAATAATTAATTTCAGTTGAATACATTATTTGTATATAATAAATGCGAAATTATGCGAGAATGGATGTTATTCTTTCACTGCGGAACCGATTACAATGAAATTTTGTACATACACACATAGGTTAGGTTTTATCCCGGAAATCCCACGTGAACGGGAATTGTGCAGGATTTTCTTTAAAAACGCGGGCGGAAAGCTAGTATATTATAAAAGAAATTTTAAAACTTGAAATGTAATTTAAAATAAAGAAGGAAATGATGATAAAGTTAAAGGAGTGAGGAGAAAGGCACAGTCAGCATGAAGGAATCATGCAGCATTTTAACAAGTTAATAAAAGGACAGTCTTAATGAAAACATTTTCCTAACATCCTACTAATAAAGCGAAAGTTTGTGAGGATGAATGTTTGTTACTCTTTCACGCGAATACTACTAAACCGATTACAATGAAATTTGGAAAAATTACTTTTGATCCCGTAAATCCAACAGGAATGGGAACTATGCGGGTTTTTCTTTGAAAACGCATGTATATTAAGTATGTATTTCAATAGTAGTTTCTCATCTATGAGAACTGTCATTTAATCAACCGTTTAATTTTCACATAGTTACACATTTAAAGTAACTTATGTGTAAAAAATTTCAAAATAAAAATTCACTCTCTTTAATCAAATGTATTTATTATCTAACTACAGGAACAAAAAAAACGTAAGCGTAAGATTGCACAATTCTTCTAGAGTATCCATCTTGATAACACGCAGGCTCGAAATGCAGTGAACACAATATAGCAAATTGTGGCGGCGTCCAATCAACTCTTGTCTCATGTTTTATACCCATTTTTTATTTAGCTCTGGAAATCTAAAACCAAATGAATTCATTAATAATCTGAAAGAGAAATTAATAAACAACAAACGAAAACTAAAACACATAAGGCAAATAAAACAACCACGTGGCCGTTTTATTTTCCTGCGGTAAGAAATTTACATCTATTATTTGCAACAACAACTACATAATATAAATCTGATATAAGAAACAAAATAAATAAATCAACGTTAATATGAAATAGATTTTTTGTCATAAATCGATAATATACGCTAGATGTGTTACAACACTACGGTGGTAAACAAAATGCCAAACGTGATATTATTGTGACATTTTTTAAAAATTATTTCATTATTCTATATTCCACAACCCCATAAAGTGGGTAAATGTTACAGTTACAACATAAAATTACAAAAAAGCGCTTGATAAAACCTTCAAATAGGTTTAAAACATAAATATTTATCAATTTGCTGAAAATCACTTACCGATGGAAAGATATTTGCACATTGTTTTTATCCAAAACTCCCATTCGACTAGTGATAGCCGGTTGATAAACATACAATAGTTATTTTAGCACACTGACAAATAAAAAGAAACACTGTACACTTTATATTTTCTAAATATTTCGTTAAAAACACTTGACACACTGAGCCCACCAGCTGGTTGGAAAACAAACTGATTGCCCGCGCGCTACGTTTGAAGACAGTGCAGATACTCTATCGCTATCTCAATCTGGCTTATGCTGTTATTGACTAAGAGTAAGTAGATTAGAAAATATGTATTTTGTTCTGTCTCAATATAAGAACTCTATAGGTTTATTGCTCTTAGGTAAATCGTAATAAACATTATTTCAAAATAAATAACGAGGAACCAAGCGTGGAACAATGCGTCGATGCAATTCATTCAACATTCATGAGTTCATGACATATATGACGCAGGACGCTTGCAAGAGAGATAGACATATGTGTCAAAACAAAAACATTTACTTTTATTTCTATTTATTCGGTATAATTACGTCTTAATAGTGATAAATACTGTGGATAAATATAATCATTATAAATACAAATAGGAATTAACAATATCACGAACACGTGACACAACTAGTATTTTACCGATTCCATACGTGGTCATACATGTTTCAAAACACAAACTTTTACTCTTAGATTACAAAATAAAGTACAGATGGAGCATGACAACCGCCCGTCGCCCTTGTCAAAGAAAATACGAAATCAAAAGCAAATACGTCGCTGCACCAGTGCTATAGCGCATATAGTGTCATGCAATACGTCAAAAAGGGTTTGCAATTTTAGTAAAAAAATGCTGTATGGGATAATAAAACGCTGTAAAATTTGTTCCCGAAAACAAAAAAAAAAGATAAAACATCGTTTCACAGGTTTTCTGTAGATTATTTGGCTGATTTATTCCTATAATACGAATCATAACTTTACAGATATGAAGGAATACAAAACTTCAACGTATGTTGCCAGTATTTTGAAAATGAATTTGCCATTTTTATGGGTAAAACGGTGAAATGGTTAAAAGATCTCCAGGGTAATGCTGTTGGATTTTTCAATCGTGAATGTGATTATTTGTATAGTGCACTAAAGGTTCATGATCATTATTAGATTATTTTAATAAGCATAATACATTATTTTGTAACTTTTATAAAGCTTAAAAACGTCATAGTCGTTTTCGCTAGTGATTTAATTTATGTGAACTCCATGATGGATATGATGAAAATAAAATGTCCCGTTTTCTCGACTAAAAAAAAACCGCTATTCGCATTCATATATTTTGAAAAATAAAAAATAATATAATTATTATAGTTAATATTGAAACTTTTTTATGTAATTTATTTAATTAAAAATTGAATACAATTATTTTGTCCATAAATTTAGTAGGCAGGTACTTTATGTAATAAAATAATTTTTACAATATTATAAAAAAATATCATTAACCCGAAATTATTTTATATATTAAATAAAAATTAAAACTTGACTGCTAATTTATGTATATAGCCTACGTCACTACCGCCGCTTACATAATAATTCAGATGATTGCAATAAAACCTCACAAATCACAACTCAAAATCGGTCCAACGGTTTATACTGCAGGACGTGTCAAAGAAATATTATACATACATATATAAACTCGAAAAACATAACATAACCCTCTTTTTTCCGTAGTCGGGCAAAAATTTGGGAAATTTTTCAATATCTGGTAACATTACTCGCACACAGAAGCACCGTGTACGTACAGTGCAACGGCGAAATGACAGCACACATAGCTTTATTGAAAATGACGATAAATCATTGGGTTTAGTTCGGCAACGCTCCATCTGTCTTTTATTTTGTAATCTAAGCTTTTACTATTATTTCAATTTATCCGGTATAATAGTGATACATAATATGATCATTATAAATACAAATAGGAATTAACAATATCACGAATACATGGCACCACTAAAATTTTACCGATACCACCCGTGGTCATTCTCCTTTCCACCCTTTTTTTTAAAAACCGGTACAAAGTTTTTCTTCTTCTTTTATATAAGGCGCGTTAATAGTATAATTTCAAGATCACGGCAAGGCAATACCGTCTCGTCATGGAATAAGGTGACGATTTTGGTATCTTTGAATCCTGCCAAAGAAGTTTCACTTCTGACACGTGTCTGACAGTGTGCTCGGCACACATGTTCTTTTTTGCACAATATCACTTTACTATAAAATATATTATAAATATTAATGCAGCAGTATGTCGTTTCCAGACTTTCGTGACATGCAGTGAGCAAATGACGCTACATATGAACGGGAAGAAACATCTAAATAAGGAAAAGCAACATATCCTAAGAATGATGAAGGGAGATATAGATCCTAATGGTATGTGACAGTAGACTATTTTCTGGAATTATATGTGTTTTTCTTTTTGGTTTTTCCAAGAGTGCATATTAGGGACTTAAGTTATATTTTCAGCTATAACTTTAAAAGGTTTCTAAGGCTAATGATACAGATATCAATTTTAGGATTGGAGATTTAAAAATATCCTCAAATCTTATTATTACAAGTTTTCTGACATTATAATGTTTTTTTATTGTCCAATTTTTCAGATGACACCTCAAATAAAGATCAGCAAGGAGTTGAAGGTAATACTATGCCTTTTTTCTGCAATCAAACCGTAAATTGAAATAAAAATTTACTGCGACTACGCGGGCAGTCTAGTAATGTTATAAATGCGGCAGGTTTTTTTTGCTTTTCTTTCTTTCACGTCGCAAGGGAGCAATTTTATAGTAAGATTTTTGTGAATGGAGATAGATATTTGGCAAAAGTGTTGTATGCTTCTTGTTTTCCTCAGAGAAAAATTTCATAACTATTGGAATTTAGGCCTTCTTTATGCATCAATATGAGATTATTTTTTTGTTTAATATATAGATGGCGCGGCTGATGACTACGAGGAAGGTGGGAATGGAAAAGATGCTGCTGATGATGATTGGGAAAATAGCGGCGAAAACTGGGATGAGCCGAAAACACAAGCCTAATTATTGAAGGTAACTAATTATAATGACGAATATTTGTTATGTAGTCTGCGCCTAAGCGAGTGTAGCCAGGGAGTAATAAATAAGGAACAAATTAAGTATACAACATCAATTTAAATTTTGTTTTAATTAATCAAGGCAAGTCTGTTTGGTGTTGCATTTATTCAAATGTATATATTAAAAAAACTGTTATTTAAAAAAGATATTTTCATTTTCAGCTTCAGATGAAGAACTTCCTGATTGTTCAGTTGGATGGAAGCACTATTATTTCTGAAAATAACATTATGTATTTCATAAAATATTGTACACACTGGTGTGAATGAATAATTATAAGCACTTTTCAATGTTTTCGAGTTTTCTTAAATATTCCCATTTTCCTTACCCATACATATTCTATAGAGGCGTAACTACCGCCTTATAAGCCGTATCGTTTATGCCCATGCTAAGAAAATCGTTAGGGGAAACGTGAGTTATAATAAGAACTTATTTAAAAATTGAAACCTCCGTTTAAAAATAAGGTCAACAAAAATATTTTGATATTTCAAATGTCTTAAAAGCCTCATGGGCCAATTAAAATTTTATACTCAAACTTGCATTTAATAAAATTGGAAAATAGTTCGTACCAACAGCAAGACCGTCTTCTCCGACGTCGACGGTTGCCCAAGCATCCACTCGTAAACCCAAACCATAGAGCCAGGGCCAGTACAGCGAGGAGTCCCACTAACAATACACCCTGCACTTTGGGATCACAGAAATCTATTTCATTCTTTTTATTCCCTTTGACGCCGCCTGATGATTTCCTTATGCCGGATCCAGTCTTAGACATTTTAGTGGACGACTTTTTATCGACTATTTGACCCATTTTAATTTTGATTTTCATTTATGCAATTTTCTGTTTAACCATTTTGAAACATGTCTGTATTGTTTGGGGTTAAGATTTTTGATTATATTTTAGATCAATCGATTTAAAACATGTTGGATGATATGACAAATTACTGATTATTGTGAACTGTGATTGTGAAAGTAAGTTGGCGCCACAGAAAATATAGTTCCGATTTAAAAAAAATATTGTTAAACTTATAATAAGGTTTCATATTATTTATGGCATATTTTATTTGCAACTATTGTACGAAGTCTACTAGTTAAAGTTGGCCTCAATTATTTCTTACCAACTCGCTTCCTGGCTCTTCAAAAAAATATGATATTGAGGTAGGAGTAGTACCTACCTATGATGATGAAAAGAAACAGTAGTTACACCCCAAAACTTCACATAATAGACTAATGTGGAGAAGAAATTGACCCTCATTAATAGTTGTGCCATAAAGTATCCCTCCGGATCCCTCTTTCTTCAGTTTCCCTGCCAAATTTTATTAAAATGGATTCAGCGTTTTATTTTAGTCATAAAAACTACAGTAGGTACTTTTTTAATCGCAGAGCCACCTGAGTTGTGGGTATATACTTACTACGAGAATCACTCTACCTTTTAAAAAAATCGCATAAATAACAGTTGCGTAGTTTGAAAGATTTAAGCATAGGTAGGTACATAGGGACGGACTAATCGCGATAGCGATTGTTTTATTTATACCTACTTTATTTAGCGACTACGCATGATTCAATTCAATGTACCTATGTATGTTTGTACCTATTTATTTAATTTTGGAAAAAACTACCTGAACAGATTTTGATGAAACTTGGCAGTGCTTGGCAGCTTGTGTATAATAATAACACATTACCTAAAGTGTAGAAAACGAAACCTTAAACTGTTCTTCTCGATTTTATTCGTTACAGCAAATAAACTGTAGAACAGTATAGACCCTTTTTCTAATCAAGGTTATAAAAATAATTTGAATAAGTAAAAGTAATTACAAAAGTACTTTTATAAAATATAAAACTATTTACTGTACCTGAGAAACGCCTAAAACTTAGGTTTAAAATAATAATTTCATTTTAATTTTTACCTAGTATCCTTTACTGTGATCTGTATAAAATTTTGGCTAGTATAAATTTTGACCTCATTTTGACAGTCATGAATTTGTTAGAAGCTGTCATATGTCACCTGTGACTTGTGAGGCTTCTCGAAATCGACAGGGTTTCTTGATTGTGTTCTGTGGTTTTTTGTGTCGGTTAATTGATATCTTTACCAGTAATAAAGTTATTTACAATACTAAAAAAGCATTAAGCTAATTAGATTTGATATATAGATCTAAATTAGAAACACAATGGGTTCGGAGACTGTAGCTACACCGCCGTCGGTATCATGGGCGCAACGAAATTCGCGTGTTTTTCTGACTTTTAATGTTGAATGTGAAAAACCTGAAATAAAAATCGAAAAACAGTTAGTATCCTTCAAAGGAATAGGTGCACCAGAGCAAAAATTATACGAAGTTGAAATTCCATTATATGCAGAAATAAACCCTGAAAAGAGTACTCAGGTTAACAAAGGGAGATTAATTGAACTAGTGTTAGCCAAAGAAAAAGCCGATAGTGTATTTTGGCCAACGCTAACTAGTGATAAGAAGAAACATCATTGGCTCAGGATTGATTTCAATAGATGGCAAGATGAGGATGAGAGTGGTGATGAACCAACGGACGACATGTTTTATAATATGATGGACAATGATAAGTATGAAAATGATGACACCAGCTCCGTGGAAGATGAAGATCTCCCAGATATAGAATAGTCTAATTAGCTTTAATGTTTGTGATCCGGATTTGATTTTATGAATTGTTAGTTTTAACTATGTAGCGATTGATACATGAAACGTCTGATTATTTGCTTAGTTGAGATAAATTGGTGCAGTATTTTACTCAACCATTGAATGAAATTTAGTACAATTGAATCTTGTTTATTATGTTATAACTAGCATTTAAAACATGTAGCATAGCTAGATTTTTATAAACCTAATATGTGGTGTGGCATTTAAACTCGTGAGTTCTTACTACTTTGTGTAATTTTAAATTCATCACTTTTTTGTTTGATAAATAAAATTATGGAAATAACTTTACATAATTTTAAATCAATAATATGTTAAACTTAATTAAGATATACGCATCTTATACTGGTGAATAAAACTTAGTTTTAATTTATAACTATGTTTCAATTATTGACTCCTATATTTTTTAAATTACTGATGACTGATTTCTTAGTTGCTGCAATATTAATAATTAAGAGTTCCTGGGTAAAAGGCATCAAAATCAATAAATAAATGTTATATGAAAATATATTTTATGTACCTACTACATATTGCCCAACAGTATGAGAGTATATTATAGAGAATATAGAAGTAGCATCTTGAGTAAACCTAACTAAATTGGTTGAGGACAACTCTATCAACTTTATACTTCTTTTTCCAAAATACCTAAAGGTTTTTAACTTTTTATTAGTATCAAAAATTACCTAATTGATAAAAAGTGGGGTAACTCTAGGTCAATTGGGATATTTGTAAAATAAAAAAGAATTTTCTGTTGAATAGGTATCGTTTTTTTTGTTATATTTTTATTGACATCTTGGTCATCAAACAAAGAAATCTATACTAATATTATAAAGCTGAAGAGTTTGTTTGTTTGTTTGAACGCGCTAATCTCAGGAACTACTGGTCCGATTTGAAAAATTCTTTCTGTGTTAGATAGCCCATTTATCGAGGAAGTCTATAAGCTATAATATATTATCATCACGCTAAGACCAACAGGAGCGGAGCAATGCGAGTGAAACCGAGGGAAACAGCTAGTCTATAGTAAGGGGGAAAGTAGATGTTGATATTAACACAGGCTTGCATTCAGTAGCAATGAGAACATAATATTGCGGATGCTCTGTAGGTATACGATATTACCCCCTTTAACCGCCATAATTTCGTTGCAAGGAACGAGAATATTCAGGAATAGAATAAAAAAAAAGGTGATGAAATAATAAACACTCATTGTAAAGCTTAATTTAATTTACGAGGTTGACCTCTATGGCAATCACAATAATCATTCTCCAATTAAAAATAGTAAACTTAAACTTAACAGCACGTCAAAATAAATTAAATACATAATTTCAATAAAAATATTTTATCTCTGGATTTTTTTAATGAAATGAAGAGACGTCAGAATAACCCTAAGAGCAATTAACCTATAGAGTTCTTATATTAAGACAGAACAAAATACATATTTTCTAATCTACTTACTCTTAGTCAATAACAGCATAAGCCAGATTGAGATAGCGATAGAGTATCTGCACTGTCTTCAAACGTAGCGCGCCGGCAGTCAGTTTGTTTTCCAACCAGCTGGTGGGCTCAGTGCGTCAAGTGTTTTTAACGAAATATTTAGAAAATATAAAGTGTACAGTGTTTCTTTTTATTTGTCAGTGTGCTAAAATAACTATTGTATGTTTAGCAACCGGCTATCACTAGTCGAATGGGAGTTTTGGATAAAAACAATGTAAAAATATCTTTCCATCGGTAAGTGATTTTCAGCAAATTGATAAATATTTATGTTTTAAACCTATTTGAAGGTTTTATCAAGCGCTTTTTTGTAATTTTATGTTGTAACTGTAACATTTACCCACTTTATGGGGTTGTGGAATATAAAATAATGAAATAATTTTTAAAAAACGTCACAATAATATCACGTTTGGCATTTTGTTTACCACCGTAGTGTTGTAACACATCTAGCGTATATTATCGATTTATGACAAAAAATCTATTTCATATTAACGTTGATTTATTTATTTTGTTTCATAAATCAGATTTATATGTAGTTGTTGTTGCAAATAATAGATGTAAATTTTTTACCGCAGGAAAATAAAACATACCACGTGGTTGTTTTATTTGCCCTATGTGTTTTAGTTTTCTTTTGTTGTTTATTAATTTCTCTTTCAGATTATTAATAAATTCATTTTGTTTTAGATTTCCAGAGCTAAATAAAAAATGGGTATAAAACGTGAGACATGAGTTGATTGGACGCCGCCACAATTCGCAATATTGTGTTCACTGCATTTCGAGCCTACGTGTTATCAAGATGGATACTCTAGAAGAATTGTGCAATCTTACGCTTACGTTTTTTTTTGTTCCTGTAGATAATAAATACATTTGATTAAAGAGAGTGAATTTTTATTTTGAAATTTTTTACACATAAGTTACCTACTTTAAATGTGTAACTATGTGAAAATTAAACGGTTGATTAGATGAGAAACTACTATTGAAATACATACTTAATATACATGCGTTTTCAAAGAAAAACCCGCATAGTTCCCATTCCTGTTGGATTTACGGGATCAAAAGTAATTTTTCCAAATTTCATTGTAATCGGTTTAGTAGTATTCGCGTGAAAGAGTAACAAACATCCATCCTCACAAACTTTCGATTTATTAGTAGGATGTTAGGAAAATGTTTTCATTAAGACTGTCCTTTTATTAACTTGTTAAAATGCTGCATGATTCCTTCATGCTGACTGTGCCTTTCTCCTCACTCCTTTAACTTTATCATCATTTCCTTCTTTATTTTAAATTACATTTCAAGTTTTAAAATTTCTTTTATAATGTACTACTTTTCCGCCCGCGTTTTTAAAGAAAATCCTGCACAGTTCCCGTTCACGTGGGATTTCCGGGATAAAACCTAACCTATGTGTGTATGTACAAAATTTCATTGTAATCGGTTCCGCAGTGAAAGAGTAACATCCCTTCTCACATAATTTCGCATTTATTATATACGTAGGATTAAACAAATAATGTATTCAACTGAAATTAATTATAAGTTTTGTTTTTTTATTATTTATTATTTCACGAAACCGTAAATGCAAAATACATTCACGATTTTATCGATTGAAGCACATCCCATCACTATCACCTTCTATCTATCTAAATACGTACCTATAGTAAAAATGGTGCCATGACTATGTTGAAACGTAGCTTGTTGTCTATAGCTGTCTCATTCTTTCATACGACGTTTTCTTTAGATAGAGAGAAACAAATATATGTAAATTGTATACGCTCGATACAAGTACTCTATAGGTTAATTGCTCTTAGGAATAACCATACAGATAAATAATAAGCGAGCTTAAAATTTTGCCACTTCTATTTACAAAATTAATAATACCTATTATATGACCGATACAATATAAATATTAAATACGATTTTCAAAATATTTTATAACAAAAATTCTATCGGAAATACTTTGGGGTCTATAATTACTATTTACAATCTCATCACAAAATGTCGCAAGAGCGACAGGTAACCTTACTTAAAAACACGTACTTCACTTACTGCCCATCACGCAAAGCAGCGACTAATATGCCTAATTCATGTCTATCTTGACCTTCAAGCAAACTATACAACAACATTTATAGAAAACTAGCTTAATTCCTAACAGACATGGCAACAAGTATTCATTTTCTATAACTAATGGAGCGCAGTTTGGTTAAATAAGTGTATGATGCTAAGTACCTAACTGCAGTTTTCATTATAATTAAGGTCACTTAAATTACATGTAACATTATTAGTTTTACTAAATGCACTATTCTACTACACCGCCGCTGTCAATGAATGTTTTCTTAGCGATTTGGTAAAGCTGTGCAGACATTTTTTCACTGGTCTCTTTAACCATTTTTGTGAAGTAACCTTCTGGATTGTTCAACAATTTGTACGGGTGATCGAATTCTACAAGTCGTCCTGCGTCCATTACCATCACACGATCCGAATCCATTATGGTATTTAGTCGATGTGCCACGGTCAATACTGTACAATCAGCGAATCGTTTTCTGATGGTTCTTTGTATAAACTCATCCGTCCTGAAATAAAATAAATATTATTTATTACACAGGCAAGTAATTTCACTTTGTTCATTCATCAGGCTCTTGATCAAAAATATTTTTATACGTTTTCTGAATACCTACTTTTGATAGTTTATAAATTAATATGAAAATGAACTAAAACTTACTTCGGATCTACATTAGCTGTAGCCTCATCCAATACAAGAATTCGATTACCACGCAGGATAGCACGAGCAAGACAAACCAATTGCCGTTGACCCAGCGAGAAGTTCGATCCACCTTCAGATACCTTGAAGTCCAGTGATGGTATGGCAGCTTTTAGGTCAACCTTTTAAATACAACAACGATTAGATAATATTTAGGAGTTCGAGAGTTTTTTAACGCCAAAAGCACAATTTAAGACTTACTGCTTCAAGAGCTCTCCATAATTGTTCGTCATCGTAAGAGTCAAATGGATCCAGATTGTATCGTATTGTCGCCGAAAATAGAACTGGTTCTTGTGGGATGATTGATATCTTAGATCTTAAATCCTGTAAAAGAACAGTTAAGTACTTAAATAGTTATCTTTTTTTTTCGAATTTCTTATATCTCAAAAAACGGTTCAAGTATAAATAAAAGTACGTTAATATTTTATATCATAAGTGTTGAAATATTAGTTTAATTGGCATAACTATAAAACAATTCATGTAAACTTTCATGTCAATTACCTGCAGAGCCAACTTTCCAGTATCAACTCCATCAATAAGTATTTCTCCTTCAACAATTGCGAGGCGGAATAATGAGGAAATGAGCGAAGATTTGCCTGCACCCGTCCTGCCAACGATACCAACCTAAAAGTTTTTGAACATTATTTTATTAAATATATCATGAAAAAGGCTCGGATCACTGTGGCCAGAAAGTAGTTTTTGAATGGGATTGCATACCTACATTTAAAAGAATTAATGTTAGGCCTATAACTAAAAAAGGCATTCATAAATTTAGAGATAATATTAATAATAAATTGCCTGGCCTGAATGATCAATCCTTTCATACTAATCCTTGTGAAATGTTTACAAATCTTTTTAATTTAATTCATAATGAGTTTGAAAAAATCTTTAAAGTTAAATCTTTAAGTATTACCAAGGATTTACCATTTAGCCAATGGGCAACACCTAGTATACACAGATGCAGGAACGTTTTATATGAGTTATATGGCATGAAGCAATATAACAAAGACTTGGCATTTCTTAGTTATGTTAGAAATTATTCAAAAACTTTTAAAAAAGTTTGTTTCACTGCCAAGTGCTTGTATGTCAGAGATAAAATACGCAACTCTGATAACAAAGTTAAAACGGTTTGGGCAATTATTAATGGTGAAATGGGCAAAAGCCAATCAAATAGTACCATAAAACTAGTTAATGCTGGTAGGGTCATTGACAAAAGTGCTGATGTTGCGCTTGCTTTTGAAGATTTTTTTAGTAGTGTCCCTGCTAGTATTACCGAAAAATTAAATTCGTCATCAGCGCTTGCGGAGTCCTACTTGAGGGTCCATGTTGCTGAGTGTAATGTATTATTTGAATTGCGACATGTGACTGCACAGGAAATTGTTAAAACTTTTAAAACATTTAACTTAAAAAAAACATGTGATCTCTGGGGAATGTCTGTAAATCTAGTAAATAATATTATAGAAAACATTGCCAACCACTTAGCGTTTATATTTAATCAATGTTGTGACTGTGGTATATTCCCTGATTTATTAAAGTTAAGTAAAGTTATTCCTTTATTTAAAAGTGGTGACCAAGAAGACTGTAATAACTATAGGCCAATTTCCATTTTACCAACTTTGAGCAAAGTCTTCGAGAAATTAATTTTAAACCAATTATATAGTCATTTTGTATCAAATGGTTTACTGCACGCCAAACAGTTTGGTTTCACAAAGGGGCGCTCTACCACTGATGCTGGAATAGCTCTTTTGTCACATATATATAAAGCATGGGAAAATTCAAAGAATGCTTTGGGGATATTCTGCGACCTTTCTAAGGCTTTTGACTGTGTAGAACATACCACTCTATTACGGAAACTAATTTTTTATGGTATTAAAGGTTTATCTCAGGACCTCATAGCTTCATATCTTCAGAACAGGGTACAAACCGTTGTTGTTAATGGAGAGAAATCTCGCGGTGCGCCGATTAACATAGGTGTTCCGCAGGGATCTATCTTAGGACCGTTTTTGTTCTTAGTATATATTAATGACCTACCTTATTATTTGCAGGATATGTGTGAAATAATACTGTTTGCAGATGATACCTCATTAATATTTAATGTGGATAGACATGACACAAATGTTGACGAAGTAAACTCTGCTCTTTTACGCATATCCAAATGGTTCACTGCTAATAATTTATTATTAAATGCAAAAAAAACAAATTGTGTTGAATTTATCCTTCCAAATGTAAAAAAGGTGAAAAGGGATATTATTTTAAACGGGGAGGTATTATACCCTGTGGATTCTACTGTTTTTCTTGGTTTGACACTAGATGAGAAGCTACAATGGGGGGCCCATGTTGCCACCACCGCTGCTAAGCTTAGTTCAGCTGCATATGCAGTTCGAAGAATAAGGCATCTCACCGATGAAGACACGGCTAGATTGGTTTATTTTAGCTACTTTCATAGCATTATGTCCTATGGAATTCTGCTATGGGGCAGGGCTGCAGATATAGAAACTATATTTATATTACAGAAAAGAGCCATACGCTCTATATATAATTTACGTGCTAGGGACTCACTAAGAGATCTCTTTAAGAATACTGGTATCCTCACAGTACCATCACAGTATATATTTAATAATATTTTATATGTACACAAAAACGCAGACTTACACACAAGAGTAGGAGATAGACACCGTTATGGCACAAGGAACCGAAATAAAATTGAAATGCCATTTTACCGGTTAGCTAAAGTTAAAAATTCATTTATGGGCCAAGGTATACTTTTTTACAACAGAATTCCTCATAGTATTAAAGAGTTTAGTAGTGCTAAATTTAAAAATTATGTAAAAAACGTATTAGTTCAGAGATCCTATTACAGCATTAAGGAATATATGGAAGATAAAAACCCATGGAGGGTTGTCGCGTAAAAACCACAGGACAGTTCTTTGGCATATTATGATATATACGTACAGTTACTTACATATTTTGTAAAATTAAATTGTAATACTGAAATGATTTAAAAGAGCAACTATGGAGTTTCTTGCCGATTCTTCTCCATAGATACTGCTTTCCGAATCGGTGGTAAATGTTAAAAATATGTATTGACGTTTCAAAAGTGCTTCTCGAAGAAGTCTAATTGAATAAATAAATGTTTGAGTTTAAATAAAGTACTTAAATATATTGATTGAGATAAATAAAGTAGTACTTATATTAATTCCAATGTAATAATTTATATTTATAGTTCGCTCTCTAACGAGGTTTCGGATGAGCTCGCAGGAAAAAGTAATTATTTCTATAACTCATAAGCTTAAGGCTCATAATATGTTATTCTGGCACATAAGTTACATCACTGCCAAGTCATAGTCAAGAGGTAGATACATCATCAAAATCCGTTCTGTGTTTTTTGCGTAAAAGATTCATCCACACAAACTTGTTTGTAATATTAGAAAGAAGATAGGAAATTATACACTATCCTATTACTGGTACTTACTTTCCAACCGCTTTCCAGAACTAGATTTAGATTTTTTAATATTGGCAAGTCTTCTGGCGTATATTTCATGAAGCAATTGCGGAATTCAATTTGACCTCTAGAGGGCCAGCCTTTAGGTGTCTCTTGAGCTGTAAATTTAGAGAACAATAAAGAATCTTATAAAATATTTAGTTCAGTTGGAATGTTTGAAAAGATTCATGGACATTTCTTTGTCATTCTCTTAACACTCGTACACTAAATGAAATAGCCTTTACCTCCTTTTTCCCATTGTGCTTCTCGTTCAATGTGGGTATATTGTAGGATTCTTTCTACACTTGTCATTTGAGAAATAACTTCGGCAGTCTGTCGGACGCCAAATTGCAGCATTCCAGTAAGAATCAGCGTTTGGGAAATAGCTAGACCGACATTGCCAGAGAAAATTGTTTCTGAAATAAAAATAAAGTAGCTATGTAGCACAGCACATTTTAGGATTTAGAGTGAATTTATTTGAACAACTTTTTTACACATATGTATGTATCTCATACAAATTTTATTATCATGTATGTAAGTCACTTGTATTAAAATTACTTACTGCTGTCAATAACGAGGAAAGCAACAATGACGATGGCCAAATAGAGAACGCATATGAAATCCAACCAAAAACCGAGAGTGACACCACTTGCCAGATAGCTACTCCATGTAGAAGTGTGTATATCCTGAAAATATTTATGCATTTATAAGATTTCTTTATAATTGAATACCTAATTGAATCATATCCCTAAATTCGTATATTAAGACAAAGCAATTATTTTTTGATAAAATATTGTAACTGAACTCCTACATGATACCTATCCTAATTTATAAAACTACGCAAAACTATGAAATTTATCATAGGACGAACGATTAAGTGTTTAGTTAAGCTGTGAGTTAAACTTACTTGGAATCTGTCAAATTCTTGGATCAACCTTTGTTGTGCTCCAGAAGATCTTATGGTGCTTATGCCATTAAGCGTAGCAGACATGTGAGAAAATACAGGACTCCTCGCTACAAGAAGATGAAAACGGGATGAGTACTTATACGTAACATAATATGGAATGCAAATTAAACTGATCAAATTAATATGCAATAACTTACTAGTGCCTTCCAATCGTTTGATAGATTGCGCAGATTTCAAATAAATTTGCAGAATAACATAGAACAACAGAAGAATAATAGTTGTCGGTAGCAGAGTCCAGACCAACGCAGCAGCATTTAATGTCAATATACTGAACATCACAAGGTAAATCTGAATACATTCCAAAAGGAAACGAGGCAGTAGTTCATCTAAAGCACCGATATCCTTTGAAAAGCGATTAAGAATACGCCCTGAAAAAAAGTTAACATTAAAATAGTAACAGAATTCGAAAAATTTACATGAAATAGAAGTACGTAGATGATTCCGCATTTGATCTGATGGAATTTATTGATTATTATTTATCGAATTACCTGACGAATTTGCATCGAAGAAACGCATAACACCACGAAGCATGGAGTGGAACATATCGTTATGGAGGTTGCGTGATGCAGTCATGCAAACTTTGAAGAACATGAAGGCTCTGGCTGTTATGAAGAATATGCAGCAAATAATCAACGTCGTATACACGTACAAATACTGAGAGGTGTTCAATGGACCGATGTAGGCATGAATGTTCAAATCTGAAAAAAATACAGCGCTTTTATTTTTGATATATAAAATCATGGAATGTAATATGTTCCTCAATCATAATAACATACATCCTCTTTTTACTGCAGTGGTTTATTTTTATTAGGTAGATACTAGCTTTCCACCCGCAGCTTCGCCCGCGCAGTCTAAGAAAAACCCGCATAGTTTTCGTTCCCGTGGGATTTCCGGGATAAAACCTATCCTATTTCCCGGGGTAAAAAGTAGCCTATGTCCTTTCTCGGGTATCAAAATATCTCTATACCACATGCAAATAGGTTCAGTAGTTAAGGCGTGATTGAGTAACAGACAGACAGAGTTACTTTCGCATTTATAATATTAGTATGGATTAATAATATTTAATATAATATTAAGTATATTATATTAGTATGGACTAAGAAAGTACGTAATAAATAAATATATCTTACTTGATTCTGGTTTAATTCCCGAGAAGTAACTTGTGAAACTGAATGTGCTGTTTTCAGGAGCTTCTATTGCATTGTAATCTTTGTTTGAGCTGTTGGTTTCTCGTTCTTTTGAACGTGTTACTTCATTAGTCCTAAAAAATTGAAAAATAATATTGTAAAATATGCTTTCTACGACAAAAAATGTCTTAATTTGTATGAATATCTTACCAGAATGTTACCCAGTAGTCACATAGTGTAGCCGATAGTTGGCCGATTATCAGAAGGATGACCATAAACAACAGGCGACCAGTTTTCCCCCCAGCTCTGAGATAAGCACCATAGACATGCCATCCCATAGAACCTGATTCTCTTTCTTCTTCTTCCAATTCTTGAACTGGCATTTCACAACCAGTTGTTGATTCAGCGAGTGAAGGTCGTCTTGTCGTGGACAACTAAAAGTTACATATTTAAATATGTAATGCGTTAATTTTCATACTAGCTTTCCGCCCGCGGATTCGCCCGCGTTTTCAAAGAAAAACCCGTATAATTCCCGTTCCCGGGATTTCCGGCATAAAACCTATCCTATGTATTAATCCAAGTTACCCTCTATATGTGTGCTAAATTTCATTGTAATCGGTTCAGTAGTTTTTACGTGAAAGAGTAACAAACATCCATACAACCATACTTACAAACTTTCGCCTTTATAATAGTAGTAGGATATACTTACAATTTATAATGCAACCAATAATTTTCATCCATTTTTAATAAGCAGTGAGTTTTTTTTATAAAATAAAAAAAATATGTACGTGTACACACGTAAGAAGTGAAACTTCTTTATGACCTTATTTTTCAAAAAATAATTTACTATATGCAACTTTACAGAAATACGTCGAATCAAGCGAGGTAGGGATAAGAAAAAGATGGCACGTAACGGAAAAATGTCACGCGTAACTAAAAAATGTTACACTAAATTTTTTTTACAACCGATAAAGAAGTTTCACTTCAAATAGCTGCTCATCTTAATATTGAAAAGTATATTTTTGTCAACGGACGTATCTATTATGAGTTTTAAACACTAACATAACACATTGAACGTCAATTTTAGTTCTACCCATGAAAATAATAACTTACTCTGGCGGAAGTTCTTCTGGACATCGGGGGAGGTTTTTCTACATCAGGGTTGGTATCGTCCTCCTGACTTGCTGATAACAATTTGGCGAAGTCTTTGCCCGAATACATTAATTCATTAAACGTGCCTTGAGCTTCTATTGATCCCTGAAAAATATATTGAAAACGATATAAAATTTTACTGGTTGCTTCCTTAAAAATTTTAAAAATAAAAGTCAAATTTGAATTATTCTTTCTACGCGGAAATATTTTAACTACTTGCCTATTTTAAGTGGATTTTCATGACAAGATTAGTGTTACAGATATGATTAGTAGATAATTGATAAGGTACTTACGTTATTCATAATAATTATATAGTCGGCAGCCTTAAGGTAATGTAACTGATGAGTAACAAGAATGCGCGTTGTGTGACGTAGATATCCGTTAATGCATTCGTCAAACAATTGACGGCCAACATGTGCGTCCACGGCTGATAGCGGGTCATCTAAAAGATATATGTCCGCCTAGAAGTACAAAAATATATGTAAACAACATACAAAAGGTAATACGAGGTGAAAAAAAGTTAAACGATGTCTATTATTAAAAAAGACGCGTGTGTGCTGACCACACGAGTCAGAAGTGAAACTTCTGTGGCAAGATTCAAAAATACCAAAATCGTCGCCTTACTCCATGACGTGACGGTATTGCTTTGAAGCGACCTTGAAATTTTACTCTCAACGTACTTAAAGAAGTTTTACTTCAAAAAAATGTGGTGTATAATACTTACTTGTCTATATACTGCTCTTGCTAAATTAATACGTGCCCTTTGACCACCAGATAAAGAGGCACCTCTCTCTCCAACTAGCGTTTGGTCTCCGTGAGGAAACTGTTGGAAATCTTTTTGTAGTGCACACACCCTTACAACCTGGATACAAAAAAAATATAAATCAATGTTATAGATCTATTTTAAAGAAATACATTTAATGTGCTCATTGCTATATTACCTCTTTGTATTTTTTAGGATTGTAAGGTAAACCAAATAATATGTTCTGCCGAACAGAAGCGACGAACAACCAGGGTTCTTGGCAAGCATAGGACAAGGGTCCGGAAAGATATATTCGGCCACTTGTCGCACGTAATTCATTTAATAGTAAATGTAGAATTGAGCTCTGAAAATGCAATAAAAAGTGGGTTAAGGTACATGTCAAAATATGCAAAAGACAATGTATAATATACATAAAAAAACTCACTTTCCCAGATCCAACTGAACCAATGATTGCGCATAGTTTTCCTTTGGGAATATTAATATTAACATGACGTAATATCACAGGTCCATTTTCTATCCATTGGGCAGATACATCTTGGATGACGATGCCATCGTCAGAATTAAAAGGTATAGCACGTTGTGATGTGGCAATCAATCCTTTCTCGTTGCAGTCAAAACCTATAAGTTGAATAAACCTATAGGTACGCTTAAAATGATTTGTTTATTATGCCCGTCAATTTGCCGGAGGTTTATCTTTAGATCATCTACTGAACTATAAAGAAACATTGAATGAGACAACGAGTAGGTACCTACGATATCTACCCAGAAAATAGATCCCTACGATTTTTTCCCATAATACTGTAAATTTCTTTGTTTTTGTTGTTGTACGTAAACAAAGCAATGGAATGTACATTCAGCACTGAATTTCTCCCGATTCGACTGCTCGACTGTTTGTTTGGATCCTTTGGGATTTGCTGGGAAAATGTATGTACAAATAAACTATAACTGCGAGGAGAATTACATCCGTGTAATATATATTGTAAGTCAAAGCTTTTTTTCATCAATAATGATAATATGTCTTATGATAAACATGTTATACGATGATAAATGGTTATGTTTTGGAATTTAATCACATTAGTCAGTCAATAAGTTTTTTATACCTGGATTGTAAATGCCTTCTTCGTCAATTTTTTTGAATGTGTTCGGGCAGAGATCCAACTCACGTAAGTTTTTCATTTTCTTATTTTCCACGTTTTCCACAAGCTTTGCGATATCAACGCCTGCTACACTTCGGAGATCTTCTCGTTCATCTGTTCCGTTATAATATTAAATTAATGTCATCATGTTATTCCTGAATTATACCACAATATTCAATCAAATGAGATAGTGTGTTTTAAAGTGACCCGTTATGCAGTTAATGTACAGCAATTTATGAATTAATAAGTGCATTGATAACAGTGATACTTAGTCAATGTTTTCGTATACCATGAAGGCTTTTATCAAAATATTAAGTATGTAGTTATTTTATAACCAGCCTTGACATCTTCATAAAAGTTATCGGAAATGATTGTTTACATCCTTATATGTAAATTTAGACTAAATACATAGTAATTTATTGATTCATAAAGTGTTCAATAATTAATGCTGACCAAAATAATAATTAACATAATTATGTGAACATATTTTTAATAAACATAAAAAAATATTAATTAACAGGATATTTTATTATTATGTTAGTATATTAGCCACATACAGATTAGTAACATGCAAACTTTTATTTACAAACCCATTAATTATTATTTGTTATAAACGGCCATAAGCAGTAAAGCACACCATAGACAACACTTTTGCGAACACTCAATCCAATACCAAAGACAAAATTTCAAAATTCAGACGGACCACAATTCGAGAAATTATTTAAAATCGTACCCAATAATAAAAGATCTTGTATACGAAGAACGGAGACATAAGACTCTAGTGACATAGAAAGACTCATTGGCAACACAATAGATAATGAAGCTTGGAGGATGTTGAACATTTGTGCCATCGGGAAAGCCTGTGAAAACCACATAAGTGGTCAATACTCATTCAGTTTACCTACTTTTCGACTTCCAAACATTTCTAACTACAAGCTAACCTCTTCCAACTGTTCTGTATTAGATTCTCAATTTTTACGCATGCAATGGCATATAACATATTGTATATTATACAAGCCGATACTGTCATAAGTAGTTTAAGGGTTATCAACAATAAAAGTCTCCGCTATAATTTGGACTTTTGCTTAATAGTAATAGCATGACTATTGCGTAGCTTTCCATGCATAGTATTTCCGAGACCAGGGTAGGTCTCACGTACCCAATAACATGAACGCCTCAAGGCGTTGTACGGATATCAGCGCCTCTGCCAAAAACGATACGGCATTCGACATTATTATCGATAAAGTGCCTTGTAGTGTATTGTAGAATTGCGCCAAAGGAAAAACCTGTAAATTAGATCACTGAAATGTTGCCACATACTCACCTATTGTACATTTTACACAATCTTATCGATCTGTATTGTCCTTATTAAGACAATATATAATTATTTCGTTACAATCCTAAAATATATTGGGGAATGATTGTTGCTCTTTTGAATAGATGGAACAAGTATGAATATATAATAGTGATTTGAATAGGTATAGGAATAACGATAAATTTATAGATAAAATAATTATCAAAACTTACAATGTCTGCTGTAACTTGATAACCGAATAATGAATATGAAAGCAGAGTTGTATACAAAGTCAATCTCTCTGTGAACACCATGAAACTGAGGTAGACCCCTCGAAGGTAGGAAGCAGACGTGATACAGCTAATTTCATTCTTGCGGGCCATGGCCACCACTTGTTCAAATGGCTTTTCCCAGGCATACATTTTGATAACCTAAAATTAAATAAAATTTTGTAAACAAAGACTGTCTCGTATGTAGTATGTATAAAAACATAGGTAACCTCAAAGAAATCAAGGATTTAATAACACTAGATGACGTTGTGTTTCCGAAATATTACCTGCATTCCGTTAATAATTTCGTCCATAATTCGCACTCTTTCATCTGTTTTGCCAGCTGTCTTCATTCTCAATCGTGCCGCCAGTTTACTCATATAAGCTAAAAGAATATTAAAAATAACAGAAATATGTACCATACCATAAATATTTTAAAAAATAAACTTAAGTACTTATAATTCACACAAGAAAACGACAAGTTTCTTCGTACGAGACAACTGACAAGGACAAGCTGTGTGAAAACAAATATTGCTCGCCATCTTTAAACACCTGTTCAAATTAGACCTGATGAACTGCCTGACTAAATAGGAAAGCAGTTTAACCTATCCGCTCTCATTATTCGCATACTACAAGAGGAACATTAATAAACTGATATCGGTGATCTACGATAAAAATGTTATACATTGGATTTAGGTACATTAATTCAATCCACTTACATTGAACAGGTATAGTCTGCAGCACAATACCGACCACTCCCACTATAGCTGCATAACCGATCTTGAGGTATATCAGATAGCAGACTAAAACCACTTGCAGAGGAAGCAGCCAGATGAAGTGAGTGTAGATGAATGCGTAGTCAAACCGGTTCACGTCATTCGACAAAAGATTTACCACTTGTCCAGCCGTGGTCTGGGCTAGGGCACCGGAGCTCATCCGCATTACCTGAGATATAGAATAACATACAATACATTCTTGTTTCTGGCTCGTGATTTATTATAATTGCAAGTCGTACGAGCTCGAGCGGTTTCAATTTTGCAAATCTTATTGTTTTACGTGCATACCTAAGTACTACCGCGTTGCACAGAATTAATTTATAATTGAATATAATGAACTTTATTTTGAAGTCTCAATAAAGTATTTGTGATGATTTGAGTCGGTATTACATATTTTATGAACTGATCCTGACCTTTCTGTAGATGAGTGAACACGCAGCAATGCGCACTTTCATTCCAAACTGTTGAGTGGAGTAGGTGCCGTGATGGTTCAGAAAAGCGATCATTAGTGACATGAAGATGACGGCTAATGCGCAGTATATGGCTTCCTGGTAAGTCATAGTGGAACCTGGTTCCCAGTAGGTTAACATCATACTTAACGCTACAGGCTGGAAAGGTCTGAAACGAGGAATGTAATTTATTGATAACAATAATATGCTTTTAAAATACGAAAGTGACTTTTTTATTGGGTACTTTTATTTAAAACAATTAGGTATCACTCTGAAAAAAAGGAAAGGACGTTGATAAGAAAATTGTAACAAAAAGAACATATAATAATGCAACTTATGTGTACCTAGTATGTAAATTAAGGCTATTAGTTATTCATTAGGTATATTAGCAAGAGTATTAATAACGAAAAAATATTTATTATAAGGTAGTTACTTGAGGATGAGAGCCTGTATCAGGAACATGACACCGGAAGGAGCATAACTCAACCAGAATGTCTTGGTCATTGCACGCAGAAGAGACGGTTTTCGTCCCTGCTTGCTTGCTAAAGCGATTTCTTCTAGCCATTTCCTGTAAACAAACAATACACATCAATACAAAGTTTTATTCTACATGGATTTATCATCACGACACTGCTATACTGCTTTTGTAGTGGTAGGACATGATAAATGAAATAGGCTATAATCAGGAAATCTAGCGATCATCAAGTAGTATTAAATTCAATGTCACTAAGAATAGATAATAATAAAGCTGATTGCATCTTATCGACCTTAACCCACTGACGTGTGTCATTCTTTAAAATTATTTTTTAACTCAAAGGTAGCAAAAGTATAAAACAAAAAACAATTAATCGATAGGAAATTTCAAAATGTAAAACTATTGTCAATAAAGAATTTTTATTTTTATTTTTTTATTTTAAATACGTTTCCTATTAATCTACCTAAAGTAAAAGGTATAAACATGTATTTATTTAAGTTGTTTAAAAACGAGTATTTAACAAATTATTTAAAAAGTTGGTAGTTACAAATGGGTACATTAATACATACCTATATATGGTTAATTGAAGTATTAATATACAATTAAACATATTGAATAACATTTATTTTAACGCAATCGATCTATCACACATCTTGGATCAATGTAATTCCTGCATAATGTTTAGTAATAATCTTATAATTTATGTATTGTGAGAATTCGTATTGCGCATTGCGGTTTCGATGAATTTATAAGCTCGAATTGGAGCACTACCTACTTCGTTATAACGCCTATTATACGCAAAATTAAGATTAAAACTAAATAAAAGTATTGTTTTATTATACACCCGAGTCATAGTTCGTAGGATGAGGCAATATTTTATCACTTATACTTTTTAAATATTGACAGGAATTAATTTTTCAGATTTAGTTTTCACTAATATTAATTCACAATAATTATGTAATCATTAGAATTATAATATAGGTATGTCCATTAAAACACGCAAAGCTTCTAACTGGGAATAGGTAACTTGATTGTATTTGTGAAAGTTTTAGCGTAGATGCCGTCTACGAATATTGAGGTAAACAGTAGCACAAAGCTCTTAGTTAGTTTTTCTGCAATGTGAATAAAATAATCTAACAACAATATTTATTAATAATATACGCAGAAATCTTTATACTAAAAATATATGTTACAATATAAAATTCATAAAGGAATATAAATCATTCATTGTTATTATTTTTAATTAATATTCTCGTCATCTTCCCAATGAATGTACTGATGTTCCTTGTAATTAATTACTGAAGCATAATTCGGTTTGTATGTCGAGTCTTAAAAAACTGTACCTATAACGGGCTTGCATCGGATTATTTAGGTAGGGCGATAACGTATCCTCTCACCCTGAACTTGTTTTACATCGAGTTTACTAACGGGACATCTTCAGTCGGGATATGAAATGTAATTACTTTTGCATTTAATTTTGAATCCGATCTCGCAAGTTTTTATTCTTCAACAAATACAGCGAGGACGACTAAAAAAATAAAACCATGTTAAGCTTTTAGCAGGTTACGATGTCACGACTCATTCATGATTGGCCTCGGTTTTTTGCCTACAAGTGAACGAGGCTTGTTCAGTCTAAATATTAAATATTTACTTTGATGTAGTACAAAAATACAAGTAAATTATAATGTCGACAATTACTAATCTAATAGTATCTTGATATATCTACCTAATTTTCATTCCTGACTCACATTTGCTAATATATTATTTTTGCTTTTCCTTGATTTGAGATAAGATCATAATTTATTATCATTTTTCTATAATTGCCCCACGTGTGATCAATTAACTGTTAGATTTAAATATTACGTACCTAAACAATTAACGTGAAGTTTGTTTCAAATAAATATTTGTATAATTTTACACGTGAAAATTATTAATATTACCTATGTATATATAGAAATTGCATTTTTTTGTTTCAATGCATTTAAATTCATACGACAAATAATTTAAATAGATAATATTATGATATTATTATATACTTGTTATTTACCGAATAATAACTTAACGAAAACTTACTGGTGTGCATAATTATTTATAAATGTAAAACACTTTATTGGCCTCCCGAGAGATGCAAGGACAACTCTGTAAAATCCCGGACAAAAGAAACAAATCAAATCTGTTGACATACCCTATATCTTAGCCCTATATCTATAGACATTTGATATTTCAAGTAAACAATAATATTTACATACACAATTAATTTTGGTTTCAATGACGTCGCAACTTATACCGGTCCATTCATACCTACATTTATAATTTTTATGCTTTCCATTTCGTAAATATCAATTAAAGGTTAAATAAGTTGCGTTTTCACATAAAAACAAGTCAATGATTGATGATACAAATTCGAAAACATTCTTGTTTAAATCTGGGCGTAAAATAATATGTAAATAAAGTGTTAGTGAAAGCGCATCTAGTAACTGATGAATAAAAGTGATAACCGGTATTATATGAACGTTCCCAAGTTAGCGGCACACTTATGTCAGCGGCAAATCCATATTAACACGAAGAAAGTAAATAGACGATTGTGTTGACGCTCATAAATGGGTAAAGTTTGATCTTTGCTAACATAACATAGCGGAATGTTATTCTAATCGTTTTATTGCAGAATTGACTTGTGCTATTATTACAGTTTTTATCACACATGTGTGGGATTTTGGTGAGCACTTAGCATAGACATGTTCTACGAACTCCTGAAAACATTGAAGTGCATTTTATGTCACAATACATGTGAAATTTTTGTCTATAAACATAAACAAGATTTTCACGATTACATTGAACTATGGCCGTAAATTGTGAAAATGATACTATATAACATCATATAAAATGTAGAGCCTAAAAGCTTACATAGGCAAAATAAACACAAAATATTACTCATTCGTAGATGTTATCGGGTATTGTTTTGTTTTGTAATATTACCTGCATGCTCAGATTCCTCGTTCGGTTATAAATTTGAATTAGCAAACATACCTACTAATGATTGCATATTTCGACAGGTAGTCACGTGGCGAGGTAAGCGGCGGGTCATGTGATCACCATTTGTGCTACAATAATATGGGTTGATTTGCCGATTGAGCTTTAAATGCAAATTTATATTATTATCAGGAACAATAATTATGTAAGCTCATGAATACTGTAGCGCACTTCTAAGGTTTTTTACCATTTTATTTCTTAATTAACCGACTTCAAAAAAAAGGAGGAGGTTATCAATTCGGCCGGTATGTTTTTTTTTATGTATGTACACCGATTACTCCGAGGTTTCTAAACCGATTTACGTGATTCTTTTTTTGTTCGATGCGGGATGGTGTCGAATTGGTCCCATAAAAATTTTATTCGGATAGGCCCAGTAGTTTTTATTTTATGAGCATTTTTGTCTGTATTTGTAAATGTTGCAAGTGCAAGTTTGAAGTCGGTTGTTTTTAACGCAGTTATCGGAAAAGGATTAATTCTATTGCCAATCCAACGCACAGTATTTTTTTGACCCTTCTTTTGCGACAGCCTAATTTTATTGAATGAACGTATGGATATATACATGACAAACGCAAGAGTAAAACTCCCATGAAGCTCACTATCATACTTTTGGAAAAAATGCAATCTGAATAAAAAGTACCGGTATTTTATATAATTCATTATCTTTCTTGTTTATCTTCTTTGTTCTTGACCGTATATTACCATTTAATTATATTTATTGATATTTTTTTCCCGTATTTTGAAATATATCAGAAAATTTTGGAGTACCAAAATTGGTTAAATAACCAAATTTTGTGCATGTGTAAGTAGGTACTAAGAACATTTTGTTAAAAAAATACCTACTATATCTTCAATACAGTTATCAAAAATATGAAAAACAAATCTCATATGTATAAAAATTAAAAATGTTGTAGTCGATATGATTTCTGTGAATACTAAATTATAATAAATTGATACATGTCGGTAAAAACAATACATTTGCACATCGCACCTGCACAAATAATGGCAAAATAAATATAATTTGGTTTTGGAGAACGCGTCTTAGTCTTTACTTATAATTCTAACCCAAAATATGCAAATATTTAATTATATTTATCAGTATTTGGCGAAATAAATATTGTGTACTAGAAACAACGCCAATAGTTAAACACCTCAACAAGGCTATTGATTTTAAAACGCAGTCAATACGTCATAATGACGTCTGTCGTTGGATAAAAATACTGGTTTTTAATAGGAAGTTTCTATACTATTCATTCGAATTGTTCTACTATGCAGTTTTTTGCTTTTTTCACATTTAAAAGTGTAAAATTTGTTGTTATATAGTTCACTCTATTTTCTTTATTATCTACATATTTATTTTGTATTCTATTATAATAAAAAGATAATTGGGATGACATTTTATTAAAATTACAAAAACACCTTCGTCCTAGCCTCGGTCTAGCACTTTATTGTGACTTTATTAGTATTTAATTAATAAGGTAACGGAATAGATTTGTCAGCTATGTCAAGCTGCATGACACTATTAATTATGTTTAATTTGGCCTTGATCAATCAAAGTATACCGATTGTAATAACATAGTTTTCCTAATAATTGACTTTATTTGATATAATTAAAGTATTATAACTTAATTGCGTGATTTTATAATTGCTAATCGATGGATAACGGTTTATCCTTTCCTTTTCATTATTTCTTATGAAGCTCTTGTTTGATTAATATTAGGTACCTACTTCCTTTAAAACATTATGTAACCAATATTTATTTTTCTATGAAGGTGTATCAGTTACATGCGAATGTTAATAGTGTCAATAAACATAACAAATTGCGTCATAACATTGCATAAAGTAAATTCTACAGAAATGCCCAAACATCAATATTCATATTACCTCAATGGAAAAAATAATACACAGCGCTAAGTGATATTCCAGGTACCTATTTTAATATAATCCGTTCCAAGAATCAAGGTAAACTAAACTTGTTCAATGCTCTTTTATTTATTATGTGTGCAAACTTAGTTATTGATACATGCGATAGGTATTATAATTTTAGTGCATTTACATGTACACGAAAATATGCTGGCATAGTTTTTTTAGAAAGGTCTCTGAACTATTCAAAATATTTTTTATAACTGATTGAGAATTTTGTACAAATAAAGGAAATGTGGTTCGCTAAAAAGATTGAAGGTCTTATCCACTGCAATAGTTAGCCGGAAAATAATAATGGCTTTTCCAATTCTCTTAGATAAGCCTTATCGTGTAAAGAAAATTCAAAGTTAATTCTAATAAATTCGATACAATTTTATACAATTGTATTTATAACCCCAGACTTATTAACATGTGTGTCTGATTGTATTGGCTACACGAGATGACTCTAGTCTGATGCACCTGCACGTGACAACAACTGTCTGACCTGAAAACCTTATGTTTACTTTGCAAGCTCTGCTGTTTGCCCGACTGATTGCTTACAGACACTCAAAGAGTACTATTTTATGTTGTTTGTAAAAACGATCAAATATAATTTACTTTTTTTAAGGTCAAAAAGACGACCGCGATGTCTGGTGTCGAATTACTACGTAGCTAACATTTTTATTTGACACGAACCCTAATCACCATAAAAAATGTTGAGATTCCAGTTTTTTTGACATTCTGTCCTTTAATATATTACAGTTCTGTATGTACCTATTTCATATTTTATACAACATAAAACAAGTTCGTTAAAGCTGACATTATTGAATTATTTTTAATAATGAGATTCGTAGTTAAGGACATTCTTTTTAAAGACCAAGGTTACTTTTATAATTCAAGATTTTAGAAGCATAAGCTACCTGTATGGTTGCAGAAAGTATAGGCAATTTAAGAAATACTAAATTTCTTCCTATATAAAATTCAGAAAGATCAATAGATTTCTTAAGAGAGAATAGTCGGAAAAATAAGTACAAGTAGGTACTTGAGACGAGACAGAAAAGTAGAACAGGAGGTTAAATGTATAATATCCATCTGTCTTTATTTTTTAAGTACGATATAGTAAATTTCCAAATAAAGAAAGTTGGTCATGAACCTGGGTTTTAAAAAGTCGCGAGCTTTTTTCATATTTGTTTGATCTCATATCGATTTTACTACGTAAATAAGGATGTAGTCACATGGACTTGTTTGTAGCGAAGGTCAATACACCGTGTCAGATGACACTACCGACTTACTATGAGTACTTTATATATTTACGTTATTGTGACAATGGGTTTCTTCGATGTTTTGAAATATTTTGATATTGTGCGATTTCTGAAAACAGTGTTTCCAATAAGTAATTGTTGTTTTGCCTGTATTTTCATACGTGTGATAATAGATGATACCTTAGAATTAGTACCTAATATTCAATAGGTACTTGTAGGTAAATAACGTTGAAAATGTTAATTTTATTGATATAGTTTTACCAATTAGATTATTTTTGCAATGATCTGGTTATTTTTTACATTTTTACGTTGTATCAAATCATTTCATTACTTTTAACATTTTTTCTATATGTTTTAATGCCAAAATATGTATTTATATTATTCTGTTAACTTAATGCCTCCTTGAGGGATTTCCACATTATAATAATTTATCAAACATTGGTTGTTGAAATAGCAAAGCCCTTGATTCCAAACCAATCCATGGTCAGCATGCCTCAGAATCTTCCAATCAAGTTCGAATTTTTAATAAAGTTACGGAAATAAATACCTACATTTTGCACTTCATTTTTATTTTTCAATATCCAAAAAAAAAAAATGGTGCCTCACATAGACGCCGAATCTGTTATAAAATATGTCGACGCCAAAGATGTTATAAAATCTATACATTAATTTGAATTTACATTATATTTACCTTAAAGTACCTAGGAATTACCATCAATTAATTTATAGTAAATAAATCCCCTTATTGTTTGATTAAAATTCAAATTACCAAACAATGACGTAGTCTTTAAAATTGGGATGAAAAATGTGTGTATCCCACGTACAATGTAGACTATTAAATTGCTTTAAAAATAATGGCAGGGTTACTATATCCAAGACTTTATTTTATATAGTAGGTATTATTTGAAGAATTCATAAAAATAATTTAAAGCAGAACATTTTGTATTGTAATAATATGCTCTAGGAATTAACCGCCGACTGCAATTTCCGCCAGTACTGGGGTCACTATAATTCTGGTTAGTACCGACGACGGCTAATAATTAGAAGTTCAGTGGACAAGGTAGTGAACTGAATGCTAAAAGGCTTGAAATATTTACATAATTACCAATTTAGTATACAACACTGTATGAGTCATCAGTCATGCCTATTGCTTGTGTGATAATCACGTATCACGATGGAATAAGTGTTCATTCGTAATACACACGTACATTATTAATCAACGTACAGTTGTATAACACCATTAATGGTTGTAATTTTAATCAGTTATTTCAATTATAAGGATAATACAATAAAAATTATTTATTAACAAGAATATATAATAAAAGATTCATTTCTTTGTACAATATATCTAAATCCAAGTTAAAGTCATGCATTCTTATCATTCTTAGCCCGCAGCTAAACGGATGGTCTTTGAAAGTATTGATGATCGAATTCCTCCCTAACAGAGAGGAGAAGAATTTAACACTCGTGAATATTTTAATAATCTATTTTACACTTTTGTAAATTGAATTTATTCTTCTAAACATTAATCCTCAAGCTAATATTGTATAAATTTGTATATTTCGACTCTACATATGCGTAATTAGATAAAAATTTCACTTTGTTGCGTTATAAAATCTAAGTTCACTGTCGCCGTGAACCACTTAAAATTCAATGTTTATCTACATGATGTTATGTAAAGGTTTCACCTGCGTCAAGTGACGGGCTCTTGGGAAGGCATGTTGTATATTAATGTGGCGACGCAAAGCGTTAATCATGACATAGCGATGGAAGTATGCATGAATACATGGAACACCGCGTCAACTGACCAGAGAACCGACGTGCAACTTAATATTGTTACTTTAATTAAAATAATTATAGCAGTCCATTTAAATAAAGCGTGTCTCCGCATAGTGTAATATTTGTGAAAGCAAGAATGCATAAATGCATACTGTTACGGCTTTCGTGTCGGCTTTCAGGTTTTCAAATATAGAACATGAAAATGGCTAACTACAAACACAATCTACAAATCCGGGAAAAAATTATATGTTTCAACAAACATAATTCAAACGCACTTCGTTTAAATTGGGAGTAGGAAGGCTCTTAAAAATCGGCAAGAAGAAAATCTTTATAGGAAAATTAAAATGGATTCAATATTAATTCCATTTTAATTTTAATATTTTGCAACAATAATTTAGTCCATTGAAATGTTACATTTTTTAGGCCTAACCTTGCGTTTTTTAGAGGACGCAATTTTATTTTTTTGATGTGTAGGGGGGGTCAGTGTGAAGCTATCGCCAAGTTTGTGGAGTCGCCACCCTTGTCCCGCGGCCGCCATCTTGAAAATAGCGGTTGAAATGGTTTTTACGATATATCTCTGAAACTATTTATCTGATAAAAAAAATTGTTAGCATTATTTGTTGCAAATTAAATTCTCTACAACTTTAGTCCAGTAACTTTTTGTCGTAGAACTATAAATAAAAAAGTTATAAGCGAAAATGTTTAGAAAGTAGAGCTATTTATACTTTTCAATGAAACTTTTTTTTATCATTTTACGAAGAAATGGTATCAGACCATTTTTGTATATTGTTTTTTGAGGAACAACTTTATGTACAACATTTTTCCATTAAGTCAATAGCTAAGGTTTTAGAAAAATAGTACTCACTTCGGAGCGCTGTAAAAAATAAAATTGCGTCCTCTAAAAAAATGCGACCCCAAATGTAACTTTACAATGGACTAATTGGATAATTTGATTGTTTCATAAACGTACACTTCTCTGTATTGGATGCTTGTCAACACAACTGGCTGCGTGCGTTATGACTAAGCTCGGTACTTGTATTATGTATACATACTCGTACATAATGTAAAGAGTTAACAAGTCGTTCGTCGCCTTGATTAGTACTTCCCATTCGCGCAGATTCTAGGCCTTTGTGTCGTGGACGAGCCCCGCGTGTTCGGAGCCGCATAACGGAAAATGCCCCACCAGACAAATTATATTACTATAGTATTGATTGCACACATCAACTTGTCAAATGACACGAGACTTCAAGAGAAAAGGCAGTTTTGTAAAAAAAATATTCCCTGCTTTATAATGGAAAGAACCCGATACTAACTGTACAAGAGAGTCCTTTGATGACCTAAAGGTTGTCCAGAATAAATGCTACAGTCACATGGCGTCATTACTACTACGTGGTTTACTATCTGTAGACTGTAGCAGTGATCAAGCGTCTAAGAGTTAACGAATTTATTTTTCCAAGAGTCTGAAACTGAATTGATCTTAATACTCCTATTCATATACCTACCTACGTCCGCGTCAGTGGTTAAAATATATAAATTACTAAAATTTCAAAGTATTAATTCTCTTCTGCACAAGGTTGTAACTAAAGGGGCAATAACGTAGACTTAGCGAAATTCAACATTTTAGGATCCGCAAGAAATAAACTTTCGTTTTTGGATTATTTAAATAAACGACTTTACATAATAACTAAATCGATACTAATGCGGATTTGTTGTTGCTTCTTTCTAGGCGATTAGTTGTGAAATAAGCGTCATCTGAATAGAAACTAGTCAATTTAATTGCTCATTTATGTGAAATTATGATGATTGATTTTCTTCAATATTGTAATAGTTCAGGGGTTAGTTAGCTGCTTGCATCTATAATAAGGTGTTAAAAGTTTTGTTTTGTTTACATTAAAGGCTTGATATTATGTAATTAAAAACCCCATATTATGTAATTTAAAAATTGACCTTTAAAAGAATGTATTCGCAGGTGATTTAATCTAGGGTCTTTGAATGCAAATGTTAATTATTCTTTTCTTTTTAATTTCAGAGACATTTTAGGTATTAAAACGTTTACCTGCCTACCGTCCGCGTCCTTACTCATCTTTGCACTGTTCATTTCACGAATATTATTAACAAAACATAATTAAAGTCGACTTCGATTGTGAAGAAAGTTAAACAATATATAATACAAAACTTTATACAATTACAAAAATGATGTGTTTGCAATTCATTTTATTTCGTTAAAAATATTTTGAATTCCTGGCCAACGAATATTTACCGGGATAAACGTAAATATTAGAAAACGACTATGACTGCACATTCAGTAGGTTTCATACTTTAAGTCTATTATAATTTTTTTTATTATCTTGATACTGCAATTAATAAAAAAAATGTTTTTTTATAATTCATTAAAAATGTCCTATCCAGGATTTTCCCAGTAAACCAGTTTTTTAATAGACTAAATTTATTACAAAATTGGTCTCATTCTATTATCACACCGACTTATGTTCGGATCTTCTACTAAAACTGTACATTATAGGGCGTGGAGTTGAGAGTCGTAGATTTTTTTGTGGTTAGCTATTGTCATAGGGAACCTAAATCTGAAATTTCACACGGAGGAAACTTTTAGTTTTTGAGTTACGAATTTTTGAAAATCAAAAAATTACTATAGAAAGTTACTCCATCTTGTTTCTGTTACGCATATTTAGTGTAGCTTACCACAAAAAAATCACGCCCTATAATGTACAGTTTTACCTTCAAATACGTCAACCAAAAGATATAATGTGTCATAGGTACGTGTAATTTTATTGTGAAATTGGTCTCAACATGTGACTTCAATTGCACTTGGTCTAAACAAATTGTAGAAGTGCTAGTGGTGTTATTCCGTTTCTGCGTACTAATGAATGTCTGCAATTTTGTGCACGTATTTACAGAACAGTTTTTTATGCTATAATTAATTTATTGTCAGAAAAAGACCTTACTACAAAACATAACCTTTACTACAAAAAACTGACGTTTCTGTAGAGGGGGGCAACAAGCCAGATTCTAAAATGGGAAAATTACAATAATTTCCTATGAAATACAAAAATAATCATGCCAATTGGTTGAAAAGCCTCGGAGGCATCTTGTGCTTTCTTAACTTCACTTTCAGAACTAGATTAAGAGAGAGGAATAAGGCAGTAACCAGGAATGACAATTTGTGCCTAAGAACGCACAACAAACAATGCGCTAGTATGTTTTTAACACGCAATATTAATAAGCATTACAGTGGAATCCAAAGTTCTATCATTGAATTGGTTAATGACTGTCCGGTTCCTGTGTCGACGAGACAGTCATCGATGTGCCTTACCGTCGTCACACATTAACCAATGAGATGGTATGTAATCGCAATTACCCGGAACGGATGAATTAGAGGATAGCGGGCCTTTTGTTGCCTCATTGGCTGGGAGTACTAGGTTTTGTGGAACGCATGATATATCTAATCAATGCATTTCTTTTCTTTTTGGGTGCGCAATTTGAAAGGTTTTGCTGGTACAAGATTTTTAGGTGTCCTTCGATATAGGTATCTCATCAATATTCTTCCTTTTTGGGTTATGCTAATTTAAAGCTCTTTTATTTATTTGTTTCACTATACCTTGTGGAACAACAGTCTCAGCACGCATTTTCATATTTTATGTTTTGATTTATGGAGATATTCATAATTTTGGCTTTTTGGATTTGGGTACCTAATGCATTAGACATCAGAGAAGCGGTACATAGTAATTTATCGTGCTCTTTATTGAATTCATTTTTAGATATACGTATCAAAATGGACCAGGGGAATAAATACAGAAACTTTGGTATCGGTAGTTTACATTCTGTAACTAAATACCTACTTATATCAAATCTGGTAACGAACAAACTTAACGAAATTTTGGTCGAGACTACTCACTAAATCTATTGTTAATTAAATGCTATTAAACTTATCTCCGCATCGGGGTAGGTTGAACACGAGTTAATTTCATCAGATTTACTAATGTCATTCATAAAATTTGGGATTAACCCCACTTAATTGTTTTATAGAACACATTATAATCTTATTTTATATTACTCATTGATCGCAGATATTCTGATTCTTTGAAGAGGGATTAATTGAGTTTATTAATGGTATTTGAACGAGTGTGGTTTTTAATGTGAATATAACGACCATAGATTAAAATTGCGTCAAATGAAACATACCCAAAATGGAGTGGCGCGTGGCTAATATAATTAAAATTAGATTATCCTATTAAAGTTGATTCGAAAGATCATAATTATTTCTGCAAATATATTGTTTGTGCAAAGTAAGCAAGCTGAAAATTTACAGTTTTTTGCTTATTATATAACAATTTCTATCCAATGCGTAACATTTTGACCTTATAGTATTTATGACAAAATGTACTGATTGACGACCTCACGAATTCCTTTTTCTTGGAATCCCTTGGTTATGTAAATAATTACACTTAGACAAGGTCAGCCTTCTGATGATGAAAAATATTTGACACTAAAAATCAATATTATGTACAATTCTGGAGATGCGTAATTCACTTATAATAATTTATGGTCATTGTTTATACAATTTTGATTGAATTTATTAGCATAACACGCAAGTTGGCTAAAGAGCCTCTAATTAAATTTGAATATCTCTTAGAAAACATGTTTTGTAACTTGATAAGAAATAAATTAATAATTATTTTAGGTAGGTAGGTATAATAAGAATTAAGAATCGCGAACGACGCCAGTATTGGCAGGTTTTAAGCGTCAACATGACAGTTGTGTGTGGTTTCGGTTCATTAAAAAAAGATGAATTCATGGACTGTAGCCGGTTCAGACATTGAAATTGGTAATATAAATTCCGAATATTCTAATTTACACACCGTTAGATTAGAGCTAATCATACATGTGACACGTGAACAAAAAGCTATTAGGAATTGTATATGACAAATCTCGTATATGTATTTATAATCACTTAACATAGTATCACAGGCTATATCAATGATCTTAGTGGACTTCCTTTAATGTGAATTCTTATTGCGTATTTGCACCTTGACGCAAAGTGATGGTAATCATGTATCAAAACAACTGATATTTACCACTGTTCATAAACGATTTCTGTATTTCTCAAAAGTGCGACCAATTGATATTTCCAAGAATTGGTTCCATGTACGTATTTACATTATTTCAGTGACGTGTGAAGAAAGTAGTGTTGTATGCGGTGCGATTTAGATATTAAAAAGTTGGTGCGATTTAGATGTTAAATTAAAACGTGTAAAACACTTAATTGAAGCGCTTATTAATTTCCTTCACAATATTACAATACCTTTTCTGTCAAAATTTCTAGAGCAAGATCCCAGGACCGCCAAACCTCTACTATTTTCTAACGGATGAAATGTGAACGATTGGGTAGTGTTACTATGTGCTACCATTCTACGCCTACCCGCTAGCTTGGTCAATGAGCCAATTTCCAGCTATCAGGTCTGGTTGCCCTGGGTTCGTGTACTATTTCGACTTATTCAATTTTAAAACAAGTCCAAATCACAAGAAATATTACTATCGTGGAACAGGTAGAGAGCATGTTTTTCCTAGCCAGGTTGGATCATAGAGTCAATTTTCATTAATGTTTTCATAAAGATATATTTATTTACTAGCTTCCGCTCGCGACTCCGTCCGCGCGGATGTCGGTCTTCGCGTGGATGGTTTATTTCTCCATTTTGAGTAACTCTGACAATGACATCTTATAAATATTTATTGGACCCAAATACGGCTAGGCCTATAATAATACGCAACGTGTGTTCGCGGTTCTACAGAACAACGTCTATGGATAAAACTGAAAAATTAAGATTAAGTTTTTTCTACGTATTTTTCCAGGATAAAAAGTATCCTATTTTACGCCCAGGATAATAAGGTATAATTATACCAAGTTTCATCGAAATCGAACCGTTAGTTTTCACGTGATCCCTTCACATACAGACAGACAGACAGACAGACAAAAAATTTTTTAATTACATATTTGGGTTTAGTATCGATCCAGTAACACCCCCTGGTATTTATTTTTTCAATATTTTCAATGTACAGAATTGACCCTTCTACAGATTTATTATATGTATAGATATGGATTGTACAGAGGATGTTCTTGAACCTACGTGAAAACATATGTTTAAACTGTAAACTGTTAAGGTAAATATTTAATTCAAATATTTCCAAATCGGCATATTATGTGAAAACACCCAAATATAAAACCTTGTAGAGTATGTATTCATCATTAACGCAATATATTTTAGATTACTGTATTACAAAAATTATAACACGATAATATTATCTAATTTATTAAAGTAGGTATTATATTTTACAAAGGTTACAAATGAAATTAAATTTAATATAATATGACAAATAGCCAGCTAGGTCATGAACTAGTCAATGCAAGGTAAATATTAAAATTAAATACCATAATAATTAAAACAAAAACAATATTTTATATACTCGTGTCCATTTAATTATATAATAAAGAATATGTAATGTTATCTGAAAAATCCGTAACAAAACACGCACTGGAGTGATTTATATAAAATTTTCCACGTTCTTGTATGTAGAACTGGGTTGCACGGAAGTATAGTATGCTAAGAAGGTGAGCCAGTCGCGGATTTGTTATTCTTTGCACAATTGGATGGCTGTAAATCGGCGACGATCATTATATCACTCTACCAAAACATCAGAACGTTACGTAATTTTATTACAAATAAATTAAATAAAATTCAGACATAAAACTATGCATGAAACAAGGAGGGCTGTGTCATGAACCTTGGTTGAGGTATCATTGAATTTTCTGCCGTATTCAATTGGAAATTTCTATATTATTAATGTGTGATATTAATGACCTACCTTAACTAAAAACCATGGAAATAAATTGTTTACTGAACTATACTGAATATTAATATTCTAATAATAGTCTTGATACGATAATGTTTAATATATTAGATTTGTTTATTAACTAATATTATTTTCCGTAAATTCTCTTATTCAAGAAAATTAAAAGATTTCGCATTTTTTAAATTAATTAGCATTCAAGAAAATGAATCTAGTTTGATTTTATTCAAGTAGGTATACTTATATGGAGACTCAGATCGAGACAGAACAAATTGTACCTAAATTTTAAATACACAATATCGTAACCGGCAGCACGTATAAAACACATTACTTTATAAGTAAATATCTCTTGATAGATAGAGTACGTCTGTATATGTAATAGATATTTAAGGTGAAGGGCCGGGATAAGGCGCATGTCTAGACGTCGCTGGTTAAAATAATACAGGCGGGGTGCACGGAGCCCTCGGGATGAAATACCCGCTTCAGACCTGTTCCCGACTAATGAGCGAGCTATTTAAAGTCCAAACGCAATACTATAAAGGTTTTATAGAATAAAAACGATGCTCATAGAGGTAAATGCACCTTCGCTAAGGTAATGTGATCTTAGAACGCTAAAAATAGACTAGAGATCAGGGAATTCGTTCCAGTTTTTGCTAGGACATAGAAGAAGAAGGACAATAATCCATTTGAATTTATAAGGACAGGATCAGGTTTTTATAAGTTATGATGCTACTAATTTTACTTGTTCGTAAAGCGTATTTGAAGCTGATATAAAAACATATTGTAGGGTGTACATAAAGTGAAGTCCCATGTCACCTATTGGGGTAAGGGGCAGATGCATTATACATCTGTTTCACTGATCGATTTTCTTTAGGGAAAAGTAGGTGATTAGCCTTCTGTGTCCTACCAGACCGAGACTTTTTTTTTCTTCGTCTCCACCAGGAATCTAATCCAGGTCCCTTCGGTGCTACGCTCACGCGTCAACCACTGTATCAAGCAGGCGGTCAGGGTGTACATGCGAAGGTGTAATGGATGCTGTGGTAATTTTTTGTTTTATTTTATAAATTACAGAATGTGAGTAATCAGCAATCTTTTATAACATGACATTAAATTTGCTATAAAAATTAAGAACAACAATTAAAAATGTTATGTTGCGTGTTCTATGTGCAATCAGAGGACTTTTAAATACAATGGATTATGTTTACAAAATTAATACTTTGTGGTGAAGAGTTCCAATAATTTAATATAACACTTTTTTATGGAAAGTGTACAGGTGAAGTCGTATTCATTTAGATCAAGAAGCTTATATCCTCTAATACACTGGAGATTGCACTATGACCATTAACTTGAAACAAGAAACTATGACATTCAATGACGTCAGTCATGTTTTTTGTCTCTTTCTGTCGAGTGACCACGCTGGTTTGTAAATTCAGGATTTTTCAAAATAGAAAAAACTAAAAATCATGGTCTATAAATAATAACGACATATATTTTTAACAGTATTTATATTATAATATTATGGTAATACTTTATAGGTAGGTACATACAATTTTAATTGGTATAGAATGATAGTTATAAATAATTTTTGGCTACAAAGCTTGGATATGAACCGATGTATAGCATTAACATCCTTTGTAAATAGAGGAAAGTTGTGTTTTGCATCAGATGCTGTTTACCAAATTGTTAGCTACTCAGATCTTCTTTTTAAACGCGTTGCTTCGACGGGTCAATTTCAAGCCAGAATCATCAAAGAAAAACTGTTTATAGCAGCCTTGCACAAATTTCAGCTAACTTTACAAAGTTTATTTTTAAAAAGGTATTTTTTTCTGGGTCGTAATCCTCAGTAACCTTGATGGGCACATATATTTCTTTTTATTTTACTTTTTGGAAAGCTGAAATACGTGAAACAAAAAAATATGAGGTAAGTTAAAAAAGTATAAATTTCAATGTAAAAACGAACAATCTTATAACTACATGTGAGTGCAATACCGATGTCATGTGTTGTTTCATTACTAGTAACAATCTTTAAAATGGTGTTCTAAATTTTCATCATAATATTGTTATTACAATATATTCTCTTCGCTATCCATAAAAACTCGTCATCATGGTTACCTTACTTGTTAAATCTGTTTATTGAAAACTTGTTGAAAAATGATAAAGTATTAGGGAAATAACAAATTTAACATGACTGCTTACTAAAATGATGCTAAATTAGACAATTTTTGCCATTGAAATGATTCTAAACAGGTAAATGCAGGAGTATTGAGGAATATTGTAAATAACGTAAATATACACTTGCCTGTGAAATTCTATGCCAGAATTTGGTGTCCAAACACTTCTGCAATTTTGCACAATACAATGCATTCTTTATATTCGGAAAATATTCATTAAATAAGTAACAATATTAACTTAAATATTCGAAGCGACGCAATTTTTTTGACACACATGCCATATTGACAAAGTGAGAGTTGCTACAATTTTATTATGGTGACTACCCATAATCAGGGAGTATCGCTTTTTAATAATTGGTTCAGATACTTAGTTTATTTAGCATAAATAATAATTGTCTCATCCAACAATGCTTCTGAATGACGTTGTTGGCAATTTATCAACAAACTCATGTACAAAAACTAACCTTTTGCACAGAATATTACAGCATACATAGTAGCCTTGGGAAAACTTCGTATTAACAGTGGCAATACCAAGTTAGGCGTGAAAGTGATAAAAAACATGAACTGGGCAATATTTTCTTGTTACACGTCAATGTTCATACCGAAATCTCCAGTGTATTAGATATAAGCTTCTTGATTTAGATAGATAGGGTATATTATGTCACACTAGCTGACCCGATTGAATGTACTGTCATCGCGCGAAATACGCGTGTAGTTTAGCCGTAATAGCCGCAAAGAGCCGCAAATAGATTACATTTTTTATTATAAAAATAAAAAAAATAAAAAAATAAAATCCATTTTTATGTTTGGATATTTCTTAGAATAAAATATATAAATATTCTACACGAAAATTCGTGTAATTAAATTAAATTGTGTATAAAATACTTAACTACGTCTAATTCTGTAGTAATATTTTTTTTTATTGATTTTTTAATTTACTCGATAAACAGAACTTGTTCTTTATCTTGGTTTACCAATACGCTTAAGGTACATATATTAAGGTTTTAACTACTCTTTTATATACAGAACAATAACAGTGAATGTTTTTGACATTGGCTTTAATTCTTTTCTGACTCCTAATTTGATAATACTTTTGTCTGTGAAGGATAGAATGTGTAATTGTGTAGGTACACAACCTGATGCCTATTTTATTTAGACAAATGCAATAGAAAAAGCATTCATTTGCTATTTAATTTATTATTTCTGAATAGGTAAGTATCTACCTTTAGACTTTATTTAAAAATGACATCAGATTTATACCTTAGGATTATATTTCTCATGTATACCCAATTTATTACCTACAGTTTAAATAGTTAATTAAAAAAATATTTTGTAACGAGTTTAAATATCAAGAACACTCCGTGTAAAGTATAATATTGTGTGTAAATAGAAAACGGCTCTTGGTGAAAAGATATACCTATACAGGGTGTACTAAGCCCCAAGGAGGTTATAGTTTTGCATACGCTGAGTACGTAAAAATACTTATAAAATTCCAGACGAATTTTTTTGACAAATAGATGAATTCTTAAAACTCTATGTGTACACCCATAACAAGCAACCCGCTAAACTTTGCTACCCGCACGTGAGCTATCTAAGAGATTATGTTTTCATAGACAAAATGCTCACATTATCGAACGATATATGCCGGCTGCGCGAAGCTAGAGACGAAAAATTAAGCAAAAACTTTTTGGCGTAATTTTGTTGTTTAATTATTTTTTACGTGATCAGTGTATGCAAAACTATAAGTCCCTTCGCGCTTAGTATACCAATAGTGGGACACCCTGTATATTTATTTTCCTATTCATAACAATTTTTAATAATATGGATTCTAGTTTTTTACAGACATTAATAATTGTTACATTATTTTGATTTGTTTTGTCGTGGCTCGTGAAGCTGACGAAGGTAATGAAACTAGAGAGTTTTATTATATCAAAAGAATAAATTATGATAAAATGATAACATTAGTATCTAACAGTTTGCAAGTGTAATAATATGATAGGAGTATTTTGGTAAGTTCTTGGCTTATATACAAATAATTAATATAAGCTAATATTTAAGAAAATCTTCTAATGTTTCACTAACTACCACCTAAACGAATAAAATAACCTTATTACTTACTTTACGTTACATAATGAAAATTTCTACAAGTAAATTCCTGTAACATTCAAGTATATCAGTGAATCGAATTAAAAAAATAATAATTAAAACATACAACCGCAAAAATTGTCTGTTGGATATTATTTTTATGAACATTTACACAATAATTATTGATTTTATTTTCATTTTCATAATTAATGTAACATTTTAATACAGAATTTTACATTCCACGATCATAATAACACATTCTTTAAAATCTCCTAATATTTCTGCGGCCGACGGAAAAGTATTTAAAATACCGCAGACAGTAAACTTTTACTTCTTTCATTGAATTTATTCAGAGAGGGTAGCACATCGTAATTCGTAACCACTTTCGTACACAAAGAGCCCTATACATTGTTAATGGAATAATAATACCTATATCGTGATTTTATACAATTGGACTGAAAATTGAAAAGACACGTTGCGCTCACGACAGATTATTTAAAATAATAATGGTTCTGTTTGCAGAAGTCGATATTTGTTTTGTTTTAAATAACGCTAACTACGCTTATCGTTAATGTGTGTTTTTTAGTGTTATTACCTTTTATTTGGTGTAACAAAATACAATTTAAATATTAGCATGTTAATTTACGATGTAGTAGTTAAGAAGTAATGTTCAAATTTGATCTAAATGATGTAATAATCTATTAATTAGAAAAAAAAATAGTAAGTTTATTATGACTACATTTGAAAATGTTGTAATTCGTAATTATTAATCTACCCTCGAGATATATCTCTACAATAAAATAGTTACGTACCTAGTTACATTTATATAGATCACACTGTGCTACAATTTTTTTCCAAGTTAAATATATTTTACTATTATTAAATAAGTTTGACTATGACTGATTTAACTTCGTTATTTTTCATTACCTTGTACTATAAGGTCGTCATTTGTAAATTGAATCGGTTACATATGACACTGTTCACATGGGTATGCTAAACGTCTCAGTTAGCAGTGATCACGAAAACACAGTTTAAAATTTCAACAGCTTTTAGTGTAGAGAACATAAATATTTTTGCGCACTTACTTTTCCAAACGATCGCCGAGCTTATCCGAATGATGGTTTTCTTTAGGTTTCGTGAGATCGGCGTCATATAGGTCCCTCTTGTAGCCTCGCCAGAACGTCGGCATCATCCACATGAACCATGTTTTCGAAAAAAAATTTGCTCTTTTGTAATTGTTGGTTTTCTTTTCACGATTTTTCGGTGGAATTTTCATGGGATCGCTCGGGCTTTTATTTCCACTCACCATTTTGAATGATTATTTAGAACTCGCAACAATAAAGTTTGTAGGGCGCGATTTACACGAACGTCAAAACGAAAAATTTAAAAAAGGAATATCATTTTTATCTAGACAGTCCAAAACCGCGGTGCTGGCGCTAGGCCGGGGTGCGCGAACGCAGAGCGTCTGACTGTTGACGACACGACCGAACGCTAACCTCCTTCCACTGAGTGCGCGCGCCGAGTGATCTCGTTTATATGAAGCGACAGCACTTGAGCGGCGCCAGCGTCTCGTTCCCCGGTGGCTCTTGTTCTTCGCAGCCTCATTAGCGCTATTTACTTTAGATACTGCAGAGCTTTCCGTGCTAACTTTTTCCTCATCGCCAATCTAGAGGTCACTCCCCACGAATTCGTTGCGAAGATGGATCTCCTACATTTCTTAAGAGAGCAAAATGTATGTTTCGCAAGTGACTACTGCAGGATCTGGAATTATTAATTTAATTCATAAAGGGAAATTTCATCTGGATTAAGAAAATATTAAAATTATTTTTATTAACTGCCTAATATTATGTAAATCAACCACAAATATACATTTTGTGATATCATTGTGGTAATACTCTATTCGTTTGAAAAATTATGTAGACATAAAACAAAGAGAAAGTACCTAGTGGTCATTTTTAGTTTTCGATAAATACCATTAATATTTGATAAACGACAATATAGCTTTCGTCAGAATATAATCTATACATATAATAAATCTGTAGAAGGGTCAATTCTCTACATTGAAAATATTGAAAAAATAACTAGCAGGGGGATAACTGGATCGATACCAAGCCCAAATATGTGATTAAAAAATTATTTGTCTGTATGTGAAGACATCACGTGAAAACTAACGGTTCGATTTCGATGAAACTTGGTATAATAATTATACCTTATTATCCTGGACGTAAAATAGGATATCTACTTTTTATCCTGGAAAAATACGTAGAAAAAAATTAATCTTAATTTTTCAGTTTTATCCATAGACGTTGGTCTGTAGAACCGCGAACACACATTGCGTATTATTATAGGCCTATTTGGATCCAATAGATATTTAAAAGATGTTATTGTCAGAGTTACTCAAAATGGAGAAATCAACCATCCACGCGAAGACCGACATCCGCGTGGACGGAGTCGCGGGCAGAAGCTAGTTGCCTAATAAAAGCTAATAAATGGTTGAAAATATTATGTCACCAAACGTTTCTAGAAGATGGTTTTATTTGCGCAGAATGAACTTAGTGAGATCAAACATAAAAATTAAAACATAATTTTTAATGTAAGTCTAACAGTAAACAAACTATAAAATAGCAAGTTCATAATGTTATAACTTCAATAAAAATAATTACAATTGTGTATAATCATATAAAACAATACATTTGCAAGTATGTATTTATTTTGTAAGCATATAATCCTGAACTAATTTAATCAGTTAGGTACTTACAATGTAACTGTGTCAGGAGAGATCTTCGATGTTCATTTTATTTAGAAGTCCGTTTCAGTTACATTTATATATATATGAGGAAGAAGATAAATTACTATTAATTTAGAAATTTCTATAAATCATACTAAGGGGAAGTAAGTGTACTCAACATTACTCAACATTAAAAAAAACACAAATCAAAGAAGTATTTACAATTTTTTTTCGTAAAATTCTACGGTTTCTAATAATTCAGCGCCAGAGCAATAATATAAATTTTAATTTTAAAATATATTTTTGTTATTTGATTATTACGTCTACACTAATAATTATTGAAATAATTTTAATCATAATATTAACTGCAATGCATAAACCAGATATTTCTCATATCATATCATTTCTCCAATCAAATACCCTTAAAATTAAACATATAGTTGCCATTTTCTAAATATAATCTGGGGGCACGGTAGTGCCCCCGCCAAGACGAGCCAAGCGAAAGCGAAGCGCACGGGCACTACCTACCTTTTCTCGAAGCGCTTCGATCTTTTTTTGAACCCTCATAACTCGGGTTTGGATTATGTAGAAATTATATTATTAAATTAAATCATCTTGTCTCATTAATATGTGTTTATAAACGACAGTTCTCGAAATAGGTAGGTATCAAAGAGAATTCTGACCGAACAAGTTGTCAATATTCTAATTAATTTTTTATTAAAAAAATTCTTCTAGATGTGGTATTGTGGTTTATGTATAATTAGGTGATTAAGATAAAAAACTTATCATAAAACATACGCAGATGTATTGAATTACCATATTAACCGACACTCTTTGAGAGAAACGGAGGCACATTGAGGGTCTCAATTATTGAGACAGTGAATTCCCGTGTCTTCTTGTGTTTTATGGTCTTGGGCAGATACATTTTGCACTCTTTCATTATCGTTTACGAACACGGAGGTAATCATCTAATAATCACCTTCTGTATTCTGTCAGATCAAGGCTTTCTTTTTGTTATTCCCTCCAGTAACCAAACAAAGGACCCCTCGTTTCTATCCTCCAAACGTATCAAGAAGGCGGTGGCACAATGCTTTCTACCAAGGTTCTACCATTTATTAATAAATATTTTTTGCTATCGTAAACTTTCAGATTGCCGACAAAATGCCGGATGAAAAGGAAACACGATGAATATTCCGTGGGTTGCTATTCCTTAGGAAAATAATAATATAAACTTTTAGAACTTTTGAATTTTCATGGATAAAAATACTTCAAGTTTAGAACTTCTTTGGTTAGAAGTGCAAAACATATACCTAACTCAAATGTCTCTTGTTTTGAAAAAAGACTCAATTTTATGTCACACTATGTTCATTTGCTCAACAGTTCAAAGAGAAAATTAATGTTTGAAGAACTATAATTAAAGACAATTAATAATATGTGTCCAATTCACTCAGTTACATTTTAACTAGGTATCTCAACATGTGCATGTGCTATGTTTTTACTTACAAGAATTAATCTGATTGAAAAACTTAATTATACAATGTGAATTTTTTATAGCTTGGAATTTACTTGGCGTTTCCTTATCGTAAGTATATTATTAATGAAATCGACGTTTAATATTAGATACTTCATACATAAATATTTGAAATGTTGTGTATTTTGATTTCAATGTGCTACGGAACTGCTTATAGAATTATACAGAGAAATTACATTTTTAATATTTATAATCTGGCAATCAGTTATCTTCGCTCTAAGCCAAAGAATAAACATACTCTAAAAATAAGGTCGCAAAATTAAACACCAATACATAGAACAAACAACATAGACGGAAAATTTCTTACATTTTTTGATTTGATAACAAAAAATATTCTTATCACTCTTATTAACAGATGATGCAGTAACGAGATGAAGATAGCACGTAACTGTGACTCGTCAACTTGATTGCATTTATATTGATTCAATGTAAGACGGACTTCGATAAGTATGGTCTACAAAAATTTGCCGTATAGATTATGTAACTTCGATTAGGTCAATAATTAAACGTTTGTTGTTTCAGAGAATCACATTATATACGTTGTGATGATTATATACTTCGATGATGATGATTGCATCATTTATTTGTAACCCCCACACATTATGAATATTTAAGCGTTTTAAACTGCATTGTTATTTATCCTCATTCTAACATCAATTCAGTGTTATTGTTACAAATTATCTTGTTCTTAAATTGTTATAATTTCAGATTGATATAAATAAAACATGTTTGATACAAGACTTCCGTACTTCCGTTTAAATAAAAAATATAATAGATGCTAACACGTTACATTAAAAACATCAGTATTTATGCGTAAAAATATTATGCAGCTTTCTGAATAAAGTCTTTGTTGTCTTCATCTCGCTGACTGATTACGCGTGGTTTTTGTTTTCTATTGAGAAATACCAGAACACAGCGGAATTAATTCATACAGTGTATTAATATACCTATATATATACAAATGTATTGTACGAATGAATATTTGGTTTGTTTGTTGAATTAAGCGTAATTGTGGTCAAGACTGACTGACGAAAATTGTTTAGTAAAAGGCCGAAGTATCACAATTATTCGGGCTTTGGCAAAGTCATTATGTCAGACCTGAGGTTTGACCAGTCAAATCTACAGTGCCCGAGCTTCGGGGTTTGACTATAAAATTATATATATAATACTTATTCAATTTTAATTTCCAGAATAATAGCGACCATTACATTTTTGGCGCGTTGATAGTAAATTTTCCTGGTCGTGTCATGGCAATAACTTTACGTCATGGAGTAAAGCGACTTTGGTATCTTGAACCTTGCCAAAGAAGTTTCACTTCTTACACGTGTACTCAGCACACCTCTATTTTTAACTTATTTTAGGTGATACTTAGCGGTTAATAATACGGTCGTCTTATAGTCTTTTAGTGTTATTACAAATAGATTAGACTAGCTTTCCGCCAGCGGCTTCGCCCGCGTTTTCAAAGAAAATCCCGCGTAGTTCCCTTCCCGTGGGATTTCCGGGATAAAACCATGAGTTAATCCAAGTTACCCTCTATATGTGTGACAAATTTCATTATAATCGGTTCAGTAGTATTTGCGTGAAAGAGTGACAAACATACTCATAAATCCATCCTCACAAACTTTCGCATTTATAATATTAGTAGGATAGGATAGGATTCGCACATGATTTGTTTACAAAATAATATCTAATGGGCCTACGTCTTGGAGATATTTTGCGTATTTGGATAGATCACGTCATGATAATTTATAAAGAAATTAGTCTAAATTAAAATACCTATGTTTAAACAGGTTTATTGTTTACAACGCAAATGTGGCCACTGTATTAAAATTCTATGCCTAATAATATCTTCAAACTCGAAAAATCTATGTCGAAAACGTCGTTATCAATATTTGAATGTTTACCTAACTTAGGGGGCGTCCATAAATTACATGAGGTGTTTTAGGGGGGGGGGGGGGGAGGGGATCGAGTCATATCTCATCTATCCTTACGTTGAGGAGAGGAGGGGTCTCGGCAAAATATCACGCAATTTTTTTTTCCGATTGACAAAACAAACTACCTATACTTACCTACTCTTTTGGTCCATTTAATCAATTCAAAAAATTGAAAAAGCCCCTCACGTAATTATTAATGAATAAGGGAGCCTTATTTAGTTCGATACATAATTTTAAACAAATTTTTATTATTTACATGATATTTAATACCTAACATCTGGTCTGTGGGAATATTCAGATTATTGACAATATAAAATAAAATGCATTCGTAATATTTCTAAGGACTGATTAAATTTCGCCAAACTTTACATACATGTACAGAGAGTTCGATGTATTTTGGCTCGCGAGGTTTTATTGGATTCCTTTTTTGACATTGGGTACATTTAGGTACATTTGCATTATAAAACATTAATTAAAAAAGATAAAAAATAATGGTGTTGGTGCTAAATTGCACAATTTATTGTTTTAATTCCTTGGAATCAATAAACAATCAAATAATCCAAATGCAATCTCAATCAGCGATACTTATTTTGAAATTCACAACATTCGAAAAGACATTTTTTCCTTAAATTAAAAAATTCGTAGAAAGCATTGCATTCGTTGATATTTTATTAAATTAGTTTTAAATCATAAGAATTTTTGCTGCATTGCATGTTTGTTTTGCGTGTGAAAAGAAACGCTGATCGTGCTTTACAGTCACGGCCGCGCGGATCATTCATTGTAGTGGCAGTAAAACCTTAAACTTAGACAATATAAATAACATAGTAGCACATAATAACACCAAGAATAACACGGTCACTAAATCCGCTTTATATTTTGATTGATAAATACTTTTCAAAATTAATAATAAGACTTTTTTAACATTTTCTTTCGCGGTTAATGTAGGTACCTGAATTTTTTAGTACTTATGGTAATGTCTCACTTTGAAATGACTCGTTTTTGGTGCCTCGACTTTTGGTAAGGTTCAGTAGGAATATCTACAGATATTATATACTTTTCTTCGAAATTTGATACAATTCCTAAACACAAGTACGGTAGTACCTACGTATGACATATTCTTGGTAAAGATTCCTATAAACAGTAGTAAATCTTTAATGGCTTTGTGTATATCGTAATGATTATAATATATTACATACTAAATATTTATTCGACATATAAATGTGTGTAAATTCTCATAACATACCACACATTCCATCGAACAATTAAATAATATATAATTGGTACATTATTTAGTGTATATTGATTGTTTTTAACCGACTTCAAAAAAAGAAGGAGGTTATCAATTCGGCCGGTATGTTTTTTTTTTAAATGTATGTACACCGATTACTCCGAGGTTTCTGAACCGATTTACGTGATTCTTTTTTTGTTCGATGCGGGATGGTGTCGAATTGGTCCCATAAAAATTTTATTCGGATAGTAGTTTTTATTTTATGAGCATTTTTGTCTGTATTTGTAAATGTTGCAAGTGCAAGTTTGAAGTCGGTTGTTTTTAACGCAGTTTTACTTGTATATTAATCAGGAATGACGTACCTACCTACTAAACATACCTACACATAAACTTATAGACTACAGCTGCTACAGCCCCTTGCCAAAATATAGGTAGATGGATTATTTGAAGCACCAGGTGACGTATATAGGTACATATAGGACGATATAAGAGCATAAAATAATAAGATTCAGTATGCCGTCACCTTTAAGCAGTTCGACTTAGTGCAGGTGAGAATGGGTCTGGAAACGGGCATCTGCTGGGCGGGAAACGCGGTAGAGTATCTACTATCTACTAACCGTTCTCGCAGTTCCGCCCCAAGCAGTGCGACAGAACAAAGTGGGGTTTCGGCATTGAGATATACATATGGAGACGACACCGCCTACATCACTTATGTTCCGCTCACCATAAGCCATATGGCTTAACTGCACGCTCATTTTTTATTTGTTTTAAAGTGAAACACATCAAATATGCCTTCGTGTGTGTTACGATATTGCACAAATAATACGGAAAAGTGCAAAGGAATAACTTTCATCGGTAAGTACCTAACAAGATAATAATTTTTAAAACTTAGTTAGAGCAAAAAAATGGCGCACAGATTTTGTTCGTGGTGTCTACTCCATACGTAGTAATATTATCTCAATCGGTTTCGGTAGGAATCTGAAATAACCACGGCTCTATTCCCGGGAGTCAGAGGTATCTATGCAAAATTTCCCCATTATAAAATAGGGGGTGTGTACAGAAGCATGTTTACTCCTACTTGTTAAATTAGGTAAACTGTAAAGATTATTATTTAAAACGATAATTTTTTTATCAATCTTATCTCTCTATACCTATTTGAATATTTACATAAATTATTCCGGGTTTGCTTCTGTAATCAGTTGATAAGTGCAATATAAACTTTACAAGAGAACGTATCTATTTATCTAGTGCCTACGTCATGTATCGCCATAAAATGATGATACCGTTTTAATTTCTTCTTTCTGTCATGATATGTAAGATTTTATTTACTTTCTATGGCCTATAGTGTTCTGTGAAATGTGAGATATTTAAGCACAATGATTGTAAAGTCATTATTTATACAACAAAAATAACGCACATACGCATCTAATTAGGTTTACGTAAGATGACGATGTGATTGACATCAATCCATTTGAAAAATATCAGTTGATGATGCTAATATCTGCTACAATTTTTAATAGTAGGTACACCTTTAGTACACATTGTCGATACATAATAGTCAAAACTGATAGCATAGGAAAGAAAATAGGTTTTAAAGTGAAACTTTTATTACATCTTCTCAAACTTTTTGGTCTGTGTAGCGCATGTCGCGTGACGCACGATACGTACGATAATTATCGTACTTTTTAGTTAAATGTCTATAGTGTGAAAAAAAGTTTCACTTTTACCGTGGTTTCATAAAACCACACAACTTTTTTATTTCCTATCTGACACCTGTGCACCTACTTACAGATTTATAAGAGTTCGTGCTTTGATAATGATTAGAATTTTCAATTGCAGTTACACTACATATTATTTACATTTATGTAACATCAATTAAAAATTCTAAACAAAGCTTGTTAACATATTGTATATCGATTATCCATTAGTAATTAATTATTGTTTCATATAAGCGATATGCACGTTAATCACGATTTATGTATATAAATAATTACAAATGTTACGAGACGTGACATGTAACTCTATTTCTATTTTTTTTTGTGGTTCTCCATCTTATAAAATTTTGCTGAAAATAACTTGTGTTAAACTTAGTCTCTGCTCACAGAACATATAAAAGGTTTTACTTATACAGTTCTGTGTCTCTGCTCACGTGAGAGCATGATATCAGTGACTTTCTAAATTACCTATTAGTTGTTATTATATTTCTCCCACTTATTTCAATTGTAATATTAAATCACGAATCACGAGTATATTCTGGCACATCACGTATTAACCAAATGCCTGCAATACGTGATATTTATTGCAAATTGTAGGTATGTACTTGGGGGTGTGTCAAAGTCACCGTTCAGTGGAAAATAGTCAAGTGAGAAATTGTTAAGCAGTTACTACATGTTCCGGTTGTTCGTTGATTTGATTGTTATTCTAGTGTGCAGTGGGGTCATCATACTGAATGGTGACAATAAGCACAATGTGGCTATTGAAGACCCGTGTGACGGCAGGCGGCGTGTCTGCCACTTGTAGCCGGCCTCAATAGAGCAGCGGCCAGCGGCCAGCGGCGATTCCATAGATTTCTTTCTTTTTAAAAAAACATTCTAGGACGTTTTGAAATAAATTCTTAAAAAAAAGTATTGAATTTCTAAGAAGGTTCATTGGGTTGTTGAATATTTTTGTTTTAAACAGTTAAACATAGTTTAAAAATACAATTTAATACAAAATACTTGATTAATTGTTATGACTTAAGATTAATTTATATTTAATATTAGTGCGACACTCTTCACACGGCATTTAAAAATGAGTGTAAAAAAATCAGTACATTTTTACAGATAACGTAATGTAGAAAATTTTGACATAATCTGTGGTTTATGGATTGAAAAAAAAATGTAATACCTACACAGGTTATCATATTTTATTACTTTAATTTAATAATATTTTTATTTTATAATTATTGATAAAAATAAGAAATTATAATAAATATTCAATATAAAGTGTTAGAATACAATTATAGATAGCAGTACAATTAGGTAATGTACAGGTAGGTACATTTCACATATCTAATTAGGAGTATCAAATTCTGAATTCAGTAATTGCCTTTAATTTAAAATAGGTATGTGCAATAATTAATGTATTTATTATAAAATAAGATAGTGTCTAACCTAGTTCAATTATTTAAAACGAGTTAAATTGCACTACTCAATTTAGCACGTTTCACATTTACTTTAACATTAGATAATTTAAAAAAAATATCTAAAAGTTAAACATTGTTATATTGATCGCGTTGAAAATGAAGATAAGTAAATGTAATATTCAGTTGTTCATTAATGTTTGTAATTAATTTAATATCATTCCGCTATTAATTACTGCTTCGATTGTTACATTACGTCGGTAAAAACATTTTGTTTTTACTTTTTAGGTTTCAGAAATATAAACATTTAATTGAATTTCGTCTGGCGCGTCTCCATGTTTTCAATAATTTATATATTAACGGGAACAGTAATTGTTTCAGCAGTCAAATGTGCAGAATGATGTTCGAGCAGACCAATGAAGGTGTGCAAATTTGAGAATGTCATTCATTACGCTTTATAATGTAGAAAATTTATATAGAAATGATTAAGACCAAGATCACATTAAACTAACTAAGTACTGAACTACTGAAGTATGGCGTTTTGGTGAGTAAGTGAAACCAAAGTACCTACCTAGTATTGATAAATTTTTAAAAGCATTTGAATGCTACACAGACTTAGGCTACAGAAGTAAGAAATAAATAGTTTTATTTTTAACAGATTAAGTAACTAATAAATTGTAGTCTGTATATTTTATTTTGAATGAAAATTTGTAGATTTTTCTATTAGTGTGAAAAATCGAAAAAACGCGGCGGGTGAAAAACTACAAACGAATTCATGTGTGTATGTTCTTTATCTGCTTAAACTTATTATGATCATGCTCCATATATTTATTTACCGCATAATATTTTTTATGATGAATCAAAATCAATCGATCCAAATCGAAAGATAACATCCAAGCATTGAGCGTTATTATACTACGTATAGAGAAGACATCGCCTACATCGCTAATGTTCCGCTCAAGTGAGGTCAACCGGCCACACTGCACTCAGTCGCTTGCTCGCTCATTGGTGCGAATGTCAGGCTCATTTATTGTTTGTTTTAAAGTGAAACTTTGGTAAAACTCATCAAATATGCCTTCGTGTGTGTAATTAATATTGCCATTTTGCGTAATTTGTCATAGACTAAACATTTAAGAAATGATATTGGGTATGAAATAAGTTTTGTTAGTAATATTAGCTGACGTATATTTTATAGCGGAAAATAATAATTTTACACATTTACAAATACATAGAATGAGGTTATTAATTGAAAAAAGGTTAAATCATGAAAGATGAAAGTCAATTACTTGCTCACCAATTTTTTTTTGCTTCATTGATTGGTTTTAAATTTTAATTGACATTGTATAAGCTACTCACTTGTAGTTATAATAGAATTATTATTTATTTATTCAGAGATAATTGGTAACATTTTTTTAATTCAAGGTTTGAGGGTGATGAACTAAATAAACATTATGTACAAAATTATACGGCATTTACTTATTTTCTAAAAAAGACACATAGCCCTGACTGAACCTATTAGTCTAAACAGCGAGATGTCACAAAAAAAAATATTCCTTATGACGTCATTATTTAAATCATTCTATATAATATGCCAGATATTGTTTGCCCCCCAGAGTAAAGTCAGTTTATACGTAAAATAAATATTATAATGAAAATTTTAAGTCAACGAACGTGCATGTAAGAAATGCTCCCAATAAAATAGACAGAATATTCACAAAGTATCGCCTCTATAGCGGTGAGTCGGTGACATCGCTTAATTTATGACTAGCCGCTTATCGCGTGACCCGCACCGCAGCGCATGGCGCACAGATTTTGTTCGTGGTGTCTTCTCTATGAGTAGTAATAATAGCTCAATGCCATCCAAGTGAAAGTGCGGTCAAAAACATATCAGAGAATACCAGGGAGACACCGACGATATGAAAAAAAATTACTTCTCTGTAGTACGTAAGTATAAGAATTATAATACTTCAACTTTATTTCCATAGGCGTCAGTATCATGATTTCCTTGAAATAAGTATCCTTGATATAATGCATAGAATTGTTATGTAACATTGTCGTCTTATAATCAATATCAAAATGTGTAAAATTTATGTATTTATTTAAGGTGTGTTTGATCAGACTGGAAAAAACCGAGACTTCAATACTTGTTCATCTGTTATAACGGATCCTCGCTTGATTAATTTTGTGCTCAATTGTCAAGTTAATCCGATCTGTAAGTGAGTACTTGCCATCTCCTATGCAACATTTAATTTTGTTTATGTTATTGACAAAAGTTTATTTTCAACATGCGATTAGAAAGGTGTTCTGTGACCTTGGGCATAGGTTACCGATTTAATCCAAAATTTCCTAATGCAAAATATTCAGAAAAACGAATATGTAAATTGCTTGTAAATTGTTTAAAAGGCCTTGTTGCAGGTAAATAATACTACTATAATTGGATATCTTGGAAATGGGGGATATCTTAGAAAAAAAAACAAAAAATTGGTTGTCTGTAAAGTCGGTTTACTGACGATAGTTGAACGTGACAACGTCCGATTGTGCTTCTTTGTCGCTCGTTCCGCGCTCTCGCTTGCACTTCAAGCCTTACATGGAACGCCTCAGAGCGAGGTAACGCCGCATGAGTCATGTTTTTTCGTGCGTGCAGCCGGCTATATCGAAGTATAAGACGTTGTGACGTCAAAAAAAATTTTTTGATTATATATTGCATTGTGATCATTGTAAACATATCCACATTATTTAGGAAGATGACGATGAAAACCCTATGTCTTCCGAAAGATTTGGAAGAAATGTTATTTCATACAAGTATCGCTCCTCACGAGGGCTTTGTTCCAGTGGGTACAGAATAAGCATACATCTTTATTTTTAATCATTCATTTTTTAGCTGAAACGGAATATTTAAATTAAAAAACGATTTATGGCTGCGAGGATGGTTTATGTCTCTAAATTCTAATGACTATCAAGTTTTAAGTGTCTGGATTTTATCAACCGAAGCAGTAGATACTTATTGCTTTTTTTAAGAATTTTTATAAGCAGGTACTAAATATATATTTATGTATCTCTTTATCAGACATTTTATTATTAAAATTGTTAACTGAGATATAAGTGTTTGGTCCGTACATTTCTTAAAAATTTATGTAGACTTCAGAGACCCAAATCCACGTTTTCTTTCCTATAAGTACCAGAATTATTTATGTACCAACATCCACGAAGCCATATGCATATTATGTGCGAATTTTTATTTTTAAAATTTATATTAAGTACCTAGTAAGTTTGAAATACAAAATATAAAATGGAAATCAAGAGTTTTCTAGACGTCATTATAAAAACTAATTTACTTGCATTATGGATTTATAAACAGAAGCATCTACTAATGATAACAGTAGTCATATATTTTCAACCATAACTGCGTAATTGTTAAGTAATAATCATGCATTATTTATAAGTAGTTGACTTTGAAATATGTTCTAGAAATTTTTTAAATTCATTGCCATAGACGCTCATAAAAGCTCGGTTTAAACTTTTAACCAAAAACAACGATGAAACAAAAACATCTAAACTATTATTTAAGTTTCCTTTGAAATCACTTTTCCTTTTTTATGACCTTGTAATAATTAAAGGTGCATAAAAATAATATTATTAGTTTTTAAATTAGTCAATTATTTAAATTTACTCTTGCTGCTCTGCATTGCTCCAGATGGATCAATTGACTTCTTATATTCAACTTTTTAACAATGAGGAAATAACATTGGCACGATTTTAACGACTTTATTAATTTATGTGACTAATGATTCACAGTATTAATTAATTCATTAAGTCCTTAGATCGTCAAGATTCTCATTCTAATCCGAATTCTATGAATATCGACGTAGGGTTTAATGCGAATTTAATAAATAAAGTAAATGTATCACAAAAAATATGATGTGTTATTCTTAGAAGATTTTCAAATCAAATCTAATTATGGTAGTCTATTTCTTGCGTTTCTATTGAAGCTCCTATTGATATGGCGGTGCTAAAAATAGTTAGCGATGAGGCTAATGTTGGCTATACTTGGAAGGCTCGCACCGTTACGCTGGGAACCGGCCGGTGGCGCCAGCGCAGTCGCCGGCCTGGGGTATGTCGACCCTTCTCTTTTGCTTTTTTTCACTACAAGAAGTACTTGCATACTGATGCTCGGTGATGAATCATCTATGTAATACTTCATAGAGAAAATTACCGTCCAAGCTATTAAGTACTTGTCGCGCTCGTCCGTAAATAAAGAGATTAATTGTTAATTTGCTTTCTCGTCTTTGCTAGATTTCCAGATTTATCGTGATGATGTCTAGAAATAAATGTTGTTTAGAAGCGAACTCTATCATTACATAACATCCATTATTATATTAATTATTATTTAGGATCTAAACGTGGAAGAGTAAGTGCAAAAATAGCGGAGATGAAATGCAAGATGAATACTTGATAGCTTGCAAGCGGGTCAGTTACCCTTGACATTGCCTCAAAAGTTTCTAGGCCAGTCCGTGGAATGCACTGCGGACCTACTGTACACACTTCACTTGTAAAAACATCGGGTAATCGAAAGTTAAGCGTCGCGCCGTCCGCCGGCACGATCTGATATTGAACCGTTATATAAATACTCCACTGCACTACTCTAATTTTTTGCAGGGCTATTCAGATTAACGAAAACTCGATCGGTTAAGTTATGCGCTTACGGTTTATTTTGCGTTTCTGCACCTGCATCCTCCATGGCGACATATTGAAAATATTCAAATAAAGATTTGTTTTCTATCGTTGGGATTTTTTTTTAATATTTCAGGGAAACGAAATAAGTTACGCTGAGAAAATGCCCATGGATCAAGAAATTTTTCAATTTATTCCAATCACAGAATTTAATTAATTAAAGATATACAATAACGTTATGGGCAAACTTGGGGCAAACACAAAATGTTTTTATTTTAATTTGTTTGTGCAATTTAATAATCCTTCTTGGAGAGATAACTGTATCTACTAATTAATAATTGAACAATGAACATGAAAGACGTCAATAAGCACAACAAAAATGTCAATATACTTGCAGAAATAAATTAAAGTTGTGGAAAAAATATTATTAACATGTAAATTTTAAATGGCATTTGTAAATTTATTCGGGCATTTGATTAATTATTAGAATTCTGCGTCTTAAAAATGGATATTATGGACAAACCGGTATATTATGCAAAACTCTATTAAATCAAATTTTATTTTTCTTTGAAGCAAAACAATTAATATTCATATAATTTAAATAATGTACTTATTTTTTGTTTAATTTTAGTCGTCGACCAAACAAACCAAATCAGAAAGAGATGTAACATTTAAAGCAAAAAAAGAACTATCCTTAAGTTCTTTGATTTTGTGGAATATAGAAAAGGTTTTTGAAAAAAACACTTCCATCGATTTAAAGGTATCTGCATTAAAATATACAGTACATTGATACATTAAATATAAAAATAAAAAAAAATGTTTTCACGAAAAAATCTGTCTTAAGTTTAGACGTAATAGTTATTACTTTTTAGTCATTTAGGTAATTAATTACCTACATTTCTACTTACCAAATTTAAATTTAATTACAATGAAAAAATATAAGCAAATTAAAGAATAATAACTGCCTTTGTAACTATTCAAATATCAGGAGGCGATAAAAAATGCATACGAGAGTTTGGATCGAGACTGTGACATTAAGGTCATGTTGTCTCAACGGCCGGAGGAGCAGCATCTCGCCTGTGCTGTGTTGGCATGGCAACGGCTTGGACATAGTCGCGTCGAAAGCCTATATCAGTAATGTGTTTTTTTAATAAATAGCTAAAAATTAGAACTAAATTTTCTATGACCCATTAGATTTAGGTATTCGAACCATTTGGATTTGTTACTTCCACGTTACTTCCATCTCTGTCGTCAGCAATCTCTGAATATTTCCTATTAGTAATAAAACTGAGAAGTAATGAGGGAAAGTAAAGACAATACTCCTTTCTTCTTATCTTTATAATTTAGTCGTTGTTGCGTACTTCAGAACAAAAACAATCATACGCAGCTATATAGGAAGGCTTTGAGTATTTACTCAGCTCGCGGTAGGTACGTAAACCGATACGTAGTAAATTAATTGATAACGATTTATTGTTTCAGTATTTGAATTTTAAAGACTTATTTACACACGTCTGGTTTGCATCCGACAGTGTGACATTGTAGAGTTTTATCAAATGCATTGTGCATAATTGTATATGCCCGTGTCGTACAAAATACCTATACCTTCTAGAATCTAGATGAATGGTAATGACACAATTATATTATGAAGTAAGAAATTACAATAAAAAACAGTACATTTGTGTAACGGGTTATGCGCCTGTTACGAATGCGCGCGCAATCGTTATGCCAAGCTAGAGCTTACAGCTTAAAGGAGAAAAAGAAACCACATATCAGGTTTTGTATCCGATGAAGACGCAGTTTATTCCTTTAAAGTTTAAACCTACATCGCCCTACGAGGGCGACCACGAGGTAATGACCGGAGCTTGGTTACTTTTTTGTCTTGGTAATTTTCTTCGCACGGTACTATTTTTATATTGCGAGGATTTATTTACGATCGCAATTCTTAATATAACCAAAATATTTACCACAAATTGTTTCGGTACGAGTTTCCTTCGTATCGAATGTCAGGTTGGCCTTGTAGGTTTTAATGTATTTGAGATTTCCAAATGTTTTTTGCTCTATGAATAATAAAACAAAGACCCGTTCACTAATAAATATAGGATATGGAAATATGTAATTGGTTTCTATTAATCATATGATAAGTAGCTGAAAATTGATGCGGGCTCTAGGTCTAGACCATATCATTGACTTAGATAACGTTGAATGTTACCTAGGAGTTCTTAGGCTTTTTCTATAGATATGCACATTTTCTTAAACTCGGTCACGGTGAGTCATTGTCGGAATTATTGGAATATGAAGAATATGGTCGTTTTTTCAGGTTTGTGCACGAGAATCGAAGGAAAGCTGAACTCAGTAAGGAGAAAAGAAAGTTAAAGTCTAAAGATAACCATTGTTATGAAGGGATGTCTGGAAGTAGTAAAGGCGTTGATTCCGCAAGTTTTGGCACTTCTCCTCTAATTGGTCCTGTAGTGAGGCTACCAGTGGAAACGAAAATAGTGATGCGCGCGGAAAATCCTTGTGCACGTCATCAACCTAAAAAGCAACAAAAAAATCAAAAGGATATAATGAACAAAATTGATGCTGTACGTATTTGGGTAACATTATTGATATGACGAAATGAGTCATCACTTCGCCAATCTCATTTATTGATTGTCATAATTGTAGTGAAATATCCTTTATATTAAATCAAAGAAATAAATACATTTTAGAGGAAAATAAATTTAAAGAAAAAGGAAATTTTCTCAATTAAATTATGTAACACATTAGAACACAAACAGCAGGTTAATTTAAAATTTAAATAATTATATAAACACGGCTTGAAATCATTGAATATACCAACCTATGTAATTAGTTTAGAGCACTTTCAAATCAATTATAAATATCAAAATTAATGACAGGATAAAACAAACAAAAAGATTAAAGTAAAATTTACGAGTTACCTCGAGTCGAGTTATCCATTTTAAAGATTTTTTGTTTACCAAAATTCTTACATAATATCATCATCATATAAGTCACTTGAATGATATTTATTTGTGTTTTATTCAATTTCAGTTTTTATTTGGTATAATATAACTAGTATAATTTGGGCCTGTTTATTTACAGTTTATGTTAATACCAACATTTAAATTAGATCATTACACGAAACAATGACCTCACTGTTACTTCCTCTCTATTGGATTTAAGCCTTCTAGTTGTGGATAAATATAAAATTATCTACATTAGACACACAAACCGAAAAAATTTATTTTATCATTTGTAATGTTGGCCATCGTATGAGGAATGAGACGAGATCCTTTAATAGGTTCCTAATATTAACGAATAATTTTGACCACTTGACCAATTTGTACGGAACTTCATTTTCCTACCTAAAACACCAAGAGGAATGATATTATAAGTAAAAGGTGTAGATAGGTAACCAGCACACCATTCGTCTTCAAAAACGCACTATTTGGACGTCAAAGTGAGATGGCATTACTCAATTATCAAGAGCGAAAAAGAGACAACTGGCGGCGATTCTGGCTAATTAGTCACATTTCGACTTGCCACTCCCAATTTTGTTTACGTGTAACATCATTGCTTGTAGGCATGTTGCATGGACTCCGCGTGTATACAACGGCTGACAGAGCTGGGCGCGGCCACGGAGGAGTTACGGAAGCGAGCGGGCAGACTGGCCCGGCGGGAGGCGGAGAGAGTGGAACTGCTCGAACGGGCGGAGGCCGCGTGGAAGGATCTAGAAGCCGGCTACCAGCGGCGACTGAAGCTCGCTGAGGAGAAGGAAGAAGATATAAATAAACAAGTACGTGTAATGCCATTTTTGTGATAATGATAGGTAAATATCAGTTTTAATTCAATAGATAGTTATTAGAAAGGTCACTTATGAAATAATAAGGACACATATGAATGCTAAATAATACAAATTTGAGTCGAGTTGAATATTAGGTCCGCTGCTGCGCTACTAATGGATAAGAACGTTCACAGTTTGAAAAAATCTGGAAAAATATAGATATTTTAATTTCATTAATTTCTTAGTACTGTTAGATGAAATCAAGAACGTACATCACTAGTCGCGGACACGTCCCCTCCCTAATGCTGGCAGATGTCAGTCGATCCGCGGGAAGAGTGTAGTGTGACGCGACATTCCTTTTGGCTTGATTAAAAAACTATTAATTCAGTTAAAGTTCTTTCAAAACCTTATAGTACCTACTACCTAAATAAGAAATTATAAGTAGGTACATTTTGTAAGACCTTACGTTATCTGTAAAAAAATATATTCACAAAAGAAATATTTACATTTAAACTGTTTAATCACGATGAGATGATAAATAAACAGGTAGTAGTTACATATTTAATTAATTTAAGTACTAGATAATATGATGAGCGTGAGTTTTATTGTGCGAGTAGGTATGATAAGCTTAAGCCTTTGTCTTTGCTCAAAAAGCGCAATAAACATATTCAAACAAAAACAGCCTCGCAAAAATAAAATGAGTACCTACGTAATATAAGCAACCCGGCAAACTTCTTGGCCAAAAAGTATCGTGGTGACTGGTGGGGGAAGCTTGCGCATATAAAAATGTAAACTGTACTAAAACTTGATGGCAAGAAGTTTGCCGGGCGCTATACTTCTGTAGTCGAGCCAATCATTTGACGTCTGTCAATTTTATCTTCGAACAATAATTATAGTCAACAATAATAGGTTGCGTCTTGTCACCTCTCCTTTTTACAATTTTTATTAATACCTTTACTCAATTTTTAACTTCTCTCTACCACATGCTGACGATGTCCAAATCTACACCCAAGCGACTCTGGAAGACTTGCCCAATGCAATCAGCAAGGTCAACAATGATTTGTCTACCATTGTAAACTGGAGCAGGAATTTTGGACTATTATTAAACCCATCTAAAACACAGACAATCATCATCGGGAGTGCGTCATACGTGTCAAGGATTGATTGGGCAGCTCTTCCGGATGTTTTGTTGGACGGCCTACAGATCGCTTACAGTACCCACGTTAAAAACTTGGGTATTTTAATGGATCAAACCCTGTCGTGGGATGTTCATCTGAAGGAGGTCAGCAGGAGGATGTTTGCTTCCGCTGGCTCACTTCGGTGCCTGCGCAACTTTCTGCCTATCCCTACAAAAATAATGCTAGCTCATTCCCTTCTCCTTTCCCACCTTGATTATGCTGATACCTCCTACCTTGACCTTTCCGAAGCCCAGTTGAGTCGACTTGAACGCCTTCAGAATTTTTGCATTCGCTTTATCTTTGGCTTGCGTAAGTTTGACCACGTGTCAGACTATCGCAAAAAACTCAACTGGCTTCCCATCCGCTTCCGTCGTAACTCCCACATCCTTCATCTTCTTTTCTCCGTCCTGTTTGATCCTAAAGCTCCTCACTATCTCAAAGATAAATTTGATTACTTTACCTCTCCTTTCCCTCGTCCTTCCAAAACTTTACTTTTGCGTGTCCCTGTCACGAACACCAAATTTTATAGTCATTCCTTTGCTGTTCGTGCTGCCAAACTCTGGAATGAACTTCCACTAGAAGTTCGTCAAGCGCAATCCTTAAGGAGTTTTAAACACCTTCTTAAGTCACACTATCTTTCTCTTGCATAGCTTCTTATCTTATTTTCTTCTTTGTTATATACCTACTACTATATATTATTTGTTCTATATGATATACTTATTTAATATTTATAATATATATTGAATATTTATAATTATTATATTTTTCTTTTTTCCTAAAGCCTTATTTTTTGCTCACCCACCTCCTTTTAACGTCTCTCCTTACATATTACATACGGTGGCCTGGAAGAGATCGCTACCTAGCGATAAGGCCACCGTTTGTACACATTATTTTCTTATTTTCTGTACTTTATGTGTCTATATTTCTTTTGTGTGTGCAATAAATAATTAAATAAATAATAAATAATAAATAGTCCTTTTCACCTAGGATGATTCCTGTGACACTTCATTGTGTTCCGAATTACGAAAAATGTATTTTTTTTTACCTTTTTGCGCCTACTCGTTTGAGTTAGCAATGAATGATGAAGTGTTTTTTGCGCGTAGGTATATAATTTGTCATAAAAAGAACGTTGATATGGGGTAAGCATTATAATCATTGCTTTAGAGCACGATCAGTTTTGGATTTTCCATTATTGTCTAATCTATAATTATGTCTGTCTGTTCATCAAAAGAACTTGGGCCTTAGACAAAGTAACAATTACAAAACGATAACGAAGTTAAAAACGCAAAAATGTATGGGATTGACATACGCCGCGTTAGATCACGTGGTCTATCTAATGTCAATCCCATACATTTTTGCGATTTCTAACTTCGTTATCGTTTTTTAATTTTTACTTTGTCTACGGCCCCTTAAATGTCCATTACGTTTTAATAATTCATTTTGTTCATAAACCTTTTATCTTCTCAATTCCATAATCCAATTCTATCCAACTCGTATAAAGAAATAGTTTGTTGATACACACCTCCTGCAAAGTGTAAACAATAAATAATATTAACTGTTTATAAATAATAATATATAGGTAACTGTTTATAAACAGAACTACTTTTACAAAACCTAACAGATCAACAAGCTAATCGAAGACCGCAACACATACAAGAACGCGACAACAGCGCTAGCTCAGAAACTTAAGGACAAAGGGAATGCAGCTGAGAAGGAACGGAGTCATCTCACTCAATTGGAGAAGGAAGTGTGTAACAGGGCTTGTGAGAGACTGCGCTTGAGTGAGCAAGCGGCGCAGGGGGACGCGGCTGTCGCGGAGCAGCAGTGTAGAGGAGTGCAGTTGGATCGGGAGCTGATGGTACATGAATACTCGTTCGTTGGCTCCAACGTTATAATATAAAAGGCGTAGATGCGTTATATGTAATTAATCGTTCGAAAAATGATGGTAACGTATAGCATTTGAAAGCCGAGAAAGAGACGGCTCGCTAGTTTTTATACGAAAAAAAAGAGACAGACAGTGACTGGCTCATATTGCAAAGGGGATATCGTTGGGGAACATAAAATAATACCATTCAGCACTTTGCCGTTACTTGTAAGCTGTCCAACTCATTGCAGTTGATGAAATAGTTTTTCGATACAGGCCAATAGTCTAAAATGTAAATAGTGAAATTAATCGGCCTGTTTAGTACGGGCTGCTATATGTGACTGTGTTAGATGCTTAGAACAAGTAAAATAAAATTAAACATCCTTTTTTTCCTTGGTGCTAAATAAACAAACCCTTCTCAAATGTTAGTTCTCCGGAAATAAGAATTTGATAAGGACAGAAGAGGACAAAGACCTCTTGTCTTTACAATAATCAGTGACTTATCATCAAACAAGAGTTTAATTAGCATTTAGGTACTTTTATCCAACCTGAATGATTCTGCGTGCTTAAGTTCATTGCCTGTATCAATATTGACTAATTTATATCACAATCTGTATTTACACTAGTATAAAGAAGAACAGGCTCGCCGGAAAGTTTTATCTTTGGAGAGCGAAGTGGATTCTACTCGTGGTCTCACGATTGAGGCAGAACGCGCGATGCGATCTGAACTGTCTGCCTTGAAGGAACAAATTACTGATGTCTCTAAACAGCTATTGCTTGAAGAAGCAGACAATAACCGTATTAAGGCTGAAGTAAGTGTCTTAATTAACTTACGTTAAAGAGGTGAACTTTGTATGTTTAGGGGATATCTTCGGACGTACTGGTAGGATCATGAAAATTATTAACATTAAAACCAGAAAGGGGTACACGGCAAACTTATATTTTCTAGTATATGTGCAATATCTTGTTTATATTTTGACCGCACTCATTTTTATTGTCAACAGAGGTACACGCAGACTTATCTTTGTCATCTATTAAATGTAGACGATACGTATTAATTAAATGATAATAATATTCCAGTCTGCTTTATGGGAAATAGGAACTGATGAAATGATTAACATTAGTACGATAACGATATCTATATTATGTGACCAATTTTCAAGCTCGTGAATAGTATTTTTATTTTTTAATTAGGTATATTATATACTTGAAAATTTTCATAAACATTTTACTCATTACTACCAGTATTATTCTCGCGTGTGAGGTGCTTAGTCTTTTAATAAACTACAAATTACTTCTAGGAAATATAAATGTTGATGTTCCTTTCAATTGATTCCTAAGAAATAAGATATCATAGATCTCTGAGTCAATTAATTGAGAAATATTATTAACACGTGTTACGAATGTGCATCAATTATGTCTTATTTGCAATCAAATGACAGAAAATGTAGATATAAAACAGATAAATGTAGATTACATAAATAATTATTACACGAAAATATGAAGCCGTCGTGTGGATGGTACCTTAGCAACGATCTCGCGTAACCTAAAAAAAGTCTGCTTTCATTCTCTTTAATTTAGATTGTCCTGAGAAATGATCAAGGTGGTAATTTAACTAGGTATTTGTGCGTTATGAATAGGTACTTGAATTCTATATCTTTTAACAGACATAAATGCGTCAAACAATAGTTCAACCTTTATTTGCTTTAAACATGCTATACAAGATCTTATAACAGCAATTATTATTAGCCGCATGTTTGGCTAACACAACAATAGCATGCAAATAAATGCTACACTATAAACACAATGCAATTACAGCAATTACATCAAATTTTGCAGCTAGATGATTTGAGGCAAGAAAAAGGGGAAATTATTCAAGACCTAGACGGTTGTAAGGACATGTGTGATAATCGCATGCAAGGTAGAGTGGATGAGTTGAAGAAAAAGAGGGATCAATTGATGGAGCTAAAGAATAGAGTCATCGAGTGTCAATGCAAGTTGCCCCTTGATGTAGCCGTGGAGGTGAAACGAACTCCGTCTCTCGCCGCCCTGTGTCACTGCGTGCCTGAAGATAAGATATTGGTAAGTGATATTATGTGTGTACTATAAATTAATGTCTGTTTGCAATGTTGAAATAATTTATGGTTGCTTATATTTCAATTGATAATAGTTTAAATTTGATTGCTTTTTCTTATCTGTTTAGGTCCAATATGCTTTAAAAAGTTTTATGGGACTGGAAATATTGTCCTTGTACAAAATATCAAATATCGCAGAAATTTGTTTTAATGTTCAAATGAATGTATTTTATGGGTTATTTTTTTGGTTTTTAACATATTAATTTTATTTCATACAATCTAATTATCTATTGAACATGGTAGGTATATTATTATATTACGCCAATAATTGATCATCACTATCTAATTTTTACGAATCTTTTGAATACAGGTGGTTTTTATCGTAGCCAAATATGAGTAATAAATTTACGTCACACGATGACTTCGTAATATTATCTCGTAATTTAAATACTAGCTGTTCCCCGCGGTTTCACCCGCATTGCTCCGCTCCTGTTGGTCTTAGCGTATGATGATATATAGGTAACCTAGGTATAGCCTTTCTCGCTAAATGGGCTATTATTGATTCTGATATCATATGCCCTCCTCGTTCCTCCCCTACATAAGGTCGTGTTAGTTACACCGAAATAATTTTTCAAATCGGACCTGTAGTTCCGCGTTCAAACAAACAAACAAACTCTTCAGCTTTATAATATTAGTGTAGATTAACATGGAAAAATACTAAGACTAATTTTTCAGGATTCGTGCTCTTGTACGTCGCTTCGCAGCCAACTTCTATCGAATTTGCTATCAGACCTATTTAGCGGTCTGCAATCGGAATTGAACGGGACCGGAACATCCATGCCTTGTCAGTTGCTCAAGTGCTTAGAGGACAGGCATAATTGGGATCGGGCGTCTATCGTCAAGGCTAATTTGCGGAATTTCTTTTCACAATTACTCATCGGCGAATTAGATATCGCTATCGCTACCTCGATTGAGAAGTATCATGCGAAGGTTTGATTTTATATCTATTTATTCCACGTAATCTTACTGATAGTTCGAAATGAATAAGATTATAATTACTAATCAATTATCTATCACTTATGTCTATTAATCACTTATTAAATTAAAAATATTACTCCAAAACATATTATAATCTTTAATTGTAGATAACTAATTAAAAATAATTAAAGGGCACTCTATAATCGACACTGAACAAATGTGTCTTACGTAATTTTGACAGCTAGGTTTTTCATTTTGATTTTATGTTTGAAATACAGACATTAGGATACAGAAGAATTCTGATATCATATACCCTTCTCCTTCCTCCGCTATATAAAGTCGTGTTAGTTACACCGTTTTTAATCAAAGAAAGATTTTATGGATTATCATTATAACGATTCTTGATTTTTTTTACTATGATAATAATTGTACCAAAAATTAAAAATACGTAGCCCACGCCAGTTCGAGTCACTTGTAACATAATTTTTTAAAAACTCCTGAATTTATAGTGGATTGGAGCTAGTTGCGCAGACCAAGCGCGCCTTAGCCCCGATCCAGGCGAAGACGACAATGAAGGTTGGCAACAACGCGCCATAGAGCGACGAGCACAGACACTGGCCACAGAACTCGCGGAACAACTGTTCCAGGAGAGAGCCGATAGAATAACTCAAAAGGCTAAGGATATTATGGCCTCTGGACCACCGCCGTGCGAATGCAAACCGCAGCATAGTAAGGATTAGGAATTTATAAGAAGCTGATCGAACGTTGTCCTGCCGGTTATCGTTTAGGGGAAGAAAATAGTTTACAAAAAGAATGTCTCAGATATACTGGCGATAACTACACGACGTTTTGAAACAGTTTCCCAATGGAGAAAAACTACAGACCTATAAAGGTTGTCTAGCGCTATGCATAAGAAATCATCGAAGCCCCTCTGAATGTCTATGATTGTCATGAATGTCATTAAATTCGGTAAAGCCAAGGTAAAGCCGTTGCCGAGGAGTGACGCAAAAATAGCACTGTGACATGAGATTTCTATATTTATGACATATTTTTTTATGATTACTTTTTATTTGTTTTATCTCACAGGGATCCTAAATCAAACGTTTCCTTTGCAGATGCTGCTGTGTATCCTTGTCTTGTAAAAACACCGATTCCACCAAGTTCTTCGCGCAAAAATACTGATGGCTCGTCAAATTATTTGAAGCGAACTATACAAGATGTTAATAATCTCAAATATCAAATAGAGGACCTCAAAAAAGTACGTTTTATAGAATTTGGGTTGGAAATCCATGATTACTTTCATTTATTTTAAAATCATATATTCATTATAGGATTCAATTAAAAAGGCAGATTTGAGACAAATGGAAGAAAAAATTACTAAAATAATTCAACGTGCTTCGGTAAGTAAGTAAAAATAAAATTGCTGCTATAATTAAGAATTAGAAAATATAAGTAAAGATTTAAATAATACTGCCAAAATATGTGATGTATTTTTTTACCTTTGAATTGTATGTTGCACTTTTTTGGCTTGTATTTTTAATAGCTTTATCCTACAGGTTTGATTAATTTTAACTTAGCTTCGTTTTCCAGAAACAAGACACCAAACAACTATCTATAAATAGTGCAAATTCACCTATGAAAAAAGACGAAGATAACAAAAATAAGTCATTGAATAAATTTAATACATTGAAGAAGAACACTTCTGTCGAAAGGTTAATGAAGAAAAAACTGCTAGACGTTAACACATCAAGGAAAACCAATAAGATATTGATATACAATCAAAGTGGTCGTATAGAAAAATCTGTGAATAAGTTTTCAAATAAAAAGAAAGAACAGTCTTTGGCCGTTAATTTATGTTTATGTACGGAACAAAAGGACAAGACCCCAAAAGTAGGTCACTTCTCGGCGTCAAAATGGAAACCGAAATTATTGAGTGACATAACTACCCAAGTAACTTCTAGCATAAAATTGACAAAACCAATAACACAAATCTCTCTCTCCCGCAAATCAAATGGTATAATTGATATCAAGAAGAAAGGACGAAATAAACCATGCCCAAGTGAATGTATTTGCTTGCATAAAATTCCATCAAACACTTCCGTAGATAGATTATTAGAAGTTTTGAAAAAATGGAAGTTCAATATTGACGATAGCCCACTGTTAAAGGAAATAGAAAGCAACTCACCTAAAGTAACAAATCCAAATAGTACTACTAATTGTAATCCTGAGCAAATCAATAATTTTACAAAATCAATACACGAAAAATTCGCCTTTCATTTATCTGAAATTCAAAATAATGATGAAACCTGTAAATCTTCGGTGTCTAATGCTATAAATACTAAGAAGTCAAATGAATGTTTACCAGTAGCAAATTCCGAATATATGGCTGCAGTTAATCTTGATAAAAGCAATAACAATTGTATTTGCACACAAAATAAAGTGCAACCAAATTTAGGCGATGGAAATGCGTCATTACGTAATTTTAAATGCATTAATACAAGTTCGTGTCGATGTGTAGAGAGCTTAGATCAAAGTATCGTACAAGATCAGAATTTTAGCCAAACACCTTATGAAAAGGAATCACAGCTATATTCGGTAAAGCTTCCTAGTTCAGATTATGCTAAAAGTAGCATGCGTAATGAGGAAACTAATGTCGGACAAAAAGATTCATTTATAAGTAAATTGGTGAAGGATTCGAAGTTATTTTCATTTGATTGTGATTATGATATAAAATTCTTGGGTGCTACTTTATATGACGTTCAAAAGAAAATGGAGCCAACCTATACAGGAAATTTCCATAAAAACAGCATACCATGCATTAAACCGAAAAATTTGGATGATAATTCGAATGTAGTTCAAAAAAATGTATCTCGTGATGCTGATCATAACAACATAGAGCCTAAAGATAATTTAAATAATACTGCCAAAATTGAAATTGACTTAAAAAGTAGCTGCAGTATAACAAAAATATCAAAAACCGTAAAAGAATCTTGCATTTGTTGTAAAAATAAAGATGAAATAAAAGAGTTGGAATTTAATACCTTTAATTTACTGGAAGAATATTTAAGAGGAAAGTTAAATGAATTTAAAAGTAGTAACTGCAAGTCTTCGTGTATAAAACCGGAAGACGAAGAGAAATTATATTCAACGATTTTAGCGAAAGTTAAAGATTTTATAACAAGAAGTACCGCTCAATTGTCTTGTAAATGTTCAGAAGAAAGTAAAACAGGTGGTAGTTGGTCAAGGGTCTATGGTCTTTTACAAGAATATTTAAAGATAAAGATTTCCCGCGTTCAATGTTCATGCTTTCAAACCGAGCAAACAACAAATCAAGAAATGATTTTACCAAATGTTTTAGACAAAGTAAGCACCCTTATTGAAAATGATTTTGAGCGATTGAGAAAATTATGTATATGTGAAATGAAATCGTCGTCACCAACATATGACAATCCCACTGATGTTAAGATTGATAAAGCAGTTGTTCATTTTGAAACGCAAGAAAACGTTCAGGACAAACTGAATTGCCTTAAAGAAGATACATCCATATCAGCCAATCCTATTATGATAAACAAGTCATGTAGTGCATTAGAGAATATTCCAGCTTATGTGCAAATGGTAGAAAAAGTTACTTCTTGCAAACTAAATACTCTTTATGTGACCGATTGTGACTGTCGGTATACATTCACTGAACCAAACGTATTTGGCGATAGTCTAAGTGTAAATCACAAATCTCAAACGTACAATGATACCAATAGTTCGTGTAATAATGGTAATCAGTCTGCAAAAACATCAATTACTTCCGAAGAAACTGTAAATGACCATGATCGAAAATTGCCTTATATTGGATATACTTTAAATTGTTCCTGTGATCATTTTGGGTGTGTATGTACGAAATCTCAACTAGAAACAAATGATGATAAAATAAATTTTATTTGGAATTCGCTTCAAAATAACTTTCAACCCAAAAAGTTATCTTACATAATGCGTGGAATACCGAAAACGAGATCTGAAGTCATAAACATTTCTGAAAACTATTTGAAATTAAATTATGCTGAAACGTGTATGGAGCCCAGAAATAATGACAATAAAATTCAGGAAAGCAATACTTCAACTATAATAAATGCTTTAGATGGTTGCCTAACTCAAACCAGTATTCACGAGGAAGATGGTTTGGCTTTGAAGAATTCAGTTAATAATATCGAAACAACTAATATGGATACAAATACAATCAATAAATCGGGGTTTCAAAACCATGATGGTACAGAACCGTCTGGCCATTCGAGCTTCGTGACAATTCCTAATACTTGTGACGAAGATGATATAGAAACAAATAAAAATACACTTTACAATTCTTTATTCCTCCCCGTGGATAGCAGTCCACCCCGTAATATTTTAGAAAGTAGTGATATAACCATATCTGGGTCTGTGTCGCAATGCGACTGCAACATGGTTCCTATTTGTCATGTGAAAATGCTTGTTGAAAATATTGAAAGTAATTTGAGAAACGGTAAATGCATATGCGATTCACTGAGTTCACAAGTCTGTCCGATACATTCAAAGAAAAGTGTAAGTCAAGTAAAATTTTAAACTGATGTTTATATAGTTCATTTTGTTGGTTCCATATATGTTATGCGTTTCATTAAAAGTTTTGTTACCATCAAATATTGTTTTATTCCTCCTCCTATTTCTCTAAAGAATGGCTTGATGTTTTTTTTGCACTTGGCACATGGTTGCTCAAAAACCTTATTTTTTTTTAAGTTGGATTAAAGTTAGGAAAAAAAAAGTAAACATGAGACCTGATTTACATCTTTGTTTATAAAAAAAAAATGCATGCACCCCTTGAAATTATGGTTTGATCATGTGCATTTATTTATACAGGAATGCTATGCCAAAAACTGATAAATAATTGATAGTCGATGTTTTTTTTTTATCTACACTAATATTATAAAGAGGAAAACTTTGTTTGTTTGTTTGTTTGATTGTAATGAATAGGCTCATAAACTACTGGACCGATTTTGATGAAATTTGGCACAGACAATCTTTAGACCCTGGTAAAGAATATAGGCTACCTTTTATTGCGAAATATGTACCACGGGCCAAGCCGGGGTGGATCGCTAGTTTATAACAAACGTATTTTTATCGGAGTCTTAAATAAAATCTATAAACGTGTCTCTATTTCACTACTTAATAATTTTGATTTTTCGATATCTGTATTATAAAGATAAGCCAGCATTTAATAATACAAACCACAATTATTGGGCAATATTTGAAGGGCTAAGAATTGTCCATTTTCATTCCATTCAAAGATCTAACGATAGTACCTTAGTCCTTAATGTTAAAAAAATCAAGCATCTACCGCAATAATTGACGTCACCATGAGTAAAAATCTGATCGTACTCGGCGATAGGTAAAAAGTTGAAAAAAAAAATCATAACTCCGAAAATACGAAAAATCGCATACATGGGTGTGATTCGGATAGCCCCTCTAGGTCCTCTACCTACCTTTAGCTTCAGTATCACTACTTTTTGGGACATCCTGTATAAAATTCTCGCGTCACATTGTTAGTTACCATCACAGTTACCATACTCCTCCGAAACGGCAGTCATGAAAATGTCATGAAATTTTGTGTGCCTATTGGGAAGATCTGAAAATCGGTCAACATCTATTTTTTACCCTCCTAAGTGATAAGAGTGGCAGAACAGCGTTGACCGCGACAGCTAGTATCTTATATGATGTAGGTACAAGCCTACAAAAACGTCAGCGATAGCAAATATCTATCTTCTAAGGTTGACTCACGGTCACCATTTTTATAGATTTTTATCTTTAAATAATTAATTAAATGTCACTTATTTGCAACGCTAATTTCTCCTTATCTTTATAAATATTTTTCCTAGTATATATAGTCTAAGATCCCACCGCAGGATCATTGCGTTCATAGTTTTTTTGATGAAACAAAAATTTTAGGTATACAACCTTAAATATTCATCATCTTTAACAGCCGGCAACCCTTATTTGCGGCCGGACTTAATTAGGCACCCATATAACATAATTAATAGAAAAAAATTAGCATTAATTTGATACATTTATGATTCATAAATGTGCGTTATGACTTATGAACGTATAAATAAATCGAAATCATACCTGTTTGCACCAGGCTGCCAAGATGTTGCGGCCAGGTGAAAAGCGGCAACCTTGATTTTAAGAATCTATATCATTTGCCGTAATGTAGAGAACATTTTATAAAAAAAACCAAGAAGCTTATATCAAAAAACCAATAACGAAATTTTTTCCCAAAAATCGATTAGAAAAAATTTAATTAAACATGTGTGCGGCCAAATTTTGACTGGCAACCTAGTCGATATATATTCTCCTAATTATAAATATACATAAAAATTTGGTTTCATAAAAAAAAAAAAACTGTGAACGCAATCATCCTGCGGTGGGATCTAGTACTAATAAGATACTTTGGTCGTTTTTTATAGATTAATTTTTATAGATTACTTTATTTCACTTTCATGATCATCATGTAATGATGTATCATCAATGTAGAAACACCTAGTGGTTCAAAGGACATTCAAAGGACACAAAACATAGTGGATAATTGGCCAAATCAATTAATCTACACCTTTGTACCTTTATCTTTTAGCTCGATAATAATGTTTTATTTATAAAAATGTTATTGTAATTTTATCATTTTAGACGCTCTTAAATCTTGGCGTACAATTTACAAAAGTATTTCTTATTTTATTGTTGGTGCTAAACTGATTACATCTTATCGAAATGTTTGTATCATCCTATGATTCAACCTTTATTATCTGATAAATAAATACGGATTAGTGATAAACTTCCAATTCAACTCAAAATTAAATAATTCAAAATAAAATAATTAAATTCATTTTTTATTATTTATAAACACATTTCTCGCTACATCTCACATTATTGGTGGAAGAGCACGCTAAAATTCCAATTCACATGTGATAATTCGTATTTCATAATACGTTTTTTATATCGAGAGATTTCTTCGTATTTTCAATGATTAAGGGATTGGTCAAAAACTTGCTTTGTAGGATGAAACATTCCTAATATAGGTAAGCCTGATAACTATTTCAACCTATTTACTACATGTAGATTGTAGGTATTCTCGATTAGAAATAACCTTCACTCTTTCTTCTTGTTCCTATTAGGTACTGCAAAATCCGAAATCAAAGTTGGAATAAACCAATACGACGACATATTTCCGGGCTCTTGATCATAGTACGCTATAATAAAAGTAGATATGGTAAAGGTGACTTATCTTTCTCTACGTTTTTTTTTATTATTAGCTATGCTGTGCCCGCGTACTAAACCAAGAGCAAAAGCAAGTATTTTAATAGCTTATGCCGAGTATAATCAAAATTGGCTCAATGCGTTTCACGTGATAGAGTAAAGAAACATACATACATTCATATATTCTTAGAAACTTACGCGTTTATAATATTATGCATTATTAAATAGTAGGATTTTACTTACGCATGAAAAACGACCATTCGTCACAAAATTTGGTATAAAAATTTATGTGACCCAGAAAATGTATAAAGGCAAATAGTTATCGCAAAATATGATTTATTTGGTTGAAATAGCATTCACGTAATTAGGTGAAGTCCACAAGAGTGAGGCCGCACGTGTAGGGCTAGTTCAATAATAACTCCTATAAGGGAACGTTAATTACTTCATGCTCACATAATTATTTTTTTATATAAGCATATAGAAAAACAAAGAGAATTAGATGGTAGGTATAAGAATTTTTAACATTCTAATTATTTCTTATTGGATTAGATTTTCTTCTCGTGGGATAAGGCTAGTGAACAGCAATTTAAATTAAAAAAAAGTTAAAATGCTTAGTCATTATTATGAAACACTCTTAATAGTTAATAAATTGTAATACAAATTGTGTATTTATGTTTAAAAATATGCATGGACATAATAAAACGATATGCATTATCCCGAGGGACTAATCATGGTCATACTGGTTAGCAAAGCATCAGCAATGAGAACGGTGTCCCTGTACAATTGAAGACAATTATAGAATAACAAACAGATACACTCATATAGCATATGTTAATAATCTACAACTATTCATGGAAAAAAAAAGATATGATAATGATAATTACGGTATAAGTATAACTCTATTAATCACGCAATGTCTAATCGACTACGTATTAAATGTGGAGCACCTTGTTTTCATTCGAGCTCCCTACCTTTTTATAACGTCTCCACTACATATAATGTTATCTTCATAATTTTGTGCTGTACCCATTGATTAACAATATCTTTATTAGTAACGTTATCGGTTATATTTGCTATTAATCAGTATTGTGCGTGTTACTACTGAGTGAACAGTGCTAAATATCTTAATTTGGCTCTTTTTGGCGTTATGTTTAGTCAATTTTATACAAAAAATTCTTCAAAATGAACGGCAATACTAAATTGGAAGCGGAGCCAAGAAAACGAAGTAAACCCAACATACTATCAAGACTTTTCATTTGTTGGGTCTGCCCTATATTTTATAAAGGAAACCAAAGAGATATTGAAGAAAGTGATCTTATTAATCCAAATAAACATTATGATTCCAATCGACTTGGTGACGAATTAGAAAGGTAATATATTCTCATTTTATCTTTATTTATTGTATTTGTATTCATTCTAGAAAATTCAAAATTTTATATTCGGAGGTTTTATATGAAGCTTTAATTAAAATTTCTCTCGAAATTTTAAACATTTTAATAAATCAAAAGATATGAAAGGCATAATGATATGTGAGTAGGATTGAATTAAATTTTAACAAAGAAATCGAATTAATGAAATACATTTTCATTTAACCGAACAACGGTTCAATAAGGCTCGGAAAGGGCTTTCACAGACTTTTAACATTGGCGATAAATTTTTATGGTCCGTAGCACATATTTAACGGGACATTGGCAAAAATGTAGCAAAAGACTTGAATTAGAATATATTCGATTGGTATCATTTTTCTTGTCAAACATTCAGTCGTAAATCAAGAAAACCAATTTATCTTTTTTGCAAATATTATAAGAGGTGAACTAGGTATATAGATGGCAAATGTTCCCAAGATTCACTTTTAACTCTTTTCTTATTATTTTTAGGGAGTTATAAAATGGTACCTTGACATGTTTATATCTAATAAAAATCCTTTATATACATGTTTATTCGTTATTGTAAATTAAATAATAATTACGAATAATTTGATATCCGAGGCCAAGAGCAATGCCGTGCCTACAAAATGAATAAATGCATGTGCGGTAATTTTTATTGCAATTTAAACTAATTGTTTAATGTTAAAACAAAATATGTAATATGTATTATTTTTCACTATTTGATTCATTGATCAATAAAAAATTACTCGTATCATTACATTTACCGAAAAGCGTGAATGAGTACAATGAAAATAAAAACATATGAGTGTGAATTTGCACTTTCGTAACAAAGGTCACAATATATGTTATTATCTACAGATTTCCTTGCGATAATCGCTCCAAAGTACAAAGAAAAATACACACGAAATTGTACTTTCACTTGGATTCATTTCCTAACAGTCTTAGATTTAATAATAGCACATTTTATGTAAAAATACCGAATTCTTCAAAACATTGCTACAACAATTGCTAAATATTTATGTAATTCCGTAGGTCATAGGTTAAGTCACGTTTTGACGTCAATAGATTTGAGTAAACCTTTATAACAAAGCTAGCTTTTCGACCTAAATCCAATCTAGACTTTCAGACTAGAAAAAAATCTTTCAAATCCGTTGAGTCGACTTTAAAGTATAAGCTCTATAGGTTATAAAGCACGCTTCTACACATTGCTAAGGAAAGCTTTAAGTCGATGGAGTGAAGAGCTTTCAGTTTAGATCATGTACATCAAACTTGATAAAGAATATAATAAATTATCTATAATATAAAAATGAATCGTAAGATGTGTTGGTAAGCGCATAACTCGAGAACGGCTGAACCGATTTCGTTAATTTTTTTTTAATATTCCTTGAAGTATGAGGGTGGTTCTTATGGAGAGAAAACGTAAACATGTACCACGGGCGAAGCCGGGGCGGACCGCTAGTTGGTTATAAATTAATTCTGACCTCTAGTATATCAAGCTCTCTACTACTCTACTAAATAAGTTTGTAATTTGCGAACTTATTTAATTCAGTATTTTTTAATTAATCGTAACGTTTAGATATAGTAGATGTAGTTAGATTTAGGTTTAACTAAGTAAATAATGTAATAAAATTTAATAATGATTTCATCCATATCACTTTTTTATCGACATTAAACTTGGAAATTATATGTGACATTATAGTATTTTGGTATTATAGGGTTTGGTTCTTAGAGCATTAAACCAAAGTTGGTTTAATGCTCTAAGGGTTGGTTTGACGATAGAGCCCGGGACGAAATCCTGTTAAGTCTTACTAAAGAAAACCATTGAGCTTAGGCTGGTTAGGCTCATCTTGTTATAGTAATTCTTATGCATATTTATTGCACACGGCAGAATGCAGATATTAATTTGTTTTTAGATAATTAAACAACTATCACCAGCAGCTAATAATGCACGATTTTAATAGCCTAAAATATACACCTAGCAGGAACTAACGAATTTAACAATAATTGAGATTGATTTATTGCAACAAACTAAACCCAATTGTTTAAGTACGAGAGCTTGAATTATCAGTGAAAATTCTATTTAGTTATTGTTTATTACAACACTCGTTTCGTTTGATTTCCAAACTTGAAATGTATTTTAGTTATCTGTATCTCTACCGTAGTTTTTACGCTCTAGATGCTCCACCATTCAATGTTTTATCAAACACAAAACACGAGTATAATATTATGAAAAGCAATTATTGTGTGATCGAATATTTTTTTGGGTTACAGGTGTTGGTTGGAGGAATTTGCAAATGCTAAGAAAGCTGGTCGTGAGCCATCGGTATGGCGGCTTTTGATAAAGAATTTTTGGCTAGGCTACTTACCAGGAGCCTTTTTGTTGATCATAACTACAATAACAAGGTAAAATTGTATTAAGTTCTACATTTATCTAGCTGACATATAACAAAACAGATAAGAAAACAGTCCATACAGATAAATCTTGGATAAATCGATGTAATATGTCATTTCATTAATGCATATCATCGTGACGTATTTGGATTATTTTGCTCAAACAATAATTTAGTAGCATTAGTCAGTGATAAGAAAACGAACGAATAAAGTTAGAAGAAAGCGAAGTTTATGTTGTCTATAGATATTTAATTTTTTTTAATTTTTTTTTATTTATATAGGCAAAACCCTAATATCAAATTAATCTTAATATCAAATGGTATTCTTCTAATCTAATTTTGACTTTTATTCTGGTTTTACTGGTTGTTTCCGTTGACACAAACTTCTATTATTTTAAATATGGGCATGTTAACAGGAATGAAATTAAAAACATGTTACTTATGTTCCTCCATGTACCACTAACACAAAAACTGAGAATAATTTCCGTATAATATTGGTGCATGAAAATCATGATATGAACTGTATCATCATTTAATACCTACGTTCTATGATAATATATATATAAACATATAAATTATTTTTTGTTCAAACAGGACGATACAACCACTGATTTTTACGCCATTGTTGACTTATTGGTCAGTAAATGAAACAATCACGCAAGCAGAGGCGGGATACTACGCTCTAGCGTTGTTAGCCTGCAACTACATTGGAATCATCGCTCAACACCATAACAGTTTATTTGTTAGCCGTTTCAGTTTAAAATTGAAAATCGCCTTCTCCACTGTCATTTACAGAAAGGTCAGTTTTATCTGATTCCATACTTGGTTATTTATACATATATCAGACTAGGTAATCTATCTCGATTTATTATATCATGCCAGAAATAAAACTTATTCCGATTATTCATGATTCAATTGTAATTTTTAGTCACGGTAAATTATTCTTTGATTTTGATAAAATATCTGTTGAATTTTGATGTTTTATTAGTTTTAGGCTATTGATTACATATTCTTTTACAGATTTTACGAATGAGTCAACTCTCCTTAGGTCATGTGGCAGCTGGGAAATTAGTCAATATCTTATCAAACGATTTGGTGCGATTTGATCAAGCTTTTATGTTTTTACATTATTTATGGTTGGTGCCTATACAAGTCGCCATAGTAATGTATTTCCTATATAATCTTGGAGGTTATGCACCGTTCGTGGGCCTTATTGGCGTCGTTTTATTGATTTTACCTGTACAAGGTAATTTCCTTAGCGTTTTATACTTATAATAAAAACTGTTATGTATTGTGTAGAATATATAGTTTTGTTCAGTCGACTTTAAGTCGATAATTAAGTAGCTACATTAAAATACTTAAATTCAAAGTATTCTTTTGCATTTTTGATTGCAAAGACTTGGGGACGAACTTGAGTTTCGAAAATTCTTTAAGAAATTGTCTGCCGCGCGATAATGTACACGAGAAGTCGTGGAATGCAATTTGCAATTTATTTTTAAATAATTTTATAATACGTTTAATAATTTTTAATCACACAGCCTTGTTTAAATGTTATTTATTGTATTCACATAACAGCTATTCTCACGAGATTAACTGCAAGTATAAGGCGGAATGTAGCGCAAAGAACGGACAAAAGGATTAAATTGATGAGTGAAATTATAAACGGCATTCAGGTAAAGATTATCATCATCTCTTTTATAATTTATTGTTTATAATAAAATAATAATAATAAACGTGTGGCACTCGGGGACTGCCGCGGTAAAGCTATTGCAATTTTTGCATGCTATTGCTATGCCTTCAAGCCACACCTCCGCCCGTCGGAGTGGGGAGCGTGAGGTTTTATCGTTACGGAATTACTCGATTCGGTCCCCGCACTCAAGGCCCGCGATAGAAGCTATGCAATAGCTTAAAAACAATGAAATCTCTATTAACCAGGAATTTAATTATTTTTTAAATTACGTAAGTATGAATTCAAATTTATACTCCTCTCGATAGGTTATCAAGATGTATGCATGGGAGAAATCCTTCCAAAAGCTAGTGACAATAGCCAGAGATTTCGAAGTGACTGCATTGAGGAAGTCTCTGTTCGTCCGCAGCGTGTTCTTGGGCTTTATGATGTTTGCTGAACGGATGACGATCTTTATTACATCCCTCACCATTGTGTTGACCGGAAATATACTGACTGCCACTATGGTATGTACTTGTTTACTATATTGCCTTTCTTGGGTCTGTGTACTTTAAAAAAGATTGATTTAAAAATTGTAAATGTTACTATGTAACTGACAACTCCTTGATCGAAAAAATAGGTATTAGAATTTGATTTTTCTCATACGTACATTATATAGATAAGATCGGAAACTGTCTAGGTATGTTCTGTTATCTACATACATATCCGAATTACTTTAAAGCTTTACATAGGCCAAATGAAGCTATGCTGTTATGCGAACCGACTTGGCTATAGTACCAATATTTTTACTAATATTAAACCTTTTTTCCAGCTGTACCCTATAAAGCTATACTTAGGTTTAATTCAATCGAACTTGACGTTCATTTTGCCACTAGCCATTGCTAGCTTGTCTGAATTGGGGGTATCTTTAAACCGTATAAAAGAAGTCCTAGTTATGGGTAAATATATTCATAATTATTCAGATTTTCTTATTTTATAAAACTTATTATGAACATATATTTATAGTTAATTTGTAATTTAGATGAACGAGAGGACTTATCAATTTTGCCAAAACAGAAAAATGAATCACGACTATCTATTCGTAAGTATAATATTATTAATTGTATTTAAATTAGATAATAAAGAAATCAATTAATATCATTTAAAATATTTATTTTAAACACCATTATGAAGTAACTAAACAAGTATATATTTGAATCATAATTAAATTAAATTTTAGAGCGTGTGCCGAGCACACGTGTCAGAAATGAAACTTCTTTGGCAAGATTCAAACATGCCAAAATCGTTACCTTACTCCATCGCCTAAAGAAGTTTCACTTCAGAAAATTATCCATTCTGTATCATGGGTAGGAGTAAAATAGATTTTTATTCCAGTATCAGCTAAAGCTCAGGCTGAAGGATACATAGTGGAATTAGACAATGTTAGTGCCACTTGGGCTGAGGCGGAAGATAACAGTTCACCATTTAGCTTGAAGAATATTTCGTTACGACTGCGCAAAAACAAGCTTTGTGCAGTTATTGGATCCGTTGGCTCTGGAAAGGTCAGTAAAGGCTGTACTACGCGTTATACACGAATTTTCCGATGACAATTGTGCTAAAAATATGGTTTTAAGATAAGATTGACCTTCTCATTCTGATTTGTATGGCCTTAGTGTTTGGCTTATAAAAGTTTGATAGATACAATCATTACGACAATTTAATCAACGTAAAAGTAATGAATTTTAATAATATTTTGTGAGGAAATTAAGCAATTCATGTGATCGATGTATTATTATTATTGATATGAAGCAAAAACAGCCTCCTCCTTTTTTGTAATCGGTTAAAAACAGTTACATAATAATATTATGTGGGTATGTCCTTGTTTTATGATTCACTTTCAATATTATATTCACTTGCAATAGTTATTTAAGTCATTTATATAGTGCAATGATTTCAGTCTTCCTTACTACAAGTATTACTACGGGAATTGCCTGCAGTAAGTGGAAAAATGAAAATAAGTGGAAGCGTGTCCTATGCGTGCCAAGAGCCATGGCTTTACCCCGATACAGTTAGGGAAAATATTATTTTTGGATTGCCCTACGATAAACGAAAATATAACGAGGTACTTATTAGATTGTCGATATGTCTTAATTAATAAATTTTTTGTTTTATTGCAAGTCTCAAAATGCATAATCATTCAACAACATACTTTTCTTTAGGTTTGCAGAGTCTGCTGTTTGCTACCAGATTTTAAACAATTTCCATATGCAGATTTATCTTTAGTGGGAGAACGCGGGGTTCAATTATCCGGAGGGCAAAGAGCCAGAATCAATTTGGCAAGAGCTATTTATAGAGAGGTCAGTATAGAAAGAGAATTATATGAATATAAATTTAGGAAAAATTAAAAAATATACGACGCTTATAATAATTGAGTCGATACATTGATGATACAAAATTATAATAGCGAAGGGGGCATAGACGATATTAAGTGCAAAGTTTAAATCCAAAAATTACAATTAGCATTGATTTTTTTCTTTTTATTCCAGGCAGACATATACTTATTGGATGATCCTTTATCAGCTGTAGATGCTAATGTTGGTCGACAACTGTTCGACGAATGTATTCTTGGTTACCTTCGTGGACGAACATGTATCTTAGTAACACATCAAATACACTTCGTCAGAGCCGCTGACACAATTGTTGTTTTAAACGATGTAAGTAATGCCTTCATTCTAAAAACCTTATAACTTATCTGTACCTATTCAATATTTACAACACTGAATATATTATGTTTAAGGGTGCTATTGAGAATCAAGGGTCATTCAATGATTTGATAAAATCTGAAAAAGAACTTTCTTCGTTATTAACGTCGCTTGAAAAAAATCCGGATGAAGAAAAGGTGGAAACGGTATGAAATTTATATTAAATAATTAACCCGAAATTCGATCTGTCAAAATTGAGCTATTTCAATTCATTGATCTGATCTTTTTAGGCTATCGAGGAGCCCAGAATTATTCGTGGCATGTCAAGAGTATCAGTGCGTAGTGAGGAGGCATCTAAAATAATGAAGGAACAAATTTTGGAGGCAGAAGAACGAGCTAAGGGCAATTTGAAGTTTGAAGTGATAGTTAAATATCTGAAAAGTATACAGTCGTGCTTCTGGATAGCAATGACACTCTTTACTCTTTTATTAGCACAAGCAGCGGCGACATTTTACGACTATGCTTTGAGTTTCTGGTGAGCTAAATCTAACTTAGAAACATGCAAGTATCGATTATTGAATTTTGCTATAATTAACAATATCTATATACCACAGGACAAATGAAGTTGATAAATATGAGCAGAGCTTACTGCCAAACGAGGAACCAGGTATGTATTTAAACTCTGAATATATTTTAAAGTATATAAAATCTGCAAGTTTAAAAACAATTTTATATGTGTCTATTAAAACACGTCCCTGATACATTCACATTGTACTTTAGACCCTGGACTAGACGTTGTGATGGGACCTCTAACAACAGGACAATATCTAATAATTACTGGAGTCATTGTTATATTCACCGTGTTAATGACACAAACTAGAATCGTTGCTTTCGTCGTAGCGGTCGCTCGAGCTTCCAGAAATCTTCATAATAACATGTTTCAAAATCTCATTAAGGCTGTGATGAGATTTTTTGATACAAACCCATCAGGTGAGGTCGATAGATACTAATTCTTTCCATCATTGCTTAATAATATTCTGTTATCTTTTTTAATTCTTTTGCCTTGAATACTTAACGATTGATTTGATTACATATCTAGGAAGTGAGGGCAATAACAATATTCGATATGACAATAATTAAACATGATGATAACAGTTAACAAAAATATAGATAGAATCGTAATCCTTGATACTTGTCCATTTAACTTGAAATCCATTATCTCCTTGGATAAGTTGAAGAATATGTTTGTTTGCTTGAACGCGCTCATTTCAGGAACCACGTTTCCGATTTGAAAAATTATTTTACGGTTAGATAGTCCATTTATCGAGGAAGGCTATATAGGCTATATATGATCACACTAAGACCAATAGAAGCAATGCGGGTAAAACCGGGACACCCCTGCTCCCCCTTTAACTATTTAATAATTGTTAATTTAATAAATTACATCATTAATCGATCTTATTTTTTAAGGGCGAGTTTTGAACAGGTTCTCAAAGGACATGGGAGCAATGGATGAAAATTTACCTCGGAGTTTTCTGGAAACTATACAAATGTACATGATGGCGATCAGTGTACTCGTATTAAATGCTACAGCACTGCCTTGGACCCTTTTACCGACTGTTATCTTACTCCTTATATTTTTTGTAATATTTAGGTGGTATTTAAATGCAGCTCAAGCAGTTAAACGATTGGAAAGTACAAGTACGTATTCTCATTTACCACATTATAATCTACTTATGATTATTTCATTTTAAATTTCCTATGATTATGCATATTTTTTTACTTTAACAGCGAAAAGTCCCGTATTTGGAATGCTCAGTTCTACAATTAGTGGTTTATCAACGATTAGAAGTTCTAATTCGCAAGATAGATTGCAAAAAATGTTCGATGATGCCCAGGTAAGATAATATTACTGTTAACTCATATTACTAATAGAGCAAGGGCCTCCAGACTTCACCTATTTTCTGATGGATAAAATGTGGACGATTGGGTAGTGTTAGTATATGCTACCACATGTGCATGATGGTATTACGTACTAACACTCCCCCAATCATCCAAAATTCATCCGTCAGAAAATAGGTGAAGTCTGGCGGCCCTGGTCGTGTAGATATGTGGGTGATCTTGTACTATAACATATTATCCTAACAAATCACCTAAAAATCTTAACGTTATTTTCCCCCCTAGGATCTCAATACAAGCGCGTTTTTCTCATTCATCGGTGGATCCTCCGCGTTTGGCATGTACCTGGACACAATAGGTCTTGTGTATTTGGGCGTTATAATAGCAGCCTTTCTCTTCATAGATTTTGGTAAGTCATCCCAAATATTAATATGTACACATAAACTATACCTACTTAGTTATTCGAAATAAATAGAATTAGAATATTTGTTATTCTAAGAACTTTAGAACTTTCTGACCAAGACTACGTAATTTTTAGGTGATGCTATTCCTGTTGGTAGTGTTGGTCTTGCTGTCAGTCAATCGATGTCAATGACCTTTATTTTGCAAATGGCTGCCAGAATTACAGCAGATCTTTTAGCTCAAATGACCTCTGTAGAGCGTGTACTCGAATACACTAACCTACCACCCGAAGATAATATGGAAGATGGACGTAAGTATTGAAAAAAAAGGAAAGTAGGGATAGAAAATGTTTAAGGATGTATAAATTTTCAAAGATGCGGCAAAATGTATCAGTATCGGTTAACAATATTTTAGTGTCTATTCGATAGTATTGCTCATTAATTATATTCAGGATAAAAGTATCTCACTAATGTTCATTTTATGGCCTGCATTATCATAATATTATGTGTTCCAATTTACATTAATTGTTACTATAACTTTATTTTAAATTAAATATACTTTCAAAAGAATGTATATAATATTAATCTTTCATAATACTTATAAAACGTTGGTAATATGTATTTTAGCAATTCGGCCTGCAGTTGATTGGCCAACGAAAGGAAATGTAGAATTTGAAAACGTTTACTTACAATATGGTTTGGAAGACCCACCAGTGTTGAAAGATCTCAGTTTCACAATACAGGGTGGTTGGAAAGTAAGTAACTTAGCCATGAGTTTATTTTTTATATATATTATAATAAATCGGGAATATGAATTAGTAGTTCGGCAGAGTTCGGTTGACAGACAATCTAGCCCTAAGCTAGATTTAAACTAGTATATAAGACAACAGCTAAGCAGTCTTTTTCCATTGTGCATCAAAATATTCAAGGCTTGGCTAGCAAATTGTTAGAAGTAGAATTGTTTCTGAATGATAACAATATTAAAATATTTTGTGTAACAGAACATTGGCTTAAACAATGTCAGTCGTTAGTAAATATTGAAAATTACAAATTAAAAAGTATATACTTTAGGACGCAGGCTATTCACGGAGGTTCTGTTATTTTTGTACATGATAGTGTAAAATGTAAAGAACGAACTGACATTGTTAGTCTTTCTGTAGAACGGACCATTGAACTGTCCTGTGTGGAGCTGGAGCGTTATATTATTGTTTGCGTTTATAGACCCCCTTCCAGTGACTATAATATGTTTGAGAAAGTCATGGAAGAAATATTAAAGCGTCTAAGCAGGAGTAAAAAAAAAGTTATAGTATGTGGTGATTTTAATATTGATTTACTTTTACAAACACAAACGGCTACACGAATTGTTAATTTATTTCAGTCATTTAATCTATATAAACTTTTTAACGAACCCACACGAATTACACCTACTTCTGCAACCTGTATTGATAATATATACTGTGACTGCATCTGTTTAGAGAAAAATATTCTCAATACATTGACTTCGGATCACTGTGGCCAGAAAGTAGTTTTTGAATGGGATTGCATACCTACATTTAAAAGGATTAATGTTAGGCCTATAACTAAAAAAGGCATTAATAAATTTAGGAATAATATTAATAAAAACCTGCCCGTACTAAATGATCAATCCTTTCCTAATAGTCCTTGTGAAATGTTTAAAAATCTTTTTAATTTAGTACATAATGAATTTGAAAAAATATTTAAAGTTAAATCTTTAAATATTACCAAGGATTTACCATTTAGTAAATGGGCGACAGCTAGTATACATAGGTGCAGGAACATTCTTTATGAATTATATGGTATGAAGCATTATAATAAAGACCCATCTTTTCTTAGTTATGTTAGAAATTACTCAAAAATTTTTAAAAAAGTTTGTTTTACTGCAAAGCGTTTGTATATCAAAGAAAAAATACGCGACTCTGATAATAAAGTTAAAACAGTCTGGTCTATTATTAATGGTGAAATGGGTAAAAGCAAATCAAGTAATACCATAAAACTTGTAAATAATGACAGGGTTATTGACAAAAGTGCTGATGTTGCGCTTGCTTTTGAAGAATTCTTCAGTAGTGTCCCTGCTACTATTACTAATAGTTTAAATTCGTCTTCAGCACTTGCAGAAACCTTTTTGAGGGACCATGTTGCGGGGTGCAGTACATTATTTGAATTACGACACGTAACTGCTAGTGATATTGTTACTGCCTTTAAGACGCTTAATCTAAAAAATACTTGTGATCTTTGGGGAATGTCCGTAAATTTAGTTAATAATATAATAGAAAATATTGCGAAAAATTTAGCTTTCATATTTAATAAGTGTTGTGACTATGGTACATTTCCTAATTTACTAAAGCTTAGTAAAGTTATACCTCTATTTAAGAAGGGCGATCAAGAAGACTGTAACAATTATAGACCTATCTCTATTTTACCAACATTAAGTAAGGTATTCGAGAAGTTAATATTAAACCAATTGAGTAGTAATTTTGCATCTAATAATTTACTGCACACCAAACAGTTTGGTTTCACAAAGGGGCGCTCAACCACAGATGCTGGAGTTGCACTTCTAACACATATTTATAAAGCATGGGAAAACTCAAAAAATGCTCTGGGGATATTTTGTGACCTCTCCAAGGCATTTGACTGCGTTGAACATTGTACTTTGTTACGTAAACTTAATCACTATGGAATTACAGGAAAAGCCCAGAACCTCATAGCGTCATACCTGCATGATAGGATACAGACTGTAGTTGTTAATGGAGAACGTTCTAGCGGTGCGTCAATTAACATTGGTGTTCCACAGGGGTCCATTTTAGGTCCCTTCTTGTTCTTGGTATATATCAATGATCTTCCCTATTATTTGCAGGATAGGTGTGAAATAGTTCTGTTTGCAGATGATACCTCATTAATTTTTAATGTGGATAGGCATGACCCAAATGTTGACGAAGTGAACAGTGCTCTTTTACACATATCTGAATGGTTTACTGCCAATAATTTATTATTAAATGCCAAAAAAACCACTTGTGTTGAATTTTTACTTCCTAATGTAAAAAAGTTGAACAGAGATATTACCTTGAACGGGGAGGTATTGCATCCTACTGAGTCTACTGTATTTCTAGGGTTAACATTGGATGAGAAACTACAGTGAGAAGCCCATGTCAACACCGCTGCAGGTAAGCTCAGTTCAGCTGCATATGCAGTCCGAAAAATAAGGCATCTCACCGATGAAGATACGGCTAGATTGGTTTATTTCAGCTACTTTCATAGCATTATGTCCTATGGAATTCTACTGTGGGGCAAGGCTGCGGATATAGAAACTATATTTATCTTACAGAAAAGAGCCATTCGCTCTATATATAATTTACGTGCTCGGGACTCACTAAGAGATCATTTTAAGAATACTGGTATCCTTACTGTACCATCACAGTATATATTTAATAATATTTTGCATGTTCACAAAAACGCCGACTTACACACAAGGGTAGGAGATAGACACGATTATGGCACAAGGAACAGGAATAGAATTGAAATGCCATTTTTCCGATTAGCTAAAGTTAAAAATTCATTTATGGGTCAAGGTATACGCTTATACAATAGAATTCCTCTCAATATTAAAGAGTTTAGTAGTTCTAAATTTAAAACTTATATAAAAAATATACTAGTTCAGAGAGCGTACTACAGTATTCAGGAATATATGGACGATAAAGACCCATGGAGGGTTGTCGCGTAAAAACCACAGGACAGTTCTTTGGCATATTAAGATATATTATGTATAAGTTAGATATAAGTTACATATTATGTAATATTGACATGATTTTAAAAGAGCAACTATGGAGTTTCTTGCCGATTCTTCTCCATAGATACTGCTTTCCGAATCGGTGGTAAATGTTAAAAATACTTATGTAATGACGATTCGAAAGTGCTACTAAATAGTAGTCTAATTGAATAAATGAATGTTTGAGTTTGAGTTTGAGTTTGAGAGACCTTAGATCTTTAAGTAATTACTAAATGATCTAAGGCAGAGACCGATCACCACCGCTCAAGATTTTTGAAATGCTTTGAAAAGATGTGATCGGCCTTTTGAAATCGAACTTGTTTGTATTATGTCCATGACAATATTCATTATTTTTCAATAGGAATAGCTTCCTGGATTATTAAATTAACATTATAACGAACAAATTCTTGTTCTATCTATTTAGCCAAAACTCTAATTGGTTGAGATGTTCTCAGGTCGGTATAGTGGGCAGAACTGGAGCTGGTAAATCGTCGCTTATATATGCTTTGTTCAGACTCACAACCATTGAAGGGAAAATCAAAATTGATGGCTTAGATACTAACGGCATTGCGAAAAATGTGAGTTATAATCTATAATCTTAATTGAATTTGACATTATATTATTATTATACAATAGATTTTTTGACGAATATTATTTGTTTTTATTATGATTTCAGGTATTACGTTCTAAAATTTCAATTATTCCACAAGTTCCCGTATTGTTCTCGGCAACTTTAAGGTACAATTTGGATCCGTTTGATTCATACAGTGATGAAGACATCTGGAGAGCGCTGGAACAAGTAGGTTTTATTTATAATGACTAAAGAAATGCATTCAAATATTCATTTTAAGCAAAAATTTTACTCCTGAAGAGAAAAGAGCAAATCGCTTGATAACTTGATTGTGAGATAGTATGAATAGTAATAATCTTTATCATTACAGGTGGAATTAAAAGACTCTATACCAGCTTTGGATTACAAAGTAACAGAGGGTGGATCTAATTTCTCGGTCGGTCAACGACAGCTGCTCTGCTTGGCGAGAGCCATCTTGCGATCCAATAAGATCCTTGTTATGGATGAAGCGACGGCTAATGTCGATCCACAGTACGTTACAATATTAATATATTACTTTTAAAAATATCAGTATAATAAATCATGAAATATGATGTAGAAAGAATTAAATAACATAACCTTGTCCTTGTTTTTATGTTCCAATATTTCATATTTGAAAGTTATATATGAGATGACTTTAATGTTTCTATTTCCAGAACGGATGACCTGATCCAGAAAACAATTAGAGGAATCTTTTCCTCGTGCACTGTGCTAACAATTGCTCATCGTCTGAACACTATCATGGATTCAGACCGAGTAGTGGTCATGGACAAGGGGCAGGTCGCGGAGTTTGACCATCCGTACATACTGCTCTCTAATCCGAACAGTCTGTTCAGCTTTATGGTCAACGAGACTGGAGAAAACATGAGCAGAGTCCTATTCGAAGTTGCCAAAGCTAAATACTTTAATAGAGATGTTGATGTCATACCTCGCTCTGGTGAAGCTAAGAAAGACATGTAGTCATCGGAGTGGTGTATCTGTTCACCAAACGTGTATTTGTTGTAAGCCGATGTCGATGAATGGATGATATGAAAAAATGTACTTATTTTATACTTAACTCTTACTTTTGTAGTAAAATTTTTATACTTAGGAAAATAAATATAAATAATCTAAACAGCTTTGTTTTATTGTGAATAATAAAAAAATAATATATACCTTGGTTATTCCCACATTTAATTCCAAATACATATTAAAAATTAATCGAAATCAATTTATTCGATACTTTAAGTAGAAAGAATATTTAAATTGTTAGTGGTATGATGAACGAACATGTTTCATACTTGTTTCATATTGATTCAAAATGAAGCAGTTTAATTTAACACACAGGTGACGGTATGAAACATAATATGATTTATGAAGTTTGTTGGCTTTGGTCCCGAGATCTACTTTCATGCAAATCTGAAATCATGTACATAATATATTGATTACAACAACTACGACACAACGATATCCAAACATATTACATAAAGATATAAGCTTCTTGCATTAAGATAACTGTGAAAAAAAAATATGTTCAGTCAATAATTCTGACACTTATCTTTAACTCGTTTTTACAACATTTTCAATTATATGTAAATTAATCAAAGAAATAAATACGAGCAGTAAGAAATAATTGACAAATCTTCAAGATTCAAGCCATAATATAATGGCATTTTTTTGCAAACAATATTCTGTTCTAGACCAATCAGTATAATGTTATCCTTAGATTACAAAATAAAGTAATGTTATCCATGTTAATACTTAATATGTTATGATAAAGGATTTTAATATTTAGAACTAAAGTCGAGACTAGACAAAAAAGTGTAATATTGTATAAAGGTGGTATAAAGCCTTAGGTACTACGTTCATTAAATCCTCTATGTCACAATACTCCTTCAATAGGTTTGACGCGTCATATCTTCGATAATGAATCTATCATAGTGAATCTTTGTATCAAGTTCATTATTATCATAAAATGATGATAATCTAAAAAAATTAAAAAAATAATAACTCCCGAGCTTGTGACGATTTCAGTATATTTCATAAGCACAATGAAAAACTATAAATTATATTATATATTCGTCTGCAAGAGTCGCCTTTCATAAATAAGCTTCTTCTGATAAAAACACAATTACTATGGGTTGCTGTTCAAGCGACGTAAGCTGCTGTGTTGAAAAATCACAATCTGTGTATACAAATCCACATGTTTTATATATTTCTGGTGCATTAGTACTAGTGATAGCATATCTATTGTGGCAGATTTATTGCTGCGAAATGTACCGAAGATGTTAAAAAGAATAATCACGGAATAGAAAACCAGAAAATACCAGAGGTGCTTCTATTTCATTGTAATCAAAATAAATAGTATACTTACATACATTTTATGTAACATTTTTAAATATCCAATAAATTAATGAAACAAGTTTAATTTATTTCTCGGGGTCAATTACCTCATCATAGATATGAATGAAAAATGCTTTGAATAAATATCCTGCCTGAACGAAAATATTCAGAGAAATATAATTATAGTTTTAATGAAAACGTTGAAATATATAATTAAATTATCGTACAAAATTACTATTAGAAGACAGTAGGTATATTCAATACATTAAAAATTATTATCTTGCATTCATTTCATTGTGATCTGCGATAGAATACTATTGAATATGTATCCTACAGCCATTAATATTGTTTTAATCGGCTCAGTATGTAACAGAACATACATACACAACACAATAAGAAAGAGGGATTTGATGGTTTACACTATTGTTTACACCAACTTTTAACCATAGTCCTCAAGTTGATAGATTCCTTAGACCGTTTTTGTTCAACACAATATACTGATAGCATACCTATAATGTCGATAGCATATATACCTACACCGATTAGAGAAGTGATATCGTGGATAAGGGGAGGATCAATTAAAAATTCCACTAATTGATTTGTCTGTTCTGTTATACGTATAGATATGTCTGAAATCTTCTTTCGATTTGAATTCGATAACTCTAGTGTTTAATTAATGAAACGCACTGCAGTAGTTTATTTTAGTTCAGTGATATTTTTTATCACTGCTATGAAACAATTGTGGAAACAATAGATTTAAATGAGCCTGTATAAAGAACTCTTTCCTGCCAAAAACACAATTCTAGTCAAACACTAATACGTCATCAAACTATCATATGCCATTCAAAGTCATAATAACTCAATTAAACCACATATTTTAATATCATAATTCTTATAAAAATGTTACCGAAATTATAATTTCCACGATATAATATTTTAAATAATCACGATGACTCTATTGATCTTTCGAAATTGCTTGGTTTGACGTAAAAATGAGTTGTTGCGAAAATTGTAGTGATGAAAATATAGAGGTTTTCTACACTGATAGGAAAGTTAAAGGGTTATTCTTGAGCCTAGTTCTGATTATCTTATTTCTAACCTATCGGCTGTACCGTTGCCATCATCCCCGCAGGAGTCTTTTATGCAGTTTTTAAATAAAAAGGTATGTAATTTTTCCTTCGTCAAAAGTACTTGTATTAGCAATTAGAGAAATTTAATGCCTACACTTATTTGTAATCTAGTTTTGGAAAACATTGGTTTTTAAATAAATTAAAGCAAAGTTAAGAAAAGGCACAGGTTAAATATTTGAAACAATGTCCCCGAATTTTATTGTTTAGAGTTGTAAAATAGGTAGAGGGTAGTGACTTTTCATAACAAACTGCTTTTCTTTTCCAACTAAAATGCGTAGTTTTTGTGAAAATCGAAAATGAAAATAATGTTTTTAAGGTTATTTTTGTACTAAAAACGACACTTTTATACCATTGTCGTATCAAAACTTCTAATAATCTCGCACACAGGCAATATTTTTAAATAGATTGCCGGATTATTAATTTATATATATAACAATTTCTAAAATTATATTAACTACCTGAAAAGGTATATAGCCAAAAATTTAAGTTTGTATTTACCACGTATTTACGACTGACGACATGCCATAGATAATAAATTTTATATGACGCGTTCACGATTGTAAATATTAAACATAATTAGAAATTGATTTTTAAAATGAATTTGTCAAAAATAATTTTAACTTAGAAAGAATTTGATAATAAAAATAATTTTACGATACATAAATAAAATACAAACAAGTTGTTTAAACCTAAGTAGTTTTTTTTTGTTTGAGTGGGAATCGCCCTAAAGTCGCTTCTGGCACTCGCCGGCCGCTGCCGCGGCACGCTCGCTTCGCTCGCTCGGCTCGTGCGGCAGTTCAAGAGTTAACCTAACACGCTCGTCGCTTCGCTCCTCGCTACCTATTTGAATACTATAAAAAGTAAAAGTTAATCGTTTTTAAAAACTGAAGCAAAGTGAGATATAAAAATAACATTAAAATGTATCATTTATACTCTATCATAAGCACATATGTCTGTGATCATAAGCTAGTATATTTGTATTGCTAATCTGTGATTTGCGTCATATTAACTAATCTGTGGCTTGTTGTAAATACAAATTATTGGAACGATTTTTGGCTATAATAAATTGTTAAAATAATATTTTAACAAAAAAAATTGTAATATGTAAATAAAGTAATAGGTACATGAATATATTTAAAAATAATGCGTGTGAGTGGGATATTTAGACATTTTGATACTATAATGGCTTAGGATTTTACTTAAAGTTGCGTTTTTAGTACAAAAATAACCTTGAAAAATATCATTTTCAATTTCGATTTTCACAAAAACTACGCATTTTAGTTGGAAAAGAAAAGCAGTTTGTTAAGAAAATCCACTACCAGCTATCGACTAAACAGCAAAAAATAATGAAATTCGGGGACATCGAATCAAATATGCAGCCAAGGCACAGAAGAAAGACTCTACACTCTAAGAAAACTTAGTAGGTAGTAAGAAATTTAACGACGTAATCATTTTAGCTCAATATACAATTCCCTTAAATTCTTGATTTGTCTATAGGATCTATGCTGAAATTAGGCTAAGATTGAAAATTGAAAATTATTATCAGCTGTCCTTTAACAAATATTTCATATTTTACGGATAATGTGGTGTAGAAAATACTAGTATAAGACTATTTGTGTCGATTTGAAGAATGAAATAACAAATTTACTTTTCTAAGATCTTTGAATGCAGTTCTTTTCCTTTTTAAAAATAAAGGAATTTTATTTTCAGCAAAATTTTGTTATTTCCAGTATTCGTTTTTTTTTTGAAAGTACTTACTTTCACGCCAGGGCCCTTTTATTAATTATGTTTGTCATGGGCTATATTTTATTTTATTTTTATATCCCAGGTCAGTCCGGACGGAGCCGGGATGAGAGGCCATGTATACATCAAAAAGAGAAAAATGAAAACCGACAGAAAGCTAATTAACTCACTTGGATTACTGCCCTTATAGTTTACAACAGACCATCATCGTCAGGGTATAGAAATGAAACACAATTTAAAAAATAAATTAATTTAATAAATCATTGTGCTGTTATTGTCATTATAACAAAAAAGTCTTCAATTCATTACTATAATCTATTGCTCATCCACAAGCTTGTACTTATAACTGATTTAATTGAATTAAATTTAAATCTTTTTATAATAAATATTTTTAATATTTACTTTAACAGAGCATTATTACTTTAAAAAAATCTTTATTAAAAGTTTAAAATGATACAGATAAAATAATATTATGAAAAATTTAATGAAACACAATACAATTTATTTTATTCCAGTATCTAGATATATTTTAATATTAACATTTTTGTTTATCAATTAAGTATAAGCTCGTGGACGACTTAACTTACACTAACATTAATTAATACATTCGATACTAATTGTTCCCGTTAAGGTCTTCCAGTACGGGCACAGAAATCACAGTATTGCCATGTAACGGTGCGTTCTTATATATACAGTATTATCTATGGTGTACATCAAACGAGCGACCATTCTAACTCCACTATGTCTAATTGTTTTAGTGAAAACAGGCGTAGAGCATTCTTTCAATGTTCTTAGTACGTTCGAAAATATTCTATGCAGTTCTAATACGTACTTACGTTTCTTTCTATATGTAATAACATCTATATTAGAAGCTATCTCAACCATGTAACAAATTTCTGTGTATCTATAGATACTAATTACTAATATTATAAAGAGGAAAGGTTTGTAATTATGTATGTATGTATGGTTTTCACCGATTTCAAAAATTCTTTCACCATTAGAAAGCTGCATCTTCACTGAGCAACATAGGCTAGGTTTTATCCAGGAAATCCCACGGGAACGGGAACTATGCGGGCTTTTCTTTGAAAACGCGGGCGAAGCCGCAGGCGGAAAGCTAGTGTAGAATAAAGAGTATTCATTTATTACTTCAACAACTCTGAATAATTTCGTTTACACTAAAAGAAGATAGAATGTTCTTGCTCTAACTATAATTATTCCATTTGATGTAAATGCACTGTGAGGTGTAGCGACAATCATCTTGCGTTTTCGTTTGGATTTTTTTCGAAGTACGACGCTTTAGCGATTTCGAACAACGCTCCGCTGCTTTTATCACCGGTTTCCTTCACCATGCTTGTGAAATGGCTGTTAGGGTTGGATAGGAGGATGTAAGGGTGATCAAATTCGGCCACTTCACCAGAGCTCATCACCAGCACTCGGTCGGAGTCCATGATGGTGTTGAGACGGTGGGCAATAGTTAGCACGGTGCAAGAGGCGAATTGCTTGCGAATTGTTTGTTGGATGAAGTTATCCGTCCTGGAGGATAGAAAATTTTAATTTGTTAAAATTTTTTGGAATATACGCAATTATAATGTTTTATGGGGTTTTTATTTGTCTATTTATAATAACAATGGCTAAAATTTAAGGTTGTAAGATGCCAGAAATTAATTGTACAAATAAAGTCATTTCTATTTTTAGCACATCTCATAAGTCATAAAATGGGCTAAATGCATAGGTTTAAGTTTTATCCTCAAAAAATCACATAAACTATAAAACCTTAACCTACTTTCTGCAAAATCACATAAGATTTTTTTTTAATTTTATACTTACAGACAATATATTCTAATTGAGATGCAAAAACAAACACACATAATATACAAAGATAATCCAACTCACTGAGGATCAACATTAGCAGTGGCCTCATCCATGATGAGCAGTTTGTTAGACCTGAGCACAGCTCGCGCTAAACACATGAGCTGTCTCTGACCCACAGAGAAGTTCGCTCCACCTTCTGTTACCTTGAAGTCTAATGATGGAACACTTGATTTCATGTCCACCTGTTAACGAATCTTGTATTAATTTACCCTTATATTATAAGAAAGATTTTTATTTTTGTATGTAATGTTCTGTTCTGTTACTGTTCTGTGTTGGCTATCCCCCTTTTATTTTTAATTTTTGCCTTTGTATAAATTTTCTTTTTGTTTTAACCTTTATCTAGAACACAATGTATTACGGGAAGGGACTGGCTCTCTTAACACAGGCTCTGCCTAGCAAGAGAGCCAGAGCCTCATAATCAATATTGTATATTTTAAAGGTGAAATAAAGATTTATTTTTTTATTATTTATTTATAATGAATGGACTAGAAAAGTGCTCTAACGACTTGAAAGAAACATTTATTTGTCTTCACGAGAGAGAACAAACATAAATCAAACATTCTAACATGAAAAAACTATTTTCTTTTTTTATATACAATTATGATAAAACAATACAATCGAATTTGAAATATTCTTTTAAAATTAAATAAATAAATATAAATATTTCAGGGCAATTTTCACACACGACACGATCCATACTTTCGCTTGGGATATCGAAACCAGATGGCTGATAAACATACATATAATTTTAAATAAATATTTATATATAGATAATTAACACCCTGATACAGAGCAAACATCTATGTTCATCACACAAATATTTGCCGGATGGGAATCGAACCCACGACCTCTGGCTTGGAAAGCAGGGTCACTACCAACCAAGCCAACCGGTCTGTCAAATAATATGAATAATAATCAGTATTAATTACACGAATATGGCCTAAGATATTTTAATCAACACTTTATAACAAAGATTTGTAGTTTTGTATGATAATAATAAACTTACAAAATGCTCTACCGATTTGGAAGAAACATTTATTATACGAGACAGAACAATCATAAACAAAGAACAGAAAATAAAATTTTTATTATATTGTTTTATAATTAAAACAATATAATTAATAAAAATTTGAAAATTCTTGTAAAATAAGAAAACAGTAATTTTATTTGTAAAGTATGTGCGCTGTACGTGATATATGAATATTTTAAATGGAGATGCTTCATTTTATTGTAATTTACTTAATTGCTTTGTTATTTCTGTTACTTTTACATAGGTGTTTATTAAAACGCTAGCACGGTTTAATTTAAGTTTTTTAAATTACATACTATTTTCGACAAAATGCTTTAGTATAATTAATAACTTGCCTGTTCAAGAGCTCTCCATATATCATTATCACTATAAATATTGAAGGGATCCAAATTGTATCGGATCGTAGCTGAGAACAGCACTGGTTCTTGAGGAATTATCGAAATTTTCGACCGAAGATTCTGAAATACATTTATTTGTTATAAAAGTTAGAGACGATGTATTCGAAAGTTTTTTGAAGTGATACTTCTTTAGGCGCGTTAAGAGTAAAATTTCAAGGTCCCGCGCCATACCGTCACGCCATGGAGTAAAACGACAATTTTGGTATCTTTGAATCTTGGTAAAGAAGTTTCACTTCCAACACGTGTGCTCGGCACACACACATTTTTTATTCATAATCATTGGAATTAACTAGAATTAGATCTAATCAGAAAAATCAAAATTGAAGTACATAATTCAAACTTAGCTTAGATAATAAAAAAAAAATGTGTGTACACACGTAAGAAGTGAAACTTCTTTATGACCTTATTTTATATCTTGTTAAAACGATAATGCTATCCCTACTCCGCTGGAGAAAGCATACGTCGAATCACGCGTGGTAGGGATAAGAAAAAGATGGCGCGTAACGGAAAAATGTCACGCGTAACGAAAAAATGTTACATTAAATTTTTTTCCAACCCCGATAAAAAAGTTTCACTTCAATAAATTGCTTAGTATATAATTGTAACTATATTACTTAATATTATTATTTTATCATATTACCTGTCGTGCCACCAATGAGGTGTCGATATCATCAATGGTAATAATTCCGTCGATGTACGCAAACCTGAAGAGAGCGGATATGAGCGAAGATTTTCCAGCACCTGTTCTTCCAACAATACCGACCTGGACCAAATAAAAATATATATTTTAATATTAACTTGACCCCTATGAAATATTTCCGAAGTTTTAACGGAAGTTACAACTTAAGCGAAATTTAATAAAAATCTTTGGAAAAATACATTTATGTTATAATATAAAGAAGCATGGGTACCAGCTACTACATCCAGTAAAAATCTTAAAATAAATGCTAACAATAGTAAGAACCTTAATGAAATAAGAAAACTTTCATAAACACATCAATAGACAATACATTTTATGTAGTCCTGGTTAATAGGTCAAATTACTGATTTAGAAGGTATTAATTATTTAAACATTGTTACCTTCCATCCACTCTCAATAACAATGTTCAGATTTTTCAAAATCGGTGGCTCGTCGGGAGCATACTTCAAGTTAACATTTTGGAACACAACTCTGCCTTCTGAAGGCCATGTGGGAGATACATCCCTTTCTGTAAAAGAAAATTACTCTCAAAAGACCGCATCTATGTTATATGATCAATTGAGTATTTCAAAATATAAATAAATAATTCAGGACAATTTTCACACACGGCACGATCTGATCCCATACTAAGCTTTACGCTTATGTTATGGAAACCAGATGGCTGATAAACATACATATACATATCATTTTAAATATATACTTTTATAGATAATTAACACAGAGCAAACATCTATGTACATCACACAAATGCCCTTGGTGGGAATTGAACCCACGACCTCTGGTTTCGAAGGCAGCATTGCGGTCGCTACCAACTTAGCCAACCGGTCAGTCAATTAGAAAACCATACGATTTATTTAAAACTACGTAAATGTTTAATAAAAAAAAAGTAATATCTTATTATATTGTTAAACATAATTCAGTTCAAACAATTCATCTAAAACCCCAAATTAACAATCCGAGATGAAGAACAATTTGTTCCAGTATGAAATGCCCTAACTTTCCAGTTTCTTGGTAATTACGGGCTTACTGACTTAAACAGCAGAAGCTTTGAAGTAAAGTAGCACTAGAATCATAATGGCGGTCTGATGTCGCGAATACTATTTTTGGTTACCTTTGTGACTTGTATACGGGCTTGGGGAAGCTGAATGATTTTTGGATACAATTGTAAGAGAACCACAACCACAATATGTTTTTGGATTTATTGAGATTTAGATTATATTATAAAGTACAAAAGTTATTAAGGTTTTCTTTTAAAAAATATTGTTTTTGGCTGAATTTCTGTAATTTGTGTTAGTATGAAGTCGATCTACTTGTATAAATTACAAAAATACACATTCCAATATGGACATACCTAATATAACCTTTAAATACCACACATTACGGGATGACTACTTGACTTTAATATCTAAATCCCTCTAAATCCATACTAATATTATAAAGCTGATGAGTTCGTTTGTTTGAACTCACTAATGTACTCAGGTACTACTGGTCCGATTTGAAAAAATTCTATCGGTGATAGATTATATCGAGCAAGGCTTATCATCACGCTAGGACCAACAGGAGCGGAGACATGCGGGTGAAACCGCGAAGCACAGCTAGTAAATGATAAATGTGGAAAGTGTGTGTTTGTCCATAACGCTCTACGTTTACTAAATAAATTATTTCTATTTTTTAGTATTAGTTACTTACGTCCTTCAAAAAGATTAGGTTCAGTATCTATCCGAGTGTACTCCAAAACTCTCTCCACACTGGTGAGTTGTGCGATGAACTCCACCAACATTCGGGCGCCATGTTGCAACATGGCCGTCAACATGTTACTCTGTGTGACCGCTAGACCCACGCTACCCACTGCTATTATACCACCTGCAAATTATGTATTATGAAAAATATAATATTTACAAGTAACAATTATAGAGAGGCTAGGCTATTGATGAAATGGCTGGTTAACCAGTTGACTAGAAATTAATATTTACAGGTAACAATAACTATTATACCATATGGAAATAATTTAACAGTAAGATATGTATTTTGAAGAATATAATATTTACAAGTAATAATAAAGAGGCTGGGCTATTGATGAAATGGCTGATTTAACCAGTTGAGATGTATCTTTTTGATAACAAACTGAAGATGGCCAAGCTTAGACTATTAATTAAACAGCCGATTTAAGTTTAACCAGTTGGCTACGACGAATATATTTTTAATAAATAAATTTCTATATACCCCCGAATAATAGTATGCTAACATTGGATAAGATGCCTTTAAATGAGGCGAATTTTATTTACTTGAACGAAATGATTTGTGTCTTAAATATTGCACTCACGAAAAAGTTACGTTTTTCTAAGCGGTAAAGACAAATTTTATTTTGCCAAAGCTTTCCACCCACTGCACTTTACATCATAGACGATAACCGCTTTCCAATACAATTTACATCGCCTTAACCACGTAAAGTTTTATTTTTGAGATAAAATGCCTATCTTTCATATCTTTGTGTCTTCATGTTATTACTAGAATTGGTTTACAATTTGTAAATGAAAAACATAACAAACCGAGGGACAAAATTGCGGTTTTGATATTTTATTCTCTTTGATCAAAGATCCAATTTTATGTAATACTAGCTTCCGCCCGCGACTCCGTCCGCGCGGATGTCGGTCTTTGCGTGGATGGTTTATTTCTCCATTTTGAGTAACTCGGACAATGACATCTTATAAATATCTATTGGACCCAAATACGGCTAGGTCTATAATAATACGCAACGTGTGTTCGCGGTACCTACTACAGAACAACGTCTATGGATAACTGAAAAATTGAGATTAATTTTTTTTCTACGTATTTTTCCAGGATAAAAAGTATCCTATTTTACGCCCAGGATAATAAGGTATAATTATACCAAGTTTCATCGAAATCGAACCGGTAGTTTTCACGTGATGTCTTCACATACAGACAGACAGACAGACAAAAATTTTTTTAATCACATATTTGGGTTTGGTATCGATCCAGTAACACCCCCTGCTAGTTATTTTTTCAATATTTTCAATGTACAGAATTGACCCTTCTACAGATTTATTATATGTATAGATATATCTAATATTTATTAATAGAAGATTCTAAAAATAACTTATTCATACGCTATAAAGGAAAAATACGTCATAATTGGAAATATGTTTTCTTACCAAAATCAAGATACAGGAAGACGAAAATAATAACCGTAAGGTATATTTGGCACATGGCGTCCAAATAAAATCCAAACGTGCAGCCTCCAGCCAAATAACAGTTCCAGGCAGATGTATGGAGATCCTGTTAATATGATTATATATATAAATAATATTGTCCAATTGAGAAATTTATTTTATTATATGTGTTTTTTGCTTAAATTTCTCAGGCTATTTGGATTAAATCTTAATATATATAAATCTCGTGTCACAATGTTTGTCCTCAATGGACTTATAAACCACTTAACCGATTATAATAAAATTCGCACACCATGTGCAGTTCGATCCAACTTGAGAGATAGCATAGTTTAAATCTCAAATCATCTTAGAGAAAGCGGACGAAGCCGCGGGCGGTAAGCTAGTAACTTTATATAAATTATATGATTTTATATAAATTACTACCTTACCGCCCGCGGCTTCGCCCGCTTTGTCTAAAACCGAATAAATTACATACTAAAACCTTCCTCTTGAATCACTCTATCTAATACAAAAAACCGCATCAAAATCCGTTGTGTAGTTTTAAAGATTTAAGCATACAAAGGGACAAAGGGACAGAGAAAGCGACTTTTTTTATACTATGTAGTTTCATTCGATAAATTAATTTAACTATGTTGCTTGTTGTGCGTTATGTGCTTTTCGCTATGACTTCTCGTCTCTTTGGACTGTATGATTAATTTAGATTTTTTGAGGATAATTTTAGCGAAGTCTTTATTTGTTTGAAAAGAAGCTATAATTTTATCCCTCATAGAAACAGGTACCTAAACAATTAACTATCCAATTTTTTTTAATAGGTTTTATAATAATATTTTCCTTAACTTCAAATGGGTAGACATAATTTAACTATTGTAATCACAAACAGGGATCCCTTTGAGGTCTATAGTGACTTTATGATCCAAGGCTGCGCAATTTCGATGCTTATTATTATAATAATTAGAGTAGATATCCTCAAGAGATACTACTAAGTTTTCGTACATCATGTATAGTTACGAAGCTATTATTATAGACTACTTTTTATATAAGGTTCTACAATTATTTTCAAAATTTATTTCGATAACATTTATTTTGTCAATAAATGGTATTTCATACTAATGAAGAAGCAAATAGATAATTATTGTGTTTATTGATTGATAAAACTAAGTAAGACATATGAGATTATGAAATAAAAGTAGACAATGAACATGTTCATAGTCGTTTACTTTGAAGACTTATATTGAACTTGTGGACCGCCCCGGCTTCGCCCGTGGTACATATTTCGCAATAAAAGGTAGCCTATGTCCTTTCTCGGGTATCAAAATATCTCCATACCAAATTTCATGCAAATTGGTTCAGTAGTTTAGGCGTGATTGAGTAACAGACAGACAGACAGAGTTACTTTCGCATTTATAATATAAGTATGGATTATTTTCTGATAAAACGCAGTATTGAGATTTTTTGTGATTTAGGTATTATGAAGACAAAATGACAGTGGTGCCACTTGGGTGCCACGAATGCTTAGCACGAATGTTAAAATTTGTAATTAATAAGTATTTTCCTATCTTAGAAACATCGAAGAAATTAACAAACCTGGTGCCTATCAAAATCATCTATAAGTCTGTTTTGGGCATTAGAAGACCGTATAGTAGCAATCCCACTTAGAGATGACGTCACCATTGAAAATACTGGACTCTTTGCTGAAAAATAAATCATACGTTAGTTTGGTTCTAAATAGGTCATTGTTGAATAAATTATTACAAATTTGTAAAAAAGCAAGTGAAGTAAAAAATAACATTATTGACTAAGTTTCAAATAGGGAAAATTTGCTTTATTATTTTTTTTAGATAAGATGGTATAAAATTATAAAATATACACTGTCAAGCAAAATCTAGATAATATTAAACTGCACTTTACTAACTAATAGCTTCCAGACGTTTCACACCCTGCGCAGTCTTCAAATATAATTTCACGAATATGAAGAACAGAACGAGCAACACAGCCGAAGGCACTAACGTCCAGTACAAAGCTACTGCGTTTAATATCAGAATGAATATCAAAGTGCTGTAAATCTGCAACACGTCGAGTAGAGAACGGGGCAATATTTCGTCCAACGCACCCATGTCCTTTGTGAAACGATTTAAAATACGACCTGAAAGAAAATTACATATATGTATGCATTAAAATATAACAAAACTATACTAATATTATAAAGCTGAAGAGTTTGTTTGTTTGTTTGGTTGATATACTAATTTTATAAAGCTGAAGAGTTTGTTGTTTGAACGCGTTAATCTCAGGAACTACTGGTCCGATTTGAAAAATTCTTTCGGTGTTAGATAGCTCATTTATGCAGGAAAGCTATAGGCTATATATCATTACGCTAAGGCCAACAGGAGTGGAGCCACGGGGGTGAAACCGCGCGGAGCAGCTAGTCTATATTAAAATGAATCGCAAAGGGATTGGTAAGCGCATAACTCGAGAACGGCTGAACCGATTTCGTTAATTATTTATTATAATATCCCTTGAAATACGAGGATAGTTCATATGGAGAGAAAACATAAACATTTACCACGGGCGAAGCCGGGGCGGATCGCTAGGTAAGTATAAAAAAAGAAATATATTCCTAACCTTAAGACTTATTTTCATATATTCAATGGATTATGATTATTTCTTTTAATATCGGGAACAAAGCAGATTCCCAGATCAGATTTAGACCAATAGTAGATATTTTAATCAACTTCTCCCTTTTATGACTTTTACGACTCTTAACCTAAAGTAATAAACATGAAAGTTTTGGTTTGAAAAGGCGCGGCAACCGCAATGCGCTGCCAAAAGTATTTAAAACTATTGATAAAAACTATGGAACATGGTTCGCTGCCAGAAATGTCATAATATACTTGTATACGGTCTGTGTATACGGTACTTAGACTAAGCTAAAAACCTTGTTTTAGTTTTGCAAGCTTTCATAATAATATATTTATTGTTCCAGTCCCTTGTCTCTGGGACATATTGATGAAAATTATAAGTTGATTCATTAGTAGGTACTTATTAGATCTAATATTTATGTCATACATATTTTTATGGCGTAGTTGGAAATGCATTGCCCGCTTTTAAGGGGTAAGGAAAGGACGACAGGAATAAAGGAATGCACTAGGAAAGGTAAGGTAAAGGTCTCAATAATTCGTGTATAATATGTACTAAATATATAAATCTTAAAATTACCTGAAGAACTGGTGTCAAAGAAGCGCATAACACCCTTAATCATAGTAGAGAACATGAAATCGTGGAGTGTTCTAGAAGCGTTAGCGCAAAGCGCCGCGAAGGGAATCACTCGAATGTTCGCTAGGAAGATACACGCTATCACTATACCGCCTTGTATTATGAGATATTGGCCCGTTGTGAACGGACCCACTTGCACGTTTAGACCGGGATCTAAAAGAAGTAAATAAATAAAAATAAATTCATATTACAAGAATAATTAATATATTAAAATAAGAATATATTTCAATAATATTAAATTCATACATTTTCGATTATTTTAAATCGACTTCGACTTTTTTTTCCTTTTTGGCTTTGTTACCTACTTCAGAACTTTTGACTGGGTAAACCGATTTTGATAATTCTCTTTAATTAATGATCTAAGGTTCTGATAATAATTTGACAAATTATTTACATGCAGGACGCACAAATTATTTTCTTTTTAAAAGCAAAAAAATATTAGTTATTTATATAAATTAAATATGTTGTGCAATCCAAAAACATGTGCAATGAAAATTGTATCATGATTTATTATTGGCATTGTAATTGTAAGATAAGATTATTTATTCATTGATAAATAATTGTAAAATGTTTAGTTAGATGGATAATTATTACGATTAGGATTATTTTTTATTAAACTTTACCTATTTCCTCTCCTTGCATCTCTTCTTCGTAATTAGCCATTTGATTTGACCTGTAAAAATATTATTACTGAAAAATATAAAAAAACGATAAAAAATATATACCTATAAAAATATAAATTTTCTCTACACATAATTATAAAAATTTCTAATAAATATTTTATTTAGCCTAAAACTATAATAAACTGACAAAAAACGGGTTTCAAAAAAATATCTATTGCGGTTTTGTGCGCAACACCTATTTGTGAACCATTTTTTTCACAATCCCTAACCAAAAAAAAATCAGGGTAAAACACAGATCCAGCTTAGTACATATTACATTTAGATAGAGCACTCATTCAACATTCCTATATAAAAATTACGTACCAAAAACTGAGCCAATAATCAAAACCAGCAGCAACAGTAGTGGCCAGCATAATGAGCGACATAGTAAAGAGAATAAAGCAGATGCTCCCCCCGGCTCTAAAGTACGCGCTAATCACTTCCCATCGCAAGTTACCCGACTGCTTCTCTTCTGCTTGCATCTTCTGCGCTTCGAACTCTTGTAAGTCCATCTCACTGTCATTACTGGATACGCTTCTTAGAAGTACCTTTTCGTTTTCGTCTCCTTTCTATATTGTAATAAAAAGTGAGCGTGTGTGCCGTACACGTGTCAAAAGTGAAACTTCTTTGGCAAGATTCAAAGATACTGAAATCGCCGCACTCGTTGACGTGATGGTATTATCATGACGCGACCTCGAAATTTTACTCTCAACGCGCCTAAAGATGTTTCACTTAAAGAATTTAAAACCTCGTTTTATGTAGGTTGAAAAAGTAATTTTGATTAGAATTGAAGCCTGCGGTGTTATTCCGCTATCAATAGATTCTAAATACGTACCTAATAATAATTCATAGTTGAAAAAATTTGAAAAAATTATTTATTAATTACAAGAAATGTTACATAATATAGTTACATGTGCTGCATTGAACCCCACACTAGGATCCCCTGTGTTGTGGGGCTCAATCTCTTTCGCCGTATTAGGTACATAAAAAATATTTCAAAGTTTAATTGCCATTTAAATATTAAGTGTGCATATGTGCGTGTGTGTATGCGTGCGTGTATATGAGTGTGTGTGTAGTTTAAAGTAATTGTCCAATTTATCTTTAATTTTATAATCATTATTAGCAGAAACATAAAAAATATGTAAAAACTGATGGATTCAATGTTAGAAAGAACAAATCTGTTTTCATTGTAAGAAAATTAACTTACATTTGCAGTTGCGGATTCATCAGTCTTAGTTTCTTGTAAATTAGTTAACATCATAGCGAACTCCTTTCCAGAGGTTGCAAGCTCATCGAACGTTCCCATATTCTCGATCCCACCCTGCAGTTAAAAATAATCTTCAACGACCGTGCTATTAAAATAATTACTAAGAGACAATATACCTAGTAATTAAATGCATCGAATGTAATGAGTTTTATTTGTACACGCGATATTCTTTCAGAGCCCCGCGGCTTCGCTGACGGACTTATCCAATATACATAGCATTTCATACAAATTTTACCCGCCGCGGCCGCGCCATATCGAATAAAATTCGTATTAAATCCGAAGTACATATTTCTATAATTGCGTCGAAGTGAATAAAATAAATTAAATTTTCTGATATATTCTACCACCCACTTTTACCACCCTCGTTTTAATACAGTGTGGAAATTTTCGATGGGCCCTGGAGGGAAAGTACTTCAAATACTGGAGATAGGAAATATTGCTGAAAGGAAACATTCTTTTATTTTCAAAAATAAATACAACTACATTTAAATATTTTCGAAAATTCATTTATTTCTTGCTTCGACCGAGACTCGAACTAACTAGGGCCTCTCTGACTTCCCTCCAGGGCCCATTGAAAATTTCCACACTGTATAATAACTTTTCGTGATACACACTGTATATTAAGTTTCCTGTTAACATCAAAGAGTTTCAAGAATTCCATGTTTTTTATATTTTTTCCTATTATATTTTATAAAAAATCTATATTCAATCAACTGAGATAGAGTGCAATCTATTCCGGATCGGTTGGAACGATAATTGAGCTTACGTAATGACGAGGTTGTTACGTGTAATAACCGAGCGTTTAAAAAGCTTTTCGTTGTTCCAAGTAGAGCCGTTTACAATAAAACTTTTGTGATACACGAAAAAGTGTCAATAGCAGTAGATTGTTCTGACCTTGCATGCAGATTAATTTTCAAACCAAAACAAACCTCCAAACAATCGATAGACAATGAAGATAACATTCTATAATAAAAATAGTGATCGAAAATAAGGCGTCAATACATGATAAAAATGATTAAAAATTACAAATAAATGAACTGAAGTGATAATACTAGTTTGTGCAATGATAGTACAATAACAGACTGCACTGTTCGTCCAACAATTACGTGGTTGCCCGCTGCGGTTTTCATGTATCTCTTTTCAAATATATTCATATTATTGTAATTGAGCATTGCATCATCTGTACTATTACAGTACCTTTTCTAATACAGATGTCAAAAATGCATACAAACTTAGGTATCTAATATTTGTGAATTAATTGTTTTATATTCTCCTAGCTTTCGCCCGCAGCTTAGTCCGCGTAGTCATAGGAAAACCGTATAAGTTCTGTTCCCGTGGAATTTTCGAAATAAAAACTAGATATCATATGTCTTAATCCAAGTTAATCTCTATGTGCGTGCCAAATTTCATGAAAATCGGTTCAGCAGATTTTGTGTGTAGGAGTAACAAACAAACAAACATACAAACTTTCGCATTTATAATATTAGAAGGATAAAAACGATAAATATAAATGGAATGATCTACATTTTCGATTATAACTAGTCACTACGTATGTGCCTATAGTAGTCGCCGATTGTCGCCAGCCGTTATATCTGACATCTGCTCGTATTAAAACAGCCTGGCCTACATAGATATTTAGGGTACATTTTGATAGATGATTGTAGTTCAGAATTGTGACACAAACCTCATTCAGCACGATTATGTAATCAGCAGCTTTAAGGAAGTGAACTTGATGGGTCACCAAGATCCTTGTCCGCCCTTGCAGGTAGTCATTGATGCATCCCTCGAACAATTGTCTACCAACATTTGCGTCCACCGCTGATAATGGATCGTCTAACAAGTATATATCAGCCTAAAAAAAACAAAAAATATAACTAGTTACACACTAAAAAGATAGACAGACTAACTGCAAATAAATTAATTAAAATATTCCACGAGGCAAGTAATTAGTTGTCTAACGAGTTTCAGTTATTCAGGCGGACGATAAGCTATACATTATTATGTATAAAGCGCGTCGAATCGGAGATTGGTTTGGAGCAAATATTTTTCATAACCGCGTTACGTAAACGGGAAAATAGATGAAAACGCTCAAGGGGAACTAAATTGGATACGTTTGTTTTTACGAATAAAAAAAATGAATTACTTCTCTATAGACGGCGCGTGCCAAATTGATTCTGGCCCGTTGTCCCCCCGAGAGCGACACCCCGCGCTCGCCCACCAGCGTCTGGTCGCCGAACGGGAACTGCTTGAAGTCCTTCTCTAGAGCACACTTCCTGCATACCTTCAAGTAATGTATTGTAATGAACATCAAGGACCGATTTGTGGTTGCAGCTTGCTTATGTAATATTATGATGTTTTAGATAGTATACTACGGATGTATTTAGGATACAAAGATGTTATATTTATAATACGAGTGTATGAAAATAATAATGGAAACATATTTTTAAGCAGTGCATACAGAAGATACATAAATTTCAATGTTACAACATGCAGCCAATGAAGGTATCTGTCTCAACAAGAATTTTATCAAAATAAGACAAATGGAATATGGCATCCAAAATTAATGTTGAAATGGGAAATGTCTGCAGCTCGGGATATATGATGCACTGTGAAGAAATAACGTCATTACAAAATAAAGCTAGTTTCTGTGATACGCGTAGTGAACGCTAAAACGTGGCCCTATTGTCTGAGCACAATACGTACCCTCTTATATTTTTCCGGCTCGTAGGGCAAACCGAAGAGAATATTTTCTCTCACAGTACTCGGGAACAACCACGCCTCTTGGCAAGCGTACGATATATTCCCGAACACTGAAACCGTGCCAGTGGCTGCCGGCAATTCCTTTAGTAGCAGTTGCAAAATAGACGACTGTAAAAAAGTTTAAAGGTCAGCCCTCTAATCGATACATAAAAAATGTAGGTTGTACTTCGAAATGTCGGTAACTCAATTGCTTTCTGTAACTACGTGCTTATTACAGAACTAATGTAACCCTCGAGTTTTATCTTATCTTTACATAAATAACTCGATGAAAATTTATACACAAACAAGTAGACTTTGTTTGTTTCATGTTCTTGTTATGAAACGTGGGTTTATTCTCATTATATAATATAAGCTATGAATAATGTATACATATGTATTATGTATGTATGTTCAATGTTCATCTGTTGTAAGTATGGCTAGAGGCGTCTTGATCGTCCCTGGTTACGTCACACTTAAAATATTGGACCTTGAGAGCCTTCTGGGTCGTTCTTGATTTTTTATTTTATTTATTGGTGCCCAATAAATAAAATAAAAAATCAACATCAATTACTAATTTTCTTTTTATCTATAAACTTTATTTAATTTTAAAGCCTTTAAAACCTTTGTAACTAATTCTAGAGTTCATAAACATTAAATCATTACCATTTTTATTTAATTCATGCATCAAATGTAGAAATGGGAATACCTAGCTCACAAATTGAAGCTCGCACTCCAGTAAACTTTTCATTTCAACTTACGTAACATCATCTGAATATTGCACACTGATATGATAAAATATTGGATCGCTATGTAAATCGTTATTGGAAATTATAATACGCAATTTCATTTTATTTTAATCATTGCGGGATTATATTCATTATAATTTTGTTTATTAACTTTATTCAATGTTATATTTATTCAAAGCATATCAAGTTTATCATTTATTAATAGACTACATACACACTTCAGGCTCTATATATTATGTTTTTTTAGATAACAGTGGAATTCATTCCAAATGTAGATACATATAATTGACAAATCGAATCTCTCACAAATTATATAGTAGATACATTACTATTTAATTTAGTAGGTAATATTATTAGCAAAAAATAATATAAATAGTAAATTACTTTTCCAGAACCAACGGCTCCAATAATAGCACACAGTTTCCCTTTTCTTATTCTGAACGAGATATTTTTAAGGGCCAAGAAGTTGGGGTCTCCAGTCCAACTGGCCGATACATCGCGGACTTCAACAATAGAGTCTCCTCCTGGGTGGGAAATACTTCTACGTAACCTTCTGTGTGGGGCGTAACCTGATATAAATAGAAAAATAAAAATAATTACAAAAGCTTATTTAGCTCTTAGATAAACAGATTGCTGAAAGACAAGCATACTTCGGCATTCCTTCGGCCATTTAAGATCGGGGTGCATTCCTCATTATGACGGAAGCTTGCTTGGCTTTCTCATTAACCAAAATAAGCAGCATAATGTGAACATTCCTTACTCACCATTAGTGAATGGCATTTCTGACTTGGGCATGTAAGAAATAGGCCGCACCTCCACGGATTTTGGTTGTTTAAAACTACTGTTCACTTTGCGGAATATGTTGGATATTGGCGCCAAAGATCCCGAACTTAAGTCTGGTCGATCCTCTGTAAATAAAGCATAGTCTTGGCAAGGAATTCATACTTTATGGCGACTTGTCCTGCATATCGTAATAAAAGATTAAAAAGAAAACATTATTCTTTCATGCGTCATAAATATTACGAAATAACATACCTACAGTATAACACGAGCAATTACATTCCTATGTATCTGATTAGATATGTATAGATGACGTGCGTCTTACCCAATTAAAGTAGCTACTCATTATTTTACAAATAAGAAATAAAAGTTTTAATACAAATTTTATGTCTATTTGAAATACATATAGAAAGTTCCACGTCGCTTTTGGGCAGCCTTCACACCAAGGCCGTAAATTTAATTATTTTTCACGAAGACCTAATTATTTCCCTGGTCTCATTGATAATAGTATTTACGAGTCCAAACTAGGTTAAGATAAACGTGAATAGATAATGGTTTCATTTATCATAATATACCTAATCCATTTTACAAGAATTTTATTGATCTGCTCCGCGCGGTTTCACCCCCGTGGCTTCACTCCTCTTGGTCGTAGCGAGATGTTATTTGAGCCTATAACCTTCTTCGATAAATGGGCTATCTAACACTGAAAGAATTTTACAAATCGGACCAGTAGTTCACGAGATTAGCGCGTTCAAACAAACAAACTCTTCAGTTTTATAATTTTAGTATAGAATATATACATTAAAGTTTTTAAATTGCCCTATTGTTTTGATAGGTTATCTACAGATCAGAAAATAACTGAAAGGGTAACAAAAATAAAGGAAACAATGTCGGTATTTTGTTTTTAAAATTTGCTAAGATTTGATAACGAATTAACGATCGTACCTACTACAAAAATTTTAATAAATTAATACTCATTAAATAATAATAAATCATTTTCGGTTTTTGTATTGCGTATTATATTATAAACATTAATATAAATAGTATTCAATACATTCATGAATGTAGGCTTTGTCATATGAATATGACAAAGCCTACGACGGTCGAGCCGCTCTATGGTTGGGAATAACTCTTTAATTTATTCCATTACTTAGCTAAATGAACCGGTTCCAGGCACATCGCAAGTATTCTAAATGTAAGTTCGTAAATTCACGAAATCCTAATTGCATAATTGTCGTTACATTATCTTCATTCAATATAATGTATCCCTTTTTTTTTTTTTTTTTTTTGTTAACGGGGAGGAAATCTTCTAAAGATACTCTCTTTTGGGGAAAAAGAGAGCATGTGGGATTCTTACCCACTAAAACCTCCTCGATGGCCAAACCCAAAGCATGGTAGCGGGGACTCCGGGATCTCTCGTAGAACGCACCAGAGCTCCCGCAGCTATATGCCAGACTATGTGGCTTCCCTGCCTCATTATCAACTACCCAGAGTGGGTAGGACAGTCACAGGACCGGGAAGATGTTATAGGCGGCTCAATACCCCCTTGAACCGCCCTCGGTCCTAAACTACCAGTGTAGTTAAGTGTATAGCGCAAAATCGGAGAAGGAAAGCACCTTTTCCGGTTATTCAATCCAAACTTATCAACGATAGTGGTCGTGATATATCACCTGGAACGTCGTCCAGCATTAGCTCGTTCTCTAGCTCTCTCCGCTGACTCTTTTTGAAGCATAATGCATTCACAGAAATTTTGAACGCTTTGCCATGCAGATCTACTGCTTAGCATAGCATTAATTACTGCTGACAAAGATAGATCAGATCCAATTTCTTGGATTAGTACCATTCTTTGCATATCCCAAGCAGGACATACCTCGAGTGTATGTTGAGCCGAGTCACAGATCGCATCGCAATGATGACAATTTTCCTGCGAAGACCGTCCAATTCTATGTAAATATTCACCAAAACATCCATGTCCTGTGAATATTTGGGTCATCCTAAAAGTAATTGTCCCCCAGCGTCTTTTAATCCATAAATGGAAATTCGGTAAGATTGCCGCCACCACCCGCTGTCTAGCGCTTTTTGGCTGTGTAAGGCGGTAGTGCCAGGTCTCTAACGCATCAGCATGAGCCTGTCTTCGAAGATCCGTTATATCAACAGAAATGTTGGAGTCAGATCTAATCTCACAGAAGATTCTTGCGTCCATTAATGCTAGGATATCCAGTGGAGGATATCGAGCAAGAAGCGTAGATGCATCATAAGAGATTGTACGGTAGCCCCTTACTACTCTTATGGAGATTATGCGCTGTACACTATAGACTTTTCGCCTTATACGTTGTAGCAAAAGTCTGTTCGCCCAAACAGGTGCACCGTAGAGGGTCATTGACCTGATAATACCTGCATAGAGGCGACGAACTTCCTCGCTAGGCCCCCCTAAGTTAGGCAGCAACCTTTGCAAGTAGCCTGCAAATCTTTATAATTTTGGGACCAGTCTATTAAAATGTTCCCCGAAGTCCCAGCGCCCGTCTAGAGTGAGACCGAGATATTTGACAAATAGGCCTATATTGACGTTGGCATTACCCACTCTAAGACTTGAACTTGGAGGCTCTATTCTTCTCGGTAACTTATGGAACCACAGCGCCTCAGTTTTATGAGGTGCTATTTTAAGGCCAAGATCTTGAATTTTGTTTACAACCCGTGAAATACCAAGTTCTGCAAAATTAGTGGCTTCTCGGTAACTTTCACCATCAGCAATGAGCAAAGTGTCGTCTGCATAACAAATTACAGAGACGCTTCTCGGCAGATCCACTCGTAACACAGCATCATACGCAAAGTTCCACAACATTGGGCCCAGTACCGACCCTTGAGGAACCCCGCAGCTTGTTCTTCTTCTGTGATTCTGTCCGCCTCTCGTCACGTAGCAGATAAACCGGTCCTGAAGATAAGCGTCAACAATTCTACGTAGATAAGTGGGCACGTTATGGTGTGCAAGGCCGTCCTTTATCGTATCCCAGGGGAGCGAGTTAAAAGCATTTACAATATCTAGGCTTACAGCCAAAGCAACTCTCCCACTGTTAGTTGCGCGTTCTGCGATGCTGCGTACGTGTAAAATTGCATCTACAGTTGAGCGTCGTCTGCGGAAACCAAATTGTTTATCCGAAATATCAGGGCCAGAGCCGCATAAATGTTCATAGAGACGGGCGGCAATTATTCTTTCAAACAATTTACCTACTTCGTCTAACAAACATATAGGGCGGTATGCAGAGGGGGAATCCTCAGGCCTATCAGGTTTTTTAATAAGAACCAATTTAGATTCCTTCCAACTCAATGGAAAAATACCAGCTTTAAGACATTTACTAAAGAAATTCCTTAATCTATGTTTTAGTTCCGGCACCGTTAATGCTAGAGCCCAAGCTCGACCAGGAATTCCATCAGGCCCTGGTACACAATTCCTGGCACTTAGTCGTCTAATCGCCATGTCCATCTCGCTTTCTGTTACATCCAATTCATGAGTCCATGGTACGTCGTTTTGGTCTGGGATAGACATTAAGTTTATTGAATTATGGTTATCTGGAAAAAGAACATCAACTACATTTCTAGTGAACTCAGGACGTAAAGTTTCCGTAAGTGGGGGAACCCAAGGCCTTAGTTTCCCCAGGACCATTTTGTAAGGACGGCCCCATGGATTCTGGTTCAGTCCATCTAGAAGTTCATTCCAAGCTTTTTCCTTAGCTTCTGCAATAGCAGATTGAAGATTCATTGTGGCAGTTCTATAAGAAGCGTACGCTGATGCTAATTCTTCAGCCGTTGCTCGTCTGCGTCTACGTGTCCTTGTATACTGACGCCGGAATCTTAAACAAACTTCGCGCTTCTTCGCTATATCTTCACTCCACCAATACACACTTCGATTGATGATTTTTTTGGCTCTGGGCATTGACATATCACAGATCTTCGTCATAACGTTTTTCCAGTTCATTGCTTCTTCGTCAGGGTTATCATTCTCTTGCCAGTCAGACCAACATAATGTATCCCTAGCCTTCGTAGGACTTGTCTGTGAAATACGACACGTTATTTAAATGACCTTAATAAGTACCTGTAAAATTTTAAAATTTAAATTCATATTACTTTTTATCTAAAAAGTAATTTTGGAAAATTGATGAAAAGAAATGTACATACATTCTTTACTTTTATATACCTACGTTATGATAAATTTGGAGAGATCGTTAACATATTAGTGTAACAAATAAAACTGATGTCCCGGTTTATTATACATACTTATAGTAGAGCCATTTTAATAGGCAACATTTGACAGTTCAACAAAATTCAACAACGTAACCTAGTAACGACGACATAGAATAACATGATATTTCGTTTTGTTAGAACTGCACATTTGCTTAACTTTTTTCAATTACGATTACATATTTATAATAATAAGGACCGATACAAGTAATTTTAAGATTTCATTTTACTGATAAACCATCCTAAACATAATAAACAATTTCTGAATTGAAGAACTGACGTCGCTACAATTTTGTGTCAATAAACCTTTTTTCTTTTTAAATACTAGAGACGTTACTCTAAAAATCGAAATCTGACATCTAGAATCGAATGCATTGATTACTTGTGAATAAAAATCATCATAAATTAATAAATTCGATTGACAAATGTTTCAAATCCGTATCGATTAATACACTTTAATCGATGTTTTTAAGCAGGTTACTTCTCTACGAAGATAAAATTGATAGACGTCAAATGTTGCCTATTAAATTGGCTCGACTATAGCTTATATGGGACGTATTTAAATCAGTTTATAATTGAATTTTTCCGGGTTTTGTAATAAATTATCACACTTCTGTTCCCTTCCAGACCTAGCTTTCCTTTCTTAGCCATTAATTCCTACCCTTTTTTATAACACTAGGTGATTGGAACCAGTTTCTACGCTCATGCGTCAACCATAACAACTGCTAAGAAAGTAATAATTAGATACTTACCCAATATCATGAAGTCTTGTACTCTTCTAAAGGAAACTAAAAGCTCTGCCGTAAATGATAAAATCATAGGCAGTACCATTGTTATGTTAAAGTTGGCCGATGACATGAACTGTTGCAAGGGGTAAATCTAAAACAAAAGAAAATATCCTTAACTAGCTGCTCCGCACGGTTTCACCCCCGTGGCTAAACTAATGTTGGTCGTAACGTGATGATCTATAGCATATAGCCTTCCTCGATAAATGAGCTATCTAACACCGAAAGAATTTTTCAAATCGGACCAGTAGTTTCCGAGATTAGCACGTTCAAACAAACAAACAAACTCTTCAGCTTTATAATGTTAGTATAGATTTAATGTGTCCATCTTTCTAATTCTTTGCGACTTTTGTTTGCTTTTAAAATACGATAAATTTATTCAACTATTTAATTTCTATCATCAATACGCAATGCACTTATCTAAGTATGTATATAAAATTATCTTAAATTATTACAGACAGACAAAAATTTTTTTAATCACATATTTGGGTTTGGTATCGATCCACCTGCTATTATTTTTTCAATATTTTCAATGTACAGAATTGACTCTTCTACAGATTTATTATATGTATAGATAGATATATGGGTAAATATTACCTACTTATATTTATTTTAAACTTATACAGACGATACTCGTTTTCATTATCGTTCGCTAGTAGAAATAAAAAACGTGTTCATGAAATTGTTTGTAAATTAAGCATCATAATACGAAAATGTAAAGTAGGTATATTGGCCATTTAAAATTTATCAAGCTATTTTATTACCTACTGGGTTTTAGCCATAGGTTTTAACAGTTCTTTACTGAATGTCTTTCTTTTTATGATTTTAATTAGGTTTATAGTATTATAAAGTATATAATACTAGGTTTCCGCCCGCGGCTTCGCCCGCGCAGTCAAAGAAAAACCCGCATAGTTCCCGTTCCCGTGGGATTTCCGGGATTGCATCATTTTCCGGGATAAAAAGCCTTAGCCTATGTCCTTTCTCGGGTATCAAAATATCTCCATACCAAATTTCATGAAAATTGGTTCAGTAGCTTAGGCGTGATTAAGTAACAGACAGACAGACAGAGTTACTTTCGCATTTATAATATTAGTACCTATGGATGTTACAATTTTAGATTAGCTATTTTTTCAGTGTCATAACAATTGAAATACACGGTGAGAATATAATTTTATCGTGATATGATGAATTTAGAAGTAAGTATCCAAACATATTTTATGGATTATTATTTATCATGCTGAAAGACAAATACTTAACGATCGATCGTCTAATAGAATTTATAATCAATATAAGTGCAGCTAAAATATATATTTCTGAATTCTTATCTAATCTAATATAATATATATAATATATTAATATATATATTATAAAGGTGAAAGTTTGTATGGATGTATGTATGTTTGTTACTCTTTCACGTAAAAACTACGGAACCGATTACAATGAAATTTAGCACACATATAAAGGGTAACTTGGATTAACACATAGGATAGTTTTTATCCCGGAAATCCCACGGGAACGGGAACTATGCGGGTTTTCCTTTGCAAACGCGGGCGAAGCCGCGGGCGGAAATGTAGTATGGTTCTAAAACTTGTATGTTGTAAAGAAAAAAAAGATAACAACATATTTTAATCCGTAGGTATATCCGTTTTATATACGATTGTGATACTCCATTGAGTCTATGTTTTATTTTATTATTGTCTTAAAAATCAAATATATATTTTTGAATTGTTAAGAGAATAAAGAAAATCATTCAGCCTTGTTTCAAATATTATCATAATAATTACCTAATTAAAGTCATTTTCTACTTTGATTCAGGTATGTTAAATATACAAAATAATAAAAAGGTAGATACTGCAACAGATTAGTGACCGAGTCATCAAATATCCAATGCTATAAAATACTTCATGTTCATGAGCATGCTATAAAAAAGAGCGTGTGTGCCGAGAACACGTTCTTTGGCATGATTCAAAGGTACCAAAATCGTCGCCATACTCCATGACGTGACGGTATTGCTACCTTTAAATTTGAATCCCAACGCGCCTAAAAAAACTTCCCTCCTAAAATTTATAAATAGATATTGAGTAGTTATACTTACAACATTTGCAGTGAGTGGATTTCCAAGTAGAATATACGTGAGGACTGCAAAGAATAGCGCGGCTCTTTCGGTGAACATCATAAAACTGAGGAAGATTGACCTGAGAATCGTAGCATTTTTTACTTCGCGCATTTCTTCTATACGCTTTTGTGCTATCATTTTCTGGAAGGGGATCTCCCATGCGTACATTTTTATAACCTAAAAGTAATTAGGACTCATAATTATTATGTAAATTGTACCAAAATAAAAAATGCGAATTTTAGTGGTTATTATCTAATATATGAAATAAGTACATATACACATTTTAATCGCCTGCATAATTCATGGATATGCACAAAAAGCACCTGCACAAGAGATATTGCCTAAGTTTGGGCAGTTTAAAAAAGTTTCGTACCTAATTCAGTAAAGCAATGAAGCATATTATTTTAAACCAAAATATCACATTAACATAATGGTGGTTTTATTTTTAAATTGAAATGCATAGTTATCGTATAATTATAATAAATATACCTGTATACCGTTGATAACTTCACTCATAACTTTGATACGCTCGTCTGTTTTACCGGCAGTACGGAAACGTACTTTACCCATGAGCCTACCAAGTCCCCCTGTAATGCAACAGAAAATTAAATAAATCCCAACTAATATATGTGGGTAAAAAAGGAAGTACAAACTTGAATATAGTATGAGAAGTCACTTATTGTATGGAATATTATTATTTATTACATACTTGAAATATGAATTTCAAGTGTTTGATTTTACGCGAGCATTATAACATTTAGAAATTAAAGACTTTTTAACGGATTTTAAACGCAATATATTCATTGTATTATTTTCCCGACGTTTCGAACATTTTACAGCGAGCGTGGTCTCGGGGAGATGAGCGTGGTCACAGTTTCCCCGTGACCACGCTCGCTGTAAAGTGTTCGAAACGTCGGGAAAATAATATAATGAATAAATCGCGTTTTAAATCCGTTAAAAAGTCTTTAATTTCTATATGAATGTCAATTCACTAAATTTTCGTCACTTATACGTTATACAATACATTTTCCAACCCATCAAAGAGCTTAAAAAATGCTTTAACTCTTTTATCGCGTTATACGCATACAGATAATTAGTCCGCGTTATCTGTGATCAATAAACACTTACCTTGGACAGGAAGGGCTAATATCATCAGCGCCGCGATACCGATGAGGGCCGCGTATCCCGCCTGCACATAGCCCAAATAACAAACAGCTACCAATTGTATTGGTATGATCCACACGTAGTTCAGAAACAAGAATGCTAAATCGAATCTCTGGAGATCGTTTGACAATATGTTCACAACCTTTCCAGCTGTTGTTTCACCCAGGGCCCCATTGTTCATGCGCATTATCTAAATATGGAAAACAGTTGTGCAATTGTTGTGTTCTATAATTAATTGGCGTTACTTATTAATATTGCGTGTAAATTTAGAAGAATTTTAATTAACAAGAATGCGTGTACTAAGACTGACCACGACGTCTCACAAATTAAGTTTCGTCAAAAGATAAGTACACCGCTAAATAGTGGCTAAATATTATAAAGGTGTCTCTGTGAGACTTGACATGACTTTTTGGGTTTATCCGTAACAAGTATCTAAATATTAATACATTGAAATAATTTATTACCTTTCTGAACATAAGCGTACTGACTGCTACTCGAAGTTTCATTCCAAATTGTTGACAGTAGTAGTTTCCGTGGTGATTACAAAAAGCCGCAAGTAAATTAGCTACTATCATAGCTGCAGCATAATATGAAGCCACTGCAGTTGTCATAGTGTTGTTCACAGACCAGTAACTTAACAACTCAGAGAATAAGAGTGGTGTGACCGTCCTGTTAAACGAAAAACATTGTTACCTAATCCAAGCATTCTATATTATCTTCATGCAGGGCAAGAATATATTATTATACCTATTCATGATTATGTTTTTTATTTTTTAAAAGTTGAAAGACATGCACAATGAATCAAATAAAAGTAAAGTGATTGTTTGTGCATTAAAACCGTCATGTTTTTAATTTGAAAAATGTAAAATACAAAACCAATTTTATACAATACTTTACCTTAAACTTGTGTAAATCAATTGCAGAATACCACCAGGAATATATGACCAAAAAAAGGTTTTAAACAAAACTCTTGACAGAGAAGGTTCTCTTCCCGCTGCCTTTGCTATTCCCTCTTCTATAAGCCAATTTCTGTAACAAATTCAAATAGATTTAAGTTGATGATAACGTTATATTACTAAATACCATGCATAAACTTTTTTATCCAACCCCTAGGCAAAACTAGTCCTACAATAAAAAATCTGTTATTGCTTTTTTAATAAAGTCAATAGTGTGAATATGAATATTTACATTGCAGCATTTTTTTACATTTTATAAAACACTAGTGGTCCGCCCCGGCTTCGCCCGTGGTACATATTTCGCAATAAAAGATAGCCTATGTCCTTTCTCGGGTATCAAAATATCTCCATACCAAATTTCATGCAAATTGGTTCAATAGTTTAGGCGTGATTGAGTAACAGACAGACAGACATACTTTCGCATTTATAATATTAGTATGGATTAATGGATTTTATTTAAAGTGGTAAAAATCTGAAACAAGAAATAACACGAGCATACGACAAAGTGCTATCTTAGAGAAGGGACACATTTATAAGATGAAAATGTCATAAGAATACAAGCTATGTCTCTTTACCCACGGTGCATGTTCATGACACTTTAACGGCGCATTTGTTAAAGGTAGTAACAAAAACATTGCGAAAACGATTGCAATGCTATTTTCTACACAACTGAAGAAATAAATAATCTTCGTGTTATATTTTAGGTCGTAATTAGGTACTTAATAATCTGTAAGTACCCAAAAAATGTTAACCTAGTTGCCTGCCTATTGTTGTATAATTTTTCTCAACTCAACTCTATAAATAATGAAAACAACAAAACAAAAGGGTGCATCATTATTTGTTCTGTACATAGCTTTTGAACTGCCGTAATCGTAAAACAGTGAAAAGTATTAAAAAAACTGAAAATAGTACTAAATTTATGTCTTGCTTTTAGACTGCATCAAAAACAAGGCCCATGGGATGGCACATATTTATGGCTGAAGCGCATACAAGGCAAAATGTTTATCTAGCCTACATTCTGCATCATAAATAAACCTTAAACACAAACTACATAAACACTTAAAAATTAAGGATATTGGTGATGTCATTTATATTATAAAAGTGAGCTTTTCACACATTTACATCGGGTACAAAATTTAATATTAAGTTACTGCTATATTTGGCATGCATTTTCATTTAATTTCAGATATAAATGACTCGTTAATACAAAATAAAATATTAGCTTAAAATACGTAATATTTATTTCAATTAGCACTGATAAACACTTAATGTATTTAATTATGTAAACATGTAAATGTAATATGCATGGTAATCTCTCTTGCAAACAATACCAGATTATCAATGTCATTGTCCTGAAACAACATTGAACATAATTACTCTTAAAACCTTTCAGGGCAATATATTATTCATAATAAATTGTTCGTTCCAAAAATACTTATTAAGTTCTGAATGAAAATATATGTACAATTAAGTATTACACGATTCGTATTGTGAATTTGATCTCAAATGTTTAAATGAAACGAGTTTTCAAAGGATTTGAAAACGTTGTGTAAGGTTGTGATCGTCCGTAAAATTCTTAATATATTTATTTGACAGAACATTCTTCTATTATTTAGAATTTGTAAATTTTGGATATTTACATGAACGTATTTCATCAAGAACTAAAAACGATTGTGATTATAATGTTTTCTTTGAATTCTCCATAAATTTATGTTTACTCAATATTTCACCTTTCTTTCATAGTTGGTTGAAATTGAGTTAAATAAAAACATTAAAATGAGATAATTAAGTGGATTAAACGAAGAGCGTTGACTTCAAATTGAGATTATATAGTAAAAGTTTTTATATATTATAGTTTTTTTTATGCGCATTTAACAAGGGAGACTAAAAGCTACCCTTATACGGAACACTAAGACCGATCATGGACAATGAAATGTGTTGCAAAAAATATTCCTTTAAATTTGAGGCGGCACAAAAATAATATTCAGACGGAGGAACATAACGAAATAAAGTTAATTCCAAATTGGTAATATGGATCAATCAAAAGTTTAATTAATAAAAAACGATTATTATTGAACTATATGAATATCATTTTCAATAATTTATTTTCATGTACCTAACGATATCATATATATCTAAATTATTATCTAATCAAATCCGTATCAAAAATTAGGAAGATAATATTGTCTATTCTATATACCAAGTTTTTGATTTTTAATTGTGAGTAACAATTCATACAAATGCGAAAGTAACTCTGTCTGTCTGTCTCGTTATAACTACTGAACCAATTTGCATGAAATTTGGTATAGAGATATTTTGATACTCGAGAAAGGACACAGGCTACTTTTTACCCCGGGACATAAGATAGGTTTCATCACAGAAATCCGACGGGAATGGGAACTATGCGGGTTTTTCTTTGACTTCCGCGGGCGGAAAACTAGTATACAATACGACTTAAGACAGCTGTGGTATTCTACATTTATATCCATCTTAAATTATGAAGAATGAAATATTATATGTACATATATAATTAAGGTTCGGTCAGAGTAAGTACCACGTTATTTATTTTTATGTAAAACCAATTCTTTTGTTATGTAAGTAGGTAGGTACTCTTGGAGGAATAAGTTATCACAATAGCATTGAAATTTTTGAAAAGGTATAATGGCATTAAGGTTTAAGCGGTTTATATTGCAATTAAATGCATATAAACCGCTTAAACCTTAATACCATTATACCTTTTCAAAAATTTGGCTAGTTTTTAGAACCTCACAAAATATAAACAGTATGTAAAACTAGCCTCATCAAATTATGGGGTTCAATAGGTCTTTAGTTGTTTGCTTTGTGAAAATAATTATATTATTCAAATTAAAAAAATAACTTTTTTAATTTGAATAATATATTATAGGTATTTTGGAATAAACATTGTTCTCTAAGGGAAAATAAAACAATTGAGTTTTCAGTCAACCTAAGAACTTAATACATCTTTGTAAATAAATTTCTGGACTGTCTGCAGAACTTGGCACACATTTAGATCTCATTTCTTTTTTTGGCAAATTAAGTCAACGATTGAACTCGGCTCCAATTTTTACATTTATGTTTTTGGTGGGATATCATTACTTTTTGTACAGAAAATTACTCTGCAAATTTGATTTACTTTATGAATATAATACTTTTTATGTACGATTATTTTTTATTTTTCGTTGCGGTTTCTCTGTATGGTTTGTTTAGTATTATTTTCTATATTTTCTTGTATGATATGAATGTCAGCGCCTTGGTCAGCGCACATTGCCCTGTCATTTATCTGCAATTTTTTAAACTCGTTTTCTTTTTAAAAAATTACATGATTTTCTAAACATCCAGCGTGAATTTGTACACACTATCTATAACCAAGATGCAAAGATCGTTGTAGAAGAATCGTTGCCTTACTCCATGACGTGACGGTATTGCCATGACGCGAACTTGAAATTTTACTCTAAAGGCGCCTAAAGATGTTTCACTTATATTAATATTACGCAAATTAAATCATTTCGACCTTCGACGAAGCCTTCTTCTATTACACTGAAATTAAAACGAAACTAAACACTCATAAATAAAGAATAAATAAATGTGAATATGTAAAATTATATATTATTTTTAACTGTATGAGCAACATTTTAATTACAATTTTCTTTTATTTTACGTTTAATAACAGTTTTGAATAAAGAAATCATGCAATCGAAGTAATCTGCCCTAGCGATACTATAGCGCGAGCAAGAGCGCGAGTGAGTGTGATGTCAGAGGCGCATCGAATCCACAGATGTTTCGTGCTAAAATATGTAAACTTCAACAATCTATATCTCAGTTATTTATTGATGGATTTCAAAATTTTTTTCGGCCACTGATTAGTTTTGATCTATTTTTTAAGACTAGTAGGGTGAATATAATATTTTCTATTTTTATAAACTTTTCCATTTTTCCATACAAACAAAATTAATGTCATTGAAAAAAAAATTAAATACATATAAATTCAGTATTTTCTGATTTTTTTCTTTGTACACTCACTATTACCTAGTTGATTACAAAATTTTAACTTTCTAGGTCATCCGGAAGTGGGTTAGGTTTTGTATATAATATATAAATAAATAAAATAAAATAAATCTTTATTTCACCTTTAAAATATACAATAATGATTATGAGGCTCTGGCTCTCTTGCTAGGCATAGCCTGTGTTAAGAAAGCCAGTCCCTTCCCTTAATACATTGTGGTCTAGATAAAGGTTAAAACAAAAAGAAAATTTATACAAAGGCAAAAATTAAAAATAAAAGGGGGATAGCCAACCCAATGAATGTGTGGTGTGAGTGTTTGTGTGTGTGTGTGTGTGTGTGTGTGTGTGTGTGTGTGTGTGTGTGTGTGTGTGTTTGTGTGTGTGTGCATGTATGTGAGTGAGTGTGGGTGGATGTGTGTTTGAGTTTTTGTGGGAGTGTGTGTTTAACTTATTTGGGTAACGAGTGAACATGTTGTGTAATCTGTATTATTACGGTGAGTTGAGTTACATTAATAATAATTATATATCTCAGTTCTCTTCGCTTGAACTCGGCTTGACACGCTGCCGCGTGTCTAGATTTAAATATTTATCCACACTGTTAAATATTATAAATCAGAACTTACTTTTCTAAAGCATCACCCGTAATCTTAGAGTCATAAATACTTTTAGTTGGCACTAAATCATACTCCTCGAGGTCTCTCCGGTTCCCGTTCACGAATAAAGGGAACATCCACGCATACAACATACGCGAAACAAGTCCTGGGACACTTTTTTGCGGAGGCGCAGTCTCTTTACTTTTTTTCCACTCATCTTCATTTTTATTTTTACTATTGCTATTATTTAATTTAACCATTTTCACTGTGTAATTTTAGTCTGTCACTAAACAATAAATAATTTTCACTAGTGCACGTCGGAGCGCGCACAGTACGCCACTTCGAATATACAGGCAGATAACATTTAAGTTTTTCTGCCGTACGCGCTCTACTTTAATGACATTAATGTTAAATAGGTTCATGCGATGTATTAATCTCTAATAACTGATATCAAAGCTACGTAAGTGACGTGCCTGACGGTGATGTTTTTTATCGAATTTTATCCATACAATTATTGCACTAAAGGTACATGAGACATAAAATGTGCGATAATTTATAGAACAGGTAGGTATCACAATTATTGATGTTTATCATAGCAGGTGATGCGATTAACGAGGAATTTTCTTATTGCTTATAAATGTGAATCATATTGTTATTGATATAGTAGCGAGAGTTTCATAAATGTATGGTTCATAGATAAAACATATGCTTCAATTTGTGATTGTAGAATTATATAATAATGTTAATTTGTCAGTAGGTACCTACAATAGGATACGAAATCCAAATTATTCACAAGGACAGGTTCAATCTATACGTAGATATAAAAGGTAGCATTTAGGTAATGCGTAACTGTGGATGTGATCCTTGTAGGTAATAAATGTTTAAATTCTTTATAGTTACGTAGTCTTAGGTAATTTTGTAACAACATCAATGTGATATCATAAAGAAATATAATTTACAGATAAGGACTTCAGGAGGTAGACTAAATTATCGTAGCTTGACTTTAATTATAACCCTGGTGTTTTATAATTTAAACGTAAGTATTACTTTATTACACTTTACATCGTAAATTCGTAAAGTAACCTTTATCTGTTTCCACAGTAGTATCTGGAAAAAAGTACACAAGTACAAGATATATATCTAATAGGTAATAACTAATAGCTAAAGATTTGTTAATATTGATGAAGTTTGTTTGGTTGAAAACGCTAATCTTAGGAACTTGGCTGATTTAAAGAATTATTTCAGTGTTATGTGTATAATTTGTCGGGGAAATAGGTAAGCTATATTTTTGGGTAGGTACAAAATAACTCATGATTTGCAATAAAAATGTCTTCTGAAATTAAACATAATTATTAATAAATTATTATCAAATATCTGATTTAACAATTTTGTCAATGTGATTAAAATGTTTTGGAATGAATTCAGTATACGAGTTAAATATATATTTTTATACATTACGATACTATAATATACTTCTACCTTCTCTATATAAAACTCATTCACAAATTGCAACAACAAGCCTTACGACGAAATAAGCCACGAACGAGGATTAAAAAATAAAAGAGATGTCATGTTTGTGGTTGGTGTGAATTTACACTGGCTCTGTTTAAGTATGTTTAACACTGTTTCACAACGACAATATATTTTGTTGTAACTTTTTTAAGCCGCAGTGGCGCAGTGTTATTTTTAAATATAATAGATATAGGTATGTATTCTTAATATATTATGTATCTATAATTAATAAAGATTTCGTTTTAGATTGTTTCTTTGTTAACAAAAAACCTAACCTAAAAAACTATCTGATTATTTTTCAAAAATTTTAACCATTCTACCTCCTTTACGAGTAACAGGATTTTAATTTTTTTGTTCCGGCCGAATCGAGGTCAAGCCTTTAGTCTATGATATTACAGCAATGTTATCTGAAGGATTAAACAATATAATATACCGTATCTTAAAAAAACATTATAACAATAGAACCATAACTCATACGTACCTTATTATTCAGTTATTAAAATTGAAAAACACATTTAGAAATTTGGTAATTCACTTCTAAATCCCTTTGCAGTTTAACGATTAATCTGACTTGAATAAAACGTGAAACTTAGCTTAGCAGTGAAACTTAGCTTAGCAGCTTTTAAGTTTTAAAAAATACATAATATTTGATATTATATTCATCAACATTAAAATAGCCGTATAGCACGCTTTGTCATGTACTTATAGCAAGCTTATAGGGTAAGCTCCTACCGGAGTCACCATCTCAGAAGGTTGGCGTAAATAGTACCAACTTAGTATCGATACTACAAAACAAAACACGTTTGTAGGATGCGTAGAGGAACTGATGTCCGAATTAGTTTCCTCATTGTTTCGTTTATTCATTTATTCTAATTTTCAATCCTATTATTATCTCTTTCTTTATCTTTTAAAAAGGCGCCAAACTATTTTTGAAAGATGCCTTATCTTTTTTTTAAGTGTTGCCAGTTTCAAAAAATTGGAAAAATATGAAACCTTATGCGAGAAAAATTAGACAAATATGTTAAATAAAAACTAATTCAGTTAAACTTTTATTTAAATTTAAAATGATGCATTTTATTATCAAATTAATTTGCACTGGAACAAGTAAATAAAAAAAACACCACAATGTTAAAATTTGTATTATTTGAATTGCTTATTTTATTATTTGATAACAGTGGAATTAAATATTAATATTTTCCTCGATCCTGTTATATATACCTACTTAATACAAATTGAGTCATTTGTTTTTGACGAAGGTACCTATGGTGCAATCTGACAGATCTAACATCTGCTTTGAAAAGAAAAGAGAGAATTAAAAAAAAATAAGATTCTAATCTATTATTCGAATTTCAAATTCCAAAATGTATATGTGACGAATCCGCGAGATCGAGCCTATGTATTTTTATTATTATGATTGTACCTATGTAAAGATGTTTATTAGAAGATACACTAACAAAGGTTAAATCAATTTAAACTTAATTATACAAATGTAGGTATATAGGCCGTATAAGCGCACATAATTCCTTAATATCCAAAACCTTATTGACGTAGTGCCGTCTTAAGGTGGAAATATAGTCCAAGGCCTATCAATATACGCGATGGTGCGTACTACGATGGTGTTCAGTGCTGAATAGCGGAGTGCGGCGGCGTACCAGTCGGCCGCCGCAGTATGACGCGACCCGCCAACCGCCTGCCCGCCCCGGGAATGCGCCTAAACCTTAACAAACTCATTATAACTTATTAATCTTATAACAATGCATATTAACCTATATCACGCGTTATTACCCACGCAGTGCCTTCAAACCAAACGTTGTTTCATGTTTTTACAACTTTAATTAATGTTTTAAGTTGGCTAGATTGTAAGCCTAAATTATATAGAAGTATGTTTGTGTTCAGAACATTGGATTATTAAAAGTGCGTATCAAAGGACGAAGAGGTGTGTTTACGTCAAAAAGTTACTTAGCAACCGGCGATATGTGATTGATTGATTGTATCTATATTATCGGCCTGTAAACACGTAATAATATTTCTCGTAAAAATTGGCCTACTTTGTATCGGGATACATGAGCTTTCCATTTCCCGCTTATCATTCATTTTTAAATTGTATATACCTCGTAGAAATGATATTCTAACCATGAAATTATTGAAAAGATTAAATGTAAATTAATAAGTCCTTATAATAAACAATAACAATTTTAGAATAATAAAAATATCATCTTAAAAATTGAATCTCGAAAGAATCGAGATTTCGCGCGAAATAAGCTTCAAGCGCAGATAAAAGTTTAGATAAGAAAGTTTCGAGAAACTATTCGCATATATCTCAAACTGATGCATTTTAAATCAGTGTGTGAAGAAAAAGTGAACAAACCTTAGAGTGAATAAAATGATAGAATAAAAATAGTAAATATACATAGAAAATTATCACTTATCACATAATCGTTATTTAATTATAAATATATAGTTATATTCGGAATATCTCAGTGTAAAAAATAAAAATAATTAAATCCTGGCTGTTAGTGTTGGTCATGGAAAACGGTGCCTTAAAATATGGGAGCAATAACAACAATAATGACGTCATTGAGGAGAAAGTGGTAAGTGTTCGACAATAAAATTTATCATGTATTTTAGCATAAGCTATTAATCATTGCGTGCCAAAACTATTTTTTATGTAATAACTCTTCTATTCTTACTCTGTTATTAGTTTTGCGTCAGTATAGGGACTAATAAATTATGCTTGTAGGAAATACATTCGATTGTATGTATCATCATATTCAAGTATAAACTATTTAGAAAAACATCAATGTTATATTGGCTTGATGACGATATCATATTTAATAGATCGTTTTGTATGTATAACACATATTATATTGTGTGCATACGTTATTATCAAACTCACTTCAAAAAACACTACTAAAACAATAATAATATGCCACTCAAACATAACAAACTAATATTAATTACTACTTCTTCATGTGGCACTATAAATTTTATATAACCTCACATATTATGTTGATTATATCAGATTTTCTGAATTAGATCTTATTATCTCCCATAAAATACAATTAGAAAATAGCGTGGGTAAAATCAAGTATGGATATTATCAGTAGGTGCTCTAGTAGGCTTAGGTTCTACGAAAAGTATAGATACATTACCTACAGTCAAATATTTTGCCATATGATGTAAAATAAAGAGAGCTCTAGGAACTAAGATTTTAAACGTGAACATAAATGCGAAGTATTTTGTAGGTATGATTTATGAACATTCGACCATTTGTGTTTTATTATTGCTCATGTATATGTAATATGTCAATTTGTACTTTCTGAGAAAATTAAATTGTCGAAATTCATTATCCAGCAGATATGGTCTATGCATGGTCTATGAAATGGTCTATGAAACAAAAGTCACAAACATTTTCCGATCATCTGGTCCAGTTAATTTGAACTAACTATTGAAACTATGTGTACGGCTACATCTGATTACCAAGTTCTGCATGTACTTTGATATGTATTGTATTCAAAAGTTTTATTTGATACTAGCTTCCGCCCGCGACTCCGTCCGCGCGGATGTCGGTCTTCGCGTGGATGGTTTATTTCTCCATTTTGAGTAGGTACCTCTGACAATAAAATCTTATAAATATCTATTGGACCCAATTCCCAAATACGGCTAGGCCTATAATAATACGCAACGTGTGTTCGCGGTTCTACGGAACAACGTCTATGGATAAAACTGAAAAATTAAGATTAATTTTTTTCTACGTATTTTTCCAGGATAAAAAGTATCCTATTTTACGCCCAGGATAATAAGATATAATTATACCAAGTTTCATCGAAATCGAACCGCTAGTTTTCACGTGATGCCTTCACATACAGACAGACAGACAGACAGACAGACAGACAGACAGACAGACAGACAAAAATTTTTTTAATCACATATTTGGGTTTGGTATCGATCCAGTAACACCCCCTGCTATTTATTTTTTCAATATTTTCAATGTACAGAATTGACCCTTCTACAGATTTATTATATGTATAGATGATTCACATTTTTCACGTGACTTCAGTGACTTTGAACCATGAGTACCTAATTTAAAGAGGGCATACAAATCGTTTGTTTTTCTTAATATAAATATATCCCATGGAAATCAATCAATCTAATATGGTGTTGAATATAGCTAATTATGCAATAATGTGAGTAAACTAGATATTACTAGACTGATTAGAACGTTTTAAATATAACCACATATTTCTATAGACTGAAGAGTGTTTTCCATGTAAGATTAAGATAAAGTAAAAAGAGGGTGAGTAATATCTATCTAATCACCAATTTGTTAATTTAATATTGCATAAAAAGTGATACCTATCATATGTCAGGCCTCTATCGGTGTGAAATTCCATGGAATGAATAACTTCATTAGTAATCGTGATGAGCAAATGATAATTATTAATTAAAAGTCATGCCTAATTGCACATATGAGTTTCTTTTTAATTATTATATAATAAAAAAATATAAAAAAATTTCAAATTAAGCGTGGAAATACACATTATAATACCTACATAATATTATATTCCATATAAGATGGCGTGTATAGCTTAATTTATGTTTGCTAATTATACATATTATACTTATCCAAAAGCATAATTTTGTTAAAAACAATGATGGTTTGAAAGTTTTGTGGAGTAAGATTTCCGCATAAATGGAAACTTTCTGGAAAAGGCGCTAATTGCTCCTCTTTCCCTTTTAATTACCTCTTTACTAAGCTAACTAATGAAGGGCAAGTCAGGGCTATTACCTGAAATGATAAAGGAGGCGTTTACAATGCTGAAAAGAAGAAATATAAATTACATCCTATTTATCCTAACAACAACTTTTATAATTTTAATTAGATAAGAAATTATTAACATTCCGTTCTAGCTTCCGCGAAGCAGGGTTCTCTAATGTTAGTTCATTTTGCATAATAATAGTGTAATACAAATTGTACAATAAAACTTGTTTTTGCTTCAATTGTTATTGTATCAGTTTCTGTGTTGATTTGACTTTGTAGTTGAATGTACATATTTAAGGCAAAAAGAATAAGATGATATTTATTAGTCATTTCACATATTGGGTTCACAATATTGGTCAGTCTTCTAAATTAGGTTACCTACTTGTGTTTTTGAAAAAAGTGGTATCTCTTAAAAAGTTCACACATATATTATTTGTTACGTAGATGATTTATTATTTATTAGAACTTTATTATAATGGGTAGGTAAGTAAATAAATAATAACCGAGTCCAATTAAATACCACCACCGGCCAAGGTTACAAACGACCCTAGATTATAGATATTTTATTTGTAGGGATAATCAAGTATTGATTAGTAGTTCTGATAAAGGTATAATGGTATTATAATTTTATCAGTTTTATAATTCGTAATATTTATCTAGTTTGCCAGTCACGGTGATTGTGTTTTAAATTATTATTAAGCGAGTCACCGTTACCTGATATAAAAACGATTGTATAAAAAGGTTGCCTTGTATACAATTTTTAACGTCTTTACATGTTGTGTTGAATATATAATGAACACGAGCACTTTCTTAGCGACAAAATACGTAGAGCCTGACAGTTGAATAACTCGTAGCCTTCTCGTAGCATTGTTGGTCCGTGGAACGTATCTCATTATAGGGCGTAGCGACTACGGCAAAGAGAATAAGCTCTACGTCAATGGCCATGCTACGTAAATACTGCGCCAACTTGAGACTCCCACAAAACTGGTGATATGATATTCCGCTCGTCTCTCGTACATCCATTAGTTTATTGCTTCATTGAAAAATGGAAGATTTTTTGATAATTTTTAGCCAAGAAAATTAAATTTTATATATTAATAACTCGCAGGCCCCGGAACCACAGACACAATAGAAAATCTATTGTGTCTGGGACCGATTGGGCCGCTTCAGGCTCAATGGGTTAATACCACTTTGTACCGTACTTAAGGTATGAAACAGTACAGAAGAAAGTATGACTAAAAAATAAAAATATTTATAGAAAAGTTCTAGGTGAGTACAATAACAACAGATACTTTTACTGACATAGGTAGCTATATTTTTATTCATTAAGTATACTCGTTAGTTATAAATGTAAAAATTGTAATTTCTATAAAATAGCATAATTTGGAAGTATTTCACATTTGGCCTTGCCGTTTTCGACAAGCAATAATTACTTTTTAAAAATAATTTACATTTTTAAAACAAAGGTTAATGAGTCTATACTTAACAAATTGTTATTTTTTTGTGGCAGTTTATATTATCTACTAGCTGCGTCCGGCGGTTTCACCCGCGTAAATTAGTTTTTCCTATCCGTACTATTAAGGTACGTAATCCTTAAGAAACATCAGAATAAAAAGTAGCCTAAGTTACTCCTTATTACATCACCTATATGTCAGTGAAAGTCACGTCAAAATCCATACAGCCGTTCCAGAGATTAGCCGGAAAAACGATAGACCGAAATTGTAAAAATTACTATTTTCGTACATGTACACTGTACAGTGTTTTATGCAGATTATACATTTAGTAAAAAGCGGTTATTTTAATATGACAAACAGACACTATAATTTTATTATTGGTTTATAGATGTATATAATATGTACAATTTCTTTCAGAAATAAATAAATCCCTTGATATAAGCACAATATAAGTACATATTATCATTAATTAATTGAATTATTTGTCAATATTTATCGTCTGATAAAAATAGTGTTATCATTTTTCGCTGTAAGCATCTATTCATCTTCTATCTTAATATTTCGTAAATTACTATCACTAATCTGTTATTACGAAATATTAAAATATTATAACGAAACGTATTCGATAAAAAAACCATATTATTCACCGCATTTATTTATTCAATAATTATGTAGTTATGCAAAGAAATTAAATGTTGTAACCAAAAATATATACCATTTATGAATACGCTAAAAGGTAACAACGAACATAGAATTAAATACTCTTTTACGAAATTACATTTTATCTAGTAAACATTCTCGAATATAAGTCAAACAAACAAAGCAAACCAACCTTGCATAACGAACATCCAGAATCAATAAAAACATGTAGTTAACATGTTTCTTTGCCAATTCTTATTTCTTTTCATTATTGATCAATTCGTTTCTAAAAATATCATAATTCTTATAGTTGGGTATCAAATTTCACGTCTCCAAAATAAATCGTATATTTAAATATTATGATTCAATTACGGAGCTTTATTCATTCATTCATGTAATATGAGTTACGCATGCTACTATGGCTCCGCTAAAAGCATTGAATAACGTCAATTGATTCTCGCAAGTGAAAGTGTTATATCTACCAACAGGCACGTCTTAGCATAACGCCCAGCATAGTTAACTAGTCGCATAGGGCTGCTGAATCGGTTACACGCGATAGGTCAAGGGCTCTACACGCCCATACGATGGAAATCTAGATAATTGCACTGCAGCTTATGTAACTACCATTAAACTCTTACTTGGAAGTGGCAGTGCGGATCTCATTAAAAGCATAGGTACCTAAAGTCGTGTGTGGACTTATGTAATCAGAGTGTCTTGTTGATATTTGAAATGGATGTTCGTCCAACAATACGTTTTTAAAAATGTATCGACGTATTCATGTATCATAATTAATAATTATTAGCATTTAACTGTTTTTGATATCATTTTGTTGTGAATTTTGGGTGCAACTTTATATATTGTGTAATGTATTCTGGTTCAATAAATGATTGATGATGATGTATTCTAATCTCTACAAAGAAATCCTTTGTTAAAATCCTATACAAAAAATATAAAAATCGACATTCGCCTTTCCAAACGTATTAAAATACTAATTGAATAATTATTTAATATTATTGAATAATTGAACACTTGAAACAATTACGACAATTACTACTAACTAATAGGTATATAGAGAATTGGCAGCATGACTATTGACTATAGTGAATTATAAAAAAATAATTAACTATTTCATAATAATTATAATATATTCAAATACAATTTTATTACTCATGACATGACTACATGAAAAAATACTACCGGGTTTAACATGACCTTTCGAACACTTCGATACGAGTCTGTTTATATGTTAAAAATAGACTATCAACATATTATGTACCTAAAATGCATAACGAACGAAATTTAAATCAATATTAGTATACTGTACAACGGTTCTATTGTACATTGGAAAATACAGAGACAGGCACGTGACCCACGTAGTATATTCAGGAGCGTGGCATGGTGACAATGCTTTTCAGCTGAAATATTGGATGTTGGTGGGGGTTGTGCGAGGTCACGCCTGCGTTCGTGTGCCGTCGGCGGTCGTCGGCGACTGGGCGGCTGGGGCGCCCGCCGGAGGGCTGCGCAGCGCGCGCACAGCGACCTCTTGCGTGCGCCGCGCATCCCGATCGAGTTTATGTCCGGCGACCACGCTGCGGACCCTGCCGCCTCTTACACTGCCATCGAATTGTTATTTAAATACCGTTCCTGGAGCCTCGCCTCTTGCGAACGACGACGCGATTTATACCTTGTCTATTCCATGACAGAAATACCGAATTAAGCTAAAAATTTACGATATAATGTGCAAAAGTAATATAAACGAGTCGAGTGCTTGCTTAATCGATCGACGCATTAAAAAGTAAAAACTGTTATCATCGTTCTATGGTGATATTTTCAGATTTTGTTGCGCTGTGATAAAGCTCCTCGTACGGTTAAAGCTTTACAATTTTATAAACCGAAAACGGTCGGTTGCAGCTTGTGAAATTGTAAATATTAAAATAATATTGGTGCCGTCCTGTGCTTAGTTCATACTGTGAAGAGTGCGTCGATATTTTAGAGGTGTTTTTTTATCGTTATTTTTTTTGCGAGCTTTTGCAAATTTTATTTCCTTAATCTAATTTTGCGTTTATTTGCTATTTTTGTGAAAAAACGCGATCCATGCTTGGAGTTATGACTACCATGGTATGGTTTCCTTTGTCTACGTTATATTCTATCTTGTAAAAAAAGTAGTTTCAATTTTAATATCTTACTATCCATTCGTAGGCTAACTGCTTCTAGCAACTTTGAGAAAAAGAATCATTTAAAGCGCTACCAAGAGCTTTCATACATTTTATGCATACTGATTTGTAGGAACAGAAAATCATATACACTAAATATTTGTAATCAACACTTTTTACAAATGTTTCATAGCTAAATCTTAAATATGAAGGTAAACTAATTCAATTTATCATTTTGAAGTATAATTATTAATATCTTTATTTATTTGTGTAATTTTTAATAAAAGAGAAATAACGTAATTACCCATTCATTATCTTAAAAACGTCTCATAACGGAATAGAGATTGAAGACGCTCCCTTACTTTACTGTCTAAACTCTAAAACAATGTCAACAAGAGTTTACAAGACAAAGACTTCTTAGAACAATACGTACACCATCCGCGCTACCATCACACACTAGATCTCAGTAGTTTAGAATACTTAATAGATGCTAGATTAATTTAATGCTATCAATCTCGTAGTGTTAGAATTGGTACTAGGTTTAAAGTGTATTTTGTCAATATTTTAGCGATTAGTCTGTTTGATCGTTTCACTTTATTGTCACTATTCGCTTTCAAGTAAACACAGCGAGAGGGCGGTGTGTGGATTAAGATTTGAGGCGTAAAGTTTTGTATTACATAAAGTCTTCAGACGCAGCTTAGATTACGTAAGATTGCGCGTAGCTCTATGTACAAACTACTCATGTATTTCCGTTCCTTTCACACTAAAGACGCTATTCATTACTGCAGCCCAAATTTGAGTATACTATAAACGTCTTTATTATTTTTTGAAGTAACACAGCATCCATTGTTATTTAGCTGATTTAAATTATGTACCAATAACTCTTCGTTTATTGATTAATGGCGAGTCATCAGTTATGTGTTAACGAGCCTTTATTGCATACACAATGAGTTTAATGCGGTGTATTTCATAATATACTACACTATATAATGTGAACAAGTGTTTTTGTGTTAATCTAAAATATAATATATATCCGCCTTGTGGATATTTGCTTAAATTATCACACGTGTTTATAACTTTATGATTATATATTATTAAAAGCTTGAATGGAATATATTATCGTAATTAAATGAAAACAATGAAGTTTGACTCATCGTTCTATCTGAATTGATAATTAAAAACAAACTATTTAATTTGAACATACAACAATAATGTTATTTATGTGTTCTAAATAATTGACGTTTAAGTATGCCTGTTATGTACAAACTAATAGTATTTATTATAGGATATTATCAAAAATCTAGTAAATTTACATCTAACTACATTGAAGTATTGAAGTTAAACAAGCGTAAAGCACGATGAATAGGGCAGCTACCCGTTGACACAGTGTTGAATAAGGCACGGCCTCGTTTCCCCCTTTCAGCGCCTACAGTATGCTTACCGTTATAGATGTATAGAGTCACTATAGACCCCAATCAGCAACCATCTTTCAATCTCGAAAATTACCTGTTGCATTCCAAAGTAAACCTACATTAACATTCCATTTCATTTTTAAATAGTTTTTCATTAGGAATTATTATTTTACTTCCATTCGCACGTTTTAGTACTTCCTCCGGAAAAGAGTAGAGGATAAAGGCTTCTTTCGAAAACCATACCATAGTACATAAATACATCACCTCATAGAATTGATTAAATTCAAAAGTATATGAACAAATCAAAAAAAATCCGTATCGGGATCAGACGGACCAGTGGAGGTAATCGCGCCTCTATGCAAAACCCGGCAATCGCGCTGCTGGAGACGGCGTCGGCGCACGAGAGGGCGGCGCTGGCATGTGAGCACCGGTCCCGGTGAGAGCGTTGGCGCAGCGGCATGGAGGAGCGCCCGCCCGACGTGCCCCTGATCGTGACGCCGCCGGGCGCCGGCGCGGGCGCCGCGCTCACCACCTCGCGGCGCGCCGCCTCCGCGCGCAGCTCCCGCGACGACCCGCCGCCCTCCACTTGGCGCTCCTCGGTGCGTGTGCGCGACACCAGTTTCCGCGGCTCCCGCAAGAGCGTCGTACGCCTCGAACCGCCCTGTAATGGCCTCAACGGGTTGCCCGCCATCGGCAAGGAGGTAATTCTCGTATCTATGAATTACCCGTTTATTTTAAATCGTGTCTATATTTTGTTACGATCCGAACAGATATCGAACGATATATCCTCTCAAAGAAGCTTCAGCTTTATGTTTTTGTGTCGATGTTATTTATTTTGCTGCTAACCGCGAAAAATTATGATGATCCCATCCCTCCTAGCCGAGTTTAAAGGGCAGGCTTCACTTTAGGCCACATCGTTTTAAATTGTTTTTACATCAATTCACACTTGCCGCGGAGGAATGACTTGACAAAACGAGTACAGAGAAATAATTATAATTCGTGTTAACATGCAACGCCAAACATTTAAAAAGATATATAGAAACGCGATTTTATTTGAAATATCCGCTACAACGTAAGCCTAGAGCTGTCGAGGCCGTACGACATTCACGATATGGATCGATCACATTCTCACATTGCCACTGTAGCATAATAGTGCGAATGTTGTACTTTGTGGTTGATGCGACATTGTGTCGCTTTCACTATAGACAGTTCACAGACCTACATAACAGCATGTTTAGTAAAGTTGTTTGTACAAAGTACCATGGGGTGTATTTAATGCATTTTCTTTACTTAGGTACTCTTAGAAAAGTTTATCGTTTTTATACTTTGCAATTACAGGAGTTAAAAATGTATGTTGAAATGAGGTAATGAATAATGTTTTACCAGAGCATGACACCATCAATTCGATCAAGCTGCCACTCATTACAAAAAGATTTCTATGAAGGTGCGTTATTTATTTCACTACCTGCAAGTTAACACGAAAATATGTTTGTGGAAACGCATGATTGTCCTTAATGTTTTGTTGTTATATCATGATTCATTTTATTTTATTTTTGTGTCAAAACATCGATATACATTTAAACACGAGTAGGTATATTGTGTAACCTAACATCTAGCTTGCAGCGCCTACCGACCAATAAATGGAGCATTGTTGAATATTGACATCAAACTTAGACAGACCTGAATGTGTAGTGGTTTACAAACAAAACAAAATTATAACTTATCCAATGACATACATATACACAATTTACATCAAGAAATCTCCGTAGGTATCAGTAGTAGACAAAAATCTTTCCATAGAATTGAAGAAGACCAGTCTCAGTTTTGTAGTATTCCTGACTATGCTATAGCATGTTTGTTATACCAAAATGTAAGCATGTAAGAAGGTTTTACAGTTAAGCTAATAGTCCACCAAAAATAAATTGATTGTAATTTTTTTAAGAATTTTTAGTCGAATATAGGTAGTATAGTATAATTTTCCTAAAGTATTGAAGAAATAATTTTATTAAATCTCGTTTTTGTGTCACATACGAAATGTGTGTGTAAATTAATTAATTGAGATTATTAAATTTACTCATATTAATTTTGATTTTACCGAATCAAGGGTGTGTTCAACACACTTGTATAGAAACACTACGACTAATTGAAGACAAAAATAAAAGACCCAATAGCTTGAAGAACACGTGAATGGCACGAAACCTTTAGAATCGCTTAATGTTACTATAAATATTATATGTATTATGGAAGTATGTCATTGTCTGCAGGTCCTGTCTCTGGGCGCGACGGGCGGCCACAAGGGAACCACCCAGCCTTCCCACCCTTGCACTATCCTCCACCATTCTCCTTATAAGGTACGTCACGTTGTTACGAATTATATCATAAATATAAATAGGAATAATCATTAAATATTTAACAGCAGGCACGGTTGGTTATCAACGCTGTACCTACGATTTTATCCTGACCTAAATTACATATAATATAGCGCTAGCGTATTGAATTTCTTTAACGTATCATTAATAGTATATATGTTTCATTAAAATAAAATACTTAGATGGTATTCATATACGTATTTTACTTGAATAGATAAAAATAACATAAATAACCTACATGTGCCAAGTTTGAGTGCATAGAAGTGGACTCTACTGGTCCATATTTTTCACGCTATATAAAAATATAAATCCCGTTTTAGCGCTGAAAAACACATCGTATCGAAATAAATACATATTTATAAAGGCTCTATACAGAAAATGTTGATATTCCTGAGCATTCTCGAAACATCAATAGCTTGGATTATCTTGATTCATTGACATTGCGACAATACACTGCGTCTTTGTGTATATTTCCAACAATAAATGAATTCTTGTGGAATTGTATAATTGGGTTGCATTTTTACCTCTCTAATCTGTGATAAAATAATAGGCTTGTCTTTTTAGAGGTATTTCATGTAATTAATTACTTTTTCTATAAAAATTTGCGTAGAACGAAAATATTCGCCCTCTTATGATTACTTGGACATGATATTTTTGTGTGTCCTACACACGAAAGTTTATAATTTGTGGATATAAAAAATGTTTGTCGCAATGGCCTCTCTCATATTCCACACGCAAAAGCGCAAGCCGTATTAACGGTTAACACGCCATTATTTTCATAGCAATTATGAATTCCAAAAGACCTCATTAGCTATGTAACATTAACTATTCAGCAGAATTTTAAATTTCTTTCTACTGAAAATTTGAACCATTTCATATCGCCATGAATGAAGACGGAAAATTGTTGCAGGCCGCTTGGGATTGGTTGATCCTAATATTAGTGATTTATACCGCAATATTTACACCTTACGTAGCTGCATTTCAACTAAATGAGCCCGACTTCGACAAGAGATCCCGCGCGTTCGGCCAGGACCCCATTGTTATTATTGATATGATAGGTAAAGTTTTTGAATAATTTATTCCTTTTTTTATAACTTAACTTTATTACTTATGTCACTTTGTACAATTTCAGTGGATGTGACGTTTATTATCGACATTCTAATAAACTTTCGGACTACATACGTAAATGCCGCCGACGAAGTGGAGTCGGATCCTGCCAAGATCGCTATGCATTACTTACGCGGATGGTTTATCATTGACCTGGTAGCCGCTATCCCCTTCGACCTACTTCTCTTCGGCACCGATACCGATGAAGTGAGACGCTTTTACCTCGCATACCACTCACTCATCTTTCTCATTTCACAAGATTACACACAACTTATACTAGTTCTAGTCAGATAAAAAATGCCTGATTTTTAGACGAACATAGCTTCAAGGTTATCAATTGTCCGAAAACATAAATACAAATCAGATGCTACTCCAAATTCATTTCTAAAATATAATGAAACAACATTTTATGTTTATTTCTAGCTTTCGTTTAGTTTTATTTATATATTTTTTTACAAACCCCATTTATTTTAATATTCGTAGGATAGAATTCAGAATTAAGGGTCATGTTCCACTTCTACAAAAATAGAAACCTTAGGTTATATCTGTAGAAACAGTTTTCTTTCGGACAAATGAAGCTTTGGATGATCTAGCCCCACACGTGCTGTAGTGGAATGCATTTATTGCATCTGACACTCTTGAATAATATTCGAACACTATTCAATTTAATCATCATTTATGCCGATCACAAAAAAGCCCAATATTTTTAGCCTTAAGGAATATGAAATCTAATAAAAATTGTACTTTAAATATAGCTCGGTCCCATTATTATCAGTCTCTATTACCTCAATAAAAATGTACCTATTAAAGTGCTTCCATCTTATCATAAACCGATTACATACTCTTTTGATATATTTAAATGATTTTGTTTTTCTTTGTTATTTTTGTAATAAAGTCGGTATAATGAGGACCCAAGGTGGGTGCGTACTGAATTTGTATTACCATTTCTTGTTACAGCAGGGGCTGGAAAGTGATGAGGTATACCATCTTTGTGAAGTATTTTTATGTTGCTGCCACTATTTTTATTACATTTTAGTTATTGTATTTGAATTACTTTCCAATAGCCGTTCTAAATCCACCAATGAATGCGTTAATGGAAGATAAGGACGCTTCCTATAAGCAAAGCGTATGGTTGTTTTAAATTTTACACTGCGCTGAATATTCTGAACGCTCACTCGCAATTCACGAGCTTAGCCACTGAGGAGTCCTATACCTACTGACCAAGCTACTGACAGTAACATAAAGGAATGTTATGACTGTATGAAATAGCGTAGTTGCTTTACAAATATCGATTCCATATCGATTCTACCGACAATAACAGATAGAGCGATAAAATTCTCAAATAAAAATACCGATGGTCGTGTGTTTTTCAGGACTGTCGTTCTAACAATCGCAACTAATGCCAAGGTGACCTCTAGGTCCTTCACATATTACATCTTCATTTTAGCATGAATATTTTTTACTTGTATATAAAGTAAATATAAACAGAATGATAAATTTACATGCTGTTACAATTGTATAGATAACTAAAGGACATTGTTTTGAGAATAATGATTAAGATAGAAAAATATTGCTTTGGTATGCAACGAGATTTTGGTAGTTACAGCAAATATATTAAATAGCTTAAGCATTTCATAGTAAAAGTGCAAATCACGGAATGCACAAAGCTTGGTAGCCGATACGCTCACACTTCCCAGACTATAATATTTTGTACAAATCAAAAGTTGCCTTTCACGACATAACAAAGCACGAGATATTTCAAAAACATTATAGCACCCACCTTACATCTAAAAATAATTTTAAAATTCATTCATTATATATTTTTTCACATTCAATTTTTTTTGTATTGGATATTTTTGTATCAAATTAATTATTTTTTTAATAATTTTGTGTGAAATTATTTTTTTTCATTCTTTGTTTCTAAGAGTATACTTATTTAAAACTTGCTCTTTGAAATAAAAATACTTTAATAAATTGACATTTTACCTTATTGACCTTATCCTTTGTCTATTTAAAAGTTCAATAATAAATTCAAAAACAAGGAAACTACATACTTTACATAAAAAAAATGTATAATGAATAACTTAATCTGCCATAGTCTAGAAAAATAACTTTTGAATAATTATAAATTTCAAAATATTAACATATTTAAGTTTATAATTATTGTTCTATTAAAAGAAGAATCAATTTAAAATCTTATGCATTATTTTTAATTTTTACATTTTAAATAAACATATTTTTAAATAAATGTAAATACCATTGGCAGATATTTCCGAATTGCAGTAAGTATACTCTCAATATATTTTTTATTTGTTTGTCCATAATAGACCCCCAAAAGTAAAATCGTCTAGCTAGAATTGGTCCCATGTATCTATAGAGAAGTATCGTAAAATTCTCTACGTATACGATAGTCGAATAAACTAATATCTCACGTACTATCATAAATAGTTATGTCGCATTTACACATCCTATTCATAAGAAGTATACAGACGTATAAATGAAATGTGCACAAACATAACTATATATTAAATTAGATATAAGTTTGGTGATAAGTGCTATAGATTCGACCTCCATTGAGTAACATAATATTTAGATTAGATTGTAACGAAACATAGACAAAATATAACCCCGTAATTATACTGGTATAACATTAGAATTTATGCAATTACTTGCACTGCATTAAATGATGCCAGTTTATATCAGTTTGGAGTATTCGCTTACCTTATAAACTGCAATCCCCCGTATGGCTGAGTAAAGATAATATAATGCTCGATGATAATAGAGTTTTACTGCTTGATTAAAGGGGCTCGCTGCTAGGCCCATTGACGCTCACTAGTTTTCTGCGAACAATGCTTGAGTTCGTTTTGCAGCTATGATATTGCTTGTTTCGAGTGGCTTCTTCAATATGCTTTTTAATTTTGCAGACAACTACGCTCATTGGTTTACTAAAAACAGCGCGACTGTTGCGCTTAGTGCGAGTCGCAAGGAAAATAGATAGATATTCCGAATATGGCACAGCCGTCCTCCTCCTCCTTATGGCCACGTTCGTTCTTATCGCACATTGGTTGGCCTGTCTCTGGTGAGTGCTTTCTTGATATGTTGTTTGAAAATAAATTTTACTTGGTATATAATGAAGGTTTTTCTTTAAGGTACGCTATCGGAAACTGGGAGAGACCTCAACTTCAAGCTCCCATCGGCTGGCTAGACGCCCTTGCGAATGATGTACAGGCTTCCTATGATAACTCGACTGGCCCCTCTATGAGGTAAGAAACATTTTTATTATAATAGACATATAAAAAAAAAGGTTTCAATGACTTCGTCCTTCATTAAACTAACTGAAAAAACCCTTAATAGGTATTATTAGCTATTTCTACATCTACATCATTGTAATATTACCTATATGTTCAGAACAACGCAACGTGTAATGAACATTTTGTGTCTAAAAGTCATCAGACATCGAATTATTTATTTCAAATTTTCAATTCAAACTTGTATCGACTGTATACAGTTTCATAATAATAATCTCTTTTATAGATCCCGGTACATAACAGCTTTATATTTTACGTGCACTTCCCTGACGAGTGTTGGTTTTGGCAACGTGGCACCGAATACAGATATGGAAAAAGGATTTACGATATTCGTCATGCTTGTTGGATGTAAGTGAACTAGATAGACACTGTTTATTAATTTTCAAATTTAAATCAAGACATGAATAATTTTTCCTAAACATAAAATCCCTAAGTTAAATAAAAAGGAAGGAAGAAAAGTTGTACGTTTACGAATTAGATGATTTTTTTGACAAATTTAAAACAAGTCTTGGTAGAAGTTTAATATTTGCACGCACTCTTTCATTCTTCTCATTTGAACTCTATATAAAAAACACGAATTTTTCCAACAGCACTAATGTACGCTAGTATTTTCGGAAATGTATCGGCGATTATACAAAGGCTGTATTCGGGAACGGCGAGATACCATACACAAATATTGAGAGTTCGGGAATTCATTCGTTTTCATCAGGTATTATTTAACTTTTCCTATACTAAGTACATACCATTTCTTACAGCACAGTTATGCAAATATAATATTTTATTTATTCATATAAAATTAAGCAGTTTCATTGTAAGGAAATATCTTATAGGTATCAAAATTGATTGTTCCTATCCAGAGGTAGACAAATTTGTTCTAAAGACGATGTCCACTCTACATAATCGATTATTGATTACTAGCAAATAGGTTAAGTTGTCTTAACAGTACTTCAGTCTTAGAATAGGTTAAAGAAGTACCTATCAAATCCTAATTTATTACATAACGATAGATACTGACCTGTTTAAATGTACCTATGTATTATCATTTTAGATAACCAACCCTCTCCGCCAAAGATTGGAAGAATATTTCCAACACGCGTGGAGCTACACAAATGGCATCGATACTTCTAGAGTTTTAAGGAGATTTCCTGAATGTTTACAAGCGGATATCTGCTTACATTTAAATCGCAATTTATTAGCTAGCTGTGCTGCTTTTGAAGGTGCTAGTCCGGGATGCTTAAGGTAATATTTTCTTACTTGCTTTACTTTATTTCATTACTCCAATTTCCATTAATCCAATGACAACTCAGAATGGACGGAATTTAGATTAACTAAATAATGATGCTACAATTCTGCCTAAACTGTTTATTTTTACCTACATACGATGTGTAAAAAATTAATTATTTATGTAAATAACTTTAACCACTATTACTAATGACTACTTTAAACTTATTTTTCCTAATTAAACAATGAATTGTTTCAGAGCTCTATCTTTAAGGTTTATGACTACGCATGCCCCTCCCGGGGAGACCCTCGTCCACCGCGGTGATGTGCTTTCTTCGCTATATTTCATCTCTCGTGGTTCGATAGAAATTTTAAAAGATGATATTGTTATGGCTATATTAGGTACGTTCTTAATCACTTAGTATTTAAATTGATTCCTTTTTATTTATTTATTTTTTTTTATTATAGGATTTATCATTTATAATTGTATTATTCGAAACGATTTGTAAGAATGTTGCTAAGATTTGTACTTTGGTATCTTTTTTATTTGAAATTTACGATAAATATTTTATCCTAATTGCACAACATTTAGAAAGTTACAAAATGCCAGAGGATCAATATTAAAATTACATTTATTGTTAACTCCTACAGGTAAGGACGATATATTTGGCGAAAACCCCTGTACCCATAACACAGTCGGCAGAAGCAACTGTCGAGTGAGAGCACTAACATACTGCGACCTGCATAGAGTACATAGAGACGATCTACTCGATGTCCTCGAATATTATCCCGAGTTCCGGAGCACCTTCATGAACAACCTGGAAATCACATACAACATGCGTGATGTAAGAATAATAATTTTTAAATTTTAAAAAATTTCCTTTACGTAATATCTAATAATACATATTTTGTTATCTTTAGAGTATTTTTCCACGAATAATTTTCCCTTAACTGATATTTAAAATTAACTCGTAAACACTTTCTGAAATACACTCCTAAAACTACTCTCCTAAATCTCATTTTGTTTCATGAAATTTTCACACATTAATCACAAGATAAGGATTTTTTATCAAGTAATTATTTTATGTTAGATCTAAGCTTGGGAATCTAATCAAAGATAAAAAGAACACGTTAAGTAGTAACCGATGAACATACATATTCATGTACATATTGACTTTTAGGAAGAACTTGGTGGATTAGAGCCAAGGCGTCGAATGCGTTATGAAAATGCTAATGAAGCTCGATTGTTAAGAGAAGCCTACGCGCGAACTAATCGCAGGCCTCAAGCTGAAGCATTTGCTGATAAGGTAACATTTAATTAGAGAACCCAGACTAAAAAAATATTTTTCAGAATGGGTTTTCTTCAAAACTCGACCTCAAAAGGGTTGTAATAGAGGAGGAAAGTTTTTGTCGAATAATTTTTCTGTTGTTAAAACTGCGGGGCAATGCCTCATAATATAAATATGATATAATTCACCCTATGTAGGTACTCATTATATAAATGTAACTATTTCGACCATACCCTTGACAATATTCTTTACAATCTGAGAATAGTATATTAGTATATTTTAGTATATTTTAAAATATTATTTTTATCATTAGGATTCACAATGCAGCGATGAGGATACAGAATCTACACCAAGTCGAGGTATCTTAGAATTTTCTACTGATAAGGCTGGACAAGATGTCACTCCTCTTAACTTTAATTTTAGTAAGCAACGCTCCACCACGCTCAACTCTATAACAGGTAAGAACGTCTTTCATTAACAAATACTTGGGAATGTATAAATAAACAGTTTTAATTCCTATCTTTATTCTAATCCAATTATTAACTACGCTTAAGGTTACCAAAAATATACCATACAATATTCTGTCACGTATGGAACAATCAATTTAAGCGTGGTTAGTGATAAGCATTCTTTTTATTTCTCATTAGAGTAGATGCACATAGAGTCTGGATGGAACAATGTGCAAAATTCCCTTTAAACTCCTTTGATTCTTTCTTTTTATGTTATTTTTTATTTTTCGTTTTGTTTTAATTCTATTTAATAATGTAGAGTTAAGAAATATTTTATACGTTAAAGTGATACTGATATTCATAAATACCTGCATCAATCATTTTGCTTAAGAAAGCAAAAGAAAAAGAATGAGCTGATGAGAATTAGTTTAACATGAATAATAAGCAGGAAATAAAAGCTTCACATCAGTGATAATGTAGGGTTATATTAAAGATCTACAATCTTATTTACTTAACGCAGCATGTGGAATGCTTATTCCCAATTTTCCTGAATGATTACTGGCGATGAGGATAATATGGTAGTCATTGTCTGAGTTCAATTAACTTTGATTCGAAATAAATAAGTATCCGTATTTTCCTCACCGCCCTGCTCTGAGCGCGGCCCTTGTGTGCAGGCATGCTTGCGCACTTTAAACGGAGCTTCCCAGACCTCTATCATCATAAAACGCACCAGCCGCTACACAACAAATACTGTAAGTATTTAATCAACTTAATAGTGCATGTTTTAAACATAAACAAACCATCAGTTTAAAAAAGTTTCCACAAAACAAGAGATTCAAATGCAATGGTCCCGACGACTATGTTATTGTTATAAATTATTACTGCAGCTTTGAAAACTTCCAATGTCTTTTATATAAACACAATCGACTAACTCAATGTATTCAATTCCAGCGCAATCTACGCCGCAAACGTATAGAGGTCGAGCAGCAGTCCGGCGGCAGTCATCTGTGGGTCCCTTAAATGATACTTCCCCGCTAACTTCAGCTGCTGCCGGCGAGCCCGCAGTTAGCACGCCCGCACACAGCACAACTCTTCCCGTGTCAAGCCTCAGCACGAATCCTAGTTCGTACTATACGAACGCATCGCCGAGTCCTCCAGCGCCAGCTCCCGTCCACGTCTCCTGCGATGATATCCTCGCGCCTTCTGCGACTCAATCTGTTGGAAGAACTCCGTCATCTAGATCTGCACCGCATTCGGCTGTCAATTTACATATGACTGGACGTCCAACAGCTCTTGTGCTGAACGGTGAAAGAACTCAAAATTCAGGAGTGCAGGTATGTCGTACTTTTCGTATTCTACTATTAATTTCATAATTAAATAAATATTTTAATCGATATCATCAATTTACAGGATACTGTCTCACCACAGTATCAAAACGTGGGAGCGGCTGCAACTGCAGCTTCTGTGACGACAATATTAACAAGGCTAGAAGAATTAAGCCGCCGCGTAGCTGTATTAGAAAATGGATTAACTGCGGATGTGCGAAGAATCTTGCAGCTGTTGCAAGCCCGTGAGATGCCCCACCATAACGCAGCTCCAGCTCATACTCCATCGCAGCCGTTACCTAAAGCATCTCTGTCGGTACCTCAGAATAATGATGTGCGTAAGCCTATAATTTAAAAAAAGCATAACTTATATATTTTATAATATATTTACAGTGTGCAATGATTGATTTTTTTTTCAATAAAAAGCCCAAAACACATTTATAAATACTATTATAAGAAATACGCAAGCTCCTAAACTTATTGACAATATTTCCAAATCATCATTTAAAAATAATATACCTGATATTGTCTATCTAGAACCAATGGGAGTGGAACTGGAACGGCGACCGTGAGCGTGGCGCTCGACCGAGAGGCGAGCGCGCCGACCGCACGCCGGGAGTACAAAGGTCCGCCTCAGAGCCGCACGCACCCGTGCCGCCGGTTCTGCCGCCTCCACCGCACTCGCATTCCTTCTACAGGTAAATAAATAATGTCATAGTCATCCAAGAAGCGTGGATGAATCGATAAAGACACCAAAAAGCTCTTACAAAAGCTATTTGCTGATCCCTTAATCTTATCCATAGATCTAGCGCGTTGAGAGTAAAATTTCAAAGTAGCGTCATGACATTACTTCGTAGAGTAAGACCACAGATCTGTGAGTAAGACGACGAGTTTGTTATCTTTGAATCTTGCCAAAAATCTTTCACTTCTGACACGTGTGCTAGACACACACGTTCTTTAACATCATGTATAGTAGGGTTCAAACTTAATGGCCGCTCGAAAGTTAGGTTAGGTGCGAGAGCGGGTGCTTATAGGTCCCTAATGTCCCTGCGCATCGGATCGTACGATGCCGATTCCGAGCCGCCTTCAAGTTTGAATCATTTGGTACGATATCTGACAGTTCTGTTTGCGGTGCAGGTAGTGTGAGGCAGGCGAGACGAGCGCTCCTCGCTCCCGGCCATCGACGCGCTCGCTCGCAGAGTCCGCCTCGTGCGGCTCGCTGGCGGGCGGCTCGCCGGCCGCTGCCGAGCCGCCCGCGCCCGCGCCCCCCGCGCCCCCCGCGCCCGCTCCGCCCGGCACGCGACCCGCCGCCCGCGCGCGCTTCCACTTCTGCCGACGCATCACACACGTCCGCCGCGACGACGCGAGAACCTTCCTATGACGCGACATGGACCAATTTTGTACCTTATTCGGTCGTCGAGAGTGTACATTCGGACGTATTGAACGGTCTATAACGTTGAAAGAACCGCGCTATAATTAAATGTTATATTCGACTCGAAAATATAAATTAAATACAATACAGAACATAGACTACTGTGAAAATACAGTGTTTCGAAATGCAATAATCATCGGTGAACGTATTGGGTGTTTTTTTTTTTAATTAACATAAATTTGAGTGTCAATAACGTTATTCGATACACTTAAAATTTATTTATACGAGGCAATAGTAATAATGGGTTTGAGTTTAACTTTACGTTATTTTTAAACAATTTTTAATCATAACAATAATTTATTTAAGTGTCTATTATTAAGTTTAGATCTCAGCCGTGCAGAAATAAATAAGTGTATAAGACTGAGGCACTACGTAAATCCGTGAACTGTATTTCCAGAAGAGAGTAAACGATAAACGCTTTCTACCCGTCCTTGCTCCTTGCCTTTACATTGTAGCTAGGTAATAACGAACACTACTTTGGTCAAATTTGAAATGCTCCTTGTGGAAGTGCGTTTATGAAACTTGACATAATTAGATATATAAATATCATGCTGAATTCAATATCGCATAAAATTATAGGCGTTTAATTGTAATATTTTCGACTTTATGTACCCAAACTTTGACTGAGAAACATTTACTTATTGATATTATTTTATAATCAGGCATAAATAATGATTAAATACTTAAATTGGAAGTTACGATGGTGGCCACTTAAATTTGTACTAAATGTTATGTATATAAGCGAAATAATGGTTTCATGATGTTTAAAAGCTAAGATGTGGCTCAAAAGTTTATCCTTATGAGGTTATGCGTAATCCTAGTTAAGAAGACATTTCGCCAATAATAATATATCAATATAAGCAATGTTAAGGCAATCATTCAATTAAAATAAGATGGCGACTACGACATTAAATAATTATAATATGACTCTAATATATATCATGTCGTAGTGCAAGTACCTATCATCATTTAAATCCTACATTTAAATGCTTACGTGTATGTGTTTATGTTGTTGGTTAATACACATATTACATACACATTATTCAAAAAGTGTGTACTTTTAATGAGCTTTCTTGGTATCACTATTCACTATTCTAGGTTACGTAAATATACCTACAATCATTTTTCAAAGATCATTCACGTTTTCTTTTGTACCTATTTTACTATTAATAAATATTTACTATGGTTGAAATAGTAAATATTTATTTGAATGTACTTACATTAATTTATTCCTTATCGTCAATGTACCTTCTCAGTATATCGGTATTTCGTTATTTATTTATACGTCGATCAATACATTTTTATATGAAGTCGTAATTATTCTACAATACCATTTACTTAAATGGAGTGGGACACCAAGAGATATACAATTTGCCTAAATATGCCTTCGACGGCCTTGTGCGAAATGGTTTGTACAGTTCATCACATTTAATTGTACCTATAACCTAAATATGGTACGGATGGAACACTGGGGTCAACGACTGATCGTAGGAGATATTTTATAAAAATACATCAATTTTTCATGACATAATACCGTTAATAAGCTAATATTAATGAACCATCACATAATTGCATTGTAATCTCCTTTGATATCCGTGCCTTTTTTTTTGTAATAGTTTGCGTAGAAACAAATCATTAGGATATTAATTATTGTTATTGCAGTGGTTAAAAATTTAGTTAGAATTAAAATCACCGCACATTTTAACTTTACTTATAATAAAAATTCGTTCGCATCGTTACTTGTAGATAATATAAGTAGCTATAGTTTTGTAAGTTGGTCAATTGTGAGATGTAGGTAGTGTTACACTTTGACTCAAAACTACATAAAATAATTACAATTCGCTGCTTCGCTGTAAAAATCTATAAAATTATTGTTCGCCAAGCACATAGATATAATATACCTCCATACCTTACATGTTTTGCTTTGATAGTAGTAGCAATTATTGATTAAGATTCATATTATTAAGTCAAAGACATCGTATCGAATCACACTTGGTATTATGGTATATTTTATTAATTGAATAAGTTTGATAGTTTTAAATATTTCTTACAAGAAGCTTTACAACATAGCATTTTTTATTACTTTACCTCAAAGCTTTACCGATAATCCTAATAAATACTTTAGTATCCAATAAGAAAAAGTTTTCTTTTGACATTTATGAAGCTTTAATACACAATAATAAGTAAAAAATCAAGTAAAAAATACATTGAAGATAAGATCGACAGTCTGTTAACAAACAATACCAGCTATGAACCGAAAAAAAAATGTTTCTCCTCCAGCTTGACTATGGGATATAAATCCTTCCTTTCGTTTAATCATAAGGAATTTCATGAACAAAGTCATTTTGATATACTTAAACTTAATATAAAGCAAATGTTAACCATTTCACTGTCATGTATAGATAGTAGATAATGTAATTTTTCTCAATTTATTCAAAAATATGCTTCACAGTTTTACAATTATTATTTATTTGCTTTACAAAACTCTTTTAACTAACTCCTTTTTGAATGTGTTGATCATAATCATCAATCAGCCATCATGCGCAAACTCTTGCGTTCGCGCTTATGAGCACAGGGTGTTTTAATTTATTGTTTTAGTAGTATTATATTATTAAATTATAGAATAATTGTTACATTGAATAAAATACTTAAGATTAAATAGATAAAGCCTATCTAATAATTTATTGAAAAGCACATTTTTTTAAGATTTATGACGATCTGCTAAGATGATTTTCTTCAATGTACGTACGTAATATTCATATTCTATATAATATGTATATGATAATATTGTATTACTTGTTTAAGAATCTCAACGTACAAAACGATACAGACCGTTTGTATATTTGTGAATAATTTGTAATAAGTACATACTTACCTATTATTATACGCTAATAAAGCTACATTGTTTCGTAGATATAATCTACTTTTAATATTTTCAAGCATATTACATGAATAAACATTGCCTTTCAGAATTTTATTAAATATTTTAATAATATGTTAACTACTGATATTATTTTTTAATTATTTTGACATATCATTTAATGTAAGCTCTTTTATTAAACTCTGTGTATTTTATGAATAAGATACTTTACTTAATTATGTTTTAAAAGCGAACGCTAAATTTATAAATTGGACATGGTTGAGATAATAATGAAGTATAAAATAATTGATTGGATCTACCTATCTTATATTACAAATCACAATTATTTTTTCGTTCTCAAATCAATTCGAACTCTTCGCATTTTGAGCCTTGAATATTCAGTAATCTCACAATTACAAACATATAGAGTATTATGTATATTGATAAATTTAGTGTTTTATATTTTAAACATTGCGCAAAGTTAAGTGTGCATAATAATTATAATAAAATTAGTAATTTTGTCTGTGATCGAAATTTTATAATGTTAAGCTGAAAATAAGCGCACTTAATATATCCTTAATTCATACATTCCGACGATTAATACAAATTTTGTTAATTTTTTATTAATTAAAATATATTTTTCCTACAATTGTTAAAAAATATCAGAAACAACAATATGTTATATGTATAAAGTCGATGTATTTCTAACTTCAAATTTCAGTTAAATTTCGCTACACGTAAAGAGAAATTCAACTGAAAATGTTCCAAAAAACCTAGATTCTTAAGTTAATTAACCAATCTCTTATTCATTTCCTCAGAATGTAAACAAAGATACATCCTCATTGGTAAAAAATTTAATATGTTTTTCGTTTAATTTTTTACCAGCCATCTTATTAGATTACGTTTTTATTTCCACCGATGAATTTTATATTGTTCGTATTAATTGTTTTACAGAATGTATGAATTCTTGGAAGCTATGTATATATTATTATATTTTAGTATTTAATTTATTTCTCTTCTTGACTACCTATCTACACGCGCCATGTACGTTTTGTTACACAAAATGTTAATCTAAAGCATGTTGCGTGTTTTGCAGTGTCTTAATTCAAGTCCACTTTATATGAGGCAAAAGTAGACGTTATGAGTAGTCCCACATTGTTAATTAGTTAGTCCCTATATAAAATCTTAACAGAATTTGTTAATACTCATTCAGATAGTTAAAACATTAGATTTATAGAGCTTGCTTTATAATGTAGAGATTATTATGGTAACGCAAAGTAGAAAACATAACATTTTACAAAATATCTTCTCTCTAAACTCTAGCAGTGGTAGGTACCACTGCTATAGTTTCGCCTTCTTTGAAGTGCGTTGCTGAATTATTCTCTGTGGTAGGTAAAGTTACATAAATATTTTATTGGCAAAACTTACTTCATTCAAAAATACCTGCGTAGGTACTATGTACCTACTCAAGATGTACAGTGTAGGTACACTTAATCGTAGATAGACGTTACCATTTACCAACAAAGCGTTGCTATAATAACTCTACATAATTATAGCTTGTTAAAATTTAATAGAACATTAAAGGCATTTAAAAACGATTTCTAAATCGACGCTTGCTTCGCAATCAGTTTTAGATTTAGTGTTTGTAAGTTTCCCTAGATCATAACTAATTACAACGATTGCATTCAATTGAACGTTTTATTTTACTCATTCAGCTTTATAAGCAATAAATTGACGGCTTTATAAGTAATTTTTATACAACAATAATAATAGGAAATTGTTCGTTATTGTTAACAAAGTGAACGAACGGTAAATGATGTAAAATATGCGTCATTTGTAATTAAACCAAGCACATTAGCCCTACATATATAGTTAATGAAATTTTGAGCAGCGCAAACTCTCGTTGAATACCTAAATAAATTCAGTGAAAATAAAATATCACGCACATGCGAATTTTTCTTTTATTTACATTCCCACTTTGTCAAAATATATTTTTTTGATTATGAGTAGACCTTTTGGCAATTGAATTACCTATCTACATCAAAATGGATTCATAGGAGCAGACAAACTAAAAAGGGACTATGTTCTATACTATATATAATGTGTGTATAATTAATAAACGTTTTTTCAAACGTTTTTTTTTTGTTCTATACTACGTAGGTATTATATTTTAATCCTTTATTATCGTAAGTGAAACTTGGCAATACCGTCACGTTATGGAGTAAGGCAACGATGTTGGTATCTTTGAATCTTGCCAAAGAAGTTTCACTTCCGGAACACACGCTCTTTTTTTCCTTTTTTAAAGTTGATTTTAATCCTTTAAATAAATCCGCCAAGATCCTTTTTTCAAATTATGTAATAGGGTGGAATATAAGTAAAGCCTAAGGTAAAGCCTCATCGAGGCAAAGTGCTCCTAATACTGAAGGTAGAAAACTAAAAAAGGTGATGTTCCATTATTTTTGTTAAAGAAAATAAACTGCATTCAGTTCAAAATGAATTTCGAACGAAACGAAAATTCAGTTGCCACATCTGTGATTCGATTATTCGATTTAATTGCATTGATCGCTACGGTCAATTTTAAAGATATATCTATCTCATTATGAAACTAGATATTTCCATTTTCATCGATAGTTGATCCAATGGGCAATGGCATATACCAACCTAGGGGCTAGGTGGAACAGTGCCCTAGCTCACAGCTCTAGTTCAAGGAGCCATCAAGACTCAAGTCCTACCATAAAATTTAACAGCTTAACTTTCGAAAATTTATCTCATTATTATGACAGATTGTTATTTTTTGGATCGAAATAAAATGAACAATTCATACATTTTACAGCAATATAAAATTTATACTTAATACTTATAAAATGGAATAGATAATAATTCAACAGAGCATTAATTCAACTATAATGCTCTAAGCTTGCTCTAAGTAATTCAATATTAGAAGGAATGTCTGCATGTTTCCCGCATACACTGTGGCACAGACTAATAATAATATACTATCGACTGTAGTTTGAAGCTGACATTGACAGTTGTATTTTGATTGTCATTGTCAAATGTCGAGATTTTTCAAAACGCATGTTTTTGTTTACACGGTTTACACTTTTTAGTTTTTAGTTAGGTAGATATGTTTTGAATTAATTTATTCTTTTTCAATTTGTATTTCAACATAAATAATAGAATCATATTGTCACAAGAATTAAAGGATTTGTGATGAAGATCATTTTAAACTGTTTAATAACATAGTGTGAAGAATGCCGTAATAACCTCCAAATAAAACTTTCCCGAGAGAATCATAATATGAAAACTTAAAAAAAACAATAATATGCATATCTATAAACAAATATGGAAACGAAGAAATGTATTGTAAAGTGCTATAAATGTAGGAATATGCTAGTTGATGATCTGCAAACATCATCGCCTAGTCCCGAATGTATTTCAGATGGAAATTGCAATAGTTATGACGTGAAAAGCTTCATATACCTCTTAGAGGACAAACTGCCGGACTGGATAAAGAATAAAGTTGAAGAAGAACAATGGACAAAGGGAAAATTACATTGCAGTAACTGCGGTTGTAAAGTTGGTTCATTCGATTTTGTGTCAGGTAGAAAATGTGAATGTAGGAATACTGTACTACCACCTGTACATTTTATAACTAGCCAAGTTGATATTCCTCTTGGTACTATATTTAAATAAAAAATAAATTACTTTTCACAGAATGTATGCCTTATTCTTTCCACACTTATGCAAAATTAAGATTGTAGTGAGTATAATGAATACGAAAAATTACAATAATATTTGGGAGGGTTAACACTGCTGCAAGGCAATAATTAACCCCCAAATTAAATAAATATTCTTATCAATTCCAACGCATAGGTAAATAAAAGTCAGTTTAAATTGTACAACAATATATATTTTGCATTTACTTAACATAAAATTTATTCAACCACCATACAACTTGGTACAGCTTCATTGACTTCAATATCCCTACATTTGGCAGCATGGAGTTCTCGTCTTATCTGCAACAATAAAATAAGTAATATCAAGATTTTTGAACAATCTGACAAAACATTATTTGAAAACATTAAGTAATTGTAAAATTATTAACTTAATTTAAATATAAAATATCATCTCATCTTACAAGTAATTAGTACAGTACGATTCAAACTTAATGGCAGCTTGGAACATTGTATGTTCCGAAGCGCAAAAAAGCAATTTTAGATATCAGCGGGACATTAAGGGACCTGTGCGCACGTTCACTCACACCTGCACTAATTTCCGAACCACCATTAAGTTTGAATCGAACTGCAATAACAAATCTTTCACAAAATGTTTGCAACTGCTTCGGCATGGTCATGTCATGAACTGATAACATCTAATACAGCACAAATAAAACTTTTTGTCACGTAACAAATACCTCAGGTGTAATAGTAGGATGTGCTTGTTTCCTCAACAATTCCAAGAGAGCATCACGCTGCTCAGTAGATATATCTGCCTTGTATCTTTGTACAAATGTCAGTAAGGCTTGATGCCATAGTACAGGCAATGTTCTGTGATCATTGTTAAATCTGAAAGATAACAAATAGAATAGAATAACATAAAGAATTCATAAACCAAGAGAAATACTTTAAAATCATGGTCATTTGAACTTCTACTGTAGGTAGGGAAGCAACTAACCTTAAGAAGTGGAATACTACAGAATCAACCACTCTATATGGTAATGCATACTTCTTATCAAATAGAATCCTAAGGAATATTGAACTAGCACCAGTGTAGTCCATTTCAGCTATTTTCAACATAGCCGCACTTGAATGTAATACAGGCACAGAATTTCGAGCAAGTACTGAGCCTACAATAATAGCTTCCCGTAAAGTACAGTCACCTGCCTGGAAGAAACATATTGTACTTCATTACATATATTTTAGACATGTATATTAAAAAGTATATTTCATTAAAAAAATTGTAATATGATTCTTATAGCGTAGTTCCTATAAAAAACCATTACAAATGCATTGTAATAAATATAAAAACTTTAAATTGTTATAAATTCCTTTAAACCTTAAGCCTAAATGCTTACTTCCAACAAGGGTAACAGAATACCCTTCATAAAAGCTCCAGGTTTGAAGAGGGATTTCCTCAGAGCCTGATATAAATGGAAATTTAATCTTTTGTATTCAGCCAAATCATCTCTCACTCTTGGCAACAATACTAGATTGTAAAACCTTTGGGCCATCTTTTCCTTTAGATTTGATGCAAATATTCTTGTAGCCTGAAAAATGTTATACAATAAAAATATAATTATTTTTTATTAATTTAATAATTCGTAAACTTACATAGAGAAAATAAATGAAAAAAAACTACAGTCATAGAAAAATAAATTTTACTTCATTCTCTGAAAGAAATTAAGATATACCTGATACATAGCAGCCGCAGACCAAGTTGTTGGTTCAGTGAGATATAGAATTTGCTCCCAATTTTGCAAATGAGGGATCATTTTAAATGCTTTTGGCAATTTTCCTGATCTGTACTTCTGTAAGACATCTCTAACTCCTTGATACATAGCTTTTATCCTAAAAGAATAACATTTTTAAAAATATTTCAAATACTACCTTTGAAGAGGAATTTGATTTATTTATTAGTAAAATGTTTATTACCTCGGATCTATGTTCTGTAACTTGAGTGTTTCTACATCTGAGAATTGTGTTTGGAGTTCAGTGTGTTTGTCAGTTATTTTATCCTTGATAATATCAGCCAATGTTCTTGTCCTTTCAGGATTCGCTGACATAAACATTCGAATTGCCTCCTCATCTTCTTCATTGATTTCAATATTTTCGTAATATGTGTCTGGTTCAAGATCATCCTGATCTGATTGGTCCTCATTGTCAGAATTGGAATCTAGAGGAAATCATTTTTTTAATACAAATAATTTTTCATGCTAACAACAATGTATGTGTTCGAGTAACAACATTACCATTTATAGACAGAGGAAGTGTATTTTTAGTAGAAGATGAAGCAATGTCAGTTCCAAATTCAGCCTGTTGCCGCCGAGCGGCTTTCAAGATCTTTTTCGACAAGTCTGCGTTGACGAACTATAAATTAAAATAATAGTATAAAAACTGATTAAAATTAACTTCCCCTTTGATAAATTTTTACCACCGTAATTACTGTGTTATCACAATAATCATTATAATACTTACTTCTTCGTCCTCATCGTGTCTATTTTTTTCTTTGATTCTGTTCTTCGATTTCACTGAATTTGTCGCTTCTATTTGATCAGCAAGGGCTATGTTTTGACCTACTTGTGAGGGTTTTAATTTTTTCGCTTTTCCCATGTTTACCAATTAAAATATACACTCAATGAAACATTAAATTGAATTCCACACGTGTGCCCACAAATTTATATGGCAGCTGTCAGAATATAATATAACATTGACATATTTTCACAATTGACAATTTACTCTGTGGTAATTACCAATTCCAATAACAGATTGTCTATGATTTCAAAGATAACATAGGTACCTATTATTTTATACCTACCATGTAGGTACCTACATGGCAGTTCGAAAACGTTAAGGCGCGGAATAGAGTAAAACCCAGCTCTAGCCGTTTTTTGTACTGTTTTCTGGAGCTATCTCCTTCTTATCCAAAAGATATATCAACTAAATAAAAATACATTAAATTTCTACATATTCTTGGCTCAAAAATGGTAAAAGTATTTTGTTATTTTATTGACTTAAAGTTTAATTAATCTCCTCCCAAAGAAATCCCAGAAATTAGAAATAATTATATTTACCGTGTATCTCCTCTTAAACTAATGATTCTTTTGATTTGGTATTTACACTATTGGATAGGCAATTTCATTACGAAAATTATGGTAAAAAATTTTTTTTGATAAGACCTATACTAGATTTTATAAACATTTTATTCAAAATTTTGGGCGTATTCGCAATTATATCTCTTGCGCTTGTATGGGAGGTTCAGTCGGCCGCTAGGTCTCGAGGGTGAAGCTTGTGTCGTTTGTCGCCGTGAGCGTCACATGACAATCACGTGACCCATGTTTGTTCGAATAGTACGAATATCAAACAATGAGCGAGGCATAGACGCTACTACTATTAATTTATAGTGAGATTTTAGAAATCATCAATAATATAATAACTGGTCAATGAGCTTTAGTTATTATAATATATTAAAGTGAAACTTTTATTACATCGTCTCAAACTTTTTGGTCTGTGTAGCGCATGTCGCGTGACGCACGATATGTACGATAATTATCGTACAAATACGATAATTTTTAGTTAAATGTCTATAGTGTGAAAAAAGTTTCACTTTTACCGTGGTTTCATAAAACCACACAACATTTTTTTTATATAATTATGATATTTAGTTTTTAAAACATTCAAATGCTTTATAAATATAATTTTTTTAATAATCGAAAATATTTTATAAAAATTATTATAAATTTATTAATTTATGCAATAAATCACATTTTACTTTTTAAGTTTTTAGTGAATAAGTATTAGGATTAGACAAACAACATTTGAAGTTTTAAGTATGTATACTACTTTTTGTCATGGGTGTCATTTTCATGGTTTTTGCGGTACCTAGCTAAATTACCCAATATGAGGTCAAAACTAAAATCCAAGATGGCGCCGAGAAAAATTTTACATCTTTTTGTCATGGGTGTTATTTTCATGGTTTTTGGGGTACCTATTAACCAATATGAGGTCAACATTAAAATTCAAGATGGCGCCGACGATAATTTTACATCTCTTTGTCATGGGTGTCATTTTCATGGTTTTTGGGGTAGGTATAAACCAATATGAGGTCAAAACTAAAATTCAAGATGGCGCCGACGAAAATTTTACATATTTTTGTCATGGGTGTCATTTTCATGGTTTTTGGGGTACCTATTAACCAATATGAGGTCAAAACTAAAATCCAAGATGGCGCCGAGAAAAATTTTACATCTTTTTGTCATGGGTGTCATTTTCATGGTTTTTGGGGTACCTATTAACCAATATGAGGTCAAAATTAAAATTCAAGATGGCGCCGACGAAAATTTTACATCTTTTTGTCATGGGTGTCATTTTCATGGTTTTCGGGGTAGGTATAAACCAATATGAGGTCAAAACTAAAATTCAAGATGGCGCCGATGAAAATTTTACATATTTTTGTCATGGGTGTCATTTTCATGGTTTTTGGGTTAGCTATTAAGTTATTAACCAATATGAGGTCAAAACTAAAATCCAACGACGAAAATTTTACATCTTTTTGCTATGGGTGTCATTTTCATTGATTTGTGGTGCTTATATGAGGTCAAATCTAAAATACTACAAGGCGCTGACAAAATTTTGATATTTTTTGAAAGAAAGAAAAAAAGAAAATACTTTTAATCACAAATACAACATTTTAGCTTACAACTAATACATTTTGAGAACAATAGAAAATAAAGAATAAATATTACATCAGATATATTCTAGTATTTGGTCAGTATTTGTGATAAGGTGGACTACTCAGCATTTGCCTCTCCGTATTAGTGGAGAGGCGCCGGTTTTCAGTAGTCCCCTCTACTTGCTACGCTTGGAGCACCAGAACGGTTTTTTTTTTTTGGGTGGTAAAATAAATAGCATAAACGCTTGTTATAATTTTGAGATAGGTGAATAAAAGATAAGTAAGATAGTTATAATTAAAATAGAAAAGAAACAATATATTATATTATGTCTAAATATAAAAATGAAATGTACATACACATATAAATATATACATAATGATTTGAATTCTGTTCGATTAATATGTAAACGATTGTAAGAAAAACCACATAAATGACACCCATGACGAAAAGATGTAAAATTTTCATCGGCGCTATCTTACATTTTAATTTTGACCTCATATTGGTTAATAGCTACCCCAAAAACCATGAAAATGACACCCATGACAAAAAGATGTAAAATTTTCGTCGACGCCATCTTGAATTTTAATTTTGACCTCATATTGGTTTATACCTACCCCCAAAACCATGAAAATGACACCCATGACAAAAGGATGTAAAATTTTCGTCGGCGCCATCTTGAATTTTAATTTTGACCTCATATTGGTTAATAGGTACCCCAAAAACCATGAAAATGACACCCATGACGAAAAGATGTAAAATTTTCATCGGCGCTATCTTACATTTTAATTTTGACCTCATATTGGTTAATAGCTACCCCAAAAACCATGAAAATGACACCCATGACAAAAAGATGTAAAATTTTCGTTGGCGCCATCTTGAATTTTAATTTTGACCTCATATTGGTTTATACCTACCCCCAAAACCATGAAAATGACACCCATGACAAAAGGATGTAAAATTTTCGTCGTCGCCATCTTGAATTTTAATTTTGACCTCATATTGGTTAATAGGTACCCCAAAAACCATGAAAATGACACCCATGACGAAAAGATGTAAAATTTTCATCGGCGCTATCTTACATTTTAATTTTGACTTCATATTGGTTAATAGCTACCCCAAAAACCATGAAAATGACACCCATGACAAAAAGATGTAAAATTTTCGTCGTCGCCATCTTGAATTTTAATTTTGACCTCATATTGGTTTATACCTACCCCAAAAACCAAGAAAATGAGACCCATGACTAAAAGATGTAAAATTTTCGTCGACGCCATCTTGAATTTTAGTTTTGACCTCATATTGGTTAAAACCTATCCCAAAAACCATGAAAATGACACCCATGACAAAAAGGTGTAAATTATCGTCGGCGCAATCTTGAATTTTAATTTTGACCTCATATTGGTTAATAGGTACCCCAAAAACCATGAAAATGACACCAATGACAAAAAGTTATTTAAACTAGAAACCATTTGGAGACAGTTTTTGAATGGGAACATCTAGTTTAAAAGAAATATAAAAATATCACCGAATGATGATCATTACAGAGTACCATCAATTTTGATTCATTTTAAAAATTTAATATAAAATTCATCCATACGACTATAATTTAACTCTGAATTGGTAAAGACCAAAATTATGTGTTAGCACCATTATAATGTTTTTCTATAAAAAAATATTTTAAATGCCATGTCTGTTACTTCTGAGCTCTGTGAATTTTACTTGTATTTGAAACAGTTCACGCGGATGCGCGTTAGGTGGCGCAAGAATTATTTGCGAAGTATTGTAGAAGCGGCGGATAGCTGTGGTTCGGGAAAGAAGTGTGAATGCTCAAGGTCACTCGCTCAGGGAACGACCTTAAACAGGCAATTTTATGTTGTTGTTCATGTTATGGATGCTCTATGTGTTATGGTGTCATTATGCAAATAAATGCACCGTATTTTATGTTATTTATCAACTATGTTTATCAATATAGGATTCAATAATTAGGATTAATATAGGTGCTGACTATTTCTGCGAGAATATATCTTGCAGGACAAAGTATGGACCGTATGTCAGCACTAAATAAAATTCGCGCATATTGCTCAGTCGTACAACGACGCTATTTAGAAGATCCATGATATTGGCACTATTGAGAAACTTGAAGCTTGAACCATCGCTATAATATTATGAAGAACAAAAAAGGCATAAGAAACGACTCTGTTACTTTTTCATAATGTAGCTGTAGTTATCACAGTCAAGACGTGTGAAACTCGTCTTTTCTTCCTCACTTCTTGAGATTATATTTTTTAAGTTAGAGTTAATGATTTATGATACTTTTTGTTTCGCCTCCTCGCCTCGCAAGCAATATTCCACGCGGAATTTTAATAGTTTGAAATTTAAATGAACCTTCATTGGTACTTATTTGAGACATCCTGTAGGTATATATTTTGTTATATACAGGATGTCCCAAAAAGTAGTGATATACTAAAGCTGAGATGTATGTTAAGAGATTTTTCGAATTTTCGGAGTTATGACTTTTTTTTAATTTTTCACCTAGCTGTATCGCCTGAGTACGATGAGATTTTTATTTATGACTAGCTTTCTATACCCGCAGCTTCGCCCGCGCATCAAAGAAAAACCCGCATAGTTCCCGTTCCCGTGGGATTTCCGAGATAAAACCTATCCTATTTCCCGGGGTAAAAAGTAGCCTATGTCCTTTCTCGGGTATCAAAATACCTCTATACCAAATTTCATGCAAATTGGTACAGTAGTTAAGGCGTGATCGAGTAACAGACAGACAGACAGAGTTACTTTCGCATTTATAATATTAGTATGGATGACGTTAATTATTGTTGTGGTAGATGCTTGATTTTTTTTTGTGTGTGCTAAGCTGATAGATAGTCCAAATCAGTACGGTAACATTTACTATCGTTAGATCTTTGAATGGAATAAAAAACGGATTAAATGCCCTGTATATGTACTAACAGTCAAGTAACCTAAGCAAGTAACAGATTTAAGACGGGCGAGATTTTGATATGGAGATGATATTTTGATAGGCTGTAGGTACTTAACTTTGTGCATGTTGCAATTATTATGTTTTTGTTTTATGCGATGTTTACTTTTTATTTTAAGTTTTTTGAGAGACTATTGTTGGACAGAATTTGGCTTTGATAGGTAACTACATAAGTTTAGACAAAGTAGGCAATGTGGAACGCATAATCGCCTTGAGTAAGTATAGCTTACCCATTGAGTATAACTTGTGCCATAATAGGTATGTGATAATAATATTAATAAAGAACCCGCAGGACACCTTGTGGCGGGGTATCGGGGAGTAGCGACCCCGCGGGAACCGAGTGCTCCCGGGGGAGGCCCCTGTCTTCATCTCCGGCTTGCCTTCACCGGCCGGTCGGAGTGAAGCCTGACGAGGACAGGACCCCCCCACCTCTGGTTTGCCTTAACCGGCCGGCCAGAGTGGAGTCGCGAGAGCTTTTAGCTCGAAGGGTGGAAGCGAAGCGTAAGTGGCGAGTGGGCACGTGATGCTGGACCCTCAGGGAGCGCGTGATCGTCGTTTAAAGTTCAGGGACGCCTCTCCACCCTTAGCTGCTCACGACATGTTGCCCTCTTGTTGCTAAGTTACAGCGACTTTTTAGAGGGCCCATCTGTGAGAGGGCGAGTCACCGTCTGCCAATATATTTTTACAAACTTTGTCGTAGAAAGGCAGACGCCATAGTTCCTATAGATCCAGTAACCTGTCCACATAGCACCCCTTCCATAGTCCAGTTATTTATTTCCATTTTCTGTAATAGTCCTACATCGGCCGCGGACTGCCCAGGGCTGTATCTCTATATAGTGCAGTCATGGGCAGGCTGCGGCTGGTGTCCCATAACACATTAAACACTCTCAAAAGGGCCTCTGCGTGTTGGATCCGATTCCCCACGTAAGCCTTCCAAAAGACCGGGTACCGTCCTTCTGGTGGTACCCGAGTATTATGGAGATGAGAAACTTAATAAAGATAATATTGTAGTCTTAAAAATAAAATGGGTTAGGTATGCGATTCAGTTATGAAAGGAAATTAGGAAAAGTCAATAACCTTTTAGCTTTAAGTTAGTTAACTACTTAGAAATTCTTTTTGCATTTCAGTAACCGTTTTTTTTTGTTTTTCCTGACTCTTACATCTAATAAGCATAATATTAGCATTCTATATTCACTTGGATTATTAACAATTATTAATTTGTTGAATTAACAGCTACTAGGTACGTCATTAGATGGCGCTGAATCGATCCCATTCAGTTGAATCGCATAGCAGATATATACCTAAATAAAAAATAAAAAACGAAGTTAAGATTGTAGAAATAGTTTGGAAAATCCAAAAGTGCACGCCTCATAATCTCATCCTTTACAATAAAATTGATTATTTATAAAGAGTACACTATAAATATAAAAAAGAAATAAAATAAAACAGTTGGAAAAGTAAAGAAAGCGGTACCGTAATAATTGAGCTATTTTTCTTGTGGCCCCACCTAGATGTGAAACTGCGCAGGTTTAAGGGACTGACTACCAACTTATTTTTTTAAACCTTGGCTTATAGTAGAATCGAGTTTATAATGGTGAATTTTGAGTACACTATAAATATAAAAAAAAATAAAGATTATATGTATATAGATATACTAAAATTATGGAGAACAGTCGATATTTTTTTTTGTTTATTTAATAACAATTAAACCACATCGAATCAGACCCTGAAAAATGAAAGGGTTCTATTCCTGAGCATACTCAAGCGTAAGAGAAAAAAAAGACTCGATTAGTAAACTATTTCGGTCGCTATCGTGTTAACAAGAAAATCCTCCGCACATACAGACACACGGACGTCCAAGACAGAACTTTTTTAAACTGTTTTTTAACTAGTTTAAATAACAAAAATGACATCAAAAATATCATGAATGTTAAAAATAGAGTTTTTTCTTAATATGTGTGTGTATGTATTATCTTACAAGTGCAATGTATGATACATAAAGACATTTTAAGTTTGAAAAATCAGATGTTTTGCGCGAAGTGACAGTAGTACCCACCTCAACGCTTCGCTTATGAGGCGTGCAATAGACTCACCGAAATGGGTTAATATGAGTAGGTAGGTATAATAGAAAACGACATTACTGATTATATCTATTTAATAATAAAATGTTATTGGTTAACACATTTTGCATCTAATAATTGTAAGACTCGATCTGGTTGATAACTTCACGAATAGCAGAATTGATGTCTGTGATAGCAGATTGAGCCACATTACGTATTGTTGACTCAACGGTCCACATGATGATACCATTGAAGAGAGTCGTGAAGACTCTGATAACTGGGTTGACAAGCCAATCAGTGAGAACATTTCCACGTAGCGCTACTCGTAGGCGTCTGTAATATTAATATGGATTAATGATAAAAATAAGTTATAAATCTGAAGATTGTAAGGATTTCGCCCTGTAGGTACCTATATGTATTCATTATATTCATTTATATTTTATCTATAGTAAATTAGGAGGTTGATAGTTAATTATCTATTAGGTCCGTTTCAAATCTCTTAATCGTATCAATACAATATCGCTTCATTTTCATCGTGAAGTTGGAGTTAACTGCATTATAGATGTTATTACGAATTCAATTCATAGACAGCATAGGTAGGTAGGTAGGTATATCGTTCGTTTTAGATATGAACATTAAATATTTTCCATAAAATCCAGCCCGTTTTGACCAAGTGGTTTTAGCTTCATCATCGTGTGTATACTTAGCATAATTAAATGGACTTGTACTATATGTATGGAAATGTATTCAGCAGCCTGACCTCGACCTTACTCGTTGAAAGTTGAAAATATTAACTTACCCGACATCCGTTAGCGAGAACTGTTGTAAGTGAATTTCGTCATTATTGAAATCTATTAAGATATCGGCAACTATTCTAAAGCGATCCAATGAACCAACAATTCGTCCCGTGGGACCAATGTTCATGACCTTTACAAGGTAATCATAATTGAACTGGAAACAAAAATTAGGCACCAATTATATAAAGCCATAAATTCTTAAAAAAATCTTTCCGTAAATTTTAGAACGTGTTCACAAAAAAAATTACCGCGAGTTTTTGTTACTTCATAATTTACTTTTTATAAAATGTACGTACATATTAGATAAGTAGGTAAGTAAGTATGTATATGCATTTGCGTCATTTTTTAACAAACACAAAAATTTACCTACATTTTAATTAAAATTATTCTGTCTGTGATCTTATCTTTGAAACAACAACAACTTTAACAGGAAAATCAATGGTTTATGGTTTTGTAAAGACTCATAACTCTCTCCCTTTTTTTTTGTCCTCAAAGCCCTTGCGAGCGCCACTTCTAAATAAGTAGGTATACAAAAGTTTCACCAACATCCCCTATACTACTTTACTTTACTTTACTACCAGTCTTTCTTTTTCACGTAAATCACGTACCTCAAGATCGCTAAATTGAAGCTGGACCTTAACACGCAACATCTTAGCAAAGTAATTTACAAGCTGATCTTCAAATCGAGAGACATTAACGAGACCCGTCATACTTCCATTTTGAAGCTTCAACCATGCGCTATATGTGATGAGTAAGAGTCGCTAAAATTTTAAAATAAACGTTTTAAAGTGAAGATATTCCTTAGAGACATATTTTCACGTTAAAATAATAACTTACCACTTCAAAACCTTCAACAATATCGGGTAGAAACATGGGATCCAAGCCATTTTCTTGCATGAAAGGTACAAGCATAGAGATGGTATTGTCCACGTAATCATTGACTGTTGCCGTTTGACCTAGATTCCATTTTGGACTTACGTCCTTTCCAATAGATGGTGAAATATCATCAAAATACAATTTTGCTCTATAATAGGCATAAAAATAGGTACTTATTTATTTTGCATTAAACAAAACAATATTCGAATCGAGAATAAAAAATATCTCCCTAAATACCTTATATAAAATGCAAATGATGAATTGAATTAATTTATTTCAAAAAATCTAAATACGCCACTTTCTAACTAGTACGTACTGAAATATTAAAAAAAAAATTTGGCTTCAATATAATTATTAATTATGTAACTACCTAGTTAGTATGATGTTAAAAGAAAATCGATCAGTGAAACAGATGTATACCTAATGCATCTGCCCCTACCCCACTATGGGGACATGGGACTTCACTTTATGATGTTAAAAACAATATTTTTGGCAATTTTGTTCTAAATTCTACTCTTCTAAATATTACAAAGTGTATGTCTAGAATACATAATGCTATCGAACAACGCTGTACTCACACATGATTATATTTGGCAACATTGCCTTCGGCGGCAATAAGCAGCACCGCCAAAACCAACGCTGTTGTCTTCGTACCCTTCATGCTTTCAACGCACTTGAATAATGAATTAACTTATTTTTCAATAATAGATTGCTTTATACGAGCCCTTGATTAATGATAAATCTTACACTTTATCAGTTACCACTGGTGCTAATTCAAAACAGGGCTGATTATTAATTGACGATAAAAATCGTAATTATTTGATTTGTATATAAAAATTATCATTAATTAAAACGTTTATCTTAAACACAAACAATTGATGAACTAGATAGTCAAATATCCTTCAATCGTTTGATAAGAGAATTATGTGAAATAGGTACCTATTACCTTAATAATGATACCTCGAGTCGTTTTGTAATTAAATAATAAAAACAACAGATTTGATAAAACACATTAAACACAAAAGCTAATTTTTTTTTTCAATGAACGTAATTTTTTTGTTCCTTCGTTCTTTATTCGATATTTTCAGATCTTTTGGCGCTATATTAAACGTGTTTCTCTTAGCTCTATGACATTAGGTACATATCTACCTACTTATCCTTCACAAAGTTCGTATGTAACGTATATTGCTGACCTTATGGTGCCATAAGACTCCGCAATAGTAAAAATGGCAATAAATAGATTTTAATTCGTACAGATGTATAGGGGTGGATACCCTTTAATATGTTAAGTCGTTTCTGTATTTATAGATAATTTCAGCATAGAATGGGAATGGTAAAAGATAAGGATATAAATGAAATGCACACATGATATGTCATAAAAATAATGTATTTCACCATAGCCCATTCATATGTCCTTAGCATAAATATAGTACTTACATAAATAATAATCATAACAGTTGTTATTTACAAAATTGGAATATAAATTTAATCGATGTACAAACAGATATCATTGCGATTTTTAAACATAATGAATCTTAGTCAACATTAAATAGGTATCAAAATTGTGCAAAAACAAAAGTAAAATAGACACACTACCCACTTATCTTCTAGAAAAATATAAAACTAATAACAGCATTGCTTCTTTATATTTCTTATAACTATACGAAACTCAAAAAAAAAGGTGAATTAAATTCCTATTGCCTACTTATCAATATGATAAGCATAGTAAGCCCGTCTAAAGAAAATTATACTTTAGAGATTCGCATTTGTATTTAGCATTTTTAAATAGAAAATTCATAATAAGAATAAATAAAACCCGACTACCCGTTAAATTATACTCTAATTCACTGAAAATAACCTACTATTTCGATTTTTTGGGTTCACCAGACAGCATCCTTTTCCTTTGTTTCAACATGTGTCCGAAGAGAACAGGGAATAACGGAATATAGGACAGCATGTAAATAACCAGGAAGTAATAATAGTTGAATATAAAGTTCCATGTGTTGGGCATAGACATGGTAAAGATTTGCTTCTCTACGACTTCGTCAAGCGTGTGATACCAGCATAGCAACTCTCCTGTTATACCAATTGGATACAGAAACAGGAAGGTTGAGTACCTGTGGAAAAAATAATAATTTTTATAATTAAAATTTTAAATGTTTCCGAAGGTTTTGCACTGATTTTATGTATAAAACTGAAAATAAAATGTAAGTATATGAACTTATACAGGCACATACAGGTGCGGTAACCGACTGACGCCTTAATTACATCGATAACGAAAATAAATGTCGTTTTGTGAAAGATATTTTTACTAATTGTATCCTTTTGCTGGCGGCTCCGTGCTCCGTCCGATAACGAGAAATTATCTATTTTAAATAATTAGAGATTTAAATTTCTAGCCAACTTCATCTTCAAAATTCATGCATTATTTGTTCATGTTGACATCCCATTTTTACGCTATAGATAATTTCAATCAATGAAATTTTATTTTGTACGTTCATATTTTTGGCCTTACTTATTAAATCAATTAAAAACTAACGTATCTTTAGTAGTACGTAGATATTTATAAATTACTATTATTTAATGAGTTTTTACTAATCCATTGTCTCAAAAACCTATTAAATATGAAATATAGTAGGTATATACCTTATTAGCTTTCCGCAAGTGGCTTCGTCCGCTTTGACAAAAAAAACCTAATAAGATATATACCTAGTACTAAAACCTTCCTGTTGAATCATTATCTATTAAAAAAAACGTCAAAACTTGTCGCATAGGTATTTTAAAGCGACTTTGTTTTATACTACATAATATTATTTCGTGATAGTGGAGTAATTAAATCCCAAACTTAGTTCCATAGCTTACCTTAAAAACAGTAGATTTTCAGGCACCGCTTTCATAATATTCAATGCATAGTATGAGTATCTGACTATTTCGGTGATAGACCAAGCAAAGACGCATACTGGTAGTCCAGGGCTAACCGTGGGTCCATGTGCTATCATAAATCCACCACACACCAGGAAAACCCTGGAGAACACTTGCATGAGAACCAAGAATACCCCTGACGGTACCAAGCCAACGGCTGCATGGAGGATCTGAAAATAAATACTGTATTACCATCTGGGTTTAAATATAATTTGAAACTTTATAGAAGTAGTTTGAAGGGCCCATCTTCTTGTATCTTATATTGAGGAGTTATGAAAAGTGCCATTATTATCAGTAAGTGATTTCAAAACAAATAATCAATACTATCATATAGGTAATGTAGTTATGAGCATAGCAATAAGGAAGTTAACATAGTTATCATCAAACATGAACTTTGCATCTGTACTACTTACTACATATTAAGTACTGAACTTAATTATCTATTTAATGACTCCACATAAAAATTTTTTAGAAGGAATTGAAATTTATTCATCCATATGATTAACCTTGCTATGACCCTCACTGTTTTTTATAAACATACAGATATGGCAGTCCTAACTAGGGCATGCTATGCTTCAATTTACATTCTAAGTGTGGCAGACTAGCATATTTTTTTATAATATCTGTGCATGATCACATAGGTAACAATTGAGAAATGTATACTTTTTGAAAAAAATATGTCATATTATATAGGTAGGGCATTGACTTTCTCAGCAGTCAAAAAATCTGCTAATTAATAAATAAGGTAATAGAATTATAAACTTATAAAGAAAAGAAAAAATTCGATCACGAGGCGGGACTCGAACCCATCCTTTCGCGCCATTCCGGGGCGGATTCTGACCAACTCCCAAGTCCGGCCTCGTAATCGAATTTTTTCTAATATTTATTAAACATTTGAATTCCATAAAACCAAAAATATCAATTTCAGTAAAAGAATTATTAAATAAAGTGCATACTTCTAAAACTGCAGCATTTTGAAATATGTACACTGTCCATTTAATTTCTTCCCAAAAAGTGTCCAAGGTTCCACGGTTCAGGAAGTGGACAAGAGTTTGCCATAACATGTATGACCATCTGTAACAACAGAAAATATTAACCATACCATAGTAGGTACAAGATAAACATTTTCTACATAGCTTTTTATATCCTAAAAAAACATGTTTTGATGACCATAGTACAAAAAAATGTTTAAAAAACTTTAGCCTTTTTGGTTCCTTTACAGCATGTATATGTATAATAATTATAACTAATAACAACAAGGTCATACAAAGGTTGGTTGGTTAACTGCATATTAATTAGATAAATATATGATTTATTTTTTTTATAAATCAAGCAAGCAATATCACATATTACCTGTTACTGTGAGAATTTATTTAACAGGTAAAATGAATATTTATCTAGAGTTCTTTTTGATTTATTTTTATTTTTAAGTTGCATATTTTATTATTAATTAAAAACTAATTTTACAACATTTTTGTAAACACTGAACATTTTGTACATATTTGAATAGAATATTAAAATTTTATAGAACAAAATTTAGAAAAATTATGATTCTTTTGAATTTTTTTAAAGGAAAGCATAATACATAAAATATATCCCATATGCGGTTGGCCAAATACACCCTAGTGGGCCTAGTGGATTAAAAAGAAATATAACATGTTTACAATTGAACATAATACCTATCTAAGTTTTAAATCAAACAAAATTTTTATTTATTTAATCACTTGTTATGTTCATGATATCAATAGATGAATAATCTTATCACTTCAGTGATTTAATTATGATAATTTATTAAATTTATGGCGTTCAATTTTTCAGTTAGTTACTCAAAATAGAGTACCCCACACGCTACATAATCTTGTTAAAATAAATACCTCAATTATACATAAAAAAAAATTAATCACCCTAAAGTTTGCACACTGTTATAGGCGATAAGATACAGTTTTCCAACAGCTGATAATTCTGTGTTTTTTGGCTTTTTTAAAGTTTTGGACGACATACTTAATATAAAGTCTACAAACTATATCATATAATAAAATCGTAAATCTAGCAATAAATAAAGCTATAATTTTCAATATACGCTACGTGTACGTAATGTGCAGTTTCACCGTATCACGTCTGCGTCATCACCATAGAGTAATATAATATATACTGGTCATCAACTCATCACTCATCACAATTCACAACTTGTTATTTACTGGTAGTAGCCTACTCACGATTCAATTTCAGTAACAATCTGTTGACACAATCTGCAGTGAGCTGACAGATTGTGTCGTGAATAGTATAGTTGAGGGCACGTTGGGGGCGTAAAAGGCCCTACTCACGGTTCAACACAACCAACAATCTGCTGAAACAATTTGTTGCAGTCGCGATTGAGCGTTCTCTACTCACGATTCATCCAACCCTCAGAGCGTTTTCACATTGTCCGGTCCGATATCGGATATCGGGCGCCGATAGCCGATATCCGATATCGGAGGCTAAGTAAAATGTATGATTTAGGTACCTGTCTTTCACATTGTCCGGTCCGATATCGGATATCGGAGCCAACACCGATATTCCCGTGAACTATCGGACGATAATGTTCAGTGTTACCAACTCAATTTTCGAAAAGATAGTATACCAACAGCAAAAAAAGCACTAGTTTGTGTATTTTCAGTCATTTCTAGGCGCTGAATGTAAAAAAAAAATCCTTTCATTTACTTTAAACCTTTTTATTAAGAAAACATTCATTTAAGTATTTAAAGGCTTTAAAAATACTATTTTTACGGGAGCTATTTTAATACCGTCCTATAATATACGGCAATTGGCTGAACTGAAGTAAACAAAAATATCTATATCTTTTTTTACGTCTCAAATATAATAAATACAACAAATAAAGTTTTTTATTATAGTTTGCCATGATGACCAGTGTTGCTAGACCTTATGATTTTTCGGGTGATCTACTGATTTTTCAAATAGGTACTAGCTTGGAAAGAAAGGGGTAGTTATAATATTTGTTAAATACTACCCAGAATATTTTAAGAAAGGAAAAGTAAATTTGCATATTATGTTAACGAGGTATCAAAATATACTGCACTTTCCAACATGTACAATAAATCAACAAAAATAGTATGACATATTTTAGAAGAAACTGACGAAATAGTTAATGGAGAAACAATTTTATGACATTCAAGAATTTATTACATTGCGGAATCTGTGACAACGAAGAATTAGTTTAGTTTAATTTATTTCGTTAAATATTTGCACACCCAGATAATAGGTAGAATGATGTACATTCTACCTATTATTTATAGGTATAATATATATATATTATTATTAGCACTATAAAATTGTAATAACAGCACCTACATTTGTAAATGTAATTTGAATTTATATTTGCCAGTTTCGTCGCTTTAATACTGAGTTGAATTTTATTTTATTTTATTTGTTTATGAACATAACAGTCGTAACTACATGATTTAATATAAAAAAGTTCTAAAATTCACTACGACCACACAACATGTTTAAAATAATGGTACGCGATTATTATCATTCTTCTTGTCGTTCTTAATAGGTAATCTATTTTGTATTATATATCTTTATCGCTTTATATATTTATTAACATATTTTTATGGCCTTTATTTATTCCTTCCTATACCTACTATTGTGAATATAATATATTGTATTTCTCGATAATCTCATAGTTACATATTAATAATTATATTCTTACTTATTATATTTATGCTCTGCCCTATTCCTCTCCTCAAACTAACTTCCTTCCGTACGTCTGGTTGTCTGGAAGAAATCGCTAATTAGCGATAAGACCGCCATTTGTTTAAATTTATAATTAGATTAAGTTCCTAGTTAAGTTAAGTCAGAGCAATAAAGTATGAATAAATAAATAAATAAATAAATAAACATGTTCTATTATTAAAAAAAGAAAAACAGCATATAAAAAAAACAAGCCTCACAATGAAATTGAATATTGAAACTAGATTCTGACTCTGCAGAGGGTACAAATCCAAACTCCGCAGTCAGCAGATTAAACCGGTTTGAAAAACATAGTTTATTTACTACTATTTATTTTATTTAAAATAAAGTTTATTTTTTGTAACATAAATGCATCCACTGTTTTTTTTAATTCTCCATATATCTACTTTTCCAGTTTCTGGCAACACTCATGATATCGGGACGATATTATCGGATAATGTGAAAGGGCAAATTGTGTCCGATATCGGATATCGGCTATCGGCTTCCGATATCCGATATCGGACCGGACAATGTGAAAACGCTCTCAATCTGATGAGTGATGACACAATTTCATTCCGCGATTGCTTGCCACAACGTGTGCATTACTTGCTCTGTGGTGTGCACGTCACGTTGATGCTAAACCTCAACGCAATAATACGCATTATTAATGGATATACAATTTATGAAATATAAGATAATTATCTTTGTAAAGCTTGTATTTTTTCCAATTTTATTGATAGATTTCAAGGGCTATAAAGTATAAACGGCTATAAAATATAAACATCTTCCTCAAAATCTCAAATATGTAAAAATGTCTTTCCCGCGTTTATCTCAAAACCGCCATTTTGCGCGTGATTCGATGTATTTCAGTAAAGTTGCATAATATAGTAAATTATTTTTTGAAAAATAAGGTCATAAAGAAGTTTCACTTCTTACGTGTGTTCACTAGTACACTAGTACACGCACACATTTTTTTTATAATAATTTAATTGCCATCAAATATCATTAATATTTTAGTCTGTCAACTTTAGAGCGTTTTCACATTGTCCGGTCCGATATCGGATATCGGAAGCCGATAGCCGATATCCGATATCGGACACAATTTGCCCTTTCACATTATCCGATAATATCGTCCCGATATCATGAGTGTTGCCAGAAACTGGAAAAGTAGATATATGGAGAATTAAAAAAAACAGTGGATGCATTTATGTTACAAAAAATAAACTTTATTTTAAATAAAATAAATAGTAATAAATAAACTATGTTTTTCAAACCGGTTTAATCTGCTGACTGCGGAATTTGGATTTGTACCCTCTGCAGAGTCAGAATCTAGTTTCAATATTCAATTTCATTGTGAGGCTTGTTTTTTTATATGCTGTTTTTCTTTTTTTAATAATAGAACATGTTGTGTGGTCGTAATGAATTTTAGAACTTTTTTATATTAAATCATGTACGACTGTTATGTTCTTATACAAATAAAATAAAATAAAATTCAACTCAGTATTAAAGCGACGAAACTGGCAAATATAAATTCAAATTACATTTACAAATGTACGTGCTGTTATCTACCACAGAACAGTAAATTATCTACGTAGTACCACAGACTAATAATAATATAGCCATACGAGCCATGACAACCAAAATAGTAAACAAGCCAAACAAGCTCAAAAGTCGCCGCGCGTTCTTGACAAAATGTAAGGTCGCCGCATTCTAATTCTGAAATTTTAGAGAAAACTAAACAAAATTGCCGTATTGTAAATTTTCTTTTCAATAAAAAAGGTTTGATTTAAAAAAAATCAACTGATAGATCGTAGTTGTACATACAGTAAAAATAACTACAAAAAAGAAACCGACTTCAAAAACAGCTGGAAAAGTAAAATATAAAAAAAAATTGATATTATTAATTACTTAATATTATTTAGATGTGCTATTTATTATACAGGTTTGATATCGGCGCTAAAACAAAGCACTAAATCTGTGACTCAATGACAACAATACAATTAACAGCTTACAGCACAACAGTAGTCCAAGTAGGAGGAGGAGCGGGCCAGAATTAGTAAATAAAGATAAAAGACACTAATATTTCGAAGATACGGTTGAATTTAAGAACGCAATATATTTTTGTTTACTTCAGTTCAGCCAATTGCCGTATATTATAGGACGGTATTAAAATAGCTCCCGTAAAAATAGTATTTTTAATGCCTTTAAATACTTAAATGAATGTTTTCTTAATAAAAAGGTTTAAAGTAAATGAAAGGATTTTTTTTTACATTTAGCGCCTAGAAATGACTGAAAATACACAAACTAGTGCTTTTTTGCTGTTGGTATACTACCTTTTCGAAAATTGAGTTGGTAACACTGAACATTATCGTCCGATAGTTCACGGGAATATCGGTGTTGGCTCCGATATCCGATATCGGACCGGACAATGTGAAAGACAGGTACCTAAATCTACATTTTACTTAGCCTCCGATATCGGATATCGGCTATCGGCGCCCGATATCCGATATCGGACCGGACAATGTGAAAACGCTCTAAGTGTCATAATTTGTCATCCATCGCACAGATAGCACTATTTACAAAAATCGATGTAAACTGTGTAATTCTTATAATCGATTTATTAAAAATCGATTTTTACCATTAATAAAATCGATTATAAAAAATCGAAAATGGAAAAAAAATAATCGATTAAAGTAATAATCGATTATTTATTCACTTCCCTAATTTGAGGAAGATGTTTATATTTTATAGCCGTTTATACTTTATAGCCCTTGAAATCTATCAATAAAATTGGAAAAAATACAAGCTTTACAAAGATAATTTATCTTATATTTCATAAATTAGTATATCCATTAATAATGCGTATTATTGCGTTGAGGTTTAGCGGCCAGGCATCAATGTGACGTGCACACGTTGTGGCAAGCAATCGCGGAATGAAATTGTGTCATCAGATTAAGGGTTGGATGAATCGTGAGTAGAGAACGCTCAATCGCGACTGCAACAAATTGTTTCAGCAGATTGTTGGTTGTGTTGAACCGTGAGTAGGGCCTTTTAGATTTGTAAATTTGGAAATTTGTAAATACTGGCAAACTTTGCCACTGCCCGCTGTGCTGCCCGCTGACCGCTGCCGTAACTGGCAACACAGAATCTAAACTTCTTTTTCGTTTACGCTTCGTGTCGATCGGGTAGGTTTGATGGTTAAAATTAAAATTTATTATACGCAATAAGATTCGGTCGAACTTTATTTAATTGGAGATTTGTTATAATACTTTGTTTTCATTTTACAGTGTGATCCAAACGAACCATCAAAATGGTCGCGGCTAAGAAACAAGTGAGTATGAGCACGTGTTTCAATACTTTGGTCCGGACCCTTGGCATGGTTATTATTACAATTCTGAGGATAATCTCCTAAAATGTGGTCCCAGATTGATGGCTACTCGATAGGCTCGCTTATTTTTAATATGGGAGGTTGAGATTGTAGCCGACAGTTTACTGCTAAGAGGTTATTTTTTTCCAAGTTCCAATTCTGCCATTTTTACACTTGTTTCTTTGTTTCAGAAAAAGACCATTGAGTCTATCAACTCAAGGCTGGCGCTAGTAATGAAATCTGGCAAATACTGCTTGGGTTACAAACAGACACTGAAGACACTGCGACAGGGCAAGGCTAAACTAGTCATCATTGCCAAGAATGCTCCTCCCCTAAGGTGAGACTACTGAGAAGTAGAGTTCCCCAAATTGCTTTAATTAAAGGAAAGCATATGGAGTCTCCGGACTAAGAAGTATGGTTTCCCCTTTTATTCTCATCAATTGATTTACTTAATTCTTTGAAAGTAAAATGTAAAGTCGATTAAACTGGGAACCCTATGGAGTAGTCTTTGGAGTGATCCATGTGCTTTTCTAGAGAGGTAAGGCTAAAAACTTTTCATTTATAGTCGAAGTAGATATAAATGTAATGTTGTGTGTAAGCATATTTGATACATTATCTTATTTATACATACTATGATCACTTAACCCATTGAGCCCCAAGCGGTCCCAGACACAATAGATTTTCTATTGTGTCTGTGGTGCCGGGGCCTGAGTTATTAACTATTTTATCTCATTTATTTACACTTATTCTCTGATTCATTTTCCTCTTGTTTGTCTGAAAACTGAAAAATTCTAATAACTTACCACAATACAAGTCAACGTAGTAACTCGGGCCCTGGAACCACAGACACAATAGGCGGGCCACTTGGGGCTCAATGGGTGAATCAAACAATTATCATGTCATCCTTTTATACACTGTCAATGTGTATGTAGCATTGAAAAATATTCTCAATTTTGAAACAATAAGAGTATGTAGTAGTAGTAGTAGTAGTAAAAAAGGGGTAAACATTTTTAAACGTTATTTATTATTGCAGGAAATCAGAAATTGAGTACTACGCTCTGTTGGCCAAGACCGGAGTCCACCACTACAGTGGAAACAACATTGAGCTGGGCACAGCTTGCGGAAAGTACTACCGCGTGTGCACACTCGCCATCACAGACCCTGGTGACTCTGACATCATCACCACATTGCCTGAGGCAACCGTTTAATAAATAAGTTTAAATTAATATGTGTTTTATTTGCCTTCTTCTGCACATGTCACAAAGTGAATATATAAAATTCCAATAATATTGTAATGTTATGCTTGTGTTATTCTGAGTCTTCAGATACAGACAAAATTTCATTGTAATTGGTTCAGTAGCATTTGCGTGAAAGAGTAACAAACATCAATACACACTCACAAAATATTAGTAGGATTCTCCCTTGTAATATTGTAGGATTACAAATTTCAAGAGATCAGATATGTAATAAATTAATTTACTAGTGAGTTAACAATGGTACAATTTCTATGTTTCGTCCGAAACAAAAAACAATTCCAGATATTTTTACAGATAAATAAGGAACCCTAGTCCGGTTCTTACTTACCTACCTACTGTGTTGTCCCGTGATTAAGGTCTATATTCCTTAACAAAAAAAAATGGTCGCTGTATGTAAAATGTAAATGAACACGTGCTCGACTGGAACGCAAGCTAAATTAAATAGTTTATCTGAGTACATACCTACATAATTCTTTGAAAACAATTGCGAAGAAAAGCTTCTGTAGCTAGGCTACTAGTTATTACTCTGTGCTCCAAGTGGCATTCCAATTTCCATCTTCAGTAAATGTAGGTACACAAAGTAGGTATTTCGAACATAGTTTCTATGCATGACACTGTTTTAGATATTGACTAGCTTACCGCCCACGGCTTCGCCCGCTTTGTCTAAAACCTAATAAATTATATACTAGGTACTAGAGGTCCGCCCCGGCTTCGCCCGTGGTTCATATTTCGCGATAAAAGGTAGCCTATGTCCTTTTTCGGGTATCAAAATATCTCCATACCAAATTTCATGCAAATTGGTTCATTAGTTTAGGCGTGATTGAGTAACAGACAGAGTTACTTTCGCATTTATAATATTAGTATGGATAATCTTCCTCTTCAATCACTCTATCTATTAAAAAGAACCGCATCAAAATCCGTTGCATAATAATTTTAAAGATTTAAGCATACAAAGGGACAGAGAAAGCGACTTTGTTTTATACTATGTAGTGATATGTAATTTGACTTTCATAATAAATGCGGTCTACTTTTTGCGGGTAATAAATAATAATTAAATTTGAATTATCATTTAACAATCGTGGTGAATCTCTCAAGGCACTAGCCCAGAAAACGCTTGAATTAATCAGCAATATCAGAGGGTCTTGAAAAACATATATGGATGGTATTCAAACAGTTGTCCAGGTTTCACGCAAGAACTACTAGAGGTTTTGATGATACTTACTTGTGAAATGTCCTCAAAATTAGGTTTTATTGAAAAAAATTGAAATAGGCACGAGCGTAAAAACTAGCGTGCTCATAATATGATTAAAAAATAAAACAAGACAGTTTTCTAAATTAATATTTTTTTATTTTGCAAATATTTATAAAATAACAATCATTGCGGTTTTTATGTCACGTATCGCCGATTCTCGTGCTCACGTAAAACGATATTCTGAAACCTGTGAACAAAAAATTATTTTAGAACTAGAATATTAAATAGAAAATCTCTATCAGACAATTTGTTCGTATATGTTCTAATCTGTTCAGCAGTTCTCAGTATTAACATTTATCTAGACGTGTATCAAAAAGTATTGGCTATGTGCGAAGTGGGTTGTGGGGAACGGCAAATCGACCGTAGCGCACGACGTGGCAGAAGTGTGAATTAATTCTGGGCTGTCATGTGTCAAATTGCTTTATTTTCATAACTTCCTTTATAATTTTAATTAAAAACGTAAAAATTTGCGACATGGGTGGAAAATTTGCGACATGGTAAAAATTTGGGACATAGTACATGCTGTATCGTAAATTGTAAAAACAATAGGAAAAACAGTTTGTGCAAGTTTTATTCGTTTCCAACATCAAAGCTGTGGACATTACAGCAAAGACAAAAATGGACAGCTGCTGTGAAGAGAACCAAGAAACTACTAAAGAAGAAACCCAACAAACATATGATATTGCTCGAGCTAGAATCCATGTGGAAAGAATTATGCAAAGACTGAGAGTTTATCGAATTTTAGATAAAATTCCTCACAATTTATTTGATTGTAACGATAATATTGTATCTACATGTATGTTGTGTATTAGTCAATTTACAGCCCTCAATTTTGGATAATATAAATAATAGTAATCGTAAATAAAACACATTTTTTGTAATTCAAAACAAAGTTTCTTATTATTAAATCAATGTCGTTTTATTCATAAATTCGTATTCTTTAAAAATGAAATAACAATAAGTAGAAATAATTTGGAATGAAATCAAAAACACAACATCTACTAAAATTACTTAACATTAGAGCAATTGAAAATATTTTTTCCTGTGAAATCACGCTTACGTGTAGCTTTTCCTGTTCGTTCTAAGCTCTTCCACTTCTCCCACATGCTGTGCTAATACTAATTTTTTCCCTTTTGGCTCAGTTTGAGGTTGGAAATGTATTTTATGCTTAATCGATACAAATCCCGTACGTATTATAATATCCATATTTTTCACGAGGAAGAAAATCGCTAGGTATATTATATGTACTTATACACACTCGCTTTTTTTCCATTTCGTTGAAAAACTAGTTGAAAATCAATATCACAAATTCACAAAAATATCTTATAATCTAGTTGACATGATTTGACAGATGACAAGTCCTGAATAGTTGCGGCCACTAGGGGCTCTGTCATCGCGCACACAACGAATAGTTATTATTCAGATTGCTTCACAAATTAAATAAACGAGTTAAAAAATTTAAACCCGCGACTTCCGTCACTGAAATCTAATTTGCTTTTCACCATAGTGGTATATTTTTATTTCAGACTAGCTGCTCCGCACGGTTTCACCCCCGTGGCTCCACCCCTGTTGGAAGTAGCGTGATGATATATAGCCTACTAGCTATGCACTCGCAGCTTCACCCGCGCAGTCAAAGAAAAACCCGCATAGTTCCCGTTCCCGTGGGATTTCCGGGATAAAACCTATCCTATTTCCCGGGGTAAAAAGTAGCCTATGTCGTTTCTAGGGTATCAAAATATGTATCTCTATACCAAATTTCATGCAAATTGGTTAAGTAGTTAAGGCGTGATTGAGTAACAGACAGACAGACAGAGTTCCGTTAGCATTTATAATATTAGTATGGATAACCTTCCTCGATAAATGGGCTATCTAACACCGAAAGATTTTTTCTAATCGGACCAGTAGTTCCCGAGATTAGCGCGTTCAAACAAACAAACTCTTCAGCTTTATAATATTAGTATAGATATGTAGATATCGTAATGCCTATTGGAAATGACTGTGATGAATAAAATATTAACAAATATGAAACATTTTTGTTATTTTTAACATTACAAACATAAATTTCCGCAAATAAATATTTTTAATCACTTACCGAATCTCGTTGCTCTCCCGCTTCTCCGTCATTTGAGCCGTTCAATGGGTTGATCTTTTATGTAATTCTTGTTTATCAAAGCTCATTTTTGTCATGATTTTCAACCAAATTCTGTAAATTTAATAAATGTTATAAAACCCATTCGACCTTTATACTTAGAACTACTTATTGTTAATCGCCTATCTATGTACACTTTACTATTGAAATTATGTTGCGTTAGTCATGACTGGTGATACAATGTATCATTGAAATTTTCCTTACATCTAAGTTTCTGAAAACAATTATGTATACCTTTTAATATTATTTTAAATTTATTTACGTACGAATAATGTCTAGAATAAATAGCATACCCAATACTATTACGATATTTTTCTTTTGTTATATTTAATATATATATCATAATATTTCGGTATTAAATGTGCGCTGGCTATTTCTTAATAATAGGATTGTGCAAAGAATATTTCAGTAGAAAATTATTATAGATAATTATTATTATAGATAATTATATATTATAGATAATTGTAGATTAAGATTCACTATTCCTCAGTTAAAATAAGCGTTAAAGAATTTCTTATTGACTACAACAATATAACTTTGAATGACTTATTTTTATAAGAATATTCATTTTGGTTAAGAAGTTTCTTTGATCGCTAAATGTTGTTTTAATCTTTTATGAATTCAATAATAGCTAGTAATACTAATCATAACACCAAGATATACAACGAATTATTCACTGTTCTTAAATGATTTATAAGTTATTATATTATAATAATATCTTGTGGTGCTATGATATTGCTTTTCAACTTATTTATAAAATTATGTAATAAAATGTGTTACCTGTATTCATTATAATCATATAAAAAACCTCTCCCATGGATAGCTAAAGCTATGATTTGTAACATTTCTTTGATCTCTTGCTGCTCATTCATTCATTGGTAGTTTAATCTTGTATTAAATTAATACTTTTTAAATAGTTATGGTCTTGTATAATCTAAATTTTATCTTTATTGTAAATAGGACCATTTTCATCTTATTAATACAATTTTACTAAAAAAATACTTGGGTGAAGTTTGACCATTTACTATTAAACATAGTTTATATTTAAGAATTTTCTGGTTACTTATAATCTATGTATGATTCTAAAATATCATTTCATCTCATAATTAAATATTACTAAATTAAACTAAAAATATTTATTTTCAATGAAGAAAAAACAAAATTGAGATGAACTTTAAATTATTACTATGTATCTATTATTCTTCTTATATTATATGTATCTTCATAATTTGGCCAGCATAAATAAATTGCACACAATTTCTTTCATAGTTTTATTTTATAAAAAAAGTATCTTAACTTCTAAGACATGGTATGTTTAATACCATTACAAATTAATATTAAATAATACACATTGGGCATGTCATTGTATAATTTAAGAATACGACGTCAACTTAAGTAGTTACAATTTATATGTTAAACAAACATTATTCAGAATCTACGTTACTTGTAGTCAAATTTTATTTTGTCATAATTCTTTGCACTTGTTCAGTAAAAAAAAAAAACTAATAAAACTATGTTTTATCTGTTCTATATTCCTTAAACACTTGCATTAAGCGATCCAGCTAGATTTATTTCGAGATGTTTTTAGGTTCTTTTACACTCAAACCAATCACCAACTGCCTGTAATACAAACAATTACATAGATACTAATATTAAATTATCAATGTATGGCCTTATTATTTTACAGTAATTCCTACATTATTGACTACATTCTTATAAATATAATCTCATTTCAGCAGCATGTTACTTAACTGTAAATTCAAATATGTAATAATAGATGTTAAATACTGTGTCATTATTTTTGTTTCCTTAAAACTGTTGCTTTCAATTTAGTAAAAGCTTGCACTAATTGAATATTCTTACATTACTAATGTACTTAAAACTATTATTGGCCTGTTAGTTTTTGTTGTTGATATCAGTATGAGCCTTCATTATTTTCATTGTAATAAGCTTGTATATATAATTAATCATAAGTCTCAAATAAAATATAACTGTTGTATGTTTTAATATGTTCAATAACATGAAATCTATAATCAGTCAATTAATTTATCAATTCCACCTAAAAGTGTTTCGCCACAAACTTCTACATATTAATGTCATAATAATGTTCAACTTTCAGTATTGCTTATCTGTGGCTGTGTAACGTTTTCCTAACTTTAATGTTAAGATAATAAATCTTCATAACAATTCTTGCTGTTTTACACATAAAAAAATTAAATTATGCTACTAATAAATCTTAAGCCTAATTTTATACTTTCATCACTTGGTTTAAACCAGTGTTTTTTATCCAATCATAACACTTAGCTGTTTCAATTGTCTCATATTTTCTAGCTACCAAGCCTACCTAATATAATCATAATCAATCAATACTTAAACTAAGATCAATATGATCCACCTACAATTATTCCAGCAAACCAAAGTATTATTTTATACATAACCAGTTTTCGCCCGCGGCTTCGCCTATTTTGTCTAGAACTCTCTTAAATCACTATCTATTAAAAAAACCCATCAAAATCGATTGCGTATTATAAAGATCTAATCAGACAGACGGCGGACTGCGACTGTTTTAATTTTTACTAAAATGTAAGTATCAGTTGATAATCAAATGGTCGCTTAGTACTCACCACCATAGCTAGCGTTGTACTGCGTCTGCGGCTGCTGGTACGTGTTGTAGGAGGGCTGCGCGTACGAGTCGTACGCGGGCGCGGCGCCGCCGTACGACGGCTCGCTCGGCCCGTAGCCCGCGTCGCCCGCGCCTCCCGCACTGCTACACGAACAACATTCAAATTTAATTATATGTACCTACTATTTATTTATTTAATTAGTTTTATTTTTTGATTAGGTGTTCAATAGAGGTATAGTTTACGAGTCTTTGCCATGAATGTATGTGCACAGATATAGTAATAGTAAATCACAATAATTATCTTGATTATATAATATAAGTATGTAATGATAGGTAGTGTGAGTGAGTGATTGTGATGTACACATCATACAGTTTTATTTTTGCAAACACTAGTTTTTCCTAGTTTGTGTATCATAAAGTAGCAAATCAATATCATGGGACATATTGGGATTAGATGTTTAATTAGAAAGTGACTTCTGAGTTCTGTGGAGGTATTACTGAAGATAACAATTTGATAAATTAAAAAATTATTCTAAATAAATACTTCACTTACCCATAGCCATCATTTTCGTAGCCCCCTTGTCCCGTGGAATAGCCATAATTTGAGCCATAACCACCAGAATTATAACCAGTGCTCGCAGGGGCGGGAGCTGGTGTTGAATAGCTACCACCTTGATATGAACTAAAGAAACAAACAACTTGTTACAAACATATTCCTAATCAATTCTAAATTTACTTATGAATAACTATATTCAGTTGTGTTTCTATCTGCATCTAAGTATCAGACGGCAATTCCTATCAAAACAGTTTCATCATGTAAATACAAGCACTAATATCAAAGAATAGATTTGACTAATAAGAAGTACATAATAATTACAACTATTCAATAACTACTTAAATTTAGTGATATTTACAATAAGATATTATATGTATAAATGTTTATTACCTAGATGTGTTGTATGAAGATGTTGCATAAGGATCTGCCGCTGGCTGTTCATATGGTTGGTAACCTGTGTGTCTGTAACAAACAACTTACGTTTGGCGTCTTAACTCTAATAAAGTATTTTATGTTATTGTAATCAAGTATTCAGAATAAAATTAGCGTCATGTGTGTATCAGACGGCACATTCCTATCAAGATAAAGGGTTCATCATTTCATAAAATTATATGTATCAAACATATTATTTCTTAATATAAGGTATTGACATACAGATTACTTATATTTTTTTGCAGTACATACAGTATAAGTACTTAATTTACATCAATATAAGATAATTCCAAATATATTTAACAACTTACGCTGGTGGTCCATAACCGTTTGGTTGTGGCGCTGGATTGTGTGCCGGTGCCTGTTGGTAACCCCCAGATTGCTGTGGCCTTCCACCTCCTCCGCCGCCACCCCGTGGGCCTTCAAACCTGGTAAAATTTGGATTAGTGAGAATATCTTAACAAAATATTATGTTAAAAACTATTGCGTTGAATATATTCACTAATATTATAAAACAAGACAATATTTTTGTATTAATGAATTTGCATTGAAGTCATGTACTTTTGCGTTCATGACAAATAAGTAATTGAAATCTTAACTGAGAGATTAATTACATTATATTAAACCCTTGGCTACTACTACGCAGACATACTGATCAAGTATTTTATTAGTTACCTTCCCCGTTTTGGTGGAGCACCTGGGCCACCATGCGGAGGTCCACCGCCTCTCTTGTATGCGACTTGCGGAGGTGAAATTCCCTGGGGTGCTGGTCTGGGTAAGGGCCCACTCTGGTCATGTGGGGCTCCGTGAGGACCGGCTGGCGGGCCTCCTTGTGGACCATGACCACCTCGCCCTCCTCTACCTGATTTAGTATGATAATTTATTACATTGTAATACCATAATATATTGAATGTATCAGTATGGACTGGTTTGATTAACGATTGAATGATTAAAAATGCATTTTAATTGATTAATATTGAATAATTTAAAATATCCATATTTATTTTATGTATGATGATTAATTGAAAGCCTTGTAAAATTAAAAAAGTTTGGAAAATCCAAAAGTGCACGCCTCATAATCTCATCCTTTACAATAAAATTGATTATTTATAAAGGTGTATATAATATAAGTATGTAGATACACTTGTTCTCATGTGCCAATGCTCTTGTACTGTCTCAAAACAGTTGGAAAAGTAAAGAAAGCGGTACCGTAATAATTGAGCTATTTTTCTTGTGGCCCCACCTAGATGTGAAACTGCGCAGGTTTAAGGGACTGACTACCAACTTATTTTTTTAAACCTTGGCTTATAGTATAAAGAATCGAGTTTATAATGGTGAATTTTGAGTACACTAAAAATATATAAAAAAAAAATAATAAATAAAAGTCGATATTTTTTTTTGTTTATTTAATAACAATTAAACCACATCGAATCAGACCCTGAAAAATGAAAGGGTTCTATTCCTGAGCATACTCAAGCGTAAGAGAAAAAAAAAGACTCGATTAGTAAAGTATTTCGGTCGCTATCGTGTATGTCAAAACAGACACACGGACGTCCAAGAGAGAACTTTTTTAAACTGTTTTTTAACTAGTTTAAATAACAAAAATGACATCAAAAATATCATGAATGTTAAAAATAGTGTTTTTTCTTAATATGTGTGTGTATGTATTATCTTACAAGTGCAATGTATGATACATAAAGACATTTTAAGTTTGAAAAATCAGATGTTTTGCGTGAAGTGACAGTAGTACCCACCTCAACGCTTCGCTTATGAGGCGTGCAAAAAATAGATTACCTCTCATGTAAGGACCTCCACGTCCAACACCCCTGTCTCCACGAGGCACAAAGTCACCTCTTCCTCTACCACCACGTCCTCTCATTCCTCCGGGACCTCCTCTGTTGTTGACAAATCCACCTGTATCTAAATTTTTTGTAGGTTAGATTCAGAAGCAAACAACAACGACAATCAAATGTATTGAATAAGGCAAAAGTTAAAGCATGTTTTGTTTAAAAATATTGCTATATTAGCTTTCCACTCGCAGCTTCGCCCGCGCAGTCATAGAAAAACCCGAATAGTTCCCGATCCCGTGGGATTTCCGGGATAAAACCTATCCTATTTCCCGGGGTAAAAAATATCCTGTCCTTTCTCGGGTATCAAAATATCTCTATACCAAATTTCATACAAATTGGTTCAGTAGTTAAGGCGTGATTGAGTAACAGACAGACAAACAGAGTTACTTTCGCATTTATAATATTAGTATGGATTATCAATAAACTTACTTTGTGGAGGTCCTCTACTCTCAATGGTCGGTACTGGATGTGGGCCAGGACCTTGTGGACCGGGTGGAAATCGGCCACCTCTCTCACCACCACCTCCACGCATCGGTCCGCCGCGGAATGGTCGAGGACCACCTCGCATAGGTGGACCACCACCTCGCGGCGGACCACCTCGACCCCGCATGCCAGGTCCGCCCCTGAATACAGTATTTAGAGGTTATGGCAAATCAGACGTCATCGTCATTGCATAAAAAATTGCCGACTTTATTTTAGCATGAAATTATGTGAAACAAACGTGTAACAAATTAAAAATACAGGATATATCATACCGTCCTCTCATATCAAAGTTTCCTCGCCCGCGAGGGCCCCCGGGTGGCCCACCGCGTCCTCCACGAAAACCACGATTTGGACCGTCCATGGTAAATATTTAGATCGATACGATCGGACTTTAATTTTATGAATAAAATCTACATAAACTAGTTCATAACTCAACTTAAATAATTATTAATTTGTCTGTAAAACACTAAGCGACATTCGATCTAAACCTTACACAAAATGGCGACCGCCAGAAAGCGCGGCCCGCAAGGCGCGAACAGCAGCGAGTCGCCGGTAGCTTCCACAGATTAAATATGTAATCCACAGATTGGTAATTTGGTAATCCTAAAATCCTATGTGATCTCGATCATTTACTTAATGATCTAGGCTGTTTACCAATTACAGACTACAGAGCATAATGCGACTCAGTGGCGCACAATGCCGACTTAATGACTTATGCTGATGCTTAATTGGAACGTGAAACGCACCAGCAGGTTGCGCTAAGTTCAGTATTGAAAAAAAAAAAATTCATAGAGTGAAAGGCCCTACTCACGGTTCAACACAACCCACAATCTGTTGACACAATTTGTTGCAGTCGCGATTGTGTTCTCTACTCACGATTCATCCAACCCTCAATCTGATGACACAATTTCATTCGATTGCTTGCCACAACGTGTGCACGTCACGTTGATGCCTCGCCTGAAGCTAAACCTCAACGCAATAATACGCATTATTAATGGATATACTAATTTATGAAATATAAGATAATTATCTTTGTAAAGCTTGTATTTTTTCCAATTTTATTGATAGATTTCAAGGGCTATCAAATATAAACATCTTCCTCAAATATGTAAAAATGTCTTTCCCGCGTTTATCTCAAAACCGCCATTTTGCGATTACTGCATTCTAGTCTGCTGAGACAATTTGTCTGGTTGCTTCCGCGCCGATGCAATTCGCAACCTGTTGGGTTCTGAGAGCAATTAGTTGGGTTACACCCCCAACGTGCCCTCAACTATACTATTGACGACACAATCTGTCAGCTCACTGCAGATTGTGTCAACAGATTGTTGCTGAAATTGAATCGTGAGTAGCGTAGCTTAAATAAAAGTGGTTGATAGTGGTTATCATAATAATTGGTTGAAAACTATGTACGGTTATTTTAAGTAATTTGGATTTTGATTATTTCATTTACATTTTTTTCAATGTTTGTACCTTCATCCATACTTATATTTATTTTTTTAACATAATTTGAATTAACTTTGATTATTTCGAAACGAAACGAAAGCTTTAAATTTTTTTTCAACAATTAATAATTACTAACGATAAATCGATTGCACGCATCAATTCACGCGCATAAGGCCACGTTTCCACCTGCAAGTAAACTCGCGGAAGTCTTGCATGAGTTACTTGCAATGTCGTTTACATATCCTGCAATTTATTGCTGCAATAATTAATGTCATGCGAGAAGCTCGCGGATGATACTATAGCAACTTATCGCGGAGGTGTTTACACACCATATTGCGAGTGACGGGATAGGAATTACTGACACAATTTTTCTATTCTATTTTGTGAAATAAATCGTATACTTTAATTTATAATGTGTACTATTTAATGTAAAATGATCTAATGAACTAATGTAAATAATATATTGTTTAAATAATAACTTAGTTAAATTATAAAATTAGATAAGCATAATATAAATATATTGTATGCCAATTTGTTGGTGAATTGTGCGGACATGAAATTTATTATAAAAACTTTGTAACCACAATTCAACAAATAAATTTTCATTTCATTTCATTTTCAAAAAATAATCACATTATTCCATCTTAAGATCTCATATAATCCTATTGACTTTATAGCTGTTTCTTCATTTTTCACAAGAGCATTCACGACTCATTAATTTCAAATAAACATAAATCTAAAGCCGTGCGGGCGATACTTGCAGCTTGCTGGGAGTACGGAACTAGACCGATAAGTTGCGATATCTGTCGCGAGTAGACGCAGTCATGTTTACACACGCTGTCGCAACTTCTCGCAAGAAGCGCTTGACAAACTGTCGCGACAGAACTTGCTACATAGTTTACACTTGCAAGTTGCTGTCAGACAGACTGTCGGACAGTTCTTGCAGAAGTTTACTTGCAGATGGAAACGCCGCCTTACTTTTAAGCACAGCTTTTAAGAGTGCTCGATTGTGCTAAGCGTTGCTGTAGTTGGAACATTCAACATTAAGCATTTATGCCTACAGATAATTGCCGCATAATGCGCTCTAGTGCTGTCTGTGAGTGCTGTCGGGTAATGTCCAAGGTTAATGTCACGAATATGTACAATCGATGTACATGCGGTATTATGTTCGAAAATTTAATAATCTGTGGGTAAACTATTAACTAGTCAATGTCAATGTCATTGGCGCAGAGTACCACATATGTCAATGTCAATTTTTTTTTGACAGTTAGTAGTTAGGTACCTACTACCTACCTACCATTTTTGATTTTACTCCAGGGGGGGGACACTTAGAACAAACTGACATTTATTAAAGAAAGCCACGCGATCTATACTTTGGCGAGTAAAAACTTATTTAAATAAGTTTATATTAAATCCCCAAAAGATGGCATCGCACTTTCCGAAGTTTTTGCAAAGTGAATAAAGATATTTAAATAAATGGAAATTATTCTTTAAACATTGTTTTATTTTAATAGATCGAATGCATGTCTTACTTTTTTTCAAATTCCAATAAATAATTTTGCGATTTCAATCGCTTCATATGGTATCAAATTAATAAACTTGCAACATCTTCTGAAAGCTTCTCAGTGTTGTCCTATATGAAATCAATGCAGTAAAATAAGGCAAATGAAAACCTTTCTTTATTCAAAGTTTAAATGAATTAGAACAATAATCTCAGATTTTTAATTCAGTACCTATCTTATCTAGAACTATAATTATTCAGGAAAATATTTTACATAAAAAAATAGTGCGTCTAACTAAATAAAATACTGAAAACGTCTTATTTAATTTACATGAAAAGTGTTAAATATGATTTATTAATTGGTAACATTGACTAACTTTTTTTTTGTAATTTGTATTTGATAATTCTGTCATAAAATGGCGGCGACTATACGTGAACGGTGAAGTTTATTTACGTTAAAATTACTTAATTAGTTCATTTTGTTGATAATCGTGTGAAGTTTATAGTTCTCGTGAAAGTGTGGTGAAAGTGCGTTGAATCGAGCCCTACGTTCAGGCTTTCAAAACGTTTTACTGAAAATTATGTGCACGGACAGTTTTGTTTTAGATAAGTACTTAAAAATATGTAATATTACAATATGTGAAAGCATTTAAAAAATAAAGAACTAATTTCTTTTATTGTCGTTTTCTTCATTATCCTTAGTAAGTACTTCAATTTGTTTTAAGAAATTTGACTGAATTATACCTATTTAGCACTTCCAAATATCTCATTTTTAAAGACTCCGTATTTATATTCATATAATGAAACTAATATAAATACTAATTATATAAGCTAATTATCTTGTAATTATTACAACTGAAAAGTTTTTTTTTAAATCACCTAAATCTTTAAAAACCATCCATTTTGTAATCATTTAGATCTTAGTCTTATTTCTAAAATGTTGAAAATAAATGATAATAAATCAGTTGTAGGTATTCTCTGAAACAATATCGCTCTCCTATTTCAATAACGACGCAAATATAATATGTGAGCATTTATTCCAGGCACATATTATTTTTGCCTGAAATGATTATTCAAATTAAATTGCGTCGTTATTTATAGAAGAGTAGTGATAAAAAAAATATACCTACTACCTATGTATATTAACGTATATATGTATGTAGGTATATGGAATTAGTTCTAACCCCAAAATCCAGAGGGCTCATTGTCGCCAGTCAAAGTCAAATAGGTTGGCCTTCATATGCTTCAAGAGGGCTCTCTATGCCCTATTATACATTATACTCTTTGTTTTACTCTGTGATTTTACTCACTTTTGATAGGTTTAATCTTGATTTTTTATCTTGATATATTAATTTGAAAATATATTCAACGTCCAATAATAAATTAACAGTGTCATAAGCATATTTAAACTACAAATAAAATACTTATGTTAAACAAAGAAAAATAAATACCGTCCCAACATGGATGACCAGGCTAAATCACTAAAGTATTTAGTGTCGGTAGAAAAGTTGGCGGATGAAATTTTAAGCGACAGACGTGAAATAGTGTTATTGGATAAGAGAAGAAATCAGAATCGTGAAGCATTAAGAGATCTCACTAAGACAAATCAAAAGCAGTGCTGGGTTACTGTTGGTTCAGTACTTGTTAAACATAACATTGAAGCTACCAAAGCATTGTTGGAAGCTGATCAGAAGCAACTTAACATAGATATAAATAAGCTGCGTAGTAATCTTAAAGTTAAAGTTAATGATTTAAGGGATTTGGAGATGCAGCCACCTGTACCAGGCTTAATGTTAGTGCCAATGTCCAATAAAGAAACAGAAGCCTTTTCAAGAGCAGGACTTATAAAGTACTAATGCAATGCATTGAATGGAACCACTAAATTTTATGATATGCTATCTACAGAAAATGCTGATTGGGATATTGAAGAAATTACTAAAATACCAGAGTTGTGTTTTGTATTTCAATTACTAAATTTTAACCTAGTTTACAATTTTTAGTAGGTAATTGAAAGAAACTTCAAAAAGATTGGGTAAAACTAATTTATCTTATTTATTGTGACCCTTAGGTTAGGAGACAGTAGACAAAATATAATTTCAGATTGAGATATCTCTAAGCGAAATTAAGTTTTTCATGTTTACCAAATTGGAAATTGTTTGTCATTATTTACCTACAGGTCATAAAAATAATTTTAGTTATTTTAAGATACGCATCATGTTCCCAATTGTTTTATAAATCTGAAACTTTCAAACTTAGTTTATTTTTGATTTTGAAAGGGTGATATCAGTTCGTTTTTTTCATTTGGGCTTGGAATATTCCAGGACATATAACTACCAGTAAAATTAATTTTTAATGAAAAAAAGAAAAGGCATATTTATATCAAATATATGAATTATTATTATTTTATTTAATTAAAAAAAAAATACATACCTTTTGGCAAGGCAATTCAAATGAAAATAATTATTATCCAAAAAAAAAAAAAACGTAAAATAAATTCAGTCTGTACATAAGTATATATAAAATATTTTTAATTATTCTACTACATATCGATCTTCCATTATCCATTTCCTACATAGGTCACATGTGAATTCAAAACTATCGCTTTTCCATTTCCCTTTCCTCAACAATGAGATTTCTGAACATGGCACGGAAAAAATAGATGGGTTTTAAGATACCCTTGTTTTTTCTCTTTCTCTTCATGAGATCAGGTAAATGTTCTGATCAAAATTATCAGTGGAATTTTATAAAATTTTGGACAATTTCACAGATAACTTAAGCTGTTTCTGTATGTTCTAGTGTAAAATTAATGTACATACACTGGTAAAGTTCAAAGACCATGCTCTGTTGTTAAAACTACAAAGTATTGTAATCTTCTCTGTACAATTTGAAAATTGAATCGTCATTGAGGCTCTAGGTTAGAGCGACGGTATATTCACGAGGGCAGTTTGGATAATATTTAAATATTTTTTATTGTACCGTTATTATGAAATATCAGAGCAGAGCTTTCGACTTGGCGGTAACCTTTTTCCTTCTTGGTAAGAAATCCTTGGAGCTTCTTTGATGTTTCGACTTGTCACGATTCTATGCTTCCTCTGATTGCATGTCTTGTCCGGCTCATATTATATAACACGTCGCTTCCGCAACTTTCGGTATCGGTAAATCTAATCGTTTACTGAGTTGAAATTGCTTGCCACTGTTTATCTACGAATTGCCCAGCTTTGACAGCAGTTTTTTTTTAATTTTAACATTTTTAAAAAAGTTCTCCACGGATGCATTACATTAGTGCTTCTTCTCTTTCCGTGCAATCAGTGAACAGAGAGGAATGAATGGAATAATTCGCATCATGCAGTTTATTCTAGACAGCTCCGGCAATTCTTGGTGTAAAACACGATGAAGAGCGAAAAATGACCATTATACAAAAATTTTGACTCACAAAATACGATTCTTTTTTTAAATAAAATAATCGAAATGAATTTTCAGTTTGATTCAGACCTTGCCAATTGTCTTTTTTCTGAGATGGGTGTGCTACTCAATGTGCGATTAAATGGGTCTAATTCACAAGTGTCTCTTGTGTGATATTATTTTTTCGTCCGATGAATCGCAGTGTGAAAAGATGGGTGTGCTAGGTACTCAATGTGCGACTAAATAGGTCTAAGTGTCTCTTGTGTAGTATTCTATCCTGTATTCTCAGTTTCCGATAAAAAAATCAAAAGATGAGGATGTTCAATAAATATTTAACCTTTTCAGAATCCAAAAATAAACTAAATTTGAAAGTTTCAGATTTCACATGAGTGATAAACAACTCTTTCACTTGATCTATAATTATTTCAATGTTTCCACAATATATTGCTTTTCAACAAAATATCCTTTTTTGCATTCTTATTAGTTCAGGATGCAGACATACATAACGTAACACTTGTAACATGTAACCGTAACCTTGCGTGTTTGTTTTAGCACTAGGTAAAGTTTTGATTCATTCAACCAAGATGTGAATTTCAATTCTTCCGTGATTGCTTAGCTATTTCCTCTGTTCTTCATTTATGGTTTCTTGATCTTTCAAGGCTTTTTCAAGGTATCTGTTGTGCCAATATAATATGAATTCCAAATAGTTGGGCAAGGGCTTGTTGGATGGACCAGTAACTTCCAACTTAATTTCAGAAGCTTTCAGTGACATAGCACTTAGATTCCAGTAATCCTTTTTTTAGTGGGGAAATTATGCAAGATTTATATATAATTATAAATCTCCTCCAGGGAAGGAACAGTGGGTTATGTTTGGATTTTTCATTTGTTTTATATTTTTGAATGAGTGAGTGAATTTGTGATCTAGCTATAAAAAATGTGATACTAAGAATAAATGTTAAAATAAAAGATATTTATAATATTTTGTGTTTTATTGGGCTAAGGTAATTTCAAATAAAAAAGTCATCAAATATATAATTTTCAATATGCACAGTTACATCTTTATACATGTAAATAATATAGTACATAACAAATAAATAATAAATAGTACCAAATTTTGGATTCATCCATGATTAAAATTATTGCAGTTTGGTGTGATAATTACCATATACAGTGACTTGACTAAGTGCCAATTTATAAAGGAGTATCCTTAAAATGATAATTTACATCACCTACGAGTATATTTTTACGATTGTGTCAATCATTTTTTAATTATTAAAAATGGCATTGTTATTTGAACAAGTAAATAATGATATAACCAATGAAATAATCATCACCAAATTAGCTAAATAAACAATATATTATGGCATAATGTGATTATCTAGTCTGATTTGTATTACATTCTCTTTCAGAAATAAACATTTGCAACGTAAAATCTAAGCATTATTAACTTACTTAACAATAATTGTCAATATCAAAACTTTATTCTATAGGTTATTGCTTAATAATATAATATATATCTTAGTAGCTTGTATTGAAATTACATTATTCAGTACAAAATGCCACATAATATGAAGAAGGTCCTCCAATTAATTTTTATATTTTGTGGATTGTCTTTTGAGCACATTTTAAACCGGTAATACTCATTCTTCAAGCTGCTTTTTAGCCGAAAATCTTTCAATAACATTGTGATCGATATTGTGTGTCAATGAGGGCCTAGTGCTACATCACAGATCCTAGGCGTCCTTCGCCTATACGTCGTTTCACTACCAATTGGCCATCCCTGGCTTGTTGAGCGTCATGAAATATATTTGGCAGGAAGAACCGCCTTTTGCGGACGAAAAGAATACTTTGTCATTACGCTCACATAAAAATTTAAGTCGTTGGGCTTTTTTGTGCATGAACACGCCGTCAAGATGGCCGCTTTCGACGGAGCGTATTTCTATAGCTTTGTTGCCCCACCCCATTATCTGTCCTGTGCCAATGTAGGCTACAGACGTTGGCATTTCTCCCCACTGAAAAAAAGAAGAGGTAAGTTTACTTATAGTCTTTATGTTTTCTCAAAGGCCAATGTTGTGTTTTCTCAAGGTCTTCCTAAAACATAATAAAAAAAAGAAAACATTACCTGAAGTACAATGTTCTTGCTAACTCTTCCATATGTGTTCACATAGACGCCTTCATTATCATAGCATAGCAAGAGCTGTCCACCATTGGAATTGGGCAGTGGAACAATGCAATGTGGAACTATAGCTCCCTGGGTCTGAAAGTAACAAAAGGAAACATTTCACCTCTTCACTCTGCTGTGAAAATGTGATATACAATTCTAATTCTAATTTGTAATATAAAAAAGGCATTACAGTTATTCAATTATTACTTTAAGAAGGAAATCTATTATGCATTTTGAATTATGCATATAAAAATACAAGGAATTTGATTTTATGAAATACGGGACACAATATATTAAACTTGTTATTATTTATTTATTGTTGTTTACTTTACTTTACTTTAGAAATTCCACTTATTGTTATTAAATCGTGTATACTTACATGTTTTGGAATATAAATATCATATACACTGGCAGTATCGAGATCAACAGCATGGAACCCATCAGCAGATCCATAAATTACTTTCAGTCTGGTGCCTTCTTCTATTGTTAAGTCCACTAACAAAGGCCTAAAACATAATACAAACATGGTATTTACTTATGTGGAAATAGAACTTTTATATTTATGTTCTCACTAGCTTACCGCCCGCGGCTTTGCCCGCTTTGTCTAAAACCTAATAAATTATATACTAAAACCTTCCTCTTGAATCACTATCTATTAAAAAAAACCGCATCAAAATCCGTTGCGTAGTTTTAAAAATTTAAGCATACAAAGGGACAGAGAAAGCGACTTTGTTTTATACTATGTAGTGATAGTGATTGGAACTACTTGCATTACATAAATTTAGGAAAAAATCTATATTACTTATGTGCTGGTTAATGGTAAAACAATTTTATGACATTGAAGAATTTATGACTTTGAAGTAGTGTAAACTGAATTGTGTGTGATAAGTGAAGTGTGTAGTGATATAATCGTGTAAATCGTAGTGCGTTCGCGTAATTGTGAAAATTGAATTGTGTGTACATTTAAATAATTAAACTAATCAACTTTCTTTTTTAATATTTGCACACCCAATAAATGGGTAGAATGTATTAGCCACATAATATTGTAATGAAAACATCTATAATTTGTAACTACATTCTTGCAAATAAATATAATTTGAATTTGAATTTGCTATTTGTAATTTTAGTTTTGCATTTAGCTTCATCTTTATCATTCATTATTTCTTTCTATACTCTTAGTTGTACGGTGAAAGATGTATGTATAAAAAGGTAGTTAAGACACTACTGGATTACTCAAGTTTATAATAACTTGCAAATTAGCTACTAAACAATTTTTACCTGTGTTGTAAATCACCAAAGCTTTTAAATGCCATAAACTTGTGATACGGTTTGGGCGCCCACGCGTATATCTCGATGGAGTCCTTGAGAGCGATCACAAGGAACTTGATGCGCTCGTACTTCACGATACGGAAGTGCACTGCGCCTTGGAGTTCACCGACGTTGATCCAGCCGTTCCTCCTTTCCACTTGCTGTGTTGAAAATAAATTATATTTGACAAAGTTTTTTTTCGATATTTTTTTTTTATAAATGATAAAGGTTACAATACGAAAAACAAAGGCTAGCTAATTAGCATAGCTCATTTAAAGACAGTTTCACAAGTTCTGGATATTATCTTCTGTTTAACAACATTGTCATTTAAAAGTACAAACAATGTATGAAAATTTACGTCAAAAAGTGAAAAATAACCGTATAGTGATTTTATCAGCAAGTTCAGTTGTTATACCGACCTTAGTACGAACACATTTTTTTCAATTTGTAATCCATTATTCAATCTTTAAATAAAATATACTCACGTCGCTGAGTCCGTCTGTGCGTAGAATTTTAGACTTCAGCCAACTTAAATAGTACACTCTGACGCGATTCTTCTTCCCAGACACCGTTACTAAGATATTTTGACCTTCTAGCACTTCCATTTGTTGGAAGCGGCGTCGAGAGATTAACTGATACACTTTGCCTTGTCCAGAACGATCCAGTAACATGAGACCATTTTCGGTACCAATAAGTAGGTTTACTCCTGTGAAAATTACGATAAATTAATCTTGTGTTAAAAATAAATATTTGGTAATACAAATTAAATTGTTGTTGTCTGTTTGTTTTTTCACTACCAAGTTGGTTACTTTGTAAATGACACTTCTTTATGATCGCCTTGTATATCTCAGTGTATTGTTAATCTAATACATACAGTGGTGGACGTTTAATTAGAAACACGTAACAGGATGAAGTAGTCATCAAATTTATTTACTTTTGTGTATTAACGTATTAGAGATTAAGCATAATTTCATATGTAATAGAACACCCGTTTATCTAGTTTTATAAGAAATTGCTTAATTTTAATCAAACGTTAGCTTATATTAATAAAATTAAACAACTTTAAGTGAAGTCTGATTTCCGAGTATTTTCAGTCTGGACAACAAATTAGAAACAGCATGGTTCGAGTGTTCCAAAGTCAAAACCTGTTGAAATGCCGCCAATATTTTTTTCTTCTACAAATATTTGCACCGTTTTTTAAACATTCCATCTAAAAGTTTCTGAAAATTAATTTGCTTTGCAGTATAAATGGGTAAAAGTAAGATTTGTGACCCATCAACAAGAAAAATAATTTTAAGTTTACATTTTGACAAAAACTGGAGTTACAGGAAAATTGCAAATCATTTAGAGTGTTCGATAAAAAGATATTCAATGCTACAGTTTATTTAAAAGAGCATGGTACTTCTGATTAAGTGCCTAAAAAGCTCGACCATGAAAAAGCACTGCACGCGAGCATAGGCAAATAATTCTTTTTGCAAAGATGGATCCATTTAAAAGTTCAAATTCTATAATAAAATTAGTTTTTTCCGAAGACGAACCTCGCAATGTGTCGATGAGATCGGTTCGCAGGCAGTAAGTCGAGGCAAAATTTTTTGGGAGAGACGCCAGGAAAGTACAGCTTCTTACTAGGCAGTACAGGGAACAACGATTTTCATTTACTAAGAAATATTGCTAGTGGACAGTCCGCCAGTGAAAAAGTTTTATTTTGGGATGAAACTAAAATTAATTTAATCAATTCTGATGGCAAAGGATACGCGCGTCGTTCAGTTAACCATGCCTTAGATAATAAATAAACAGTTCAGCATGGCGGAGGAAACATTATAGTATGGGCACGTATGGGGTTGTTTTTAGACTGTTATAATCTTTATAGACAACAACGGCTTTACAACATCGTGGCTTAGATTGTATGAGATTTTAACACGTTTGCAAAAACATATTTTCTAATACAATTGGAACCTTTAAATGGATCCATTTTTGCAAAAAGAATTATTTGCCTATGCTCGCGTGCAGTGGTTTTTCATGGTCGAGCTTTTTAGGCACTTAATCAGAAGTACCATGCTCTTTTAAATAAACTGTAGCATTGAATATCTTTTTATCGAACACTCTAAATGATTTGCAATTTTCCTGTAACTCCAGTTTTTGTCAAAATGTAAACTTAAAATTATTTTTCTTGTTGATGGGTCACAAATCTTACTTTTACCCATTTATACTGCAAAGCAAATTAATTTTCAGAAACTTTTAGATGGAATGTTTAAAAAACGGTGCAAATATTTGTAGAAGAAAAAAATATTGGCGGCATTTCAACAGGTTTTGACTTTGGAACACTCGAACCATGCTGTTTCTAATTTGTTGTCCAGACTGAAAATACTCGGAAATCAGACTTCACTTAAAGTTGTTTAATTTTATTAATTTAAGCTAACGTTTGATTAAAATTAAGCAATTTCTTATAAAACTAGATAAACGGGTGTTCTATTACATATGAAATAATGCTTAATCTCTAATACGTTAATACACAAAAGTAAATAAATTTGATGACTACTTCATCCTGTTACGTGTTTCTAATTAAACGTCCACCACTGTATATATAAATCTCGTGTCACAATGTTTGTCCTCAATGTACTCCTAAACCACTTAACCGATTAAAATAAAATTCACACACCATGAATGTTCGATCCAACTTGAGAGATAGGATAGTTTAAATCTCAAATCGTTTTAGAGAAAACGGGCGAAGCCGCGGGCGGTAAGCTAGTTGTATTATAATATGTATTGATATAGAAACAAAATCTGACCCCATAGCGCAGCACACAGGATCTCCGAGTTGAACCGCTTCTTGTACTTCCTGATCTCGGGCGTGTCGGACGAGATGTCGTGTCCGGTGGGCGTCACGTTCACGTTGACGTGGCTCTCGCGGCGCGACGCGTTGCCCGAGCCGCCCGTGTTGCCCGAGCCGCCCGTGCCGCTGCCCGTCGAGCCCGCGCCGAACCCGAACGTGAGGAACGAGCGCTGCTTCTGTTGCAAGGGCAGAAACTGTTGCTGCGACCCCACCGACGAGTTCGACGGCGAGTGCTGCAGGGGGTGGGGCGACCCGCCCTGCACCACGAACGACTTGGACGGCGTCGACTGGACGGACGAGGGGAGGGGGTGGTGGTGGTGGTGCGGGGCGGGGGCGGGCGTACCTCCCGCTATGGCCTGCCTGTACTGGAAAAGAAATATACAATGTCAATTCGTTTGTAGCGATTGTAAATCAAGAAATAAAACACATTTGATTGTATGTTTTTTATCGATCTGTTTTGTGAATTGTTAGTTCATTATAAATCCACCGCCCGTTTATTAGTCAACATCTCAAGTATGGTCGGAAAGTTATTTGCGACATGGCCAGTATCTACATTTTATGGTGACGCATGTTTAATTGAATGTGGATGTTGAGTATAATATTGTAGCAGGCAATGATTTTGCATGTGTAAATATGAAGTGTAATAATGTTCATGAGACAGTATGATTAAGAGGTATTGAAAAATGGTTATTATTTATTCGGGTTTAAGTAATTTATTTTTTAACATTTGGGAACTCGACAGTAGAGTAATTTTATTTTGAAATGTTGACTCTAGTTTTTAACTTTTTTTTACTTCATTGCCAGTTACATTTACAAGATTAAAAGTACCATGAACGGTAAATCTTTACAACATATCGTATTATCCATAAAACCTCTCCCGATTATCTACCTGAAAGCTGTTTAGTCAAGTCGATTACATGTAAGCAAATCTATGAGTATGCATAAATAGAGAAGAAATGGGAGTATATAAACAAACAACATTCTATATACGCTTGAATTGAAGCATGTCTTGTTTGCGATACGTTTCGTACTTACGCGGTGGTATCGGGTGTCTGCAAACCGGTCGCGGACCGTGGCTCCGATGTGTGTTTGCATGATTGACAACCATTATTACATTAATACTATATACTATAAGCTCAGCGCGGCAATTTGCGAATATACTTGGGGCCCCAAACATGATCTTAATCTAAGCATAAATAAAATTAGGAGTATTCTTAGGCACGTTTTAGAATCTTAATAAAAAAGAACAGTTAAATAGCCCATAAAGTTGGGAGCCCCGTGGGAATGTTAAATGGGTAACGCGGCCGGTTACACCTTGAATATTTATCACAATAAGCACGGTATGAATGAATATATTGGCAAAATTGCGTAAATATACTATATGTATTTTAAAATGCTTCTGATTACTAGATGTAAATGTATAACATATTTAACCCATGATGATATTTGATATATTTTATGAGGAGGCTCAATGTATGGGACATTATAAATATAGGGGGAGTATTTGGGCTGTTATTTACCTCTTCGCTGGTGGATTTGTCATGTCTCGGCGGTGTTGTGGGTTGTCCAGCCTGGCTCAAGAGGTCGGGTAGTACGGAACTCGTGCGGGACCCACTTCCCTCATTATTTCCACCCGAGCGACCCTGGGAGGGATATCCACTTATAACTCTATTATTCTCAAACAAATAGTAGAGTTATATGAATGGTTTCAATATGGTTAAAAATGTAAATAGATACAATACAAAAGTTTCAAAAAGTACACCTTTTAAATGTAGTGATTATAATTTTTAAAAAGTCAATTGTGCATAAAAAAATATTTGTGTAAAATATCGAGATTTCTTACATTATTTTTGGAATTGGAGAAATATCTTTATGATTAAAATAATATAAAAACGGTATAAAATGATTAATAATGTAAAAGTTACATCTAAAATAATGGCGATAAAATCGAGCTATAAACTGTGCATTAATGTTTTAACGTTGAATCAATAGCGGCATAGCGAGACAAACACAAACAGTAGCAAAACATGCAAGTGGAACACATTCACAAATCTGATGTATAATGTTTCTTTCCAGCTTCTGTGACATTTCGTTAGGCGATCATTCCCAAGTTAAGTTAAATATCGTTTTAATGGCACAAATTTTGTAATTTCATCACTCAGGACACATCGCATTTCTCGGCAGGAAGACGGTATCCGCGCACAGATGGTAGAAATTGTTAGTTTATTAATAGAGTGCTTTGTTAACAGTGGTTAGGTTAATGTCAACTACCGAGCTAATATTTATATAAATGTTTCTACATTTGTATATACACCATTTGCAAAATTGTACTGTAAACTCTACATAATACAGATGCTTACAATACTATAAGTATCATATAAAATATCACGCCAAAATACAAGACTTATGAGCAAGGACTAGAAATAAATAATTATCTACTGTACAATCTATTCATAAGAAACATATTACAATGTTATTACTGATGATATCATTAATTACGTATGAAAACTGGACAATCCCCATATTTGCCTCAACCACCACCCATAGCTACAGAGTCAAACATAGCTTGATATACGTATAATAGCATTGCAAGTTACTCAGGTTAGTATACAGTTGTTAGATATACAAAGATTAATGTAACCCTCATACCAAAACGTAAGTAAGTATAAAAATATTAATCAAACTATCCCGAGCAGTGAGCAATTACCTGTTCCTGTGCGTTTACCGCTTCCTGCCCACAACTTGACAAAACCTCTGTGTGCCGATTACAATTCCTTCGGAAAACGATATCGGATTCTGTCTTTTCTCTGCGAGGTTTCATTATATTGCAGCTGTCGGGTATATTGGGGGCTGGTTTATTCTCCAACGTATTAGCAGTTAGATCTAAAGTTCCAGTTCTCTCAAAGGAAGCCCCACTGGTGAAACAGATGCTAGTCGCCGGAGAATCACTGTTCACGCTGCTCTGGCGACTGATACCGTTATTTTCACTGTCTTGCCGAATTAATTCGGCGACGTTCTTCAGAGCATCAATGGGATTGTTACCCGGCACTTTTCTATCTGGGGTTCTTTTATCGTTTCTTTTGGCTGCGTTTTGTGAAAACTTTAAACTGTCATTCATTTTTATAAAATCTGTCAGTATAGGCTCACCAGAGGATTGTGGTTTATTGCTTTGTTTTCTTGAATGATTGAAAATTCCGCTAGACCTTTGTTTATTAACACCAATTGGACTTTCATGCTTAGGAAAGTATATGGCTGAATGCCGTGTACTAGACAGAGGAAAGAAGTCTGAATTCTCTCGCCGGAACCCTCTGAAAAATCGATTCGGAGAGCTAACTTCTGATTCTTGTTCTTTTTTATATTTCAATATATCCGACAGCTTTTCTTGTGTGGATTTTTCGGGTTTTTGGAAAAGTTGTTTGTGGCGAGAAGGCGGAGTCGCGATTGCTTTATATTTGACCCATGCATCCTCCATTTCAATTCTGGATTGACGTTGGAGTTGGGCGCGCTTTTGCTCAGTCTCCTTACTAGCGTCTTGTTTCTCCTCTTTGGCTTCAGAATTTTTCGAAGGGAAAAATCTTGCAAAGTCCCAGTCTTTCAGCAATACCGCCTCGTCGACGTCCGATTGCCTCTTATCGTTCTCTGTGTTCTCCCTCTGATGTTATTCAAAACATGTTTAGTATAAAAGCCACATATAAATAAAATTGTTATAAACAATAGATATGATCGCTCACTATCTTATTTTGGCGTGAAAATTAACAGATTAATGCATTAACCTCACCAAACTATAGAGCCAAAGGCGGATAAAATGTTGGAAGCCGAGGACATGCTAAATTTTTATCACAAACATTAAATGCTCACTTTAACATGTACTCAACCTTAATGACATTGTAAAGAGCAGAACAACAATAAAAACTCTTGTGTATTTAAACATTTTACCCCTAGACATCAACAATTAATGTTACATTTCTGATAAATAAACACTTTAAAAGGGCATGAAATATAGTTTTATTATCACAGTGTTGTTTATGAGGGTCCTAATGAAGATGACAAAATGCTCAAACAATATAATGGAGTGTATATAATTTGAATGCAATAAATAATGAGCATATACCATACATTATGTTTTAAATTGGATTTTTTTAAATGAATGATTAAACAAAAAATATAATTGTTTAAAAATGTGCCTTCAAACAAATTTCTCTTAAAATCTCAAGCACGATTATACCATGTTTTGCGGATATGATTGACAATATAGCATTGAATATTATATTTCGTTAAAAAATAGATTTAAGATAAAGTGAGAATACTGATATTATAATAAAAAAATAGGTACATACATTAATTGATCAAGTTTCCCCACAAAACCCACCACTAGTTAACTCGGTAACTAAACGTCTTTTTTTTTGCAAGTAGACACCATTTACATTTTATTACTTTCCAACTTTACCAAATCGAATTTTATAGCATTTAAATGCTTCAAAAAAAAATTTTTTTTTTAGAAATAACATTTTAGCATATCCAATCACATCCACCTCCATACATAACAGCATACATTGACAAAACTCACCCGCTTGACGAGCGTGCGGTCGGCGTGCGGATCGTCGTCGTCCGGCGTGGGCGGCAGCGGGCGCGTGGGCGGGCCCGCCGCGCCGTCCTCCGACACCGCCGACAGGCCCGGCCTATAGCAGAACTCGGGGCTGACAAGCCGCAAACGAATAACGGGCGCGTGCACGGGACACGGGTTTGTAAACGGGGTAGGGAGCGGTAGGGACACGGGTTTGTAAACGAGGTAGGGAGCGGTAGGGACACGGGTTTGTAAACGAGGTAGGGAGCGGTAGGGACACGGGTTTGTAAATGAGGTAAGGAGCGGTAGGGACACGGGTTTGTAAGCGAGGTAGGGAGCGGTAGGGACACGGGTTTGTAAACGAGGTAGGGAGCGGTAGGGACACGGGTTTGTAAACGAGGTAGGGAGCGGTAGGGACACGGGTTTGTAAACGAGGTAGGGACACGGGTTTGTAAACGAGGTAGGGAGCGGTAGGGACACGGGTGTGTAAACGAGGTAGGGAGCGGTAGGGACACGGGTGTGTAAACGAGGTAGGGAGCGGTAGGGACACGGGTTTGTGTACGAGGTATAGGGAGCCGTGGAATTTGGCCGCAAGGTTTTATACAAAAGGTAGTGGAGTGGTGGAATAGCAAGGTTTTGTATAAAAGGTAACGGTATAGAGTTTTACAAAGGAAAATTAGTATAGATGGGATAGGGAGTTTAACGAGATAGTTTGTTAAAATGGGACGTCCAGGTAGAGGATACACGGTTGCGAATTGTAATTGGATAGAAAATAGCATTCATAAAAGAGGAGAATTAAAGTAATGATTCGTGAGAAATGATGAAGTGTATTAATGGAAATTTAAATTACAATAGTAATAAAGATTTGAAAAGGGATTCATGTTGATGGATCAAAATTTTAATGAAAGTGGAAAATAAAGTTTGATAGAAGACACATAGAATTTATCAAAATACATGATAATGAAATATGAATAGTTATTTAAGTGGAAGAATATGAGAGTACATAGGATTCATGGAATAAGTATGAAGATGAATTGTATGGGGTTGGGAGAATAAAATGTGCAAATGCGATGATAAAAAAAAATAAAGGTGATAAGGGGAAAAATAAATGTAAAATGCAAAATAAAATAAAAAAAGAAATGGAAAAATGTCATTAGTTGAGATGTAAATTGATATGAAACAAATGTTGATATAAATTCAAAATTTTTAGACATCACATGATTAAATTGGACTTATTCAAAATCAGCATAAAATTTATACTACAAGTTAGAGCACAGAAATAACTTCGAATACCAAAGTCACCGGCAACAACTACAGTCTGTTATTGATAGACATAAATTTATTTTTATTATAAAAATCTCACTCACAGGGGCTTGGGCGGATCGCTGGCCAGCAGAGTGCCGTCGTTCCTCACCCGGCCGCCGCCCTCGTCGGCGTCGGAGTCGCTGTCCGAGTCCTCGAACGTTGGTTCTGGAGGATTTCGCTCCACGGGCGGACCTTGAAACATTATTATGAAATAACAATTTATTTAGTTACTTAATTATAATGGAAAAAATCGCCGAAAGAAATCGAACTTGAATTTGAAAATTTAATCTACCTCATAAAAAAGGTTAATTTGTCAATAATTACGTAATACACAATATACATTATATCTTGAAAAAATCGATGCGTAAATTATGTTAAATAGGTAATACTTTTGAAATACCTTGTCCATTCGTTGGTGCTCTGGGCGGTCGATTCGGAGGTTCGTTTCCAGAAACCACTCCAAGTTCATTCAGCTGAGCAGCAAGTTTGTCCAAATCCTAAAAATATGTTTTAAGTGAATAATCTAACTAACAATTTTGAATAATTTAAATTTTTATAAAATTAAATAAAAAACGAAACCAAAACACACCTCTGGCCTTCTTGGCGGAACCTGCGTTCGAAGTTAAATCAACCGTGCAAAGAAAAACAGCGTGACATGAAAACAAAAATACAAGCAATAAAATAACATAAAACATACATTTTAAAATATCAGAAAGATTTTATATAATATTGCACCAATTTTCGTTTATAGCTTCTTATTCCACCGTCACGCATTAATTCTTCCAAATTAATGTAATAAATTTCAAGATAGAAGTATTGATATTATGTTCTCTCTGAATTTTCTATTCTATTCCAAATATTCCTTAATATACTTATATGCAGGTTATTGCAAATAGCTGTAATCTCAATGCAGATTATTTTAAAAATATTTTTAAATTCATTAATCAAATTTTTACATAATATAGTGCACATACCATAGGAATAAACTTGTTAGATCGCTGCGGCGGCAGGGGGCCGCTGGCGGGCGGCGTGCCGTTGTTAGAGCCAGAGCTGTTCGACGAACCAGATGATTTCGGCGTTGGGGGAAGAGGCCTGAAATTTAATGTATTCAAAGTATATTTATATTTAGACGCTTATTTTATTAAAGAGTTACCTGAGCAACAAAATAATCCATACTATAATATTATAAATGCGAAAGTAACTCTGTCTGTCTGTCTGTTACTCAATCACGCCTAAACTACTGAACCAATTTGCATGAAATTTGGTATAGAGATATTTTGATACCCGAGAAAGGACATAGGCTACTTTTTATTGCGAAATATGTACCACGGGCGAAGCCGGGGCGGACCGAATAAAGACTAAAAATTAAATAAAGAAAACATATAATATTAACCATTCTAAGAAAGATGCGTGAGTAATGTAAGTAAGACTTATGCATTGTTATACAAAATCTGGGTACCTAATATCTAATTATGAAACAATTCTGTACCTTAATATACTTAACTTAAAATAATGTAAGTTTTTGTTTACAAAATGTAATAATTACCTATATCTGTTAGGCTGTTGTGCCTGTGGGTCTGGCACTACAATCAGTCTTTGTGGAATGGATGGTCTTGCTGGCGGACCAGGTTCTATATGCAACAACATTTATGTTAACGGAATTTAAATAACAATACCTTGTATATAATGTATTTGTTTATATGTTTCTATCAGGAATTCATTGTAGAAAAGTACGAAATAAAATCCTTATTTAAGAAAAACAATATTGCAGAAATAGTAAAAAAATATTGATTAGGACTTTCTTATATCTGTTGTGTATTGACAAAGTAATCATTTATTTTAGTTCCTATAAGGTGCATATTCATAAAGATAATGCATAAATACCTAATAAGAACCATAATAATATTAATATAAGGTGTGTAATATAATATTTATGAATCTAGCAAGCAAATGCCAATTTACCTGGAATCTCCTCTCGCTCCTCGCGTTTGCTGTTGCGTTTAGGCGGCGGTTGGGGTTGTTGCGCTTCCGCAGCTCTATATTTCATGATAAAGCATTATTTAACACACTTTTTTTATCAAATGTTAGTATATCTTTTATATTACTGTTAATACGCTATAATGGACATGGATTTTAAAATCATTTGCGGCAATCTAAATAAAAATTTCTTGTTTCGGAACACCACAATGAAATAGGACATCACTGCCACATAGAACTAATGCATTTTTTTTCATTCAATATTTAAAACATATTTATTTAACTTCTTTATACATTGCTATTAAGATTTAGTATTGCAAGCGGCAAGCGACAGACAAATAAACATAATATCGACATTAGTACTAACCTTCCTTCTTGTATCTGTTGGAAATTCCTGCGTAGAGTGTCCCCTCCTTGGTGCGGTGCGTTATGCACAATGGACGATGGTTCGCCCGCAATCGCATTGTCTTCCTCTTCACCCTCCGAACCGGAGTACTTATAGTCTTCACGCACCGAGTTCTCTTGCTTGCGTTTTTTGCATCTGTCTATGTGATCCTTCAATTGTATCCTCACTTGCCGCTCAGTGGGTTGATCTCTGTAAGTAGGCATAAAATTAAATTTTTATACTAAAATGTTATAAATGTATGTTGTTTGATCTTTTAACAATGCATTAATATCAACTAAGTATTTCAATGTAATAATATTTATAAATTTTATTTAAAACAAAAATGAAAGAATAAAACACATTTCACTTTCCATATTTTTTATACTTAATTTTAAACCAATTGAAAATAATAAATGTCCTTTACTATAATGAGATAAAAGGTTTACCTTATGAATGGATGTTTTAGCAGTTGCTCAGTGTAAGGCCTTTGATGATAATCCTTCACAAGTACAGTTTCAATGAAACTATGAAATTTCTTTGCCCACTTCTTGGACTTTAAGCGAGGAGGAGAATTTCTGTAAAAAAATAAATACATTGTGTTTAAATTATAATAAATTATTTATTTCTTATACTATTTAGTTCGCCTTTCTAAATGGTTGAATGGCAAAATAGCAATTATAATTATTATTCTATGGCAACTACCCAACACAAAATAAGGTTATTATAAAAGGCATGCCTATAAGATGATGCATAAATTCACAATAAATTCATAACAAGTAAACATAATCTCATATTCAAAACAAATAAAATATTGTACATTACATATAATGTGTAAGATAAGATATAGAAATATAAATAAACAGAAAAATTACATTGTAATGTACTGGGATATGGATCACAAATCACAATCCGGTATTTATTCTTATCAAAATGAAGTAGTATTTTTTTTAATAATAATTGTAAAAAGAATATACAATTATTAATATTTTTTATGAAATTACACATAACTTTGTGTTCAAAGATTTGTTAATATTTTAAAATATACATTTTAAATATAAAGGTTTGAAATGTACATCCCATTAAAGAATAGTAGCAATAACAACAACTCTCTAATAATTTGAAAAATCTAGTAAGATTATTGTACCTAATCTCTTACCTTGGAATAAGAAACAGAGCTCTCATAGGATGTAAATCACATAGAGGCGGTTGACTCTCTGCCATCTCGAGGGCAGTGATACCGAGAGACCAGAGGTCAGATCGATTGTCGTAAGTCGCCTCTGGGTTCTCATCGCACGCAATCACCTCTGGTGCCATCCAGTACGGAGTTCCAATGAAGGTGTTCCTCCTTCCAATTGTTCTGTCCAACTGGGCTGACACTCCAAAGTCCACTAGGAAAACATTATTCAATTGTTAATATGATAAGTTAGCTAGTAAGCAATAATAGGCAATGCTCAGGTGCAGTCATAAAACACAAATAAGCTTTATGCTTAAATCTCTAAAACCCCAAATGAAATATGGTAATAAGGATGATTTCACCAAATACACTTTCTGGGAATGGGATAATGGGAAAAGAATGGGATATCTATCTGATGATGAGAGAATTTAAAGAATATGGTGTATGTTTTAAGATTCTGCACATGACAGACAAACAGATGTTGAGGATGAGTTCGCTTTATAATAACTACTAGCTTCCCGCCCGCGGCTTCGCCCGCTTTGTCTAAAACCTTCCTCTTGAATCACTCTATCTATTAAAAAAAACCGCATCAAAATCCATTGCGTAGTTTTAAAGATTTAAGCATACAAAGGGACATAGGGATATAGGGACAGAGAAAGCGACTTTGTTTTATACTATGTAGTGATGTATTGGTAATTGGTAAATAAATATTTTTCCTTAAGTAAAAATCAACATACCTAGCTTCACTTCAGCATTGTCAGTCAATAAAACATTCTGGCCTTTAATATCACGATGTATTACTTTGTTTGAATGCAAATAGCTGAGACCTCTAAGGATTTCTCTGCATATATAAGATATCCATTCCTCCTTGAGGGATTGTCCTTTAGTTGATTTAACCAAATCAGTCACAGATCCTAAAATGATGCAAAAGTTAAAGATGTGTTGAAAACAAGTAAATTGGTATAATGAAAATATTTCTATATTAAAATTAATGTTACCAGCCTCCCTAGACAAGTGGCTTTCTATTAGCGTAAAGTTCAATAGAATAGACTAAGAATGTATGAGATTGACGTAAGCTGTAGGTAAACGTATCTACAGCTTACGTCAATCTCATACATTCACAATCTATTCTATCAAACTTTACGCTAACAGAAACCCACTTGTCTAGGTGGGCAGGTTCTCTCTCTCGATTTTGAGTACATACATTATAGTAATGAAAGATGCATCGTTAAAGTTTACATAAATATGGTCTTGATTTTAAAACACACTGTTATCAAAATATTCTCAACAGAGTAATGAAAGGGCACATTATAATGTAAATCAGTATCAAAGGTCATTGACCTCACTTTCCCCAAGTGTACTTCATTAATCTCATAAAACAATATAATTAGTATATAATTAAATAACATAATGATATTCTTACCAGCACCACAATATTCCATAACCAACCAGAGCTGGTCATCTTTACCAGGCAGACTCTTTTTAATAAAAGCACCATAATACGTAGCAATGTTGCGATGGTTTGAATACTTTTTGAGTACATTGATCTCAAGCTTTATTTCTTCCTCTTCATCTTGAGTCACATCCATCACCTTGATGGCAGCAAGTTGACCTGTTTTTGTGTGACGTCCCTAAAACATTCCATACAACAAACAGTATTGTTGGTGTCTATGTTCATACATCTCTCATACTTTCAGAACATCATTATAATAAAATTGCTCTCATTTTGTATAATTATGCAAGAGTGTAACTTGAATGGTGTGAGAAAGTTAGATGATTGTTATTTTATATAAGACTGCCACAACTACATTTTTGATATGAATGAAAATTTATGTTTCAAAAGATTCAATACTGTTTTCAAAAGCAATGTTACAACAATAACAAAAGTATAATGGAATCATTGTTTATAAAAATAAGAAAACTGAATGTAAATGTTGAAATGCCTGAGATAAATCCAACAATAGTAGGCCACTACTTTATTAGAGAAGACAGATGAAAATTAATTATGTTCATTGACATTAATAACTGTCCTCAAATGGTCAAGTTGTTATAATTGTAAATAATTAAATTAGATTAAACGATTTCAAGAGCTTGCATTAATGAGTCGAATGTTTCTTGAACAAAATATAATCCAATAAGAAGATTTTTGATAAAATATTAAAAAATGAACTTGAATAAAATCATGATTATATTATGACAGCAGCACTTACCTTGTACACCTGACCGTACGTGCCATTTCCGACGACTTCTATCAGTTCAAATATACCAGCAGGATCCTGAAAATAAGTATATGCGAGAAATGTATAGATAAAAGCTAATTATATTCCCCAATACACCTTCCCTATGATTCACACCCCGTGAGATCATTGCACTCTAAGCGAGTTAAGACAAAGAGGCCTTTGGAATGGAAGTTTGTTAGATTGCTAATAGAATATATGTTTTTAGATTTACCTTTAGTGCACTGAGGTCAATGTCGTCTAATGAACAATTTACAGACGGTGCCAGTTGATGCGCCATTTTGAGTATATTGTCACACACGAAGACAAAGCACGAGATCCTCACATCAATATGTAAAACTTACAAAAGCTCTTAGATTATTACATTGATGTAGAGATTTGTAGGAATTTATTATTGTACGTCTGAATAATTTATAAAACACATTGTTTACAATTAAATTTACAGTGATTTACAGATACACAATTTATATGCCGCACACACACCCGGCAGGGATGCCAGATTTTGCAGACAACATTCTAAATTCTACCATCACAGACTTTTCTTCTACTATAGATTAAAAATATAAAAAATATAATTTGTAAATTTAATTCTGTTTTTCTAAATTAAGAATACCATAAAAAAACATTCTGGTCTCTCGTAATATACTGTGATAATATCATGGTCGTTGTATCAAAATGTAAACTTGCTATCTTTTAGCATTGCATCCACTTCCATCTTGCATACATTTCACATCCACATCGTGATTGCATCAGAATGGGAGGTTTTAGAGAACTGGTAACAATAAGGCGAATGTCAAAAATGTGTCAAAAATAGATAAAACAGATAATAATTAAAAAATCGTGTAACACAGAAATTGGTAAAATACACATAAAATACCTGTTACAATATAATACCGATATTATAATATATTTTATTTGTGTAATTGTTTATTACGCATGGTGTAGGCCTTAATGTATAAGCTTATGTGTTTGCTTTCGCTTTATTTAATCATATTGAATTTAATTTGGAGATATTTCACATTCATGAACACTTATATGCAAGATTAAAAAAAAAAAAATTACCGCCTTTTTTGAAGATTGCTTTTACTGAAAAGAATCTGCACTAAATTCGGATAATTAGATCCAGCCGCAGCGTTTTTAAAATATTATTCTGAATGCTAGTGTTTTAAATCATAATAGTTACGAAGTGGTTACGAATAATAATTAATAGTACAGACACGGGGAAGAAACATTGTGAGATTTGTTCAGTAATGGAAAATAAACTGGATTTTTTTTATTTAAATATCTTTCCATTTTTGCATCCCCACTAAAATACCATCTTGCTCCTGTGATCTTTGAAATTTCTTACGCATCCTTTAATCTATAATACTTACCTTTTTTTTCTCAGGATGTTCAGAGTGATCAGAAGAGGTCATGAAATCATGAATTATATGTTTCTGTAATGGAACAAAAAAAGGCTGCCTACAAGTTAGCAGCAACAAACTCACAAACACAGAAAGATGTGAAATACTACTGAAAATTATCAAAGCTTAATCCGTAAGAATAAGAAAAGAGCAACAATTGTTTATATTGCAAAAAAATAGATCGCAATTTGCAGACTTAACATTTCACGAGGCTTTGCCAGTGCTATGTGCAAAAATGGACACCAGTTATCTGTTGAAGATGAAGACGATGGCATAGGATTTACATTTGAATTATAAAATGTAATCATAGATTACTTTTCTCGTTATGTTTCAGGTACGTAATAAGTTTTCGATATTACTTTACGAGTCAATCACGCAAAAAAAAAATATAGGTATATTATACTTATAAATCTCTCTCGCCTCCACGAGTCGGGCAATTCCTGAAATTCATATTACATAATTAATTAGTAATTTTCCTTCCTTCCTACCTTCTTTAACATAAAAAATTAAAGAGGGTAGGTGGTAGGTAGGTGCCATTTAGGTGTGAAAGATTTTAAAAAGTATTTATTTTTAAATGTTTGTTTTGATTTGAAAACAACGCTATTTAAACTTTCTCTATCAAGTGCTTATTCTTTTTATCACTTATTAGATAAGAAAAAGGAGAGTGTATATTCTTGCATCAAAATAAACATACTCATATCTAGGCTAAGAAATGTGTGATCATAAATAGCTAACATACTATATGCATATTGCATATGTTATTACTATGGTTTTATGCATGTCGTATTTTAATTGACGAAAATTACAATTACAACATGAGATATGAACAATATTAAATGTAAGTATGTAGTAGCAAATATTATTAGATTTAAAGGTTTTTTAGGAACCCATAGATTTTAATGATAGCCACATAATGTACAGCACAGAACATATATTACCCTTACAGTACTCCCAAACTAATAATGCGCATAGAAAAATTCGTCACTGTTCGGCAACTGTCAATTCCGCGAGCCTCCGAAGATGATATGTATATAGAGTGGTTAAATGTATTTTCTTCATGCATAGTTTATTAGAATTATGAGTTTTATTGTGATTACTTATATGGTAAAAGAGATAAGTAACGAAATTTGTTTCGATAATTCAAAAGTTAATAGCGAGGATAAGCCACACGATTACGAATATATATTTGTTGTATTGATTTACTTGGAAAATTCTATACTTAGAACTATTAAAGTGTCTTTCTGAAACTGGCGTAATGATGGATGTATGGAAGGTTAAAATAAGACAAAGTTTGTATTTAAAAAAATGATTTTCAAACACTGGTTTACATTTAAATTGTGAAATCTAATCATTAAATTCTCAGTCCAAAGGATTTACAGAATCAGGGAATATCTCTATTTCTGATATCGTAGAATGATCAGAACTTTTATTACCTATGCTCTTATTAATTTTCACTTTCCCCACTGCTATCTGCTAAATGAGTAAATAATCATTTTACCGGATAATTGAACTTTGAAACAAAACTAAGAATGGTATGTAACAGCAGCTCTATATAATTCCATACAGTGATAATACGTGCGGTCACCACCAATAAATAAAGACGACTGACGGATTTTTTAATTTTTTGACTGACAGGCTACCGTCACTTATCGCCCGAATTGTTTTCAATTGTGTATGACTCTGAATTGACTCCTATTTCTTCCCAACAAGGTGCAAGATGCAAGTGCATTGTTTAGGGCACTTACGATTCAATGATTCGGGGTGATTCGGGTGTTTCTGGAAATACGATAATTAACGAAGATCTGCATGCGCATTATTAATTTTGGAGTACTATAAATCTCTTCAATACATAGGTACCTGAGTACCTGACTATAATCTAACCGCAGTCGGTTCGATGTTGATTTTTATATCATAAAAAATGGTAAGAGCAACAACATATACATCTCTTAAAACTTGAAGTCCACGAGAGAAGCTGCAAGCTGCTGATTAAAACGATAGTTTTCAGTTGCTCTCTCGCTTATACTCTCGTAGTATTAAGTGTTCTTTACATAAAAAATACAGTGCCATGTTATTTAGATTTCTATATTTTTCTTATACTTCACGTATTCGCGGGATAGGTATACGATCGGAAAATATTTTTTCTTGCCACCCTTGTTAGGGTGTTGTTTTATTGTTTTTATGACAAAGATAATGCCACTCCGGAATAATGTAGCTTTCTAATAAGCTTACAAACAAAGTACAAACACATCTTTATAATATTAGTGTAGATTATTAGAAAATCATGGTCTTCTTATTTTACCTAGGCAAACCGGCAAATACCTAGGTATCACAAATTTATTTAAATTCAAAATTCTGAGAAAATTAAATTGTGAGAGAATTGTTTTTGCATTTTCAACAAATCGAATTAACCCACAATCTTAGATTCTAAAATAAAAGGTAAAAAACAATATACCTACATTATCTATACATATCACAGATACATAGGTATAATAAATCTGTAGAAGGGTCAATTCTGTACATTGAAAATATTGAAAAAATAAATAGCAGTGGGTGTTACTGGATCGATACCAAACCCAAATATGTGATTAAAAAAATTTTCGTCTGTCTGTCTGTCTGTCTGTATGTGAAGGCATCACGTGAAAACTAGCGGTTCGATTTCGATGAAACTTGGTATAATTATACCTTATTATCCTGGGCGTAAAATAGGATACTTTTTATCCTGGAAAAATACGTAGAAAAAATTAATCTTAATTTTTCAGTTTTATCCATAGACGTTGTTCCGTAGAACCGCGAACACACGTTGCGTATTATTATAGGCCTAGCCGTATTTGGGAATTGGGTCCAATAGATATTTATAAGATGTTATTGACAGAGGTACTCAAAATGGAGAAATAACCATCCACGCGAAGACCGACATCCGCGCGGACGGAGTCGCGGGCGGAAGCTAGTATTTAATAAGTTTGTAATCTAAGACTAAAATGTTCAGATGGACAGACATATTACATATGCATTAAAATTTAAATGCACTTTACGTAAAATTAGAGATGAAATTAGTAAGTAGAGAACAATTTTCCACAAAAATTGTAATAAATTCAGTGAATTTGAGTGCACTGCAATCTAGAACATATGTTCAAATTATCTTTTTAAATTGCTTTAGATTAAGATTTCTTGTTTTTATAATCTTACCACAGACCACGATTATGATAGAAAGTGTTGATGCACTATAATTTGGATAGAATTACCTAGATGAATGTAAAGATATATTTCTTCTAAGACACATTTCATATAATTTAATATGTCTATATCTTTATAAAACAGGAAATACGTTGAACTTTAACTTCTTATTTACATCTTTCAAGTATATTAAAGGTTTCCGAAAATTATATGGAATTCACAAATCTTACCGACATTATGAAATGACAAATTCCTGCAAGCGATCATATTATAAACTCACACCCAAAAGCTTGAAAATTTAAGCGCCAAAGGCTATGGTTGTTGATTGATTGCAGTAGACACAGCAATACCTACTCGTTCATTATCATGGATACAGACATTTACAATGAGTACCTACTAAGAAATAAATGCTCATAAGTACTAAAGGTCCCTGCTATTTCGTGGTCTCAGACAGCCTTGGTTGTCAAATTTAAAATACCAGCCTTCTGATATATTTGTTCGTCAGACTAGATCAGGGTTCAAGATCTCATTGATATCTATATCATTACGTGATCTAATTTTACTTAAATATGCGAAGGTTGCAATCAAGCTGAACAAAGAATCTAAGGCAACTAAAGTAATGATTGCGCGCACCGAGACGTGGTTCGACAGTGGTAATTTTGGTAGTGAAGATACTGCATCTGTAGTCTAGACAGATTAAGTACTGACCTAGTTGTGGCTTAAGCAGTTAAGCGTGTGTTATTGCACAAACACCTAACTTAAATTATTGACTAGATATTATAGAAGTAAAATACAGCCTCGCCAGTCGGTACTACGTGGCTACGTGCGGCTGTGCGGCCGTGCATACCGAATCGTAAGATAAAAGCACGCATAGGTACTTTACTAACTCTGACACCCACACGAATTCATCGGTCTACGTCTGTGTTGGGGTTATAGAACACACATGCGCAGACGCGCCAACACTAATAAAAGTTACCAAGACAGAAGTGCGGTGTACGGTACTATTTGTTTGGAGGGAGGTTGAGGCACTCATACAAACGAGGGAGAGGCTGTGTTGGCGCGGGCCGCGGCCTGGCAGTTTACCGTTGCAAGGCGCGTTGTGCGGCCGGACGTACGACCGTCACCCGCGCGCCGCCGGCATTCTGAAGCACCGGCCTCCGCAACCTGCACCCACTGCCCTCACCACCCTGGACTTGCCACCGGGACTTTATTACTGTAATCGTTGTGTACATAAGGGGTGTTAATGGACTGATTGATCGAGCCTTGTTTTCTAACTTAGAGACGAAGTGCTACAACTCGTGAATATTTCACTGAAGTGCAATTCCCATTTCTGTTTCTTTATTGGATCGTCTCTATATCTACGGTAAGTCTCATAGATCAGGGTTTTTTATTTTAGTAAATAGTAAAAACAGGAGTATTAAGTATTTTAATCGGTGTTTGATTGCAGTGTATAAAACCTAACATTATTTTCGTATTAAGTCCCATTGGAAAGCTGTGCAGTATAAATATGTATGCATCGCAACCGTTCAAGCTTTGACAATGATATAAAAAGACTATTAGATACGATTTCTCTTGAAATATTGCGCTTTTATTGATTATCTCCTGTAACGTGTATATTTTTCATATTGTTTACATATTGTATTAATAATATTATTCAAACGGGATACAATAGTGATGAAATTTGATCTACATTATTATCTACATATTGAGTACTTGTTAATTCTCTTTTCTGTCTGTCATTACTTGAACTAGTTTATTTCCAACTCATTAAGTATTAATTGCCTGAAGTAAAACTCACGGCAGCACGTTCCGTGTAGACCGTACATAATAATAATTTGACATTTAGTATGGCAACTTTTGGACAGTGGAATTTATACTTTATTAAGCCAGCAGATGAATTATTTTAAGTTTTTATAACTTTCCTTAGAGATAATGCAGAATTTTCATTTAATATTATTTGATATTGTTTTCTTTACTTATAGCAAATACTTAAACTAATATAAGTAGTTTCTAGAAGCAGGTTGTCGTAGTCACGAATAAATTAACTTTATCATGAGTGTATAATATATTAAAAACTGCTTGATGTCTAATGTCTCTAGTTCAACGTGGTAGCCACGTATTGAATTCATTTTAATAAATAATTTCTTGGTATATTGGTAGTTCATAATTTTATACATATACCTACAATATATAATAATATAGTTTTATGTTTTAATATTAACAAATATCTTACTGCATTTATTATTTATCTATATAATGTGTATATAAAATATCAGCGGCAATAAAATTGAAACCCGTTGTAGGTACGTATGAATTCATCCGGTATCAATTCAAATTGAAGAAAAACTCCACGTGAGCTACACTTGAGAAGCAATTTTTAACATGTAGAGACAATGGTCCATAATTGCCCACTTGAATGCACTAAAGGCTGACAAATTACTGTATAATTATATTAAAAAAACGTTATAATTAATTAAGAGTCAATAAAAATGTCTTATGAAAATTACATGTATATTGTATACCTAGATAGGTACCTTGTTGAATCTTGTGTCAGTTTTTATTTATCAAAGTAGGTATCATAGTTATTAATTGCAATCTTAAAATAATTGATCCTAAAGCTGTTAAACTAATATTATGTATTGAACAATTAATCAGCTGTAATAGGATATCGAAGAAAATTGTTTTGGTTGTATGCAAGTTGTATGTATTTATTCACGTTATTACCAGGTAGGTATTTTAGGGCTATAGGTACTTACCTATATTTCTTTAAAACATTGCACTTAAAATTTGGTTTTATTTTAACCAGCTAGATTATGTGAAAAGCACGTGTATACAGAATGCAAATTTCCAGTTTAGCTGTACAATTATACATGTAGGTACTAAATAAATCTGTATATCTTCATTTTGTATATATGTATAATATTGTGCGTTACTGACGCTTACCGTTCCTGACCGTATCATGATTATTTTATGTTCTTTGAAGTAAGTAAGGCAGTAAAAACTGGTAGTTGTTAAAATTACAGATACACCTACACTCTTGCCAAAAATGCTTATCTATGTTGTGTATACGCACATAAAAAGAAATATAAAAATTATCTATGAATCGATAAAGAGTAGTCCATTGTACATGTTATGAATAGCATTATTAAATACAAATAATAGATTTACATAACATTTTTTCATATTCATCAGGAGTAAAGTCGTGACATAGTAATAACATCTGACAAGTGGACCTAGGAAGCAGTTTACTGACATAATAAATTCCCTGCATACTTATTATGGGTCAGATGAGAGATTAAAGTAGGTATTAAATACAAATAAAACGGAGAATAAGACAATATATTATTAAATTATAAATGTTGATGCGTAAAATTGATTTTGTCTTGAAAGCCAAACGTTGTTTCAAAATTCAAAGTACGAGCACTTGTTTGATACGTAAGAATAATTAAAAAAAAATATAAGTAAAAAGTTATTTTGTTTCGTTTATGTTACAATATTATTAATTAAATGTGAGCCATTATCAATATAAATACTTCTACGTAAATTAATTTTTATTCATATAAAACCTGTGTTTTATACAAGTAAAATTCTGTATTTGACACCACATTAATTGAGTATACAACGACAAAACATGCGAATTCAAATTATATTTCAATTGTACAAATCATAAAGCCCTTAATAGACGAGAATATAGCATTTATATTACTTATATTTCGCTAAGAGATATCTTTAAATAGTAATAAAATAAATATTACCTTATTAAAATATTGATAAAGGCGTAATACAGTTTATTTCATTTATCGTTAATGTTATAGCCTTAAGATTGTTACACATAATTGTAGCAATGTCCAAGACGGTTGTTTCGAAATTCATTACTTTAATTTTAGCTGTACTTACGTCGGACGTTAATGTAATATCGATACAGTTCTTGAATGATTATGTAACTCAGTTTCTTACTTTTCATACATCTTTTTCTAAAAAATTCTCATAGTAAAATGACATGCTTCCTGCCACATACAAAGGCAAATACAGTAGTCATAATTGTTAACAATAAAATTTTAAATATGCATTTTATTGTGCACTTAAAATCTGTTTACTAAAATAATAATTTCGCATTCTTTAGTAAGCATACAAAAATATATTATCGGTATTACGTTTTTATACAAAAAATAAAATGGTATTAATTACACGAAGGTTATCGGCTTACGTTTTTAAAAATGATACGATTAAACAAGTATAAAACAGGAAGAGTTAACATATCCCGGCTGACTTTATTTATAAAAAAATACTTATTTACTGTACATTGTTGGACGAAAAATATCAAATATTTTTTAACGCGTGACTTGTCCGTGTATTAAGCACGATTACATAGTTAAGGGATTTCAAATATATTATATATCTGCATTATAAATCATTATTACTGAATACAAATCATTCCTAAAAACGACCTTGCCATAACATAATCATAAATATTTATATGTACATATTAATTACAGTAATAAACCTAATGGAAAGTTTTCTTTTCGACGCACAACGCGTTGAAGTCTTTTGGTCAGACGTATATATAAACCGATGCAAGCTTTAAAATTAACGCTATGTCTATTTATTGATTCTGTGAGGAAAAAAAGTCTGTAGTCTTTTTTAGATCATTAATTCATATGATGAATTTTAATTTTAATTAGAAATATTATGAAAGTTATCATCATTTTATATTAAATCCTACAAATTTTGAGTAAGAATCTATTATATTATGTGCCTTTGAATTAAAACTTTCTAACCGTTTTTGATAAAAGTTTCACTGTTCCTTAAACTGTACTTAATTGTATATTATTATATAATAATAAATATAATATTATTAATACAAATGGAGGAAAATTATAAGATCACGTGCTCTTGTAAGTAGAAAAATTTGGGCGTATCACATGTTATTTTAATTATTCTATTGGATTCAAATTTAATCTAAACTACTAGTTGTTAACTGAACTCTAATAACTACAACTAAATATAGAACATTATTTTTTGAACCTTATTAATAAAAACAAAAGAAAGATGGAAAGGTTCAGCAAAACGATCTATTAATTTTTTATCGAATGTAATAAACGCCATCGAGTCAAACCAACTTGGAAATGTTAAGAATGAAGTGTAAATATTTATACAAATCTTGATTGTATCGTGATTAATAAGTACCCCATTACTTGAGAGTAAATGTCTTCTGACACAATGAGACAGCCGTGGTGACGCAGCGCTGCCAATAAATTACGCACATATTAAGAGCTTTATTACTTCCATATACTTTGATATTGTATTTATCTCAATAAAAAAGACATAAGCAAAATGTTGTATTGAATATAGAGTATAAAATGGGATCCGCGAATCCAGCCATAAATCGTTAATATACAACATACTTGAAACATTATAATATAAACGACTTTACCGTCCGAACATTGTTGTCGAGTTTATTGTTTTATTTGTCCTCGTGACCTTTAATTTTGATTAAATATGAATATTTCGGCTAAGCAGGTAATTTCCTTATCTATGAACGGAGAATTTTAAATTAAATGTAGGTTATTATCAATATTTAGTTTTGTTTATTTTCCACGTCCAATGTGCTTTTAGATGAGCAGTTTTTATCAATAAGTTTTATATAGAAATTATTGAAATTAGCTCCGCTAACGTAAAGATGGCATTAAAGCAGTCAGCGGGCGCGGCTGGGCGTAACTAGCATTGTTCACGCTCGCATCGTGCCGTGGTATCTATTGACTGTTGCCCTATGCAGATGTGGAAAGTTAATCCCATACCTTGAAAAGATGCAGAGGAGAGCTACGTGCCTATATTGAATAATTAGAAATCTTCATATAATTTCACAAATTCTAATTAATAGAAGTATATGAAAATAAAGAGGCATATTAAGTTTATTATATAAGATAAAACGTTAGTATGCGGCACTAGTCCCTTTGCTGTATTAATAAATCCTTCGCTGATCCAATTGGATTTATAATCAGTCGTTGGATTTAAAATATTGATAATAACTGGCAAAAATCTACTTACACATATCTAGATATTATCACTACGTTCTTGTTACAAGTTAATTTGGAACACGAAACTGACTCATTAGGTGAAGTAATCACACGTGATTTACATGTCCATGGATTCAGTTTTCTTTTGTAAAATGCTATTTGTCTTTGCAAGCTTTGTGTAGAGTAACAAGTGCAATCTCGTCATCAACAACTGACATATCGAACTGTGCTATGATTCATGACAGATTCATCTCAGCGATCCACGTCGTGAAATGGCGACATTACACAATATACACAAGTGTTCATTGATTTGCCGAATTAAACTATCACCTTCGAAGGTAGGCATCCTCTAAGCTGATGCGCAACCTTTACTTTACGTAACTGCATAGAATAGCGTATGTATTTTCTGTTTAAAATATCCATAAATAATATAAAGCTATCATGAAAATGGCCATGAATCATTACACAGCAAACATTTGCAATTGGACATAATATGCACTAAAGTATTTGACTAAGTATCAATTGAAAAAGAAAGTGCCTAAGGCACTTATATTCTCCTCAGAATTAACGAGATTTTAAATAAGCACCCAATTCAGAATAACTAATAAGTAACAAAATTCACTTTTATAACAAAATTTCACGTATCACATGAAAAAAGTACAAACATACAGAGTTTTACCTTACTGGAAAATCCCCTGTAGAGATGCTAAATAAATTAAATTTCCCCCCGACTACAAAGGAAGTGACCTTTACGATTGGGAATTTCATAACTATCTTGAAACATGTGTTATTCCAAATTGCTTTTCTTACGAATCGTGTCTGGATACAAAAGTGGTTCAACTGTAGTGAGAAGATAAATTTAAGTGAAATGACCGAGTAGATGCCTTGACCCTTTGCGGGCGTTCACGAGGCGCAAGGCGGAAGACTTGTGCTCACTCGACCGCGACCCGGTCCTGCGTAGAAAATGCCCGTCCTTGTGATTTCACAATGTCTAACCTTTGACCTTGAGTTAAATACCCAAAGATAAACGTTGACAAGTTTTTTAATGGGTTAATCATCTACACTGATTGTCTTGTTTGGAGTGGATAAAAAAGAAAAGTGTAGCAAAAAGTATTATTGTTAAAATAAGTTGTGCTTGGATTTTTCCACCGTGATATAATTTTTATATTTGCATTGCTGAGTTAGAACTTCACTTAGTTGACGTAACTTACGTTATACAATTGAGATTTTGTTTTTTTTTGTAGCTTATAATATAGATTGAACCGAATATCGATATTTGTTTAACCCTAATCGGATTTGAAATTATTGATCTTATATAATGTTCAAAATTCAAATATTATAACGGATAAAACGAACCAAAGTGTGAACATACGGATTATTAAGATAAATTAAACTAAAGAAATAAGAAATATAGACCATCTCATGGGTTATTTTTATTAATATAATTTATTACAATATAATATGCCTTATTACTTGATTTCAAAGGAAGTAAAGACCTACATTTTATTTCCTCTTTCTATTTCCGTCACACTTATTACATTTTTTTTTCAAAACTCGTATATAGAGGTACTGGTATAACTGAGTTATAGATTCTATTTCCTCTCAATGTCTCTCAGACAGGTAGCATTAACTTATTGTGGACGTTCCTATAGTAGTCAAATAAAAAAAATACTATTCTGTATTGAAAATATCTTATAAAAACGAAATCAAATAAATATCTTTTAGTAAAGATATAACCCACCAAATGTACAAAACTCTACAACTCAATTAACCCGGCCACGAAAAAATCACTTTAAAGGCTTACCCGTGACTAATCTGTACATTAAATTTTAATATGTTGAAATACACTCAGCGTACCATAAACATATTTTCTATCTCACCATGTGCTACAAAGCACACACAGACATTCGGTTGTTTTTGTCGAATATTCGACGAAGAAACCGCCGAATACCGCTAGCGACGCAGTCGGTTATTGCTCTCGGATTCCGCAACAAATTAACATGTATTCAGTACGGCTACATTTAATACTTAGTGTTTATACAATATAAAGATTTTTACCACTTTCTATTGTAAATTGAGCATGTGCGTATATTTTGAAATAAATAAACTATAATAATAAAACTTATAACTGCTAATAAAACGTTAAATAAAATAACAAAATCCTCACAGATATTAATTAAGTTTTATTCTTCATCTTGCTAATCTATACATGAACTAAAAACTTGACGGAACCATTTATCACCTTACCAGTTTTCAAATTGCATCCAGTAAATCGATCATTCAATAATCCGTTCACAGTAATATTAAATACGCATTTTGAATTAAATAGGATTTGTACAGAAGGAATTTATCAAGCAATTATTGTAGCAGAAACAAAATCTCGAAGTAAAACTAAGATGGCTAGCCTGATCCGGTTTTAGGAGAAAGTAATAAATTATGTTCTTGGCCAAATTTTGATTGATAGCTTTGCATATTATATTATAGCAGTCTTGTTTTGTACATATTAGTCCATATTATCTATTCATCATATAGTTGGTTTTTAAATTCAATTTATCTTTTTTCATTTGCTTAGAATGTTACCTAATCGCCTTATTCTTTGTCTTAAAATTACTAACAAATGCAATGAATAAATATTGAAGAAATTTTGAATTTAAACCAGACATTAGTCATGAACACAAAAAGATAACTTTAAGATCATTAAGCATATGTATGCCGTAATGTACAAAACAAAAAAGATAACATTTTGTAAGCAATGGCTGAAAATAATTTCATATACAATACGGAACTGCTAATTAGAAATTTCTACGATGGCACTAATTGCCTTCTGTCACTCCTCGAAGTAATTAAATCAATACGATTGATTAGCATACAGTCCAGTGATAAAATCAAACGCTTCGATGCTGCATTTTATGCAAAGTGTCATATGTTTGCAATTTTGAGACTCATAGCAACTAAAATATGTGTTCATAATTCGTACACATGTCTGCAAAAATTTAAGCTGCATTTTGTTGGCTTGTCTACCCTAGTTTCTCTTTTATTTTTATTATATCTAGCATCTTAATTACTTAATTGCTTGGTATTTGACTGCAACAGTATTTGGCAAATTGTATAAATTAAAATAGCTTGCAGAAACATAAGTTTTGTTAACATACGCGTTCTGTGTATTTCTAATAAAATAAAAGTAGCAATATAACACTTCTTGGCGTAGGTCTTCATTTTAAAATTAATGGCGTTGAATTGTTGTCTTATAGTGAAAGTAAATCCGAATTTAATAGCGTTAATTTAATAAGTGTGTTAAATAAGCGGATTATACTGTACATTTTAATATATTGATTTTTAAAAACGTTAAATATGAATTTAGCACAAAGCTTCGATAATAGACTAATGTCCTTCATTGGCATTGGACGCGGAAATTAAACGACTAAATTACTACCTACATTCCGTATGCAGACAGCAAAATATAGCGTTACTATACGCTACAGTTCCACTCATAAGATTTTAATTATGAATCGTTATATAATTTTGTATTCACATAATGTTCAAAATTCGTTTCTCACTGTATTCATAGACACACTCGGTTATTAGTTCAATTTTTTGTGGAAAAATCCGACTCTTGTTCGAATATCTTGCAACAAAATAGAATTGCACTGTTCACGTCGTTTACTTGGTATAACAAAAACAGCATTAGTAGTATTTAATCGAGCGTGGGATTACGAGAACAGATTTAGGTATAAATTAAGTTTTAATTCGTTGTCTTGTACTTTTCTGATTGACCTTCAGCTTTTAGCGTATTGCCGGAACATTTGTCATGGAGTTTGTTAAGATAAAGACTGATTTATTAAACTCAATAAATGGAAACCTACCGAAATGCTATTGTTTTAAATTTAAAAGCTATTTTTAAAGATTTATTACGCTTATAAACGGTTGAAAAGTGTTAATCTTTCTAAAATGTACATTTAAACTAGATTATTACACTACACGAGAATAAAATTCTTTTAAAAATGTGAGAACGTTAGTTATATTTTTGTTAAGAATAATAAGTACCTTATTAGAATTTTAGAAACTTATTCTAAGAGCCATAAACCTGAACCGAGTCGAACATCGGTGAGTTTTAACTTTTTAAGTATCTAGAGCATATTCAGATTAAATATTAAAGTAAGTTAATGCACACTCTCAATGATATTGTTGCTAAAAACAATGGTTAGATGATTCTACAAAATGAATAAAACCGCAACAGTGGTATCCAATTAAGTGGATTGCTAATAAAAGTGAAATCGAAGTGAGTGCAGTGGCCGGCGGGTGGCAGCGGCCACCGAGACTCGTACGACAACCACACACATTGATCTGCATCATTATCATCGTCATTTGTTTACTAAATCCAGCTACAAGCTACTATCACAGACTAATCTACTATTGACAGAAGTTTTAACTCGTTTGGACCGCATATCTAATATTAGAATCCTTACGCACACAACATCAACCAAACGATAAGTATAATTAATATACCGTTGTATGTTTTTTGCTGCTTATTATTTCATGATCGTATAAAAATATTAATAGATTATTTTATCTATCTTAACACAATAATAATTATTAATAAAACGTCGGTGATTTGTAAGTTTTTATATGACTAAATTTCTCGTCTTATATTTAGCTCAGCGACCCGATGTCGCCTTCCTTAATAATAACATTAATTAAAGAATAAACTTTGTAGATTATAAGTAGAATTTGAGATTTTTTGTATGTTTACAACTTAATGTTCTGGTTTACTGTTTCGTCCAATCACGCAATTTGTATTCATTTTGCAATGCTTAGATAACGTCAGCGGCAAATCTGAGGAACATTGTTATTCGTTTGAGATGGGATCATACACGTCGTTATAAACATTGATATGATGATATGATCCTTGCGATTTCCTGCGAACATTACATCCGTTGACATAATATATCTAGTTATGTATCAGTGATACTCTTGCTTGGGCAGTTAGACTGATTTCTATCAATGTAGAGTCTTAGTTAAAAGTATTATTAAATACTTGTCTAGATAGGGACATATTATTTGATACTTTGATTTGATTGAACATAATTAAAATAAAAGTAACAACGTTTAGCTCGTAATGTAAGCTACTATAAGCAGAGCACGGCGTGGAGGAGCGCGGGGCGCGCGGTGTTTCGGTCCAAGCATGATTTATCTCGAGCTAAGATCCGGTTTGCACCGTTTAGCGGCACCCACGTCTATAGTTTGCTTTATCGAAGTAAAGCAATCATTTGGCACTTTGTTCTTGGCAATTATGCGTCCTTTGTATTGTTACGTTCATGCTTTAAATTTGATTACATTTTATTTCAAATAATTTTTTGGTTCAATATACTATAATTAATTATTGAACATTGTAAGATAATAAATAAGGAAGTTAGGTTGTTTATATTGATATTAGGTTAAATCTATAGATTTATTTCCATAATTTTACCAACGATATTAAATAAAATATACATAATATTACAATATTAACAGGAAATTTACCAAAAAGTTGGTGCACAATGAAGCAATTAATTAATTAAGTATATTGATGGACGGCGCGATGCTAAATTAGCAATTAAAGTAATTGAATTCGTTCCAGCTATTCAAGTGTATGTACATTGCGTATCGACTGAAATGGAAAGTCTGAAAACGCACAATGACAAGCGAACATGATGGCTCATAGATCATGCAAATAAAGCAAAGTCTGTGTTATTATCTAGACACATCACGATCCGTTTGACATGACTCTCACGTCTGTGTGTCTGTGTGCTGGGTTCTCGTGAGTCAGTAGGCAGAGTTGCGCACTGCGCACGGTGAGGAGGTAGCGCATAGCGTGCCAACTTATATTACGGTTATTTTGCATCATTCTTAGCTCTCGCACATCGCTACTGAAAGAGACAACTGAGGAAAGTCATGACGAAAGCAATGCGATGCATTCGGCGCGTCTGTAATAAAAAACATTCACTCAAATTGATTGCTGAAAATATTAACACGGCCAGTTGCCAGTAAAAATTAAAATTGGTCTTTACACCCCCAATTTCAGTTTTCATATTTTAATTTATTTTGATTGTAATCTATATAATAAGTTTAAAAACAGTCTTATTAATATCATCGTTATTTATTCCATGAATCGATAAATATGTAATGGAATTTCATTATGTAGAAAATGTGCTTTGATAGCAATAACGGCAACCATCAATTTAATAATCGTGAATCGATGTTGTGATCTTTAAAAGTCGAATCGTGCCCTGAACATTTCTTTGTTGCATTTTTGTAGGAACCAATAAACTTTTTGCTCATAGACATGAATTTCGCCGGCCGCTCTAGGCGCTTTCTTCATTACCCAATTGCTTGTCAATGCTTCATCATTATTGACTGACCGTTTGACCTCGCCTCTTATTACTAATTTATTTACACTTCTATTGTAACATAGATAAATACCCTATTCACCTGGTGTTTGCTTACAGTCATTAATAATAATGGTAATTCAATTTTTTGCCAATTAAGACTAGATTGATAAGTTGAAGACTTGTTTTGCATCATATTTTAGAAATTTAATCTCCTATAGTTGTTATGAATAGAAATGTGTCTTATGTCAGATCTATCTTATTATTTTTAAAGACTGATGATGTAAATTACTTGTCATGTTTTACATTTTATCGCCGCATAATTTAACTTAGTTGTTTATAACTCTCTACAAAGAAAGACATTTAGGTAATTAATGTTTTCTGTAGAAAATATGAAGTTTAGGAGAGAGTTTTGAGGAACGGTTTGTAGAGTTTAGGAGAAGTTAGTTTTACATTAGGAAATAGGATTATGTCAAACTAATTAACATGGTTAGGTGCATTGATGTAAATGTGTTAATATTGAAGTGTTAAGAGATTGCATTGTTATTGACTGAAGTTGGTCAGCTGTAGCATTAGTGTCGATTGGAGGATTACTACAGTTCTTAATAAAGGTAAGGCGTCGATATTTAGCTGTGGGTCAGTGGCCATAGCGAAGACTAAGACCACTTTCATCGCAGCCGCTCACGACTTATATTATCGGTGCATCTTTCCATTAGCCGCGTCCGCAATCGTAACCATAATCTATATGAAACTACCGAAATAAAATTGAATGCGAAATGTGACTTTGTAATAACCATATAAAAGTAATTAAAAATGTATAAAATTAAATTTAAAAATTTTAATTGCTTAAACGTATTATAGCGAGTAAGAATGCAATATACAACACCGATTTCATCCGTGGTTGAGTAATTTTTAGGTTTTTACTAAATGTGAACATATTATTTATTCGGTATTTAAATAATGTTGTTAAATAATTTTGATGTTATAACAAGCAAATATGTGGTAAATTTGCTTGTTATTAAGGGCTCTATGTTTCTAATAAGCCATTAAGAAAACTTAACGACAAAATAAAATGCTTAGAATGTATTAAAGTTTGTAAAGTGTCAATATGTTGGTAGGCTTATTTGCTTATAATTTAAATCGAAAGATTGACCTTTTATTAAGTTTTCTCTTAAACAACACTACACAGTCGCTTATTGCTTAATCGATAATAATATAAGTGAATTATTTGTACCATAAATGTTACATTATTTCATGTCTAGCAACATTCAATTATTAATTAAAGTTTAATATGTGTCCTTTTTACTCGTTACCAGTTATTTCAATTAAATATTCACAGAAATCATTACTAGATAAACAGTAGGGCGATGAAATTTAATTAAACGGAAAGGCTTAATAAGCGATTAAGAAATGGAGGAGTCCCTTTTGTTAATTATATTCATAATTATTTAGTTAAAATTGCTTCGAGAAAAGGTTACGAGCACATTAAATGATGATCATGTTAATTGAGAACCCAAATTGAATTTCGCTCATCATTAGAGGCTGCTTGAATGATTGCTTATAAGAACACTAACCACATAGTCGGGGTCACACCGTGTAAGACCCGCCTAAATTACCTTACCGAAAAGAAAAAGTGTACGGATCGAGGTGTACAAGAAGTAGACGTAAATCAAATTGTAGATGCCCGATAAAGTGGATAATAATTAGTGGAAGTCGTGAAAGTGTTGGGAGAAAAATTCGTGAGAGTTTTGTGTTAGTGTGATTGTGCATCTGTCAGGGTATCCGGTTGCGGTCTGCACGGCCACGGCACAGCTCTAATAGGACGATAGGTATTTTGTTTTTTTGTCATTATCGTATATATGAGTCATAGCCCATAGGCTTACCAACATACGTGTTAAATAATTTATTCTGAATTGACCGCACCGCTTCCTATTTATTCTATTTAATGAATGTCTCTTAAATATTTTTTTAAATAAATCTGATAAATCAATTATTTTTTATTTTATAAAATGAGTCATTGTTAACGACAACAAACCACAATAAAATTTTGTTATATTTTTATTACTTTAAATGGATATTTATGAATTTAAAATAACAATAAAAGGAAACATCTTTTTAATGTGATCTTAAAGTTCCTAATTTGTTAGAACATTATTTTGATAAAAATATTTACTATGTACCTTGATTCCTACCCGGATGTTTGCTGAGCGTTTTGACCCACTTGTGTCAGATCTATCGACAGGTCAAAAACGCTATGTGTCATTCTACGTAGAGTTAAATAACTAATTGGAATATTCAACAAATGCAATACATACGCTATATTTTTTAGCCTACACCGTTAAATCCATATAATATGTCTATTTAGCTATTTACTATTTACCTAAACATTGAACCAACAAGACTAAAAATTGTTATCATTTCCTTCTAATGTAGATATCTTCTTTGAATTTGTTGAGTTTGCTTTCTTTGTTTCCTTAATTATGTGTGTGTAATGAATACACCATAAAAAATATAAATGTCAATTTTAAACTTTGTTTTGTTTGAACTAAGCCAACGTTAGTTATAAAATCTATTCGTTTGAAAATTCTTCCAATTTTACTGCTTTAATAGAATATCTTGATAGACTCTAGTCATGGCTTAGAAAGTAAAGTTTGATTGATTCTAATAAACCTCAATTTAATAAGTAATTTCCAGATAAATGCTACAATTTAGTTCTTTAACGAAGATCTTAGTACAAAACCGATATTATGTATTTTGAGTAATTATAATTTATAGTAAATAAGTAATGAATTATGGCGTGGAAGTGCAAAGCTGACTTAATAGCTTTCGCGTTCGTATAACTGATGGTTTCTCCGGGATATTAATAATCATTTCTTACATTCAATCGACTTAATAACGAATAAACAATTATATGAACGACTCCTCTTATTTTAGAAAAATAAGGAAATAATGAATATATGGGCGAATGTTTTAATAGAACAAGAGAGACTCTACATCCTCATAGAATATCACTGTTCAACTTTTTGTTTATTATCTAAATGTAATCAGTGACACGTGGTCTCATCTGATTAATATATGGATAATATTAAGATTCGATTAATATTGTGTGCACTCTATGCTATATATAAATCATAGGAGTACAAAAACAAACAAGTAAACAAATCACATAAAAGTAACAAAAAAACCTAAAAGCCAACATGAAACATGTGTAAAAAATAGCGAGTTAACTTGTCACTATAAGCAGAACACAACCGGCTTTAAACCAGTTCCCTTATATACTTTAAGTGTATAAATCAAAATAGTTTCAGTATCTAATGGAAATGTAAATGATAAATCCTATGTAATTATAAACACAATTGTAGTACCGAGAAACACTTAATGACAGGTACCGGTAGCGATTATTATGCAACGAGCCGGACCCAGGACAATGTTTATAATATTTATATCACGAGCGACGTGACTTGATCTAGAAGATATCGTTCGATGCTCGCGGTACCCTAATAAACTTTACTATGCGAACCTTTTAGCTCGGAATTTACGCGGAGTTTACAGAATTATAACGATTTACGAGTGGTCTGTACTACTACAAATGATATGTAATATATATGAATAATATATTCATATAGTAATGTTGTCACATTAAAATAGTATAAAGTTTCATATAAAATGTTAGAAATTATACTTGATTTGCAATTAAGTAGAAACGCATAACGTGCCGCAGGTGTGGGCGAATGCTTTCTGTCATTATTAGATCTTCGTTGGAGTTATTAAAATCCCTACTAATATTATAAATGCGAAAGTAACTCTGTCTGTCTGTTACTCAATCACACCTTAACTACTGAACCAATTTGCATGAAATTTGGTATAGAGATATTTTGATACCCGAGAAAGGACATAGGCTACTTTTTACCCGGGGAAATAGGATAGGTTTTATTCCGGAAATCCCACGGGAACGGGAACTATGCGGATTTTTCTTTGACTGCGCGGGCGAAGCTGCGGGTGGAAAGCTAATAATAATATATAGCATTTAATGATATATGTAAGTAAATAAATACAATGTTGATGCATAACAATGATTTTTAGTAACGGCGGCTAGAATATATACATTTACAGCTTAAAATAGGGTATCAATGTTGGTTCTGTTAAAATATTGGACAAAGTTATCCAGGTTTTCTCTACATATAATAGATATAATTTATTTTCTTAAGAACGTCTAGTAATAATACCTATATATAAATTATTTTTAAATAAACACATAATTTTCAATATTATATACAGTACTATATAAAAAATAAAGTAAAATTACATACTTGAGCCCAGTCAGTAAGTGCTGCTTTTTCAAACAAAAAAATAATACTTGTAAGACTATTTGTATTTACAATGGTTCTCCGAATACAATGGTAACATTATTAGTTACAACGACGCGTGTCTAATTTTAACATTTTACTTAAATCGTTTGTATATATTTTATGCCTTTATTATTTGTAAAAGAGTTTTGAGACATTTATACGCATGCAATTTCATAATGGCAAGAAGGAAGTCTGAATATAGTTTATACTGACAAAGAATATTAATTAAATATCAATAACGGAACTGAATCGAGTCAGGCTACAAGTCGACATGGCCATAGCAGTTCTTAAGGTCACTTTAAATGCGTCCACTCTTATAAGTTAATAATACAAAACGCCTTATTGACCTATGCAGAAGTCATTAAAATTAAGACGTTGCTCGTCTCTCTGACATTAAGGGTCATCGCAAGTTTTTATATTGATCGAAAATACATAATTATGTTATTAAATAAATTCCTTTTATAATTGTCATTTAAAATACACTTATATTGGTCTCCGTAAACTTGATAGTCTTATTAAATATTGCTTTATCTTATCGTACCACAATCCTAACGCTTCTGATGTAAATCATGTAGGTCAAGATATTTAAAATATGACTTGACGTTTTTAATCGATTTTTATATGACACTCTCAAATAATAAATAAAAAGTAATCCTCGAAAATAATTAAATCAAAGACATTGTTGTTCCAAATCATTTTTATGAGCCATTACTTTGTACAGCGCTCGTATACGTCAGTAAATCATAAAATTTGTTCAGATATTAAATTAAACGCTAGGACTTAAGAGGTGAAAGGCAATTTATTTTTTTAATAAAAATACTCAATTATATGGAATTATCATTTGTATTTAATTAACGATGAAAATGCAATCAAGAGACAACTTTCTTCATAAAAAGTGACTATGCTACTGCAGTCTACACCTAAGTCGCTACCGGAATGCAGTCTTCGTATGATTATCTACATATTATAATAACGATTTAACGTTCATCCCATATAAATCGCTGTCAAGATTAGCGAGAATTATTGAATTAAAATTTATGATACAATTAGCATTCAGGCGGACGGCTGTAGAATGTCGTGCATGGTGTTATTTAAATAGCATAATATGCGCGTGCGGATCTCGTGACTTGCGACGATGATTATAGAGCCGCCTTTTATCGTGCCGATAATGCAACGTTGCTGCTGCGTAATGTTCAGACAATAGTTTACTTTGCTCAGTGAAAACCGAGCACCGGTGAACATTAACACGGAAAAGACACAGCACCCGTGTATTACTGGTGTTTTAACTTTTCCAATGCTATAGTGCGTCACGGAAGATAAGCGAAATGGGCAGCAGATAGTATGCGAAAAGGATCGGTAATTACAGATGTGAAGCATTGTGTAGTACGGGGCGGCAATCGAAAGCATTTAGTCGTGAATCGGCGCGTGTTGTCGAAGGCTATTGCGGTCGGTTTCTCTCGCACTTGTATCTCGCGATCTCAGCGCGGAGGCGTTTCGTGCGCCTTTTTTGGAATAACTCGAGCAAATTTCGTCGGAAACTTTTATTTCGCTCCGCGCGAGTTGCACTCGGAAATCGGATTTTTATTTTAATGAGCCAGTTTCGCGGCGCCGTCTCGCTCACACCCGCCGTTGCACTGAATAAATAAATGACTTGCTCTACTTTCTATGAGATCGTTTCTTTGGCAGGCCGATGAGACACGCTGGCTCGCCTGTGACGTAGACGCGGCTTTGTCAGGGCCGATGCCCGCTCACGTGTTCTCTGACCGCGTGCTCTTAGCCAACGCTGGTCTGTTGCTCTGTATTCACGAAACCGTTTTACGATTCCATCTAGATACATTTGAGTCACGATTTACTTGCAACAAATGCTTCTTAATAAAACTTCTTATATAAAGCTGCAATCATTTAAATCTCTCCGTTCTATATAGAGAGCTTTAAAAGTTGATCGTGCTCTGTAAGCGCTTGTTATTTTTACAAAAGCTAATGGTGTAAATATGTTTAGAGATTCCGCGTTATCGCCTTCTACGTCACTCTGATCATCGTCTATTAATTAAGTGATCAGGGTCTATGATAATTTTTCTCAACGTATAAATCATTATAATAAATTGGCAGACTTGTAACTGTCAGGTCATCGGTTCCTCATGGAGCAATGATTGATGATGATTCGTTCATGGAATGCGCCTTGTTCGCTATTAAACATTGTTAGCGTGCCTAGTACACAAATGATGTACATAAGACAATGTTCAATGGGCAACACAACCTTTCGATGGGCATATCAAAAGCACACTTGAGGAGAAAATTTCACTGCCGCATTACTTTGACCGAATAGTACGATATGTGTAACCGGCCATGGAAAGGACTTATTTATTAGTGCAATGCACTTGTATGCGTCACGAGTGACACGAAGGACACGCTTTGTCTGGATCAGGTGGTGAGGGCGAGCGGGGTGTGCGGTGCGGGCAGGGCGGCGGCGCGCGGGGGGCGCACGGTCGCGGCGGCTCTCGAGGCCGCTTCCTGCCGCAGGACTGGTTCTGCTATTTGCACCACTTTATACTGCACCAGTTTCCATCAAGTGCGCACAGCCTTCTCAACACTTAGATATTTACTCAACGCGTATAAATTTGCATGCTAAGGAGTTTCGCGGTAGGCTTATTGCATAAATAGTAACCATTTTAAAGATTACTAAAGCAAAGTTTTACATCAATTAGTTTGTTACGTTACAGTAATGAAATCAAATAGCATACGCTTGTTGTCCCAGAATCTACTTCAAGGACAGCAAACGCTTCAGCAAACATAACATAATATCTTTACAGGCTATTGTAATACAAAGCTATAACATTTTTGTTATACATATACGGATATTGCTTAATTGTAAATATACACATTACTCACACACACACACTTCAACATAAAGGTTATTTAGTAAAGTGTGGATATAAACATAATTACTTTATAATGAGATAACTATTTATAGATTTAATGTGCATGTATATATGTCATTTTCAATAGGACAATTTTATTGTTATAACCAATTTAGATTTAAATCTATTTGAATATCCTGATAAATTATAAAAATATGAAAGAAAAACTCGTACGAGATGTTATCTCCTGAGCACAAATTCGAAAGGTAAAATATGTAATACGTTAATAAGAAGTATATACCTCGTAAGCTTACAGGTACATAGGTGTAATGGCTTTTAATTACCTCATAATTTCCTATTCATCAACACTTGACACCTAATACGATATTTGACGTCTCTATCGCAGGAAACTTGTAAACCATAGAAAGTTAACTCAATCTATTTTCATTAAAGTTCATCAAAATGTCTGAGTTAACAGAGCCTATCAAATTATATAATTGTATAGATAATTCCTATTGCATCATAATATGTAAAATAATCAAACAAAAATCTAAATTAGAATTATAGATTATGTCCGTTCTTTATGAACTGTAAGTAAAATTGACAAAAAAAAAACATAAACTTTTAGCTAATACTAAAAAGCCTTTATTTTGAGTCTACATATTTAAAAGTATTTTCAGATAATGTAAGAACTTAACATGTTTCCACAGCATATGCAAATAACAATAAGTGATAAATATACAAACGTAAAAACGTATCAATATGTTTACATTCCTCATCATAAGGAATTTCAAATGCATATTCACGAGACAGCGAGTGCTGTGTATACAGAAAGCCTCAACTAACGATCTTAACAGAAAAATACATATAACATTTAATAGTAACGAAATTGAAGTATGTTTAACTCAACGTGTGCAACCTACATCGACGTATTAGTGAATTTAAAGTAAATAATAAAACAAGTTTCCATGCTGTATCTTAGTGCGGATATGTATTTTTTGTAAAGTTTTCGGCCGTCAATCGAAAGCATAAAGCCTAATATGATTACATAAAGCGATGCAAATGGAAAAGATAATGTTTAATGTATGAATGATTGGCACAACGAGTACAAGCGAAGACACTTAGTGACCCACCTGCATGGTGCCAAAGTGTTTTTCTAACTTGTATCGAAAAAAGTGTTCAATTTCGGACATCAATCAATTACCGCTTTCTAATTTTATGGTTGTTTTTATCTGCAATATGGTTTTTACAACCTATATTTTTAAGAATATTTTTTTCAACGGATACGATGACGACGGACCTATGCTTTGCTGGGCTTAAAATTTCATTATCATTTTTATTGACATCTTAAAATATTTGATATATAAAAATGCTCAAATTATTCAATTATTAGTAATTATCACGAACAATTTTTGATTATTTTTTTTATTTTTATTTTTCAGTGTACCTAAATAGCTGCCACATGCGCATATTGAGGTAACATTTTATTTTTTTAACATAGTTTAGTTCAATTTCATTAATTTTACGTTTGATATGTGACTGCAAAGAGTCCTATTTTAAATGAGTAGGAATTATATTAATGTTATGAGATCGTTAAACTTACCTATATGACCAAGTAGGTACCTATATACCTACAAAAAACAATAATAGGAGTAATTTTCATGATACTTTATATGCGGTTTTATTATATTGATTTCTATCAAACTAATGTTGATTACTAGGAAGGTTAATGCCCGTTCCACAGAAAGTACTTTAAAGTTTGACTTCGAAGAACAACAAAATTACTTTGCTCTTATTCTGGTAATGAGTAGTTTTCTCCAGGTCGGTCGGTCCTTTCGTTCGTTTTTTCATCATTTTTTATTATTATATACTCTTGTTTTGTTTATTCTAAATACCTTAAAATACTTTTCATAAATTGGAGAAATTGAAATATGCAGATTATCTATACTAATATTATAAAGAGGAATGGTTTGTAATTATATATGTATGTATGTATGGTTTTCACGCATAAACTACTGGATCGATTTAAAAAATTCTTTCACCATTAGAAAGCTGCATCTTTACTGAGCAACATAGGCTAGGTTTTATCCCGGAAATCCCACGGGAACGGGAACTATGCGGGTTTTTCTTTGAAAACGCAGGCGAGGCTGCGGGCATATTCGATGTAGCATTTAAACTGTTTAAATAAGATTAAAATGTTTTATTTGCATAAAACCGCCTATTAACATATTTTTTGGCATTTTTGTGATCACATTTAGTTTGAGACATTTAACTGTTATTTTGAGACTAATAGTGAAGTACTTATACGTTGTGATTGATATACTATACTATACAATATATACTAACCCCAGCAATGACGCCAAATAAGACAATGACAAATTAAGCTCTGATTCAAAGATATCGATTTAATCCATGTAGATTGTAGGTAGAGTTTTAAAGTTTAGTTGCAATTATTTACAGGTAAGTTCAAAATATTTCAAAGAGTAAAAATGAAATACAAGGAAAAAGAGTTAATTATGTAATTGAAATCGACCTATTATACAGAGTGTCCCTCTATTGATATACTAAGTGCGAACGGAATTGTAGTTTCGCATACACTGATCACGAAAAATACTTAAACAACAAATTGACAACAAAAAATTTTAGCTAAATTTTTCCTGAAAATCAAGTAATTTCTCTAGCTTCGCTCAGCCAGTATAATATATACCGCTTCGCTAATGTGAGCATTTTGTCTGTTAAAACATAATCTTAAACGATAGGTCACGTGGTAGCGTGGTCACGTGGGCGGGTTGCTTGTTAGGATTGTACCTACACATAGAATTATTAGAATTCAAACATTTGAAAAAAAAAACTGCGTCTGGAATTTTATAAGTATATAGTAGTATTTTTTACGTACTCAGCGTAAGCAAAACTATAACTTCCTTTGAGCTTAGTATACCAACAGTGGGACACTCTGTATAATAGAGACCATGAATTTGTTTTCTACGTTGCGCACCATTTTCCTCATACCATTGAAAACGTATCAAATTAGATGCATTATAGATGACAATTCACTGCATTGTATATCTATCCGATAATACGCAAACATTATCCATTAAAATGAGTGATTTGGTACAAGTTATTTTAATATTATTATAAGTATACCTACGTATCGGAATGAATTGTAGAAAGTCGTTCTTATCGAATACCTTTTACAAATATTCCACCGAAAGTTATTATTATGTCTATTATATATAACTAGCGGTCCGCCCCGGCTTCGCCCGTGGTTAATATGTAATTTACGTTTTCTCTACATAAGAACCATCCTTGGACTTCCACAAACATTTAAAAAAATAATTATCAAAATCGGTTCAGCCGTTCACACGTATCATACTTATTATAATAATTCACTAAATTTATATCATGTAAAATTTGAATACCTACTGCAATATGTTACTAATTATTCTTCCCGATTTTAAAATACATTTCAATCAATAGCAATATCATCAATTTCACTAAAGCAGACAAATTTATAACTAAATTATTATAATCCTGTACGATGTAGATAACCAATAACTTAGTTTAATTTATAGCAGTGTATAAAATTGCAAATCTAATTATAATTACGGAGAAGAAATATTTATAGTTACTATTTATGGCAGATCATAAAATTTCTCTTGTCGTAATTACTTAGATGTTCGATTGTGTAGTTGTACCCACTTGTATGTTAACGAAGCTACATAAGTTATAATCAATTTCATCTGTGATAAATCTTAAACGCTTTATTATAATATATAACTATTTTCATATTTAGAAGATCATTATATCACAATGTGAATTAAAATAAATGTTGTTGAGTTAATAAACGAAAATTAATCGTGCGTATGTAATAGGTACGTACTATTCTAAAATTAAAAGAGTTTAAAATACAGATATAAGTTAAAGATATATAGTAAAGCGGAGGTATTTACTGCACATAGGTTTACCTTTATTATAATATCACGGGGCATAAAATGTTGAAAGGAACATAAAACACTGAGACGGTCGTTGAAGTCTTTTGTATGGCGCTCGAGAGAACATCGCCGGCGCTCTATTGCAGAGATATTTTATTCCAGTTTTGTTGCTTTTATCTTGAATATCTTGCTCATAAAATATGAAAAGCTATAGCACTTAAATTATTAATATATTTTATTTCAATTATGAATAGATGGAAACATGCATTACGTAAAAACAATTTAAATTTCTCGAATAACCATCGAGTGGTTTAATTTAGTTAGTATTATTCATAACGTTGAGTTTCTAAATATTTATGAGTAGATAAAGAACTATTTAATTTACCTAATAAGATTATGTAACAATGGTACATGTTCTGATTTGTATTGGGAACTTTTTGGAGGCAGTGTCAGTGGTAAAGTGGAACAAGGAACTCTCGTAGTTGGCAACTGGTACGTTGAACCTCCTGCGGGTGTATGTGTGTGTCAACGCACACCTCTACCTAAACTTATCAAACTTATATTCGATACGGCGTGCTTGTGTGCGGGCCTACGTAGTATTATCGTGTCTATTACAAAGGTGGATTAAACTGATTCATAATACTCACTAACCACGTTTTTTATACGTTGAAAAATGTAGGCTATTTCTATTTAATATTTAGCAAAAATTAAGCAATGTAAAAGTAATTTAGAGTACAAATGTTGACGAGATAACATAAGTGAACCAATTACGTTTATGAAATAAAAGAATTTGATTCTTTGTTCGATAAAATAAGCTGGCAATAGTATTAAGCTCCTATTTGCGAGCGATTGCCGCAATAACGTCGCGTCGTAACTCGTAAGCCGATCAACGTCCTTGTCGCTTGCTCAATTCTCGATAACTACAGATATTAGCCTCATCGTATTAAATACGTTTGAGATAAAAAAAAATCAGAACGTGAAGTAATTAAAATTGTAATTGTTCTACGCATGACTGTGATACTGACCTTTATAATTTCGAAATTGTTATATCTGTTGAACACGTGAACCGGGCATTGTTACCCGACAAGGTTGTGTGGACGAATGTCATTACTGATTCGATAAAATGTAATAAGCGATTTGAGTTCCTAATAAAAGAATCTAGGTCAACATTGCAAAAATATAACTAAATGGTCCAGATTTAGTTTCTGACTTCAAATTTTTTAAAGTTTTACTTAGCGTCAATGTAAGGTAGCGTAAATCAATTTCTATGAAAAATAATAAAAGCTTCATTTCAGCATAACAAAAGGACAAGTCCATTACAATAAAATGTCAAACCTTTTTAAATATACCAGTGCAGTGTCGGTACTAAAAGATTTAGAGATTAGAATTTAGAATATTATAATGGGTTTGTTTAAAGTTATTTCATATGCGTAGGTATTATAAACATACATGTAGAGCGTATTGTAATTATTAAGGTCCAAGCTTAAAAAAACAGTTTTAAAGTTATAATAAAAGTTTATTCAGTAGACCACAGGCTAAAGTTATTCGATTCACGCAGCATTTCTTGTTACACTATATTTGAAATATTTATCTGACAAATTCCGTAATATCCGTTAGGACTAATTCAATGCACGCACACAGCCGCAAACAGCGCGGGTGTGTCGCACACAAACATAATAAAAAACTCACACATGGGAAGCGTGGAACACACGTGCGCAGCTAGTGCTTACAGCGCGGAACGAGTTGAGAGCGACCTGCAGCGCCCGCGCAAGAAAGAACTCAGCCAAGGACGCCGGCGTAACGGTATGAGCGGGACGTAGAGACAGAGACGGAACACTCGACGTCCCGTTACGTCATCATCTGGAATGGCTACAGAGATGCACTACGTCACAACTAGTATTTTTCTTATAAGAATTCCATTCCATCAATTCTTATATTTACTTAAAAGTATTAGATTTTAAATATTCTACCATAATAATATAAGAAATAAGTAATTTTTCATTAATATTATGTTTTGATTAGATATTACTTTAAAAAAATTCTGAGCAATCGTAACTTGTTTTCACGACAAAATAAAAACATTAATAGTTTCTAAAAATACTTACTTCTTGGTATTCAATATGTTCTAAATAGACATAATTCTTAAGTTTAATTCAATTTTAAGTTCCTCCGTCCGGACATCGACCCAAAAACCTTATACTCTATCTCATTCGCACACTTTAATCTTGATAGTTTTGTCTCGTAGTCACGAATACCGCTGCTCTGTCTTTATTTTGTTCCATTACGATCAAGAACAATGACTATTCGTCGATAGAAGCATGTTCCTATATTTGTTCCACTCTAACAACAAGCTTTTAGCAGTGTAACGAGCGAGACAAGTAGACGTTCGCTACAGAGGCAAATGTTAAATGTTTCGAATTCTTATTGGGCAGGCCGTGAGTTTAAAGATGGCCACTCGTGGACCGTTTTCTTGTTACGATAACCTAATTTTATTCCATTACATCGGTACTTGTTATGCTTAAATTCAATATTCCATTAAAATCGAATGTCAGGAGGTAATTTGAGTAAAAAGACAGCGACCTCGCGGTTCGCACACTGTCGGTTGATGCCCCCGCTCCCCCGCGCCCCTCGCGCCCTCCCGCTGAGCCCCCTCCCCTCCTATCTCCAAGTGTTTGGCTCGGAAATGTCGAAGGTTTGCCGGACGTCAACCGATACGGAACTACCTTCGGTACACGCGTATTTCTAGTTATTAGCCGTATAAGTAGTTCATATAGTAGAAAAACTGGAGCACTTCTGATTGAGCGAACAATATCTTTTGTTTGACACTAAAATTTTTCCTCTTATTCTATTTATTTTTTCTTAATAAAAAATGGGTCTATGATAATGTTTTATAATAAAAAACTCTAGACAAATTGCACTATTCTTACAAACTTGGATAAACATTTGATCAAACATAGATACTCAAATCAAAGGCGGAAAAACTAAAATTTAAATAGATTTAGATTGCTAATACATATTCTAACCTTTCTCGTCTTATATTAAGGACGCTATAACGTATTTTTACAAAAACACGCTGTTTTTCGGTACCATTTTAACTTAAAGCAATTACACGTGAGAACATAGTAATATCTTAATTTAAAGATAATATATTCAGCTCTACGTTCATCTTATAAAAATTGTACGACGTCATACAAAATTGTCGCTGAAATACGTTTTTTCCATCACAATAAACGCATAAAATGCAAAAAAATGAGGTCTAAACCGGTACCATTTTAGGAAAATTAAGAGCCTAATCTATCTTCTTAACTATATCTTATTGAGGGATATATAGTCCTTTATATATGGTGTAATTTTTATGAATCTAAATCAAAATTTTATTTCAATAATGAGCTAAATTAAAAATACTTGTCGATTTCTTCATACATTTTGTTCTCGCGGTTCGTCAGACCGCGCTCAGAAGCGCTCTTGGAAGGACGGGTGTATCGCTCCTCGTGCCAAAAATAAAAACGAAATAAAAAAGATTATTGTGCGTGCACTGTCTTTTTCGTGATTTGAAATATTTGATACTTTTTATGAGTAAACTGTATAAGTTTCATATTCCAATTATTTGTAATTTAAAATTATGTTTTTAAAATTACCTTGCCTGAGATCCTCTTTTTTATGGGTTGTTGAATAGATTGGTGGGGTAAAACAATTCAAGATGGCGTCGATGAAAATTTGGCTTTTTTTCGTCATGGGTGTCATTTTCATGGTTTTTGGGGTAGCTATTAACCAATATGAGGTCAAAACTGAAATCCAAGATGGCGCCGACGAAAATTTTTCGTCATGGGTGTCATTTTCATGGTTTTTGGGGTAGCTATTAACGAATATGAGGTCAAAACTATAATCCAAGATGGCGCCGACAAAAATTTTACATCTTTTCGTCATGGGTGTCATTTTCATGGTTTTTGGGGTAGCTATTAACCAATATGAGGTCAAAACTGAAATCCAAGATGGCGCCGACGAAAATTTTACATCTTTTCGTCATGGGTGTCATTTTCATGGTTTTTGGGGTAGCTATTATCGAATATGAGGTCAAAACTATAATCCAAGATGGCGCCGACGAAAAATTTGACATCTTTTCATCATGGGTGTCATTTTCATGGTTTTTGGGATAGCTATTAACGAATATGAGGTCAAAACTGAAATCCAAGATGGCGCCGACGAAAATTTTACATCTTTTCGTCATGGGTGTCATTTTCATAGTTTTTGGGGTAGCTATTACCGAATATGAGGTCAAAACTATAATCCAAGATGGCGCCGACAAAAATTTTACAACTTTTCGTCATGGGTGTCATTTTCATGGTTTTTGGGGTAGCTATTAACCAATATGAGATCAAAACTGAAATCCAAGATGGCGCCGACGAAAATTTTTCGTCATGGGTGTCATTTTCATGGTTTTTGGGGTAGCTATTAACGAATATGAGGTCAAAACTATAATCCAAGATGGCGCCGACAAAAATTTTACATCTTTTCGTCATGGGTGTCATTTTCATGGTTTTTGGGGTAGCTATTAACCAATATGAGGTCAAAACTGAAATCCAAGATGGCGCCGACGAAAATTTTACATCTTTTCGTCATGGGTGTCATTTTCATGGTTTTTGGGGTAGCTATTATCGAATATGAGGTCAAAACTATAATCCAAGATGGCGCCGACGAAAAATTTGACATCTTTTCATCATGGGTGTCATTTTCATGGTTTTTGGGATAGCTATTAACGAATATGAGGTCAAAACTATAATCCAAGATGGCGCTGACGAAAATTTGACATTTTTCGTGATGGGTGTCATTTTCATGGTTTTTGGGGTAGCTATTAACGAATATGAGGTCAAAACTAAAATCCAAGATGGTCGTCGAATTTCAAGATCGCGTCATGGTAATACTGTCGCGTTATGGAGCAAGGCGGCGATTTTGGTATCTATGAATCTCGCCAAAGAAGTTTCACTCCTGACACGTTTTCTCGGCACACACGTTCTTTTTTATTTTATTCTCTTCGTTTAAATGTTTTAGATAAACTTTATTTTAAATAAAGTTTAGCGAATATATTTAAAGAATATATTTAAAGTTACTAATATCTGTCAGAATATTAACATGATTGCCACAGAGTTGCGTTTTATATTAAATTTCTAAATATGCATTTCAATGTTCTTTAAAATTGTTTTTTTTAAGACTTTCTACAAAACTGTGGTTGTTAACGTTTTTGTTATTTTATTTAAGTTTACTTTAAAGGAGTAAGAAAAATATACCTAATTATCGACGGTTACATTGGGGATTTGGTAATAGCTGTCTCAAAAACCTTGAAAATGACACCCATGCCGAAAAGATGTAAAGTTTCGTCGACACCATCTTGGATTTTAGTTTTGACCTCATATTGGTTAATAGATACCCCAAAAACCATGAAAATGACACCCATGACGAAAATATGTAAAATTTTCGTCGGCGCCATCTTGGATTTTAGTTTTGACCTCATATTCGTTAATAGCTACCCCAATAACCATGAAAATGACACCCGTGACGAAATGATGTAAAATTTTCGTCGGCGCCATCTTCGATTTTAGATTTGACCTCATATTGATTAATACTTATTTAATAGCTACTCCAACTCCTTGAAAATGACACCCATGACGAAAAGATTTCAAATTTTCGTCGGTGCCATCTTGGATTTTAGTTTTGACCTCATATTGGTTAATAGCTACCCCAAAAACCACCCACATTTGCAAATGTGTTTGCTACTTAGGAAAAGTTCATATTTAAAGATATAGGTAATGTGAATGTGTGGTAACGAATTTAATTTATTTCATTCCGACTGTTTCTCGGAATAACATACATTTACTAAGAATTGCTTACAATGCCGGGTTTAATATATTGCCGGTAACATATAATATTATGTATGATAATAATTCTTAAAAAAGTATTTTATATATTTCTTAAAAAGCTTCGATATTGTATACAATAATACAATTCATATTCAAATTGTTGTAAAATAGTCACACTTTTTTAAGTTGGTTGAATACACTAAAATACTTATAAGGATCGTACCTACTAATAATAGTAACAAAATGAATTTTTAAAGTTCCCAGTAATCTTCTGGAATCAATTTCAATAAAAATATAAAAAAAAAATAATATCAAGTATGAAGATGGTCTATAAAATGGAATGCGCTATGTTTACGTGAGCGCGATGTTCCCGCGAACCACGTGGCGACGTTAGATACCTAAATTTGAGTAACGCAGATTTGTGACAGCGTCCTTAATAGTTAATATCTTTCAAGTTCAAAGCTTATAGGATGTGAGTTTATTTTTGTGCTTCTGTGATTCATTTGTGTAGTTGTAGTGAATAGAAATCATTAATCATGAAGACATAATAGTCGTACATGTCAATACTGAATTGTATCTCACATTTGCATATTGTAGTAAAACTCATTTGTATTGCGGAGTAACTAAATGAAACGTGCGTCTTTAGATAATAATATGTATATATAAATTTATTAGAAACGGGAAGTTCTATGACATTGACGGCGTGAAACATTAGTACCGGACGTCGGGTCATTGGCTGTAATTTTTTGCTAGAAAATTTGACTTTGACTGTATGTCTCCCTTTGTCATTGTTATCCGGATTTTACTACGAATCCTGTTCACGTTTTTGTAAGTAGGTACACACTCATTGGTCTATTAATCATTGGGTATTCGGCAGTGACCTTAAAACTTTTTGCTTGGAACAATTCGCGTAACGTTAAAAAAGCAAGTAAGATTGATTTTCCAGTTAAATGATAAGCGTGCGTATTCCCCATTCTGATTGCGTGCACACTGCACACGAAGTGACAGCAATCTGTCTTCAATAGAATTCTCTTTCATAGCGACTGCTTCATTTACTTTTTTACTTGTTGAATTTAAAATATTTAGAGTAGCCAACTAAACTCGTCCAACCTTGCACGATTTGTTCATCTGCTGCTCTACCAACGTATTTTAAATATGTTTTGATAACAATTACCTAATCAAGTTATTATATTTTTAAATAACTATACGTACAAACAATTGTTGGCATTAATATCTTTCATCGGGGGTTAGTTGTTTATTTTCAGAAAGTATATGGAGTTGTTTTGTTTTTATTAGAAGTGAAACTGTATGGGTACTGTTTAGTCTCTTTTTTACCGAGTTCTCTAATGCAGATAGAAATCTTGTCTTGTCTGGCAATCTATTATTTAAAGCTCGTAGATCACCTATCATAAACTACATTTTTGAATTCTTTTTTAGTTTAATGTATAGCATGACCTACTAAGTTCTTAGAAGTTACATCTATTGTTTTCGTATAAATGTCGGTTAGAATTTTTTCACTGAAATAACCACGAGGGAATGAAAGTAGGTATAGCAAATGCTAAATTATTATTTTGTAGGTACGTTTGACATACCTATTAGTGGAGAGATTCAAGCGATCTATAATTCTGGGCTTTTTGACTAATTGCAGTGCAGCAATTAACTCAAAGAGCATGTGATTATTATAAACTTTCACATTGCTCACTAACGGGCCGCATTGATGTTAAGCCGTGCAAACATATTCGGCGCAGTCTAACATAATAACGACTTCAGATGAGACGAGGCGTGTTTCGCAAAACCGATTACGAGTCAAGATTGGTTCTTGATTCTACCGTATCTAATCCGGATAGAGTACATCGATACAGGCACGTCTGAGATGACCCAACTCATGTGTACGTACGTCACCTTATTTATGAGGAAACATGTGCTTTATAAATACGACAAGTGACTTTACAACTATAAATAACGAGACGCTTATATCAAGCAGTAAACACTTCGCTGTTACATTCGTCATTTTTTTCAATTTCGGTCAGTACCTAAGTGTTTCTGCAAATAGCAAAGTTCACTAATGTGGCCATTTAGACATATAAATGATCTTTTCTGATGAAATGTTATTGGGTTATGATTTATTAACACGGTATATTTTAGTAGTATTTTTGACATCTTTATATCTTGAATTTTTTCATTATCTGCAATCCTCGTTTTAGTTGTTTTTTTTTTTATTCTGTTATCAATATTCAAAGTTTTGATGTTTTAATGCGCCTGATTTAAATTTATTGATTCATCACAAAATCAATTATTCGTAATAAACCACTAAGAACAACATTTCTAAAGACACTGAATTTACAGACGATGCTAACATAATTTTTATATGTAGCTACACAATTTCATTTCTTCAAATTCCTCTAAATTTCAGTAGGTAAGTACATAGAGCACTGCACTTGCTTCCTTATTATCGCATACAAAACGTGTAGGTATATACATTATATTAGTTGTAAGTATAGTAATATTTAGTAATAGGAGTCTGCTAAATAAATTTAACTTGCTTTACCACAGAATATAGACTATTATAAAGTCTATCTTCTAAACCACTCTCACTAAGACTGTGACGTAATTTTTTGAAATCGTAAACTGTATATTATGGCTTCAAATTGACTGTAAACCGTTCAGACTTATTAGAGAATATATTAAGATTTACGATCGAAAATTATTTGCAAACGTTACATTATATTACTTTGAATATTCAATGACCTCACACGCAATATACTTGACTTTATTGTCAGAGAAAGGCTCGATTTATTATACTGCAATAGACTTCAATTCGTCCTAAAGTCAAAGATATGATTTCTCATTTCACCTCGCACAAATTACATAGTTAAAAGTATTTTTATGTAAACATGTGTTATTTTTATACTTTCCGACTTCCGTGCATAAATGTATCGCAATCAGTGAGTTCGTAAAGCTTTAATAATACACTCTCGTAATAAAACTGAACTTAATAGCTAGTTATTTTCCACTCCTTGCAAACGAGCTTGTATAGAGAAAATGTCGATCATGTAAATCAAAGTCAATTTCAAGTAAAAAAACATGTAATTTTCATCTTATCATCATTATGTCGTGTTTATGTATGCATTATACTGTCATGGATATGAGAAGATATGGGCAATTACAAAACAATAAATGCATTACCTCATGCATCTCATCAATCTTCAATATTTGATGTATGATTCTTAAATTAAACACCGTTTAAAATTTATAAAAAAGGTAATTTAATTGGAGAGAACACAGCAACTTTGTGCTCCATATACCTACCATTGATCACGAAATATTATCTTAAAGATCGTTAAAAGCAACCGGTACGTGAAATTAAATGTCAATATTTGGAGCACCAAAAGGAAAGTTATAAATAAAATTGTTTTCACTTCATTCTCGTAATTACCTTCACAAAAGCAAGGAACCCTTCAATTAAAACCTACAATTCCGGTTTACATGCGGCATATTACCACAAAGCCAATTTCTCGGCAACGTTGTTTTGTATTCTTCATGAAACAGATTTGCAAATGAGATTTAGAATTATTCTGAATATATGCCGTTAGGTCTAACAATCGCTTTTAAAAAAGTAGAAGCATAGATATCATCTGTTCGCAATTTTAATCCCGTACAATTTACACAAACGAATTTTAATTAATTCATATTCCAAAGCATTTTACCGAAATATTCCGACGAAAATGTAAATGAGTATTCATCATAATAATGTTTTCTTAATAAAAGTACCTTCACTATTAAAGTACATTATGTTCAAACCAAAACGAAAACGGTAGCAATAATAAATTGAATTAAAACCCAGAAAACAAATTCAACGTGAAAACAGAGCATAACATATTATTTAAAATTGTAAACTGGAAGTTTTCGATTAAAGTGCCAATATCGATAAATGTAATGTTCAGATATTAAAATGTACGATACATAGCACTCTCGTATATTGAGATTGAACATCATTATCCGAGTATTCATTGGGTTTTGATCGGCTGTCGCGGATCCGGGTGGCTTAAAATGTCGATATTATAAATAAATTCGTTGTCAAATTACATGCAATATCTTTTATGCTCCATTTAAGTCGCGGTCAATTGTTTACTAAACTACATGCTTTTAGTGGTAACAATAGAAGCTTTTAACGCTGTAACTTGTATAAGGACAGATATGGAATGAAAGTTCAACTTTTGATGTGAATATTAATTATTTTATGAATTTAGGTTCCATATAAACCTTCAATTATTATGAGTTATGATTTATAGCTGACTAATACCACCAAAAACTTATTAAAATACATTTACCTCAGTATCCGTAACATTGATTAGTTTTATTCATTGAATTGTGCCAATAGCGAGGATTTTCCCTTTCTGTTACATTAAACGAGTAACCGCAATAATTTAATTGTACGTCCGGGAATAACAATATTTTGCTGTTGACCGACGAATATCTTGAATAATCTACTGAGAATTTGAAATTCCTAAAGCGCGCCGCGCTGCAGTGCCGTATTTCCACACGTTGCAAATGTGTTTTCGTTTCATAAATGTTTGTAAAACAATGCCTATTTATGCGACGTTAGGATAAAGTCACGTAATAATAAGAGATCGCCGAATAGAACGTAATGCACAATTAGATCACAAAACGTCGGCAGCGGTGTATCAGCATCTGTCGATCTATGTTAATCGTTTGGTGGGACATTAACAGTGCATCGGTAATGGTCAGCAGTCGCCATGTTCGCGTACTCAAGGCTGCACACAGTGAAAGGATCCGCCATTAATCTGGATCATCCGACCATCCTGCGCTATGCAAATGGAGTTCTCAATATCTACTATAATTTAAAGACATTTGCGCGATACCCGTAGGATTTATTTTTACACGTATGATCAATTGATTTTTACGTCACTATTAACTGGTTTTTTTTTGGACGTCTAGGTATTTCTTAGTACATTAAGACGATGTCAGTGTAAAATAAAGCTTTGGTGCAGCTTTCCACTCTGTACCGGGGCACGACGTCAGCCGATAGCGTGTCCCCAAAGACAAGGCAATGGCGCGTCGACACCATCACGGAATATGCAAATGATGCTAAACTGCAGTTTCGAAATATTACCAACCGATAGACGAGATAATACCTATAAATAAGGACATGCTGTTAATGGCGAAATAAGCTGATGGTGTAAGATCACGACTTGAAAATTATTATAATATATTATATTTCCATAACTTTATCATTGATATTTAGAGCATCACCGTAGGCTGTTTTGGTGTTTGACAATATTGCATATTTATAATTTAATTGAATCTCTCGCTATTACTTGAAACATTATGGCCAAGTTTATGTTTGAGGCCTGTGGAATAAATTAAGGTGTCCACTGTCGTATTCATTTGCTTCCTAGCTTACAATTTACATGCTGTAATTGCTTTCACAATTTTTTATATGCATTCCAAAGAATTTGTACAACTCGTTAAATATTAAGACAAAACTGAATAATTAAGAAGATCATTGTTGTTTCTTGTTTAATTATCAATTGTACTTAATCACTATTCAACCTTCGTAACAAAAAGGTTTGTGTCCTTTATTTTGAACAGACATTAGATACTTATTACGTTGTATCATAATTACTTAATATGGTGCTGTTATAAAGAAATTAAACCACTTACTTGCTTCTGTATACAATCATCAAATAAACTGACATTGAATATTACTATAAGCTTTTGTAATACATAATATTGTAAGTTCGCTTCGCGTGTCAAAATGCTCTTTCAATCTTTTGTTTGCATTCTTCAAGTCATCTATACTGTTCAATGTAACTTACTATTTGAATAATTGCCATTCTCAATATAGCTCTTAGTGCTTGTCCATTATGTTCTGTGATTTAATAAATATATGAAATGATACGACATTTTATAAAGCAAATATTGAATCGAGTCATCAGTTGCAGAAATATTTTCTTCATATTTATAGACACAACCTGTCATAACTCAAAACGCATAAACACCTATTTATTGCTGTAAAAAACGTAATGCAATGGATATTAAATTATATTATCATAACATTCCAATTATGTGCCGTATTTTTAATACTAAGTGTAACAATTATCACGGAAGCACTATACAAGAAGCCGTAGTAGGTAATGTATCCAGTTTTTGTCTTTTGTTGAAAGTTTCATGTCCTTGCGGTGGCTGTATTTTATTTACGTTACATAAAACAATGTTTTTGATAATTTTATGAACCAAGTTAAGGTTAATTATATTCCATAGGGTAGAAACTAAGATATCTTGTTTGGTTGTTATTCTTTTATTTTTATACAGAATAAAGTAACTTAACTATTTACTATTAGATTTTACTATTAGATTAGAGAACGACTGCCGTTTTAATTTAGAGAATTTTGTGGTTATTATGGTAGATATATAATTTATGATTTTACAAGGAAATAGCCTCGCTTCCACCGGTTATGTGCAAACTTGTAATTGTAGAAAATTGAAAATGTACCCCATCGCCATAAAGCTTGCATTACCTGTAAGAGAATATCACGAAAAGCGGGATAACAGTGATTAAATACCATAAGAGAGTGAAGGTAGGTGGTTCACACGAAACGAGAGCAAACCGGATCCAAATCGGAGGGAACGTTTTCTGTAACTGGAGCAGAGTGCCGATGCCGGCTCAAATATCGCCCCTTATGTCGATAATAAGGTTTTCTTTCGAACACTGTATTGCGGCGGTTTCTCTTTTTTGTGTACACCTGCAATGTGGGGCAGTCTTGCCTTGTTTCGAAATAATATCATGATTGACGCTTATCGGGCAAATTATATTTTAAGTGTAATTGTCACGATCCGTGGCTACAATTAAAACTTGCTTTTATAATGTGTGTGTATAGAAAAATTTCGTAGGAAACTCCAAACAGCCTCAAGCACTTCTTTCTTTACGCTTAATGTTTTTAACAATAACATTTAATTAGTGTCAATTTATCTCCATGACACCGAATCACTTGATAACCATGTATGGATTTCGTCATTAAAATTTGTACTCTATAGGTTGAGTAACGATTTAGCTGGGTCTATTCAGAATACCTTCTGTAAAATTTTCCAACATCACAGCCAGTGGCCAATCTAGTGTCAATATCGCCCACGTACTTCAAACTAGTCTGGGAAGTTGTTCTAATGTTTATCTTTAAATGAAATTAATGGATGAGATGTTAGGATAGAGTCCTAGAGTACCACAATAGTCTTCTAGGAATATTTTAGTTTTAAGACTATATATAACATAACCCATATGTATTTTTTGTTAACGAATTTTACTGTTCCTAGAGGAACATCGTTATTCATAACTTATTTTATTCATTCACTTATTCTATGCCATAAACAATAGCTTAGCAGGTAGTTGTTTGAATAATGCAGAAAATGTTTGATCAAATTTAGTAGGTAGATATCTGTATCGATATTGATTTATACTCCCACAATTCATGTATACGATCGTGTATTTAATGCTAGTCATTATACGACGGTGGCAGGCCGCTAGCCGCGTGGGAACCCGAGCAAGCAACACTGTTCGATATACACGGCCATATTTTACGTCAGAATTCGACGCACTCTAGTTGCTAAACGGGCACGTTCGGCCACTATTAAAGCTGCGAGCATTGTGAATCCTTGCTAATACAACCAGATTTCTCATACTAACATTCAATACCGTCTTTAGCTTACAACCAACTAATTAAAGTAACAAATTATATTCAGCTCTAGAAATTGCAGACGAATAAACTAGAATTCTGATTTTATTACTGGAACGTAATTTAATAGTTAAGTCATAGGTAGCTGTTATTATTATTTTAACCTAGCCATTATGCGAAAGCGAATTTGTGTTCAGAAATTGTGTTAATTGAATCCAACTTTATCTGTATATCGTCTGTATTGATAGCAGCACAAATAAAAATAAAGTTTCGACACGCAACGAACGTCGAAACATAAAAAAATACATTTTCAAATTTCATTCACTTTGTTTTTGAAGACGTTGCAAGAAACGATTTCAATTGCGCTTAAGGATAATTTTACGTTTATTGGTTCCAAAATTGAAGACAAGAATCTGATATAAAATTGCGACAGACGTGTGTGTGAGAGAGATCAAAGGCTGTTTGAAGCAAACGGTCATCTTCAGCAAAATGCCAGAGGTGAGCTCTACGCGACCGAGCGTACTTCGATATTGAGTGACGTGACGACGTTCTGGAATTCACTTACGCTCCATATTTGGTCCGCCGCAACATGTATTGATATGTAAGAACCATGACTTGTCAGATAAAATACATTTCTTGTCGACTATATTAGTAACCGTTTAAATCTTCCATCTTAATCCGAGCGTAAAAATTACCATATTCCAGCTAGAAGTTTGTAATGCAAATGCTGTTTATAAATCAAAGCAAACAGCTGAAAATGTAGTTGCCAATCACTCGTAATTCGTGGCGCAGGTGCACGTGCTCTCCGATGGCCCATTTTCGAGAACAGCGTCTCGACTCGATGCGAAACATGTAGTCTATGTAAGAGCACCAATTAAATCCGTCGCATTGTCGTGAACGCGTATCTCAAGTGAAAATCGCCGCTCGCAGCGTGGCCCACGAAACCGCCGGGCCCACTTCTCGGCACTATCGGACTTATCGAAATAATAGCATTAATTGTCGCTTATTTTTGCTATAAATAAATGGAACACAATTTGTAGACATCATTCGATCTTTCCGGAGATAAGTCTATACTTTGTATTACCGATCGAGGCCGTTTAGATTCATGTTAATTAAGATAACGAGATAGGTATAGGTAGCCGTCGTAGGTGCATTCGTTGCTCAAGTATTTAGTTTATAGTTAGATTGTTAGATAGCGAGATAACCGAACAAGGCTTGTTTCGACGTAATTTAACTTGCTAGACTTGCTGGAGACTTATTGATGCTTTTGTTGATTCTAGTAAAGGTGTAAATTTTAATCTGGTACTGGCCATGAGAATTATTTATCTTTTGATTTAGAACGTTTACTTTATCCTTATTATGGAAATATACATTTGATATTAAAATAACTACTGTTTATATAAACATTAATAACTTTTACGTATAAACGTACGGCAAGTCATTATTTTCACACGGTACAGACAAGTTTTCCGTAAACGGTCGAACCGCTTGTGAATCACGTATGTACAATATTCCTCACTATTTTAGCTTTTAATTAAGTCTGTGACAAATTAGCCATTAATTATGGACTTAGACACACCTTCCTATAACACATCACGAATCACGATAGTTTTGAAATTCATGTAAAGGCTTCCTAGAGAGTCTTTTAATTAAAAGTGAAATGTATATACCTACCTACCTCTGGTATTTTATGTAAATATGAGTCGTATTAAGAAAATAATACTTATTTATTTAAATCGTAAAGGAATGTTTGAATTTTATATAAATGAGACATAATGTAAGGAACGCTCTTAAAATTACAGACAATTCAATGAAGTAGTTAAAGGTTACAGGGTCTAACTCTAAACATATCTACGCGTATACACGTATTTTTGCGATGCCAGTAAAGGTCAATGCAATGAAAATATAGACATAATACAACCAATTGCTTAAATAATAAAACTTTTATATTGATTGCTCTCACATTGCTAACAGCTCCATCTGACGTAATGAACTCTACATAAAATGCATCTAATATTATTCTAATAAACTCGAACCTGTGAAGTAATAATTAGACTGTAAGCACTAAGCATTGTTTAAGAGCTTTAAACTTTAACCTTAACTTAATGCAACTAATCATGAGACTCGTTTAACTTTAATATTGATTGCACACTAGTTAAATACATAAAATTAAAGACTAGAAACCACAAAACCTTTACTTAGCCGTCCTATAAAATAAAGCTTAACCTGAAGTATTACAGCAAGCAGACAGCGCTTATATTAATTAAAATTTTTGACTACTTCATTTTATATACATAAACTTAATACATAAAGGCAAATCGGCTTTACAAAACGTGCAATATAGTGTGAAATCCATTATGTAATTTCTGTTTAATTCCATCTATATGACCATCATAAAACTGTAGTAAAGCGTTCGTTTTCATATCGATGTGGCACAACAAAGCTAGTGTCGATCCAATTGACTTTGCCGCCGACTGCGCTGCGCAGGCGCAATGGCGCAACGCTCGTTAACCCACATGCGCGATACTACCAAAGTCATCATTACATACCAGCAAAAAATGAAACACTAACTTCATCGAAATATTAATTTTTAATAACTACTTTGTACAATATTACTTACTTACTTACTGGAGTGGCGCAGGGAGCCAAAGTGAGTCTTGGCCTCCGACAATAAGAGCCTCCATTTTACATTGTACAATATTAAAGTCGAAAAATAAATTATCTTGGCGGATTAAATTGTCAGTCACTGTAACACTCGAACAAACGTTTTTCCCCCAAAAATATTTTACCTCCATCTCAATAATTTAACCAACTCCTCTCAAACGTAAGACTATAAATACTATAGGTATTATTGAGCCTGACTTCTAGTAAAACAAATTACAATCAATAGACTATTAGGCACTGATACTCGTATTTAAGGCAGATGTACTAGGAGTGTGATCATATCATTTCAGCATGGTATTTAGGTTTAGGACGATCAGCAATTTAATCTGCCAGTACTCAGTTTAAGATTATTCGCTAATTGTTGAATTATACGTACGCCTTAATAAATTCCAGAAGCATGTTTCTTGTGAGATCTATGTCAAAAAATCTAGTTACTAAAAAGTTATTAACGTTATTTGTTGTAAGTTTAAGTTTATTACAATGTAGGCATATGATCATGAAGTGTATTACACTTTTTAACCGACTTCAAAAAAAGGAGGAGGTTATCAATTCGGCCGGTATGTTTTTTTTTTACGTATGTACACCGATTACTCCGAGGTTTCTGAACCGATTTACGTGATTCTTTTTTTGTTCGATGCGGGATGGTGTCGAATTGGTCCCATAAAAATTTTATTCGGATAGGCTCAGTAGTTTTTATTTTATGAGCATTTTTGTCTGTATTTGTAAATGTTGCAAGTGCAAGTTTGAAGTCGGTTGTTTTTAACGCAGTTATCACTTGTTTAAATTAAAAGAATTAAAATATTTAAAATAAAATTTGTCTAATAAAAAAGGGAAATTTTAAAAACACGGTGGTAGCACGGCTGAGCTCTCTTAGAAAACTCACCAATCTGCTTTCAAATTTAAATTCAAAATTCTAATTTATTAATTTGCAAGAATGTGGTAAGTTCATTAAAAATTACCAACGTGGGTGTAAAAAAGAGTAACAAGAAGCATGTTTTATCTTATTTTATGCATAGTATTCAATATATTACACAGATTTCATGCAATTTCTAAATATTATTAGGTTATCGTAATCCTAATAAAGTCATATCACGAGAAAGGAAATTTGCTATCGTTCATATTGTGTATGAAGCAATAATTTATATTTAAATTTTGAACACACGCATCACGCATGATTTATTTTTCATTCTACATATTTATAAATAAATACAAATACATATTATAATTATTGTTTATTTCGTATTTATTTAACGATAGTAGTACTTTTATAATTGCTGTTTACAATTTTATGTCTGTTAGTGTAGTTAAATTTTATGTCTAGAACAAGGTCAACTGCCTTATAACAACACTTTTGCAAAATCATTCGTAAATTTAAATACTTCATTTCCTAGTTGTGTATTAAAATTAGGCTTATTATACATTATTCTAAATATATGCATATTAATAATGAATATTTATTGCGCCTATGTAAATATATGTATATACGTACCTAAAATAGTATTTTTTGTTAAACTCAAATTTAATAATAAAAATGCGAAAGTCTGTCTATTTTTCTGTAACGCTTTCACGGATAAACCACGGCACTGATTTGAACGTTTGAGATAAAATATCAAAAGGTCAAATTTAGGCTACTTTTTGTCAAAAATCAATCCTTGAACGGATAAAGTTAGGTGTGAAACTTTTGGGCAGCGGTTCCTCTGCCGGTGAAACCGCGGACTACAGTAATAAATAATAAATATTCCTTGGTAATCAATCTATTTTTTGCACGACTAAACCTTTTTTACACCTGTATATAATAAGAATCGTGTTCTAGTATCAAAAACCTAAACTTAAAAATATACAATGTAAATTCACACAGAAAATATTTTGATATTTTAAGAAATAATTTAAGAACGTGTATATTATTGTAACCTGACAGATGAAATATAATACAGCGTGTTTCGGTCCGCGAGCTCGCTCCAATTCGTCGTGTCATTTGACAAACCTTTCTCGTTTTACGTGTAATAAAGTACTATAAATACTTATACAATGTAGGTATACAGTATACTGCCATGAGATAAACATATTTTCATGTAATATTCTGATATTCGATACAGGTGTAAAACTGGTAGTTTTTTAAGTAGGTGCCTACGGTTAAACTAGGTTTGGCAATTATATGGTTTCGTATTTGTTATAAAAATGTTAACGGTTAATTGAATCTGTAGTCTTATTTTCTAAAAAACTAAATGAAGTCTTTATTCATCAGTAGCTATCGAACAATAATTACTACACGCCGTGTTAAAGAACTCGAAAAATACTGATATCATATCAACCTTGTGTGCTAATTATTATTATACCGATCAAATCCAAAGAAATTAGTACAAAGATGTTGAAAAATATAAAAATAAAACTTAAATAGTTCACCTTTTCCGTAATAAAAATCAAAAATGACATCTGAGAACACTAACGAAGGCATTACGTGACGTCTGGTAGGCATGCTGCGTGACTCGCTCGCCCTGGTTTTGTACAGGATCTAAGCACACGAATCGATAAACTTGTTAATTAAATATTCAGATACGACTACATTATAATTCATTGACCATCGAACTAGGCTTAATTTTTATAACGCTTTGTCCTACATTATTCTAATATTTGCATTTTTTCGTTTCAGATTCTACAACATTTCAAGATATGATGGACACAATAACTCGACATAAAGCGTATCGTTGTAGACGCCAAACGAGCTGAGTTATTAACGAGCAGTCACAAGGTTGGGGTGAATAATGGGAAAGAGGAACGTTCGGATCAAGATTGCACACTCCGTTGGTCCGCCTATTGTTGTTCACATACTAGACACATCTGAGTAGCATCCCAGCCTACGCTTTAAGACATTACCAGTTACCGCCGCACTAGCGACTGCCAATAAAGTACAAGTCATATCGGGTTATAATACACGTATTTTACTTAGATGTATTTATTTTAGTACAAAGAACTGAACGTTGATATCGCACGAGATTATTTAATGTGGTTAAGTTATAATATTAACCGAGTTACTGTTCTCGGTCGTTTCGCCTAAACGGTAGTCATGACGGCCACTGCTCCTGAATTATCAAAATCAGACTTTTTTGATTTTGTCACTTCTAACGAAGTAACTGACGCTCAATATAAACAACAGATGCGATCAGTTAATGTCTTCATGGAATCGCCAGACTCACGCTCGAATCCCTTACTATCAGAGGAGCCAAAGGAACAAAACAACAACAGCTTACTGAGTGTAACCTGTAACCAATCCTCTAGTAGCAACAGCATGACCGCTGCAACTACGTCGAACCCCCTTCAAAGTTTTGATTCTATTTGGAACGTGGATAGAGATCGTGATCGCTTAGAAACAGCCATGTTGGAAGATTTAAATAAATATTATTGGAATCAAGACGCCGATATAAGTGCAACACATACATGTGCAGATACTGCTATTTCAAATAAACTCATAAGTAACAACACAGACGGTCAAATTTATACACTGACTGTCCTAAATCAAGATACTTGGGTAAAGGATGAAGATGTATCCATGTCCAGTCCAGCGGACATAGAAACAAACCCTTCACTAGATCTCGAGTCAATATTAAATATGAACGGTTTTCCACATGACTTTAATCAAGACACTCTGAATCCCAATATATTGCCAAAAGTAGAAAACTTTAACTATGAAGAAAATGAATCTGAAAATAGAAGTACGGAGTTGAGCACAAATAGCTTAGTAAAAGTAGAAGCATATAATTATACCGAAACTGAATTTCAAAGCAATGACAAGAAGGATGATTCAACGCGTAGTCCTATTATTGGTACTTCATCATTATTGGATGCACAAGTTGAATTTAATAATAACAATAATGATTGGAAATTGACGGATCAGAATACAGAATCAAACGACTCTCTACTAAGAAGCGCATTACAAGGAAAAGCCTTCATAAGATACAGTACGTTACAAAAGAATGCTATTACAAAAATTGACGCGGAAACGGAACTAAAAAGAGTTATTATAAATAACAATAACAAAGCTGATGTTCCTTCAATGTATCAAGATACGAAAGAACCCGATGCAGAGCTTCTCATGTCAATAGCACCGCAAAATGGCAATGTAAATATTTCAATACTCTTAGAAGACCCGACAGCTACAGTAGTGGCAAATGGTGACAATTCAACACCTTCACAAAGCGTGGACGATATATTGTTCTCTCAGCTTGATGCTACATACTCGGACGATTATGAAAAGTTAAAAAGAATAGCGTCGGAATTAGGTGAATCGGTGCAACCGTTTTGTACTGTAGAGCCAATAGATCCTACGCGAAACGTCTACAATATTCATCATGTCAGTGGTGAATTGGTGACGATGATACCAGCCGGTGAAGTCCAACTCTCCCAACACTTACAGATGATGACGGCGTCACCTACCGTTACCAGTACGAAATCAATGGGGAAAAAACACAAACGGTTTCCGAGCAAAAATACATCCCCCACATCGCAAACCCAATCTGGGACAGCGGTTCAAGCAGCAACGTCGACATCTAACGGCGTGAGAAAAGAAAGATCATTGCATTATTGCTCCATATGTTCAAAAGGATTTAAAGATAAATACTCAGTAAATGTGCACGTTCGAACGCACACCGGCGAGAAGCCGTTCACGTGTTCTCTGTGCGGTAAAAGTTTTCGACAAAAAGCGCATCTGGCGAAACATTATCAGACTCATATTGCACAGAAAAGTGCCGCTGCCAACGGTGCTTCAAAAACGACAAAACAAAGATAACTGCCCATTCCACATTTTCATTTTGCCTGATAGTCAATTATTGTATATTGTCACAGTGATAATAAATGTATTAAAATAAACGAATCGCTGAAGGCTGATCACACATGAATTTGGTAAGGTGCTAAATAGTTCTATAGACAAATAAGGCGAGTGTAAGTGATATGATTGATATGACACGTGTCCATCAATATTTGACCGTTACTGTATTTGTTAATTTGTATGTAATTCCGTCCGTTACCGATAACTTTTAGCTTTAGCTAGTATAAAATAGATTAATACTTAAGTTATTTTTTGAGCGTATTAAAACTTAAATGTTTCAGATGTATAATTTATAAATGTTTGCAAACGTAAGAATTGTGTTACAAGTCTTAAGCTTTTACGTGTAAGTGTATAATTAGACTGCGATGCTCTGCCGAAAGGTCTTTACTTGAAAGAACAAACTTTTCATCGATGGTATTTAAGATGCTTAACAATTTTAGGATTGCTTATTACTTACTCGCACCATAATTTCTCTTGCGGCCAATGTTAGATACAGTGAACTTTCTAAAAAATAGTAAAAAAAGCAATGTAAAAGAACGAGCATTCATTGCCCACTGCTATCTTTCACCGCTCAACTATCGTATCTCTACTTACTACGTAGTCTTGGTCTCAACTATATGGATTATTTTTCCTCATGTCAGACCATGAATGCGAACGATTCACTTTCGAATACACATCTTAAAAATAATAATAACTCAGACATTACATTGACATGGCAATATTTAGCTTGATTAATGTTAGTTATTATTTTCCGTAGCTGACAGTATCCTTGTAATTTCTCTATAATAACATGTATTAAAATAACAATGTATTTTTCTTTACTAACCACATAAACTAGGTAGTGCAGTGAAGGGTACTCTTATGGCAATATTAAATTGATCCCTTTATTTTACGAGAGGCGTGATTACTCCCCGATTGCTATAAATTTCCGATACAAGAGGCGATTCAATCGCTTTATTTTAAATTGTTCTTCCTTTCTCGTCTAATAAATTGGACTTTCTTTGTTTCACTCGTGCACTTAAAACGAAGCCTCGCCTAGTTATTACTAAGATACTCCGAACAATACTCAATAATTAATGATTTATATAATCCTCAGAATGAAAGTGATACTAGAATTTTATTTCTATTTTTACGATGTTATCATTGTTTCTATTATAGTCAAACTGTCCAACCTACAGAATGTCGCGCAGCGTGTTTTCTTAATTTTAACATATTATTGATACTTTCTCTGATTGTAACTATTTTTCTTATTAACATTCTGGTTCGGTCATTAACTTTGCATATTTTATTTAATAACGATAAGTGGTTTATCAATTCTAACAATTTTAACATTAATTATAAACATTACTAGTTTTCAATACAACTTTACAAGTATCAAGTTATTCTGTAGGTCTTTGGTTTAACAATAGAAATGGATCGTGACAAAGCAGTATCGTAAATGTTTATCGCTGCGATTTAAACACGTTCCATAGATATACCTATTTTAAATTTCCAAAATAAATACTTTAAGACTTGTAATTATTTAGGGAGCATGATATCTATTACCTATATTATGTTGAGATTATTTTATATAATTCTGCATATTGAATATATTATGTATCTTGCCAATGTTGTTTGGTAAAATGTGTGCTTACTATAAGAACTTGACAACGAAACACTGCCTTGTGATCTCTCTGCCTACACGAGAGACTATTTTTCTTAGAAAAATTTTTTATTATTAGATACTTTTACCGACAGTGCGAAATATATTGTGGGTAAAATATTTACTACGTTAATAAGTATTATTTACTCTTCCTCTGTAATGTACAATTTGGAACGAAATCATGTTTTCGTAATGTTTACACCAATAATATTTTAATACTCGTTTTACAATTATGTACTTTTTGGAAGCTTATAGTTTTTTAGCAGTTTACGTGTATTTGAACATGTTTATATTATTAAGTATTTTTAAATAATACTCAATCGTTGTAAATAACAACTGTTCAAGTCTAAGGGAAATTATTTTGTAATTTGTGGCGTAAACTCTACCACTTGTATCTCATTAGATCATATCTGAATTAGCGAATTTATAGACATTATATTATAAATGTTATATGTATATTAAGCAAATAAGATTTTTGAGAGATTTACCAGTTAGATGTAAGAAATATGGCTCTACCTTAATTATAGAATACAATTCGCATAAATGGTTGTTAATATATTAAACTTGTAAAATATTAAAACTATCTATTGTTTGTTTTTGGATCTTATTCGAGAAATGGGATTTATTTCATTACAATCGATTAATTACTTAATATTGCATTTGTTCCTGAGTTGATTTTTAGATTTTATTAAATCTAATGTATAAGATTTTAATGATAGCTCGATGTATGATTAATAATTTAATGTAATTGATACATTTTATAGAGAAGGACGTGGATGAATTACTATTGTAATTAATGTCGGCATAATGACGAACAGTTGTAAATACTTTTTAATTTAATTTATTTGGAAATATAATTGCTCAAATGTAATCGTGAAATTTAAAAATTGTTCACTTCGTCCTTAGATGCCGTCCCTGTACAATAATTTCATTATTTATTTATAGATTTATATTTAAGACGATAGAAGGAAAACGAAAAAGATTTTAATTTTGATTTAATCCGAGCTGTGATTATTGTTTATGTATGACTGTTTAACGAATGCTACTTTGTGCTTGAAGTAACAGAATCGTCACAAAAACGCGCTATTCTTGTGTCGATACTGCTACAATCGTAGTCTTCCAACTGATAAGGGTTGTATTCGCACGAACCTTTTGTGGGACCTATACGTTTCAGCGTTGCACAAAATAAGAGTAATCATTTCCATTGACCATATATAATTTAACTTTAACTCAATATGAATATAAAACACGAGTCACAATGCCACGATTTAATTAGCTATTCCATTTTTTACAATATTGTTATTATTATAATTTGTATAGACCGCGAAGGTTCGTTGTATGCGAATATAATGAGTGAACACGGTTTGCCTGGTTCAAACAACAGTATGAAGTATCCGTTATGTGAATGCAGTTTGTAGCTACCATAATTTTACAATATTTTCAGTTTTATATGGAATTTCTACATTTTTTACTTTCCTACTTAAGTTTGCTAATAAAATGTTTTATAATATTTTGTTGTTTTATGTTGTATCCTTTAATTAGGGATAGAAACCTCATCGATTAATTCCAGAACATACCAAAACCTTCATATTCACTTTCTTCATATTTCCTATTTATAAGGAACAGTTATGAGTAAACCTAATATGTCATTTAACAATAAACCTTGGCTAGTGATTATGAATCTAAAAAAAATAACACAGTCATAGGTGACCTACCACTGTCGTGACATTTAAAAAAACCGGATTTTTATTACTAACTGCTTGTGCTATCCGTGCTTTAATAATTTAAACCCTAGTTATAAATTATGACTAGACTTTAATCAATTAGAGACTGTTGGCCAAACATTGACAATTTTATAAAAGTCACTAGCCGATCTTATCCTGTTTTAGTGAAAAAGTCGACTAATAAAAATTTCCTACTAATTTAGCCATACATATTCATACAGTAAATTCAACGTGCAAATGTACAAGTACCCCAATTGCATTGTGATAGCAAGACGATCAAACAAAAGGCATGTAAATAAATAGAAATAGCGTCAGTCTCCGGCCGGCCATTGTTTCGTGTTCCGGCCGATGTGCGGCGGCCACACGTTGTAATTAGCTCCATTGTAGGCAGAGCGATCCTATCGACGACGTGAACACTTCCGATGGATTTACGTACCTTGCTACACGCTTTCCACTCATTGTTTAAATATAATCTCCGAGCAGACCTATATATGAATAAAATTGGTATAAAGTTTAGTGTTATTGCGGCGAGCGGTCACTTGTTTCCTCATTGCTTGCATTGCCTCATGACTTGCTTGGTTTATGATAAACGTCTCACTTAATATCAAAATGAAACGCAAAAAATTAAGAATTTACTGTGCACTTGGTTGATGTAGAGCAATAATTGGCTTAGGCACAAAATAATATTAACTAGTAGGCTTAGGTCATAATGTGGAGATTTTATCCAGTAGTCGTCGCAGTAGTTTATAAAAAACATAAAACGAGTAGAACGTTTGAAACGATCGATCTTGTTGAATTAACGATAAAAGCTTACACAAGTTTACAATAACGATCAATCACATTAGGCCAATTAGGTCAAATAACATTTTTATAATAAGTAAGTACATAAACTAGTGAGTGTGTAAATATTATGGTCTTTCCATTATTATTCTTAGAGTTAAGTTACGAATAAGATAAATTATTTATAAAATCAATTGATATATTTTGACTTTAATTTTACAAATGGCTTTTATAACACACATATTCTGGGCTCTTATAAGGTAAAGTTAGCACATCTTTAGCATTCCTTCCAAGAATTCATCTATGGTGCATCAAGCTGCAACTTTTTGTTTTCATATATGAAATACTATTCAAACTAGGAATAGCTTATAAGCTATTCCTAGTTTGAATATTCCATATTCAACGCGTACATATTTGGTAAAGCGCTTTTAGAATAAGGAATGCAAAATGAATATTAAATTGTAAAAAGCGACAGCGGAAACGTTTAAGTTGTCGCCTTGTAGGAACGCAGTAAATGGAAATAGCAGCCATATACTAAACAGAACAAATGAATCTAACCACGCACATTGCATTTATGAGAAATTTAACTCACAAATGCTTATTACGAGATGTAAACATTGGCCTGTGATTATAACTTGACACGCTAACTTTCTAAATGTGATGGGTCGTCAATTTTATCATAGATTTTCCAGTAAGTAATCAGCACTTATTAGGAGGGTCACGAACCTCACGTATACAACTAAGCATCGGCTAAGTTACGTTCATGCATATTACTATTCGACTGTTTACAAAATGTCAATTTGAAGTAATATATTATTAAGTTATAGGTGTCATTACCTTTTATAGACTTGAATAGTAGCATTGATCATCGATGTATTATTAATTTTTAGTTAATAATTTATCTTTCTTAATAGTTGCTTGCATATTTGTAATTGCATACATGTAATCCTACCCTACAAAAAACGTTCAAAAGCTTCATTTTTATTTGACTCTCGAACTTTTCTTCATAATATATATTTTTACATTAATGGCGACAATATAATTTCGCGAATATGGATTATATCTGATATCATTTAATAAACAGTTTAATACATATGAGTATGAGTCAGTGATTTTAGGGCCAAAATTCGGGCGTATGTTTCTATTAAAATATATCCTGCAGAATTATTTCTGTACAATCATTGTTTATTATAACCAGCAAATAACAAATTATTGAAATAGTTAATACTTTATACTTGTAATGTTTACCACAAATTACTGATGGAAATTATCATGAGTATAGGATTATAGGTAATACTTATAGGTATATAAGTACTAGGTACATATACAAAGTTAGATTGTTGCCTTTTGTTTTACTTAAAATTTTATATTACTTCAATATATTTTTTTCCTGCATGAATATAAGAACAATAATTGTCCTGCTGGTTTTTGCTTGATATTTTTTTCGATCAAATAGTAAATATAATTTTCCAAAACGCGTGTTTCCAATTATTGTGTCATTCATGTTCTTACTACTGAATGAATTACCTTCAAATATTCTAATTAATATGATCAGCTGTTTGTGTTATGGAGATATAGACAGAAATAAAACAAAATATTTTAATTAAAATTTTTATAATAAATTAATATAAAATATTATGTATAAAAGAACGTCTTTCCCATCTTCATCAATAAGTTTTTATAATACTTGAAGATCAACATATCACTATTCCGTAAAATAAACATTGAATCGAGAGATTTATTTGAATAAATACATTGTATTTAGTAGTCCCATTTCCATACATTCCATATTCCTCTCAGCGTTCTCACTCACACGAGGTACGTATACGTACAATAAAGAGAAAATAACATGTTTTAAATAATAAGTATCTACGCTTTTTACTTCTTAGGATCTCTGTAAACACCCATAAAGAGTATAGAGTTGGTGGGTCTCTCGTAAATGACATAAACGAATGGGAAGTTAGCGATGAAGACACTTGGTTCTGCTGGACGAGATGATCGGAAGCCGAATATTGCTGTTGCCGCTGCTGCTACCGTGCCTGGAAAATAGAATTTACAATTACAACGTTGTTGTGAAAAAACATTGATAAATTATTTAAAAAATTGTTGTAAGAACTTCTTTGATAAATTATTGGTAAACGATAACGTGTGTTATTACAATTTTCAACTCGAGCATAATAACATGATTTTAAAAATAAAACAACGACTAAATCGATTTTAACCCATTGAGCCCCGAACGGCCCGATCGGACCACGACACAATAGATTTTCTATTGTGTCTGTGATTCCGGGGGCTGAGTTATAATGGATGGCACATGGAATAATATTAGACAAGGTATATGGTTCTGATTCGAAATTTATACCAAGTATGGAATCCATAAATGAAGAAGAAATAAATTCTCCCACAGTTCATTATATAAATGTATGAAATTCATGTACAAAGGCAGATAAAATATAATAAACATGAAATTTTTAATGGATAGATGTTTGTCACACTTTCAATATTAAATTTTTGTGAAATATGTATAAAATTTTGAACAGAAATAGATATACGCCAGCTAGTATGAAAGAATAATTACCTTCTTCGTCAACTTGTATCTTTGCTTTATGGACTGCATCATCGAAGACAATACCGCGGTCATCGGTAAGAGTGGAGAAGTCTGATGTCGCGTTGAAAAGATCACCAACACCAAGAGTTTCGAGAATCTAAAATGTATACATACAGATATTTAAATTATGCATTATATACGTACAGATACCTACTTTACTACGCAGACACAAGTACCTACTTTTAATTAAACAGTTATAATTATAGTAGTAGGGGAGCCCAAGAGGGGATTTTGGGATTTACTCGAGCGCGTCAGATTACTATTAGGGACGGTACCTTAGCTATTCATTAGTACCTCTAGTCAATATGAGCAGTTATGGTTGGTGGGTGCGCTCAGGGGCCCCGCTGGAAAATTTGAATAATCCATAATTCCCTAAGGTTGAGCTCGAATCGTCAGATTAGCGAAATGGGGACTTCTTATATTGTAATTAACCCCCCCAGATATTAATCTGACGCGCTCGAATAATATTACTTTAATTTTTTACCCTTTCTTCATAGCGATTAAATCGCCACTTTAATCGTCAGATTAACGTACCTATACTTTTTTTCAGTGACGTCCTGGAGCATGCAAAATATCAATATCTAACGCGCTTGAGTATTTCCAAGCCATTTTTTTTCTTTTTTAAATTAAAAAAAATCAAAAAACCCTTCCCCACCGCTAAAAGTGAAAACATTATAGGACCTTTTTTTCTCGCTATGGTCTAATCTACCAATTCTAATAGGTTCCCGTGACGCTCGAGTAAATCCACATTTAGCATCCTGGGCTCCCCTACGTATGCTTATAACGTGATTCTTTTTAGGTCGCTTAATCTTTTATTGATTCTCTGCAATTTAAAACTACAACTAAAATTCAAGTGTTGATCGATCAACCAAAATTGCTTCTCTTCAGGGTTATCTTTATTTATATTTGAGTGAGGATATCTATTGATCAACAAACTGCGTAAATTGGGCTCTTCTGCTTATATGTGTTTTATAATTTAATTTCTTATGTTACATAATATGATACCCACGTTCTCATTCTAATTTACTTTTAACCAAGTCATCTATTTTATCGTACTGCGAGTGACGTAAAAATACATGAATCAGAAAATACCTATGTCCACAACCTCGTCAGGCTAACTTCGTCAACCACATCATAAAATGTGAGGAAAAAATATTTTTAAATAATGTTCCTCTGAGATGTTCCTTCAGTACCCTTGCAGCGAGTAGGTAACAATTTCTTAGAGTACGTTGTAAATGACAGTAAAATGTATATAGGTAGTACATAATATAATACAATGCTTTGATTACTTACGGGTTTAAGTTCTAGAGATCTTTCAATGGTAAACTTGGGTATTTCAACGACAACCTCGCGACCCATATAACCTTCTTCAACTACAGCGGCAAGACGCTCCGGAGTTAAATTGTTGATTATGTTTGATACACCTGAAAAATAGAACAGATAAATGAGAAATGCTTGAAATTTTTAATACATATGCTGTTAACGCTAGCGCTATAGCGCTATGCTAAAATCTGCTTGCAGAGGTATAATAAGCAAATGTAATATAAGTTGCGTACCTTCCTTCATGGAGTAAGGTGGAAGAAGAATGTACATGCTGATGTCATTGCCTTTGTATGGAAGTTCTAGAATTTGAGCTCCAAGGTCCTCATTTACCACTGAAAAGTTGATAAAAATAATTAATACAATGCAGTTACAGTGTAATTATAATCCATACTTAATATTATAAATGCGAAAGTAACTCTGTCTGTCTGTCTGTTACTCAATCACGCCTAAACTACTGAACCAATTTTCATGAAATTTGGTATGGAGATATTTTGATACCCGAGAAAGGACATAGGCTACTTTTCATCCCGGGAAAATGACGCAATCCCGGAAATCCTACGGGAACGGGAACTATGGGGGGTTTTTCTTTGACTGCGCAGGCGAAGCCGCGGGCGGAAACCTAGTGCATTATAATTAAATTATTATTCTATATTATACAGGAAAAAACATACTATAATGGAATATTCCCTTTTGCCTCATGAACGGCACTAAGGTTTGGCGAGTTTCAGAGACGTAGAAAACTTGCTTCTTTGTTCTTTCAGCGGGGAATTTTGAGGCCCACACGCCTTTGAAGTACGCAGCATTTGCTAGAACCAGCTTCGTGGAATGTGAGATGCCGTCTGCGGGAATAAGATCCTTGATGTTGTTCTTTGTAACGCGTTCGACCCAACTGTTGATGTGATCTCTTGATTGATCTGGTTGGTCTTGGAAGTTCTGAAAGAAGAGAACAAAAGTTATTACCGTATCTAAAAAGAACGATCTAATAAATTTTATGAGTAACCTAATCAATGACCGGTGACGTTAGAATAAGTAAATAAAAATATTTTCGTATACTTAGTAATTTACTTAATTTACTATTTATTTATATCAATGTTATTGAATAATTATTAGGCTATGCAATCATCAGTCACGCCTGTAGACGTATATGCGTTACATAGCAACAGCGTTTAACTTTTCCATAAAAGTATTTTGCTTGGTCACAAATTGAGAGAGTGCAATGAAAGAGAAAGTTTCAATGGCGTATCGACGATCTTTTAAGCGAAATCTGATTACTATTCCCCTCATCTGTCCTGGCATCCATCTCAATGGACAATTCATTATTTTATAATTTACTAGTATTCCACCCCGGCTTCGCCCGTGGTACGATATAGCATACAGCCTTTTCCCAAACAGAGTGAAAAGATATTTTGAATTTTTGAAAGAAAGAAAAGAATATTAGTTATTTTTAACTATTTTCTCTCTATTAGCACGATCAAAAGCCACCCAACTTATAAGCATAACATCAATTACATTTGTAACAACATTACCAATGCTTCAAGTTCCCCAGAAAGGAGGTCGAGCAAACATTGTCTGACGTGCAGCCCGTTGTCGACGAACATCCTGTTGGCGTTTGTGAACTCATAGCTGTCACTGTTGTTGTTCATAGCCCGCGACCTCTTGTCCACTTTGTAAGCCGTCAGCAGGTTCACCTTGTCCTGAAAACGAAACGTAAATTTAGGATACAATATCTTGGTCATGTTGTGTTAGCTGCGCTCTTGAAACGATTGTTCTGAGAATTAAACGTCTACATATTACAATAGTGAATACATTTGTCTAAGAAAGATATTTCAGATATATATGGTCGAGGTATTGTTATGTTGTTCATTTTTTATTTTAAGATTATTAATATTATTAAATATGAAGTAATTAAGATTTACATCAACAACGCTTCTACATAGTTACATCCTAATGATGATTGCTCTATGCAATTTTATTTTGAATAATAAAACGCCCTGTAAAAATAAGCCTTACCAAAGAATCTGCAATTTTCAAGGCTTGTTTCAGCCCTTGTTCTGTTTGGTGGCCCGCTGCAAAATACCCAAGGAGCAGGGCATGGTACACCGAAAATGGTGAGAAGAAGATGTTGTCATCCGGTACATATTTGTTGATTGCATTAAACAGGTCTAAAGTAAAATGTAGTTGACCCTTGTACATATTTATTCGATCGTCGGGGTTAAGTTTTTTGGATGTATCGTCTTTGTAAAAACATTGGCTGTTCACCGCCGCAGCCGATGCGATGATCAAAAGTGCTAATTTTATCATCTTAAATCTGAAACAAACAATTTTTAAGTATAAATAGGTAGGAAGTTCATGGTTTATCTTGAAGGCCTTGTTACACATGAAGATGTCTTTTTGGCAATCAAAAGGCTTTGGTGCAACAGTATTGAGTAGATATTAATTAATAAAATAAAACTAAATGCATAATCCGATATTTCGGTAGTTACAATTCCATGTAGAGTCAAATTGTTTAAGTGGAAACTCGTTTTGTTGAGTTGAGTGAATGCCTTAATTGTGTATAGTCATCCAATAATGGCATGTAAATATAATAGTTATTGTAAAAATAATAATTACCGTTGTAAAATATGCGTCAACGTTTAACCTTAACGCTATATTAAATCAAGCAAAGGATTGGTCACGAACGGAATCGCGCGGTTGTCCCCGCGCGAAACTGGGAAAACCCAGCGACTCGTGTTTTATTCATAACATATGCATTTCAAGACGAATTCTTGTACATTGCTGATTGCATATTATCCATGATATGAATACGCAGAATTATATTATTTGTATGTCAAGGCAATATTTATTTTACATAAATCGTAATACCAGCTTTATTATTCGACGAATTCCAATACCTTATCCATTAATGCTTTTGTTATTTATGACACACTATTACAATTATTTATCATGACCTTTTTCAAATATTATCTAAACAAATAACTTTTATCACCAATGCTATTAATGCAGTGTAAGTATTTGTTTATTCCAAGTATTAGTAACATTTACATAATTATATACTAGAGAAATAGATAAAATAAAATGCTGGATTTTCGCAACCTTCATTCTATTCTAATTTGTTAGAGGGAATTCCGATGTGAACAATAGAATTCGAGCATAATGCACGGATTTCCCTTTGGAGATCATCAGCGCAGAGAAAGTCAGACACGTCAGCGCATTTGTTACACAACAACCGGACCACTAAAGCGTGTCATTCGTACCCGCGAACGGTTTATACTTGAATGAGGACAAAATATACCATTAATACTCTAAAAGCACATAATTACCTGCGTTAAACGTTTAGTTGAGAGAAATTGAGGTTTCATTGTCCAGACCGCAGTGAAGTCGTTAGATCACTAATATGTGAGAAACTTACGGCGATGACCTATTTCAGTCAGAAAATTGAAAATTTATGCATTCTATTGGATGTACATATACATTTCCATTTAATATAATCATAATATCAGATGATGGTCAGTATGTAGGTAATTAGAGTATTATGTGAATGTAAAAACCCTGTGTCTTATTAAAAAGAATTAAATTGCAATTCATGTTTACGTTTCGCATGTAAGGTAATCGATACATCGTAAAAGTAAGCCCAGCTGGGAAAATACGTTACCTACATATTCCCATACGTATAACGGTGCATTGCGAATCATTGATTACGGTAATGATTTCAGAAAACGTAAAAATGTTTTATGACAGCACCGTTAAGAATTAACCGTTGCAATTTAAAAAGTGGATTGCAAATTTCATTAATGTTTTATTAGATGTTATGCTTTAAAAATGAATCAGTTGGAAGTGTAAATGCATATTTTAACGGTTTTAGACATTAATATACCTTCATATAAATTTAATCTTGTACGTCTTCTTTTCAAAGGGCTACCTAAAATTTTGTAATTCCTTTAAAAACCTTCGCGTTTTTTAAACCAGTCACGCCTAAAGTAACGTAACGTTTGCATAAGATTCAATTGTATGTACTTACTACGTTATTGGTAATGTACGCTACTGGAATATGAAACAACAAACAAAGACTGGTGTTATCAGCTGTGGACACATGTGGACATATTGATCGATGAAACACAACGTCATTATTATGACACTTGTACTGCTTATTGGGTTTATATTTTTCTACGTGTAAGCTGCGGTCTATATAAACAATTAAAATGCAATGGGAGACATTCTGAACATTAAATTATACAAATATTCTTGGGGAACGTAATATTATAGTATCTATATCTATTGATTCATGACTATTTTAGGGGCTGCTATATATTGAAGAATCAACTAACGTTCGAAGTGAAAATTAATTGATTATTCAATATCAGCTAAATTATAAATAATCTCAGCCGATTTTGATTCTGTTGTTATTTTCAGACAGCATAGCATACGGATTTCCATTAGGTACCCGTACATACTTTGATAAAAATGATCTGATATTAGTGACCTATATTATGAAAAACACGTGTTTGAATATACTTGGTGTTACATAAAACATAAACAAATAGAATACAAATTTAACAATATAATTAACACAAGGATAAACTATACAGCAGTATAGTTAAGAACTTACAAATATAATTGCTTCTATTGTTTTCCAATTATTGACGGCATATTAGTAAAAAAAAAAAATATTAATTCACTGCATACAATTGATGTAACATATTTTTTATAATTCGGAGGTAACTATTGTCAAAACATGACCTATAAACATATTTGTTTCTCAAAGTTGTATGTTTTCTTCCCCAAATTTTAACTTGCATGAAAAATATTTCTTATGTTTTAATGGTTATATAAAGAATTCTAAACCTACTTAAAAATGTAAGAGACAACAATATCAAGTTGAGATTCAATACGAAAAACTAATTTCAGCTCACGGTGATATCGATTGACCGTTTTGCTTAAAAGAGGAAAGATATAGGTACACCCACCCAAACCTACTCATACTTTGTCTTATATTTTAAAATATAATACACCTAGGTTAAATGAGACGCTTTATATATTTAAACACAAAAACTAGTTTGCATGATGCAGGTATATTATATTCATGTATTCTACCTTAAAATGTGTTCTGAATAATATATTATGTTCCACCGGGGTCAATAGACGATTTTAGGCCTTGGCAACTTAAAGTCGTCTAGACGTGTTGGGGACATATTATTATGTATGTTTATTCTTAAATGCGTTTCCTCTGCATTCCACATTCTTAACATTCATTTATTGTAAGTACATATCAAGTATCAACAATATTTTACTAACGATGTGCATGTGCGTCTTGAAAATGTACAGATTAGTTGTCTAATAACACCACAGAAATGACACCTAATTGCTTGTCATTGTTCTGACTGACCTTATATTTTATACAATTTTTTATACTGTGTGTATAGTATGTATAAATATAAATTTATAAAGCATAATTTTTTATAGGGATGTTTTACATTGGCTTATGTATGTACCTTAACGTATTTTCATACAATAATAATTATAATAATTGATCATGATCAACAATGCTCTACGAGAGCACATAACGAGTAAAATAATATTTGTGTACAAACAAGAGTAAGCATTGTAGTCATAATATCCAAAGTAATATTATACCAAAATATATGGCATTATATAAAATGACTGATTCTATGAATAGACTACGACTTATACATATGTTGTAATTTCAACGCAAATTCGTCATAGGCATTAGAAAGCGTGCATGAAAATCAGCATGAGTGGTATTGTTATTTGTATTTACAGTTTAATATAAACACTGATTAGTCCAAAACAATCTGTAAATATTACTTAATTCTGACGTTAAAGCTGTGTATAATCTGAGCTTTCTATTAATAAGATAATATTAGGAGTAGGTATTATAAATTTAACAAAATATATTTTGATCTCTTGCTTGCTTATGTAATGGACAAAATGCAGTATTAAATAGCGGTAGGAACAGTTTTTAAATACCTAATTTTAAATAATTAAATGCTTAACCTAAAACATGATTTAAAAATACCTATATGCATTAATATACATATATATGTAACCTTAGCAAACAGGATAAACAATATCATCCATGAAGGAAAACAACGCTCACCTCATCCTTTGTCTGAAAAATCCTATTGTTTTCGTCCGTCAAATATATTTGGAGAGTAAAAATGTAAAAGTCACGTAAAATCACTGTTATTTTTAAACTTGTTTTAATGTTTTTGTTTATGTGAAAGTAACGTAACGTTATTCTGAAGCGGAGCTCTGAGGCTAACTGATTGAGAACCGGCCGCTATCCTCTTTTATGTTTGTGACTGGTATACGTTTGAAACCAGGCGGTGACACGAGTTGTATACTTTTATATTATTCATAAGTATATGGTCATACTAATTATTGTAGGATGAACCACCTTCTCGAAAACACAAAAACATTTAAAATATCTGACAAGAATCCCACGAATTGTTCAAATTCACTGGAATTTAAGAAAACGTGAAATAAACTTCCTCGTTACAAATAACTACAATGCGTAGTTATAAAAATACGTAAATAATGTTTATAACATTTGCCTATAGTAATATGAATTCATTCAAATTATTCTAATCGTACATAGAGAATTCTGCTCTATAGGCACATACCTATTTAAAAACATATTTTTTTAAAGCATTTAATTGCAAACATTTTGTGAAAGGGTTCACTTTTGTGAAACACTGCTCCTCTTGACCTATAAAAATATGTAGCCTACAGTAATTCCCAGACGAGACACTTCGTAAAATGCCCGCATTCCTACATTTTCGTAACTTATTTTGATTTAATTTATATTAACTTGTTTGGAAAACTTACCTAGATTTAACTAAATATCGCATATCAATTTTCGTAGTAAAAAAAGATCGAGTTGGACAACTTAATGTTACAGAAAATATCATAAAATAGTAGGTACGGCAAATTATTATTTTTAATCGTAATAGGTACAATATGGAGTAAGGATTAGTGCTTAATGATAATTCAATTAAATAGACCGATTTGGATAATTCTTTTTTTATTATATTCCTTGAAGTAAGTACGAGGATGGTTCTTATGTAGAGAAAACGTAAATATGTACCACGGGCGAAGCCGGAGTGGCCGTGGACCGCTAGTATTATATAAAAATGAATGAATAAAATGTATACGTATGTTATTTATAGAGTGCGTGAGCCCACGAAAGTTTCTATTACTTGGTAAGCCATATATCGATAGACTACCACAAGCGAAGCCGGAGTGCACCACTAGCAATTTATAATGTTTGCATAGATAGAGAAATCAAAGCGACGTTATATTTGAAAAAGAAAAACGGTTACGATAAAAGTTCATTCAAATTTACTTATTCCACAGGAATGGCGTTATTTAATAATACGGTACTAATTTTTTTATCTAACATTAATTAAACATATTTTTATCAAGAATAACGTAAAAAAACTTAAAAATTATTGGCGTAAAATCTACACTATTATCGAATGAAATATCACAATTAATAAGATTAAACGTAGGTACGTCCGTACGTGCATAATTTATTTTGCACAAATTACGCAATTAGGTAACTATAATAATTATTAATTCCATGAAACAATGAGTTCATTCATTCCCTCTTGCATTTATTGTAAGTGCATTATCTTCCGTTTTCCCTTCTGTCTCTTAAAATTCATATCGCATCATTCATCAAAATTATTAGATAGGTCTTTTCTGTACCAATTAAATTATAGTTAGGTAATTGCGTAAACTTAGAATAACTGTACCTACTAATGTTATTAATCTTAATCTTTCTGATGATATTATTCGATCGTTTTCACGATAAATTGTTGAACGAATTTTACCAATTTTTATTTAATGGACAAGATGAATACATTATTAGCAAAAAATATAACAGAAATCGCTGTTTTGCATGCTCGTTATGGTGAAATTTCAAACAGCCTTGTCACTTATAGGGAATACCCAATTCAATATGCATAGGCAGGAAAATCCCTTACGTGTTCATTGCCATAAATGTAACGCCATTTTACAGATAATCGTGGCGTAGATAAATCCGTTCGTTATTTTAAATTAAAAATAATTAAAAAATACAAAATAAATCCAGATAGATGCATAGAGCATAAAAGTATAGAAGGCCTAATATGTAAAATCTTGCAACTTAGCTCTCGTACTCGGTTCACCCGGAATAAAAACAAAAAATATAATTCTCACCAAGGTTTAGTTATGTATGAATGTATCTTTAAATTTTGTATCGAAAAAACCTATATATGTATTAATATTTAAATTTTCAGAATAATGTGACTGGGAAAACTTGGACCCCTAGACTGATATAGTTATTCTGCAAAATTGTATAATCGCACATCTTGTTCAATCGATGATATTCGTAGATCACAACAGATTTTCACCAGTCTGTTACACACAAGAATAAATTTTTTGGTAAGTTATGAGAAGTGGAACTCGTTTTCGTATGCCTATCTCCGAGGACTTAACACTTCATATCAATTATAAATAATTCTACGAATATAACAATATGAACCTAATTCTAATCACCAGACAGTGAATTCGATATGCTTATCATTTACGAGGTTGATCTTAATTAGGCGTCTACTTGTCCTCTTAAAAGAAATTCAATTCGTTGATACTTCGCCTGTAGCGTTTTCACTGATTGTTCAGATAAATGCAACTATAATAGTGAGAATAATGAACTTTCTATAGGTAAGTGAACGTAAATGTTCTAGATACAGGTTACTGGTTAGTATATCCAGGTTAGAAACACTTGTGATACATTTGATATAATAAAAACAATACTCTTATTTAGTTAGCCTTTCTTTTTTAGGTAATTTGATTGAAAATCAAGGTTATGTACCTATATGCTTTTATTGACATTACGATAAACACATAAGTAAAAATAAGGTTGGTAATTGTATGTACCTACCGCCAATATACAGTGAATAACCTCATCTGTGAAAGGGCCGTTTAAATACAAAATTATATTATGGCGATTAGCCTTTGATTATAGCTCAAAATGGCTTCTTTGAAAGTTTAAAAAATACAGGTTTATTTTTTTAAATTAATAGCTATACTGGTTGAGTAAGCTACTAGCGATATAAATAGTACCTATCTAAATTCTAATATTTAGGCTAAACATTATTATTTTAGGTACCTAGGTACTAACCAGATGGGTACCTAAGTATATTTTTAGATACGGAGAAAAATAACATCATTTATCAATATTGTTATTTAACCACAAATAATATAATTAAATTCTATAACATCATGTCTTTAAATAATAGATTTGTATTTATCGGAAACGAACAATAACAAGGAAAATATATTGTTATACTTAGAATCATCGCCTCAAAGATTTTACACATGTTAAAGAATCGTCACACATAGTCGGATAAGAGAACGATTTTCTCATATTATTCTTATATTAGTAGTCAATTTTCCGGTGTTTACAATTTCTTATCTGGGTTCTGTTACAGCAATTATTTTCTACTGATTGGCATTTTCTATTATTATCTTAGTATTATCTAGGTACTTAACTATAGCCGTTCTAGCTATTATTTATCGCTTAGTTTTAAGGGATATTTTCTATTGACAGATTCTCCTTAACCAAGTAGGTATTGCATGTATTAATTCTTCCATATTTTCAGCACCCTAGTGTGGTCTACAAGTCGCTACGGTCTACGAGTCTCATGTGTTTTATGATGGCTTTATGAGTAAACTTTTGAATAACTTCGTTTTAAAATACTAAGATGATAAGTTAGTAATTTGTATCGTACAAACTGGCAACGCCTTTTGAGGCTTTTATAAGGTAATCGCTTTTGTCCCTCTTATTAAAAAAAAAGAAACAAGAATACTTTCAAAAATTCTCATGAAAATTTCAATCCCAAGATTATGTTCGGGCTTGATGTAAACAATCATTTATTACACTTAACATGAAAAGAATTCATTGATGGTTCCAACATACAAATGTCTGACTTTGTAAATGCGGATCAAATTCATCCTAAAAGATTGAAGATTAATTATTGGTACCTATTTATGGACCAGTCTTAGGCAGATTTATAACTTTAGGTACCTTTCTTAATACACCTTAAAGTAAAACTATTAAGGTTGATTGTGCTTTAACGTTTGCTTCTTTCAACCAGAATTTTGATAAACACATTTGAAGAGTTTTAACTTCGTCTTTGTATAGTATTGTGTATGTAATTGTTTTTTGTTATATAAAACTAGACATACTAGATACACACCTATATACTCAGTCTCAGTCATATATAACTTGAATTTATTAACTACTAGCTTACCGCCCTTGGCTTCGCCCGCTTTGACATAAACCTAATAAATTATACAGGGTGTAATCGTTAAGTGTGCACAAGCGATTATTCCGTAACTATTGCAGATACCAAAAAAACTTTAAACTGATATCGAAAGTACTTAACCTAATGAGTAAAATGGCCATAATAAATTTTTAAAAATAAAACGAGAAATATCCAAAAATGTTACACTAAACGCTCCCATACATTTTATTTCCCATACATTTTGTATTCATAGCAGATTTTCGAAGTGATGTCCTCATTGTGCAATACAATGAGGAGCTCTATTTACAGTTTCTAAATTAACTTCCCTTCAGCGAAGTAATTAAAGCAGAAAACCAAAAAAAGAAAGAAAAAGCTAAAATCTTTCATATTAAATGTACTAGGTTGATCCAAAAGTAATGATAATTGGGTATTTCCTGTGCACATAAAAAGATAAAATAAATGTTTTTTACTTGCTCATGTATTCACTAAGTAATCACAAAAAAATCATATCAACAGGCCACGTTTCCAATTATTTACATTAATTTGAATGTGAACCGTGTGTGCCAGAATGTTTCCCGACGAAAAGAAGAAACAACAATTCGCCATGTAGAGGGTAAATTTCTAAATTTTTAATGATATCAGGATAATTTTTTGTCACGTTTTGTGATCATGTACGTTACCCGAGTTCACCATGTTTATGCTGAAACCAAAAAAACAATCAATGTCCTGGATGCGAGCTTCCAAAGTGAAGAAATTCAAAGTGAAAATCAGTAGGTTAGATTAAAGCGGTAGTTTTTTGGGACGCTGAAGGAATAATTATGGTGGAATATTTTAAAAAGGTAGCCACTTTATTGGGCTCTTACTAAACAGACCAAATTAAAAGATTGCGCTGGTGCGTTGTCTTGGTGTAACAGCGTTCAGATCACAAAGCGTCAGTTGCGATGGCTGCTATTCAAAAATCGGCATTCCAAATGCTTGAACACCTACCCTATTTTTTGTGTCCCTTCGTCCAGCATACTCACCCTGGAATCCTGATATTTCATGAATGTCAAAAAACTGTTCTGAAATAGTGCTAAATAGTGCCCAAAGGAAAAAAATAGTGCTCTTGTACTTGCGAAGTTATAGCCATAGTTCGATGAGTATGCTGGACGAAGGTTTCGCCCAGCATACTCACCTCCGTCCGGAGAATCTGTATACGCTTCAAACATAATTCATACTTCAAAAAATAGTTCCCAAATAGTGCCAAACGGTGCCCAAAAAGAAAAAACAGTGCTCGAATAACTTCGGAGTTACAGGCTTCGTTCAGTGAGTATGCTGGGCGTAGGTTCTACGCCCAGCATACTCACCTCAGTGCGCGAATATCGAACGAGCTATAGGTACAATTTACGTCTCAAAAAATTGTGCTTGAAATAGTGCCCAATATCAGTCCAATTTTTGCTTGACTTTTGACCTAGAAAACCATTAAATTTGATTGTAAACTTCTACATACATTACATTGAGTACAGTCGAATACAATATTATTAACTTTCTTTCTAACAATTTTTGTCTTGTGTAAATTATTAATTGTCTATGTAAGGGAGTATTTACTTTAGAATCGCAATATTATTAATATATAGGGTATTTAATATTAATAAAAAAAACGTGATTATAAACTGTGATTGCTCAATTTATACTTATTTGTAAGATAATTTTATTGTGATTAAAACGTTGTAGCAGTAAAACAAAGTACAAGTACCTACGTGTTATATTTTAGAAAGTTTTACCAATATTTGGCTAAACATTTTTTTATATGTATATTATATACAATATTAAAACTACAATTTTTTCTATTTACATTGATTATATTATGAATGTTAACAAAAGCTGTGAACTAGTTAACTAGAATTCTGATTACTTTGGCCCTTTAAATAGTAATAAATAACGTAAGTAATTAAAAATGTTTTTTATTGCTAAACCTTTCATTGATGAAACTATTGGAAAGAGTTTTAAAAATTTGTATAACTATGTCACAGTACTAGTTTTGACTGGTTATAAGTTTTGCCTGCAACATATATACAAAAAGAAACTGTATAATTTCCTTTTTACAATTTTTCAAGATATTAATTTTATTGGCTCTGCAAATGACTGTTTTTATTCAGACAAACACACAATGCAATGAAGTAATAGACTTCATTTACGCTTAAAGTTTCATTCATTTATTATTATTTATAAAATATATAATAATGCATTTAATCGAAAGTTTTTGACATGTGAGAAAATACCATAATTATTTCCAATAACATGAAGTCTACAATTAGAAAGTTTAATATTTTTGTCCAAAAACATGTGTCGACGACTGTACCCCATTTTACGTTAGTATGTAGAAGTTTACAATCAAATTTAATGGTTTTCTAGGTCAAAAGTCAAGCAAAAATTGGACTGATATTGGGCACTATTTCAAGCACAATTTTTTGAGACGTAAATTGTACCTATAGCTCGTTCGATATTCGCGCACTGAGGTGAGTATGCTGGGCGTAGAACCTACGCCCAGCATACTCACTGAACGAAGCCTGTAACTCCGAAGTTATTCGAGCACTGTTTTTTCTTTTTGGGCACCGTTTGGCACTATTTGGGAACTATTTTTTGAAGTATGAATTATGTTTGAAGCGTATACAGATTCTCCGGACGGAGGTGAGTATGCTGGGCGAAACCTTCGTCCAGCATACTCATCGAACTATGGCTATAACTTCGCAAGTACAAGAGCACTATTTTTTTCCTTTGGGCACTATTTAGCACTATTTCAGAACAGTTTTTTGACATTCATGAAATATCAGGATTCCATGGTGAGTATGCTGGACGAAGGGACACTATTTTTTAGATCTAGCTCCTATTTACTTTTATCTCTTTCCTCGGCACAAGAAACACTTTCTTAGCAATAAATTATTTTAAGACGTCAGCGAAGTGATGGCCGCGTGGAGGGGTTTTTGTGGATGAAGTCAAAGTTTTTTTTTTAAGTTTAGGAAAAATAAAATTTAAGTATATTTTCTAATTAGAAGACTATCTAGAGAACTACATAATTATTATAACTGTGATGACCTTGTTTAATATTGATTATCATTACTTTTGGATCAACCCATGTACATGGGATATTCGTATCTCATACTAAATGTATGGGTGGGTTTCAAGTTAATTTTTTAGATATTTCTCGTTTTATTTTTAAAAATTTATTATGGCCATTTTACTCATTAGGTTAAGTACTTTCGATATCAGTTTAAAGTTTTTTGATATCTGTAATAGTTGCGGAATAATTGCCTGTGCACACTTAACGATTACACCCTGTATACTAAAAACCTTCCTCTTTAATCTCTCTATCTATTGAAATAATCGCATCTAAATCCGTTCCGTAGTTTGAAAGGTTTAAGCATCCAAAGGGAACAGAGAAAGCGACTTTGTGTTATACTATGTAGTGATAAATAAAACACAACATATTAATACAAAACCTTTATTATGCACCATTTGATAAATTCAACTTTATTATGATTGTTTAACAGAATATTATGCACATACAACTAAAATATATTACATAGTGATATTATGCAAAAAATTAAGACATTAAAAAACTAGCGTTCTTGGAAAAGAGTATTACATAGTAATTCCACATTGTACTCAATGACATGGAATGTTTATCTTTTTCTTTTTAATATCAAATATAATAAATTGTAAGGCAGCTTTAGTGTGCTAATTTTAAGAAATGAATAAACTCTGGCAAGACCAATCACTATAATTGAAAAAAATACTGATCAATTTTAAATTTCGACTGAATTTTTGCAGTGGCTGCAATTATCTGTAGATGTCGCTCCCTATTTAGGTAATTTGCTGACTTCGTACAAATATGCGGCGAATAGTTTTATCTGGAAAAAAACATTAGCATTACTAAGTTTGAAAAGCGATCAATCCAATCATAATAATTAAACATAATATAATTAACTCAATAATATTATATGAATAAACTGGTTCTCGCGCATGTCAAAACTATTCTGAAATAAAGAACCTCGGTTCATAATTCAATTTCGATAAATGGAAAGAGAAATTGTTATATGTATGTATGTGTGTATATTCTATTATTTTGACACTTGAATAAAACTTTGGGGGTTGGTCGTTGGCGCAAATAGGCCAACGAACACAGCCACCGGTGGCCAGCGACACTTCTGTAGCGAGTAGTCGCTACCGGCTACAAAATATATGAAAAGTGGCTGTTGTTGGCCACTAGTGGCTGTGGTCTGTGGCCCATTTGCGTCGAGAGTAAAATTCGTAATCCGCGGATATACATTTAATAAAATAATCGTCTCAGATCTTAAAGTTCTCAGTTCCAATCCACTAACGACAATGGAACGAGAAGACAATTCAATTTATAAAAATAATACATACGTTGTTTTCTTGTCATTGATTTATAAGAGTACTACTAGCTTTCCACCTGCGGCTTCGCCCGCGCATTCAAAGAAAAACCCGCATAGTTCCCGATCACGTGGGATTTCCGGGATAAAACCATTCCTATGTCCCGGGGTAAAAAGAAGCCTATGTCCTTTCTCGGGTATCAAAATATCTCTATACTAAATTTCATGCAAATTGGTTCAGTAGTTAAGGCGTGATTAAGTTACAGACAGACAGACCGAGTTACTTGCTTACTGCATTTATAATATTAGTATTAGTATGGATTTCATTTGAATCCTATTATTTCATTTCAATACTATTCAAACGCGATTGATTTGTTAATTTATTTGGATTGCTTGTTATTTTATCGAACTTAAAATACTGAACAGAGAGCGTCATTCACGTCAATCATGTTCGTTATAGTGTTTTTTTTTAATTTATTATATGGTATTATATGTAAAAATTAAGTTACTTTTATTTAAAACACTATCGTGAGGTATTCAATGTTCACGTCAATCTTATTCTTAATATTTATTTTATCCGTTAATCTAATTTAGGGCCGATTTTTCAATCCTTGAATAATACTTACCCGTCGAATAAAGTATTACCTACACGATAATATTAAAATGTCACCCGTATACTGTCAAATACGGGCAATAAGAATACATTTTTGAAATGGTAGTTTAATACGTTATTCGACAAATAAATTTTAACCACGAATTGAAAAATCAGCCCTTAAAAATATGTCGCTCTTCCGTTTATCAGGACCATTCTCACACTTACTCTAAAAATCATAAACCGAGAAAAACTTAAATTTGGAGGTAAACTAAACTTTTTCAACTGCCAATTTTGTTTTTTACACACATATCTGAAAATTTATAAGTTGAAAATATTTTTAACGTTTTAGAGTTGAGAAGAACATTATTGAAAGTTGTTTTTAATCGCCCTGATTAACCATCCATACTAATATTATAAATGCGAAAGTAACTCTGTCTGTCTGTCTGTTACTCATTCACGCCTAAACTACTGGACCAATTTTCATGAAATTTGGTAAGGAGATATAAAAAGTAATTAATTAAAGTAAGTAATTAATAAAGTAAGTAATTTGGTAAGGAGGTAGAAAAAGTAGCCTATGTGGACATATGGACATAGGCTACTTTTTATCCCGGAAAAATGACGCAATCCCGGAAATCCCGGGAACGGGAACTATGCGGGTTTTCGTTGACTGCGCGGGCGAAGCCGCGGGCGGAAACCTAGTAAACAAATAAAATCGCTCCCTCATTAGAGTTGCAAATACTTTTGCCCAGCCAGACAAGTTCGAGACCGTTCAAAAGGAACAGACCTCTTTTTTGTAAATAAATAAACAAACAAACAAACTCACCCCCTCGATATAGTTCCTCACGTTGAGCTTCTCGTTCTGCGAATGCGCCATATCATCCCCGGCGCCCATCGGCAGCAGCAGCACGTTCTTACCACTCGCCTCTTGGAGTGTGATTGTCACTGGGATTGAACCACCTTCACGTGACATGTCTGGGTCCGTCTGGAATTTGGAAATAAAAGAATTCATCAATTTTTGTTTTTTTTTTTGGAACTAAGTTCCCTATCGCGCGTTGCGAAAGGGGGCAGGACGGAAAAAATTAAGATGAAAAGTTGTATTAGTTGGTTCAATAAAGAAACGAATCTTCAATGGCGGCCAAAGCTGACTTTGACAGATGGTAGGATCAGCAAAAAAGAAAATAAAAATAACGTAAATTGATAATTATTTTATTAATTATTTCAAATTGTTTGTTGACAAACTTTTTTGTTATTGTATTTGTGTATTTATATGAATTATCATATTTACGTATACAGAATGTAATAAAATCCCCATAATACTTGTAATAAGCCCATAAAACTGAACAACTTTTCCCAAAGAACATATTTTGTCAAATTCCAATAAAACATTATTTACTTTCGCAAATGCATAATTATTGTCATTGTAAATTTATGATAAAAACTATTATAGGGAAAATCAAATACATTTTAGTGATTTAATTTTTCCCTTTTTTTTTGCATACCGTACGGCCGTGTGTGAGCGAGAGGGAATGATAAGCGCCGCCATTGAAGATTCGTTTCTTTATTGAACTAGCTAATAACAACACTTTGCTATAGTTGTAAGCCGTACGGCGTGCGCCTGTTTCTCTGTCTGTCTCTCTCTAACTTAAAACTTCGTTCCATCCGGGTGTCACAGCTAATATTTTTTTGAAGTGAAACTTCTTTAAGCGCGTTGAGAGTAAAATTTCAAGGTCGCGTCATGGCAATTCCGTCACGTCGTGGAGAAACGACGACGATTTTAGTATCTTTCAATCTTGCCATAGAAGTTTCACTTCTGACGCGTGTGCTCGGCACACTCGTTCTTTTTTATCTATGGAGAAAATACAGCTGATATTTTTTTAATACTGGATCTATCAGATGATAGTGCTGTAAGCCGAAATACAGGACTCTAGTTAGCCTAGTTCGGCTCCGATTTTTAAATATTTTGTGTACATAAACATGACATAAATGTTAAATACAGGCTGAAAGCGGACTTTTATAAAAAGAAAGATAAGGAAGTTTGTAAAGAATAGAAAATCGATCACACTGCGGGATTCGAACCCGCGTCTATCGCCATGCTCGGGTAATGCCTATCTCGGCCATCCATGATCCTGCCAGAGCAAAAGAATATATTCGTAAGTATTCAGTATACTCTTTCAGTTTTATGTGTCACTCCGAGCCTTCTTTTGAGATGATTCAACAATGATGGAACGCGGCCTTTATTGAATTTGATATTTAGTTCTATACCATTCAAATGCTTTATATCTAAATAAATATATAAAAAATTATCGTATTTGTACGATAATTATCGTACGTATCGTGCGTCACGCGACATGCGCTACACAGACCAAAAAGTTTGAGACGATGTAATAAAAGTTTCACTTTAATAAATATTTCAAATTTAAACTAAATAGTACCATTTTCTTCAAAGAATGCTATAAACGTGTTTAATGGAATTTTCTTGAATAATTTTCCCATTAACTTTGAAGTGCACGAATAAATATTTTGATAAAAAGGAAATTAACCATAACAAGTAAGTAATTATAATATTTATTCAGTATGTTAATGTAACTAAAGTATATCTCTATCATATCTAACACAAATTGAGTATGTTCCTATATCTACTGTAAATAATTGATAGCGGTCAATGACACGAACATGTGTTTTATCTCGGATGCAATTCAACTGAACATTTCCGTAGTTTACATAATAAAATTTGTTCAATTATTTGCTTCATGATTCATTTATCATTCAAAACATACTGTTAAAATATTAGTACATACAGAGACATGCATAACATTGTGAGATCTCTTAAAAGTATTATGTAGTTGATTTTATTTTTACAAAAACAAAAAAGGGTTTCATGAAATGGGTTTTCTTTAAATTTCGTATTTGAAATCAAAATGTTACACTAAGGCTTTACGAATAAAAAGCCTACAATAAACAAATGCAAACAAGAGAGTAGAAGAATTCGATTTATATCCACAAGTGTCGAAAACAAAAGCAAAAAAAAGGGAGAATACATCGCGATTTAAACTCATTTAATTGTGCATTATTAAAAACTTATTAAAAACCCATTTAATCGTGCATAGACGTCCCGGCAAACGTTGTTATGCCTTACTCTCACTAATACTACGGCCACACTACCGTGATATGCCAATAATTATTGCCACAACTTTAACAACACCTAGGTGTAACCACGACTTATGGCCATAATTCTACAATGCCAATCAATATGACAAATGGCGGTAGGCAATAGCTCCGGCGGCGGTATTCTTTCGCACATCAAAGAAGATTACCGCAGTAATTATTGCGTATGCGGCCACACTACCGTTTGTCCAGTGTGCAATATGAGCTCACCGGCGACGCACGTATCGACCGACATGGAGTGGTCAAATGAAAAAGCGCTCGATGGTGCAAATTTTTTGAATTCTTGGAATTCTTCTCTTTGGGATCTTGGGGATACCCAACAGAAGAACTATAAACATCGCAGTGTACACAATGATGCGTGGCGTCGGATCAAACAAAATTTATCATTTCCAAGTACAATAGATGATTTGAAAAAGAAAAAATCCTTTTTAAAAAGAAAGAATCCTTGATGAATTATTACAGAAACCATATTATATATTAATTATTAACTAATATTTTTTTGCTGCGGTAAATGCCAATAATTACCGACATATCTAGGTAAACTGTAGTGTAACCACACCAGTTCATGCAGTAATTTAGACGGTAATTTAATGCCATAATTATTGCGGTAACAGCCCGGTAGACGGTAAGGTAGTGTGGCCGTAGCATAAGGGGTAAGAAAAATCGATGTTAACCGATTCTCAGATCTACACAAAAGGCACCATAAAATAGTCCAGCCATTTCCGAGGTGTATGGTAACTAACATTGTGACACGAGAATATTTTATAAACATGACATGATTATAAAAGAGCAAGAGCTTCTTGTAGTTCTTCTCCTACAGCTTTCCGAATCGGTGGTAAATGTAACAAAGGTTATGACGATACAAAAGTCCTTTTATAAGAAGTCTAATTGAATAAATAAATGATTGAGTTTTAGTAGATTGTGTAGAGATTTTAGTTTACCTGGTAAATCATCTTAGTGGCTCTAGCGGCTGCCTGGTAGTGCGGGTGGTCGGGGTTCTCGGTCCACGCGCGGCCGCTCTGCGCCCAGATACGCATCTTGTTCGGCGACCCATGCTCTGCCCACTGTGGAGTTTATTATTTATTTTTTATTAAAAAAGGGAGAAAATACAGGGTGTCTCAAAAGAAAGTTTATATTTTGTGGATGAATAAAAAAAAAAGTAATTAAAGTGCATAATATGGGAATTTATTTCTTAAAAATAATATCGTCCAAATGCAGTCCATTGCGTTCACGGCACTCATTTAATCGAACAGTAAAATTATTTATGACAGCTCGGCAGGTAGACACAGTGCCGGCTGCCATTTCGTGTCGGATATTTTCTTTTAAATGCACTAGAGAAGTTGGTTTTTTGGCATACACTTTAGATTTAAGATACCCCCGCAAGAAAAAGTCCATCGGAGTTAAATCAGGGCTGCGTGGAGGCCTATTTATATCACCTCTCCTAGAGATCAATTTTCCCGGAAAAATTTCATGAATTCGAGGTAAAGACATATTGGATGTGTGTGTTGTAGCTCCGTCCTGCTGCAACCATGTTCTCTGGTTATAGCCAGGAAAGTTTTGCAGTGCAGGCACTAAAAACTCGTCTACCATCGCTCTGAATTTACTGTAACTGCACGCCCCTTTCGTCTTCGAAAAAGTAAGGGCCAATAATTCCTCGCTAATTTCTATTCTTGATAATTTCTTGTGGGGGTATCTTAAATCTAAAGTGTATGCCAACAAACCAACTTCTCTAGAGCATTTAAAAGAAAATATCCAGCACGACATGGCAGCCATCACTGTGTGTACCTGCCGAGCTGTCATAAATACTGTAATTTTACTGTTTGATTAAATGAGTGCCGTGAACGCAATGGACTGCATTTGGACGATATTATTTTTAAGAAATAAATTCCCATATTATGCACTTAAATAATTAATAAACATTTTTTCAATACACCGCTTACTTTTTTTTTATTCATCCACAAAATATAAACTTTCTTTTGAGACACCCTGTAGAGCCCCACGGTTTCAACCGCGTGGCTCAGCTCCTGTTGGTCTTAGCGTGATGATATATAGCCTTCCTCGATAAATGAACTTTCTAACACCGAAAGACTTTTTCAAATCGGACCAGTAGCTCCCGAGATTAGTGCGTTCAAACAAACAAACAAACTTTTCATCTTTATTATATTAGTATAGATTTAATACAAAAAAAATGAAAAAGAGCGTGTGTGTTTCACACGTGTCAGAAGTGAAACTTCTTTGGCAAGATTCAAAGATCTTAAAGATTTAAAGTCGTCAGTCAGTGAACGCGCTAGTCATTCAATCACACAGCAGATTCAACCAGATGAATGTGACATATACATCTCTATTATCATTTGTGCACAACAGAAGATATTGATTTCCGCGATAAATAATATAATAACGTTGGAACTATGAAATAATATATTATGTACCATGGTATTTAATTAGACTATTATCGCGAACAAGGCGGCAAGTTTGCATTTACACTATTTAATAAATTGAATTGATATTTAAGTTAAATTTTTTTATAAGTATCAATTAACTCGGACCTAAAAAGCCGAGATCAATTAGGTTGGAACTACACAAGCCTCACTTAAGTATAATTTATTAAATTCGATACAAATCATAAAAAGGATCAAACAAAACAAATTATTAAAAACAATTTCAGAGTGAAAATAGCAAATATATGCGTAAGTATACCAGAACAACTATAAAATATATGAACTTACTAGCTTTCCGCCCACGGCTTCGCCCGCGTTTTCAGAGAAAACCCCGCATAGTTCCCTTTCCCGTGGGATTTCCGGGATAAAACCTATCCTATCTCTCAAGTTGGATCGAACTGCACATGGTGTGCGAATTTTATTATAATCGGTTAAGTGGTTTAGGAGTCCATTGAGGACAAACATTGTGACACGAGATTTATATATATATTATAAGATAAGATGAAGATCCATACTCACTGCAAATCCATACTAATATTATAAATGCGAAAGTAACTCTGTCTGTCTGTCTGTTACTCAATCACGCCTAAACTACTGAACCAATTTGCATGAAATTTGGTATGAAGATATTTTGATACCCGAGAAAGGACATAGGCTACTTTTTACCCCGGGACATAGGATAGGTTTTATCCCAGAAATCCCACGGGAACGGAAACTATGCGGGTTTTTCTTTGAAAACGCGGGTGAAGCCGCGGGCGGAAAGCTAGTTAATAATAAAACATCAAGCTATTCTAGCTAGCTATGCTAAGCATCTAGCTATCAACATCTTACAATAATATTCAAATACGCACCTTTTTATTAACATAATCAAATACGAGTTGTTCAATTTCCTTCGGCTCTTGGTTGGGGACTAGACGAATGGAGAATTTTCCAATCACCTTTCCGGGAATCACGGTTTTTGCTCCCGGTTGAAAAGCGGCACCTATATCGAATATTCCAAAATTAATTATTTATTACAATTTGTAGTAAGTATAAAGATAAAATAAATCAAACATTACATTATGTTATTTAAAAGGATATTAATATACTTAGTATATCAATTACTACACAGTTATAAGCTATCATATGTTTTTTTACAACTGAATGTTTTCAGAGTTCAGACATCAGTTATAAAAACCATTAATAAATTGGTAATGCTAAATGATTTTAAAGGAACAGTTATGTAAGCTTATTTTATTTGAATCGATTAATTATAAAAAATTATAGATATTATATACAAAAAATATATTTTGCGTCATTAATTTTTGACACATTTTATTTTATTAATTAATTAGCTTAAATAGCATAAATCCAAATACGAATACTAATAACTTTTACGTAATCATTTACGCACAAAAACATCTTAAACGGCTTACACTTGACGCTTATTGCGAGTAAACAAAAAAATTGATATAATTAATGAGTTGATAAATTAAAATTGATATGTCCATGAAGTTATAATGTACTAGCGATACACGCAACTTCGTCTGCTTTTAAAAGGAATAGTTTTAAACATTTTTGGTGCTTCACCTTTATTAAACGTATAATTATGTTATAGCCTTATAACTTTGCTAAAAAGACAAAAATGTAGCAGTTTCTGAGACTAACGCATTTAACCGAAAAAACAAACCTATTCAGCTTCATAATTACATTAGTATAGATACACCAAAATTACTGTATAATCATACCGTTTGTGTCCACGGTTTATGTACCTACTACTATTTGCAAACATGTGTTTTGTATTGTGTATTGCACTGAAATAAATTTCTCCATAGATTTGTTATAAACGGTGTATTTACATCAAACGAACATAACAAGCAAACATTATTTTGTAATATTTTATAAATTAGTGTAAACGAAAACTCGTATTCAGTGTTAAGTATTAGAACATTGCATAGGATCTTTTCGAACGCACTAAGAACAACGAAAGAATGTTCTACGCTTGGTTAATTTAAAAGAGTCAAATTCTTTCATAGTGGGGCTAGAATGATTTTTTGTAAATGTATTTGCTCGTTTGATGTAATAGCTCTGTAATTTTTGAAGTGAAACTTCTTTATCGGGGTTGGAAAAAAATTAAGTTTAACATTTTTTCGTTACGCATGACATTTTTCTGTTACGCGCCATCTTTTTCTTATACCTACCACGCGTGACTCGACGTATTTCTGTAAAGTTGCATATAGTAAATTATTTTTTGAAAAATAAGGCCATAAAGAAGTTTCACTTTTTACGTGTACACGCACACATTTTTATTTTTTAATTCTTGATACGGAAGCGTTTGTCCAATATCTTTACTGAAAGCTAAGATGTGGCCGAAGATGGTACGCGCTTCCTTTGTTGGTACTCGTTCACACTACACTTAAAGACCCTTAAATATGCGAACCTTCAATGCCGTGAAGAGATAGGCTCGGGTACCTCCACCTGTGCATCAGAAGCTGTTCCTTCACACCATTGTGCGCTAGTTTGTGAGCTGCTATCGATTGCCTGTAAAAATATTTTACATTTTAATCTAAATATTTATATTGACGAGTACATAGGTAGTGTTCAGCAGTAGTTAAGGTTTAGGATAAGCTTGATAATATTTTTGATAAATAAAAAGAATGTAAAAAATATTCTAAATGAAATGGAATTGCTAATTTAATTTGAATTAGAATAATCCATGTTATCAAGACATATTTTTTTTTAATTAAGAAAAGTATTGAGTATTGATCAAGATGTGTTAATTACTTTTATTTTTTTATTTAAACTCCATTTTAAAAGTACAACAACCAGCTTATCAACAGAAAGTACATTCACTGATAATGTAATCACACCGAGTCCTTATATGTTGCATAATTTAATGTCAATTACATTATTATCAACATGTTAACATTCATTTATTAATACATTGATAAGAATGTAGCTCAAATATCTAAATTGTTAGTATGAATTATCCTGAAAGTGTACTATTTATAAATTATACTACAAATTTACTTAAACATTTTAAAAGTGATGTATACTTAAAATTATTTTAATTATAGCATTTAAATTGTGTAAAGTATTTTACTAGTACAGTTGTATTGTAACTATGTACTTATTTACTCTTTGATACCCATATTGCGGGAGTTGTGAAATAAGGAAGTAAGCTCAGGGGACCAGATCCCCTCATCAACCACAAAAGAAAAGAGCTCATGATATTCAACGACTGAACACATTTTCATAAAAAAATTTCTATGACACAAAAAATAAAAGAAAATCGGTGCATCCGTTTGCGAGCTAACATACCAGAGACATAGTCAGACGCGTTTTAAATTATAAAGCCCCTCGCTTTTAGCGTTATTTTATTTAATGTTAATCTGCCGTTAACCACAAGAATGTTACGACAGCCGCAAAGTGCCATTATTTTATCGGATTATCCGAGTTTTCATTTTAAAACCACATTTATTTTTAATTTTATACATCTTCGAACGTCTAATAGCTATCGTAAAATATAAATACTTATAGAAAAGAATAATGTTCTTTCATCCATCATCTACATATAGAAAAAAACATGGGTTTAATTTTATTTATTACTAGCTGCTCCGCGCGGTTTCACCCCTGTGGCTCCACTCCTGTTGGTCGTAGTGTGATGATAATATATAGCCTATAACCTTCCTCGATAAATGGGCTATCTAACACCGAAAGAATTTTTCAAATCGGACCAGTAGTTCCCGAGATTAGCGCGTTCAAACAAACAAACAAACTCTTCAGCTTTATAATATTAGCATAGATGATTAATTACTTAACGGTTTAAATGACAAAAAAAAATTAAAAAAAAAACACTAATCGCGTTGAAATTAAAAACAACATATTAACTGCGATTTAAAACAATTTTGGTTTTGTATAAATATAAAGCACTTTCCGCATACAGTTTCGAGAAATAAATTTAGCAATTATTTTGTTCATAAGCTTGTGTGAAAATAATGGTTATCCATCAATAACTTTTTAAAACATATGTTTAAAGTACAATGAATAGTAAAAAAATATAACAGGTGAACGCACACTTTTTCGAAAAGAACTCGTCGAACGAAACGAACTTTAGAATTCTTTACATGAAATCTTATGAAACCTCGCACATTTGCCCGCGAACCTGCTAGAAAAGTAGAACCCCAAAATGCTAGATTAATTTGGATGACGTCATCACATTCGGCGCCGCTGGTGAATTTTCATTTTTCAACCTACTTCAATAAATGGAGGAGGTACACAGTATTGTTTTTTTTTTGAAGTGAAACTTCTATTACGGGGTTGGAAAAAAATTTAGTGTAACATTTTTTCGTTACGCGTGACATTTTTCCGTTACGCGCCAACCTTTTCTTATCTCTACCACGCGTGATTCGACGTATTTCTGTAAAGTTGCATATAGTAAATTATTTTTTGAAAAATAAGGTCACAAAGAAGTTTCACTTCTTACGTGTGTACACTAGTACACGCACACATTTTTTTAGTTTATTGGCCCTAACTTTGGTCTGAGTGAACCGATTTTAAAGATTGTTTTATTTGAAACCTGATCGAACCTATTTAATTGACTAGGGACATATTCAGTACATAACAAAGAACAATGAACATACCTGTAAGCTTCAGGGTCAAAATCGATAGTATCATATAACTTCTTTTCGTTTTCCGTCAAGGGTGCTACAGAGTCATAAACTCCTGTTACTTGAATCTTTCCATTCTTATCCACTAGTGTGTTCATCAAGTAAATCAAGTCCGTCATTGCTGCAAAATACAAAATAAAAATACATAAAATGGATATAAAAATAATTATTTATATAAAAACAATGTTACATTCGTTTTTTATTTTGTTTGATTTGAATTTAAAAGAGCAACTATGAAGTTTCTTGCTGGTTCTTCTTCATAGATACTGCTTTCCCAATCGGTGGTAAATGATAGGAATATGTTATAACAATTCAAAAGTGCTTCTAGAAGAAGTCTAATTGAATAAATAAATATTGACACCATGACAACTGTATAAATTGAGGCTATGCTGAATAAATATTCAAAAAACATTAAACAACATAGGCATAATGTAATAACTATATTCAATTAGTATGAATAAAATAATAGTAATTATAACTATTTGCTATTTATTTGCAGTTAATCTTTCAACTGGTCTATTGAATAGGTTTTTCATTCACATAGTCAGAGGCGGCTTGCCCTAAGGAGCGCTGGTGCAGTGAACTCCCATAAATAATTATAATAAAATCATACTCCTTAATTTCATTATTAATATTAATTATTACTATTTAAAATCAATCGTAATCGTAAAAATAAAAAAAAACTATCGGCAATACCAATGAATATATCCATCATTCCATCATCCCATACACCTGTAGGTATAATACTGTATTATAAAACGCGCGTAGCGGAGCGCTCACGATTGCGCTCCAATGAAAAAATATTTTGTACAATTTCTAATACGAAATCCAATAGGAGTGAAAGAGATAGTTTTGTCAGAGTCCTGCGCGTGAAACAGAAGATTTTCTATGAAAAAATAGCAAAATTCGGAGCGCCGCTCCCGCAAACGTTGCCGGTTCGTTTTTACCGCGCGCCCTGGCGCCCATACAAGACAGCGATTTCGCGCGACGTTGCCTATATAAACAAACACTCTAGTCAACTTGACTGCACGCGCGCGAATGTATATTCGGGAATTTTCTAATTAAAATCATAAGATACGTGTTGACTGTTGAAATAGCCTGTAGTTATCAGTATTACTTGTGAGTGTTAAAATGGACAATTATAATGTGGCGTTCATTAAAAAGTGTGTTAAAACGTTACAAATTCGGCTTGAATTGAAAGCTAAGGGACCGCCACGGCCTGAACTTGACCTTACGCAAAAATGTACGACAAGAACGAAAGCATATACGCGTGTGTTTAAATCCGAACAATATGTGGAAACACCGTGGTTGTGTGGTTGTGATGAACATGAAAGCAACAAACTATTTTGTTTTCCGTGTCTTTTATTTGAAGCGGGCGCGGCCGGCGGAGGTGAGAGTGCTTGGACTGAAACGGGCGTTGACGACTTAGCTCATCTTTCAATCAAGATGAAAAAACATTCACAATCTCGGTAGGTAACCATTTGTCGAATGAACTGCAATTGGCGTCTATCGGACGACAAGACATTCGTAAAACACTAGATTCCGCGTACCGAAAGTCAATACGCGAGTTCAATGACCGTGTCGATGAAAACATACATATTTTACGAAGGTTAATAGATTGTGTCAAGTTATAGATATTTTTGCACACCAAAAAGAAAGACGTATGCATTTCCTTTATAAGTATTTTTTTAATTAAATTGTACTGCTTTACACCATGTATTTTCAGTGTTTTATTTCAAGTGAACACCCATAAAATTTTGTCACGAGCCGCCTCTGCACATAGTTATATGGAAAATCAATCATGATAAAGGTAACAAAGACTTAGAATTTTATTCATTTAAATTTATAGAAGATATATTATGAAAAAAGGTAACAGATAGATATTTATATTCAAAAAATATACCACCATAAATTTACCTTCATGCACAGTTCCACCATAGACACCGCTATGTAAGTCCATTTTCGCACACTCCACCTCCAAGAAGTAATAGCTGATTCCTCTCAACCCATATGTAATGCACGGTTTAGTTGTTCCTAGCCAGTAGTTATCGGAAATGCAAACATAATCAACTGAATCGAAGAACCCTTCAGGCTTCAATTTTGTCATTAGCAGCTCATCCAATCCTTCCGAACCAGACTCTTCTATGCATTCAAAGACGAATTTCAAATTTACTGGCAGCTGTAAAAAGTAGCTTTATTGTATCTAAGCCTAATATCCTATATTCCTATCCTACTAATATTATAAATGCGAAAGTTTGTGAGGATAGATGTGTGTTTGTATGTTTCTTTCTCTCTCTTTCACGCAAATACAACTGAACCAATTACAATGAAATTTAGCACACATATAGAAGGTAACTTGGATTAACACATTTATGGGTTTTATCCCGGAAATCCCACGGGAACGGGAACTATGCGGGTTTTTCTTTGAAAACGCGGGCGAAGCCGCGTGCGGTAAGCTAGTGATTTATAATGCTGGAGTTAAGTTTTCACTTGAAAATAGTACTACTATTTAATAGTAGTGAGTTTTTAATTTTTAATGTGAAATGAAAATTTTTGAATGAATTTTTTTCTATTATCTGCGAGTATTGGGCAAACCATAGATTCATCCAATAAAAATACCTTATATTAATTTTCATTAATAATAATAATAGTAAATAAGCAAAACTTGTATTGAACATTTTTATAATGCTTGATAAATGTTTTGTGCTTTTATAAATGTGTGTTTATTTTTTTATGTTTTTGGTTGATATTTCCATTTTTCAACCCAAGAAATCCAGCTGAATACAACATAATTCAATCATACATTTAACAATGTATCATAATTCTAGATCTTAATTACATGAACAGAGATAAAAACAATAATAATATACACAAATGGTAACAATTTGTTATCATTAAATAATTATGATAGTCTTGATAATGGTACAAAAATTTGTAACGAATGTATTGTTATCTTATTATCGTAGTATATTTTTTATCAATTTGCTTCTTGACTTATTTTTTGCATATTATTACATTACTCTTTATCACAATTTGTTGATTTGTACTGAAAGCTTTCTAGTAGTATCACTACATAGTATAAAACAAAGTCGCTTTATCTGTCCCTATGTCCCTTCGTATGCTTAAATCTTTAAAACTACGCAACAGATTTTTATGCAGTTTTTTTAATAGATAGAGTGATTCAAGAGGAAGGTTTTAGTATATAATTTATTATGTTTTAGAGAAAGGGGGTGAAGCTGCGGGCGGTATGCTAGTTAATGATAAAACTTTTACACAAAATATTGAAATAAAATAGTTACCTCTTCACCAACACCCTTGTAAGCATTAATGGCATGAAGCCATCCCAACACTGGTCCCTTGTCATCAGTTGAACCTCTTCCATACAGTTTGTCATTGCGCTCAACTAGTACGAAGGGCTCCGACTCCCAGCCATCAGACTTTAAAGCTGGTTGTACATCCAAATGCCCATAAATACAGATGGTGTTTTTCTTGGGGTCCTAGTAATATAACATTTCATTTATGTTTATGCTAAATTAAGTTTTCTTACACATTATATTAATCCATCCAACGTAATATCCAATTTGTCTATAAAAAGGGGATTTTTAGTAGGTATGAATTTCATTTGATTTAATTTTTTTCTATTTATATTTTTATACAAAGTGCTCGAATTAATTAAATTTTTGTATGAAAACCTATAGTTACCTATGAAAATAAATTATTGTACAAGATAAATCACAAGGACCTGAATGTCATACTTTTTAAAGAAATGTGTTCCCAATTTATTACATTTTTAAAAATTCATAATTTAAATGTTTTTTGTATGAAATAAATAAAAACTTACATTGCCCAAAGTACCAATCAGGACAGGCGGCAATTTAACGTCCTTTCCATCAATTGTTTGATATCCAACGTCTCGCAGTTCGGTACTCGCTCCAACCTCCTTCAATTTTTCCTTTGTCCAATTAACCATTCGAACACAGTCATCGCGGTATTTTACATCACATGATACAGACGGAATTGCTACAGCTTCTTTTAAAAGGTTCTTATAGGAATCAACATTCTGGTCAACATACTTAAAAATCTGTGGTAATACTTTCTCTGAAGGCATCTTCTTGGTTACCTCCTGATGAGTTACTGAATAAAATTTATAATAGGGGCGTAATTTATATGTCAATACGGGGCGCTTTATCACCGGCAAATTCGAAACTGTACAACAAACACGCAGCACTTGGCAGTTGGCGTAATAAAGAAGACATTGCATTATTTTGCATTCCAGTCACTAGTGATGGGAAATCAATAACCGAATAACGTCGATTGTGAAACGTGATAAATGATAATATTAGAACCTAATATCTATAATCTTTGTGCTTTTAGACGTAGGCAATAATTATTTTTAACCGACACATTGACCTAGTTAAATACCTATTAGGACATTAGGTATACAGGGTGTAAACTGTAATCGTTATCGTTAAGTGTGCACAGGCGATTATTCCGTAACTATTGAAGATATCATAAAACTTTAAACTGATATCGAAAGCCCTTTACCTAATGAGTAAAATGACAATTTAAAATTTTTTAAAAATAAAACGGGAAATGTCCAAAAAATTTACATCAATCACTCCCATACATTTAGTATGAGATATGACTATCCTAAACATGTTATATGAAAAATTGTTGCTCTTTTTTGGTTTTGTGCTTAAATTACTTCGTAAATTTTAATGAAAATTCATTTAAAAACTATAAATAGAGCTCTGTGTTGAATACAAGTATTCCAAAACGTGGACGTCACTTCGAACATTTGCTTTGAACACAAAATGTATGGGAGTGTTTAATGTAACTATTTTGGATATTTCCCGTTTTATTTTTAAAAAGTTATTATTGTCATTTTACTCATTACTTTCGATATCAGTTTAAAGTTTTTTAATATCTGTAATAGTTACGATAAAATACCTGTGCACACTAAACGATTAGACCGTGTAGGTATAGAATTTATGATATCATTACCGCGTTCAAATTTTTGAGATTGTAGGTACCTAGTTGTTTTATAATAATTATTAGACTAGTACAAGGGATAGAAAAGTATCCATAACATTTACTATATCATATATTTTACTCTTTGATTTATATTCAATTCTACTTATCCTTTAGTTAATAAATAGGTAGGTACCGAATTTATAAGTACGTAACGTATTTAATTACATTTATTCATCACTTAGGTAATTCATTCCTCGATTTTTTTTCATTGTTTTTTCTCTTATTTTTATTTTATTAACAACATTAATAATATTGGATTACGACAAATTTCGATAGGTACATTATCGCAACTCCCAAATTACAAGTTTAATAAAAAAAAATATTATCATGTAATTTAAAGAGTTTATTTGGTGATGTTTATAAACCTCGGTGTGACTTTGAATAATGAATGTACTTTGCATTACATTAGTCATAAATACCTAAATACCTATATCCAAAAGGAGCTTAAAGATAAAGAATTGACCAACCACTTCAAAATGTGAGAACTTCCATTTTTAAAGTATGTGTATATTTATTTATCATCATAATTATCATGTATACTAGACGAGGCGTTATAGAAGTGAGGTCGTGTCTTATTTGTTATTAATTACCTACCTACCTTCATCAAAATGCAAAACGTAAAGGCATGATTAATTTCCTTTAGTAGGTAGTTTAACTATTCTATTAACCAATTGAGCCCCGAGCACAATAGATTTTCTATTGTGTCTGTGATTCCGGGGCCTGAGTTAAATGATATTGAGTAAAAAGGTTTTTGTTTTAATTTTTCTGCATCAGCTTTAAAACTTTAAAAGTAAAGAAATACCATTAGTAGTAATTACGAAGCTCATATAGTTTCGGTTTAATAACGATAACGTAACCATCGTGATACCCGCGAACGTTATATATAGGTACATAACGATACCACACTATCTCGACAATATTGACATTGATCATGACAACTGACAACTGACAACGACTGTTTAACTGACGTTGTCGAGTTGTATAGAGTTACTAGAAGCAAAAATTTGACAATGATGTTACCACTTTTTTGCCAGTCGTGCATAAGAATAGGTACCACAATGATGAATACTAAACCTGTGACTAAACCTGACTAAACCCAAAGGTGTAAGACGTCATTAGCAAATATATATTTTTCTTACATTAAATAGGTACATAACACTGTATATTTTTACGAGGAAAACTTTCAAGGGTGAGATTTAGAATTTAATAAGAAATTAGGAAAATTCGATAGTTCTATTGGGCTAATGATCTAAGATTGGGCTAAATGGCAAGGGCTACCTATGTAGGATATATAAATTGATTACCAGGTGGGAAAAGATAGCAAAATAAACGAAGTACTGAATATACAATCGGCTGTAGCCCATTAATAATGGACGACTGTGAATAGCTACCTATATAAATTATAAGCACTTATAAGGTACCTAGGTAAGATCCATCGATAACTTTTAAACTTTTTTATTTATTTACTAACCTTACTGTTCTGTGTTACTAACTTTATAAAAATTAACGAAGAAGAAAAATAAGAAACGTAAGTATTTCTATATAAGTATAACCACTAAGTATAACCAAGAAGTATAACAATAGGCATATAATTATGTAAGTAAGGTTAAAATTTCGCTATCGCGATTATAATAAATGCGTCAACATTACCGTGAGGACTGAGGAACCCGTCGCGACCGTCGCGGAAGAATTCCAACCAATACCCGCGGCCCCATCATTAAAGCGGCTCGACGGAACACAGTGGGGTTTTAGTCGGTAAGAATCCGACATAACCCACGGCTCTTTCCCAGGGGGCGTGGGTATCTTTGGAAGATTTCCCCATTATAAAAAAAAGGTAGTTACCTCTTAGCCCTCTTTCCCTCCAAAACGTCTGGAAAGCGTGTTAACCTTTTAATGATAGCTTTATTCTTTTATATCCTCCCAACAAGTTACACTCCATCTATAGGTACATATAATAAATCTGTAGAAGGGTCAATTCTGTACATTGAAAATATTGAAAAAATAAATACCAGGGGGTGTTACTGGATCGATACCCAACCCAATTATGTGATTAAAAAAATTTTTGTCTGTCTGTCTGTCTGTCTTTCTGTCTGTCTGTCTGTCTGTCTGTATGTGAAGGCATCACGTGAAAACTAACGGTTCGATTTCGATGAAACTTGGTATAATTATACCTTATTATCCTGGGCGTAAAATAGGATACTTTTTATCCTGGAAAAATACGTAGAATAAAATTAATCTTAATTTTTCAGTTTTATCCATAGACGTTGTTCTGTAGAACCGCTATATTTGGGTCCAATAGATATTTATAAGATGTCATTGTCAGAGTTACTCAAAATGGAGAAATAAACCATCCACGCGAAGACCGACATCCGCGCGGACGGAGTCGCGGGCGGAAGCTAGTCTATAATATAAATATGAACCAATCGCAAAAAGTGTTGGTAAGCGCATAACTCGAAAACGACTGAACCGATTTTGTTAATTCTTTTTTTATAATATTCCTTGAAGTACGAGGATGGTTTTTATGAAAAAAAAAAAACGTTAACATGTAGGTAGGTACCACGGGCGAAGCCGGGGCGGACCGTTAGTTATTCGATAAATCCATTTAAAAACTCTTTAATGCGTACTAACATGACAATTATTATTTATTGTCCTAATAAATAATAATCGATGGAATAATGACAAGTTAACGATGATATTGTCCAAATAATGAATTCACTAAAAATAATTTATATTTGTTTAAAAAATGCGCTGCATTAATTAAGTAGGTACCCATTTATGAAGTGATGACATCTAGGTCTTGATAAATCCAGGTACCTAATCTATGTATTTCTTTGAAGCTGGGATATAACACTAATAATTCTTATCGAATCAAAGTACTTAATAAACTCAAGTGTGGCGAAAAATGACGGCAGTAAAGAAAATAAAAACCACTTCTAAAGAAAAAACCAAAAGGAGGAGGATTTCAAAATATCTGTATTGCCTGGATTGTGTTATACCAAACTTACTATCGGCATATAAAATGGATTACAATCCACATATAGAACTCGCTGCACCTACCTTGAAAAATACAATAGAAAATGAATTTACTTCGTTTCTTCTACTAGAAATAATAGACAGGGATGCACTAAGCAATTCTTTTATAGGCTATACATACGAGAAAAGCATGTGTGAACAGCTGAATAACATTAATTATTTGATGTTCGCATACTTTCAAATAATAGCTTCAATATATCTGGACACATTTCCGAAAAGCAGTCTTCAAGACCTAGATGCCATGATGTCACTTTACAACGCTCTTTTGCACAAATCTGAAGATCTAAATATAGAATATACTATTCATATCATTTTAAATTTGTTGGTGGCATACCGAATGTATGCAGATAATATGAATAATACAAGTCGGAACCAAATAAATGTATTGGATCCTGATACTTGGGCATTGATGGTGTCATCTAAATACTCACATTTCCCACACTCATTACTCGTCAATTATTTGAAAGATTTCATCGAATTATATTCTTCTAACTCTACGACACACATTATAATATATTTCAAGTTGTATACAACAGATTGTCTGAATAATTTAGGGACGGAAAAGATATTTTCCTATCAGAATCTGAATTGGACCAAAGAGCATGCAAAGGTTTTGCAAGAATGCAATTTACGAAAATATATAATAAACACTATTTCATTTGAGGAAAATAAAGAGATCATTTCTGATGTCCGGTTTAAAGTACCAGAGTCTGCTTCAATAATAGAACTTTATGAAAAAGAATCAAGTCATGAAAAATGTAATGAAAGAGCAACAAATACTGCTAATGTTGGAGGGAATGCGAAATTTGAAGATGGTAAAAAGTCATGTAGAAGCCCCTTTAACAACAGCCTCTGGATAGCAGGCCTGTGTGGGGACTCCTTAAGAACTAAAGTTGATTTCTCAGCGTACATTTTGAAATGCAGCTGTTTTGATGAAGTTTTGGATCTAGATCCAGCAGTAAAATACCTAAGAAATGTGGTTGAGCCGTTAAAATCGACGATTTTTGTTAAAATCTTCTTAAGAGATTTAACAAAGACCTTTCTTAATACGCTTTTCTATTTTCCTATTTGATGCAATTTATGTGAATCTTACAGTTTGCACAAATTTCATGTTTTGAAAAAAATTTGGCAACTATTTCTATATAATGCTACGAATAAATTACAAAATTAAGAAAAACACATTTATTAAATAGCCATTAAATCTATACAATAATTATGTTAAATAAAAAATTAAACCAAGAAAATTTACTAAGTGTTTTTACTTAAACTATATTATTATGTATTTCAATTATTGAGTACAATTTACGGAGATCAATGCTACAATAATTAATACTCTCTTTCCTTATACAAATGTCATATAAATGTTATGGTCAGAATATTTTATATTTCATTAAAACATTATACAAAACAAATAAATCAAATTAATAATTTTTTTTAATGATTTTTAAATAATGTTCGCATTTCTATTTTGTAGAGGTGATGTTATACATTATTCTATGGAATGTTGAAGGGTTAAATCCAGTTAAATAAAACTTATATTCAATACTAATAATTACTCTAACAGTTTACAGTCCGTAAAATCCTGAAACAAAAAATTTTGAATTAGTAAAACATATAAGTACACAAGAAGTACAATCCCTTCTGCTTTACGTCTGTAGCCAGCACGTCGCGAATTTAACTACGAGCGTAGCGGATCAGTATTAAATCAGTACTATATCAAACTCGCCCAGGCGCTAGGCGCCGTATCAGCGACCAGCGTAGCCGATAACGTTGGGAATATCACATTCGAGTATGTCTGTAACCAGCACGTAGCGAATTTAACTACGAGCGTAGCGGATCAGTATTAAATCAGTACTATATCAAACTCGCCCAGGCGCTAGGCGCCGTATCAGCGACCAGCGTAGCCGATAACGTTGGGAATATCACATTCGAGTATGTCTGTAGCCAGCACGTAGCGAATTTAACTACGAGCGTAGCGGATCAGTATTAAATCAGAGTACTGTATCAAACTCACCCAGGCGCCGTATCAGCGACCAGCGTAGCCGATAACGCTGGGAATATCACGTGCGAGTACGTCTGTAGCCAGTACGTAGTGACCGCTGCTACGAGCGTAGCAAACACGCCGGTGATGGCTGCGAGGCGAGCACCCCCGCCCCCCGCGGTGACGAACACGCGCACCCACATCGTTTGCCACACAGATTCCGTCCATGTGGAGTATTCGCCCGATGAAAAGTCGTAGTCTAAAATGTTTGTGTACTCAAATATAGTCAAAAAAGTGTTAATGCAGTTATGTTAATAAATTCATGGATCTGTTGTTTTAAAACCTAAAATGGAAAACACGACATTCACGACATATAAGTTAAATTGTTTTTTTTTTTTCATTTTTTCATATCAAGAAAAAACAATTAGCAAATACAGATACAATCATTAAATGTTATCTTAAACAACATTCACATGTTGATACAAAAATAAAATTATAATTACTAATTAAAGAACAATGAATTTCCAAAATCAATTATTGTGTAAAAAAATGTTTACATTATAAAAAAAAATTATTATTTTTTTGGAAATAAAAAATTTAAAGTTAAAATGCTATACCAGTTTTAATAAACGCTGGGCTGACAGCTTGGCTGAAGTTCATTGTAGTCTGAATACACACGCCAGAGTGGTTCCATCCTCTCAAAAAGTAATATGAGTATCCCTTGAAAATAAAAATGCATTCGTTAATGGATAACTTATCAGAACTATTAGCATGCACCCGCTCGCCACTTAGTAGCACGAGCACATAACCAGCTTAAACGGCTACTATATAAACTTAATAAAATAAAAACCAGCATCATCCAGCAGCGTAATCCAAACAGCGTATCAAGCGCATCGCACACCGTTCGATTAGTGGGTGAACACTAATCATCTCCCGTCAGCAACGCTAATACATGGCCCGCATACGCAACCGACTATACTATAAACCTACTAAATATAAACACCCCATATCGCCGTATTACTTACAGGCGTATCTAGCGCATCGCACTCCGTCCTGTTACCCTGAACCTGCGAGCAGGACGATCACGTGACCTACGTTCACGGACGGGGCGTATAACCCAACCAAATACAATTTCTACTTATCCCTAAGCACTTACAGGCGTATCGCACACCGTCCGGTTAGTGTTCACCCGCTCTCCCATCAGCAGCGCTAACACATGTCCTGCATACACGTCCAGCGCGTGTAACGCAACCAAATAAAAATGACACTTATACCCAAGCACTTACAGGCGTATCAAGTGCATCGCACGCCGTCCGGTTAGTGTTCACGCGCTCCCCCGTCAGCAGCGCTAACACATGTCCCGCATACACGTCCAGCGCGTATAACCCAACCAAATACAATTTCCACTTATCCCTAAGCACTTACAGGCGTATCAAGTGCATCGCACGCCGTCCGGTTAGTGTTCACCCGCTCTCCCATCAGCAGCGCTAACACATGTCCTGCATACACGTCCAGCGCGTGTAACCCAACCAAATACAATTTACACTTATCCCCAAGCACTTACAGACGTATCAAGTGCATCGCACGCTGTCCGGTTAGTGTTCACCCGCTCCCCCGTGAGCAGCGCTAGCACGTGGCCCGCATATACAGCCGGCGTGTTGGCCCACGCGGCCACGCCCACGTACAGAGACGCCGCTTTCTCTGTGGTCACTTCCTCTGTGTTGCTCGCATAGTCCGCAGCGGAAATCAGCCGACACGCTTGGCTTTGTAACAGGCAGTATAGAATTTCGTCCACCTGGAATTATATTAGAATATTTCAGAACAAATTAGGCATGAAAGCAGTAGTACAGTAGTAGTCAACACCAAATAGTATAATAAGTATATAATATAAAAATCGACTTACCAAATGAGCCGAAGCTTCTACAGAACCGACGTATGGTTTACCAGCCACTTGCTGATACAAAGTTTGTGCCAAAGCAGTTGCAATCCGAGCTATCTTTACTTGTGCTTCATTCTGTGTCATTGTTCCATTTGCTAACAATTCTTCTGTTGGTATAACTAAAAGTAAACAATGTAGTGTTACAAATTGAATAGGCCGTTTCATAAAAATAGGCTATAAAAAGTAAATATTAAAACACCGAAAAATTTAAAACCATACTAACATTTGCCATCAGTACTAATACTTAAATTGTGGTATGAGTAGTCAATCTTATCATACACATCCAACGCAGACTCATAGTACATATTCGTAAAAGTGTCCATATGATCCACCAAAAGAACTTCAGGTAATTTCCCACTAAGTGTTTCGTTCTGAAGTATCTTTCTGAACGAATGCAGGGACGATGGCGGCAAATTCTTGGTGAACGCTGGCTCTATTGTAAAGTTGTGTTTGGTGACAGATTGTGACATTTCAGCTAAGAATTCTGTTATCTGTAAAAATGGTTATAATATTATATAAATAAATAAGAAGGTATTTTAAAATTTCTCAACGACAAAATATACTTATAACATATGGTTTATAATCGAAATTTCATAAAACCACTATATTTGGCGAAATTATTTTATTTATTAATAGTTTACTTAATTAACTGAAATAGCATAAGGCAATATAGGCATTTTTAGTTAATTCTGTACACTTCAACAAAAAAACATTCTTAATAATTTAGACATGTTTCTTATTTTTGTAATTAGTTAGTACAAACCTCAGGCGGAATAGAATCTCCATCAGCATACGGCGCGAACGCATACATAGGCCACGACGCGTTATCTTTGTACGCATCCAAAGCCCCGCCCAACTGACCGATCTCTATGTGCAGTTTGATATCACTGGGAGAGAGCGGGCTCACTGGGGGCCACATCTCTCTACTGAGGTCGAAGGCCACGCGCTGGGAACCGATGTAGTCAAACGATTCGCCGTTGAATAGCGTCCATAGGACGTTGCGAGCTGAATGTGGAAAGTAAAGGTATATCATAAACATGGACACAGAAAATTTTTACAAAACATAATACTTAAAATATATATAGGTATAATACTTTTTTTAGACATACTAAAGTTATTCACTTCCAATTATGTAACAAAGAAGGATTAAGGACTGCCAAAAATTAGTAAAGTTAGAAGAATAGATTTCAAATTTTTTTTTTACAAGTAATTCTTGATAAATTTCAAAGTAAACTACTACTCGTTTACTATTCGTTTTATAAAGGTAGTATATATTGAAATTATTTTTAACTTACCGTACAATTTAGAATCATTAACGGGTATCATTTGCGATAGAGTAGCCGCTGCTACAATGAGCGTTGTCATACCGACCGCTGAACTGGCCGCTCCTGGCGCAATACCTAAAATAATAATAATTATATTATTTTGCTCTCATTGCATAAAAAATACTCTACCGCGTCAATTTTGTTTTTCATAATCTAATATATTTTTTGGAAGTGGCATAATATATATACATAAAGTAATTATTATAAACAAACCATCAAACATTGAAGCCGAGTCAATTCTTGCTGTTACTAAAGTCACTGGTTTGCTTTCCACTCCTGTTTCCTAAAATGAAACAATTAATAAGTTCATAGAACGACAACGAATTTATGAAATAATGAATAACTCTGAAATATTTATTTATTACTGGGAAATTTTTAGCTGTAAAAAGATACATACTTGTACTCGAGGAAACAGTGAGTAGTAAACATTATAGTCGCCGAGTGGGTCGCAAACTTTGGTTGGAGTCAGAAAAGCTGATGATGCAGATCTAATAAATAAATAAAGTAAAAGTTAAAACTATATTAAAGTAAAAAAAACTGGCTTATAAAATATACTTCCTCTCATATATCTATACATTCAGAAGACAAACTTTGAATACGGAAAGAGTATTTTAAAATCATAAATTGTTTATATTAAATGACATACCTTCGTAAACATACTGCACTGTTCACTGCAGCATACATGAATGAACTGAGTTGAAGTGAGCAGAGAGGTTGTCCTTTTTGTTCAGTTTTATCAATATTGTATCTGTGAAATGAGAAATACAACACAATTTTTATATTAACAAGCTATTGTTTGTGCATACAAAATATAAACTAGTAAAATAACTAATTACTTGTTGTAACATTTGACAATCTTGACCATTTCATCGGCTTTCGATTCTGGCAGGAAGAATATAGGGAATGGTACATCCCTTCGGAGCAGTCCTGTGCCATGATCATTCCACACAATGCCACCTGCTTGTGAGGATGAGCAGGTACTACCAGGGCCTGCGGAGTATTCATTTGGACATCTCGACTCTTGACTGAATGAACTAGGTCTGAAATTCATATCATGTTAATGATATCCATATATTTTATAACAATAACATTAGTGCTTATAGGTATAATTATGATAAATGGATAATTAATTTATGTATACAGTAAAAAAGAAGAAATAGTGTTATGTGTATAAATGTGATTTTATAGTCACACGAAAGGACATGACAGGAATTCATTTTTATAGAATCTCAAGAAGTATTTCATAACAGTAAAGTACCACTCTCTAATCTATGACTATAATTAAAGCCTGATAAACAAAATTACCTCATAGTTGCATTATCGTAAAGCAGAATTCCAGCTACATTACTGGGCTCACTAATCAAAAGATCTATTACACTGTGAAACAGTGATGTACTGACAACTCCAACATATGGTCCCGCAGTTGAATTATGAACTATCCACTCTGCATCACCTACATCAAATATCATGTGTACTACACCAACCGCACCATTATCCGTTGCTGTAATAAAAGGAATTTCTATAAGAATAAACATATTTGCAATAAATATGCATTTAAAAACAAAATGCAGTAACTTTAAAATAACTCAAAAACTAAAAGTTACTGTCAACTGAAATTTTAGATTTTAGTTCCACAGAACAATAGCTAACCATAACAAAATCGACAACTCGACGTCGTAAGAGAAAGAGTAAACTGGAATAGATATAATCAATTATCAATGTATTATTATCTACTGAGAAATTTACTTACATGAACATCCCATTTGATGTGTGCCATTGAGTCTTCTGAAACAAGCTGCACTTCCTTCAATCGACGAATAAATTTGACCATGCAGTCGTTCACCATTTATATCTATATCAAATCAAATGTAAGTACAGTTAAAATTATTATGCATTGCATATCAAAATAATGAGAACTAATGAAATGTGATCGCAAAACAGCATGGAAAACTTTAAAATCTATGTTATGATATTTTGGCATTACATTAGAATATAGAAAGTAATAAAATAAAGAAATACCTGTGACGAGCACGACGACACACAGAATAATTATGTTTAAAATCATTGTCTTGAATTATAATCTATTGAATTATATCTGTTAATTGTTCTTTATTTGGAGCTTTTTTAATAGGATCTTATATAATTAAATTCATTATTATAAGGAATTACGCTAAAATTAAAAATATAAATAAACACTAGCCGTATTTTATGTCGATCGCAATTCGCAGATGCAAATCTCAGTTATACATCCTTCCTCTATGGATGCAAATGTCTCATGTCAATTGTCAAATGTCATTACCTACTCACCTTGAAGTTTTCACCAAGAAGCTTATATCTACACTGGAGATTTCGGTATGAACATTGACGTGTAACAAGAAAATATTGCCCAGTTCATGTTTTTTATCACTTTCACACCTAACTTGGTATTGCCACTGTTAATACGAAGTTTTCCCAAGGCTACTATGTATGCTGTAATATTCTGTGCAAAAGGTTAGTTTTTGTACATGAGTTTGTTGATAAATTGCCAAAAACGTCATTCAGAAGCATTGTTGGATGAGACAATTATTATTTATGCTAAATAAAATAAGTATCTGAACCAATTATTAAAAAGCGATACTCCCTGCTTATGGGTAGTCACCATAATAAAATTGTAGCAACTCTCACTTTGTCAATATGGCATGTGTGTCAAAAAAATTGCGTCGATTCGAATATTTAAGTTAATATTGTTGCTTATTTAATGAATATTTTCCGAATATAAAGAATGCATTGTATTGTGCAAAATTGCAGAAGTGTTTGGACACCAAATTCTGGCATTGAATTTCACAGGCAAGTGTATATTTACGTTATTTACAATATTCCTCAATACTCCAGCATTGACCTGTTTAGAATCATTTCAATGGCAAAAATTGTCTAAATAAGCATCATTTTAGTAAGCAGTCATGTTAAATTTGTTATTTCCCCAATACTTTATCATTTTTCAACAAGTTTTCAATAAACAAATTTAACAAGTAAGGTAACCATGATGACGAGTTTTTATGGATAGCGAGGAGAATATATTGTAATAACAATATTATGATGAAAATTTAGAACACCATTTTAAAGATTGTTACTAGTAATGAAACAACACACGACATCGGTATTGCACTCACATGTAGTTATAAGATTGTTCGTTTTTACATTGAAATTTATACTTTTTTAACTTACCTTATATTTTTTGTTTTACGTATTTCAGCTTTCCAAAAAGTAAAATAAAAAGAAATATATGTGCCCATCAAGATTACTGAGGATTACGACCCAGAAAAAAATACCTTTTGAAAAATAAACTTTGTAAAGTTAGCTGAAATTTGTGCAAGGCCGCTATAAACAGTTTTTCTTTGATGATTTTGGCTTGAAATTGACCCGTCGAAGCAACGCGTTTAAAAAGAAGATCTGAGTAGCTTACAATTTGGTAAACAGCATCTGATGCAAAACACAACTTTCCTCTATTTACAAAGGATGTTAATGCTATATATCGGTTCATATCCAAGCTTTGTAGCCAAAAGTTATTTAAAACTATCATTCTATACCAATTAAAATTGTATGTACCTATAAAGTATGACCATAATATTATAATATAAATACTGTTAAAAATATACCTATGTCGTTATTATTTATAGACCATGATTTTTAGTTTTTTCTATTTTGAAAAATCCTGAATTTACAAACCAACGTGGTCACTCAACAGAAAGAGACAAAAAACATGACTGACGTCATTCTAGGTCATATTTTCTTGTTACAAGTTAATGGTCATAGTGCAATCTCCAGTGTATTAGATATAAGCTTCTTGGTTTTCACCAAGAAGCTTATATCTAATACACTGGAGATTTCGGTATGAACATTGACGTGTAACAAGAAAATATTGCCCAGTTCATGTTTTTTATCACTTTCACACCTAACTTGGTATTGCCACTGTTAATACGAAGTTTTCCCAAGGCTACTATGTATACTGTAATATTCTGTGCAAAAGGTTAGTTTTTGTACATGAGTTTGTTGATAAATTGCCAACAACGTCATTCAGAAGCATTGTTGGATGAGACAATTATTATTTATGCTAAATAAACTAAGTATCTGAACCACAGATCTGAACCAATTATTAACCCCTTACCGCATACAAAGCCATATATGGACGACGAAGTTTATGAATTTTTTATAGGCTAACTATAAACATTATCTAAAAAAACTACCTTACATCTTAAACAGCATTTCATCGAGAATTGGAATGTAATTAATTTATACAATGTAAATATTATCCATCAGATATATTATAGATTTAGTCTAGCGCGTGCGACGGTTTGAGTGCGCGGAAAAAACCGTGATTTTCAAATTAAGATTTCAATATCAAAAAGGTGAGTAAAGCCATGAAAAAAAATATTACTTCATTCTTTAGTCTTTCTAAAATAAGATAAAACATTTGGTTAGGTTGTTTTTTTTGTTTTAATCATGTTTTTTGTACTTTTCCAAATCTGTCATATTTGGCTTCGTATGCATTCCGTCCAAAATATATTATGTCATATGTGGCTTGGTATGCATTCAAGGATACTTTCACAGATTGTTCCAGTATCGATCCTGCACACTTTTATCTCACTGCTAAGCATGTAAATATCATATCATCATCAATAAATACAGACTCATGCTATATGCCACTGTATGATTTTTGATTAGCCGTTTCAGAGCTATGCGAAAGTCTGGGAAAGCTCTTATTACCAAAAGACGTGGTCGTCTCTCAAAAACTTAGAAACATCAGCATCTCTGATGTCTCCTGCGTGTTCCTAACTCGCCAATTGCTGCAAAAAAGCTACGAAAAACTCCTGCAAGACATCTAGATTTTCATTTTGATTCTGTACAATCTGATGGGATTAGTCATTACCGAATTTGGAAGAAGAACGCCCGTCAGCTATGCCTATATTGTTCCAATTTCGTTCCTTCACGTTATGTGAAAAATATAACGTGTTTTGATGTTATAATGACAAACGTACATGATTATTGTTTTTAGCAATTTCACGAAGTATAAGTTGGCTGTGATTCTGAGTGTTATTTAAGCATCCAAATAAAGTACTAACATTTCGCCCGCGTTTTGAAAGAAAACCCCGCATAGTTCCCGTTCCCGTGGGATTTCCGGGATAAAACCTATCCTATGTGTTGGTCCAAGTTACCCTCTACATTATGTGTGCTAAATTTCATAGAAGTCGGTTCAGTAGTATTTGCGTGAAAGAGTAACAAACAAACAAATACACATACATCCACCCTCACAAACTTTCGCATTTATAATATTAGTAGGATAGGATTTATGTAAAGTATATGTAGTATTTCAGTTGACTTAGCATTCAGGATACAAGCCTAAGTTAAGTTTGGGGCTTAGCAACCGTGTGTGTGAAATTAATCCGGAATATGTTTTTATTTTATTAATTAGTTACTTTTTTCTAATTGCATACGAAGCCATATATGACAGAAAAAATACAACAAACACTGCATACGAGTCCAAATATGGCGCCGTTTCATATTTTCTATAATATAAGTAAATAATTTTTTTTCTCAATTTGATCTCATAATGTAAGGTCTAATAAACACTTTTTTGCAAAAAAATAATTTTTATTTCATCTCCTTCATAATTCATGCAATAAGGGGTTAAAAAGCGATACTCCCTGATTATGGGTAGTCACCATAATAAAATTGTAGCAACTCTCACTTTGTCAATATGGCATGTGTGTCAAAAAAATTGCATCGCTTCGAATATTTAAGTTAATATTGTTGCTTATTTAATGAATATTTTCCGAATATAAAGAATGCATTGTATTGTGCAAAATTGCAGAAGTGTTTGGACACCAAATTCTGGCATAGAATTTCACAGGCAAGTGTATATTTACGTTATTTACAATATTCCTCAATATTCCTCAACTCCTGCATTTACCTGTTTAGAATCATTTCAATGGCAAAAATTGTCTAATTTAGCATCATTTTAGTAAGCAGTCATGTTAAATTTGTTATTTCCCTAATACTTTATCATTTTTCAACAAGTTTTCAATAAACAGATTTAACAAGTAAGGTAACCATGATGACGAGTTTTTATGGATAGCGAAGACAATATATTGTAATAACAATATTATGATGAAAATTTAGAACACCATTTTAAAGATTGTTACTAGTAATGAAACAACACATGACATCGGTATTGCACTCACATGTAGTTATAAGATTGTTCGTTTTTACATTGAAATTTATACTTTTTTAACTTACCTCATATTTTTTTGTTTTACGTATTTCAGCTTTCCAAAAAGTAAAATAAAAAGAAATATATGTGCCCATCAAGGTTACTGAGGATTACGACCCAGAAAAAAATACCTTTTGAAAAATAAACTTTGTAAAGTTAGCTGAAATTTGTGCAAGGCTGCTATAAACAGTTTTTCTTTGATGATTCTGGCTTGAAATTGACCCGTCGAAGCAACGCGTTTAAAAAGAAGATCTGAGTAGCTAACAATTTGGTAAACAGCATCTGATGCAAAACACAACTTTCCTCTATTTACAAAGGATGTTAATGCTATATATCGGTTCATATCCAAGCTTTGTAGCCAAAAGTTATTTATAACTATCATTCTATAGGTACCAATTAAAATTGTATGTACCTACCTATAGAGTATGACCATAATATTATAATATAAATACTGTTAAAAAATATATGTCGTTATTATTTATAGACCATGATTTTTAGTTTTTCTATTTTGAAAAATCCTGAATTTACAAACCAGCGTGGTCACTCGACAGAAAGAGACAAATAACATGACTGACGTCATTGAATGTCATAGTTTCTTGTTTCAAGTTAATGGTCATAGTGCAATCTCCAGTGTATTAGAGGATATAAGCTTCTTGGTTTTCACTTATCAGTATGCGTCACAGAATATAAAGTACGTTATGAGTCATTATAGCCTGTGGTCATCAATAAAAAAAGTGATGCCGTTAAATTCCTACATATAAATTCCTGAAATATTTATATTTTTATTTCTATAGTATTGCGGGAAGCTCCATGGGCGTATCAAATCTAAAAATGTTCTTATAAAAAAATAACGTAATATATATTAATTTTATAAATAATGCTGTGAATGATTGAATGATTTTTCCAAACCTATTCTGCTATCAATTCCAAATGAAATCATAATATTATTTACATAATCTTAAAAATATATTCTTGAAAATTAAAAGGAAGGGTTCTCGTTTATAAATTTTCTTAAAAACCGATAAAAGAGGTAGATCAAAATTTCAACAGACTAAAGAGCATCTCTAGTGAATTTGTCGGCCATTTGCAAAAAGCTACAGCTGTGTTTCAGACTTCACTTTATTTTATCAGTTTCGTATTGTCTTTGCATCTGTTAACTTTATTGTTACCTACTATTTTATTTAATTCGGGCTTATCTTTTCTTTAATTTTCATCATGGCTGAAAAAGTAGAAGTAAAGGCAAGTATTCCTACCATACAGTATTTTATTTTACGTTTTGAATAAAATGTTCCATTGTTTCAACCTTGTCCGTTGGTCGATATTTTTATACGTATTTATCATTAACGTGTCCTTTTTTAATTTCTTACTATTTTTTATAATATCCTCGTCTGTTATACTTTTATTAAAGCAATTATTAATGTACATGTGTGCTTGTATATGTGTTATTTGTTTTTTACGTAGGTATGTACTTCATCATCGAGAAATGCAATAAATACCACGCTTTACACTTTGTGCATTATGTGCATATGGTAAAAAGTCATCATTGTTAATTAAAAACTATAATCGCATAAAAATCATTTTTGTAGGGTAGAAGATTTTTGAATAAATTATTTAAATTGTTATGGTAGTCACATTCGCCTGTAAATAAAACAATATTTTATCTTATCACTTTATTTCAACACTATAATATTAACGAGATATAGAAATAAAGAAAACTACAACTTGATAATCTCTATTTTTCATTTTGAATTAGGTAGTAGTTTGGTAAAAAATGTTGGTTCAGTAATTTTACTGTGCCCTTGATCAAAATGTCTTTGTTAATAGATACAAAAAAAAAACATATCTTAGAAAAACTCTTGGACGAAAGTTCAAACTTAATTTTAACATAGTCTGTTCATTTTAGGTATTTATAACCCATTGAGGCCCGATTGGTCCACGACACAATAGATTTTCTATTGTGTCTGTGATTCCGGGGGCCGAGTTATTAAAGGAATTGTTAACAGTTACTATATCTTGATATTCAAGTATTAAAACCTATTCAATAAACTCCATTGACCCACCCAGTTCCAATTAAAGTAGTTATAGTAATTCACATGATAAACTGTGACATTTAACTTACGCTTTTCTTTATTTTAGGCTGAAACACTGTTAGACCTTGATGACCTATTACAATGCCCTGTATGTTATGAAATTCCGACGGGTCAGATATTTCAATGCAACGAGGGACACCATGTCTGTGGCCGCTGCAAGATGCGCCTAGACGTGTGCCCTGTTTGCCGAGCATTTTTCTTTGGTACAAGAAACTATGCTATGGAGGAACTGATATCTAATTTCAGGAAACTACGCTCAATTGTAAGTTATTTGTATATGAAATTTTGAAATTCTAAACTACATAATACCTATAATCTATTAGGTAATTTCTTTAAACTATGTTTATTCAAATTGTTTGTTTGTAGAAATCCAGCACCAAAGGTTCTGGCTCATCAGATAGTAGCAGCCAAGCCAAAGAAGCCATTACTGCCGAACTTGATGATGAGGTTGGCGAAGATGAGGATAGTCAATCAAACGCTTCAAGTGTAAGTATAGAGATACTATAGTTGTTGAGTTCAGTATACACAGCAGAAAATTTCCCTTTTACTATTTTATATTACTACTAGCTTTCCACCCGCGGCATCGCCCGCGCAGTCCAAGAAAACCCCGCATGGTTCCCGTTCCCGTGGGATTTCTGGGATAAAACCCATCCTATGTCCTTTCTCGGGTATCAAAATATCTCTATACCAAATTTCATGCAAATTGGTTCAGTTGTTAAGGCGTGATTGAGTAACAGACAGAGTTACTTTCGCATTTATAATACTAGTATGGATTATCTCAATAATCAACCTTTTAAAAATTATATTTCTACTATATTTGCACTTTTTTTCAATTTAAATTGAAAAATATTGAAAAATTGAAGAATGTGAGAATATAACAGATAATGGTGCCCTCATTTCAGTACATATTTACATAGATAATTTTCTTTACAGCAATCTAGACCAGCTCCGCCACAAGCCTGTAAAGGTTTGTTTCGTTGTCTTTGCTGTAAAAATGGTAATGCAGAACGTTTACCTGCTGCCAGACTCCTAAATCATCTTCGCTATTTTCATCGTCCTGATCTCCTTGAGGTAAATATAATAAGACTACAAATATTAAAGTCCACAATTTATACCAAAGTATTATCGAGTGTACCAATAATTTTAGAAAATACTTATCTAGGAAAGATTTGTATGTATCTATTTTTATTAACTTCTATAAATTATTAGATAGCAAAGATGCATTAACCCTTCAGCCCCCGGAATCACAGACACAATAGAAAATCTATGGCCCTGGCCTGGCCCGATCAGGCCGCAGTGTAATTAAAAACTTATGAATGTAAAATTTCCTTATTTTTCTGGCAAGAAAAGCAAGTATGTTTTACTTACGTACATTTAGTTTTTTAATCTTGATTTCAGGCTTTAGACATTATTAACTTTAAGAGTATTTTATGGATATATATAAAAATGATTATATATTTTAGGGTCAATCAGAAAATGGGGAATATTTACAAGCTTGGCAATTCCCTACAGTTCCTGGTAGACTAGTAACGGCAGTTCGTGTTGCTGATATGGGTGTATTTTTCTTAATTATTGAAATTGATGGTAAGTAAACTATTATAAAATATATTTCAAAATGTTATTTACTGATAAACAGTATACCATTTTTAATACTTAGTTTGATAACTAGTAGATCTGACTAGTTTCAGCCTAAAATTAAAATAAAAATCAAACTTTTTATTCACATAATCACAAAAGCAATTTTATTTAAGCAGATGACTCGTTGTACGCTTGGTTGACAATGGCTGCCTCTCCATGGGTAGCACATGCTTTTAACTACACTGTTACCATATCTGGTAATGACCGTGAAGCAATATTTTCTGACTGTGTAAGTATTACTCTTTTATTAAAGTTATTTTATGGGAATGGGTAAAATAAATTAAAATTTATGTTGATGATTGTCTCTATTACAGGTATGGTCCGTGAGATCATGTGAGGGCTCGTTGAAAAAACGAGGGCATTGTTTAGCCGTAAAGGGTTTGGACGCAGAGGCTTTACTGGCACCTGAGACTATAAGTGGTAAACTGTCGGTGCGCAGACTACCGGTCGACCAATTGACGAACCAGACCCAGCCACGCGCCGTGCTTAGAGTCGCCAACCGCGGCAACACACAGAACGCGACTCGCTTTGCCGTGGCGCGCAACATGGAGCCTTTCCTGCAAGACTTCCAAAACGACGTCGAGCGGCTGTCTCGCGTGTTCGCCGCGATGGGTCGAGAGGCCAACACGATCGCGCGCACCGAAGCCGAAATCCGTTCTATGCTCGACACTCAGTCGAATAACGACAGGACGGCCGCGTCGTCGGAAAACGAGTCGCAGCCGGTCGTAGAGAACAATACGGCCAACGGAGCGCAACCTCTGTCGCGCAACGCTCGCAAGCGCATGCGGCAACGGTTGCGCGCGGCTCTGAACGCACCGCAGACCCCCGGCGAGTCGCCCGCCCCCGCGCCGCGCGGGTCGAACCCGCCGCAGAGACAGAACGGTCTAGTGCATAATAACCCCATACAAGTGATGACCGGCTTAGCGATAGTTCAAGAGCCACCCGTGCCTCCCCCCAACTTCTCCCAGGCGTCCTCGTCCAGCGGCCCGTCCAGCGGACAGGCGCAACCCGCGGCCAACGGGAGACCCAACAGAAAGGGACGCCGCCACCGTAGATAAATTTACAATTTTCAATACTTATTTTGATTAAGTACTTGAATAGTTACGATTATGTTACTCTAATTTTGAGTCTCAGACGTGTTCTCTGGGGGTTTTTACTGTTAAATGACCTTTTTATATTAATGTAAATAACTCCGTCTTTTGACACTGCAATATTGCAATAAGTGCTGTGATAAAAATGTGCGTGTGGGAATCATGCAAATTAAATACTACTTAAGACTAATGACAGGTTTCTGATCATCCCCAGAGTAAGAAATTTGTGGTAATACAGATAGATGCATAATATTTAAATTGAATGTTATGAAACTAATTACTTTAGTTAGGATGAAATTCATGAATGTATGAAAATTTAATTGGTTTATGTACTTTTTATTATGTTATATGACATTGACGTTATAATATGAATAAGTATAGAATTAAATTAGGAATAAATTGATGTTGCTTGTTTTTTTATTAATATCATAATCGTGAATTCTGATGTAGAATATTATTGTTTAATAATAATCACTGACAAATGCTAGTTATAAATACATAACTATAAGTAAATTTAGTTTGTTTTATTGTTTTTTAATGAACGCGGACGATCCCGGGGCGGGTATAACAAATTTTTTTAGACAGAAAATAAAAAATTAGGAAACGACTGTTTTAAAATAATTGACAAATATTATCCCAAGTGACGGAAACGTTTACTTTTTATTGGTCCGAGAGATTGTGACTGTGAGATTATCTGATAAATTTTACCTGATCGATTTTCACGCAATTTGTCCCATATTTTCTTGGGCCATAGTCACATCATTAGAAAGAGACAATTCACATTCAAACCAGTTTTTGCGCCATAGTGCACAGTCTATGTATCTTTGGATTACGATCGATTGTATTCTTCATTTCATATTATATACAATAGCTGCAACAAGTGATAACTGCGTTAAAAACAACCGAATTCAAACTTGCACTTACAAAATTTACAAATACCTTACAGACAAAAATGCTCATAAAATAAAAACTACTGCCTATCCGAATACAATTTTTATGGGACCAATTCGACACCATCCCGCACCGAACAAAAAAAGAATCACGTAAATCGGTTCAGAAACCTCAGAGTAATCGGTGTACATACATAAAAAATTGATAAATTCGGCCGGTATGTTTTTTTTCATGGTTGGAAACTAAAAATACAGACAATGAAACAGAAAATTTCAGCAACGATAATGAAGAAGCCACCATTAACCAGCCCGGGCCATCAAAGAGAATTAAAAAATGATAGCTGTACAATTTTTAAACAAAATTAAAATTATATGATTTCTGTAAATATTATTATTTCCGTCGCTTGTAACTTTTTACCTTTAAGACTTACAGAATAATCATGTATGCAAAAAATGTAGGTAATTTTGTCTTCTTTGAACCCCTCATAGACACTCTTGTAATTTAGTAAACAATTGAGAAGTTATTTATAATATACCTAATTTTAGCACCTTTAATACAAGATGGCGGCTAGCGCCTGGGTCCGTCAAGGTCGAAAACTTGGATTTTTATTAACCTTTCATATCTAAACAATATTGTTTCAAAACATTTTCTACGCCACCTTTTGTAGAGCAGAGGCTTTTACATTTCCCCACAGACTGGACTATATAGACTATCTGAATTGCTAGTCTTGCCCCACTAAACGGGGTAAGACTAACACTGTTTTTATTCTTTGATTTATAACATACTTTCTTAACTTCTGTCAAAAAACCGTTACATTACAGTTGTCACTTAGATTTGGAACTTTATGTGTTACAGAATAACGTTTAGTTTTGCACTTATTCAGTTTTTTCTTTATTTGGGGGAAGACTAACATATGACAAAAATTAGGGGTGTAGAACCTTTTTTTCTTTATTTGGAGGAAGACTAACATATGACTAAATTCAGTGTAGAACCCGGGAAATCCTGTAATAAAATTATTAAAAAAAGTCAGAATTTTTAAATATCAGACAGAACATAAGTTGACCTCATTAAAAGATTAGATAAAAAGAAATAAAATCAACGTTTTATTACGTCTTTGGATATATTTTTCAAAAAAAATCAATTAAGTACTTAAACTTACACAAAGAAATTAAGGAATAATTACGTAAATAATTTTTAAAAACATTCATTAAAAACTTAGAAGTTATTTGCTTCCAATGTAATAAATATTTATGAGGATATTTTTTTAAATTAATTGTATATATGCAGAGAGAGCAATATTAGCAACCATCCAAACGTCAAACCAATTTGTTAAAATAAGTCATCATCATCATCAGCCTGTATCAGTCCACTGCTGGACATAGGCCTAAATAAGTACCTGTACCTACCATAGATAAAAATGTTTACAACATCTGACTTGGGGCAAGACTGCCATATGTTAGGGTGTATTCAGAAAGAAAGCTTGAAACTTATAAGCGCTTATCGGTGCTTGTCAATGCTGGTTTTGACAAGCTTGTCAATGCTGGTTTTGACAAGCTGGTTTGAGCATTGACAAGCGCCGATAAGCGCTTATAAGTTTCAAGCTTTCTTTCTGAATACGCCCTTAGTCTAGCCCCAGGTCGAATGATAGTCTTGCCCCACCTCGCGATTTAGAGGTTATGTATTTGTTTTGATCAATTTCTTTTTAAATAAATTGGTTTTACGTGGGACCAATATCATTACTTAAAAGCTAGTGTTATTCCAAATTCACCTCTTTTTCCCTCGAAAATTTTATTCTAATCACTACACACTGACCTCGTGTTTTGCTTCCTCAAATGTCAACTTAGAAATGTCTCATGTTCACATTTTTTACGTTAAGTAGCGACATCTGTGTTTTGAGCCGAGAACTTCCTGAGTATTTCCTACTTTATCAGCGTATCAAACTAGAGAAAGAAGCTGTGCTTATCGAGTTAATACACTATGATAGTCTTCCCCCACCTTACCTTACATCCATATTTTCACATGGCATAATGATAATACCTAGTATATTATTATTAGTCTGTGTTGATACATACAAATGTGATACAAATATAGGTATGTTTAAATACTGATTATGCTTTACCTATATAAAAGTAATATGTATATTATACGTCATGTAAGTGTAAGTCAAAGAAAAACCCGCATAGTTCCCGTTCCCGTAGGATTTCCGGGGATGCGTCATTTTCCCGGGATAAAAAGTAGCCTATGTCCTTTCTCGGGTATCAAATTATCTTCATACCAAATTTCATGAAAATTGGTTCAGTAGTTTAGGCGTGATTGAGTAAAAGGACAAAATAAAAAATAAGCAGTATCTTTCAGTCCATTTTTCCGAGGGTTGCACACTCAAAATTTTAATTTCCCTAATTTCCATCAGATTCTGGTTTATCTATACCGCAGAGCACGATACGTGATGATACGACGTACGAAACTCAATTGAAATTTGCACCTTCATTGATCATTCGTTGCACACCGCGGCCGCACGCACTCTGTTGTAGAAAATTTTACTTGATAGTAAGGCTACAGATACAGCATACATACAGCAGAGACTAAGCAAAAGGTTCGCAATTCAGCATTATTACAGCAACTTTGTGAGTAATTCAGAATTATAACAAGCTTCCCGAACAAAATTTGTATTCATTCAAAACCACAGAGTTCAAAACAAATACATTGTATTGACCACAGGTATTAGCATAAGCAAACAAATATTATTTATTTTCTAATAGAGCAATAATTGCGACGACATGTGTCTTGCTGCTATTGGTTCGTTTAAAAGTAAAGTTTATACGTATAGATACTTATATAATATAACTAATAAATTATTATATAATATAACAGTTATATGAATTTCATGTAGATGGCAGTGTTCTCAAACTGTAAACTATTTTACTCCCTACTCACTACTAGATGGCGTAAATATTAATTTAAAGCTAGTGAATTTATAAAAAAATAAAACCTTAAGTTACTATTAAAGTGCTCCTACATTATTATGCATAGCGCATAGATCTGGAAAAGGTGTACGCGGAAGGGCCGATCAATCGTGAAATAAAAAGTCATTGACCCTTGTCGGATCTGTGTAAGCTTGAATTATTATGAATCGTAATGGGTCTACGTAAACATTTTTTTACTTTTCCATGCCTTTGCCTAATAAATATGAAAAATCGGCTAAAAATGGCTGATATATTAACGATCATATCAAAATAATCATCTGAAGCATATCAAAATAACGAGTCGAAGTTTTAAAAAAGCGGGTGGGCGCACACTACCCTTTGCAATGCTGTCACGACTATTCAATCGACAGTCGTGATGAATAGACTCGTTCGCACGCCGTTGCCTAGTAAACATCAAAATCATAAAGTTGCTTGAGGTAAAATAATACCTTACTGCCTCCTGCCTCTGTGCTTCATTCTTAAAGTTATGTGATTGACCCAAATACGTCATTCTACTAATTAGAATGTCTATCACGCAAAAACCGATCCGAACGCTCTCAGCGTTCCCGTCCCCAACTTGTCTTACAATTTTTTATTTATTTTGAACAGGGAAGCGTTTGGCTCAGAAGCGTAGCGTGCCTTGGCGGGGCCCCGTATAAAAATTTGTTTGGGCCCTTAGGAAGGGTAAAGATTTCTCACAAAAGCGCACGTTGGGGGCCCCCTTGGCGCGGGGGCCCCGTATAATTGATACGGCAGATACGGCGGTAGCTACGCCCCTGGTTTGGCTACAATCTTGCCTGATGTTAAGCTGAGATGTGGTCACTCTACTGGGTTCACTCTACGCTTGAAAACCCCCATATTGTTCTCGTCGGGTAACAGAGACTCAGGAAGCATGTTCCCGTCCCTCGTGGTTCGGATAAAGAATGTAGAATCGAACCGCTTAGTCCGGGTACATGGAACGTCCGCCATATGGTGATGCCTAGTATCTGTGTGCCTCGATGATCGATGGAAGAATGGTGATGCCGGAAGAAGATCAGTTACGCAGCGCACTCTGATAAGCCGGTAATCTGGCCACTCTGCGGCGGTGATAACGGACGAACGGGATCATCGTCGTTAATGGCACGCCTCTCTATCGCCTCAAGCGCCTTCAACTGGTACTTGACGGAACCGTCCCAGAGGTGAGAGCAGTATTCCATGCTCGATTGGACTTGTTGATAAAGATTGAGCAACTGTCCCGGGCTGAAATACTATCTCACCTTCGCCAGAATTCCAAGCTTTTTTGAGGCTTCTTGGGCTACTTGTTAATCAAAAGCTTTTGATTCTATGAAGGAACTAAAGTTCAGAGTAGGCGTTAAGGTGATACCGAGAAGCTCGAGGTGGTTAGTTATCGAATTAGATAATAGACACTCCTGGGTCTGTCGCTTCGAGTTTGACCAGATTGGTATCGCCCCAATCGTCTCGCCTGTAAGGACATGTTCATGCGATCGACCATCGCTTCCCGTAGAGACTGAATTTGTTCCGTACTGGCTTGCGCGCTGGATATATATCTCTACAACAGTGCTATCGTCTGCGTACCCATAGATAACATATTTCAGCAGATCGAGATCGTGCGAAAGAGGCGTGTCAAAACAGGAGCAAGTTCAGGCGCAGGTTTTAAGAACTATGGAATTCCAAAAGGGCACGGACAAAACTGACATTGAATTCTTTGAAAATCTATACCTCGAAATAACTTCGTGTAAACAGAGCTTCTACTAAGCCTGCATACAATTAAAAAAAATGAAATTTAATAAAAATTACAATACTTTCGCCTCTATCGACAATATCGAAAATTTCAAAAAGGGATAATTTGCGCCTGTAATCACTATATATATTAGCAACATAATACATTATCTAGTGTATCTATTTTTTATACGAATTTATTTAGCTCAGTCGGCCGCGAAAATTACAATATTTTAAATATTTTTTTTAAAAATCGTGTTTTTTAAATAGAACTCTGGGTGTTCTACTCGTACATTTAAAAAGAGAAACTCCTTAGATATTTCCAATAAAACAAGAATGTCACTTTTTCGGGCCTAAAAACATATAGTGCGGCGGTGTGAGCCCGCGTCTCGTCAGGTTTCAGCAGTGGAGGAAGTGGTAAGTATTTCGTTTCAACCTCAATACGACTAACGTGGTCGAATTGAGCTTGCCGTATAGCCTTCTTGTAGGACTTGGCGGCCCGGTTAAAGGCTTTCTTCTTTTCTGATACGTCCTTTGCTGAGCCAGATATGCCTCATGCTTTAGTGCGTCTGCAATCAGCTCTGAACCAGGGCTGAGCTTTGCCGGACATGGCAACGTCCGAGAATGGAATAATGTACTCCATTCCCTGTCGCAACACATCAGTCACAACATCCGCGCAGTCAACAATCAACATCAACTCTGGCATTTATAACCAATTCATCAGAAAACAGCTGTTGACTCTCACTGATCCTTCCCTGAGGAAATCATCTATTCAAATGCCGAATATGGAGGGTATTCTATAGGATGGAAGCCTGTTTAATAAACTACCATGCCAGACTTTATCAAAGCCAAATATATCAAGTGCTTCCTTATGATTATTTAAGCTTCTCCCCATTGATGAGAGGCGTGAACTAGAAGGTCACCTGAAGATCTCTTCTTACGGAAACCGTACTGGCGATCACTAAAAAGGATCATTGGATTCTAGATACGTGAGATACGCGAGTAGCCTAATGCTCAACATATCGCAAATCGAATACAATCATATAATCTTCATGAATAACAATCAACATTGAATATCTCGAAAGTGGTACAATTTCGGATAGGGTATTTATTATACATGGTCAAATCAGGCAGAAACGATTTAAACTATATGGCCTTAAAGTAAATTATTGATCGACTTAAAGCAGTAAACCTATAACTAACATCATTCATCATCATTCCAGCCTTTCAGGACGTCCATTGCAGGACATAGGCCTCCTCCAAAGATTTCCATAACGACCGATCACCAGCGGCCTGACTCCAGCGGCTCTCCTCCACTTTGATCAGGTCGTCTGTCCACCTCGTTGAAGGCCGTCCCACACTGCGACGTCCTGTACGTGGTCCTAACCTATAACTATAATGCTGAAGAGTTTGTTTGTTTCTTTGTGGGAACGTGCTAATTTCAGGAAGTACTTGACTCATATGTAATACAAGCCGGAGCGGACTGATTATCTGTATTAAACGTAATGGTTAATTAAGATACGGAGGTATGAACTGTCTTGAATTAAGCCATTGACCGAGTGGTGCCCAAATCCCAATATGAAATAATTCAATATGTAGGTATATGCTGATTGGCTTCTGTACACCTAAAAACTTCAAAATACTAGTGCAGCGGTCGTAAAGGGCGAAATAACATAACATTTTACCAAGTTATGAACACTGGATATGGATAATCTATATATTATAATATATAAAAATCAAAACCGGTTCGCGTTGTCACGGCATCACGTGTGAACGGCTGAACCGATTTCGATAATTATATTTATTATATTCCTTTAAGTACGAGGATGGTTCATAAGTAGAGAAAACGTAAATATGTGCTACGGGCGAAGCCGGGGCGGACCGCTAGTATTCTAAATAAGTATATTAATTGATTTATTTCGCTATTGCCTACTAGAGGGCGCTTAAATCAAATACATACTGACAGCTGATCAATGTAATAGTTTATTAAATATCTAGAAGATGGCGGTTAATTTAAAATTGCTGACCGTATTTTACGTAGGTATAGGTACATATTATTACTTGCTCTGTGGGTACATAGGTACATTGTCGAAAAATTTTATGTCAAGCAAAGAAAGAATCCTTCTTACTTGCTCTGTGGAATCCTTCACAAAACGCAAATATCAACAAGTTTCATATAAATTATGTTACACCCTAATTTATAAATTACAATTATTTGTTACAAGAAGCACAAGTTGTGGTAAGTTGAGAAAATTTTATAACCCTAAAAACAGTAAATTATTAACCACTAATATTTGACATGAAGTAGGAACGTAAATGCTTATTTTTAGTAGGTATCATTTGAATGTTGCTAATGAACACAAATTTATTTCCTGTTGGTAAATAATTGAACCCTCCATTATTTATACGACTACCGTAGTACCGTACCTAGGTAGTTACGAATAAAAAAAGTATATTCCTTGTTGTAATTTTTTCCTGTATTTGCGCAAACTAAATCTTACACGTCAAACAGAAGAAAATTTTGCAATATTCTAAGAAAGATATCTTTTATCAAATTACTTATGTAAGTAAATAAGAAAGTGATTTGAAGAATTATCATATTAAGCAGTTAAACCTTACAGACACAAATGCTTAATAACAAATATGCTGTTACAGGTATGTTACTCTACAATGGATAAACTAGAAGTTGATCCAAAGCTCTTTATTACTTGTCGCTTGTGTTTGGAGGAAATGGGCCAATATCAAATTGTACCCAGTGTACAACAACAGATTAGATTTTGTTTTGATATTGATGTAAGTATATTACCAACATATGCCTATAATTTCTACATAATATGTCTCCATTTCGTTGTTTTCACTTTTTCATAAAGATATTTGTTTTGTTGTCTTTCATTTAAATGCTATGTTGAGAGCCTAATGGTGGGTTCAGACGCTTGTGTTCAAATTGACATTCAACAAGCACAAGCATTGGCACAAGCATGTAAACATGTTGTTTGTGCATGTGCCTGTGTTTGTTTGTACCGTAAGTGCACGGGCTGCTTGCCACGTGTCTGTACGTACAGAGGTGATAATGTTAGAAATTTTTTATGTATTATTTTTCAATACATAATAATTATGTTGATAAAATTACAGGTTGATCCTTTTGATGGTTTACCTCAACTGATCTGTAGAGGTTGTGAAGCGATTTTGACACAGTTTAATTCAGTAAAGAAGAAGTATCAAGAGAAACAAAATGACCTCAAAGCTGACATTAAAGGATGTATTGTGAGTAATTGTTTAATCCTCCCTGGGGTAAAAAAAATGTTAAATGTTCTTGATTTGCATCTTTTACCATAACAAATTGTATCTAAGATCTGACTCCTTTTATTTAGATAATAGTTCCTACAATGTTTGTGTTATTATTTGGCACTAACAATAATGTTTTTTGAATATTCTTATCTATTATATCTAATTTCTCATTACTTCTCACTCTACTGTGTTCTTCTTAAGAATACATATAAATGGCTATAAGCTCAGTAAATAATTATATTTCATTGATTTCAAAAATTATTGAGCTCCCATTGATAAACCAAGATTTACACTTTTTTGCTTAGTTTTTTAATTATTTTGATTTCAAACTAGTCACTGCTTGCTTGTATTCACTTATTATTGATATTTTTAAATTTCAGATTAATTCTACTCTTTCACAACAGAATGTTGTAACTTCGACTGAACAAACTGAATCTCAACCTGAAACTAAAGAATCAACCCCTCTTCCCAAATCTTTTAAATTAACATTAAAAAGGAAGCAAACCATTCATGATGCTAAAAATAATCCAGATTCAGAATGTGAATCTTGCTCATCTAGCTACTCAATTATCAAAAAGTCAAAAACCTCAAGAAAATGGAGAAAAAAATATGATAAGTTCTTCATTTGTAGATACTGCTCCAGTGCTTATAAGGATAGAAAAAGTAATAAGCACTTAGAACATCATAAAAGCTTATTGGCGAAATACTCAAACTTAATAAATAACTTTTCTATAGTTATACCTCGCATAGATAAAAAATTGAATTTAACAGGAATGGAAAATACGGTAGCAATTGATCGTGAGAATATATTACAACAATATAATTCAGATTACAGCATACTGTACAAACTTAAATCTAAATATTATTCTGATGTTGAAAAAAAAAGTTCACCAGAGCCTTCTGATGATGATATTGTGACAAAAAAAAAAAGAAATAGGTTACAATTGATATCCGAGAGCTCCAATGAGACTGTCATATTAGAGGGTTCTACCAAGAAGGACAATGGACCACAACAAAATGCAAACAATGTTTTTGAATGTGTTGATATTGGCGATTCTTCAGATTCAGACGACCGTGGGAATGACACTAAGTCTAATGTCAACACAGCACTCGAGGACCACCTGAAACTGAATATAATAAGTCACAATATAGCAGCCTGTTATAAAAAGTTTATTCACAGAATTGATTCTTCTGAAAATTATAAATCTAATAAAGATGACCTTCTTCAACATAAAATTCTTAGTATGGGAAGGAAAGTAATCAACAAAAAAAGGTTTAATTGTAATGGAATGTTACGTTATTTGGAGAATAAACATTTAGCTGTTCATTGGAACAATAAAAAATTGGATTTAGTTTATGTAAGAACGAAATTAAAAGAAAATCGAAAGGTAAATGAAGATGCTGGATGGAAAAGCATAAGTGCAGTAACAAAAGTGAAAGAAAATGATTCTCTCAATAGTTTATTGGAAAAGGTTCATACAATGGACAGGCATTTTTCGATTAATAACATGTCCCCTTCTAGTTCAGCATTACCAGCAACCTTAATTCAAATGGTAAATGATAATAATTATAATTCGCACAAACTATTAAACCCTAATCCTGTTGCCAATCCTAAACAACTTCCAAAGAAAAGTAATTTGCTGGAAAATCAAAATGTAAAAATGATTTCTGGTCCTTTCTCGAGCTGTAGCAGTGAACTTTTACACATGCCCATAATAACAAGTACTATATCCTTAGCAGAATTAAACACTGAAGAGATTCAAAGTGTGGCAGAAAAAAGGTCAGAAGAATCTAGTATCGAAGCTAGTACTGCACAACCATTTGTGCCTCGGATAAAAGTAAAACCGGTGTCGCAATTAATGCCTGAAAAATCATCTAGTAATTTTATAGGTTCAAGTTTCACACAAGCTGCCAAATGGAATGTGCCTGTACCAGAGAATGCTCAGGGAAAATCCAATAAACATTTGCCCTTAGAAGTTCCAACGTCTTCCAATAAACCGCAAACTAAAGAAAATTTACTAGGTAATGACTATGTGATCATGCACACCGTTGAAATTCCAAACCAGAAAACATCTTCGCCATTTTTATATTTAAAAAATTTGTTACAAATACACAATTTAATCTTGATGAATTCTAATGATGTTATAACTAGTGATTTTATATGTTTGATCAAATTCAAGTCTATATTTAACCAAGATAATAAAGCTGGCGTTACACTATGTATGGCTTTATTTAGTAACGCAAAACAGTTTTGTATCAAAATAAAAGATGTTACTTCAGAAATTGATATCAAGTCATTGCCACCGCATTGGCAATGGGAAATACTTCAGTTATTTAGAGGTGATATTGCAGAAAGGTTTCTGGAAAATGCTAAGAAAATTAGCAAACAACTGCACGATGCCACCATATATTTTGTGAGCTTACTGAGGACTATTGTGTTCCGAAAAAACTAAAAGACGTTGTTCTTACCCATGACCATGATATGTCTTGGGTATATGTCTGTTGTTATTGTTCTCCACTAGGTATATGTATAACATATTCCGTGATTTATTGTTGTTTATATAATATGTAGCAACGGAAAGTTGCAAAGAATCTATGATTCTTATGTACTGAATATGTTTTAAGTTCTCTATATTAAGTTTTTCAATGGTTACTTTTGTTCATAAACCAATATGTGATTTACTTTACAAACAATTGTTGTGTTTTACTCTATTGGTTGCATTGAAAATTAATATTGACATTTATTGCTAGTCTACTTAAATAAGTAGAGCCAACAACTTTCAACTTCCTTTAAATTTAATATGTATCTAAAAAAATGGTCGGCTGTTCAGATGTACTTCTCAATTTACCAAGATACCAAGATAATAAATTATATTAATTTATAAGACCTAAGGGATAAGGATTGAGAAACAACATGCAAATTCTATAAAGTTTGATGCAACCTGTACAGTACATAATATGTAAATAAGTGATTTAGTTTTAATATAAAATAAAAAACAAGTTTTTTTAAATAAACATCCTATTATTATTTACATTATGTACTACTATAGCAATTATTTTTATCATCCAAGTGTCCATATAGCATCTACGTTTTCAAGCACTTCAGTTGGGCTTGAGTGTTTATGGAACATAAAGTATCCCTGAATTTGTGCCGGACTGACATCCTTTCTCTTTTCCAAGACCCTGAAATATATAAAGTTTTATTAGCAGTCCAGAATCGAGAAAAATTTTCAATGTTGACTTGCTTTATTTTTGTAAAATGCCTGAAGAGAACATAGTACTAACTTTTTAGCAAAAGTCCTTGCATGATCTGCTGCATCCTTATAAAACCGTAGGAACATGAGTTCTATTTGAGCCTCATCGCAATAGCCAACATATTCTTTCATATCCACTCGGCCTGGTCTTATGAGTGCTGGATCTAGTCTAAAAAAAAAAAAACCCATTAAAGAAATCAAAAGAGCTTTTTTATAGTTATTTGTTTGTCCTTGTGTATAATAGTTTTTGAAAATTCATCATGTCAAGTCTTTATAAAATATGGGCAGTATCATACCTATCTAAGTAATTTGTTGTCATAAAAACTATTCTTGCTTCCGTAGATGCTACACCATCTAAGCAATTCAAGAGACCACTGAAGGTGACCCTATTTAGTCCCTCATAGGCAGCCTTTTGAACGGCGGTGTCCTCACGAGACACAAAAGCCGCGTCTATATCTTCAAGAAGAATGATCGACTGTTGGGGGGCGACACTGGAAACATATTTTATAATAATAAATAGTAAATCTGTTATATGCATCTATGCTTCATTAAATGAGAAAATGTTAATGTTCAATTGAACTCTACAGAAATCTTTTCTCACCTCAAGAGATGGTTCAATCTATCATCTGTAAGGCCTCTTTCAGATAGATTTAAAACACAAATATTGTATTCCAAAGCACCAGCTAAAGCCATTATGAAAGATGATTTTCCACAGCCTGGTGGTCCAAATAGCAAATACCCTAAAATATTTAAATAAGGGATTTATGATCATTAACATATTGATAAAAATTTAAATAACAAAATTTCCTTCTTCATATTGAAAACAGTACTCCTTAAGAAAAACAAATAAAAATATAGCTTTTGAGGAATAATGAACCCTTGTTTGGATAATAAAAAAATCCAAAATTTGTTCCGACGTCCCAGATATTTGCAATAAACTAATTTACTTTAATTGTATGTATTTAATTTAACATTATGTCATTATTGTCTATTTCTCATAGGTTTCTCTTAACTAAACACAAACATATGTATCTATACTAATATTATAAAGCTGAAGTGTTTGTTTGTTTGTTTGAACGCACTTATCTCAGGAACTACTGGTCCAATTTGAAAAATTATTTCGGTGTTAGCTTTAGATTTATTGAGGAAGGCTATAGGTTATATATCATTACGCTAAGCCCAACAAGAGCGGAGCCACACGGGTGAAACTGCGAAGCGCAGCTAGTTAAGTATAAATTATAAAAATACCTCTTCTGTATGGGATTCCTCTCTCTGTGTACCAGGTGGGGTTATCTATGAAATCCAAGCAGTCAGCTAAAATGCGATCAGCTAAGCCATTACGTAACACTACACTTTGTAGAGGCCTCCTTCTCCGGGGGTGACCAAAAGGCCTCCATTCCGATCCCATGGCTGTATACATTATAGTCATACCTTCGTGTTGCTTTAATGCCATTGTTCTAGCTAGAAATAATAAATCAGAATTTAAATAAAACTATAGTACAATATTCTGTCTGAATATAACATATTATGTTTATGCAATATTACCTTCCTCAAGAATGTCATAATAGAGTTGTTTGTTTCTACCAAAGGATGTGAGGGTCACTGTTTCCCATGGTATACCGAGGTGTAAGTCAAGAGTTTGCTGTTCTCTTGCACGATCGACTTTTATCCAAGCTCCACGATATCTGATGTATTTAACAAGTTATAAATTTGTAAGGTTAGGGGAGGAATTTTAAAAGACTTCAAATATGTTTATGTATAACAATATTACCTAAAGAAATGTTGTCCAACACTTGGTATAAAGTCATATTTGGTTTTAATCTGTCCTGTATCTTTTTGTAGGAATGATGTTTCAACACTTAAATGCTGTGTTTGCTTTGCACCCTTTTGTGTAATCCATTGCAACAACCATTGGTAAGACTTATCTCTACACGGAACTTCTAGTGTTATCATACAATGTCTTCTAAATAATAGCATAGATGTTTGAAATCCTTTCCGTAAAATCGCGGCACCAGCTCCGACACCAAAAAGACCGAACCCCGCCCCAAAATAGGGGTTTTGGGACAACGAAGCCACATATTCCGTTAATGGCATAATTATTTTTTCGATTTCTGTCAGGAAATAGTTATTTCATTAAAAAAATATAAAAATAAAATGTTACGCCACAGTAGACTCAAGTTTTAAATATGACATTGAATGACCACTGACAATCAGCTGATCCTATGATCTGTCAAGTGTCAGTGTCATTAGTGATTCAGGCGTTCGCACGGCGTTCGTATACACGTAGAGGATTTACGGTATTTAATATTTATCTAAGTAAACTGGGGTAGAAGCCTTTAAAAATAAAAAAAAATCACAGTCGGATGAAACCCATTAGAAAAGGAGGGAAATATGATGAAAATAAAAGGAAAAATAAATTACGGTCAATCCGAGTTCAGGAAGTGGGAGGGGGGCTTTTAAGAGAAAAAAATGGTTTCTCTCGATTTTCGACAAAACTACAAGTCCTACGGAAAAACGTTCAATGGCAAAGTTGTAGGTAATAAAAAGATCTACAACTTTTGTATTAACAATTTTTTCACATAACCTCAAAATTTATGTGAAAATTTTTTAACAAAATTTCAAGATTCTGTGTTCACGGGAAGTACCCTGTAGGTTTTGATTCTCTTGCGAATGTCGAAATTTGCGCAAATTTGCAGCATTTAAACGACTCTATCTTTTGATTGCGTTAGCGTATAAATTTGACAGTATAAACTTCAGCTTGATACCTCCAGGTGTTCCTGAGAAAAAGGCTATTGACAGACAGACAGACAGACGCACAACATAGTGATCCTATTTAGGGGTTCTGCCTTTTTGAGGTTCGGTACCCTAAAATGGTTACGCTCCTAATTGAAAACCTCATTTTTAGGAAAGACGTTTAATAATAACTAAGTAGGTACATTCTGATTACGAATAACGATATCCTCCAGTAAATTTTGCCTGCTTTTGCTTTTATTATTTATTGCAACCAGTTAAAATGCACGATAAAAAGTATCATGTGAAGTTTGTTTTTTATTTCCGTCTAATAATACAACATTGTAGGTATTATTTACCGCAGCGGGTACACAGATCTCCCTATTGTACGAGCTGATGGTGCGGGTCACGCGACCCCTATCGTCAACGAATGACGTCAGGTCATCTTAATTTACTGTTTGAAGTTTTCTGTTAGCTCATAAATTTGTTACTCGCTAGACTAGGTATTTGTTGCCTTTTCGTTAAAATAATATTAACTTACAAAACTTGCTTGTTATGATAATTATTTAAAAACGACAAAATAAAATCAATCCAGCAGCGATTTTTAATTATTTATTATTTATTATTATTTTTTTAGAAAGAAAGAAACATTTATTTAATCAAGTTTTACTTTCACTGTATTTAAGTAGGTAGGTACTTGTTCAAGATGTCAGGGTATCTAATCCTAGCCTAGTAAGTATACCTTCTTGTTTGGTTTACTGTACAATTTTCTTATCGTTGAAATAAATTATATTTTCACAATAATTATAGTTACCTACTGTATCTATCTGCAAACATTTAGAATTCATTTTTTTTAATAAGATAAGTTTCACAGTCAATGCCACCTCAACTCGTTAGTCGCTCTACTCTATGTGGTCGTGGTTTAAGTCTAAGCTAGTTTAGGCTTAAGTAAAAATATATAGCACTATGTTATACATTTATCTCATACTATTAAATTGTATGTTAAATTTTGAAGAAGTACATTTAGCTATAGCGGTACGAAAATTCGTTCACCAGAAAGATATGTCGGAATATTGTAGACGGCGTGTTGTACCTTCTGTATTCCTTGGTAAACATGTGGTGGAAGCCAATTCACAAATATTGCACTTTTCTCAACTAGAAATGCCGTATAGTTGCTCTATTAGTGTTAGGTAACGTATTTTATTATATTACCTACTCCGTATACTTTGTTTGCTCTGCCTCTATCTTGAAAATATTTTAATCAAGTTTGCTCCACCTACCGGTATTCTATATTATATAAAACTTAGGCATAGTTTTTCCATACACAAGTATAATATAGTATACCTACGGGCTACGAAGTACCTGCATAACAATGTATTATGCCAGTATGTTTTGCTTTTATTTAATTTCATGTTTCGTTTTTATTCTGTGTTTTTTCAGGACTGAATTTGGCAACAATATAATTTTAGTAGTTCAGTTATTATCAGAACGAAGTTTGGCGAAGTCGTGTCTAGTTAATAATAACCAGTTGTTAATTTATGAACTTGGAGAAACGTTTGGAGGATACTGGGGTGTTATCCCCGATACTATGATAAAACTGCAACCGCAAAACTATACAAAATATTACACTTTAAAAACTACACCTGAGACTGAAAAAACTACGTAAGGTTTTATTTCCATAGGTTTTTTGAAACGATTATCCACTTATTATGATTTCAAAATTAGGTACAACGTTTTTTGGAAAGAAGAAAACATTTGTAGCAGTTACGAATCAAGTTCAATTAGGATCGCGCTAGACGCTAGATTATCACGTTTCATTCACTTTATCTTTAAAATTTGGGATAATGTAATTTTATGTTCTAAAAAGTGTTACAGATTATGAATATGAATATGATGACCAAGAAACAGATTCAATGAAACCTCTTTTCTCGCGTACTACTGATGTTAAAACAGAGGAAGATTTCATACGAATAGATGTGCCTTTGGTTAATATTACTGGTAATTTGGGACTGGACGAGATTTCTTCCCATAGAAGGCTTGATACTGATGAATTTTTTGATTTGATTTATGATGTGACGCCTAGGTATTTATTACGCAATATTAAAAAAAAAGTTTGTAGGAAATAGTATTTATTAAAATACTACCTATATAACATAAATAGTAATTTGGAATAGACTTTAACTATAATCCAGAGGTTCGCGCCTGTAGGGCGATATGCATGGTGGTGTCATTGCACCGAACACCACCCCTGGATTATAGTTAAAGTCTATTCAAAATTCAACATCCTGTGCTGGCGAGTGCTATTAAAAAAAAAGACATTAACTGAATAACCTCTTCTTTATGGTCTAAAATCTAAATGAATATGAAAATGATACGATGCGAAATCTTAGGAGTTATAGATAATAAAAGCTTGATGGGCAAACTGAGGTGAACCGTGTATGGCAAAAAAATATTTTCAAACATTCCTAGATATTATATTATACTAGCGGTCCGCCCCGGCTTCGCCCGTGGTACATATGAAAAATAGATGTTGGCCGATTCTCATACTTACCCGATATGCACAGAAAATTTCATGAGAATCGGTCCAGCCGTTTCGGAGGAGTATGCAGACTAACATTGTGACACGAGAATTTTATATATAAGACTAGCTTTCCGCCCGCGGCTTCGCCCGCGTTTTCATAGAAAACCCCGCATAGTTCCCTTTCCCGTGGGATTTCCGGGATAAAACCTATCCTATCTCTCAAGTTGGATCAAACTGCACATGGTGTGTGAATTTTATTATAATCGGTTAAGTGGTTTAGGAGTCCATTGAGGACAAACATTGTGACACGAGATTTATATATATTAAGACAAGATTATTTACGACTAACAAGTGTCTATTTCATTATCTCTTTCTCGGGTACCTACCTATAATTTGTAGTATGGGCACTTCAATTCCTCCTTCCAGTTTGAATATGATTATTACACAATCTATTTATTTTCTCAGGAATGGAGTTAGTTATGACACAAGCATTATACCCCTTGTACAATTTTCAATTAAGAAACAAACAGAGGATCAACGTCGTGGAAATTATTTACAACCCAAATATGAGCTTGATTACAGTTATCAAGGATTCACGCCAGATTCAAGGTTAGGTTTACTAATATCTTGTTGATAGATGTTTCTTACTTCTTGCGAAAGCCACAGGGCAGATTTTGATGATATTTGGCAATAATTAGCTAAAGAACTTGCTTTTGCCCGCCGCTCCCAGCGCGAGTGACACCAGTCACCACATAGCACAGCTAGAAAGTTTGTAGAAAAAAATCTCTGCAGTCTGCAAGAACTTTTATGGCGTTATACAACTGATACTGCTAACTCAGCCCCCGGAATCACAGGAACAATAGAAAATCTATTGTGTCGTGGCCCGATCGGGCCGCTCGGGGCTCAATGGGTTAATAATATTACACCCTTTTTACTCGATATTAAACTAATATCATTTTTATGAAACATTGTCATTCAATTCACATTAAGTGCTTTGGATGTAGAGATATTTAGTAGCAATTTTATCAACAGTAACATTTTATTACTGCTACAAAAGTTATTATTGTGTTCACGAAACGACATAAAAAGGGATTGGCGCCACTGTAAAATAAACTCATCAAGTAGGTATTGCACATTGAAATTGACAAGAAATGAACAAAAAAGGATGAGAATACTATATACTCGGCTACGACGCTACGCTTTATCGAAGAACACAATGGTAGAAACTAGAAAGACAGATTTTTTCATATAAGTACCTACGTGTTTACATACCTCATTGAAAAAAACAAACTTAAATATTGTTGTTAATATTTTTATAATGTGTCTATTTGATTTTTCTTTAAATGTACTTTAAATGCCTTAAGAGTTTCACTCAAATCTGGTAGGTAATTTGCTCTACTTTTTACTTAGGATCTCATACAACACGTTATATAAGAAAAAAGTTACCAGAAAATACAGGGTCACGAAGCGATTAAAATTTAGAAGGAAAAATAAATCTTTGTTTCGAGCAAAGACGACGCCACTTAGAAATTTGAGGTGATTATTAATTTACTAATTACCTAACTATACAATTGTTCATTTTGCGTAATGTATTTTCACTACTTATTTAGAAATAGACAAACATTTCTACACCAAAGCCATACATTATTAATGCGATAATTCAAATTAAATGGATAAGTACTTATCTCCTTTCGTAGCCCCAAAATCCATACTTCCATACTTAACATTATTATAAATGCGAAAGTAACTCTGATTGTCTGTCTGTTACTCAATCACGCTTTAACTACTGAACCAATTTGCATGAAATTTGGTAGAGAGATATTTTTATACCCGAGAAAGGACATATAGGATAGGTTTTATCCCGGAAATCCCACGGGAACGGGAACTATACGGGTTTTTCTTTGACTGCGCGGGCGATGCCGCGGGTGGAAAGCTAGTTTAAAACAAATCAAAGGAACATAATTTTTGATAGCTTTGATTACACCTACAGGCCATACTACTCCAGTCTTTCTACTCCCACAACAAAATCTTATGAGACTTGGACTCCATTGCCAACAATTCAGGATAATGTATTATCTATAATATACAACAATAGTGCTGTTAAAAGTGGAAAATCGTGGGAGTTTATTGAGGACCTTATGGAATCATTTAATTTCACAGCTGCTTCTCCAATAACTACTGAAAATACAACCAATCGTTTTTCTAAACCAGGTTTCAGTAATTTTGCAAAATAAGTAGTTAGATGTCATATGCTTTAAAAAAAAGAATAATATATTAATTAATGTTCATTTTCAGACCCTTCTACACAAATTTTGACACACACATACAGTATTACGACGGAGTATTCAGTAAGGTAAGATGTAAGTAGTTAATTCTTACATTTTTTTAATTAGCCATTTGATAGAGGCCATGTGTAATTTGGTGCCTTGATGTAGTATCAAATACAACACTATATTGGCGAAAATTTTGCGAATGCATTTATAAATTACCTATGAAATCCGTTTAAAATCCTTCTTATAGCGAAGGTATTCCTAGTGTATCTTCAGAGACAAGCAGATCAACAGATGAATCAACACCACTTGATATATTTTTGAATAACACAAGATTAAATATAAAGAACAGCATAAAAAAGAATTTATCGACAGTGGAAACAACGGAGACACCTCTAACGTCTGTAGAAATATCTTCAGGTATTTTTTTTTATGTCTGTAAATTTTAATATTACCTTTGTAAGTAATAAGTATCAACTTACCTTTATTGCAAAATATATACAACTCTTTAAAAAAGCATACAAGATAAAGATAAAGCTTAAAAAAAAATATAGTGACAATTTTTTTTATTTCAGATTCTATTGACGAGGTTAAAATTTTCTTTACGTCCTCGAAAACGTATGTATCGATGCTTTATTAAAAACATTTTAAATTGTTAGGGCGATTACTACGATTATTACGATATACGAGCGATTTGCTCGTATATTAAATTCGCATAAGTATAGCTACATTTTATCTTGTAAGTGAAATTTATTTAAGTTTAATTTAAACTATTTTAGTACTAAACATGAAAGTGGATCTCTAGTAAATCACAAATCCTTTGAGAATGTTGTGCAAGCAGCTCCGGATATTGCAGTGTTACTCAATAAATATAATGTAGAGTCGCTTCCTAAAGAAGTAGAAAATATGACAAGGTAACTGAAAGAATAGTAGTTAATTACAATTATTTTGAAGGAACATTTCTGTTGCCCAATAATTAATTTAAAACAAAATATGGTTTATGTTATCACATAGCAGGTTAAATTATTTATTATAGAGCCGATTTCGGGCATGGATAAATGCGTTTTACAATCCTCAAAGTGATGATGATGTTCAAACTCTAAGGTTGAAACTAAATTGCTTACATAATAAATACCTTAAGTAAAAACATGTTTTTTGTACTTTCTCAATTATACTGGCATTAAAACAATACACCTTCACATACTTCCGTCGCCTGTTTTATTAATTTATATTTTAGCCCTATTCGCAAAAAGCGTTACATCAAAGCATTAGAAATAGAAAACGCACGACCCCGAAATCTCACTACTCTAAAAACTATGACAAGAACAACTGAGAAAGTATATAGATACTCTGATATGCAAGATCTTGCACAGCTTGTGGAATTGGAAGATGATGAGGTATGGTAACTTAGTTATGTACCTAATTACTCTTTGTGAAAGTTTAGATCTCTATAGAATTTCAGCTCCTAACTACCGTTTCACGTTTTGTTATACAACACGTAGCAATATAAAAATTGTATTTGGATTTATCTAATAGTTTGTATACCTATACCTATTGCTTTTAGAATTCTATCTAGATTAGGAATATTTAGTATTTATAAATTTATAAAGAATAGAAAAAATTCGATCACGAGGCGGGACTCGAACCCACCTCAATAGATGGCGCGCGGTGTGTCCCTTAAGACACATAAAACTGAAGGAATAGATTAAATTCGATTGCTCAGGCGGGTCACGAGTGGCTGAGTTGGTTAGGCATCCGCCCCGGAATGGCGCGAAGGATGCGAGTTCGAGTCCCGCCTCGTGATCGAATTTTTTCTATTCTTTATAAATTTATATTTATAAAGCATTTGAATGCCATAAAAACCAAAAAATATAAATTCATATTTAGTATTTATACAAGTTTATTGATCATCGTTTATAACTTATATGTAACTAGCTTCGCCCGCGGCCCGCTTTGTCTAAAACCTAATAAATTATAATATAATAAAACCTTCCTCTTGAATCACTCTATCTATTAAAAAAAACCGCATCGAAATACGTTGCGTAGTTTTAAAGATTTAAGCGAACAAAGGGATATAGGGACAGACAAACCAACTTTGTTTTATACTATGTAGTGATAAGTAACTGACTAATGATTAGTTATGAGTTACATAAAGTTTTGTCCAATTAGCGTGTTTAGCTCATTTTGAGATTTGTATCAAAAAGTCACGAATTAATCCATAGGTACTAATATTATAAATGCGAAAGTAACTCTGTCTGTCTGTCAACAGACAGACAGACAGGTTTAGTAGTTTAGGCGTGATTGAGTAACAACTCAATCACGCCTAAACTACTAAACCAATTTTCATGAAGAGAAAGGACATAGGCTACTTTTTATCCCGGGAAAATGACGCAATCCCGGAAATCCCACGGGAACGGGAACTATGCGGGTTTTTCTTTGACTGCGCGGGCGAAGCCGCGGGCGGAAACCTAGAGTAATAAATAATATAGTATCTACTAATAAAAATATGTTTTGAATAATTCATTGCTACGTTTCTACAATTTTCAGATACAAGGGCGTGTAGCGCTACGCTATCTACGAAAGTACGTAGGCTCGGCGCTATTCAATATATGCGATTACAACGAACCAAAGGCTCGTCAAGTTTATTTGTTCAATTCGTCCAGAATTGTTATAGCTATAAGTAATTTTACGGTATGTAAAATATTAAAAATTAATTTATAATATTTAAGAATTAAGAGTAGAAAAATGCTTAAAAACAATTTTGATAATATGAAAAAAAAAATTCAATTAAGTGATTAAAGGATAGTTTATAATTAACGTATTATGAAATTATAATGTAAATGTATTACACATTCCAATTTTGATACTTTAATATTTCAAATACCCAATTCAATTATAAACTTACCAACGCTTAAAAATTCTGTAACGAACTAACTCCATTCCTGTCAGATGGACAGAATGACACTAGTGGTGACACCAGCAAGCACTCTCATGAGCAGTGTCGGCAGGTGTCCGCCAGCGCACCTCGAGTGTCAGGTTGCAGGCACTAGGGTTTGCATTGACGCGACGAACGAATGCGACGGTGTGCCGAACTGTGGAGCTTATGGTATGAACGTTTTTAAATGGTCTGGTTAATACTCAAATATGGTGTGAATATTTTTAATTAATGGTCTAGTAAATACTTCTGATTTGAATCGGGATGAAGTTATAAATAAATAATGTGGTTAAAGATTTTTTATCGTCGATTCCGTAGTTCCAGAGAAACATAAAGAGACACAAAACATAATAGTAGTCCCTAAAATTACCTACCTACTACTTACAAGTTACAGGCAAACACAAAGAAGAATATTCTTTTATCGTATTCGTTATTTCTAGTCTCGTTATTTCAAGACATACCAACTTTCAGCCGAAATCAGTAGGATACTGATATTATAAATACCTACTACATTTTTAATACTTGTGAGCCTTCAGCTATTCATTATGTTACAAAATATTAGTTTATTTCATTGGTCTTGAAAACGAAGGAAAATTTTTTAATAAATAGGCATATATGAAAAAAGATTTGCTGGGTTGAAATAAAACTACGATTTTCCTTAGAAACGTATATTTCTATAGATATCTATTGGTTCATTCTTTCAGACATATATGACGAGGACCGTCTCCGCTGCGGCTGGTCGTTAGGTCTCCAGCACAATGTATGTTTGGCTGCCTGCACATTCCTCGCAGTTATTCTAACCATATTGTACACAATTCATTATTGGCTCAAGAGATGCGTCCCCAGGGTCTCTGAAGCGTTCTTCGTTTATAGCGACGCATCTGAAAACACGTAAAATGTTTTATAAAATCTAAATGTAGTAACTGTTTAGACTATTTAGAGAATTGGTAAACAAAAAGATTAAAATTCGATTGAAATATCTAACTAAAAGATAAATCAGTGTCCAAACGTTAATCAATCAATGATGCTGATCTAGATTTTACTCTACTGATTGTTGAGATATATTTTTTAAATATTTTAAGCAAATAACATTTGATTTAGAAGCCTATTATTAAAAAAAAACAATTCTTGCTAACAATAGGCTTTAAAATCATAAAATGTGTGTCTTTCAGATTGTATTTGGATTCAATTATGCGTTCACCCAATGATAACACTGACGATTATTCCAAATTATTCTATCAAGCCAATATTTTCGACGATGATGAGGAATTTATGAAAATGAATACCAAAACATCGCGTTGTAGCAGATTAAAATCTTTTCTTTTGTCGTGTATATTCTCTAAGAAGAAAACAATTGCCAAGGAGTGCATTGATGATCCAGCTGCTCACGACATGTTGAACATGCCATCAATTCCTAGAAAAATATATTCCTTCACGGAATATGAGTTGCGTGATATTACACCCGTAATTAAGGACGCGATGGTGCAAACTGGAAGCAGTTTAGAAATACGAGACACTGGTAATAGAAATGAGAATTATCAAAGACGAAACCGAAATAAAGCATCTATTTTATCAGACTTAGATCAAGCATTGGGTGATAACAGCAGTGAACTGAACATTTTAAAACTTATTCGAAACCTAAAAATATCACCTAAACCATCTGGTGAGTCAAATTTATTTGTAAATAAAAAAGAGGACAATGTTTCTCATAAAATAATCGTTACAGAGGAAGAAAAAGAATTGCACAGTACTTTATACGAGCCTAGTACCTCAGTTGCAAAGAAAAAGGAAATACAGAAGACTACAGTGGCTGAAGTTCACCCAATAAAACCTAAACCGGTATTGTCTAAACATTTAAGATTCGATGAAGATATAACTACAATTCCTTCATCAGGATATGAAGATGATGACAGTGAGAGCCATCAGAGTGTTGTCGGTCTTGGTTCCAGTCGTCATTTAACCACGATTGAAGAGGTCGACGAACATGTCAGTAGTAGCAATGATTTTATGCGATTCTGGCGGAGTGGCAAAAATAAGAAGTCACAGAAGAAATCTCATCTATCTTTACGGTAGATAAATATGTTTTTAGTTATTTAAATATAAATGATAGGTAACTATTGTCTTTTATTGATATCCTTAAATGAAAAAATTGAACTAATCAAATGCTTAAACAGATTTAATTTTGTTCCTATGTATACTTAGATTTTTAAAACGATGTACCTACTACGATTTTTTTAATTGATAGGTAGATTGGTTCAAGGTAAGTATATAATTTGTTAAGTTGTAGACAACGTGGGTGAAGCTGCGGGCGGATAGCTAGTATTTGTATAAAAATAACGAACCGAAATGAATTAAGTAAACATTATAAAGGGCTATTCCAAACATAATGAAGTGACTAAACAAAACGATGTACATTATAAACGAGTTTACACATCTGCCCACATATTCCAAGATGATCGTACCTAACGCTCATCGCGCGCCGCTATTTCCTAATTAACTTCAATTGTGCACCGGACAGGACACGTGCCAAAAAGTATGTCGCTGCTTTTTAGACTTTTCGTCATCGCGCCAATTTTATATATCCTGGTTATAGAAATTAATTTATGTGAATTTTATTAATTAAACGAATTGTAGGTTTGCTAAAAAGTTAGAAGGAAGCGCTCTCGATAAAGCTCACTTTAAAGCATTAGTTTTACTAAATGACATGAATACCGAATTTTTAAGCGCGAACACAGAAATAAAAATATTTTGAGTGAAAAATGTACTGGCTATATTTGATAATGATAAGAGAATTCTACAATGGGTTGTGTTTTAAATAATAAAAGGATAAATCTTTATATCAAACAGTTAAATCAATGTCTATATGGAAGAATGTCTTCTATAACACTCCTAGCATAAGAGACATTGTTCAAAATGCAGTTAAATATAACTACTATGTTGTTATTGTTTCATGTACCTACATGTGTTTTTGTTGCCAATTAAAAACTATTTATTATTTTAATAAGATTTCAAATTGTTATGGCTAATGTAGATGATCGGAAATATTACCAGTACATACTTGATATCTACTTCCTATGTAGGATAAAATATATCTTCAAACGCCCAATAATATACAGTTCTTTAATTAAACCAAACCATAAGTTACACAACAAACGCTACATTGGTATCATTAGTTGCAATGACGTATATCATAGCTTTTATGTCAGCTCCAAAAAAGATAGATGTAAAAGTGTCAAGCTAGAAGTGGGAGCCGGTGCACGAGGTCATTTCAATTGAAATCAATTAAAGCAATTGGATCCAATTGAGCGGGCGGCAGATTCAGCGACGTTGCCGGCCACAGAGAGATTTTATGTGAAGCGCCTACGCGCTCGGTCACATGACTCAGCCGTACCTATTGTCATGTACTTGTGTACTTGCAGACAAAACACAATAGAACATGCATACACAATGTAACATAGTAGAATCTGCAGTTGATCCTGTTTATTATATATGTGCGACAATTTTGAGGAAATCATATAGGTAGGTACAAACTTAAGGGTTCAAAATCTAATACTCAGCGTAATTTAGAGATTTGTTTCCTCAAAGATGTGAATGGTAGAAACTGACTTGTATGTATTATCTATACTAATATATAATATTATAAAGCTTAAGAGTTTGTTTGTTTGTTTGAACGCGCTAATCTCGGGAACTACTGGTCCGATTTGAAAATTTCTTTCGGTGTTAGATAGCTCATTTATCGAGGAAGGCTATCATCACGCTACGACCAATAGGAGTGGAGCCACGGAGGTGAAACCGCGCGGAGCAGCTAGTGTATTATAAAAGGGGAATAAGTAAAATATAATCATCTATGACTACATAAGGTACACCACACACTTATGACACATCGCATAAAATGTTAAATGCATATAATTTTTCTTTTTGTAGGTACCAATTTACCATACCATTGTTGATTCAGAATGCTAGATATATTTATTGCTCCTTTAGGGAAAATATTCCATTGATTTATATCTTCCATACATGCATTAATACTACAGTCTATGAAATACGTAATTTTTTAACGTTTTTAACCGACTTCAAAAAAAGGAGGAGGTTATCAATTCGACTGTATTTTTTTTTGTATATTTGTTACGCGATTACTCCGGCAATTATAAACCGATTTGAATAATTCTTTTTTTATTTGGTAGGTCATACGTCAGAGGTGGTCCCATTGTCACCAGGTCAGGATCTGATGATGGGATCCTGGGGAAATCGAGGGAATCCCTCAAATTTTGTAGGCATATACACTGTTTATCAGAATATAATATGTAGATTTTTGCATCTAATGGTCACCATCTGATGTTGCTGAGCTGATGATGAATGGTAGGGGTATGGGATCTCTGTAACAAAATTGTGTAATACCATCGAATTTGAATGTGATTCTACTTTGTAGTTTAAATTTGTATATAATATAGGTATAGTCTTGAAGTCGGTTTTTGTTTTTTTTTCAAAAAATTTACTTCATATTATAAAAATTGAGTTCTATTGAACTCAATTTTTACAATTAGCAGGTTTATTGTAATTGTGCCTTTGGCGTGAACCAGACATATACAGAAAGCCGGAAAACAGCCATTTTAATTTCCGTAGCTAAGCTTCTAAGTTAACTCTACATTTTATTAGAGTGTAAAATATGTTTTACTTTACCGGGCCCTTCGATAACATGCTATTTAATTTTTTTTTCTCTTAACTTCTCTCCTATAATCTATAAAGCTTATTTACTAAAAATCTTAATAATTTTGTTCGATATTGATAACCGCAAACGTAGACACTTGAAATATTCACTGAATGTTTAGAATATTCACTATCATATATTTAAAAATTGATTAAGTATGTTTCGAATAATCTCAGGAACTACTAGATTTTTTTTTTAATGTTTAATAGTAAATTTACTGCGGAATGCTAGAATATAATATAGGCTACACAATATCAAGCAACGACCAGGAAATGCTGATGCGGGTGAAACCGCGGGGAGCAGCTAGTGTTTAATAAGTATTTATTGACTGACTTCACACCGAGAATTTTGTTTATTTGTCACTATCGACCTAAGTTTTTAAAAAACGAAGGATCGATTTGAGAAAAACTTGTCGAAGACAGATGAATTAAAAAGGTAGGTAATTTCTAGTAGAATAATAATTATTAGGGAGATTTAGGATATATTTCTGTTTACACATTTATTTCAGAGGACTGTTTGCATTTCAAAAATACCTGAATAAAAGTCTTTCTTTACAGTATATATTAAGTTACTAGATATTGTAAATAGTTGTAGATTTTATATATTTGTGTCGCAACGTCAATAATACTTATAAAGCGGAAGAGTTTAAATGCGCTTGTCTCAGGAACTACAGGAACTCTACGGGACCGATATCAAAAATTCTTTCACCTTTCAATATGCGCGTTGTCCCGTATTATGTAGGCCATATCACAGATAATATAATACTATACTAGTATATTATTTACCACGGGCGAAGCTACGGCTAGCTACAATAGATACTCGCAAAAATATGCTTGACCCGGGCTTTTCCTGGGTTAATCCGGGAAATAATAATAAGTTTCTGAATATTGCGATTATCGTTTTTTTTCGTGTAACCTTGTGGGGCACGGGGCAGGTGCATTTTGCATATGTTTCAGGGATAGATTTTCTGTACGAACAAGTATCTGTATTTGTGTCTGGCCAGAAGAACCATGACCAATGGGTTCTTACTTAACGGTTATATCTACTGTACCAAGGAGGAATATTTACGTTAGATAGCAGTAATGTCAATCTTTCTATTATTTATGATTATTAATGTTTATCTTTATTTCTAATTTTTTATACGACAACAAGCAAAGCAGCGGGCAGAGCACTAGACGTTAGGTTATCACCGACGCCCATTAGCAATAACAACGTTAGGGACTTTGCGATTGTTTTGCTGCCTTTTGAGAGATATGTAACTAGGCTCTTTTTTGTAGGTATGGTTAAATATTTTAAACAAGGTAAGTATAATTATTTGATCTATGGTACACATTTACAATATGTACAACTTATGTACAATATCTATTATTTATTAAAATGGCAAGTAAACGTGAGGATTGAGGCTCCATATAGGACAAAGCTTCAAGTATGGAAATGCATATTAAATGAAACAACCTATAGCATTTAGCATTTAGTTTTATTTTTATGTATTCTGTACCAATAGAAATCGATACGTTCAATCTTCGAGTTTAAATTATAGGAATTTCCAGAAAAAAACTGTAGGTATCCACGAAGTAAGTATACATACAAATAAATCGAAGCTTGCACTTATCAATAGGTAAAGCTTTTATCAATCATAAGGGTTAGTTTTATACTTTGAAATTAATTTTAGATGGTATAGCTGTTTACCTTACAAGGTGTACTACCTAAGGTTGAGACTCGAGAACGTTCCTGAAGTTTTCCTGTAGCTACAACAGAGCTTAGAAAACAATTTTCCCTAGCATGATTCTATGTTCTATGATTTGGATTATATAACGACCAATGTAAAAAAAATCCACGAATTACTCCAAAATAAGACAAGGCATTTGTTAAAGTGAAACTTTTATTACATCGTCTGAAACTTTTTGGTCTGTGTAGCGCATGTCGCGTGACGTATGATAATTATCGTACAAATACGATAATTATCGTAAGTTTCACTTTTACCGTGGTTTCATAAAACCACACAACATTTTTTTATTTATAAATTACTGAGTGATAGATAAGTCACGGAAACGATATATAAAGTATTACCGTGAGTAGAAGGTAGGTACTTAAAGGTATATTGCACCAAAGCGAAGACTGCATAATAAGTTAAGTCAAAAGTTAAGTTTCAGATCTTTAAATACTTCATCAATGTATGGCAAATTATATGCTCTTATATCTTGCATTACGCTTTAAACATAATAGGCATTCATTAGAAAGAAGAAAGTGTAACTCACATTTATCTGTGTCCTTATATTGTAAAAGCTTTTTCGTATTCCAAAGTTCTAACTTGCACTATATCACTACACAATATACATAAAAACACCTTAGACACTGAACCTGATAGGATTAGTCATTTTCAACCCATCACCAAAACTTTGACTTGACTTGAGTCACTCAATTCCAGAACCGTATGCACAGTATGTAATTGACGTAAGACATTACTCGTGATACGTTTTAAACAAAAACACAAATTGCAGATGCACAAGTGCATCAACGAGTGCAATTCGTGTTGTCTGAAAGTCTCCAATGAGCCCAATGAAGCAGAGATCCCGTTGGCGAGTGCCAGCACCAACCTAAATAGACTCTGATCATCTAAATTGACTTCAATTAAATAACAACCGAAATTGTTGAAATGCGCCATTACTCCCTCAACGTTAATCTAAGTGCCAATAGTCAGGGCGAATGTTTTATTAATAATCCCCAGCAATAACTGTTAATTGATAATTAAGCAATGTCGGCGTCAATCAGCGGAATCGAAGCGCGCACGCCGTAGACGCAGCGCGCGTTGCCTCTACGCTGTCTCGTCTTGCATATTTTCTCCAGACGAAAACTCAATTTAAGTGATTTTGTTTTTTTATAAACAATATTTTTCTCACGGCTATAAATCATGTAACAGACATACCAGTATTATCGATACGGATTTATTATAATGCCCAGTGGACTTTTGAAATAATGATGTGGGTGTTCGCTCCCTAAAACATGATAGGAACAAAATCTCATGTGTTTGTGGGAATCCCGCATGGTGCTCATAGTTCATAATATGAAAGGCAACGGCGGCCGCGGAGATAACCCGCAGTTCGAGACACGATACATCGAGGGTACACCACTGTAGCGACTTAGGGGAGTGGCTGAGCGCAATTCTTATTGGTTCCCCCTCTCAACTACGTTACAGTCGTAAGCGCCTACTCCATACGATCCAATGTCCCCTTTCAGTTAACTCAATACGAAATAGAATAGCGTTTTCAACATAACACGCGGTGCTCTCGGTCAGTGCACTCATTGGTGCGAGTTTTCCTCTAAGCGTCGTATTATGGTAATATAAATTGACCAACCGTAGAGCAAATTCGGTTAGTTCGTTAAAGTTGATTAAAGCCATTTAACCGGGACGGACACGACGAAACGAACGGCGCGGGCTCGGTTCCGAGGGTTCGGCTAAATGAACTTAAATTGTTTAATATCGTCGTCGATAAATTGAGTTTAGGTCGAGCTCACGCAGCTCGACGTAGGTGCTTGCGGCATCGAGGCCGCCGCGACGGAGTCGAGAGAGGTTGGCGCGGAGGTAGCGGGCTCGCAGGCGCCCGCCGCCGACGGCTACATGTACGTGTGCGGGGACCCAGCCGGCAGTGCCGGCCCGCGCTACGAGTGCTCCTTCGAGCCAGCGCCGGGATCCATGGACCAACCTACCTTCGAGGAACACATGTTCAGCGAGTTTGGCAAGGACAGACAAGTGCAAGTGGTGGTTGGAGCTGGAGGTGAACTGCAGTATCGGGAAGAGTTACCAGTGTTCGCGTCTAGTGCTGACCAGAAGAGAAAAGACGAGCCGCTACTTCTGCAGCAGGTCGAAGCGCCTACGCAACACGCGGCACACCCACCTCCGCCTCCACCACCGACCACGAAGAAAAGTGATAAGAAAAAGAGTGAAAATAATGGCATTAAAAAGAAGAAGACCAGGTGAGTGACATAGTGTTTAAAATTCTTATAAAACAATTATTAAAATAATGCTTACTGAAACGTGACTGAAACTAATAACTTAAACTCATAATTTTAAGTAAGTACATATTTAATAATTACGAAGTACGTACACTATTATGTTTACGTTAGCTTACTTAAGTTAGAGTTAACGAGCGTTTATAGAGACATGGTCAAGTTTATGATAAAAACACAATTTTTATGGAAAAGTATGATAATTTGTATATCTAAATTGACCTTATTCATGATTGTAATTCTCACATAAAAGATTTGGCACTTATTTCATCTATACATATAATAAAATCGTAGGAAAGTCAAAACTGTACATTGAATATTTTTTTAAAAGAATACCTGGGCCGTGATCTATAATCGATATAGAAGCCAAAAACATAGTTTTTAGAATTTTTGTCTGTTTGTCTGTTTGTCTGTTTGTCTGTATGTTTGTCCGAGCTAATCTCGAAAAGTACTGCATAGATTTACTTCAAATTTTGCATGAATATTACTAACAGGACGGGTGAGGCTATAGGCTACATATTATTAAGCTATCACCTACGGGGGAGGAGCTGTGAACCTTTATTTTTCTTACGTATTCCGTGTATTACGACAGCGTACAATCTAAAGACTCATGTTTAAATGTTGGTTTCGAGTAAGCCATGCTATTATCTAGCTTTACAAAATAAAAACTATGTCATTTACGTAATTTGGGCAGAGAAACAGTTTAATGAATTTAGTAGTATAAAGACAAATTAGAAACAGCGCCATCTATTAAATGTTATAAAAATCAAATCAATTTACACGTTAACTATTGGAAATTAATAATCAAATGACGCATATATAAATGTTGTTTGACAATATCTAGATTGACACTATAAAAAATTATGCCACTTAAGTAACTTGGGAAGAGAAACATAGCTTATGTAAGTTGTATAATGTTAATTTTGTAACAGCGCCATCTATGAGATTTCGTAAAAATCAAATCAATTTACATGTTAACACTACTGAACACAATGTTAAAAATTAATAATTTAAATATACTTAATTATGTTATTTATTTATTTAACTCTTTAACCCATATCTTCCGTTCCCTATAAGATATATTTCGTGTAAATAATAAACTACATTTTTTAAAGTGAGGGTAGATGTTTATTATTTTAAGTAAAAATAGACACCATTATCTACAGTTAATCTAATGATTGTGTTCCAAAGAGTATAATAATATATTGTTGTGTTCATTAGTTACAATTTTAAAAATCTTCGTGTTTTATAAATTTACTAGCTTACCGCCCGCGGCTTCGTCCGCTTTGTCTAAAACCTAATAAATTATGTACTAAAACCTTCCTCTTGAATTAGTCTATCTATTAAAAAAACCGCATCAAAATCTGTTGCGAAGTTTAAAGATTTAAGCATACAAAGGGACATAGGGACATAGGGACACAGAAAGCGACTTTTTTATACTATGTAGTGATATTTATAAAGCAATTGAATGCCATAAAACCAAAAATATCAAATGCAATCTTCGTGTTTTGTGAATTTTCACCATCATGCGTTCCCACAAAAGGTAAGTTGTTGTTGTTTGTTGGTAAGTTGTTAAATGAAATGAAATGAATGATTCTTTTATTATTTTGAGGTGCATTGGGAACAGAAGTTTTTGATAAAATTTTATTTGTAAGTAGCTTTTTTTATAGATTTACAGTTAACTTTTGATTTTTTTATTTACAGATTTAATGCTAATAAAATTATATCGCCTTTGGAAGACGATTTCTGCTGATATTTTTACTACACCACTTGAAAATTGATGATTTGATGATAAAGACAGTAGCAGCGAGGATTAAGTGGAAATTAGTAATCATCCGCTTCGTCAATTTTTGACTGAAGTTAATGTCCAACGTCCAATGGTTCATGTGGTTCAATCATTGGAAGTATCTCGGGAAATTTTGGAGGATATTTTTCAGGAAGGAGAGGAGGGGCAGCCAACCACATATCAAACTACTACGTTTTAGTACCGAAAAAAATGTTATTGCCAAATGAAACGTAAATTTTGCACTCACAACTTTACAAGTAATGTTTTAAGTTATCAGATAACCGCAAAGTCAAAATTTTATTTTTTTTTGACTTTGCGGTTATCTGATTATAATATTTATCGTTATGGCTATCGACGTACCGACCGTACTGGGATCAGAGTAGGTACATGATATACAGTTCATAATCCAGGATTGCTTAGAGCATTTTCACACTGAAAAAGATGTTTTCTTTGAATCGTAGTTGCTTCATTTATTTATTTTTAATCATTTTACATAATATGTTTTATATTTTATAAATATATCATTTTCATTATTTAAGTAGATAAAATAAATTATGTAACGGTTTTATAAGAAAACACATTATATTTGTTAGGCGACGGTGATTTCTTCCAGGCAAAAGATATTCATCAGCTCAATAAAATTGAACAGTATGTTGTTAGAAACAGTATGTTCTTTAGATTCACAATTGTAATGAGCATTTCCGCATGCAAGTTGTATTGTAGTTTAGATATATCATAGTTTTTACATATTAAAGTTCCGACAAAACCCTCAAATTTTTTAGTAGAGTTGAGCAAGATAATTTGAAAAATGTGCCGTGTTAAGTATTATAGAAAAGGTTAGTACGTTGGTAATTATTATTTCTTCTTCATTTACATGTTGTTAGTAAAAATAAACTTTAACTTACAGTCAAAGTAGTCAAAGTATATTTTAACTAATACTACTTAATATCTATTATACTTATGTTCAGTATTTATCTGTATTATTATTTCTTGACAATTAATATATTTTCATGTCGTATACCAAATTATAAACATAAGTTTAATGTGTAATTAGCTGGATTTATTTTTACACACTCACAGACTTATATTTTATGTTAAATGTTAAAAGAGTGTTAATATGTAGTGTAAATCATAATACATTTTTTCACAATTAAAAACTTTACTTACTCAATATGAAGACCGTTTGACAAATGATAGGGTGCATCATAATAAGATGAACATGAGCATAAGCAATGACTAGAGTAGGGACGCGAATATTACAATTATATGAGACAAGAACGATTAATAAGTTTGTTTAATGAAAGATTAAGAATTGAAACTATTCGGTCTCTGGAAACGTACGAATAGCGAGAGGCCCGTCTTACTGCAGACAGATTTCGTCATAGTCTTAATGTCTTGAGGTAAACAATCTACGAATTCGGTGGTGTGGTCTGACAAATATAAAAGTGGGTTTGCTTATAACCTCACAATTGATTACAGATCATCTTCTGTATAGGCGATATTAACGTAGTATGTTCTTTTTGTAATGCTTTAAAGTGTAGTAAGGCGAGTCGGCTTTCGTTTGAAGATACACCGGAACCTTTGAAATCACTACTTTTAGAGGAACATACTGTGCAATTAGCGTTTAGCTACTATTATGTATTCTGTGGTGCAATGTAAACTGTTATTAGACAATATTCGCTCTTATAGTAGTGCGTTTCAAATGATCCTTTGGTGCTCAATAATTATCAGAAGATCCGTTCATGCTTACTTTTAAGATACAAGGTCAAGTTTACCATTTGATAGGATCCCTTTTGCCTGAAGGCCAACCTAAGTTTGTTTAAATATATTTTGTATTCGACTACAACGAATAGTGGAATACAAGAAATCAATATTTCTCAAATTTAAAACTGAACTCATTTCACAATTTTAGAACAGGTAAATTCGTATGTATGCAGTTTTAAATCGACATTAGAAGCTTTTCCTCAAGATGGTGATATCGGCACTCAGGAACTCCCTGGACGCGTATAACGCCCAGGCCACAGTATTACAATTTTTCCTACAGTAGGGCGACGAATGTATTTTCGCATAGCAACGGAGGGGAACTCGCGGGGGGTCAAGTGACGCGGGCCACGTACCACAAACATGCTTAGTTTGTGGTATCGAGCGCGAAAGATAGTCATCGTGTTTTTAGTAAAGTTACTATGTAAACTAACGTAATTTAATACTTAGGTACATATTCTATAATGGTGTGCTCAAACTGTTAATCTACATTTAATTTAGATTATTATTTGATACTAAGTAATGTAGAATTTAAACCACATTCATGTTTTCTTCAGATTTTAAGATTTTCTTATCAGAGTGTTCAATTTTAATGTAGTTAAATTTTATAAGAGACAATACCTAATTAAGAAAATTTTAAAATAAAGTGTCACGTATTTTTTTTAAACGACGAATGACGAAAAACGACCTAATCGCGGACGAAGTCGCGGGCAACAGCTAGTATGTTTCTATTTTTTATGATTGGATTAGTTACCTTATTAAAAAAATAATATCAAGTATCATTTTTGGGTATGTAATTATATCAACTTTATTATTAGCTTTGTATTTTGACACGTAAGCATTTCTCAGAATCGTGAAAACTAAAGATAAAAAAGTACCTACTTAATAAATTACAAATTTAAAAAAAAGAAACGTACAAAACAGCACTAAAGTGATTTTTAAATGGTTGTGCAAAAAAGGAAATAATTAATATCAAAACATAAACATGATCAAAATCATTAAACATTAAAGCTTCTTGAGTAGCATAAAAAGATATTCATAAAGTATACTTATACCTACTTCATTCATATTATAATTTTATTGGCTACTAATTTCATATTATATCAACAAGTTTAAATAGGGATGATGTGTCGGCATTCCGAATGCACCCTCTGTAGAGTGTAGAGACGATGAATTTATTTAAAGGGCTACTGCGTTTCAAGTGGCCCATAACTAACGCGATGATTTGTTAAAACCTGTCACATATGGCTTTTTATTCAATATTCCACAAATATGTAAGATATTAATATTATTTGGTGGTGAGTTATAGGTTACCCCAAAAAAGATCGAACTATTTAAATTATTTTCATAATTTTATAAATAACTATAATATTTTTCACCTTTTTACAAAACTTTAAAACATTTACGTTCAGGAGCAAATCGAGAGATTCATTTTTATTTATATCACTTGACAACTTTAATTTGAACAATTGAAACAAAAGCAAACAATGGCGGTAGGTATATATGGTATCTTTGTACTTAGGTTCATAAAATAATAAATAAATAAATACGTTGTAACATATTTAAGAGTATAATTATTATGATTTAAAATGGAAAACTGCGTGAATCATGGCTTATAAAATTGTCAATGAAGGGGAAATAATGATCAAAGATAATCATTGGTCCCCCGTCTTAGATTTAACAAAGCTGTAGATGCAGGCGCCGACACTATTCAATCGAAAGTCGAGGGCATAATTACCCGTATGTATGTCAATAGGGAGCCAATTGACTTATCTTGATATTTTAATTAAAATTTCGGGCGGATTTATAGGAAAACATGAATGCTATATTTTGTAAAAAATATATATTTATAATTTTTGATATTAAAAATGTATTAAATTGAATAGCATACCGTTACACTATTTCAAGTGTCGTCAATTGACAGGCAATTAGAGGTGCCCACGCGCAACAGGGGTGAATTTAGTTTCACGCTCAATCAATTTCTGCGCGTGTGCCCGCAGCCATATTGCACGCGTCAGATGGTAGATAGATGCACCCCGGGATGATAAGACCAATTTATTCATAAATTCCTACATGCAATAACAATATTTAATTTGTTTACAGAACTACTTTTACGGCGTATCAACTTGAAGAGCTCGAAAGGGCTTTTGAGCGCGCGCCGTACCCCGACGTCTTCGCTAGAGAAGAGTTGGCTCTTAAATTAAATCTATCGGAATCACGAGTTCAGGTATAAATACACTTCTATAACTCAAGAACTATGTCTGACTTTAATATTAATATAGCGACATTCTTCGAAAGATCTATTTTAATATTTAACGTTTTATCTCTTTTATTAGGTATGGTTCCAAAATAGAAGAGCAAAGTGGCGAAAACGCGAACCACCACGCAAAACTGGATACATTGGCTCCAGTTCACCTAGCTCCACAACCTTAAGCGGTGGCTTTTCGGGAATTAGTGGGAATCTTCCTGCTTTTCCTCAGAATGGCTTGCCAGCTCCAGCGGACTCATGGTCGTATCAGCATTCTTACGAATTATCTTCTCATCATTTATTATCTTCTGGTAGCAGTGGGTACCCAGCATTTAACACTCAACCGGCAGCTTATTCTTATACCACAGTTCTCAACGGTCACGACGGTCAAATGTTTGCTCCGAGACATTCCTACGAATACGGCGAAGGAAGTCCACCTCCCCTGGGTGTTCGAGATTACCCAATGATAGCAGCTCATTCCCCACAAATGGAAGCTCATGGGCACGAGGAGAAGTTGGAATATCGTAACCATGAACACGAAGACAAATACTCCGCGTGTGCGATGCAAGAAGAGCCGCGGTATGGCGCCCCTCCAGAAGACTATGACAAATGTGGGATTGTCCAACACGACAAACACTATGACATGGATCGCCACGCTGACTTAGCGCAGCCTGTAGTCGTTAAAATGGAACCTAGCCCAGGCCAAGCATATACTACATCACTGCCCCCTTTTTTGAATTGAAATACTCTTTTTCGAAATTGTCTGATAGTTTCAACTAATTTCGAAAAAGGGTATTATTCTCTTCGTTTATTGGAAGACTCTTTGGAACTGAAATAATTATTATGGAATACACAGAACAGTAAAAACTAATAGAAGTGTGATGTGGGCGTGGCCCACGTGTCACTTGTAAGGTAAGATCACCTAACTTGCTCTCAGTTGTGCGCAGAAAAATATTCGAGTCGGTTGTCAGCTGTCAAACCTTTTTTCCATATTTATTCATTAATAAGGACGTGTTGTTTTGTATAAGAGACCAAAAATGATAGCAGACACAATAATATCAGCAATGGAGGCATTTCATACCATCGGTAAGTCTTATTTTAATTTATTTTAAATATATTTTATTTTATAACTTCGCTTGTCGTAATTTGTCAAAAATTTATAAAAATATTAAGTCAAAATGAACCTTAATCCATAAGAAATTAGTACTAATATAGATTGAACAGCAAACAAGACTTTCTGGAATATTATTGCAATAAACAAACGAATGTCGGATTAGTGATGCATGTGGCGCATATCGACAGTATCGATACTTTAGAAAAGACAATCACTATGAAATATTAAATTTTATTTTATTTTTCCTTAGCTTTCATTAGTCCTATTAATTTATAGATTTTCAAAAGAGGCTAATTTAAAAGAGAAATGGATAAATGCAAGGTGACGAGTTAACTGGATGCCATACAGCACTAAGCAGTCTAACAAAGGCCACCGATACATCAAACCTACGGCTGTTCCAAGATTTAAAATAATGCATAATTTCTGTTTGTATTTTGTAAATATAGATTTATACTATTCTATTCCGTTTTTTATTAAAATATGATAATATGAAAAGACGTACTTAGTAGTAATAAACATACTCCAAAATGTGACACATTATACTATACTCATATAATAGAAAGCAAAAAAATGCACAAAAAAATATTTATTTGTGAATTATCGATAACAAGGCTGACATCCCTTAGAGCATAGCATCAAGTTAATGTCATTAATGTAGAGTGATACAAATTTCAACCTTATCTTTATGTGTTGAGGTTCAAAGTTATATGTATCGAAAACTAACGCCCTCTGTTGTGGAGTAGCTGAATGTTTTCGAATTTGGAATTTCTGAGCAAAGAGAAACAAAACAGCTAATATGCCTAGAGATGTTATATTAAAATAAACCGTAACAGGGTGCGTTAGGGTACATATTGAAATGCTGAATTTATAACCTAAGTCAGTTTTTACTCAAATTAAGCTGTCCAATCAAAGGCAAAGTTTACTTGTAGTGTACTGTATAACTATCGATTTAAATGTGTGGGTTTGGCGACACTGGTTTTCATACTTATTATGACATTATAGCACTTCTATTAGTTTTTACTGTTCTGTGATGGAATAGCATTTTGAACAAATGATTATTTTTTGTTTTTTCAGAGCTTGTGACAAGAGCAGTAAATATTTTTTTACAAATTAATAGGTTATATCGTAAATATATTTTACTTATAAAAATGTGAGAGAACACTGAAAAGTAACGAACTTCTCGCTGAAGCTCATTCTCAAACAAAAAAATTATCATCTCATTAACTAAAGAAATACCTATTGGTAGTCGGATTGAAAACAAAGCTTATTTGCAATAATAATTTAAGTTGGTTAAGTTTATCAATAAGACCGAATGAATTAAACTGTTCATTAGGTAACTAGTTTATTTAATTTAAATATTATATCGAATATAATGTTATATATATATAAGAATTAAATCATCACCGTGCATTCCTTGTGCCTTATTAGGAATTTCTTGCGTAAAGCTAAATAGTTATAAGTAGTACTCGTATTATTTTTATATTAGGTAGGAACTTATTATATATATTATATATTATTACTATTCATAGACATATAACAATTTGAGTTTTTTTTTAGGTTTTAGGCACGTATAACTTTAACAGAAATCTTACATTGGGAAAAAGTTCTTAAAAATATAGGACCTAGGACCTCTACATCCCAACTTCAGTATATCACTACTTTTTAGGACACCATGTGTAAAAACTATACATTTTCTCATTTTGTTAGCGTATTTTTTGTTTTTCCTTTTTGCTTGTGGTTAGATTTTTGGTTACCTCATATCTGTTCTGTTCGGTTAAAAGTGTCTGTGAATTATTTCTCGTCCTAATATTTATTGTACTGATAAATACAGGTAATACAATAAATAAATTTTGTTACTGCTATGCTAACTTATCTGTAAAACACATAAAAAAATGTCTTCAGAGATTTCGTTACCCAACAACGTATTTTTTTTGTTGTAAAGTTTAATTTTTTCCCTATTCAAATTGGTATTTGTGAATATAGATAATTAAATTATAAATCTTGATTTTCCATAGTAGTACCTCCCTAACACCTTACTTGACGAAACATTTTTTTTTCATAATTAATAACTAGATATAGAGTTATGTAGTTATCTATTTAATACATTTTTCACAATATTATTCCTTAAAATATATTGATAACTGATAATTTAAATGAAATATTAGTGAATTTTACAATTAAATAGCATATTTTTAAGCATTGTAAATACATGTAAGAATAGTGAATTCTGTGCCAAAACGTAGACTAAACTATAGTATACATCTCATTTATTTTATGGAAATAAGTTATAAATATTATATGGTTAGAGCAGTGGTGGCTCAGTGGTGAGACCTCGGACTTCGAATCGATAAGTCCGTGGTTCGAGACCAGGCGAGCGCGCAGGAAATAAATTAATTTTTCAATTTATCTGCGCATGTTGTAACATCACCACTGCTCGAACGGTGAAGGAAAACATCGTGAGGAAACCGACATGTCGAAGAATTAAAAAGTTCGACGACATGTGTCATCCGCCAACCCGCACTTGGCCAGCGTGGTGGATTATGGCCTGTACCCTCATAGGAGGCCCGTGTCCCAGCAGTGGGAACGTATATGGGCTGATGATGATGATGATGATGATTATATGGTTAATTGCTTATCTTAAAATTGAAGTTTTTGAATCCAAAGAAACTTGTATGTTATATAAATGTAATACTCTATATAAGTCAGGGTATATAATAGCTAAAATAAATTTTAGTTTTGTACTTTATTGAAACAGTATGGTTTCATATTTATTTTAAGTTTGTAAAGAGCAATAAGAGATTTTATAAATAAAAAAGTATGCTTAATTTCGTATTTTATTTCATTTTAATTCTTTACAATTTTATACAAAACACTATACAGTTATACTCACTAATTTTGTTGAGATTTTTTTATTGGTTTTTCTTCTCTTACGCCATCTTGCTTATTCCAGATTCCATCGCCGCTAAAATGATATTTTTTCTCAATTTCATAAAGTGTTAAACTTAAAGTCTGGCTATCGGAAAGCTTGGAGTAGTTCAAATTGGCGTTATACGTATCCATTTCCGTTTTGAATTTTTCTCTTGCCATCAAATCACCGTTTCGCATTTTTTGAAGGTGTTTGATATGTTTTTCTATTTCTAACCTAAAATAAAAAGTTTCCTTATTTTAATTTAATGCTTAGGTATAATAGAAATCAAAATAATAATTCTTTCCACAAATTGTCATATAGTCTCAAACTAAAAGCATAACAAGTTATTGAAGTGAAACTTCTTTATGCGCGTTGAGAGTTAAATTTTTGAGGTAGCGTCATGGCAATACCGTCGCGTCATGAAGTAAGGCTACGATTTTGGTATCTTTGAATTTTGCCAAAGAAGTTTTGCTTCTGACACGTGTGCTGGGCACACACGCTCTTTAGTCTTTTACTTGACTTAATTGGCAAGTGACTTCTTAATTTTTACATATTATTTCTAACATATTCCCATTGAAAGCTCAAGCATTTGCCTAAAAGTATACAATAAAACGACTTACACTGGGTACAAGAGTAAATGGCAGTTATCCAATATCACTTGATCCGGAAAATGTTGTTTCAACAAACAAATATTTTCGTATATAATGTGCAAGGAAGTATGCAGCCAGTACTTATGTCGCTTGAGATTACTTAAAATAGTTTTTTTGCTCATCTTACTCCCTTGCAATGATGTTGTTATTAGTATTACGATATCTCGGCTGCACACTTTGCTGCCAAAACTATTGATGTATCTGAAACGAAATGCTTATGATTAAAAAAAAAATAGATTAAAATTATAAAGTTATAAGCCGCAGGCACAGTTAGATTTAACTACTTAGTTGCCAACATTAAAAAAAAAAACAATTTTTTCAATAATTACTCCGGAGAAAATTACGTCAATCTATAATTTCAATGTTGTGTCCTAAAATACATTTAAAAAATATCTGCATCAATTTTTTTTTCTTTAGGATTGAAATTAAGAGAATTATGAATCATTCAATCATCACCATGTACAAAGCATCGGAAGTAGTCGCGTAAATCAAATGTAAAAGTTCTTATTTTTTTATACGAAATATACTTACGTATTGAATATTCTGTGTGCCGACACAAGATGATTCAAACTGAAACACTGTTTTTTAGCAGTTTGAATTTTTGATAGTCTGTTCATCACTTTCTTTTGGTGAACAACTAATGTAAGTACCTGTTGACAAAAATCTATATATTATATTAATCCAATATATAGATTTTAATTCGATGCGATTTAATACAATAATATTGTTATTTTCGTAATAAATTGTATTAATGTTGAATTCATCTTTCATTGCGTCGCGTCGTTATACAAGGTTCAATTTTGATAACAAAGAGAGCCGAGATTTTTTGTAATTTTTTTACTTATTTTGACATTGTACCTTTTAATAACGAAATACTTCAATTAATTTTTTAACAGCTAAAAAGGTCTCAATGCTATTGATAAAAATTTAACGAAAACATTTTGACGCATTTGTGTAGCATTAATTTCATTTCAATTTTTTGTAAAAATCAATTTTCTATCTCACAACGAATTATTAGATTCAGATAATATAGGGTATATTGGAGACTTGTAGAAGATAAATAGATTTGAATTTGAATACTTTCATAAAAAATTCACATAGGTACTTAAAAAACAACACAATCACTAATTTCACGTTGTCAAAACGGTTGTGTTACAATAACTACATTATTTCGTTTCAGTAATGTTAAATGCCTATTGTTTTGCTCATTAAAAAACTCTGCTATTTTGCTTCGGACAAATTTTGAGCGTGATAGTTCATTTAATTAGCTGTTTATTGTATGACATGTTCCTTTTTTTCAAAGGATAGCAGATATCTTACTTACTCTAGGGTTTGTTGCTAGTACTTTATACTCCTTCATATTGACAAGCTCATTGAGACGATCTCTCACTGAAGCAGGATTCATACAGAACACCCTCAAACATCGCCTCTGCGCTTCTTCTGTTATTTCGTATTGCTGCAATCATTTATTTTTACATAATTTTTTTATTTTTTTGACTAATTTGGTTTTTCTAGTTCTAATTATTGTTTGGGTTTTAACACATTGAGATAAAATAAAGTAAGATATAAGTTAGCGCCGACATCAAACCTTATAAAATTTTACATGAATAATGTAAAAATAAATTATGTAAACTACCTAAGTATAACAGCATAGATTTTGTCCGCAAAAGAAATATACACAACCGAAAAATATACAACAATAGATATATGTGTTGAACACGGGAACTAACCTGTAACAAATCCTTAATTTCCAATAGTGAATTATAGTTATTTTTCAATATAGCAGGCTCCAGTCTTATTGCTTCTTTAATTTCAATCCCACCCAATGTGTCAACATTTTCTAAAATGAGATTTGTGTTGACAGGGTCAGAGGATATTATAAAACCATTTCTTCTTATAACTTTCAATTCGAATTTTATTATATTTTCAGCTATATCTATAGCTTGTCGAATATCAGACATGGGCCTATGTCTTAGAGGCAAATAATTTTTACAGTATTTTGCAAAATCTTCATTGCTTATGTGTAGTCTCCACTCAAGGTATCTCTCTAACACACTTGTTCGTATAGTCACTGCAAAATTAAAGTACTTTGAGGAAAAAATAACAGAACATAGAATTAAACATCAAATCAAAAAAGTGCAATATAAGAACCGTTATGAGAAATGCAAGCATCCCACTTTGAAATAATTATGAATCATAATAAAAAACTAAACATATCCTTTTTGGTAAATAGTCTTTTATTTATGTATTAATGTTTGTACATAAATACATACTCAATATCTGATAAATTAAAATTACTTACAAATACTTGTATTTGCATCAGAAAATTTTTTCAAGGATTTCTGCTGATCAGGCCACTCTTGAAATATGGCAAGTAAAACCTCTTCTAAATTAGACTCATTATTGAGAAGACCTTCTTTTTTCAAATAGGATATTGTTCTTGATTTGACTATTGTATTATATCTGAAAAAAAAAAAATGTTAACACTATACTCTATACATTTTACTTTAAAATAAAATTAATAAAAGCTGTTTGCTTCTTGGTTCAATTTTTTTTTAATATTACATACATCTTTATACCTTATTAAATATTTAGGAATTATTTTAGTAAACCCACATTCTTTGAAAATTTCTCCATAATTATCCATAGATATAACATTCATACAAAATAAATGTGGATTGCAGCATGCTTCTTCCGGAGAGATTCCAAACTTTTTAAGTATATCCAATGTAAGATGCAAATTTTCTGTAGTCATGTGAGCTATGTTTGGATCTTTTTTCCTCAAATCTTCAAGATTTTTTGCAGATAATGTTTGGCCTATAATTAAAATAAAAGTAGGTATATTTTTGGTTAGATTATACTCAAGCATGGCGGCCAGAGCCGCGCGCGTTGTTTTTTGTTGGTAGTCTAACTACCAACAAAACAGGGGGCGGGATCCCGACGCGTCACTTTTGTGACACGCGGTGACTCCTGTAGGTGGGTGTAGGCCAACCGTAATCCGGTCCGTGAGGTCGGACCGAGGGCCGCCACCTCTGGTGTGAGGTGGGGGCTGCGAGGGAAACCTCTATAAAAGTGCGCCAGAGGGCCCTTCGACGCGTGAATCACGTTTCGGAGGGCCTATCGGCGCGCGCCCTTCGGCCGGTCGGTGCTGGGGTCGAAGGAACGCCGATGATGGAACAGGGAACAATCCATCATCGGCGAGCGGGTGGCGTGAGCTCGTGTACAGCTTGCGCCGCCCCGGGGTAGGCATTTGGTGTAGGGCCTGGAAACGGGCAAGTGGCGGAGGGCCTGGAAACGGGCAACTGCTGGGCGGGACATGCGGAAGATTGCGAATGTGTACCCGCATCTCGTCTAAAGCAGCTCGTTGGTACACGGTGGGGTTTTAGTCGGTAGGAATCCGACATAACCCACGGCTCCTTCCCCGGGAGCCGTGGGTATCTTAGGCAAGATTTCCCCACTTGAAAAAAAAAAATTAAAAAAAAAGAAAAATACTCAAGCATAGGCACTTTATTAGAAGTTTAAAAGTTTATAACTACCTACTTACCTGTGATTTTTTGGTATAAAGTTACAAATGGTATTTCAAAATTATTAAAGAAAACAGTATTGTGTTTATTTAGGAACCGGTATTGGCTTTTGATAGTTTGCTTGGCGATGAGCAATGAAATTCTCTTTAACTTCATCTTGATTAAGTGGTAACTTTCGTTTATTTTAAGGCACAAGTCATTATTTTATTAGACAATATTATCATTTTATTTTCAAAACCAAGAAGTTCAAAACCTATAAAAATAAAAACAAACAATCTGACAGTGACAGACATATAATCAGCTGTTGGTTTTTTTTTTAATAATTTATTCATAACCATGGATACAAGTCATTCAGTCGCAATCTTAAAATCAGCTGTTGATACTTGAAAGTGTTGTCGCACCTCCATTGAGAAATTTTATAATATTGGCATCTATAAAATTATTTCCATATTCTTTTCATGTGTAATTATTTTTGTTAAAAAATTATGTGTATGTATGGGCCTATTTCTATTATATTTATATTTTATAGCATTTATGTTTAATTTTAAGCTAGGGGCTCGCTTTATTTTTAATTTTGCATTTATGTTTAATTTTGAGCATGAGTGATTAGCACAGATGAGATTGGCATGAGATCACTGATCATCATGCTCTGTGCTGATCATGACTTCATCTGTCATTACTTGCTCTGTGTCATCTGTCAAATTAAATACATACACAAATGATGATAAAAATTTGAAGAAATTAAAATACGATTTATAAAATGCCGACGTACTAATGAAGTATAATTCTGTTAATAGTTGGCTCTTTATCCAGTTCCCAAGCAAGCAACAATAACGCACTAATAATAGAGAATCAACAATTTAAAATAACATCAAGGTAGGTACCTATCAATAACACCAATAATATTAAAATTTTTCAATAACATGTAGCTTTTATTCTTAGCTTTTATTATTGTAAAATATTTATTAGATAATTTTCCAAAAAATATTCCTTTCAGATGGCTTGGTCTGCCGCGGCAAATCACTTCAAACAAACTTGGATAACTACTATAATGAGTATGATACTATTTTGTGGTGTAACTTATTTTTTAATTTGGGCTGAGGTATGTATCATTATATATTTCATAGTCAACGTTCAATCATACGATGCAATTCGGATATTAATGGAATAATAATCTGTATTTCATTCTTTTGCTTTAGGGTCATGCAATAAGAAGTAATTTGATGTTGGAAGAGCTGATGTCTGCAGCTCAGAGTATAGATGTTCATACGCAAGACGATGCAGCGCGGTATGAAGATAAGATTGTTCATATAGTTGGTCCCTTGAGAATCTTAGAGCCAATATCAGAACCTGATTATAATATACAAGTACAGGCGGTAAAGTTAAGGAAGCGTGTACAGATGTACCAATGGATTGAGGAAACTACGTAAGTATACAATATGGAATGAAATTTTAATTTCATATTTATTTTATAACTAAAGATTACTGTGTAATTTAATACCAATACTGTATTTTGTTCATTAAACATCTATACATTGAAAAGTATTAAATACTTATGAGCATAATCTTAACCAAAATATTATGTTTAGTTTGCAATATGTAAACTAATAAGAAATATATATATTGCATTATTTCTAGAGATACAGAGAACTTTCTAAGTGAACCAGCTGAAGAATCACAGAAGACATACTGGTACCGTAAAGAGTGGAAAGATTATGTTGTTGATTCTGCTCTGTTTTATATTCGTCCTGGACATCACAATCCAACATCAATGCCACTCTTTAGTGAAACACACATTGCTGAAAATGTGAAAATTGGATGGATGTATTTGGGTAAGTTGAACTTTGTGTGTATGGTCATAAAGAACCTATTACCGCAATATTCAGATTTTAGGGTCATAGGGTGTATCTGAAGGGAATCTTTATACAACACATACAACACTTATGATTCTCGTGAACACACTTGCTTGTGTGTGTGAGCCATTTCAAACGTTTTGTATGAAGATTCGTACTGGTTGTATCTGTATATATTGTGCTATTACTCAATGCTGAAAGGGATGTTTAGTGGGCCTCTTATGAAAGTTATAAATGGCCATAATCTTCCATGCTAGCAAAGAAAATGTGACACCTAAAACCCTGTTATAGTAAAATTGAAAATCAATCATTTTCATTTTTATTTTATTAAGTACTACATTATTAAGACTCCAAACTCCCAAATTTTTTACTACATTATCTTAACCACTGAGCCACCACTTCTTTTGTATGAATAAACCATTTGCAATTAGCAACAATATAAATTAGTATTAATATTTTTTATTTTATTTAAATTTTAATAATACTCTAGTCTTTTATATTTAAGGATTGGATGTGAAAAGGAAAGTTAATGATTATTATGAAATATGGTCAGATTCAAGACCAGAAAGGAATGATATAAAACTACATTCAGGTTTTTACTACCATGGCAATAGTCCACTGGAACATGAGATTGGTGATTTGCGCATACATTTCTCTTATGCTGGTCGTGAAGATGATATTGTAAGTAGTATTTATTCCTTACTAGAAAAGGATAGGTGCATTGGCATTAAAACAAAAAAGTAGACATTTTAATTTATAACTGGGAATTAGCGCCGATATTGTGGATTTTGTCGCTCATTTCGACAATAACTTCACAGGTATTCTTATTTTATTAATAAAAAAACGACGTGCGGCACTCGGGTACTGCCGCGGTAAAGCTATTGCATGCTATGCCTTCAAGCCACACCTCCGCCCGTCGGAGTGGGGAGCGTGAGGTTTTTTCGTTACGGAATTTCTCGATTCGGTCCCCGCGCTCAAGGCCCGCGATAGAAGCTATGCAATAGCTTAAAAAAATCATTTCACTTATTATTCACGAATTCTTGCGCAAGATGCAATTGCGTAGTTACAATCAAAACTGTGTCCACGGTGCGGCAACGTCGCGTCAGCCGCTCGTCATGCGTTTGTCGTGCGGCGGTGCTTTTTACGTTCACTATAGGCGTAAAATATATTATATGCTAATATATAAATAAAAGTAACAAAGTGAATGTGTGTATTGGTCAATTATATTTTTTTTATTGATTTCTGATAAATAATACATATTTGATTATAGTACACTGCGGTTGGATTAGTGGAAAGAGGCACACTACAACCATATTCTCCCAAAAACTTTCCATCTGCTGATCCAATTTCCCTAATGCGAAAGGGCTCATATAGTTTAAAACAGCTCTACGATTTGGAAAAACGTGACGCAAACACGCACACATGGAAATATCGATTGCTCGGCTTTGTGCAAGTGTTTGCTGCTATAATGACCCTACATCCAGAATGGCTAACTTTATGTGAGTAATTTTGTAGATAAATTTTATGTATTTACGATGATTTTTTATTTTTTATGTATACCTTAGAGGACACTCCAGTCATCTCACGAAACAGAGTAACATTCCTATGCTAATATTTAACTCCGATCTTCCGTGGTGTGGTACTTTCCCCCGTGCGAGCTTCCCGGCAAATTCGTATTGAAGCGTGCTGGACACCCGTAGAGGGTGTCCAGCACGCTTTAAATAAAATTACACAACGTGCGAACAAATAATTTTTATATTTTTTTATTTCGTAATTCGTATTTTTTTGTCAATATATTATTGTAATAATGTAACGAAATTATGCATATTTTCAGTTCTTCAATGTAAATGGGTGTCCAGTAACCTTAGACGATGTACTCGACTCTGGGTCAACTTGGTTCTGTCGTTTTCTTACACCTTGTTCATAATCTCCATTCCTTGGTAAGTATATTGAGATATTTATATATTTACCATTCTATACATACATACATTTTTAAGTATATTCTATGCTAAAATAATCCTGACTTTTTAAAATAAATTTCAAAAAACGTAAAAACCATGATATCACAACAGGGAAGTTAGAAAATCCCGATATAATTACTATGAATTTTATTCTGTATCTGTGTATGTGATAAGTTATTTGGAATCAATCGTTATTTATATTTTGATTTGTGACGTATTTAAGCACGCGAAATTAAGCTCTGTTCTCATAAGAAGATGATTTTATTTTATTAATGTAAACTGCATTGCATAAATTTCTAAAAAACAACGTTCATTCTCGTATACCAGTTTATAATTTGAACCATATGACGTCCACACAGCGTACGCGTAGCCAAAAAGTAAAAAACATTCAATTCAAATTTAAATAAAACCCATTTTGCATACAGGAAAAATAAATACGGCTTATGATTATATATTTGAAATTGATTTATGGTTTATATTGAACATAATATAATTTTATTCTTGAATCAGAATATGCAAATGGAGCCGCGTAATATGTAGATTTCAGTTTGTACGATAACGGTGAAAAACCTGTGATTACATCATAATGATATGAAACAAGTTGAGATAAAATGACATAAAAATTCGAATACTCTATAAAACTTTATCCTGGTATCGTGTAACAGTGGGGTTTTTACTTAAAGCTTCAACAAACTCATCTTAATAATAAATTATCAGTCTCACCAAACGCGAACAGAAGGAAATAGGTATGGAAATTGAATAACTACCAACTAAAATGGGCTTCATGGATTTCAAATTTTGCATGAATATTACTAATAGGTCGCGTCAAGATGGGCTGACCCGTAAGTAAGATTGGAGGCTATATAATGATATTATAAGTGAAAAGTATAAGTTACAACGTGTCGGGAGCGACACGTTGAAATGTGGACTACCTATGTGTAGCCAGAATTGTCTTCAGTTGTCTCTTTTTTGCATTCAAGATAACTGAATCACGCTATCTTATTTTGACTTACAATCTTGTGTGCGTTAGTGTGCCTTTTTTGAAAATCGAATGTTGTTTGTGAACCTTTATAAGTACCTTATAATATCATTTCACAGGTTACTGTTTTGATCATTTTTTTTTTGTTAATTGTATTAATATTCGTGATGTAAGCGTTTTTCTTTTTTTTATATTATGGCAAGGCCAACGAGCAGGCGCAATGCCCGATGTTAAAGTGTGGCGCGAATAGACGTGCATAACATAAGTTATAGGTATTTCTATTAGCATAGAGGGGAATGGTATGGGATAGTAATGAAGATGGGTGGAGTTATCCGTGAATTAAGAGATGGCGTGGTTTTGGCCTACTAACAAATATGATTTTTTCTTAAAAATTTACTTAGTATTTCCATTGCACGCAGGCTGTTCCACAAAGCCACGTTCGGCGCATTAGCGCTTGGCGGCGCGTTACTACCAATCGCGCACTATTCCACGCTCCTCTCGCGCGACACGCGCCGCGCGCGGTACGAGGACCGCTGACGCATGCGCACTGCGATACCGCACCTCGTCGAAATGTGCGTTATGGCGCTCACGTACGCATTCGTTGCGTACCAATTTGTTGAACGATGAATGTGTATTTGTGTACAAATAAATCACATTGAATGTATGTTCCGTTCTGTCATTATATATGTGTATGGAGGGGAGTAATTGTGTTCCGTTCTGTCTGTGTACAGAGTAGTTATGTGTTTTGTCACTAAAAATTAAATAAATAACATTAAATGTATGTTCTGTTCTGTTATTATAAATGTGTATAGAGGGGAGTAATGCTGATGTAAGCTGTGTTGTGTATCTTTTTAAAGATTCGGTCGGTGGAAGAATAAAGTGATAGGTTTAAAGGACTCAAAAAGTAATGTTAAGCTCTTGAACTGTATCCTGTGCTACTTATGTATTAAGTGGTCGATATTTGTAACTTAATGTTTTAAGACATTGCTACTAGAATTTTGAGGTATTTTAAATATTATAAATACATAAGTAAAATTGCTAAAATGTAAAGTGTTTTAGTCTGGTCCTTGTTATTTTTCAATGTTTTTGTTGTTATTTATTTTCAAGATGAAAGAAGAAAAAATAATTATTTTATATTTATTAACACGCAGTGTGTCATGCGTTTGTGACTGGTTGTGCTTAAATTCGGTTTTCAGGTAGATCAATAGCCTCGAATAATGTAAAAGTCCATATAAATATTGTGTACCTACTTAATATAATTATAAATAAGTACGTATTATTTGACGGGTGGGTGACATATTACATATCATTTCATCTTCATTGATACTATTGCCTTTGGTATTTTTATACTGCTAAATGCTAATACCTGTGTACAAACTACAATTTTGTATTGCATTGTGTAATTAAGCTATAAACTTATTCACTACCTAACTACTTTCTATGAATGTAGTTACATATTTATAATTCTCATAAAATAGTTAGAAGTATTACGTGGTATTACTCTATGTATAATGACCACAACGGCTGTACCGAGCCTCAGGTATGTGCGCGGCGAGGCGGGGGAGAGTACCGACCGTTCCGTTTCTTTCTTACTTCTAATTCGTGCTCTTTCTTACCCGGTCCCCGCCTCACCGCACATACCTAGGAACGCGGTACAGCTGCAGCGGTTGCGTACAAATTTATTTTCAGAATTTGTAACACTGACCATAATATTTATAATTAAAGTGATGTTTGTTATGAAAGGATGCCTCAGATATGTGGATCTTTGCGTAAATGAGATTTTGATATAAGAATTAAGAATACTGTATACAATTTTCCGATGCATTTAAATAAAATATCTTGAATGAATGAATTATTTCTTTTATTTTTTAACCTTACAATTACGAATACAATCACACTAATAATTCTACTAAGTAATTGAACTCTCTAATACCTATTATATATAATTATGAGGTTGCAATCCATACTTCCATCCATACTAATATTATAAATGCGAAAGTAACTCTGTCTGTGTGTCTGTTACTCAATCACGCCTTAACTACTGAACCAATTTGAATGAAATTTGGTATAGAGATATTTTGATACCCGAGAAAGGACATAGGATAGGTTTTATCCCGGGAAATCATTCAAATCCCACGGGAACGGGAACTATGAGGATTTTTCTTTGACTGCGCGGGCGATGCCGCGGGTGGAAAGCTAGTACCTCATAATATTACTACCACTAGATAAGTAAATAAAACTAAAAACCTTATAAAAATGCAATATTTCTTATTATATTATATCAAAATAATATTAAATGCATTTTCATTCAAAGTCATTCAAATTATGAAATAGTACCTATAGTATATTTAACCGACTTCAAAAAAAGGAGGAGGTTATCAATTCGGCCGGTAGGTATATTTTTTTCCTTAATTTTCCCTAAATATAACTGTACTTTTTATATGTTCTATGAATCATATCCTTATTATTTGTTTTTAAATGCGTTTATTTTAATTAAAACATCATGTTTGAGTCGCACTTCTGTTTACATCAATGGTATAGTCTTATGCTTTTCGAATGTCATTAAACCATACAAAAATGGAGCTGTTTAAAAACCGCTAGAGAACCAATCTTTGGGTAAATCTATGTCTTCGATGTCCACATCCTCTCCGAAAGTATTGCTAAATGTGTTTGTGAAACTTTCTTTAAAGTTGTTGAAGTTATTCCTGACTTTGTTTGAGTTTTTGCGGTATATTGGCCGACCTGGGTACGATACTACATTCAGATCTTTGTAGTTATCCTGAAATTAGAAGAGTAATTGATAAGATATTGTTTATGGAAAGAAGACGCTTATTCAATGATCGCTCCAATATCAGACTATATTTGTACCTTTTGAAGTAGCTATGGTTTGTTTTGTATTACTGTAGGGATGGTGTGAATGAGAATTTACTGAATATTTTTGCCATGCAATTCAATTCCTACTAACATTAGGCACTATTTATTAAAGTTTGGGAATATAGTGTGTTTCGTAAAATTTGGTATTATTTAAGTGTTGCTCTAGTATATCAATGAAAAGGTTACCCTAATGCCTTGTATGTCGTCTTCATGCAGTGAAAATATTTTGATTCCAAGGTCATAAATAGGGTACATCATAGCTCCGGTTACGTCGGTGTGTCCCATACCAATAACGTGGCCTATTTCGTGGGAGACTGTCTGAAAATATAAAAAAAAATCATATAAAATTTATTAGGTATCTTTTTATGGGTGAGTGTGTATCGATCTAAAAAAATATAATAGCCACTTGATTTGTGTAATTTAGAAACGTATATATCTTAACATCATTCAACTTTAATCATACATCAAGATCCAGTCTTAATGCCCCTGCCACACTGCTACTCGCGCTGCTCATCGCTCTGCTCATCGCGCTGCCGTTGGCCGCGACATTGCCCTCTCTGCCCACACACTGCTCTAGTCTCTACTCGCGCGATTAATCGCGACGAGGACGGCGATCGCGCGATTATGTGGCCAGTCACTCGTACTCGTATTGCCGGTCCTTTGACTCGCGCGCAAAAACCGACAAAATTGGGAGCTGTGAGCAGGACGATGAGCACTACGAGTGGCATGACGAGTAACGTGGCCACACTATGTCTCTGCCTACTTTCCTCGTTACTTCCCATACCACTCGTCGAGTGTGTGGCCGGCGTAATTAAGGCTCAGAAAATACTGGGCATCCCATTGATTCATCAAACAAAAATATGTATATGTTTGTAACCCATATTTTTTAGTCTAGAAATAAAGTTGCTGAAAATGAAAGTTAGAAAATGTATGTGAAGATTCTACCAGCTCACATAACAAGAACTGAATAATATATTAAGTATTATGATTAATAAAAAAAAAAAATAGATGACGTCACAAAAACCGGTGACGCAAGGGTTAATTAAAAATTGTTACGTACAAACTAATACAAACTGGTTTGAGTTTCATGGATTTTGGCTTAGATTGAGTTTTGATTTTCTATAATTATTATTATTAATTGAAGTGTAAGTTTAAAAGATATGTGAATTGTAATTTCATAATTAAATTTAGCTACTAAGGTATTTTTCGCATTAAAATTGTTAATTATAAGTTTGTTGTACAACACCAACACAGCTTTTAATTTAACAGCTTTTTATTTTATTAATAATGTTTATTATTAGTTAACTTCTTAAATAAATTTTTTATTTCTTTGTTAAAGATTGTTGTTTCTCATCATGTTCAGAGTATACCGACCGCAACGTTCCTATTAATATAAAATATGATTAACAGGAAAATACAACACATAAATTAATTACCTAATACATAGCTATTTCTCAAATGTCAATTCTACTATTCAATTAATTTTACCAAGATGAAGGATGGGTTTTTTGAACTTTTCTTACGTCTCAGTATGAAATACCAAAAGGAATTCCCACAAAGAAATACCTAAATCTAAGTACTTAATCTAAAAATATCTACAGCAGCTTGCAACTTTCAGCAGTCTGTAGATAGGTACTACCTACCTACCTAATTATTGTGAAAAATGAGACGCCAACGCTAAAGTTTGTTAATGTTTTGATAGAGTATCAAGATTCTTGGTAATTTGGATACAGTTTAGAAGAACCTACACATTCGGATTCGTCAACAGATCGCAAGCCCAATAAATATTATTTAATAAAACCACTTAAACATACTTGGAAAAGATTAGGTTCTCCTCTAGTGAAATCCTGTGTCCATGGTATGTCGTCATTTAATGTTATAACGCTGGCTTGATGTTTTGTTTTCTGTAAAATAAACATCAGAATTAGTCTTCAATAAAAAAATCGAATTTAGTGATATGTATTTATTTTATAATTTATATCTATGTACCGTGTTTCCGAACGCAATTCTATTGTCAGGCTTTGCGGGTAAATTACCAAATCTGAAATAAAGTTTATTTATTAGTTACTTTAACATAAAACAGTTTATTTGTATTTTGAACTAGTGGTGGAGCTTAAAATGTTAGCGCTGGCGCTTGAAATAACGGAAATAAACGTGGTTTTAATTTCGATTGATTGAAGAAAGATCTCTCCTTTTCGTTAGGTAACTACTCTCGTAACATGCAAATATGTGCACATGTTGATTTTAAATATACATATTTATTTTCTGAATTCTTTTAATTACTCTTCATAAAATTGTTTAAAATACATCCATATTAATGATGGTCAGGTTCGATATTATTTTTTCTGATTGCAAAAATTCGTTACCTAATTTCTATGTCGGTGCGCCCTGAGTCTTTCTTCGTGAAAGTGATTCCACTTGGTTCAGACCAGACGGAGAATCCTAAGAATATTAACGAATCCACCTCTTGCTTGCTCATTGTGGACGAGTATTGGGTGATCTTGTATGTGATGTGCTTCTTGGGCCAATGTCCTATAAGAGAAGGTGTTATAAATCAATAACGCATCAAAGTACCTAATACTATTGCAACATTTGTCATTGCTTCTTCAATTCAACATATCGTAGCGTTTGCCTCTCTGCCCCGTTTATCGAGGAAGGTTATTTATTATCAATTAGATAACCTTCCCCGATAAACGGAGCAGATTCAGAATAAAAAAAGGTCAATCGAAATAGTAGTTCCAGAGATTAGTCCGTTCAACCAAACAAACTTTTAAGCTTTATAATATTAGTACAGATATGGTAGCCAATTAGCCATATGAAATGGGAGTAAATTTTAAACAGAAATAAGTTAACAACTCACCATTCGTTGTATACCTCTTCGAGCGGCGTCTACCCCTCAAGATATCCTTGCCTTCACATCTACTCAGAGACATCAAATATTTGGTTGAGCTATCTAGCATTCCTAAAACGGATAGAATTGAATAAAATCTCACTCTATTCTCAAGTCTCAACCGACTTAAAGGAGGTTCTCAATCCGACTGTATTTTTTGGGTTTGTTACCTCAGATTTTTCGACTGGGTAAAGGAGGAGGATTATTTTTTTTATCTCAAAGCTAGTGCCTCCCGGTTGGTGCCACAAACATTTTGAGGCCATGACCATAAGAAGGCGGTTTAGCTTATAACTTATTTTTCAATAACTAATTGTAATTTCATAACCTTTTCAATAACAGTTGTCACACAATTTTACCTGTTGCTGAAGTTTTTGCGTAATTTTGAAAAGATCGGAGGGAATTCGCGAAGGTAGAATCGTCAACGTTGCAGTGTCCATTACTGCAACTCAAACTTTTTCTACTCAGGTAACCGAAGTCTACCAAGTATCGCTGTGATATAAAGGAATATTATTTTAATAATTATACCGCTTATTGGGCATACCAAGATTCTTGGGCATACCTAAAAAAGTACTATATAACACAAGATACATTGGTGCCCAAATTAGCCTTTATCTTGTGGACCAACAATATTATTAAACTTTACATTATTTATTCTTTTGAAACCTGTACAATCCGTGGTAATTAACTACTTAAATAACTAATTAGTGACTTTATGAGTTCTATATGAACTTATTAGGTATATGATAAACAAACAATATGTGACAGAATATATTGCATGGATCATTTCGGCCGGTTGCAGACCGACCATACGCACGCGTAACTTTGCTACGCACTGCATACGAGGTCCGTCGGTCAAGCGCGTCCGCATGCGTAGCGTCGGTCGACTGACGCACTATGGAAACAATTTTTTTCCATTTGTTTCAAAAAAATGAACGTGTTCAGTGCTGTACCGACCGGTGCACTACGTGCATGCGTGTATCGTCGTTGTGAACATGAACATCGATACCAGGTCTAGTCAGTTTACTGGTACGCAGAGCACTGAATGATACAAAGTACAAACTGATACGCATTGACGGTCGGTCAATGCGTATCGTCAGGACCGACGGTACGCACTGATACGTCGGTGAAGCTCTGCAACCGGCCTAAAGCTTATAAATGAAAACTTTAAAAAAAATATATACTTACTTAAAAAATTGCAACTTTAGCTTTTTGCCATTTCATATTAGTATTGACTGTACTGGGACTCGGTTGTAGGTATAATTTTTGTTATTGTTCTACAGTTGAATCATGAATGTTCCAGACAAGAAAATGCTGTTAAAACTCAATTATTTGTAGGTATGCGTCAAGTCAGTGGCTCGTCTTCTCGTATAATATTGCAGTACATGTTAGAAAAAGAAGGTCGATCTCGACCAACAGACGATCCCAGTTAATAAATTAACATAAATGTATGACTCACCGCATATTGTTTATCATTCGATGAAATATATAAACTATGACTGAATTCACATAAAACACCTAATACTGTCACTAGTAATAACCTCATGTTTGACTTCAAGTGGTCTGTACTTAACTAGGTATTATACAAAGCTGCAGTCTTATTTATGTAAACAGAAAGAAGCCAAAGACGCGTATTTACTTTATTTTTCCTCCTACAAAACAAGTTTGTAAATAACAGATTCCCTGTTTATGACGAATCCAATTTGTTTGGCCCAGAACACCACTGTTATATCATATCAACTAAATAACAAGGATAATTTGAAATATTTGCGTATAGTTTGTACCTATTAACAACTCACAAATGTGAATAATAAATTAAAGTAAAATAAACAGAAAAACTCATTAGGCTCAGGAACATAACACAGAGAGGGACTAGTTCCACAGGTCATCAGGTACCACTACACTGGGCCAGTTTACAAAGCTTGATGTGAAAAAAAAATTAGGAAAAGAGTGCATTGGCGCCCTGATTTTTAACCGACTTCAAAAAAAAGGAGGAGGTTATCAATTCGGCCGGTATTTTTTTTTTTTTTTTATGTATGTACACCGATTACTCCGAGGTTTCTGAACCGATTTACGTGATTCTTTTTTTGTTCGATGCGGGATGGTGTCGAATTGGTCCCATAAAAATTTTATCTGGATAGGCCCAGTAGTTTTTATTTTATGAGCATTTTTGTCTGTAGGTATTTGTAAATTTTGCAAGTGCAAGTTTGAAGTCGGTTGTTTTTAACGCAGTTATCACTTGTTGTAGTCCTTACGACACGATCTTTATTAGAGATAGATTAGAAATTATAAAATCAAATAAAAACGGTTGTATTCATGTAGGTAGTTGTAGTTTGTTGATGTTCCATGTATCCGGACAAAGCGGTTTGATTCTACGTATACATTCTTTATACGAACCGTAAGGAACTGCAAGATGCTTCCAGAATCCGTGTTCTCCGACGAGTACTATCTGGGGGAACTACTAACATAAGTAAATAGGTACCTTCTTAGGAGGGATAGGTACATTCTTCAAACGTCACTACGATTGTTGTTACAGCTGTTAGACAGTTAGAATGATATTGAATCACTTCGGATAACCTTATTATTTGTAAGAATAACGTATGTTTTACTTACAGATAATAAGAATAAGAATACTTACCTACAAATAAAATAAGTTTTCAAATGAGACCATGTTAAAGTTTCAAATACATATACTTAATATAGTTTTACCTAAGTTCATATTTAAAGCATGAAATACAAAGTAAAAAGGTTCAAAGAAAATCTTGAAGGCATCAGTTAGATTTTCCATGACCATGATTTTTGATTTTAAGCTATTGTATAGCTTCTATCGCGGGCCTTGAGCGCGGGGACCGAATCAAGAAATTCCGTAACGAAAAACCCTCACGCTCCCCACTCCGACGGGCGGAGGTGTGGCTTGAAGGCATAGCATGCAATAGCTTTACCGCGGCAGTCCCCGAGTGCCACACGTCTTTTTTAGGGTTCCGTACCTCAAAAGGAAAAAACGGAACCCTTATAGGATCACTTTGTTGTCCGTCTGTCCGTCCGTCCGTCCGTCTGTCAAGACCCTTTTTCTCAGGAACGCGTGGAGGTATGAAGCTGAAATTTATATCAATTACTCAGGTCTACTGTCCCTTGAAGCTGTGAAAAAATCAAACTTCTAAACCAACGCAATCAAAAGATACAGCCGTTTATGCCGCAAATTTCCGACTCTTGCAAGGGAATCAAAACCTGCAGGGTGCTTCCCGTGAACTCAGAATCTTGAAATTTGGTACGAAGCAACGTCTTATAGCATAGATAAAGGAAAAATTACGAAAACCATAAATTTTTAGTTACATCACGTCATAATATTTTTTTTTTAATTGTAAACCTTGCAGGTTTGTACGGAACCCTCGGTGCGCGAGTCCGACTTGCACTTGGCCGGTTTTTTTTATTTATGTAGGTAATCTGCACATTTCCAAATTGTATTAATAATTAAGGTTAAAAGGTTTATACTCAAAGTCAAAACAATTCTTAGCTTTCAGTAGATTTAGAAATATTTTCCATTCAGTTTTATAATATCTTAAAAGGTAAATTAAAATACAACACTCTGCCAGATGGTTTATTATAATTATATGTAATATGTAATGATTATGAGAAAAAATAACTTGTTTGTTATAGAATATAACTTTAAAAGTTTAAAATCCTTTTGAAAAGAATTCTTCCGGTATGTTAAGGGGTTTTATATCCTTCCCAAAGCTGTGTTTCATCTTACTCCTCAAATCGTCGAAGGATTTTGTTATTGTTTTCCTAAATTGACGATATTGGAAACGGCCTGGATACGAAACTACCTGGAAGTTGTAGGCGTCCTGAAACAACATTCATTAAAATTATCAAACTTAGAAAAAAGGTGGATTTTCAAATGTATGACCCGCTAGTTCCACTTTTCAAAAGTTTTACTTGGCAGTAGAGAAGAGAAATATAACATACTAGCTGTTTGTCGCTATAGGAACCTATATAAGTTTCTGATTTAATAAAAGTTATTAGGTAGGTAGCCTTATCCAAGTGGACACAAATACAAGGAACCAAAAATAATTAAAATCCGTTCAGTTTAAGTGTTTTAACTAACATGACTTTCTTTTTTATATAAAGATGCAATAATCCATACTATATTAATATTATAAAATATGCGAAAGTAACTCACTCTGTCTGTCTGTCTGTTACTCAATCAAGCTTTGACTACTGAACCAATTTGCATGAAATTTGGTATAGAGATATTTTGATACCCGAGAAAAGACATAGGCTACTTTTTACCCCAGGACATAGGATAGGTTTTATCCCGGAAATCCCACGGGAACGGGTACTATGCGGGTTTTTCTTTGACTGCGCGGGCGAAGCCGTGGGTGGAAAGCTAGTATAGATACCTATATATCAAAGTGATACAGAATATATAGATATATCAAACCGAAAGACGAGTTGTAGTGACGTCAAAGGTTGTGAGAAGAAAATAAGTAACCTTAGCGCCGCGTATGTCATCTTGGTGAAGTGAATATACTTTTCTTCCATATCCGTACACGGGATACATCATTGCCCCCAAGACATCGGTGTGACCTAAGCCAATAGCGTGGCCTACTTCGTGGGCGACGGTCTGAAACGGTAAGTTTAATGTTCATATCCGAATAATTTAACGAGTTACACGAATATAGAAAGATTATGACCTAGGCCGTGCACGTCCGGGGGCTGGACCTGACACCGCGTTGAAAGGTGGATATTGCACGGTGTAGCGTGAAATAAGCTTTATACCAATGACATTGGCATCTTATATAAAAAGGCCTTCATATCCTAGTTTCTTATAATAGAACATAAAATTAGATAAAAAATATAAAAAAAATCTTTCTTCAAATCTCCAGTTGATTTACATTTGATAAAAATCCCCTTTCATCACTAATATTATCATAATCTATACTTTAATATTATAAAGCTGAAGAGTTTGTTTGTTTTTTTGAACGCGCTAATCTCAGGAACTACTTAGGTACTGGTCGTATTTGAAAAATTCTTCCGGTGGTAGATAGCCCATTCATCGAGGAAGGCTAAAGGTACAGGGCATAGGCTATATATCATCACGCTAAGACCAACTAGTATATCTCGATTTAAGCTCAGTAATTAATAATTATACACTATATAGGTAATATTTACTGTCCTTACTTGAAATAAGTTCGGTGCATCTGATTTGAAATTTTCCTCCCATAGTACCTCGTCGTTGATTCTAATGGTGATTCCTGCACTGGCAATTCCTGCACTTTTCTGATAGGCAATGAAAAATAATTCACACTAATTATTAATGTATAAGATTTTTTTGTAAATTTTTATAACATTGTAAACGTAGTTTTGAAAAAAAAAAGGAAAAAGTAAATATTTAAGTTATAAATTCTTGAATATCATTAGAAGGTATCTAACTATCTTCTGACTTGAACGTACCGTATTCGCAAGCACAATTTTATCGCTGTAAAGTTCTGAACTGCCAAACCTGAAAAAAAATCGAGAGTCGAGCATGCTTCGGCATGAATTACGTCAGCTCGCACAGGTAAAGCTGTGAAAGGATGTGATTCAAATCCCATATAAATTATTATTCATAATTAGGGTTCCGGATATCAAAAGGAAAAAAGCAGATCCCTTTTAATAGGACCTCTCACCTCTGCATGTTCATGAAAGTTGGTAGGTACATAGTTTACTATCAGTCGATCACACCAGCTCTCTTGCCCGCCCGCAAAAAGATAGAAATAATAGGAACTACATAAAAAAGGAGGTTTATTTTTAACCGACTTCAAAAAAAAGGAGGAGGTTATCAATTCGGCCGGTATATTTTTTTTTTTTTTATGTATGTACACCGATTACTCCGAGGTTTCTGAACCGATTTACGTGATTCTTTTTTTGTTCGATGCGGGATGGTGTCGAATTGGTCCCATAAAAATTTTATTCGGATAGGCCCAGTAGTTTTTATTTTATGAGCATTTTTGTCTGTAGGTATTTGTAAATTTTGCAAGTGCAAGTTTGAAGTCGGTTGTTTTTAACGCAGTTATCACTTGTACTATACTTAGTTGTAAGATACCGCTACGAACGCTAGCTTGTCCTATTCGACCGGATACCGAATACTTAGTAGTGGCAAAATATTCGTGGCATATGGCATTTCAAAAATTGTAGAGATGCTATTGCGTATAAATTTAAAAAGAATAGAAAAAAAATCGATCACGAGGCGGGACTCGAACCCGCATCCTTTCACGCCAATCCGGGGCGGATGCTTGACCAAATCAGCCACCCGTGACGCTAGATGCTATTACGTTATATCACTCTGAATTTGAGACACAGCCAAAAAAAAAACAAACCAAAAATTTTACCTTTGAACTATTTTGATTCGCACATCGGTCCTGTGGTTTTGCTGTTAGTGCCCACCAGACAGACAGACACACTTTTGTATTTAAAATAGAACTCAGAATAGATTTTATTATATATATCTAAATGTATACAGGGTGTAATCGTTAAGTGTGCACAAGCGATTATTCCGTAACTATTGCAGATACCAAAAATCTTTAAACTGATATCGAAAGTACTTAACCTAATGAGTAAAATGGCCATAATAAATTTTTAAAAATAAAACGAGAAATATCCAAAAATGTTACATTAAACGCTCCCATACATTTTATTTCCCATACATTTTGTATTCATAGCAGATTTTCGAAGTGATGTCCTCTAGCTCTATTTACAGTTTCTAAATGACTTCCGTTCAAATTTGCCAAGTAATTAAAGCAGAAAACCAAAAAAATAAAGGAAAAGCTAAAATCTTTCATATTAAATGTACTAGGTTGATCCAAAAGTAATGATAATTGGGTATTTCCTGTGCACATAAAAATATAAAATAAATGTTTTTTGCTTGCTCATGTATTCACTAAGTAATCACAAAAAAATCATATCAACAGGCCACGTTTCCAATTATTTACATTAATTTGAATGTGAACCGTGCGTGCCAGAATGTTTCCCGACGAAAAGAAGAAACAACGATTCGACATGTAGAGGGTAAATTTCTAAATTTTTAATGATATCAGGATAATTTTTGTCACGTTTTGTGATCATGGACGTTACCCGAGTTCACCATGTTTATGATGAAACCAAAAAAACAATCAATGTCCTGGATGCGAGCTTCCAAAGTGACGATGAAAAAATTCAAAGTGAAAATCAGTAGGTTAGATTAAAGCGGATGTTTTTTGGGACGCTGAAGGAATAATTATGGTGGAATATTTTAAAAAGGTAGCCACTTTATGGGACTCTTACTAAACAGACCAAATTAAAAGATTGCGGCAGGTTAGTAAGGAAAAGAGACATGGCAAACTGCGGACCTGAACGCTGTTTCACCAAGACAACGCACAAGATCACAAAGCATCAGTTGCGAATTGCGATGGCTGCCATTCAAAAATCGGCATTCCAAATGCTTGAACACCTACCCTATTTTTTAGATCTAGCTCCTATTTACTTTTATCTCTTTCTTCGGCAAAAGAAACACTTTCTTAGCAATAAATTATTTTAAGACGACAGCGAAGTGGAGGCCGCGTGGAGGGGTGTTTGTGGATGAAGTCAAAGTGTTTTTTTTTTAAATTTAGAAAAAAAAATATTGAAGTATATTTTCTAGTTAGAAGACTATCTAGAGAACTACATAATTATTATAACTGTAATGACCTTGTTTAATATTGATTATCATTACTTTTGGATCAACCCATGTACATGGGATATTCGTATCTCATACTAAATGTATGAAGGGAAGTTCATTTAGAAACTGTAAATAGAGCTCCTAATTGTATTGCACAATGAGGACATCACTTCGAAAATCTGCTATGAATACAAAATGTATGGGAAATAAAATGTATGGGAGAGTTTCAAGTTATTTTTTTAGATATTTCTCGTTTTATTTTTAAAAATTTATTATGACCATTTTACTCATTAGGTTAAGTACTTTCGATATCAGTTTAAAGTTTTTTGATATCTGCAATAGTTACGGAATAATCGCCTGTGCACACTTAACGATTACACCCTGTATATAGGTATGTTCTTACTAATATTATAAAGCTAAACGGATTGTCTTGTACTATATAACATGATAATCTCAGTAACTACTTTTAAAAGAACCATGTAAAGATTTCCTCTTTAGTGATATTAATATTTAATGCGCATATCATACTCAATTATTATATCGACGGGTCCTTTGTCTCTCTTAACAAAAGTAATACCAGAAGAGGGAGACCATATCATGAAAGCCATGGCAATCTTAGAGTCGACGTAACGACGGTCCAATTTCGGTGTGTACTTTATCTTGTATTGAATGAATTTCTTTCGCCATTTTCCTGAAAGATTTTAATGAATTAGACAAAATTCATATAAGAATCTATACATATAATAAATCTGTAGAGGGGTCAATTCTGTACATTGAAAATATTGAAAAAATAAATAGCACGTGTGTGTTACTGGATCGATACCAAACCCAAATATGTGATTAAAAAAATTTTTGTCTGTCTGTCTGTCTGTCTGTCTGTATGTGCTGACATCACGTGAAAACTAACGGTTCGATTTCGATGAAACTTGGTATGATTATACCTTATTATCCTGGGCGTAAAATAGGATACTTTTATCCTGGAAAAATACGCGGAAAAAAAATAAATCTTAATTTTTCAGTTTTATCCATAGACGTTGTTCTGTAGAACCGCGAACACACGTTGCGTTACCCGCAGTGGATTCTTTTTTTTATGATGTCATTGTCAGAGTTACTCAAAATGGAGAAATAAACCATCCACGCGAAAACGGACATCCGCGCGGACGGAGTCGCGGGCGGAAGCTAGTTTGGAATAAATAGATATCGAGTGTGATATTATTATTTTCACATATTTGTTTAAACTGAATTATCCAAGACTACTGAATGGATTTTGATTAAGTGAGTCCTCGCAGTTTAAATCGACAAGTCCGCGGGCGAGACCAGGCGAGAGCGTGTAATTAAACGAGTAAATAAATCGATTTTTCAATTTTTCAATTTAATTTTCAACCGGCATGTCGATGAATCAAAAAAGTTCGACGACATGTGACATCCGCCAACCCGCACTTGGCCAGTTTGGTGGATTATCGCCTGGTCCCTTACGGGAGGCCCATGTCCCAGCAACGTATATGGGCTGATGATGATTATGATAATAATGATGAACTTTGCCGTGCTGTACATACATAACATCTACATAAGCTATAGGTACACACACAGGGTATAAATCTACTACCAAGCTTTTGTTACGTGCGAAGCTTTAGTGTGTGGATACCTAAGTTTTTAAAGCGGAATGAAGCTCATATTATATCGATATGAATTACAAGAATATAACAGAAATTACCTCCAATAGTGTATCTTTTAGAACGCCTGCGCCTGTGTACGTCGCGATACGCGCATCTGCTCAATGACATCCAATGTTTGGTTTTGTTGTCTAGCTCGCCTGAAACGTTAATAATAAATGTAGACCTGTGCAGTGTGCACGCCTGTGGTTCACTGTCGAGGAAAGGTCGTTCCAACTCAGAAAGCTTCATGCGCTCATGCATAACACTTTCCTGAAGATCTCTATATGATCAGATGCATAATTATTTACGATTCTTTAAAGGAAGTACAAACATTCATTTTATATATATACTTACATAAATAGATCCAAAAATTCATTTTTAAATTAATAACAAATATATTTTTATAAAGAAAATAAGTGCCTACCAATAAAAAGGCAATGAATATTATGCATGTTCTAAGAATTTTTTGTGTCGGGGCCTTAAAGCATGAGCCACACCGTGCCGGGGATGGGCCGTGCCGAAGTATAGGGAAACAAATAAAACAATACCTATACCACAGACCTATACACATTTCAAAAACGTGCCCCCTCCGGACCCAGAACCACGGTGGATGTTTGATCGATCCCAGGATGGGTGGGGCACGGCCCGGTAGCGACACAGTATAGCGTTAAAACATGCTTAAATCTTATATTCTTTTATTTAAAATCATCAACAAATTGACTGAAAATATTACCAGTCTCCTCGACGTGCGCAAAATGTTGTAATGATTTGACAGCATCCCTCCATATTTTATTGCTGCGAACTTTGCAATATTTATCTTTACATTGTATTGACGATTCATCCAGATAGCCGTATCGGGTCAAGTATTCCTACAATAAAAGAGATATTTAAAAATAATGTAATTTTTGTGCCTTCTTATTATAATTAAGATCACATAAACTTATTTTAATAATAAAAAAAAAACAAAATTGGCGAAAAATACTTGCAGAAAATAATGTTATTTTTGTTACAAACTCAAACATTTATTTATTCAATTAAATGATTATGTCGCTCAGGTTCACACATACTTATAACTATTATAACGCTAATATTATATAAAATACCTACAGTAATTCAATATGTAACTATTATCCCACCAAAAACATAAATGTAAAAATTGGAGCCGAGTTCAATCGTTGACTTAATTTGCCAAAAAAAGAAATGAGATCTAAATGTGTGCCAAATTCTGCAGACAGTCCAGAAATTTATTTACAAAGATGTATTAAGTTCTTAGGTTGAGTGAAAACTCAATTGTTTTATTTTCCCTTAGAGAACAATGTTTATTCCAAAATATAACTTTTTTAATTTGAATAATATAATTATTTTCACAAAGCAAACAACTAATGACCTATTGAACCCCATAATTTGATGAGGCTAGTTTTTAGAACCTCACAAAATATAAACAGTATGTAAAACTAGCCTCATCAAATTATGGGGTTCAATAGGTCATTAGTTGTTTGCTTTGTGAAAATAATTATATTATTCAAATTAAAAAAGTTATATTTTGGAATAAACATTGTTCTCTAAGGGAAAATAAAACAATTGAGTTTTCACTCAACCTAAGAACTTAATACATCTTTGTAAATAAATTTCTGGACTGTCTGCAGAACTTGGCACACATTTAGATCTCATTTCTTTTTTTGGCAAATTAAGTCAACGATTGAACTCGGCTCCAATTTTTACATTTATGTTTTTGGTGGGATATCATTACTTTTTGTACAGAAAATTACTCTGCAAATTTGATTTACTTTACAAATATAATACTTTTTATATACGATTTTTTTTCTTGCGGTTTCTCTGTATGGTTTGTTTAGTATTATTTTCTATATTTTATTGTATGTTATGAATGTCAGCGCACATTGCCCCGTCATTATCTGCAATTTTTTAAACTCGTTTTCTGTTTATTAGATTATATGATTTTCTAAACATCCAGCGTGAATTTGTACACACACTATTACCAAGATGCAAAGATCGTTGTAGAAGAATCGTCGCCTTACTCCACGACGTTACGGTATTGCCATGACGCGATCTTGAAATTTTACTCTAAACGCGCCTAAAGATGTTTCACTCATATTAATATTACGCAAATTAAATCATTTCTACCTTCGACGAAGCCTTCTTCCATTACACCATTTATGGTAATTATTTTTGCATGCTTGTATTGGCTAAACATGTTTGTGCTTTATTAATATAATTGTATCACCATTGAATACCATGTTTAAAGCAAAATAAAGATTTTATTTAACTATTTATTTATTTATTTATTTACACTGAAATTAAAATTAAACTAAACACTCATAAATAAAGAATAAATAAATGTGAATATGTAAAATTATATATATTATTTTTAACTGTATGAGCAATAAAGGCAATATTTTTATTACAATTTTCTTTTATTTTACGTTTAAGGCGACTACACCACCGAAACTAGCGCCCCCCCAACATTTTATTTTTTTACTCCTAAACCAGATCAAATTTAAAAAATCTAGCTCGGTACTTTGCTAGTGTATTACTTGTAGTATTTTTGGTATTACTTTTCATTATTTTGCATTCGGTAAATTAGGAGAACTTTTGATTACCGCCAAAAGTGGCCACTTTTGGCGGTAATCAAAAGTTCTCTAGAATAATGAACAGTTAGAATAGTGAAAAGTAATACCAAAAATACTACAAGTAATATACTAGCAAAGTACCGAGCTAGATTTTTTAAATTTGATCTGGTTTAGGAGTAAAAAAATAAAATGTTCGGTGGCGCTAGTTTCGGTGGTGTAGGCCTCTTAATAACAGTTTTGAATAAAGAAATCATGCAATCGAAGTAATCCGCCCTAGCGATACTAGCGCGAGTGAGTGTGATGTCAGAGGCGCTTCGAATATCTACAGATGTTTCGTCCTAAAATATGTAAACTTCAATAATCTATATCTCAGTCATTTATTGATGGATTTCAAAATTTTTTTCGGCCACTGATTAGTTTTGAGCTATTTTTTAAGACTAGTAAGGTGAATATACTATTTTCTTTTTTTTTAAACTTTTCCATTTTTCCATACAAACAAAATTTATGTCATTGAAAAAAAAATTAAATACAAATAAATTCAGTATTTTCTGATTTTTTCCTTTGTACACTCACTATTACCTAGTTGATTACAAAATTTGAACTTTCTAGGTCATCTGGAAGTGGGTTAGGTTTTGTATATGTCTATAAGTCAGTCAGTCTTAAAAATTGCGATTTTTGGATATTAATATCTACGCAACTGTTTAATCTGTATTTATGAAATTAAAGGTTCTTGTTTATCTTGAGGTCCTCTTGATATGTACCAAATTTGGTTTATATAACTTAAATAGTTTTCGAGTTATAAGGGGGTGAAAAGTGGCTCGAAATGGTTCGTGTAAATATACACACGGCTGCTGCTCGCCAGTTCTCTTCGCTTGAACTCGGCTTGACACGCTGCCGCGTGTCTAGATCTGCAAATTTAAGGAGACTGATCTGAGACGAAACCTATACATATTATAAAGTCTGATAATACTTTCTATTAATCTTCCGATTAAAAATAGACAAAATAGTGTTAACGCAATTTAAGTTTTAACGCGTTTAAACAAACGTTCTTTTTTTTTTCAATATATTGCTAGTTACACTCGGATAATCGGTAGGCTGCATTACGAGAACATTCCATCAAGACATGAGTTAAGTCCTCTGGAACATCGCATTGATCACAATTCGGTGACCTCCTTCATTAGAAACGCAAACTTATTTAATATAGGTAACTAAAAAATATTTAAGAAAAGGACACGGGGTTGGTAAGTTAAAGTAATTTTATTATATCAAAAAGTATGTAGTTAGTTAACGGAAATGTATGTAATCCGTCATTGTATAAAATTCCTAGGAAATGTATGTAATTCCTAAAATCGCACGGAAATGTGTGAAATAAATTATTTTAAATACACATTTCCTAGGAAATCTATACATTTCCTAATTAGCAACCGGAAATGTAAAAAATCTAATACGATATTGGAATTATATACAATTCCGAGGAAGATTATACATTTCCTAGGATATCATTAAATAGGTAGTTTATTAAACAATTTTTTATACATTTCTAAATGGTATCGGAATTGTACCGTTTGTATCGTTCACTCACAAACTCGTGCTCATACATAAACTGACAAATCTAAACACACACACATACACACCCACACACGCACACATTCACCCACACACACACGCACACATGCGCCCACACACAATACACAAACACATTACACACACACACGAATACACTCCACACATAACTATTAATATTTTGTTATTTAAACAGTTTATTATTCTGATCTAGATAACCTATTTTAAGTTAAGGAAGAGCGGGTCCTCCTGACACAGGTTTTATATTAAACTTACTAGGAGACTTTATATTAAACTTACTACTCCATATTATATTGTATGAAATGAATAATAAAAAGTTTTATTTTTTTTTTGTACACATTTCCTAGGATTTGTTTACAATTCATTGATTTCATACATTTCCGGTAACATGTATATGTCGTGGTCATATCGTAGATTTGATCATTTCATGATATGAGTGGCCATTTCACGAAATGGTCGCATATCGTGAAATGGCCAACATAGTTTGATCAGATCGTTAAATCGTCAACGTTTCACGATTTGGTCATCCACATTTGGCCAGATCGTATAAAATATAAAGAGTCCATAAAATATTAAAAAAATTCAGAATAACTTCTAAAAACTTGTTTAATGTCATTTAAGTAAGTGCCGCGGCAGCGGCCGGCGAATGCCAGAAGCGAATCGTTTTTGCAATAGAAAACAGTTAGGTTAGGTTAGGTTAGACTTTGATAAACAACGCACGAGCCGAGCGAGCAAAGCGAGCGTGCCGCGGCAGCGGCCGGCGAGTGCCAGAAGCGGATCGCTTTTTAAAAAACAAACAATTATAATAATATAGTAGTAGTTTCTTAAATTATTTTATTTAAGTCGCATTTTTTCTTAAATACATATAAGATATCCACATTTTCCATAGTACTCGTACCTCTTTGTCGTAAATTCTTTGCTATGACTTTCTTCATAATATTGTTATTAAACGAATTATGAATTAGTTTTTAACTGCGAATAATTTAATTTTCGCCAGCGGCCGCCATCTTGTCACATACCTAAACACAGAGCTTGCAGCGCCTCTACCAACGATTAATGTAACTATTTTACGATATGATCAAATAATTTTGATCATTTCATGAAAAAACCGTGCGTTAACACGTTAGCTGCGAAACAGGGCTTGAAACACCCTATCCGTGTCTCGTCGTTATAGCGGTAGAAAAAAACTTAAACTTCTCTGTCGTGCGGGAGGCATAACTTCCATCTGGTTCAGTGTAGGAAAGTGATATCTATATATCTGAGATGTGCTATTGATTCCTAGTTCAATGGTATACCGACCTTAATACCGGGTTTCTTAGACCTCGTGCCGCACTGAACAAATAAAAATTCTAACACAGTGCGGAACGAGGTTGCGAACACCTCGTACCACCACGCACCTCGTACCGCACCCTAAGCTAGCTTCACGCGGTTAGTGTTGTGCAACGCATTCGAGACTATTTGTGGAACAACTTATTGAAGCTTTTACAAAGAAGGACTTGAATGTGGATACAGGTAATTTTCAAACATCCTAACTACTCGTTATAATAAATATCGTTAATAGAAACGTGAATGTGACATGTTGAGTAACTTTCTTCAAATAGGTTGATAATCATGATTACTATTAGTGTGTTTGTTCATTGAATCAACTAGCGGCAAATCCAAAACACCCGGCAATCGGTGTATGGCTCATCAAAATTTAACTCTTGCCCAAGTCAACAAGCCAACAAACAAGGCACATCATCTCTTAAAGGGATCAAAGAAGAGTAGATGTGTAGGATGTTACGAAAAACTCCGCACCTTCTTAACAAGTCGTGAGGCCGAAAAAGGTAAAGAAAATTCTCACAGAATGCACTGGTTGCAAACAATATATTATTGTTTGACCTGTTTTTATGAAAAACATCCATAAGATAAATAAATACAATTAAATAAAATCGATATTTCTTTTCCCATCACTAAATTATATGAAAAACTGCTATTGTTCAGTGCGGTATGGGGTACATCAGACCCCACATTTTATTTTACCCCTAGTATCTAAACTAACTAATCTAACCACGGGCGACGGTAGATTTAGGTTAATGAACTCATTGTTAATAATAATCACGACAAAAGCCGCACACTTTGTCTTATTTGGCGCCAAAAAAACGATTTTGGTCTCCTACGGGCGGTGGGGTTTAATATGCCTCGTGCCGCCACAATCTCTGGTATAGGACAAGGTTTAAAACGACCCGTAACGCAGTAATGGAAAGTACAGATATTTCTGTGCCGCAGTGAACGTGTTAATTGGCCATATCGTGAAACGATTTCTTATCATTGATCTGCCCAAACCACATCATGATGTGGCCAAACTAAATTGGACATATATATGTAAAGGGTGTCTCAGCGCCGATTTTAAACTTTAAACACGAATTTTTCGGCAACCTGCGGGGTTAGCTGGAGGGGAGTGGTAGCGTTCGATAGGTGACGAGTGCGGATTTTTTAGTCACCATGGCGCAGTGGTCTGGTGCGCATCGCGCGTACGCAGTAGAAGCGTACTTCTGCAATGGGTTTTCGTTGAGTGAAGCACGGCGCAAATTTTGTAGTCGCTATGAAATCCGCCGTTTGAGTGATGCCCCGAGTACTCAATTAATTAAGTCTTGGGTAGAGAAGTTTAGAGCGACAGGATGTTTACTAAATCATTCAATTGGACCAAGAAATAGACCTGTGCGATCGATTGAAAACATCGACCGCGTCGCCGCTGCGGTCGCGGAGCATCCAAGACGCTCACTTAGAAAACATGCTGCCTCTTTGAGCCTCCATCGGTCAAGCATTCAAAGAATTTTGGCTTTAGATTTAAAACTACATCCGTATAAAATCCAAATTGTGCAAAAAATTAAAGAAGAAGACTACAACAAACGAAAAATTTTCTGTCAGAAGATTTTAGAGATTTTTTCGGAGGAAAACGGGATGGACAAAGTTTATTTTAGTGATGAGTCACATTTTCACCTCGAAGGGTATGTCAATCGTCAAAATTGCCGTTACTGGTCATCCAGCAATCCAAATCAAAAACATCAAAAAGCATTGCACAGCCCCAAAGTCACTGTATGGTGTGCAATATCGGCGAAGAAAATCATCGGGCCGTTTTTCTTCGAGAATGACCGAGGGGCGACGGTTACAGTGACGAGTGAGCGGTATATTGACATGATTAATAACTTTTTTGTACCTCAGCTGCAAGAAGAGGATATTGACAAGTCAGATGTATGGTTTCAGCAAGATGGGGCCACAGCCCACACTGCTAGGGTCTCTATGGACACACTAAATGCGTTATTTCCGGGAAAAATCATAAGCCGCTTTGGAGACATATTGTGGCCACCCAGATCTCCCGATTTAACCCCCGCTGACTTTTTTTTATGGGGTTATCTCAAAGCAAGAGTTTTTGATACCCCTCTTACAAATTTGGAGCAGTTGAAGACGAAAATAACGACAGAAGTGAGGGCTATATCAGCGGACATCCTTCGGCGCGTCTCGGCAAATTCACGTGTCCGATTTGAAGAGTGCATTCGCCGCGATGGAAGACATGGGCCTTAGCCAAACGGCAAAACGCCAAGGAATAGAATACGCTATCGATAGAAATTGACATAAGCGTATGATGTTTTGCATAAGGATTCGGTCACCCTACCAACGACAACGACGACCACGAACAAAATTTTCATCCAGTCGCAATTAAATAAAATTGTGCAAAACACAATTAAAAATGAAATTTAAGAATTTCCTGTCGTATTGGTGTTTGGAAAAAAAAAATTTGAGATCAATGGATAAACAAACAGGTTTTTCATAGAAACGGTGGCTCCTAGAAAAAAATTTATTTAACCTTTTTTATAGATAATTAGATTATATACAATTTTGGTTCAGGTGATTGTATGATAAATTTACCGTCTCGGCGAAAATCGCAAAAAACCCTATTTCTTTTTATTAATTGACCTCGAATTTTTTTATTCCTGAGTACCAGAATGACGGGAGAATTTAATATTGATTTTGAACAAATTTCGGCAAGATTGGAACTTTGGTCGTGGTCGTCTGCGTCGTTGGTAGTGTGATCGAACCATTACCAAAATGTCATGAGCTTATGTCAATAATTAGCGTTAGCAGTTTCTATTCCATGGCGTTACGTACGTTTGTCTAAAGGCCCTTGACGGTGTAATATTCCGTACATAAAATCCGCACTAATACACTTTAATTTACTACAATAAAAATATTATGAATACAATTTGTTTTTTTTATACCAATTTTCAAAGTTTAAAATCGGCGCTGAGACACCCGTTATCTGTATTGTGTAATCTTCTTATATATAAAAATGAATCGCAAAATGTGTTGGTAAGCGCATAACTCGAGAACGGCTGAACCGATTTCGATAATTCTTTTTTTATTATATTTCTTGAAGTACGAGGATGGATCTTATGTAGAGAAAACGTAAACATGTACCACGGACCGCTAGTCACTATATAAAATCTTTGAATGTCGAATCTATCAAAGCTATCAACGCTAACAAAATATTTTGTGGCACTTACCAAATATTTATCATGATGATTAATATGTAAAGTATGCGTTAATTCGCAAACAAAACTTAATAACAAAAACAATAATATTCTCATGGCTGTCGTTTTTGTGACTGATTTTTGGACATACACCTGAATTTATATTAAATTAATTTGAATATGATATTTTCCTCTTAAAGACTTAATTTATTTACGATTACTATATAAGGTATACATTCCTTATTATCCCTATTATTTTATTATAATTAAATCCTTATACTGCAAAACCACAATGATAATATGGTCACATAGTTACTAAGGCTGACCGCATACGTACAGTTTCCTCATTAGGTCTCTTGAGGAAACTGTACGTCACTGTACTTACGTCAATCTCATACATTCGTAGTCTATTCTATTGAACGCTACGCTAACAGAAAGCCACTTGGCTAGGGGGGCTGATCCGAAATTCCGATTCGGAGACACGAATAATTAATACCTTACAATATACATATATGTATACTAAATATAAAATATTCTACTCGCCGTAAACGTTCTTAAATTTTTCGGACGGAAAAAAACCTAACGTTCGGTTCGATAATATACCGAACTCCCAGGAAATTTATTTAAATTTTTCTTCCTTTTAATATGTATTAGTTTAGATTTCATAAATATAACTAGCTTTTCGCCCGCGTTTTCAAAGAAAATGCTGTTTATTTCAAGTTCCCGTGGGATTTCCAGGATTAAACATATTTATTTAACAAATTAATGTGCCACACCAAGTTTAAAATATTCACAAGTAAGTATATAAAAACGGATTTATACAGTACATAAGGCGGCCTTATCTCTCACCAGCTTAGCGTTTATGCAAGGTTTATGCTAGCGTCTAGATTTCTCTTCCAGGCTGCCCAAGATAAGAGATAAAGAAAAAAAAGTAAAATAAATATTTCGTGGGTGGCTGTGAAAACTAAAGATAGAATACATCAAATGCATAAATGAATAATAGGAGAGGATAAAAAGCATGATATTAAATTTAAGGATATGCTAAATTGGAGAGGTGCTTATATAAAATAGCTTTAAAAGATTCCTATCCTATGTGTTGATTACAGTAATTACCCTCTATATGTGTGCTAAATTTCCTTGTAATCGGTTCAGTAGTATTTGCGTGATTAACAAAGATACTCACCTACACATACACAAACGTCCATCCTCTCAAACTTTCGCATTTATAATATGTATTAGTAGGATTGTAGGATAGGATAGGATAATTATGTTTGTTGGTTACGACTTATTGCAAACTCCATCGATTAAAAAAATATCGTACCGAATAACATAATATGGTAGGGTAGATATATTTTTTCCCCGACTCAAGCTCATACAGAATCTGAAGATCGAAGATGTGGTTATAAAGTGACATGAATATTGAATACACGGCCCTGGAGCCTGGGCACTGGGCTTAGGGAGTATACAGGGTGTAATCGTTAAGTGTGCACAGGCGATTATTCCGTAACTATTACAGATATCAAAAAACTTTAAACTGATATCGAAAGTATTTAACCTAATGAGTAAAATGGCCATAATAAATTTTTAAAAATAAAACGAGAAATATCTGAAAAAATTAACTTGAAACCCTCCCATACATTTAGTATGGGATACGAATATCCCATGTACATGGGTTGATCCAAAGTAATGATAATCAATATTAAACATGGTCATTACAGTTATAATAATTATGTAGTTCTCTAGATAGTCTTCTAACTAGAAAATATACTTCAATATTTTTTTCCTAAACTTAAAAAAAAAAGCTGACTTCATCCACAAAAACCCCTCCACGCGGCCATCACTTCGCTGTCGTCTTAAAATAATTTATTGCTAAGAAAGTGTTTCTTGTGCCGAGGAAAGAGATAAAAGTAAATAGGAGCTAGATCTAAAAAAAAATAGGGTAGGTGTTCAAGCATTTGGAATACCGATTTTTGAATGGCAGCCATCGCAACTGACTCTTTGTGATCTGGTGTGTTGTCTTGGTGAAACAGCGTTCAGATCCGCAGTTTCGTCAAGTTTCGTCTCTTTTCCTTACTAACCAACCGCAATCTTTAAATTTGATCTGTTTAGTAAGAGCCCAATAAAGTGGCTACCTTTTTAAAATATTCCACCATAATTATTCCTTCAGCGTCCCAAAAAACTACCGCTTTAATCTAACCTACTGATTTTCACTTTGAATTTCTTCATCGTCACTTTGGAAGCTCGCATCCAGGACATTGATTGCTTTTTGGTTTCAGCATAAACATGGTGAACTCGGGTAACGTCCATGATCACAAAACGTGACAAAAATTATCCTGATATCATTAAAAATTTAGAAATTTACCCTCTACATGTCGAATCGTTGTTTCTTCTTTTCGTCGGGAAACATTCTGGCACGCACGGTTCACATTCAAATTAATGTAAATAATTGGAAACGTGGCCTGTTGATATGATTCTTTTGTGATTACTTAGTGAATACATGAGCAAGCAAAAAACATTTATTTTATATTTTTATGTGCACAGGAAATACCCAATTATCATTACTTTTGGATCAACCTAGTACATTTAATATGAAAGATTTTAGCTTTTTCTTTATTTTTTTGGTTTTCTGCTTTAATTACTTGGCAAATTTGAACGGAAGTTCATTTAGAAACTGTAAATAGAGCTCCTCATTGTATTGCACAATGAGGACATCACTTCGAAAATCTGCTATGAATACAAAATGTATGGGAAATAAAATGTATGGGAGCGTTTAATGTAACATTTTTGGATATTTCTCGTTTTATTTTTAAAAATTTATTATGGCCATTTTACTCATTAGGTTAAGTACTTTCTCTAAATCGGACATCAAACAAAAATTTACTCCTTTTCATTCAGAAATCTGAAATTTAATTTCAAATCAACTACGTGTTTAACTATAAAGTTAAAGTGGGATAATATAACTTACAAGTATAATTTATTACTAGCTTCCACCCGCGGTTTCGCCCGCTTTGTCTAAAACATATTACATTATAATATACTAAATTCTAAAGCCTTCCTAAGAAATCAGTCTATCTGTCCGTTGCGTAGTTTTAAAGATTTATGTGATATACCTAGACTATAGAGACAGACAAAGCGACTTTGTTGTAGGTAGTGAATCTATGAATATCTTTAATCTTGAGTAATTATATAGGTACAGAGTTTCTGGCCGATCTTCTCATTTTATACAATTCAAAATACTACATTAATTCTACATTAATTTTAATGAATTAATCTCAATCAATATGTAAATAACTATATTTATATTAATTTTAATCCAAAAATGTATATTGGTCACATATACTATGTTTGCCGACGATTTACAGATCTACACGCAATCAACCCCTGATAACCTACCTAACGCAGTTCATTCCATCAACAACGAACTAACCAACATAGTAACATGGTGTGATCAATTTGGCCTAAAAATCAATCCGTCGAAAAGTCAGGTCATCGTTATCGGTAGTCCCTACCAAATATCGGAGGTTGATTGGGGTATACTGCCTTCTGTACAGATTCGGGGAGAAATCATACCATATAGCGAGCACGTCAAAAATTTAGGTGTCTACCTGGATCAGACACTATCTTGGTCGCATCACATTCAGGAACTGAGTCGTAAATTTTATGCTGCTTCCAGTTCATTGCGGCGTCTTCGTAATTTCTTACCCATATCGACCAAATGCTAGCACAGTCCCTTCTCCTTCCTATTATTGACTACGCTGATGCTTGCTTTCCTGATTTATCAGTCGAGCAGATAGAAAAACTTGAGCGCCTCCAGAACTATGGTATCCGGTTTGTATTTGGTCTTCGCAAATACGACCATGTTTCTTCCTTCCGCATGAAGCTCAAGTGGCTCCCAGTCCGCTTTCGCCGGAATGTGCATTACTTGCAGTTACTTTATCGTGTCCTGTTTGACCCTAAGACTCCTTCATACCTTAAAAATAAATCTGACTTCCTGCACTGTGAAAGCTATTCCCTTCGTTCAGTGGATAGGCTTGTCCTGTGCACACCTTTCCATCGCACGCGCTTTTATGGTGATTCTTTTACTATTACGGCCATTAACCTATGGAATTCCTTACCCATACCCATAAGGCAAGCTCAAACTCTGTCTAAATTTAAGAGCCTCATACGTGACCACTTTTTAAATCTTGCGTTTGAATCGATATAGTTTTTTTGTATAATTGTAGTATATTTTATAGTATATTATGTTTATATTTTTATGATGTATTAATATATTATTATATTTATTTTATTTATAGCATTATAATTATTATTATGTATATATTGTATATATCTTTTGGTATGGTATATTATATCTTATTTTAGTGTGTATATTATGTATTTTTAATATCATCTATTTATGTTTATTTTTTTACCTACCTCCGCTGTAGTAATATTGTTTTTCACACAATCTGTTGGTTGCCTGGAAGAGATTACTTATTAGTAATAAGGCCGCCCTCTGTGTTGTTTGTACTAGTTTAAGTTCTATTGTACCTACTTTTGTTATGTTGGCAGCACAATAAAGTGTTTAAAATAAAATAAAATAAATAAATACTCTTAGCATATACTGGTCAATCTCAATACCATGGAACTATAGTCATACTGGAACCCAAACTCCTATACTGCCGTCCTTTAACTAGAAAGCCGTTAAGCCACCGAAGTGAGTTTCGAGTAAATGGCAAAAAACACGGAAATCGTTATTTCTTAAAAATTATGACACTTAGAATAATTATTGTGAGATACATCGATCGACATTTAATTATATTATATATAAACTAGCTGGTGCGTTGTGCGCGGGCTGCAAGCAGCCCGCGAGCCCCTTTTGCCCCTGGGTTGAAGCAATAGGGCAGTCATTTGAAAATATATTCGAATTTTCTGTCCATTTGTTACATCTGCTAACAGCGATTCTACAGTCAGTCGTTAATGCTTATAAATTCCCCATTCAAGTATTTTCCACTCCGGGAGGCTGTCCACCTTCGAGAGAGCGTGGTGCGCGGGCTGCAAGCAGCCCGCGAGCCTCTTTTGCCCCTGGGTTGAAGCAATAGGGCAGTCATTTGAAAATATATTCGAATTTTCTGTCCATTTGTTACATCTGCTAACAGCGATTCTACAGTCAGTCGTTAATGCTTATAAATTCCCCATTCAAGTATTTTCCACTCCGGGAGGCTGTCCACCTTCGAGGGATCGTAGTGCGCGGGCTGCAAGCAGCCCGCGAAGCATCCCAGGGCAGAAATCTTCAGTCATTTGAAAATGCATTCGAATTTCCTATCCATTTGTTACATCTCCTAACAGCGATTCTACAGTCAGTCGGTAATGCTTATAAATTCCCCATTAAAATATTTTCTATTCCGGGGGGCTGTCCACCTTCGAGGTTGCGTGGTGCGCGAGCTGCAAGCAGCTCGCGGCTCATCCCAGGGCAGAAATCTTCAGTCATTTGAAAATGCATTCGAATTTCCTTTCCATTTGTAACATCTGCTAACAGCGATTCTACAGTCAGTCGAAACTGCTTATTAATTACTTATTCAAATGTTGTTAAATTTTTGAAACGTCTTATCGATAGCGGGCAGTGACTTTTCATAATAAACTGTTCAAGAGTTAACCTAACACGCTCGTCGCTTCGCTCCTCGCTACCTATTTGAATATTTAGGCCGGCCGCTGCCGCGACTCGCTCGCTTCGCTCGCTTGGCTCGTGCGATAGGTAGTTCAAAAGTTAACCTAACACGCTCGTCGCTTCGCTCCTCGCTACCTATTTGTATATTTAGGCCGGCCGCTGCCGTGACTCGCTCGCTTCGCTCGCATGGCTCGTGTGGTAGTTCAAAAGTTAACCTTACACGCTCGTCGCTTCGCTCCTCGCTACCTAAACTGCTTATAAATTACTTATTCAAATATTGGTAAAATTTTTGAAACGTCTTATCGATAGCGGGCAGTGACTTTTCATAATAAACTGTTCAAGAGTTAATCTAACACGCTCGTCACTTCGCTCCTCGCTACCTATTTGAATATTTAGGCCGGCCGCTGCCGCAACTCGCTCGCTTCGCTCGCTTGGCTCGTGCGGTAGGTAGTTTATAAGTTAACCTAACACGCTCGTCGCTTCGCTCCTCGCTACCTATTTGAATATTTAGGCCGGCCGTTGACGCGACTCGCTCGCTTCGCTCGCTTGGCTCGTGCGGTAAGTAGTTCAAAAGTTAACCTAACACGCTCGTCGCTTCGCTCCTCGCTACCTATTTGAATATTTACGCTGGCCGCTGCCGTGACTCGCTCGCTTCGCTCGCTTGGCTCGTGCGGTAGTTCAAAAGTTAATAAATATTTTCTACTCCGGGAGGCTGTCAACCCTCGAAGTTGCGCGGTGCGCGAGCAGCAAGCACCCGCGGTGCCGTCTTTTGCCGATGCTATTCAATTACCCTTCCTACTATGGAAATTTCCATACAAAATTTTCGAAAAAAAAAATTTCGCTTTTTAGCAAAAATTTTTATGTGCCTGGAAGCGGACCAAGTTTTTAAACATTTTTTACCTTGGTGACCCCAACCTAAGTGCCACCAGTTCAGAGAGCCGTTGAATTTCATGATGTATGGAAAATGGAAACCGGAGGTCGGAGAGAAATTCTGAGTATGCAGTTTTGTAAATCTGACTAATCAGAGCACAGAAGTCAATTTTCAGACCGATCGTGACGGAACCGGCGCCACCATCTTGCTTTGAAAAATTGGCAATTCTTTGAAAAAAAATTGCGTCCAATTTGAAATTTCTCGATTGCCCTGGTAGCACCCCATCTTCCTGATCATTTTTTAGTTCTACACCCCCCACCTATCTGGCGCCGTTTCAGAGAGCCGTCGAATTTCGCGTTGTATGAAACTCGGAAACCAGCGATGGAAACTCGATTATGAGTATGCTACCTCAATGTGCGGCTCGATTAAAGCCCCTGTGCCAAGTTTCAGCGCGATCACACCAGCGATGGCCGTTTTAGAATTTGTATGGCGGCGGCCATTATTTCCGCCATTTTGAATTTTTTTTGCACTCTGTGGTAATTGCTCGAGGTCTACTCCAAGTTTAGTTTGAGCACCCCAGATGTAGCTGCTACCGTTTGCGCGGGCCGTTGACCGTCTTCGAGAGATGAGGGAAAGTTTAAGATTTCGGATTTTTCTGGATATCCTGGGAGCTGGGCGAGTACGAATGCATCATTGGTGTATTTCTCCATTGCACCACCTCGGCTAAATTTACGTTTTTATGTTTGCGCCAAAAATGGAAAAATTCCAAAATCGAGCGTCCCACTACGGCTCCCTGGTAGCGTCCCAGGGTGGTGATTATTTTTAGTTCCGGGACCCCCCACCCAACTCGCACCGTTTCCGCGGGCCGTTGGATTTTACGTTGTATGGAAGTTGGAAACTGGGGCCCGGAGCCACTCGAACGGGGCACCGATCGATTCGCCGGCTCGAACAGAGCACGTGTGCCAAATTTGAGACGTAAGGATTCATAAACGGCGATTTTGGCAAAGTACGGCGGCCATCTTGTTTTCGCGAAAATCCCCATTTTTCCACCTCCCCTGGTAATCGCCACCAGTTCTGAGCATTTTTTGTTGAGACACCCCCCCTCCAGGTATCACCGTTTTTGCGCACCTCCAGGGGTCCACTTGGTTTTCGAAGATGATCGAGATCGCTATATTTTTCCGGTGGTCACTGGGAGCACCTCTACACGATCACGTCAAAATCCCCTCAACTTTCCCCGTAGTTTCCGAGAAACCCGATGTCAGTCAGTCAGTGAGTGAGTGGTAGTGTAGCTTTATATATATATGACTAGCTGGTGCGTTGTGCGCGGGCTGCAAGCAGCCCGCGAGCCCCTTTTGCCCCTGGGTTGAAGCAATAGGGCAGTCATTAGAAAATGTGTTAGAATTCCCAGTCCATTTGTAATTTTCTGCTAACAGCGATTCCACAGTCAGTCGGTAATGCTTATAAATTCCCCATTCAAGTATTTTCCACTCCGGGAGGCTGTCCACCTTCGAGGGAGCGTAGTGCGCGGGCTGCAAGCAGCCCGCGAAGCATCCCAGGACAGAAATCTTCAGTCATTTGAAAATGCATTAAAATTCCCCGTCAATTTGCTATTAACTGCAAACAGCGATTCCACAGTCAATCGGAAGTGCTTATAAATTTCAAATTCAAATATTTTCTATTCCGGGGGGCGGTTCACCTTCGAGGGTGCATGGTGCGCGAGCTGCAAGCAGCTCGCGGCTCATCCCAGGGCAGAAATCTTCAGTCATTTGAAAATGCATTCAAATTTCCTATCCATTTGTTACATCTGCTAACAGCGATTCTACAGTAAGTCGTTAATGCTTATAAATTCCCCATTCAAGTATTTTCCACTCCGGGAGGCTGTCCACCTTCGAGGGAGCGTAGTGCGCGGGCTGCAAGCAGCCCGCGAAGCATCCCAGGGCAGAAATCTTCAGTCATTTGAAAATGCATTCGAATTTCCTATCCATTTGTTACATCTCCTAACAGTGATTCTACAGTCAGTCGGTAATGCTTATAAATTCCCCATTCAAATATTTTCTATTCCGGGGGGCTGTCCACCTTCGAGGGTGCGTGGTGCGCGAGCTGCAAGCAGCTCGCGGCTCATCCCAGGGCAGAAATCTTCAGTCATTTGAAAATGCATTCGAATTTCCTGTCCATTTCTTACATCTGCTAACAGCGATTCTACAGTCAGTCGAAACTGCTTATAAATTACTTTTTCAAATATTGTTAAATTTTTGAAACGTCTTATCGATAGCGGGCAGTGACTTTTCATAATAAACTGTTCAAGAGTTAACCTAACACGCTCGTCGCTTCGCTCCTCGCTACCTATTTGAATATTTAGGCCGGCCGCTGCCGTGACTCGCTCGCTTCGCTCGCTTGGCTCGTGCGAAAGGTAGTTCAAAAGTTAACCTAACACGCTCTTCGCTTCGCTCCTCGCTACCTATTTGAATATTTAGGTCGGCCGCTGTCGTGACTCGCTCGCTTCGCTCGCATGGCTCGTTTGGTAGTTCAAAAGTTAACCTTTCACGCTCGTCGCTTCGCTCCTCGCTACCTAAACTGCTTATAAATTACTTATTCAAATATTGGTAAAATTTTTGAAACGTCTTATCGATAGCGGGCAGTGACTTTTCATAATAAACTGTTCAAGAGTTAACCTAACACGCTCGTCGCTTCGCTCCTCGCTACCTATATGAATATTTAGGCTGGCCGCTGCCGCAACTCGCTCGCTTCGCTCGCTTGGCTCGTGCGGTAGGTAGTTCATAAGTTAACCTAACACGCTCGTCGCTTCGCTCCTCGCTACCTATTTGAATATTTAGGCCGGCCGTTGACGCGACTCGCTCGCTTCGCTCGCTTGGCTCGTGCGGTAAGTAGTTCAAAAGTTAACCTAACACGCTCGTCGCTTCGCTCCTCGCTACCTATTTGAATATTTATGCTGGCCGCTGCCGTGACTCGCTCGCTTCGCTCGCTTGGCTCGTGCGGTAGGTAGTTCAAAAGTTAATAAATATTTTCTACTCCGGGAGGCTGTCAACCCTCGAAGTTGCGCGGTGCGCGGGCAGCAAGCAGCCCGCGGTGCCGTCTTTTGCCGATGCTATTCAATTACCCTTCCTACTATGGAAATTTCCATACAAAATTTTCGAAAAAAAAAATTCGCTTTTCAACAAAAAAATTTATATGCCTGGAAGCGGACCAAGTTTTGAAGTATTTTTTACTTCGGCAACCCCGACCTAAGTGCCACCAGTTTAGAGAGCCGTTGAATTTCGTGATGTATGGAAAATGGAAACCGGGGGTCGGAGAGATATTCTGAGTATGCAGTTTTGTAAATCTAGCCGATTAGAGCACAGAAGTCAATTTTCAGACCGATCGTGAAGTAACCGGCGCCACCATCTTGCTTTGAAAAATTGGCCATTTTTGAAAAAAAAATTGCGTCCAATTTGAAATTTCTCGATTGCCCTGGGAGCACCCCATCTTCCTGATCATTTTTTAGTTCTACACCCCCCGGCTATCTGGCGCCGTTTCGGAGAGCCGTCGAATTTTGCGTTGTATGAAACTCAGAAACCAGCCATGGAAACTCGATTATGAGTATGCCAACTTAATGTGCGGCTTGATTAAAGCCCTTGTGCCAAGTTTCAGCGCGATCGGACCAGCGATGGCCGTTTTAGCATTTGTATGGCGGCGGCCATTTTTTCCGCCATTTTGAATTTTTTTCACACTCTGTGGTAATTGCTCGAGGTCTACTACAAGTTTAGTTTGAGCACCCCAGATGTAGCTGCTACCGTTTGCGCGGGCCGTTGACCGTCTTCGAGAGATGAGGGAAAGTTTAAGATTTCGGATTTTTCTGGATATCCTGGGAGCTGGGCGAGTACGAATGCATCATTGGTGTATTTCTCCATTGCACCACCTCGTCTAAATTTACGTTTTTATGTTTGCGCCAAAAATGGAAAAATTCCAAAATCGAGCGTCCCACTGTAGCTCCCTGGTAGCGTCCCAGGGTGGTGATCATTTTTAGTTCCGGGACCCCCCACCCAACTCGGACCGTTTCCGCGGGCCGTTGGATTTCGCGTTGTATGAAAGTTGGAAACTGGGGCCCGGAGCCACTCGAACGGGGCACCGATCGATTCGCCGGCTCGAACAGAGCACGTGTGCCAAATTTGAGACGTAAGGATTCATAAACGGCGATTTTGGCAAAGTACGGCGGCCATCTTGTTTTCGCGAAAATCCCCATTTTTCCACCTCCCCTGGTAATCGCCACCAGTTCCGAGCATTTTTTGTTCAGACACCCCCCCTCCAGGTGCCACCGTTTCTGCGCACCTCCAGGGGTCCACTCTCTTGTCCAGGGTGTTGGAGATGTCAATATTTTTCCGGTGGTCACTCGGCGCACCTCTACACGGTCACGTCGAAATCCCCCCAACTTTCCGCGTAGTTTCCGAGAAACCCGATGTCAGTCAGTCAGTGAGTGGTAGTGTAGCTTTATATATTATAATAATAATAGTTTCTAACCAGACACTGTTATAATTTATTTTTAAATTCACTTTTTCTCGTTTAGCTCAGCATATAATCTGAAAATTTTAACTTTTTACTGGACAAGACGGCCGTTGACATACCATAGCGACTTTTTAGCTAAGTAATTTAGTATTTTTATTTTCATTTTGCGATTTTATTTAATTTATAAATAAAATGCTTACCTAAAACGTCGTTAAGCTACTATAACTGCTTTTAAACTATGACTTTGGCTTTAATTTAAATTTCAAAAACTTTATAATCAGCGGTTAAGGGCTTTTGGATGCTTTTGTACTACGATTCTATATAGTTGTACTAAATTTTAATCTTACTTATGTTAAAAATTTGCTGCTGTCTGAGGCTTTGCTCTCCGGAATTACATCCCCTAGGTCACCAATGGAAAGGAAAAGGATTAAAAGCTTTTAGATTTAAGTATTAAGGATTTAAACACTACTTATCTAAATTAATGGTTTTCGCGTCTGTCTGTGAGTAACAAGTATTTTAAACTCTTTTACTAAATGACTCTTTTAAGTTTTTGATAAAATTAACCTTTTTTTTACGTCATGTTCACGTTTATTTCATTACAGAGGATCATTTCGTGGTTAAGATTGAGATAAATCTTCTAAAATTGCAATTATAACGTTATTTTATAAATACTCTTCTGCGAAGCCATCATACGAGTCAAGGATATGTGAGTACAAATAGGACAACAAACAATGTAAACATAAATCGTTTTCTGAAAAAAAGTTAAGACTTGTGCACGAGGGTTTTGAAAAAAAAAACATCCTGGTTTCAAAAGGGCTTCAAGCTCTTATATGTGGGATTCTCTTAATAAATAATGTTGCTTCTCAAATGATTAGAAGACTCTTTCATCCACATTCAGAAAATATAATATACCAGAATATATTATGGAAAATAGCAGGAGGTAGAAATAGAAAACTTTTTATTTGCTACCATGTTACAAAAATACAAATCTTAATAGTCTAATATAAAGAAAAGAAAAAATAGAAATAGTGGGAAAATGGACTCCCCGCCAGGGGGTCAAAGGTAGTGTACTCATAATAATTTTTCTATCACCATCTCAAGTACATGGCTTGACAGTCGATTACTAATTCCACCCAAGGGGTAAATGACATCATTAATAAATAGTACAGACTGTCTATGTCCTCTTTCTCGGTTACAGAGACTAATCAGAGTCTAAACAGAGAAGTACGATTGAAAGTTCGCACTGTCGTAACATGCAGTACCTACCAAATTTTCGTAACTTTGACTTGTTATATTTTCCGTAATTTAGCTGCTAGATTGTATTAAACTTAGTAAACCTGATCAGACACTATACGTCTTGTAAAAAAAAATCAAAAGCAATCGGTACTCTGCTTGGGGGCGACACAATTACAGCATCACACTCATCCCCGAAACTGATGCATCACCAGAATCGGATAACTGCCTTTTAGCTAAAAAATGAGGGTTAACTGCTTTGTAACCAAGCAAAAAAATGTAATTAGAATTTTTCCTAAATAAAGTTACTTAACTAAAAAAGCGTTAAGGGCGAGTAACTGCAAATAAGGTAAGGATTTCCATTGGAATCGTTATATGAAAGCATATCACAAAGCAGTTATAGTCAGTTTGCGTCCCTATAGTCAAGTATAATCTGATGACGTACTTTTAGTCAAGTAAAAAGTTAAAAAATAATTATGAAATGTGGCGGTTAAGGTACTTTAAAGGAAATTTAGCGAAGTAGTGTTGGTTAGACACTTTCAAGTTATGGAATCGCCGAAAATTGTGTTACTTAACGGCTCACAATATTTTCTTATCTCTATAACTATTAATGCTAGAGAAATGATTCTTAGACAGAAAGATAGAGAATTTTGAACTTTGTCACCCTACATTTAAAACTGAAAATTGACCATTTGAGGGTTAACGGCTTTTTAGTTAAAGGACGGCAGTATAGTAGGGGAGCCCAGGATGCTAAATGTGGATTTACTCGAGCGTCACGGGAACCTATTAGAATTGGTAGTCCTATAATGTTTTCACTTTTAGCGGTGGGGAAGGGTTTTTTGATTTTTTTTTAATTTAAAAAAGAAAAACGATTAAAGTTGCGATTTAATCGCTATGAAGAAAGGGTAAAAAATTAAAGTAATATTATTCGAGCGCGTCAGATTAATATATGGGGGGGTTAATTACAATATAAGAAGTCCCCATTTCGCTAATCTGACGATTCGAGCTCAACCTTAGGCCTTAGGGAATTATGGATTATTCAAATTTTCCAGCGGGGCCCCTGAGCGCACCCACCAACCATAACTGCTCATATTGACTAGAGGTACTAATGAATAGCTAAGGTACCGTCCCTTATAGTAATCTGACGCGCTCGAGTAAATCCCAAAATCCCCTCTTGGGCTCCCCTACTACTAAGAATAAATAAAAAACTGATAGAATGACCGCAAGTAACCCCTGTTTTCCCCATAGGGTAGCCAGTGTGATTGTAAATTTTTCCCCTATTGACGTGCATTAAAAATCGACTGTCAGTATAATATGACAAAAATCATTAATAAAATCCGCTAAAAAAATGAAATTTAAACGAGATTCATGCAGGTTTGCTTTTCCATTGAAATAACAAAGGTTTACAACTTTTAAAATGGATTGCTTATCGAGCACGCTCATAATTTTTTTCCCATATTTTGAATTATGTTATGAAAATCGTTGCGCGGCAGCCCCAATTCTAGGTGTCAAATAATGTTTACTGCAAAATGGCGGATGTTTATATTCATTTCGTGAGTTTGTTCTTGTATTTTGGAATTATTCTGAGCCAAAATTAATAGAAATGATTGTAAATATATTGTGCGCGGTTGCAAAAGTGAGTGGCAGCCAGGATGTGATATTATATTTCATTCGTAAGTACAAAAAACCATCCATAAACTACGCTTCATGTAAAATAATTGTAGTTTAGTAATATTTCTACTTTAATTGTTGTTAAATCTGGAATAATTGATCGAAGTTGTGATTATAATGTTAATTTCGATTAGGTTTTTTCCATTTAACATCGTTATTTGCTTATTATTAAATGTTTCATGATTGTAGTAAATATTAGACTAGGGTGACCATACTTTATAAAATTGTGTATATAATATATTTCGGTACGGTATTTTATATGAGGTAAAAGAAAAGGAGAAGTCTTTCTCCACTGGCTACGTCTTAATTGGCGTGACAGTTAATGGTATAAAAACGTTGTTTACTACTTTTATATAATGATATATTGTAAAATCAAAAACTCAAAGTACATAATATATAGTACCTACCGACTGAAATAGAAGCACTAGACAACAGCACAAATTTTGTGTTTTCTGTATCTAAATGACATTTTTTTATATTTTGCAAATAATCTTCTTTTCTCTTTACAGGGTTCCGTCCAATCTAGCGGAACGTAATACATGGCTAAATAGCTAAATATAGTAGAATTAAAAATATCCTGTTTTGAAAAAGCGAAGATAGCAACATTCATTTCAAACCCGCACTTGGACAGTGCGGTGGATGTGGCCTGTAACCTCATAGGAGGTCATGTCCCAGCAGTGGGAACGTAATATATATGTTACGGGAAATAAAATGTATGGGAGGGTTTAAAGTTACATTTTTAGATATTTCTTGTTATATTAAAAAAAGTTATTATTGTTATTTTACTCATTACGTAAAGTTTCATATCGATATCAGTTTAAAGTTTTTTGATACCTGCAATAGTTACGGAATAATCACCTGTGTAATCGTTAACTGTGCACTTAACGATTTCACCCTGAATATATTATATATTTTGTTTTTTATTGTATGATAGGGAAGCGCAAGACCACGATCTCATATTTCAAGTACTCTTAAAACTATATAAATACTAAAGGGTATGGAATAATAAAAATATTTTCAGTGAACCGATTTCGTTATTTTTTATTGTTATTGTATCTTATAATTTGCAAATTTGTAAAGGCAGTTGGCATTGTAATGATAAATAAATAATATTATTAAAACACATTGATATTTTACTTCATTAATTCTTAAATCTAGTATTACAGTAAAATTTTAATACCAATAAAATTGATGTATCCATAATTTTTTCCTTAATATCCTGAATTTTTTATCTTTATACTCACCCCACGGAAATATAGATAAACTATATATATTTCCATGACTCATCCTAGCTAGAAAGAGACGGAGGGGAAACGATAATTTTCAAGGTCAAATTTCTTGACTGCACTTTTTCTTTGGGAGTGTGGGTTCCAGTATGTATATAGTTCCGTGCTCAATACTCATATTTTTTTTTTTTTTTGGTTTTCATGGCAAGAAGATGTGACTATTTGCCAGTGTCAAGTATGATAATACTCATATTATTTTACTGCGGCAATCAGTGTGATCAGTGATGTGTCAAAACGAGACATCAAAATTCAAATTAGGGATGTGACCTCGATTCAGAAAAATCGATTACTCAATAATCGATTTTTTTTGTTTAGAAATAAATCGATTTGTGAAAAATCGATTTTTTTTAAAAAAATAATCGATTTTTCTTTTCACCTCGACTTTTTATGCGAAAAAACCTATTCGATGTAAGGTAAAAGCCCCAATACCGGACCATGTACCAGTACCAGAACACTCCATGCATTTATAATATATATACCTATATATTTGTGAATATAGATATACAAATACATGGAGTACAGATGGCGCTGATTTTTTATCGACTTGTTCAGTAAACTTACTTACCAATTTTTTCATAATACTGAAGTTAGCTGTCACGTGTAAATTTTAAAATTTATCACAAATTAATTACAATAAAAAAATGCTTCTAAAAATTTTCATTTGTAATTTATTATTAATTTTCACATGTGAAATTTTTGAATTAATTTTTTGAAGTGAAACTTCTTTATCGGGGTTGGAAAAAAATGTAGTGTAACATTTTTTCGTTACGCATGACATTTTTCCGTTACGCGCGATCTTTTTCTTATCCCTACCACGCGTGATTCGATGTATTTCAGTAAAGTTGCATAATATAGTAAATTATTTTTTGAAAAATAAGGTCATAAAGAAGTTTCACTTCTTACGTGTGTACACTAGTACACTAGTACACGCACACATTTTTTTATAATAATTTAATTGCCATCAAATATCATTAATATTTTTAGTCTGTCAACTTTAGTGTCATAATTTGTCGTCCATCGCACAGATAGCACTATTTACAAAAATCGATGTAAACTGTGTAATTCTTATAATCGATTTATTAAAAATCGATTTTTACCATTAATAAAATCGATTATAAAAAATCGAAAATGGAAAAAAAAATAATCGATTAAAGTAATAATCGATTATTTATTCACTTCCCTAATTCAAATTACATTAGTTGACGTCTGTGGTTGACGTGATCTGTCATTGCAATTTGTAAACTTAATTTTTTTACCATTTTTTACTATATATTATTTATTAATAAAGTGCAGTAATTATTATTAAATGTTCTTGAGCCTGTATAATTATCGGTTAATTTAAGTTCAAATTTACTTACTATTTAGAATCAAAAGCTTTTAAAGGTTAGAAAAAAAAACAACATTGCGTTCATTAATCATTATTTGCTAAGATTATTTGTATCATCTTATTTATAAAAACGTATCCCTTAGGTATCCTTTCTCTACAATTGGAATAAATAAATTTAATATGCCACCTAAAAAACAACCCGACAAAGGTGGTAAAGGCGGCGGTGCAGCAAAAAGCGGCGGTAAATCAGGCGGAGACGCAAAAGGTACAATAATTTATAAGTTTGTTAATTCATAAATTTAAGTCAATGTCATTATCTTATGATTGATATATTTTGAAGCATGATTAAAGTAATAAACTGTTGACATAATTTTGATTTCAGAATCAGCCGGCAAGGAAAAAAAAGGCGGTACAACTGTCAAAGTACGTCACATTTTATGTGAGAAACAATCAAAATGTTTGGAAGCTTTGGAAAAATTGAAAGCCGGTCAGAAGTTCCCTGATGTAGCCGCCGCTTACAGCGAGGACAAAGCGCGACAGGGCGGCGACCTCGGCTGGATGACGCGTGGCTCCATGGTTGGACCTTTTCAAGATGCGGCATTTGCTTTACCAATATCTTCTGTGACAAACCCTGTTTACACAGATCCCCCAATTAAAACGAAATTTGGCTATCACATTATTATGGTAGAAGGCAAAAAATGAGTGATACAGTGTTTGAGTTTGAATATTTCTGGGCGATACTTTTGTTATTTATAATGGAGAGAATTTGTTGCCTGCAAGAACAATTTGATAAGGATTTTTCATTGTTACCTGATGCACAGAGATCCCTTGACTCGCTAGTTTCTAATATTGAAGACTTTGCAAATAGAGAGTAAGCTTTTGTAATAATATTTTTATAAATGCATAAAATTTAAATTATCAGTAAAGTATATTTACTGTCAAGTCTTGGGCTTGATCCCTTTTTGAGACTGATGATGCATTTGTCCATAGTGTGGACTGAGCAGTTAAAAATATGAATTGGGATTATAAAACATCAAATGTACATATATATGTATTGATAAATCCTTTTAAAAATTATAATTGTTACTTGTTGTTTTCAGTTCTGGACTAAAACTTAGTTTTCTAAGGCTTTATCGGTTAATGCACATAACAATGTTGCTCACTTTGGTATATTTCTGCAATGTGTGCCTTTGGTTCATCATGATCAAGAAAGTTCCGACTCGAACCCTCAAGTATAGATTTAAATTATCTTTTCCGTCATAATGTTTTTCGGGATACAATGGAAATAATATGAAATAAATATTATTGTTACTTTTCCTTGCTTTTGTTTTTGGATGCTTCCTCTGGTGTTTTATTTATTCTAATACTAAATATGTACTAATATTTATCTAAGGTTAATATTGAATCTGTACATATATTGTGTTTTATCAGTAAGAGAGAAAATGTATTTTATGCATACTTAAAATCTACATCTTAGTTCAAAATACATATTTATTTTAATATTTGGTTCTTGTATTTGTAGAAATAATTGTACCATGAAGTCAGCATATTGTTATTAATATAAATTGGGATGAAAAAGAACACAAAGGGTTAAAGTAGTTATTTATTTAAATAATTTACTAGCAACCACTTCAGAACTTACATAATATGTAACTGGTGTAACAGAACCACTACATTATACATTAAATACTGTAAATAAATATCAATGAGGTATCACTTATAAGCTAAAGGACAAAACATTCAAATTTAACATACAAAAATATTATTTTTACATTTGATTTTCAAAACTATTATTGGAATTTTGTTTTTTATTCCTCGTCCTGATCAAGAATCGTTCTTTTTGCTTTAAACTCGTAAATTGGGATTTGTGTATCTAACGTATTTGAGTAGGGCATCATTTTCTTCGCAGACAAACGGTTTGACATGATGGCAAGCTACGTCGTGCCAATGGACACCGTCGTTGTAGAAGTTGTTAAGGATGGCAATACAGTGTTCTGCTGCGCCGCCTTGGATGAGTTCCTGTAAATAAATAATAAATATTAACGCCTGCAAATAAAATTAGCAAATAGCAATATCGTATAAATCCAACAGGCGTCGAAATTTTTTGGATATGTATTTAATAAATCCTTACAGAAAAAAATACTCTGAGGTTTACAGATAAATATAAATTAATATGGAGAATAAAGAAAATTCCATTGGATCCACAATGATAGTAACTTAATATTTTCTGATTACAATAAAACAATATTATATGCTGATTCCAGCTTACATTACGAATGTTTAAAATCTACGAAAATTTTAAATGCATTTATTATATAATCACCCGGATCTTGTCCTGTATTAATTAATTTAATTACTACTGGTGCAATAATGCATTGTCAGATCTATAAAGGTCATATTATAATAACGACAAAATATTAAATAAAAATCGTCTGAAATTTTTAATTAATGTAAAACAATCATATTATAATAAAATGATGCATTTAAATATTCATGAGTAGAATACGTTAATCTATTTTATCACCGTTTGTATTTGATATGATATTTTAGAATTACAAGTTAACTCTTTTGAATTGTAACGACTTATAGATGGTTGATTGGCATAATACCTCCTGTACTAATGACTTTCTCTACGTTTTAGTATTACTCTACGGTTTTCTTTAAACGTATATATTTTCCCTCTTCTTTCCTTGTTGAAAAAGAGAAAAATCATTTGCACAATAAAGAAAACCCACGTAATGTTCTCGAAGTAATGACGCGATTACTTTATTCCGTTGCGCGATCACCTAGGGAAAGTGATGCCAAACAATACGGCAACGTACGCCGAATATCGATGAGCTTTTGTGCGAAGTAGAAAGCGGATTGCTCATTGCATTGATGCGGGTACGCCCTTCAGCAAATATTTCGCAGGAACATTAATATTCACGACACTTTCGTTTTCATTGCGTGACATCCGCGTCAGATGTTTAACCGCGGGGTGGTTTATGACAAACATTACTTAACGGTTCGCGGAATCCAATACGTTGCGTAATAACGTATTAGCGATTGCGTACATTTACGGTACTTTACGCGGTATTGTCACTGCATTGTCTAACCGCCTCGTTAATATTTGTCATTTAGTTACAGTTGCTTAGTTTGGAGAGACAATGCAAGAGTAACTTACGCGTACGAGCAGGTACCTATAAGTTTTTAAATTTCGGGCACACACAATGGCAAGTTAAATTCTACACCAAGAATGAAAGCATTTATGTTCTTTAAAACTCCTTTCACGAACCTCTAATCAACAGTACTTACTCTATTGTCTGGTTGAGGTTTGCCGATGCCACCACCCTCTGACCAGTCGTTTTGTTGGCGGTTCGTAGTGGGAGCAAGCTTTTGCAGCTCAGCGGTCCAGAACCATCCGTTGATTTCGTTAGGAAGTAAATCAGGACGATTACAACCCTTGAAGTCGCAGAGACGACCGGACGTCCAGATGTACTTAACCTGTGATTAGGAAAGAATAAGTATAAATGATGACTTGATAGACATTTGAAAATATATTATGCATTTAATATCTGTCCATAGACCATAAGTAGCAAAGCTTCACAGCATTACTATTATTAAAATTAACGAATATGTTTAATTTCGTAGTATCGAATAGAGAAACCCTCTTGCATACAAACATAAAAGTATTCAGGTAGGTATCTATCGTTAAGAAAAACACACACGTTTTCGAATTCGTTATACTGTTGTTGTATATTTGAACCACTTTCTTTTTCGCTTGAGTTTTCAAAATTATATTGTTTTCACTGCGCGGTTGAAATGGTAATTATTTGATCTATACATATAAACGTGACTAGAGTACAGAATTTTAGGAAAATTCTACGATGTGTAGGTACTCATAAATTATGCCGGCCAAGGATTGAAGGAGAATAAGTATTGGTGACATTCAAATTTCAAATTTGGAGTTTTCCTTTTATCACCTTTGCTGCAAAACAGAACACATGAAAAAAACAAGTAAAAGCAAACTGCAGAGAGCTCTAATATAATTTGATATTTTCCAGGAAGCCAGCTCGGTATGAAGAAATTTATAAAATTTACGAAAATGCTTTCAGATGCATAATATAATATTACCTAATCACCTACTTGAGAAACATTTATGTGAATAGGTAAAGACAACGGAATCACAAATTCTCCTCACATACTTAGAATCAATCTCACAAGATGAAATAAAGAAAGTCTGGAAGGTCATATATTATGTAGCCCAGTAGCCGTTACCTTATCCTGGACGATGCGGGCTTTAATCCATTCGTTTTCATCACTCGTCTCCAAAGACACGAGGTCCATGCAACGTTGTCTGCAGAAGTTTCTGGCTGTCAGCCAGTCTACCTCCGTACCACGCTGCGCGGGGTCCCTCCAGGAGAAGTAGTAACCTTTATCTGGATGAGATATATTATATTATTATAGATAGTTAGAAGTATGTATTGAATATTTTTACTGTGAATGAAGTCTTAGATACTTATACGTAAATTGTAGGATTTTTTTGAATGCAATATTTTACGCTTCATATAAATGCCAATATTATTAATTTATTCATCATCAATAATAATTAGATACAAAACAAATGAACCATCACATTTTAACAACGCATTTTAAAGTAGGTATCTTGAGTTGTTAGTAATTAGTATTTAGGTATTTGAATAATACCTATTTTGATATGTAGAAATGTTAACGCGGAAGTCGAAATAGAATCAATTAGATACCTATAATAGATGTTCATCTATATGTCGTGGCCATATCGTAGATTTGCTCATTTCATGAAATGGCCAACATAGTTTGATCAGATCGTTATATCGTCAACGTTTCACGATTTGGTCATCGACATTTGGCCAGATCGTATAAAATATAGGTTAAGTCTAACCTAAGTTAGACTTTAATAAACAACGCACGAGCCGAGCGAGCAAAGCAAGCGTGCCGCGGTAGCGGCCGGCGAGTGCCAGAAGCGAATCGCTTTTTAAAAAAGAAACAAAAATGGTCGCGTTTCGTGAAATGGCCATCCACGTGAAATGAGCAAATCTACGATATGGCCACGAAATATACAAAATGCATATTTTTAGTATCGAGTATGGCAAAAGTATTTTCTATTATATTGTGTAACAAAAGCATGGGAATTAGGTAACGATTGTCAATGGAAAACTTACTTTCCATATTGTTGTGGAAATATATCTTCATCGTCAGCTATTGTTGGCAATATCTACTTGAATGAAAGCAAAATACTGTTTTTGCTCATTTAAAAAAATAGGTCAAATGTGAGAATGATGTATCTTCATAATTTAAGTTATTTTATAAAAATGCATCTGAAGTATAGTACTAGAAATAAATAAAAGATAAAAAAGAGGCCGCCCGAACAGGGACTTGAACCCTGGACCCTTGGATTAAAAGTCCAATGCTCTACCGACTGAGCTATCCGGGCTCTATCAATAGTTGCGAATTTTTTAAAAATAAAGCGTAAGTAGGTACCGTAATATTTAGCTAAATATATAAGATATTTTTACTGTTACTTGTGAAAGATTTTTTCAGATATCACTTCGATTACATTCATTTTCATTGCAATCTTATGGAATGTAGAGACTTATAGCTGTTTGAATCGATTTTTCCACCCTTTATGCAATCTGCATCAGTTAGAAAAGAAGAAAAGTTAGAAAAGCGACTAACACCTAAAATTACTATGAATGGATTTTCTATCGCCTTATTAAGTATAATGAATCTAGAGACAATCGCAAATGCATACCGTTATATTGTCATAAAGCACAGCGGAAGATGGCCATGAATGACGTAAGCCAACACAAAAATGCTCACATTATTACGAATTCCCGTTGAGCAACTTGTTCTCTTATCTCGTATCCGGGAAAGATAAAATCGAGATTTTTGTCTTTGTCAGGCAAGAAGTTTTCTCGGAACTACGCAAGTGTTGTTATCGGGGACGACGCAGGTTTATAACCTTTTGAACGAGAAATCGTATGAAGGCGTAAAATGATGATGTACTTTTAGTTTTTACAGCTTTTTACTTACATAAGTTACTTAATTACGTAGGTACCTAATTATATACATCCTACTAATATTATAAATGCGAAAGTTTGTATGGATGTTTGTTACTCTTTCACGTAAAAACTACTGAACCGTTTACAATGAAATTTAGCACACATATAGAGGGTAACTTGGATTAACACATAGGATAGTTTTTATCCCGGAAATCCCACGGGAACGGGAACTATGCTGGTTTTCCTTTGCAAACGCGGGCGAAGCCGCGGGCGGAAATCTAGTATTTTATAAGTCTTACTCCAGTGCCGTAGGAACTCCAATTAAACTTTAAATTCCTAGTATCTTTCTACATAATATCTTCCATGTTTAATAATTAAAAACAAGCGTTCATCCTCTTAACGGGAACCGGGATGGTCAAAAATAAATATACTCCCTCTAGACCTAGAGCTTTCATTAAAAATCGGTTAAGTGTTAGATTTAGGAGCTTTTGTATTCAATCAATTAAACAATTTTTCCTCTTTATAATATTACTATCTATAGGTAGATAAATCACTTACTGTCTGAATATCTCTCATGAATCGTTCTCTGCACACATTGAGATGGTTGAGGTGGCTCTAAAACGCGCCCATTTGGGAATTGCGCGTGCGCAACTGCCAATACTGCTAAAAGGACTATTTGCTTCATTTTCTAGAAAAAAAAAACAAACTATTTATTTACAGTAAGCATACAAAAATACCATGAAAGTGTGACAACAAAACAAATATTTATTTCTTAACAAAATTGTATCCTGGTTTTTAACCGACTTCAAAAAAGGAGGAGGTTCTCAATTCGACCGTATATATATTTTAGCTATACAAATGCTCGTGAATTAAAATTACATTACCTACTATTTATTAGTGGTAGGTACGCTTAGATCGCGATCGTGGTAACTGGTACGACCTAAACTCGAAAAAGGATGAGAATGTGTCAGTCCTACTTTTTTGTTTATTATTTGACAATTAATTTAAAATTGTGTTTATTTTCGACGAGTTCATCACGGATGCATTCCTAATATTATGTTGTTATTTGTAGAATTTACTGCTGTGTTTTCCTTACTCCGCTAAGTGTTAATAATTATTACTCACAATCACAAAGATTGTGATTGTCCAAAAATGTCAATTATTTAACCTCAAAGGTCGAGGTTGAATGTAGACTTTAATAGAGTTATTAGCAAAGAATTTTCAATAAGATACACATACTTATTTATTTAAATCAGAATCATTTATGTTATCATTATAACCCGTCCGCATTTTTTGCTTTATACCTATGCGATTTATTTTTTATTACATACATTTTCTTGTTTGGCTAGACGAATCGCATACTTAGTTAAATATATTTATATTTTTTTTCTATTAAAAGTCACCAGATACTTTTAAAGTGAGATAAGTGTTTATTTACAAACGTTTATCGTCCGTTAAATTTTAAATTATCATACATACATAGTAAGTAGTTATTTTTCTTTTAAATAAGGAAATGACTATCTTATCACAGTCATGGTAAACAATCAATTAATTAATTAACAATACATATTGAATTGAGCATGTTGTTTTTACAAGATGTTAGGTACTTAACTGGACTATCATTATCTAAATTATATTTTAGAGAAATGAATGTAACAATTTGAACTTTTTCTTTATTTAATTTAGGTAAGGTATGTGGTACCTGTACAGGATTTAAAAGATAATTGTTTACAAACACTTTCCATTGATTCAACAGGTAATTATTACGTAAGGCTGTAGTACGCCTCAATATTGGGAACGAGACCGGTCCTGTGTAGAGATAGTATATTACAATGTTTTTGTAGGCTTTTTTTAATTTTTCAAAAAAATGTTTTGGTAGATATAATTAGACGATTTAAAACGACAAAATTATGGTGATTTTAGAATAAAGCAGAAAAAATATTCGATAAAAAAGGCCATCGTCTTAATTGCTTTGGAAATAAAAAAGAAATGAAGTGTACTCACACATCATCAGGTATTTTTTATTTTTTAAAATCATCTAGTATAAAAAAATTATATTATTAATTTGAAAGTATTGGAAGCATAAATATATTTTTAAGGCTTTTACGCACATAATATTCTCTATAAAAATATTATAATCTTAATATTCTCTATAGAAAACATGAAAAGGAAGAGACTACAAATTATTAAGAAAGTGTTTGTGAGTTCTCAAAAACCGTTGGTTTTATCTTTATAGGTACTAAAAGGGATCAATTTATGGTTCGAGCTATCCACGAATTGTAGAGATTCATGGTAACCGCAGGGACAGGAGAAAGTGACCTTGTCCTCAAAGGTTTAAGTTCATTCCTCCTCTCATTAATCGGAATTTCAACTAAGGGTCAATGAATTTTCTATGCTTTTACAAAGAAACAGGTTAAACGAGATATAGCTTGTTATGAATTCTGCAAAGTTTGTTAGTTAATTCGCAACAATGACGAACGGTTACTTGTTATTTTTTAAACTTAAATAATTATTTTTACAATGTAAATTAAATATTTTTTTTATTTATTCCGTTGCATTATTCATTTAAAATTATGCGATTTTTAATCATAAATTAATCACTGCACAAAATATTTTTTATAATAAATAATTAGATTCTAAGTACCATAAATATAAATTATACAGATCATAAAAAAACTCGAAATATTCACTTTTAAAACTTTTTTTATCACACACGCTTTTACTAAACATATCCCATAAAAAATAAAATAGCGCCTTATAAATTTTCTAGTACTTTTCTTTCCGAAAGATTATGGTTAAAAGCACTTACCGTGTGATGTCTGCGTCCGTATCCGTCACTAACTGATGCGCCGGCGCAGTGCGGCCGATTTATATGGAGGTAACGCATGAGTCCTGACTAACAAACAATACATACAACATATTCAAAAAAATAATCTTGTAAATAAAAAAATATTCTCCGAAACCAGGATTATAAAATATGAAACTCTGTGGAGGATTTATATAAAGGCATTTATGTTTAAAGAATAATGTAGATGTGTACGTTACGCCCGCATATTTGAATAAACAGTGTTGTAAAAATTGTATAATTGTGTATGAGCTTTCTAACGACAATAATTGTAGAGATGAGCCATACTTATCACCGATGTAATATTAGTGAACGAAGTATCTTTCAATATTAGGTTTTAATTATCTTTAAATGTATAATGTATATATATAGAGATAAATCCATAAGTATATTTTGTAAGTTGTGATTAAATTTTTTTAGCTTGTTTTGTTAAGGAAAATAAAGAACTTATCTTTAGTGTGTTATTTCATACTTTACAATGTAGGCAAGATTGTAGAATGTTCTAGAATTTTTACAAAAATTTTGGACACACTACGTGATTAAAGTCATGAATTCACCAGTGGCGATTGACCGACAAATTTTTATAACAATTTTTTTCAGCACATAATATTACGTAAATTTTCATCATTTCTACATGACCTTATGTAGGAAATTTGGATTTAATTTAAAATCAAAATATGTAGCACAAAAAACAATGGAGTACGAGTATGTAATATTAATATGGAGATAGGCTTTCCTTTGCATTTTTAAATGCTACATAGGTTGTATTTTCGATACCTAAATACTTAGTTTGTACTGTGTTCTAAAACAATAAACATGTCAAGGTACAAATACTAAAAATTAATACGAAATCTGAAATCAAAATGATGAATTATGAGCTCTCATATCCTAATATAGTACCTACTATATAGGTACCTACACTTTATTAATACATCAATAAAAATATATCATTATTAGATAGGTTCTCTAATGACTAAAACTCTATATTTTATACTTACTCTATATTTTAAAGCAATTTGTTAGTTGACATTAAATTACTCGCCAGTAAGTACAACTTGCCGCCAGAGCGCCTCCTTGGTACGGTGGTTGACGCGTGAGCGTAACACCAAGGCCCAAGGGGTCCTGGGTTCGATTCCTGGTGGAGGAAAAAAAATGTCTCGGTCTGGCAGGACACAGAAGGCTGATCACCTACTTGTCACTAAAGAAAATCGATCTGATGTTTATTGCTTCTGCCGTGGGGTAAGGGGTGGGGTACATGGGACATCACTTAAGTACAACTTACTTATATGCATTAAGGTCAGATATTGTATTTTTATAATTTGTTTCAAGAACATAGAGCGGTTTTATTTACAATTATTAAGTTCCTAATCCATACTAATATTGTGCTAATATTATAAATGCGAAAGTATATCTCTGTCTGTCTGTTACTCAATCACGCCTCAACTACTGAACCAATTTGCATGAAATTTGGTATAGAGATATTTTGATACCCAAGAAAGGACATAGGCTACTTTTTTCCCCGGGACATAGGATAGGTTTTATCCCGGAAATCCCACGGGAACGGGAACTATGAAGGTTTTTCTTTGACTGCGCGGGCGAAGCCGCGGGTGGAAAGCTAGTAATTATATATATATATATATATATTATATATGTAATGACTCTTCTGAAATATGAGATACAAAAGGTAGGTATTTTTCACAATTCATTCCACCAAATTATTAAATTAAGATCATTAATATTGCAGGTAAAATATTTCATATATAATTTTAAAAGTCCAAGTTGAGTTAGACCCAGGCGGCCAGGCCTCCTAAGTTCAAACTTCAATTAAATATCTAACTTTATTTATTAAATTTTTGTCCTTCGAGCGACCGTCAAGTTGAAATATTTTTCAATATTCAAGTTGAAATCACTCTGAATTTTATAGCAAAACTAGGTTTTTGCACCCGACTCCACTCGACTTCGTCAAATACATATTTTAGCTATTTTTAATATACATAATGTATAAATTTATCCTTGTTATCCATGTGAACTTTTTTTTTGGTAAATACTTTTAGGTAGGTACTTCACATTTTATCGTCTTTCAGCCAAACGCAGGTGAACGAAACTGGATATAATTTGAATTTTTTAAATTCATATCTTATCCAAATCCGCTCTTTCATCAAAAGCAACTAGGTATTAAAGGATTAAATTGATTTCGAAAAAAGAAATAGACTAAAAGCGGATGCAATTTAAAATGGGATAAATTGGCGGGTAATTCCAATTGATGTAAAATATATGAAGTTGGTGATTGTTGTGATTGATATAAATGAGATTCTAATTTATTTTTCTTAAAATATATCCTTTTTAAACTTAATAATAAGTAGTTACCCTGAGGTGAAACTTATTAGGATTACGCTACATCCGCTATAGGTAGGTACCTACACTAAATTTGCTTCTTCAAGAAGCTTACATACTTATGTAGTTCATGATGACATACTGTATCGTAAATATGTAATATGTATTAATACAGAATGACGCCAAGTAACTTCCCAACGAGCTTCACATAGAATAAATTATTGTATCTACCGATATCGGTATATACCTACATATAGGTTTAAAATAGTTTTAAGTGAGAAGAATCACACTCTCCAGAAGAACATGGGACATGCCCTATGTTCTTCTGGAGAGTTAAATTAAAAAATCCGTAAAATTTTAATAATTACCTGCTATGCATAATCAATGTAATCTATACTTCTATACTACTAATATTATAAAGCTGAAGAGTTTGTTTGAACGCGCTATTATATCAGGAACTACCTACTGGTCCGATTTGAAAAATTAGTTCAGTGTTAGATAGCCTATTTATCGTGGAAAACTATATATCATCATGATAAGACTAACAGGAGCGGAGAACTGTAGGTAAAACCGCAGGGAACAGCTAATACTTGATAGTTCTTCTGTACCTACTTCCTACCTACCAACGCTATAGTAGAGTAAAGCGCGTCACACACGGTGAAGATACTATAATATTTTATGTTAAGATTCTCCAATATGAAACGATATAGTATCTTAAGGTATCCGGTATCAGCGTTCTGACCATCATTTTTCTTTTTGTCATTGCGTACTCTTAACATTAAATATTATAGTATCTTCACCGTGTGTGACGCGCTTAACTATTTAGTAATCTGTGGTAATAGCGTATCCACATACTTTACGCTAATGTCCGATGGTTCATTTCCAGATGGGTGTACTATAATAGTGATTATTATTAAGGAAGAACACTATAGCGTTGTTAAGTCGTAAGCAACCAACCAAATAAAAATTTCCTTGTTTTTCTATACTTAATTGACAATGATAATACGTAACTGAGAATGCAATTGTTACCTCATATGCAAGTCATATGCATAGAGCAAGCGTAGAGATAGTCTCAAAACCTAATTTCATTACTGTTCAAGTAATAATTGATACTATATAACCTTAGGTATTGAAATCTAGTTTTTTAGAAATAATTCTCACCGAACTGTGATAATAAGTGTGCAAGCATTATAACGTATACATAAGTAATATAGCTAGGTATATCGTTTCTTTAATAATTATGACATTAAAAATTAAGGAGGTAACTGTAAATATATAGGTTTGACCAGTTGACCTTTTCATAACTACCTACAATATTGTATAAGCTTTAAACACTTTATGCGTGTTATAAAGTTGTTTCTTGTATTTTTATAAGTTCAATCACCTTTATTACATAACTGCTTGATCCTGTTTGTGTTTAATTTTAACTTGGAAGTATAAAAAAAATCAAAATAGACTACGAAAGCTTTTTGTATTTTGTGTATTTCCTAATAGTATATATTTTAATATTTATTGGTAAGTAAGAAAGAAAACCTTAAGTTGTATAGTGAAAATTATTTTCAGTTGTCCAACAACTATGCTCCAACTTAGGTATCAGTGTAAGTCCCATCAAAATTGGTTGATGAGTTATTTAGATAGAGAGCTTTTAAGTTACTTAGTAGGTACCTACCTACTTGTTTAAGTACTTTGCTACAATATTATTTTAAAACACGTGTCTCGTGTCCGTTTGATTAATTTTTAGCGAGTTGTAGGTAATAAAATCAAATCTTCTTAGAATTATATTATTTGTTTATTCGTGTACATGCGTGGATGTTTATTGTGCTCCTTCAATTAATATTAATCACCACACCGATCCAATTTTTGCAATCGTCTAATTAAAGCCCAATATTTAACTCAAACATCTGATATTTGATCTTATAATTGTCGATAAATAATCAAATATTTAATTAAGTAGGTAATTTATAACGATTGGCCTCGACATTTATGAGCGATTCATAGATAAAATTATAATTTCTCCTCCAGAATTAATTAATAATAATAAAAAAGCCCCTATTGTAGGGGCTATCTTCGTACCTACTTACTTATTTACAAAGTTATGCAAAAGAGTAGGTACTTTTAGCCTTCAGGAAGTCTCAGAAGTCAGAGTTCGACTTCGATCGCGAGATAAGTAGTTATGGGCAATATACTTTTAACCTACTTAATTTATGTAAAAATGAATTTTGGTTTTATGGCATTCAGATGCTTTATAAATATTAATAATTTTAAAGAATAGAAAAAATTCGATCACGATTCGAACCCACGTTTTCCGGAGCGACACGGACGCCTTGACCAACATGGCGACCCATGATTCCGCGATCATTCTAATTATGTTAAAATTCTGAATTTCTTTAGATACACATTTCCTATACAATATGTACGTCTTACAAAGGCGTTTATGGCTCTGAAATGCTGATTTCAGAAGTACGGTTTAGCAGTTTTTAGTACATACTTAATTATATTTATATATTATTATTTGCCACTTTGTAAATTGTTTCTTGGCTGAAGCAACTTCTTATTCATTTACATTCCTTCTACATTCACAGACTGTTTTTGGAATTCATGGTCGAAGCTTACGCAGACGCCAAATATTAGAAAATATTAGACTCCCGTCATTGAGATAATATTAATATGGAGACGATACCGCCTACATCACTTATGTTCCACTCAACATACGTCATGTGGCGTAACTGCACTCAGTCGCTTGCTCGCTCATTGGCGCGAACGTCACGCTCATTTTTTATTTGTTTTAAAGTGAAACGCATCAAATATGCCTACGTGTGTGTTAACGATATTGCACAAATAATACAAAGAATACGGAAAAGTGCAAAGGAATAACTTTTCATCAGTTTAGTAACTAGATAATAATTTTTAAACTTAGTTAGAGAAAAATTTTTGGCGGGCGACATTTTGTCATAGATTAAAAATTTAAGATATGACATTGGGCATGAAATAAGTGTTGTTATTAGTAATAATTGCTGGCGTATATTTTTATAGTATAAAATAATAATTTTACATATTTAGAAAAGCATAGACTGGTTGTTAATTGAAAACAGGTGAAATCATGAAATATGAAAATCAATTACTCAATCACCAATTTTTTTTTGTTAATTGATTTTAATCAAGTTTTTAATTGATATTGTATAAGCTACTTACTGACTTGAACGTATAATTGAATTATTATTTATTTATCTGCACTAATATTATAAAGAGGAAAACTTTGTTTGTTTGTTTGATTGTAATTAATAGGCTCATAAACTACTGGACCGATTTTGATGAAAGGAGAATGCCCATTTTTGGTACTGGTTTTTCTCATGCATCAAGACAACAATACTATTAAAAAAAATCTCGGCAATTTAGAGGCCTTCTTACCATCGGAAAATATATTTTGAACAGGGAATGTTTTGTAAAATCTAATAAGACATGTAATTGTTTAGATCCGTTATTATAGATTTAGTGTCCATTACCGGTTACCACGGTAACCAAGCGGTAACTTATTACATTTACTATGGTAAATAGCTAAATGTATTAATATCGATTATTGTTTTCATTGAATTACAAAAAAAAACAATTAACATAAAATCACTCTTTAAGGTATTGTTTATACACTGTAGGTTGTTTTAACAAAGATAGTGAAGTAAAATAATATAAATATGTATATATAAAAAAAAATATTATTATGACATAGCTTGGTAGGTAACCAGTTATTTCTTATTTGTTTCTTTCTTCGAATATGTAGTGAAAAAATGATTCAAACAACAACAACAACATGTAAACCGAATAAAAACTCAATTGGCATTTTTTAAGTATATATTTAGGTTTTCTTGAAATCCGTCCCGGAAGATTTCTGGTGCCTACCTACACTAGCCGATGAACAGATAGACTTTGTCTGAAAGCATAAGCTCTACGCATAGATTAAAATATATGTTAATCGAAAAATAACCTTTGGACGATAAAATGTTACCTAAATCACACATAAACCTAACTAAATCGGGGTTATTTAAGTTTTGAGGTTATTTCACATTTTTCTCAATATCTTGAAAACCCCTGTTTTTATCACAAAAAAATCAATTGGTAAAAATCTTTTGAATATCGAAGAACCCTCCAAAACCACTCTGGCATTGACGCAACACTGTACTGTGGTCCATACTTTCATGGGCATTCTTCTTTGGCACAGACAATCTTAAGACCCTGAGAAAGAACATAGGCTACTTTTTATTGCGAAATATGTGCCACGGGCGAAGCCGGGGCGGACCGCTAGTTCAGAGATAAGTAATTAATATTTTTTCTATTCAAGGTTTCCATGTCTGGGCCGTGAAGAAAGGGAAAAATTATTTTTTTTCTAAAAAAGGCTCAATTTGTAAGGAATAAAACTTCCCATAGCCCTGACTGAACCTAAAACGTCACTATTTACATCATCCTTTATTATATGCCAGATATTGTTAGCCCAGCGTAGTAAAGTCAGTTTATACCTAAAATAAATATTAAGTAAGTACAAAGAAAATTTCAAGTCAACGTGCATGTAAGGAGTGGCACCCAATAAAATAGACAGAATAAAACAAAGTGTCGCCTCTATAGCGGTGAGTCAGTGACATCGCATAATCTATGACTGTCTAGCCGTCATTCGCGCGCCCCGCGCCGCCGCGCTTGGCGCACAGATTTTGTTCGTGGTGTCTGCTCCATATTAATATTATCTCAATGACTCCCGTCTGTTTTTACGTTATATTTCGATTAATCTACTAGTTCTTGGCTGAAAAAATACACAAATATAGTAGTTTTTTCGAAACAGTTCCGCGTGATTTTTGTTTTAAACTGCGTGGTAGTAAATTTTTTATTTTGTTTGTGTCTACATTAGATGATAAAATTTTCGTCGCAACCGCTTCAAGCCATCAACTGCGCAGTTTGTAGCGACAGTTCGAGCAGGCGACCAGCAGTCGACGACCGACTGCTCGAGCCTCGAGCTGCCCGTGTACGGCCGCTCTATCGCTACCTAAAGTGCGTAAGGCGACACTACATCAATCTTTTGTATCCTATTCGTAATAATATGGAAACCATCCATTTTAAATATGAATATCACAAAAATAGAAAGAAAAAGATGGATCAAACAATAGTTTTAATTGTGTTTTTTTTTTATTGTGAAGCATGCTGTGTGAAGCTAACTGCTGGTACGCTAACGAACTCGCGAGCCAAAGGTCTAAACCGCCAATGGAGCACTTAAAAGTCTGCGGACTTCAAGAACGGCGAATTTGCTCGCTGGCTCGTTGTGCATGCTTCAAATTCTAAGTCTGCGGTCCAGAAAACTGGCAGTGGATCAGGCGAGCCGGCGAGCCTACAGTCTTTTTGCGACTTTTGTGCTGACCGCACGCGCTGCGTCTAGCTACAAAAATGAATTTACGCTCGTTTCGTCGCGAGTTTGTGACGTAATTTATAAAATGTTTGTCACATGGAACATGATTGTCTATGGAAGTACACCAGCAGAGACTATAAAAATTAATTGCTAAAAACTTCCGCGTACGATAAACTTGAGATCTACCAAAAATATGATCCCAACGGTACAATATCTGATATTAAAAATACCATTCAATATCTGCGTCTTTTTTAATTAAGTAACACGCCGTGACTTCGGCAAGCAACGATGTGAGCTTAGAGTATATATACTATCTATAGAGTGCGAACAACCAAGTGGGAACAGTAGGCACAGGTGGGAACAACACGACGTTCCCGCCGCGAGCGCTCGCAGTCGTGGTTGAGTGCTCACGAAGTGCGTTGCTCTGGATTTTTTTTCATATTACGAATAAACATGGTGAAATGTGCTGTTCTATCTTGCAAAAACGATACTAGAAAATACACAAAATTGAAATCCACTATCACATTCCATCAGTAAGTCGATTGTTATACTTATTTTTATGAAAATAAATCTAGCATCGCGGGGGTGAAGGGTAGGTGAGAGGCGGACACGCGCAGGCTTGCTCGCGCGCCTCACTGCCGCCCCGTGATCGTAGTGATGTGACCTGACCAACGCTGTACTCGATATAAAGTTTACTAGAAGAACTATATTTTAACAAATTATTTATTTAACTTAAAATTTAAAACTCTTTTAAAAATGTATTATTAATATATTTGTGGTGTGTTTTGTATGATACACTTTCTAATATTATGAATGCGAATGTAAATGTAAAGTATGTAATGTTACGATATATTTTCTGAACCGCTAAATTGATTTTGAAGATTTTGATAGTAGAATGGATAAAATTAAATAAAAAAATTATTAATATTATTTATTATATTATCATTTTAAATTATTAATTATTTCTTAATATTTTTTACCATTTTTAAAACATTATTATTATGGTTTGATTTATTATTAAAGAAATAGCACTAAACCTGATCTTTTATTTTATTAACTTTATTATTTAAAAAGTACTCACGTTTTTCTGATATTCCAATTAAACATATTTTTTTAAAGTACTTATAATTAATACAAGAAAATTTCATATATAATATTTAATATTCAAATGGAATAAACAAACTTTATTCAGTTGGTAGACAAATTTAAAATTACATATTTATACTTTATTCGTATATTTTTCCTTTAATAACTTATTGAACATAAAATTTACTTATGATACATATTTATTTACATAACTTATCGACAGTTCAACACGCAATTGATACCTACCCATCCCTATTTGTCACACACACATCTATATAGTATCTATAGCTCATCTGCCTACGATGCGCAATAAGCAATTTGTGCAATACACTCGCTCTATACTATTGTAATATATACTCTAAGGATGTGAGTAAACTTTCTGGTACCTACGCTAATGGATCACCAACGCGAGTCGACGAGCCAACGAGTCAACAATCTAAACCGTCGGCTCGTCGGCTCCCCAGTGTATTACTCGCTTATAATTATTGTCATCTGTTGCACCGGAGTGACATGAAAGTTTCATTATGACATTGACAATATTGACATTTGACATTCGTAAAGCGCAGCTTCAAAGATTGCTTCAAAGCCGTAGTTCAAAGCCGAATAATTTTTTACAAACAATGAAGTGAACAAAACAATAAAAATTTGTATTGATTTTTCCTAATAAAGCCATAACTCTGATAAAATGTTCTGTTGCCTGAAAAATTGTGTTAATGGTTTCTCACTGACTCCTAGTGTCCCAATCCGAGTGAAGGAAAATCCGATACAACTGGACACACTTCATATGGGTATTTAACACATATTTACTGTTTGTTATTAATTTACTAGTTTGTGAAAAGTTAAGCACTTTAACATATTTTGTTGTGAATTATACATGTAGATCATTTAAACACATTGAAGTTTTTATTGAATTATAAGTGAAAGGAATAGAAACAATATAACTGTACATGTTGCAATGAGCTAAGCATATCCTGTAGATAACGGATTTGTTTGAAGCTATTTACAATATTGAACTCGAGATAAATGGTGTTTTTAGGACATGAAGTGGTGATAGTGAAGGGTGGTCAAAGAGCATGTGGCTCAGGCTGTGTTTTGGGAAGTGCTCCTTTGGTCCAGAATAAGGCCTACTTTGAAGTGAAGTTGCAGCAAGGAGGAGTGTGGGCTGTTGGGCTTGCTACCCGAGAGACAGACATTAACAAAGTGCATGGTATGATGAAATATTGAACTTTTAATTTGTTTTCTTTATAAAATGTTATAAGATTTGGTTTGTTCCATATATGGTATAAAAATATCTGAACAATGACAATTTAATTTCAAATTCAAATTAAATTTATTTGCAACTGACTACTTAGTAAGATTTTATAATTTTTAAATGTGACAAACAAAAAAATCATTGTATGTTCAACTATTCTGGTGTTTTAAATGGTATTACTAACAGAACTTCCTACAAAATATTTAGTTATTGTGTTTAACTTTGTAAGTATTACTAGCTGCTCCGCGTGGTTTCACCCCCTGTGGCTCCACTCCTGTTGGCCGTAGCGTGGTGATATATAGCTTATAACCTTCCTCAATAAATGGGCTATCCAACACCAAATAATTTTTCAAATCGGACCAGTAGTTCCCGAGATTAGCACGTTCAAACAAACAAACAAACTCTTCAGCTTTATAATATTAGTATAGAATTTAATTTACCTTTTCAATGTCAGTCCATATTTGGTCTCACGCACAGAACTCCTTTTACAGTTTAATTTTCCTATTACAACATCAATAAAAACCCAGAATTTATTAGTATTCTAAACAAATATTCCTTCAGGGTCATTACCACTTGAATCATCGTCAGTTGACTAACAACCAGAGCCTTAACATTGAAAAAAATGCTAAATAATTGCAACATGTTATGTCAAGCTTTCCAATCATTCTAGGCTCGAGGTTGATGAGCCAAAATTAATGTGGGTCAATAAAACACATGATCTGTTTGTCAAATAATAGATAATTAATAAGGAACAATGAAGAAAATAATACAACAAAAAAACGTGACGTGGCGCGTTGAGAGTAAAATTTCAAGGTCGCGTCATAGAAATACCGTCACATTATAGAGTTAGGCGACCATTTTGGTATCTTTGAATCTTGCCAAAGAGGTTTCACTTCTGACACGTATTTTTTGTTGTATTATTTTCTTCATATGGACATTGAAACAGATTAAAAATCTACAACTAAGTTTGTCATATCCACTCTCATTTTACAATCTGTTAATAATGATCATTATCTCATTTCAGGTGGTGTGGATAAAGAATCCTGGTGTTTGAACAGTGATGGTACAGTGAGGCACGACAATGTGGAACTGTATCAATTGAAACCAGCTCCCGGAGAGTCTCCAACCACTGAAATACTGGTTTCAACTGGTTCCTCAGATCATATAGATGATAAACAGGATAAAGATGAAGAAATCAATACTATTATGCCAGTTGAAGGTGATGTTATAGGCCTAGCTTACGACCATGTCGAGTTGAATTTCTTCTTAAATGGTAAAAATATGGAAATACCTGTGCGGAGTGTTCGAGGGACGGTTTATCCTGCATTATATGGTAAGTTTATAATATCTTTATGGTTGTAATACAATGAATAATGGGTATATGTTATATTTGAGTTCCAAGATATGATAGGGACAATAAAAACAAAGAATATATTTTGTAGTATTTACTTGCATCAATTTTGCATGGATTTCAAAATTCTCAATTTAAATTCAAGATATGTTTTTTTATTATTCATTCCATGTAAGAACCATGGTATTTCATGCATGATGCAAGTGATTCTCAGGAATTAATATAATTTTAATATAAAATGTACTATTTAGCACTATGTTGTAATAAAAATTATGCACCTGCTATTATGAAATATACTATAGTCGGCAATACACGTCCTTATGTGACCCGCCAACTCAGCGATGTTCTAACGACCTTTGTAACTAGCACATAAATAAAACTATATTTACTATATATATGTTTTACACGATTTCAGTTGACGATGGTGCCATATTGGATATAATACTGGACAATTTCCGATACCCCCCGCCCACGGGATATGAGAAGATAATGGTGGAACAGTCGCTCCTCTAACAAAAGGATCTCAAATGTAATGCTTAGTTGTGCGTGGACACTGGCTTGTGTGATGTTTACCTGTGCGAATGTCGTTATGAAAGTCTGCGGTATTTATGCTATAAATTATAATCTATTCTATATATTTAATATCCTAACTGTATTATATAAAAACAACTAACTTGAATATTCTATTATATCTATACTAGTTTAAAAAACTATGATCTATTTTTTTAGTAACGAACATGATAAAATTGTAAATATATTAATTGTTCTAGATTTTGTTTGGGTACACAAATCTTCCAATGCAACAAACTACAGAAACTTGATATATAATAGATATTAACTTCTTATAATTCCTATTTTTTGTTGTTATATAATAATAATCCACTAAAATATAGAAATAAGTTTCAAAGTTATAGTTTCATATAAATTATATTTAACATGGCAATCATTATCTATACATATAATAAATCTGTAGAAGGGTCAATTCTGTACATTGAAAATATTGAAAAAATAACTAGCAGGGGGTGTTACTGGATCGATACCAAACCCAAAAATGTGATTAAAAAAATTTTTGTCTGTCTGTCTGTCTGTCTGTCTGTCTGTATGTGAAGACATCACGTGAAAACTAACGGTTCGATTTCGATGAAACTTGGTATAATTATACCTTATTATCCTGGGCGTAAAATAGGATACTTTTTTTCCTGGAAAAATACGTAGAAAAAAAATAATCTTAATTTTTCAGTTTTATCCATAGACGTTGTTCTGTAGAACCGCGAACACACGTTGCGTATTATTATAGGCCTAGCCGTATTTGGGTACAATAGACATTTTATAAGATGTCATTGTCAGAGTTACTCAAAATGGAAAAATAAACCATCCACGCGAAGACCGATATCCGCGCGGACGGAGTCGCGGGCGGAAGCTAGTATTCAATAAAATGTTGTCCTTCACAGTACAGACCATATCAAAATACATAGTTTTTAGGATGTTAAAGCACATATGTATGTTAAATTGGGACTCGCAACTCATATATTTTTATTTTGTAATATAATTTCTCAATGTTATAAGTTAAATTCCCGCAAAAAAAATTACTGATGAAACAGATATATTATTTGGTCCATGCTATTTTAAAGAATAATATTGAACAGTGTATTTAAATATTTTTTTTTAATTTATAATTATTTGCAAACAGACGTCTTTTTATTCACAAATCGTGTATGTGTAAAGACTAAGGGCCCAGTTATTTAATTACGAAAAGGTACAAAAAATTAAATCAAAATACTTCACGTATTATTGTACAATTGATTTGAAATTTGTTTGATGTTTCGGGTATTTTTTGCGTCATAATTTATTATTTCCTTATAAAAGATAATATACATAATTATTTAACTCACACTCCTTCAAGTGTTAATATTAATTATATAAGGCAGCGGCAATCGCCAAGTCTTTATATACTTACACAAATAGATAAGTTTGTTAAAGATTGTAACTTCAATCCCATGGCCATGTTTCGATTATATTATCATGTTATGTTAAAAAGTATGTCATTTTCAAATAATTCTCAATTATTTAGGAAATTTTACGATCGATATTCAGATAACAATTATATTATTAGTAGAAAGGTGTGGGCTAAAGCGCTCCAGAAGCGGCCCATAGAAAATTAGCTAATTAGCCAGATTTGGCTTTGGTAGCTTTTTCGGTCAAATTTCTTGAATCGTACCATCTTACTTTTACGTCTTTTTGTGTGTGCTTTAGTTATAATCACAGAACAGTGTTATAATCGTGTTGCTAACCAGTCTCTACACTTTATTACTTATAATATCTTTGATAGAAAAAAAAAAGTCCTTGATTTTTAGAATATCTATTAATGGTACATCTTTGACCAATCTATTGTGTAGTGAATATTATATTGTATTTTTGTATGAATAATTCATTTCGTCATTGAATAAAATGTCAAAAATTATAGGCACTATGCGGTACGTTAGTAATTGACTGATTACAAAATATGTTTTAACGTAAAAGACAAAATTAACATGAGTTAAGAAACTACTTAGATACAGCTCCTACAGTATAAAGAAAGGAGTATTCGATGTATGTATTTTAATACTCATAAAACCAACACAGTATTGCCATAAATATAAAACTAATTGAAGAACTTTGGTTTTTATGCATATATTATTAAGTGCCAATATAAATTGAAGTCATTTAAAGATGCGTTGTTTGTAAATGTGTAGGTACGCATTTATTTTGTGTCGGTGTGCTGAAAACTATATGTGTATAAACAGCTCCTTATTAATTACGGATGAATAATAATTAATATTTGCCAAGATGGCTGCCTAAAAATAATATTGGTCTATCTCGCCAAAATATTTTAAATTTCAATTATTCAATCAATTCAGATAATTTTAAATTGTATGCAGTATGTACTATTTATTCTTTTCCTAAGAATTTAATTAGTTCTATAAATTTATGTTTCGTATTGCTAATATAGTTTGTATGGAGGGTGGAATTAAGAAAAGACGCTTGCTTAAGCTTCGGAGAAAAATAATATGTAAAAGAATTTATTATATTGTATGTATTATTAAGTATATTGTAATTGGAACTGCTATGAAGTGTTCTTTGAGCCTTCTGGCGTAATTTTATAGCATCTACATTAATACTACCTAGGAAACCGATGGTTTAATTTTCTACAGCTAGAATTGTTACTTTAATTGTGTTTTAGTTACTTGATAGTTTTGGCGGTGCTAAAACTTTCTTACACAATGAAACTTTTTGGAAAAGCATTGAAAGTTCTCCAATCAATAAAACTTTAGATGATGACTGTCTCCTTACTATATACTTTAATTTAACAAGTTTTTAGATTAGGAATTTTTCTTAGAAAGTATGTCGTGTACCCTATATATTACAAGCATACATACGGATTTCCTTACATCTACCCTCAGTTATTTTATTTGCTTCAAATACTATGTACATATATCTAATTTATTAAGTAAAAACAAAACACATAATTTTAATAATGATTTTTATTTCGTTGTAAACTTGGCATGTATGTATTTAGGTCGTTACTTAATTGCTGAATAACAAAGAATCATCTAAGTACCTAATAAAGTGTTGAGAGCATCGAAGTATTTTATTTAAAAATGCATGATAGATAAGTAGTTACTGTATATTTCGTTTACTTATCATTAAAAAAATCTATATACAGACATTTAAGAATGCGGGAATTTGTATTTATCCCGCGTTTCGTACTATTTTAAATTATTAATAAATAAACGAAAAATTTCAAGATCTTTACTTAAAACACGTTTAGGTCCCAAATCCAAACACAAAAGATAACCCCACTATCATCTGAAAATCTTAATTAAAGAACTTAAGACTAATAGCATAGTTACTATGAAGAGAACTTATACTATGCTTATTGGATCTTTTGTAAATAAAAGAAACTTCAACTGCTTTGCCACGCAAAAACCAGCAACACCAGTAACTATTTCTAAATACACTATCCAAACTTGTAAGAATTTATATAGATATTCGTTAAAATTGATGAAAACTATAATATCTATACAATTCTTCTATATGTACCTAGAATGTTTATACGGGTACTATATACATACAAATGTTTTAATCACCACAGCTATAAAGTACCTATAAACAAAGGTTCCAAAACAGCGATAATTTCGATTTAACAACACCGAGGTTGTCAATTGTCATTGTCCTTTCAATTTCATCGGATAACAATAAAGGTATCGGTGAATTTCATGATATTACGACCGCATTTCCATAAACCTACCCTATACTTTGTTCAGGAAAGAATTTTTACAAAACTGATTTTTAAACTATTGCATAGCTTCTATCGCGGGCCTTGAGCGCGGGGACCGAATCGAGAAATTCCGTAACGAAAAAACCTCACGCTCTCCACTCCGATGGGCGGAGGTGTGGCTTGAAGGCATAGCATGCAATAGCTTTACCGCGGCAGTCCCCGAGTGCCACACGTCGTTTTTACTTTTATTCATTGCCACAAAATGATGCAAGGCCTAGGTATATACCTATGGAATGTAATTTACACACACCAAAGTCATGTGACACACTACCATATAGAGCTTTTTGAAAGTTGCTAGCTATGTAGGAAAATAAAACTGCTGGAAGTATTATGAGATGAAGTATATACCTAATATGACGAGAGCATTGGGGCCATTACATACCTACTATGAATGGCCTATAACATACGTGTTAGACCGTGGTTGTATGACGTAATTAAATACTGATAAATATTTCAGACATCTTTACTTGACCAAAGTCAAGACTATATTACTTGCTACTTGCTCTGTGGTCAAGACAAGAATGCCCCGCAACTGCAGACAACCAATATTTTATAGGACGATCAAAACAACTATTCGAGTGGTGTGACTGTGTCGTGTGAGTCAGCGCACTGCGCAGGTGTTATTTGTGTTGTTTTGATCGTTATTTTGAATATGACATGACATATTATTATTACTTGATAATTAAATGATTGTTAATACTTTTATCCAATTGATTATTATTAAAATAATTACCTAATTAAGTTAATCAATTGATTTACTTTTAAAATATAATTTTATGGTTAAATTAAACGCGCTAACATACTCAATTGAAACATATTAAGTATATTACAATTTCTCGTAACCAGGCAATTAAAACTTCAATAAAATATATATAAATAAAAATATTTCAATTCACTCTTGACAGCTTTGCAGTGATAACAATAACGCGGGAAGTCATTTACTGTACTGTAAAATTATTTTCCCACTCAGTTCCAAATGTTAAATGTCACAACCGAACAAGTCTAACTGGCTGAAATTTGAGTCCTGTCTCTCCCATATATACTGGACATTGGCGAAGTCCCTTTTTATTGGGTGGAGCCATTAATTAAGAAATTTCAAATTATATTTATTTGCAAGAATGTAGTACAAATTATAGATCTTTAAATTACAATATTATGTGGCTAATACATTTTACCCATTGATTGAGTGTGCAAAATATATTAAGCAGAAAGTTGATTAGTCTAATTAATTATTATTATTTAAATATTTGACCTCCTCCTTGGTACAGTGGTTGACGCGTGAGCGTTAAACCGAGAGGCCCTGGGTTCGCATCCCGGTGGAGACGAAGAAAAAAAAATGTCTTGGTCTGGTAGGACACAGAAGGCGGATCAACCTACTTGTCCCAAAAAAAAATCGATCAGTGAAACAGATGTATAATGTGTCTGCCCCTCACCCCACTAGGGGACATGGGAATTCACTTTGGTTAGTTTTACTTAACACTAGTTAAAATCAAGATTAAGATTAAATCATTTTAGGCATAGAGGATGATTTGTGAAAGAAGATAAATAATAATTAAAATAAAACAGAACGAAATATTTTGTTATAATGATTTGAAAAGCAATCGCTAATGGATGGAATGATAAGAGATATTTAGGAATTAATGGAGTGCTTTGTTAGATTTTTTACAACTACCTAAGTATATTGTATTTTCCTTATAAGAAGATTATTTTGTGGGATTTATCTTCGTAGGTACTTATTTATTTTTATTAGGAGTAAGTTTATTCGGACGTAATCTATACTATATACTATAATAATAATATTATTATAAAGAGGTAAGGTTTGTTATTATGTATGTATTTCACGCATAAACTACTGGACCGATTTTGATGAAATTTTTGATAGCACAGACAATCTTTAGACCCTGAGAAAGAACATAGGCTACCTTCTACCGGGCGGACCGCTAGTATCTTATACTTAACATATTTATGATATTTTGATACATAATAATTAATTTGCTTTGAGTAGTTACCTAATAGTAGTTGCATATAAATATTTAAAAGAACTTCAAAATGTACTGAGCTTTCATTAATTAGTTTCTATTTACCTATAAACCATTTATGTACTTATATTATTTAAATTATTTAAAAACCCATCGAAGCAAACAAGACAGATGAATAAAATAATTGTAAGAATTATTTATAATCTTAATCCATTCCACAATATTCATTACAAAAACGCGTATATTACCCGAAAAATAACTTTGAGCCCTAACTCTTCTTACGCAGCAGCCACGAACTCTCGGTGCGCTCTTCAACGACCATAAAGCTGTCTCGACGGCCGCCGCCGAGTTCGCTGTTCGACGTCGAATACAGCTTTAAAATACAAAATAATATAATAAATAGCACTGTAGGTCGCCTGACGTGTATGGGGACGTTCGGGTACCTACCTATACGGTATGGTGACACTCGAAATAATTGATTTTCGATTTTTCTCCGGCCACCTGTACAGGTTCAAAAAACTGCACAGGTCAACTCCCATACTTATGACCAACAGGTGTACCCAATGCCAGCCACACACGCTACGGAACACACACAAGCCATACACACACAATAGAAAATCTATTGTGTCTGGGACCGATCGGGCCGCTTGGGGCTCAATGGGTTAAGTAAATAAGTAGTACCTATTGAGAGCGCTACACACTAAAGTGTATCGTTCCGTATACAATATACTTGAACGTCTCCAAACACGTCAGGTGACCTGCGCAGGCATACTTGTATGATAGACCATAGCGTGTATGGCCTACATAAGCGTGTGTGGCCGCCTTAAGCGTGGATGAATCATGAGTAGATGTCTGTCGAATACCACACATAATTATTTGTTAAGCACTGCGGTCTTATCATCATTATATCTTTGATAATAGAACTACTTCAACTTCATATATAAATCAGCTTTTAATTGAATTGAAATATCACTAAATCATGACGTTATCATCTTCTGTGCGGATAATTTTTTATTTAAGTATATCACTATATTATTGTTATGCTAAAAATAGTTCAAATTTTCGTGTAGTACAAACGTCGCAAGGACCAGTTCGGGGTTATCTGGACGCTAATGGAGAAGTGTTTGAGTTTTTTGGTATTCCATATGCCAAAGCACCCACAAACACTGAAAAATTTAAGGTAACCTGAAATTCTTATGTGAATAGTATTTTTTTAACGTAGTACACATATAACGGTTTCTGTTACAGGCTCCTCTTCCTCCAGATACATGGGATGACATATACGAGGCAATCAATAATAAAATAATATGCCCTCAACCAGATTATCATATGAACATACCAGATAATGCTTTTATTGTTGAGGATTGCCTCGTTGCTAATGTATTTGTACCTAATACCAATATTGAAAATGCTCCCGTATTAGTGATAGTTCACGGAGGTGCTTTCATTATTGGCACTGGAAATGGGTTATCTTTTAAAAGATTAATGAAAACTGCGGATATGGTTGTCGTTACTTTCAATTATCGTCTTGGACCACATGGATTCTTGTGTTTGGGTACAGAGGACGTTCCCGGTAACGCTGGAATGAAAGACCAAGTTGCTTTGTTACGTTGGGTACAGAAAAATATCAGATATTTTGGTGGGAATCCAGAAGATGTCACTCTGAGTGGTTTTAGTGCGGGTGCATCGGCCGTTGATTTATTAATTGTATCTAACACTACACGTGGTTTATTCACCAAAGCTATTCTGGAAAGTGGATCTAATACTGCAGCGTTCAGCATTCAATCAGATCCAATAGAAAAAGCAAAAGAATATGCCAAGTTATTAAACTTTACAAACGTTGATGACATTCAGGCATTAGAGCAATTTTATAAAAATGCATCCCATGATACTTTAATTTCAGCTGACGTTATGTCCAGATCAGACTCCACATTTCTCATATCCCCATGTGTTGAACGTGACATAGGACAAGAAACGTTTCTTACTGATAGCCCGGTGAATATTTTGAGAAGCGGTAATTTTCAAAAAGTGCCGATGTTAACCGGTTTCGCGAACATGGAAGGATTGTTTCGAATGTTCATATTTGATTTTTGGAAAAATCAAATGAATGAAAATTTTTCAGATTTCCTTCCAGCTGATTTACAATTTCAAAATAAGGAGCAGCGTCAAGAAGTTTCCGAGAGAATAAAATATTTTTATTTTGGAAACGAAACAGTGAGTGAAAAGACAGTTTTAAACTACGTCGACTATTTTACTGATGTTATTTTTGCCTATTCCATCTTAAGGACGGCAGGTCTACAAGTAGCGGCGGGTAACGATAAAATATATCTGTACGAGTATTCCTTTGTCGACGAAGACACTCCTTATGTTCCATACACAAATGTGCGTGGTGCAGATCATTGCGCCCAAACGACGGCGGTATTTGACGCATTTGTAAAGGACGAATTAACTCCTGAATATCGGGAAATGAAGAGACAAATCCGAAAATTATGGGCCAACTTTATCACCACCGGGTAAGAAATAATTCATTTATTAAACTCTCTTAGATATTTTATTTGAATTGACATTTTAAAATTGAATTTAAAACATTCACAGAATGCCCGTACCAAATGCCACGGAGTTTCCAAGTTGGCCGGCAATGGGTGACGACGCCGACGGCTCCCCATACATGGCTCTCAATTTACCACTACAATTAAAAGACTCATTGCTAAAAGAACGAAGATTGTTTTGGGACGACATATACGCTAAACACTATCTTGAACCTAAATCACCATCCGCTCGAGGGAACGCAAAATCCAACACGATGCCTTTTAATATATTTTTATATATTTGTATAGCAAGTGTCATGATTAAGGGATCATTTTAATCTCAATAATATATTTTAGTTTTCTTGCCATATTGTTTTTGTTTTTAATACATACTTACGTATCTTTTTAACATCTTGAGCAGCTTGAACTCACATACTAATAACTCTATTATCTTAGATATAGGTATGTACATATAATAAATCTGTAGAAGGGTCAATTCTGTACATTGAAAATATTGAAAAAATAAATAGCAGGGGATGTTACTGGATCGATACCAAGCCCAAATATTATGTGATTAAAAACTTTTTTGTCTGTCTGTCTGTCTGTCTGTCTGTATGTGAAGGCATCACGTGAAAACTAACGGTTCGATTTCGATGAAACTTGGTATAATTATACCTTATTATCCTGGGCGTAAAATAGGATATTTTTTATCCAGGAAAAATACGTAGAAAAAAAATAATCTTAATTTTTCAGTTTTATCCATAGACGTTGTTCTGTAGAACCGCGAACACACGTTGCGTACCTATTATTATAGGCCTAGCCGTATTTGGGCCCAATAGATATTTATAAGATGTCATTGTCAGAGTTACTCAAAATGGACAAATAAACCATCCACGCGAAGACCGACATCCGCGCGGACGGAGTCGCGGGCGGAAGCAAGTAAATAATAATTATCTAAATAAAAGAAAGTTTATGAAAATTTAATTATTTTAATTAATTATTATTAGAGATAACCCTTTCTAGGTATACCAATATAAAATAAGATAATACCTAGATACCTATCATGTTTTCTCTGATTGTCTGATATACGAAGGATATACGAAACATCAGTTTTTATTATTTACTAGCTTACCGCCCGCGGCTTCTCCCGTTTTGTCTAAAACCTAATAAATTATAGGTATATAAAAACCTTTCTCTTGAAAATCTATCTAATCTATTAAAAAAACTGCATCAAAATCCGTTGCGTAGTTTTAAATATTTAAGCATACAAAGGGACATAGCGGGACATAGGGACAGAGAAAGTGACTTTGTTTTATACTTATTATGTAGTGATGACGAACACCTATTAATAACAATTCAAAACATTAGGACTTAGGTAAATTTTTTATTCACTTGGTAATAACAAAATTTTAAATGAACTTTAATTTGATATGGACTGAGAGATCGCGAAGGTAGGATCACATCTCGCTCAATCCTGGGGCCGTATTATGGACCTCTTATTTTCAGACAGTTTACGCCGTGAATTGAACTGACTGGCAAAATCAAGTTATGATAGCAATTACCAATTTACCAGCAATGGTTAAACATGGTATTTAGGCGCGTAGACCTGAAGTCGACGGTTTTGGTATTTTTGAATCGTGTGCCGACAAAACGTTTCAGAAGTGGAACTTCTTTGGCAAGATTCAAAGATACCAAAATAAACTGTTGCCTTACTCCATGCCATGACGCTATTGTCATTCCGCGACCATGAAATTTTACTCTCAACGCGCCTAAAAAAGTTTCGGTGAGGATTATATAGTTGGTGCCTTTCCTCTACATAATTATATATTTATTGTTTTAAAAAGATACTTAGCCTTTATTTTGTTTATTTTAAAATTAAGAGCATAAATTTTGATTGAATGTTATGATAAATTTTAAATGTAGTATTTAAAATTTATATTAGTATGTATTAATTTACCATTAAATTTTGCTTTTTTTTGTATCTATTTATTTATTTATTTATTTAATTTAGACATACCAACAGAGTACACATGAAAATTATCACAATTAAAACTAAACAACTATCGAATATTAATATGATGTATATGTTACAGGAAATGTATGTAATCCGTCATTGTATACAATTCCTAGGAAATGTATACAATTCCTAAAATCGTACGGAAATGTGTGAAATAAATTATTTTATACACATTTCCTAGGAAATCTATACATTTCCTAAATAGCTATCGGAAATGTAAAACATTTAAGATATTGATATGTCGCAGGCAAGGGTTGGACTAAAGCAAAGGGGGCGCAGGACTTAAAAAATTTTTGATGGAGTTGGTATCATTATAACACCTATTTATTATTGTTTTATCGTAAAGATTACGCTTATATAAGCATGTTTTATAGGAACAACTTTTCTCTAAAATCAAAAATAGCCGAGATATTCGCCCTCAAAGTTAGGTTAGGTTTAGGTTAGGTTAGCCGTTAGGTTAGGTTAGGTTAGGTTTGTTAAAAAAAAAACTACACAGAAATAGGAGCCCCGCGAAGCGGGGCTCCATCGACGAAGATCGAACGATCGAAGATAATAATATGAACATAATATTATTACAATTTTACGGTATGACTGTTACCCGATTGTATCAATAAGAGCTATAATAAAAAAAATAACAACGTGTTTTATTACAGAAAGCATTTACTTTACACATTTCCTAAAACGATATAGGAATTGTATACAATTCCTAGGAAGATTATACATTTCCTAGGATATGCATGCATTAAATAGTTTTTTAAACAATATTTTATACATTTCCTAAATGGTATCGGAATTGTATACATTTCCTAGGAATTGTATACAATTCCTTGATTTCATACATTTCCGGTAACATATACACCAATTACAGGTATGCACAAGAAAACTTATAATATAATTATAATATAACTAGCTTTCCACCCGCGGCTTCGCCCGCGTTTTCAAAGAAAAACCCGTTCCCGTAGGATTTCCGGGATAAAACCTATCCTATGTCCTTTCTCGGGTATCAAAATATCTCTATACCAAATTTCATGCAAATTGGTTCAGTAGTTAAGGCGTGATTGAGTAACAGACAGACAGACAGACAGAGTTACTTTCGCATTTATAATATTAGTATGGATTAACTTATAATATAATTTCTTCTACCGAATTTTTGTGCCAAACAAGAAATTTGTATCTATCTTTGTATCTCACATAAATAATAATGATCATTATACAAAATCTCATCGAAATTTGTTCATTGGCTTAGGTGAAAAAGTCCTAATGAAGCAAAACAGAAAATGACAATCTAAGCGTGGATGAATCATGAATGGATGTGACTAATATCACAGATAATTTGATAAGCACCTGGTAAGCACTGGGCACTTGGGCAGTCTTATCATCATTATAATTTATAATATCTTTGATGATAGAACTTGATATATAAATAAAGTAGCTTTTAATTGATTGAAAACATTTTGCTCATCATGACGTTATCAACCTCTGCGTGGATAATTTTTTAACCGATTTCAAAAATAGGAGGAGGTTATCAATTCGGCGGTCGGCCGATATTTTTTTATGTATCTATGTACAGTGTACACCGATTACTCCGAGGTTTCTGAACCGATTTACGTGATTCTTTTTTTGTTTGATGCGGAATAGTGTGGAATTGGTCCCATAAATTTTTTATGCGGATAGGCCCGCTAGTTTTTATTTTATGAGCATTTTTGTCTGATCTCGATGACTTAATTGAAATGCAGCAAGTAATTAGATAATGTAGTATCACTACATAGTATTTAAAACAAAGCCGCTTTTTCTGTCCCTTTGTATGCTTAAATCTTTAAAACTACGCAACGGATTTTGATCCGGTTTTTTTTAATAGATGGAGTGACTCCAGAGGAAGGTTTTAGTATATAATTTATTAGGTTTTAGACAAAACGGGCGAAGCCGCGGGCGGTAAGCTAGTATATAATATTATAGATGTCATAGATGTAGATAATGTAGTTTGATTCACTTCCCGGTAACCGATTGAGCTGAAATTTTGTATACGTATATAAATCGGATAGCGATGAAACATTATCATGACATAGAGCTGATTTGATGATGGAATCGGAAGGTGGTCATAGGAACTCAGTAACTCAACTCTATCGAGTTTGGGCTCGTTTGATTCGTGTTGAGAATACCTACCTACTTACACTAAAAAGTATTAAATAAAAATAACGAGAAAAAACATTTGATATTATTCATTACTAAGTACATATTATTAGGTATTTTAGATGTGCTATTTATTAAATAGGTTTGAATTCGGTGCCAAGCACTAAGCACTTAGTATTAAGCCCCTGCCATAATATATTGTTATACTAGCTTGCGCCCGCGACTCCGTCCGCGCGGATGTCGGTCTTCGCGTGGATGGTTTATTTCTCCATTTTGAGTAACTCTGACAATGACATCTTATTATATTAGTACTTATCTTATTTATAAATATCTATTGGACCCAAATACAGCCAGGCCTATAATAATACGCAACGTGAGTTCGTGGTTCTACAGAACAACGTCTATGGATAAAATTGAAAAATTAAGATTAATTTTTTTCTACGTATTTTTCCAGGATAAAAAGTATCCTATTTTACGCCCAGGATAATAAGGTATAATTATACCAAGTTTCATCGAAATCGAACCGTTAGTTTTCACGTGATGCCTTCACATACAGACAGACAGACAGACAGACAGACAGACAAAAATTTTGTTAATCACATATTTGGGTTTGGTATCGATCCAGTAACACCCCCGGGTATTTATTTTTTCAATATTTTCAATGTACAGAATTGACCCTTCTACAGATTTATTATATTGTTATATAATTGTACTATAGCTTACCGCCCGCGGTTTCGCCCGCTTTCTCAACGATTTGAGATTTAAACTATCCTATCTCTCAAGTTGGATCGAACTGCACATGGTGTGCGAATTTTATTATAATCGGTTAAGTGGTTTAGGAGTCCATTGAGGACAAACATTGTGACACGAGATTTATATTTTATATTAAGATAGCAACAGCTGCCATCACTCAGGGATCAATTTAGTCTCAATAATATATTTTAGTTTCCTTGCCATATTGTTTTATTTTTAATATCTACCAACATGAGATCTCATGGGATTTCCCTCACAAATAAATAACTTTGTAAAACTATTACTTTTTGGCTCTTTCATTATCATAACGGATTATAAAATTATTTTGATTTTAATCAAAAACTTACTAAAACAATAATTATCTTAATAAAGATTACTTCTAATTAATTATCAGATATTATAATGATTTCATTTCCGATTCCTTGGTAAGCCAATTTTATCTAAGTACGATTATGATTATTCTGATTGCCTGATATGCTTAACAAGACCTTGTGAAAATCATGGACTCTTCAATTTGATAAGGACGTTATTGGGTAATTGGTTTTCTTTACTTTTTAGTGTAGGTAGTTTGTATTAATATTGTCAGTATTGCATCAGAGCCCGGAGCGTGTGGCGTTGACCGTTGTAATGTGGAGATATTTAATTACTTTATTTTTTGCGGCTGTTTCAATAAGCCATGGCCTCGAGTCGCGTATTGTGGATACTGAGCAGGGTCCTGTGAGGGGATACAAAGATTCTGATGTTGGGATTTTTGCTTTTTATGGTGTACCTTACGCAAAAGCTCCCACTGGCCGGCAGAGGTTCAAGGTAAGTGACAAATCTTCATGCACTGGCGAGGTATTTCAACGCGCCGTTTGCGCGAGTCACTCCTAGCGTCGGCTTGTCAAGAAATCTCGTGGCAACGTTAAGTTCTGAGATATAATATGTATTTAATAATTACAGGGCTTCAGTTGAAAACCAAAATTTAGCATACATATCATACATAGCATACAAAATACATATCTTTATATAAAATTATGTATTTGCAAAATCAGAAATTTAATTATTAAATAATTCGTTTTCGATTTTTACGATTTTATATGATCGAGCAAAATACACGTGGTTGTGTAACAAATTAGCACACTTTTTAGGCAATATCTAGTAGTGTATTGATTATTTTTTCTAATTGCAAATACTTACATGAAAAATTTGATCTTGCAAACCAATTTTACTCCGCTTCGTTGAAAGGAAGTCCCCTTATTTTGAAAGAGACATACTTACCTACGTTTTTATTGTCATTTTGTGTCTAGATATTGTTTTAATTTGAACGGCTGAACCGATTTCGCAAATTCTTTTATTATTATATTCCTTGAAGTACGAATATGGTTTTTATAGAGAGAAATCGTAAACAAGGGGCGAAGCCGGGGTAATTAAATTAATCAAAACTCATTCAATCAATTTTATAAATTATTTTTTCAATCGATCACGATAACTTGGTTATAAAAATATCATTTGAACGAAATGTAATCTGATGTATTAAATATTTTTTTAGGCTCCATTACCAGCAATAAAGCGGACTGGTATTTTTGATGCTGCGACCAAAGATATAGCTTGTCCACAAATGGATTTTGCTGTTTTATACAAGCGTTCTCTCCTGATAACTGAAAATTGTCTGATTGCTAATATATACGTACCAGATACCACTACAAAGAGTCTTCCAGTTGTTGTATACGTTCATGGTGGAGGTTATGTTATCGGCTTCGGAAATTTAGCTACCTATAATAATTTAGTCAAAACGAAAGAAGTAATCGTTGTTACGTTTAACTATCGCATTGGAGCTCATGGCTTCCTATGCTTGGGTACAGAGGATATTCCTGGCAATGCTGGTATGAAAGACCAAGTTGCTTTGTTGCGCTGGGTCCAGAAAAATATAAAGAATTTTGGAGGCAATCCCGAAGATGTAACGATCGCCGGCTACAGCGCTGGTTCCTCGTCAGTTGACTTACTTATGCTATCTAAAATGACTAAAGGATTATTTACGAAAGTCATTCCGGAAAGTGGCGCCAATACGGCGGCTTGGAGTGTTCAAACAGATCCCATTGCGGTTGCTAAAGAATACGCTAGAAGTCTTAACTTTACGAATGTTGACGATTTTTATGCTCTCGAAGAGTTTTATAAAACCATTTCACATGAAATATTGTATTCTGTACTACCTATAGGCAGAACTGATGCGACGTTTCTATTCAGCCCGTGCGTTGAACGAGACACAGAGGGAGAAGAGTTTCTTACTGATTCTCCAGTAAACATACTGAAAAATGGAGACTATGTGAAGTTACCCATGCTCTATGGATTTGCAAACATGGAAGGTTTAATGAATGAACCTCTATTTGAAGAATGGAAAGATAAAATGTCCAACAAGTTTTCCGATTTCTTACCAACTGATCTGCAATTTGCTGACGATGCAGAAAAAGAAGAAGTAGCTAATACAATTAGAAAATTCTACTTTGGTGATGGTCCTATTAATGATGAAAAAATCCTGAACTATATTGATTATTTCTCTGATATATTTTTTGCTTACGCCACTCTGAGGTCTGTGAAACTTCACGTGGAAGCGGGTAATAATGAAATTTATCTGTATGAATATTCGTTCGTACACGACGACACGCCACCGGTTTCGCATACGAATGTCCGCGGAGCCGCACATTGCATGCAATCTGGCGCTATAGCTGATGGAAATTTAACACATAGTGATGAGAGTCTCGTAAATAACGAACTGAAGGAAATGAAGAAATTACTGAGAGACCTTTGGTTCAATTTTGTCAAAACTGGGTGCGTATTATATCCTTATTTATCACAAAAACTCTCTTTTAATCAGGAAATACTTTATGTAGTTAATTGACTTCTTCTCACTATAGGTACATCCAATATTGTTTTTATTTACATATTTTATAACCAATGTTACAGGAGGCCTGTACCCGAAGGATCAGATTACCCAGCCTGGCCGCCAGTGGGCGAGGGCTGTTCTCCACACATGATCATTGATAAGCCTCTGAAGCTCGGAGGCTCGTTGTTAAAGGAACGAACTGCGTTTTTGGACGAGATCTACGACAAACACTACCGTCATCCATCACCACCGCCGATCCCACCTCTAAAGCGTATAGAACTATAATAATAATTAAATAAAACGGGTATATGGTTAACCATTATATTTAATCCTATACAATATTATGCTTTTTTATAGATTATAGTAGCTTCTCGCCCGCGGCTTCACTCGCTTTGTAGAAAACTTAACAAATTACATACTATAACCTGCCTCAAGAACCACTTTATCTATTAAAAAAAACTCATCAAAATTTGTTGCGCAGTAAAAATTTAAGAATGCACGGACGGACGGACATATCGTTTTGAAGAGTAATTATTATTTAAAAAATGTGACTCCAAATGATTGATGATATAATAATGGCTTGAATATAATAGGATAATATTTCTATATATATTATATACTAGCGGTCCGCCCCGGCTTCGCCCGTGGTACATATTCACGTTTTCTCTACATAAGAACCATCCTCGTACTTCAAGGAATATAATAAAAAAAGAATTATCGAAATCGGTTCAGCCGTTCTCGAGTTATGCGCTTACCAACACATTTCACGATTCATTTTTATATATAATATATGCATGTTCTCTTGACCTTGGACCACCAAGTAGTAGTACCAAGTAGAGGTTATTTATTCGGTATTATTATCTAATTAGAGAAGGAACACACTTCGCTTAGCGCATTTCATATTATGGAGAATTATTAATCTTTTATGTACCTACTAATCGAAGGTGGCTCGTGACAAAATTTTATGGGTGTTCACTTGAAATAAAACATTGAAAATACATGGTGTAAAGCAGTACAATTTATTAAAAAATTACTTATAAAGGAAATGCATACGTCTATTTTTTTGGTGTGCAAAAATATCTATAACTTTTTTGTGAAAATCAGATATCTGATTAATCAGTCGTTTTTCTATTGATATCATGCACAATGCATTTAAACGGTCCTGTGTCATGCTATTACGCGTAAAAGTTTTCACTTTATTTAAGGTGGAAAAGCAGCGCTCACTTTCGACCGAGGTCATCGGTATTGTACAAATTAATTTTAATAATTTAATACTTTCGACAAAAACTGACTCCAGGTTGAACTCTATGAAGTATTGCAGTAAAGCTATCGCACCATCAGCGTTATGGAAATCTTCCCTGCTGTAAATAACCACCAGCTCGTTTTTAAGTTTTGAGTTTTCTAAAAAATCATATGTCTTAACCACTTTTTTGAAATCTTCTTCCGGAAAGTTTTGGTTGTAGTTTTCGAAATTGTCCGTAAAAAAAAGTTTTGACGCCAAAAGATGGTCAGTGTACATACATCTTTCTTTTATTTGCATCCTAACTACGTCACATATTTCTTTACGCATTGCCGAATGACTGACATTATTCGGTCGGCGTTTTTTCGTTGGCGGAGTCGGCGGCCGCGGCGCTGCGTTACTTAACTCGCTTACTGTTTTTTCAAATCGGCTGACTTCGTTAGTAACTTTTGTAGAGTCAATATATCGGGTCTGTAAAAAATTAAACAGAGTTTCACAATGAGGCATCAGTGTTGCGAAGAAATCAAGCCAATACAGGAAGTCGTCATTATTTAAGTATGATAGGAGCGATTGAGCTTGGTTAAATGTATTCGAATCACTGTTTGGCAAATCCATGATGGCTTGCATGCACTCTTTCAGGGGCTCTACGTTGTCATTTATAATTATCATTGTCCGTGTATTATAATTCCATCTAGTCTGTGGGGCGGCTGGTATCCTGCGGTTCACGATTTCTTTTAGAAATTCCGATCGTTTCGGCGAACGCGTAAAAAACGACGGAAACGCGTGTAGGTTGCAAAAAAAACTTCTTATCGTATTATTAATCGATGCCCCCCTTTCTAATATCAGATTGAGTTGGTGTGCATAACAGTGCACATAATATGCATATGGGTACATATCTCTTACGATTTTCTGCACACCATTTGAATTTCCACTCATAACTGAAGCTCCGTCGTAACATTGACCAATTAATTTATTTTTATCGATATTTAACGAATCCAGCTCATTCAGTATTTCTGCCGCTAATATGTCTGCCGTGTGCCCTTTAGGTTGCAAATATTTTATAAATCTCTCATATATTTTACCATCATGTACATATCTCACAATGAACACTAACTGTTGAATTGTAGAACAATCGGTAGTCTCATCTGCCTGAATGGCAACAAAGTTTGATTTTTTAATTTGTTGTTGTATTTCACATATGCAAACCTCGTAAATCGCGTCTAAAATATCGTTTTGAATTGATTTTGACGTACCTTTAAAGACGGATTTGTTGGTTAAATGTTGCTTCATGGCTAAATCAATATCGGTTACAAAATCTACCAACCCTCTATAGATTCCGGGATTCAGGGATTCCGAAGACTCATCATGCCCCCTTAAAGCAAATTGAAATGCACCACAAAATAGGACACAATCTATTAACCTTCGTAAAATATGTCTGTTTTCATCGACACGGTCATTGAACTCGCGTATTGACTCTCGGTACGCGGAATCTAGTGCTTTACGAATGTCTTGTCGTCCGATAGACGCCAACTCCAGTTCATTCAACAAATGGTTCCGAGATTCTGAATGTTTTTTCATCTTGATTGAAAGATGAGCTAGGTCGTCAACACCCGTTTCAGTCCAAGCACTCCCACCTCCACCGGCCGCGCCCGCTTCAAATAAAAGACACGGGAAACAAAATAGTTTGTTGCTTTCATCACAACCACACAACCACGGTGTTTTCACATATTGTTCGGATTTAAACACACGCGTATATGTTTTCGTTTTTGTCGTACATTTTTTTGTAAGGTCAAGTTCAGGCCGTGGAGGTCCCTTAGCTTTCAATTCAAGCCGAATTTGTAACGTTTTAACACACTTTTTAATGAACGCCACATTATAATTGTCCATTTTAACACTCACAAGTAAGTAATACTGATAACTACAGGCTATTTCAACACGTATCTTATGATTTTAATTAGAAAATTTCCGAATTTGCATTCGCACGCGTGCATTCAAGTTGACTCGAGTGTTTGTTTATAATATAGGAGTGGCAACTGGCAACGTCGCGCGCACAGATCTAGTACAACATAGATTTGCAATGCTATGGTGAAAAGAGATAGATAGCTACGCTTACATTATGTGAGTGAAGGGGATGTAGATACGTTTTTTTTTGTCCTTATCTGCGTGGCCACTTTTTTGATGGCCTACTGTCAAAGCTGGGCCAAACAAACAAAGCAAATCTGATATTTAATTAGTTTTCTTGTGTCTACTGTTCTTTTTGGTGATAAATACATTTGGAAGTTAATTATAAAAGTGTTCTGAATGTACTACGTGTACTGAGTGTTTATAATTATGGGTGGTTGCAGCGTATTAGGCTATAACAGCCGCACGGAAACAAACGCAGATGGAATTTCATTTCATTCGTAAGTAAACAATTAAATAAAGATACATAATATCAGAATCATTATAATTGACTGTTTCCTATCAACTGATCATTCCTATTGTTAATATTTCGTGGTAATTTTAGCTTTTAAGTGTAAGATAACCTCAATCACAATGTTGCCTGCAAATGGGAAAAAAAGTCCACAAAATTGCAAAAAAATGTTTGTCCCATAGTTTTCCAACATATTCTGGCATTCGTAAAATATGGATTGATGCTAGTCGGTAAAATTGGGTACCATCTAAAAAGCGAGAATATGTTCAAAGAATTTTAACGCAATTTTTTTGTTTGCAAACCTAAATTATCTCTCCTTGAGTCAAATGCTACGCCAACAATAAGCATGAATGTAATTACTTATCTACATTTTAAGAAGTTGATTTTAAATCATAATCAAATTCCATTGTTAGATTTTCCTATAACCCTAAGATACATTATTTTCATATGCGTTTATTAAACTTTGTTACATATTAAATTGCTTTTTATATTAACTCTCTAGTAAAATAAAAGTAAAATATAGATCTAAGAATTTATATTTTTTTAGTTTGAATGAATGGCAACACAAAATGATGATCCAAATTCCAATACCATCAACGAGCTATAGAGGAGTTAAAAGGAATAGACAGAAATCAAATGATTAAAATGTGTCCCCAGGTGCTAAAACTCGAAAACTGGTTTGTACTAAAAAATACATCTTAATAAAAATAACAAGTTATTTGGTAATACATACTTAATAATGGATAAAAATTTATAACCGGAGTAAATTAAGCATTAATTCCATTTTATTTGCCATTAATTATTGTTAGCATTTCTCTTTAAAACATGTTTTTATTTCTAAAAGCAGAGTTGTTTTGATGCCATAGTTTCAAATTTAATATATTGAAGTATTTTTATTTCTAATTATTTGCTTTATATGTATATTAATGTTATACTTTGATACCAATATATTGGTATTAAAATAATTAATATAATGGCCTTGACACAAAAAATATTTTATAAAAAAAATAAAAACTACAAAGGTAAATTTTCATTAAAAATACGTCCTCAAATTCACCTAACATTATTTATTTATTACACTGAATTGTAATAAATAATTAATGTAAGAGTGAATTTGAGGACGTATTTTTATTGAAAATTTTCCCTAAAATGCAGGAAAGTTTATAAAATGGCAACACTCGAAGATAGAGCGAAATGCAGTGTCGAACGTTTGGTATTCAAAGATTGACACTTGTCAGTGAATTAAGTGACATCGCCCAAGGACATTCAATTAGTGTTCCCCGCCGCGGCCGGGTCGAAGATTTATTAACTAACAAAGATTATTTCATTCCGTTATATAATTACATTGTTAATACTGTAGAAAAAATTGAATTTCTAATATTGTTTTGAAAAACGATCGAATATATAATATGTATAATTGTATTGTAAACTTAGTAAATAATTTAAAATATTAATGTTAGTTCTGTATCTTATTATAATTATTTAATTTTTGTATAATGTATGTTTTATATTATAATGAAATATAAATTACTTTAAGATTGCGACTGAAGGACTTGTATCCATGGTTATGAATAAATTATTAAAAAATTATTAAAGAGCGAAATGCACTGAGGTGGCCACGCATGTTCGGAATCTAGTGGTTCTAGATCTGTGGTAAAAACGAACCGGCAACGATGCGCGCGGCGCCGCGGCCGCGGCGCGGCGCTCTTCATCAACATGATCTTTTGTTTCACGCGCTGGCAAATTTTCTCTTTCACTCCTATTGGATTTCGAAATGTACTATCTTTATTCATTGGTGCGCAATCGTGAGCGCTCCGCTTCGCGCGATTACATAATACAGTACCTATTTATAACGTGTATCGGATGACGGAAACGGAATGATGGATAGGTATATTCATTGGTATTGACTGTAGTTTTTTACGATTGATTTTAAATAGGTAGTGCCTAATAAATATTAATAATGAAATTAAGGAGTATGATTTTATTATAATTATTTATGGGTGTTCACTGGACCAGCGCTCGGCTCCGGGGGAGCCGCCTCAGCTACCTACTAATTGCGTATATTTATACGCAATTAATAGGTTGTATTTACATTGAGTATCTAATTCTGAAACCTATATCATAGAATAAAAGTCATTTATTATTATAAAAATGAATTAAGTTACTACCTACCGGTGAACTTTATCAAACAAAAAAGTGAAAAATATTTACTTACGTAGAGAAATAGTTTTGGGTACCTACCTGCAAAGTAATTAAATTATAAAGTTAACTAGTAACAAATTTAACTTTACAGTTTATAATATTTAAGCCGTATTTAAGCTGTTTATATTTATTGTTTTATTTAACAAAAACGAGCGTGTGTGCCGACATCGCGACGCGGACGGTATTGCCATGACGCGACTTTGAAAACTCTCAATGCGACTAAAGAAGTTTCACTTCAAAAAACAACAACAATAAATAATAAACAACATATTAGTATGTGAGTATTCCTGTTAACTGTATTTTCCTGTTATCCTTATAAGTTAAAATGAATGTGACTAACCAAATCGTTTCGGTTCCAAACCTAGGTACCTATACAATTATTTTTGACAGTTTTGTTTTATGAATTAGGTAAGTATCATAATTTATTAAAGTTTATAGACGATGCTTAGATTTCCATAGAAAATATTAGATATATTATTATCGCTTCCTTGTATTCTAAATATAATATATGACTATCATTAGGTATACAATATTACAGACAGACATTCCTTGTTTCATGTAACCAACATGAACAAAACCACAGCGGTTGTAATTAATCCTATTCTATTGTTTATAACACATTGAAATCATAATACATTATTTATATACCTAGCTAAAATTAGTAACTCAACTCTCTCTGCTTTTAAATTGTTTTTATTTATTTTGTGAAAGAACCTGTTTGAATAATTGGCCTTAATAATTGGCTAAAATATATCAATTAGCAATTAGCACAGATAATATACCTCAGGTAATTACCTAAATATAATACTATGTTATAATACTAAATATAATAATGAATCTAGGCTCTTAATTAAGCAGTTAATTTAAAAATATCATAATATCAGGTAAGTATGTATCGCGCATAACTAGGTATATGTACGTATATATGATGCATTTAAGAAAACATTTCGTTTTGGTATAACAAACAGATATTTACCTAAATAATTATATTTATTTGTACAGCTTGTTAAGATATTGCTTACCATTCATATATTTTAAGTGCCAATTATCTATACATATAATAATATCGTAATAGGAAAGTCAAAACTGTACATTGAGTATTTTTTTTAAAAGAATACTTGGGCCGTGATCTATTATCGATACAGAACCCAAAAACATAGGTTTTATAATGTTTGTCTGTTTGTCTGTATATATTTCCGGGCTAATCTCGAAAAGTACTGTATAGATTGACTTCAAATTTGCATGAATATTACCATATTACTAAGAGGTCGGCCGTCGGGTCAGGCTATAGGCTACATAATACATAATATTATCAAGCTATCACCTACGGGGGAGGAGCTGGGAACCTTTACTTTTCTTACGTATTCTCTATTCTATACTACGATAACGTACAAACTAAAGGCTCATGTTTAAATAAGCCATGCTATTTTCTAGCTTTACACTATAAAAACTACGACATTTATGTAATTTTGGCAGAGAATGAATCTTAGCAGTATAACGAAAAATTTGAAACAGCGCCATCTATGAGATTTCATTAAAATCAAATAAATATACACAATTACACACACATAATGGAAAATGATATTTAAATATTTTTTATTTATGTAACTCTTTTACAAAACTACAGTATTACAGATTAGGCCACCTAATTTCACTAAGCAATAATTTCTTCTAGGCAACCGGGGCAAAAGGTAATCAGCTCGATGTCTGTGGTTGTTAGTTAGGTATTTGTATGCATTTTTTGCATAAAAATTTTAATGTAACACTTAGTTTTGACAATTGCAAGTTCCAACTAAACCCTCATAATCTTAAGCAGATTTGAGCAAGATAATTTAAAAAATATGCCAGGTTATATTGTATCATAGAAAAGGTAAGTTTTCTTCGGGGGAGGAGCTATGAACCTTTATTTTCTTACGCATTCTGTGACATCTTAGGTACCTTTAATCTAACTATGCAAGTTTAAATTTTGTTTTTGAGTAAGCCATGCTATTATCTACCTTTACACTATAGAAACTACGTCATTTATGCAATTTCGGAAGAGAAACATAATATTTTAATGAATGTTAATTGTTAGTAGTATAAAGACAATTTTGAAACAGAGCCATCTATGAGATTTCGTAAAAATCAAATCAATTTAAATGACTTGGGCCGATTTTTCAATCCTTGGATAAAACTTATCCGTCCAATAAAGTATTACACGATAATATTAAAATGTCACGTAAACTGTCAAATACGGGCAATTAGAATACGTTTTTAAAATGGTAGTTTTATACAATATTCGACGAATAAGTTTTATCCAAGCACTGAAAAATCGGCCCTAACACTACTGATTAAACTGAATGCACTGTTGAAAATTAATAATTTAAATATAAATCATGTTATTTATTTAACTGTTTAACCCATATTTTCCCTTCCCTATAAGGTATATTTCGTGTAAATAATAAATATACTACATTTTTTAAAGTGACGGTAGATGTTATTTTAAGTAAAACTAGACACCAATATATTATCTACATATCTAATATTGATTGTGTTCAGTTACAATTTTAAAAATCTTCGTGTTTTATAAATTTACTAGCTTAGCGGCTTCGTCCGCTTTGTCTAAAACCTAATAAATTATATACTAAAACTTTCCTCTTGAATCAGTCTATCTATTAAAAAAACCGCATCAAAATCCGTTGCGTAGTTTTAAAGATTTAAGCATACAAAGGGACATAGGGACAGAGAAAGCGACTTTTTTATAAGTACATAAGTAGTGATATTTATAAAGCAATTGACTGCCATAAAACCAAAAATATAAATGCAATCTTCGTGTTTCGTGAATTTTCACCATCATGCGTTCCCACAAAAGGTAAGTTGTTACTTATAGGTATTTATTTTTTATAATGATAGCAATTCATGTTTTTTGTTGGTATTATATTACACTTTTAGAATGAAATAATAAAATGATGAATTCTTTTATGACTTTTACAAGATTTTGAGGTGCATTGGGAACAGTAGAACCTTTGGAAGACGATTTCTCCTGACAATTTTACAACACCACTTGAAAATTGATGATTTGATGATAAAGATAGTGGCAGCGAGGATTAAGTGGAAATTAGTAATCATCCGCTTCGTCAATTTTTGACTGAAGTTAATGTCCAACGTCCATTAATGGTTCAATCATTGGAAGTATCTCGGGAAATTTTGGAGGATATTTTTCAGGAAGGAGAGGAGGGGCAGCCAACCACATATCAAACTACTACGTTTTAGTACCTAAAAAAATGTTATTGCCAAATGAAACGTAAATTTTGCACTCACAACTGTACATGTATAAAAATGGATCCAACATAACTTTGTTGTGTATCATTTCTCTATTAATAACCCATAGGCATATTTTCCGAGCGCCCCATTTAAGTTGCGGTCCTGAAATTATAAAAAAAATAATGTATACTTTTGCCAATTATGTATATTGTATAAGCTCAAGCTCATTTTTAGATAAAAATAACAAAAACAACTTATTTATTAAAATTTAGTAGTTAGATAAAATAAATTAAAACACAGTATATTAATTATTAGGCGACGGTGATCTCTTCCAGGCAAAAGATATTCATCAGCTCAATAAAATTGAATAGTATGTTGTTAGTTATTCTTTAGATTCACAATTGTAATGAGCATTTCCGCATGCAAGTTGTATCGTAGTTTAGATATATCATAGTTTTGACACATTAAAGTTCCAACAAAACCCTCAAATTTTTGAGCAGAGTTGAGCAAGATAATTTGAAAAATGTGCCGTGTTATTATATAGAAAAGGTTAGTTCGTTGGTAATTATTATTTCTTCTTCATTTACATGTTGTTAGTAAAAATAAACTTTGACTGACAGTCAAAGTACCTATTCAAAGTATATTTTAACTAATACTAAGTACATATCTTATGTTCAGTATTTATCTGTATTATTATTGCTTGGTAATTAATATATTTTCATGTCGTATACCTAATTATAAACATAAGTTTGATGTGTAATTAGCTGGATTTATTTTTACACACTCACAGACTTATATTTTATGTTAAAATAGTGTTAATAGTGTAAATCATAATATTTTTTCACAATTAAAAATATTTCCTTTTTTCTAATGGTGTTGGCATTGAATTAAACCACGCTGTCGTTTCGTTCACAAAAAGTGATGTTATGAGGAGCATATTCGGTCCTCATATCATCAAAAATCTGTGCGAAAACAATAAACACATGTGAGGCCCTCACGGCAGATCGGGGCGGTCTGAGTTCTGACGCGAAGTGGGGACAGCGTTGTCACTGTATCGCTCTTGCCACGCTGTTCAACAGACTTATTCGACAGTTCAGTCTGTGGTTCAGTTTTGTGTTAAGACCGCTGTGACAACCAACCCGTGAGACAACCAAACCCGGTCTCCCCTACTATCCCGTGAGACCGAAACCTTCACTGAGAGGGTATGACGTCTCACAGCTGATCGCAAACGGCATATAATTGTACTATCCCGTGAGACCGAAACCCTCACTGAGAGGGAAATACGTCTCACTACTGATCACGAAACTTTAATCAATAATTAGACCGTTTGACAAATGATAGGGTGCATCATAATATTATTCGATCTCTTGAAGATGAACATGAGCATAAGCAATGACTAGAGTAGGAACGCGAATATTCGATTAATAAGTTTGTATAATGAAAGATTAAGTAATGTAGAATTTAAATCACATTCATTCATGTTTTCTTCAGATTTTAAGATTTTCTTATCAGAGTGTTCAATTTTAATGTAGTTAAATTTTATAATAGACAATAATTAAGAACATTCAAAACGTATTTTTTTTAAAGGACGAATGACGAAAAACGACGTAGGTAATCGCGTACGAGGTCGCGGGCAACAGCTAGTGATAAATACAATACAGTGCTGAAATAACATGCTTGTATTTTACTAACCTTCAAACTTCCTTCAAAATTATGAATGTCCATTTATTTTTACCCGTCTGCGACAGAAAAAAATGGCGCCAAAAGTATCTTATAGAAAAATTTGCAGTTGGGTTTTTTGTTTTTATAATAATATATCATGTTCTATTATTGTGTACCTATCTAAAATAACGAAGGTCTATAGAGTGAAATAATCTTTATTGTCTGTTAATAGTTGGTAGCTACCTAGTTACAACTTACAGTAGATCCATTTTTAATAATATATTATTAATGTACATTGCTTCTTACGATGATGTTTACAATAATTTGTCCACATTACACATGAATATTGTTCAATTGTTTACGAACAACAGTAATAGAGTTTTTCTATTTTATCTATCTAATCAATATTTCAAGTGCTCCTTATACCTTATATGTTAACTATTTGATGAGTAGGTATTCATTTAAAAAGTACTTACATCAGATAAAATTAAGTAGAGTTATAATAATAGTTATAACATATTCTAAATAAGTTTGTTGCTATTCGATTCGCATCTTAAATAATTTTAAATTCTATAGCAATTCAACTCTCTACTTCTACTTTTATTAGAATCAATTATTATGAAAGAGTTTTAAATACGAAGAAAAATTGAATTAATTTGATCATGCTTGTTTTTATATGATCAATTTTTGAAATTATGATTTCATAAAAATATTTGGTTATCGTTCCAGCAGACGACTGCATTGGCATGAAAGTTATCAGATAAATTTACTTCTTATCTGTTATTTTTTTTAATAAATTTGATAATATTAATTATACAAATTAAATATTACAATCAATACGTAACTTAAATACTTATAAGCGGAACTGTGTGCGTGTTACATCATGTGGACAGAATTGTTTTTTGTTATGTGCTTGTGTGCTTATGTTATAGGCGAGGACAGTGACAAGAAAATAATTAAACTGGAACAAGGGAAAGTACGAGGCCATTTGGACCCCGAGGGGGGATTATATTCGTTTCACGGGATACCGTACGCCACGGCCCCCACCGGAAGAAATAGATTCAAGGCGAGTATTCTTAAATCTTTGATTGTGGTCTAAGGTCAGAGTTAGGCATGAATGAGATCATTATGCTTTTATGTTGTTATTGATTTAAATTTGATATAATATGTAGATTTGATTTATTACGATTCATCTCAACATCAGGTAAATAACTAATTAATAAATACGGTTGAATTAAGTGTGTTATTTTTGTCAATTTTTTTAACGTTTTTCTTTTGTTAATTTTATGTAATACCTAATTACTACACATGAAATTTTTAATACGCTTCTTAATAAGACATTTGCGAAGTAAACAAATAATTTTATTATGCTTTATTTCCTTAGGCACCTCTCCCAGCACCAATATGGCTAGAAACGTTAGATGCTACAGACAAAGGAATAATTTGTCCTCAGATAGATTTTGAAATATACCCGGATTCATTAAAACAAATAGAAAATTGTCTGATTGCAAATGTTTTCATACCTGACACTGACGAGAAAAATTTACCAGTTGTGGTCTACGTCCATGGAGGGGCATTCGTCATGGGCCATGGAAACTTAGCCACGTATAAAAACCTAGTTCGCAGTAAGAAATTAATCGCAGTTACATTCAATTATCGTCTTGGAGCTCATGGATTTTTATGCCTTGGTACTGAAGACGTACCTGGAAACGCTGGAATGAAAGACCAAGTAGCTCTTCTGAGGTGGGTCCAGAGAAACATTGCGAGGTTCGGCGGCAATCCTGACGATGTTACAATAGCTGGCTATAGCGCAGGTTCTGCATCTGTAGACTTATTGATGGTTTCCAAAAGTGCTCAAGGTCTTTTCCATAAAGTCATACCAGAAAGTGGATCGAGTACAGCAATATTTGCCGTTCAACTAGATCCTATTGCGAATGCGAAAAGGTACGCGAGATTTTTAAATTTTACAGATGTGAACAATTTTGGCGCTTTAGTGGAATTCTACCAAACTGTTCCATATGATGTGCTCAATTCAGTTAGTCGAAACGATTTTTTTAGTGGATACGATTTTGCATTACTCTTGTCTCCATGTATCGAACGCAAAACTAGCGAAGAACCTTTCCTAACAGATCAACCAGTAGATCTTATAAAAAGTGGAAATTATAAAAAGCTACCAATGCTATATGGATTTGCGAAGATGGAGGGTCTCTATCGTGTTGCTGTATTCGACCAATGGCGTAAAGAAATGTCCGAAGACTTTGCAAAGTTTCTACCAGATGATTTACAATTTGAAAATATGAACGAAAAAGTGGCTATAGCGAAAAAGATCAAAGAGTTTTATTTTGGAAATAAGCCGATTGATGGCGATCAAATAATTAATTACATTAATTACTTTACCGACGTTATATTTGCGTATCCAACTATGAGAGCTATAAAACTGTACTATGAAGCTGGGCATAGGAGTATATATCTGTATGAATATTCCTTTGTTCACGACGACGATCCTATTATCCCTTACGCTAACATTCGCGGCGCAGATCATTGTGCTCAAACAAATGCCGTCATGGATGGTCTAAACATAACGTACCATTCGGAACTGTCTATATCTAATGATTTTAAGGATATGAAAAAAATAATGCGAGAGATTTGGACAAATTTCATAACTACAGGGTAAGTTAGATAACTACAGGGTAAGGTACCTACGATTTTATTTTTTTTGTTTAATAACAAAGTTAATTTTATTAATTTTAAGTATTACAGAAAAATGATTGGTTATTATTATACCTAGTAGGGATTAAAATATTATATAATGTAACATTAATAAAAAAAAAGTTTCCGGTCAGATATCTGAATAATGCTAAACGCTCGTTGGTCGTTGCTTTAACACGTTCACTGCGGCACCTAAAATGCCAAACTTACCGTTGTTGCGGCATGTCTTCCATACTTCACATCGGCAAGTTCACCACTGTGCGTCATGAGCCATTTTTATCACATCGCACCTTCTGACTTTGAAGGTTAATAATTTCATGAAATTTCTAGATATTTCAATTTTTTTTTCAGATAATAGTATATGTAGTCTTGTATATACCGCATAAATAGCTTTTAGTTTGACCCAATAGTTTAAAAGATATGAGGGAAAATGTAAACCCCTGATTTTGTGAAAAATTATTTGCCATCCCGCACTGCGTTTATACGGCATGTTTACAGTAATAGCGATGGGAAACACTGTAAAATAAAACATCGATATCGATATAAATCAATTTTGTATATTTCAGTCTGTTTGTTAACAGATAACGAGATCGTCGATACAAAAAAAAACACATATAAAACAAGGTACTTGATAGAGTACTATCAGGAAATTATTCAGTAACTTTTGTTTTAATTTGTTCAGTAACTTTTGTTTTAATGTTTTATATTATTTTCACAACTGTCATCACATTTTTGAATTTATGCTACGAAATAAAAGAAAGTAAAAAACTAAAGCCTCTAAGGTATAATTGTCATTTAAAAATTTGATAACGACGCGTGCGGTCCTGGTACATCACTATGCGAGAATGACACGCGGCGCGCTCGCAATACAGTGCGGCATGAGGTGCTTGTGCATGGCAAAATATTTGACATGCCGCACACAAAAGAAACGGTTTCTTTTCTATGCGTGTGTCCAATATTTTGCCATACGTTTTTTAAACGAAATTGAGTCCTACTTCAAACTGTGATCACAAAAATATATTTGTCTCTTTTCTAGTCATTGATTAACATATAAAAAACCTCGCCGCACCACGGTGAAAACTGCGATTTTGGGCGCCGCACTGTGGTGTAGTCGCTGATGGCCCGATACTGGACATGCCGCAGTGAACGTGTTAACTAGACATATTTAACTAGATATATTTGTAGTCAATCAACTAAACGTCCTTTGACTGAGAGCAAAGGCAAATCCATGAACAAAATTTCATCACGGCAATGTTTACGTATTATAGACCTCTTCATAGTCTGAAAGGGTATACCTAAGCGTCTAATAATGTCTAAGATGACGAGCGTTGTGACGTTTCAAAAGTACTTCTAGAAGAAGATTAACATAAGTATAAATAAATGTTCCCTTTTACAGCGAACCAGTGCCCAAAGGATCGGAATTACCAGCCTGGCCTCCAGTAGACAACGATGGGTCTCCGCACATGGTGCTCAATTTGCCCTTAGAACTAAAAGGGCCTTTACATAAAGAGCGCACTCAATTATGGGAAGAGATTTACAGCAAGTACTATCGTTATGCTTCCCCGCCTTCACCACCTGTAGGACATACAGAACTTTAAACTAATAACTGAACTTTAAAATAATAATGTTAAGGAGAAATATAAATCAAACTTGGATATATAATTTTATTTCTAACTAGCTGCTCCGCGCGGTTTCACCCCCGTGGCTCCACTCCTGTTGGTAGCGTGATGATAAATAGCCTATAACCTTCCTCGATAAATGGGCTATCTAACACCGAAAGAATTTTTCAAATCGGACCAGTAGTTCCCGAGATTAGCGCGTTCAAACAAACAAACAAACTTTTCAGCTTTAGGTATAATATTAGTATAGACTATAGATAGTAAAGTAATTATTATTGTCAGACCGAGGTCATCACTGACAATAATATATTAACTTTATACCTTACCTTGTAACAAACTGGTTACAAATTACGTGTTCAAAGTTTATTTCAACTCAATCAGAAAAAGTCATCACCATCCTTGACGTAAACAATTTTAGAACGAAACCATGTAGTTTTCTATCACCAAAATCCATCTAAAACTGCATTTCAAACTTGTGAAAAGAATTCAAGAAAGCAAAGGTACAAAATCATACATTATGCTAATTTTCAGCAACAAATTACAGAAAAAAAATGTTTTAAATGATGGAGATTACGACTTAACAGCAATATCAAGTAAAGTACACCTACCCTGAAGCCATATGAGAAAGAAATATAATATTTCATACACAATATTAACGGAAAGGGTATTACTTGTTTATTCACGTCTAGTGTCCTATAAACGCATCGGTGAGCCAATACGACTCACTTGGTATCTGATGTGTCGTGAATTCACACTTTGCTAGACACTGGAGCAGATATAGGTAATGCCCCCTTTCTATAACCTACTTATGTTACTATTTTGAGAGAATTAAATTGCAATTTTACTTTTGTATGAACATGGGAACATTTACCTAAATTCGTTTTTCATTCTTGTAAGATAAAGTGTAGGTATGTAACTATGTAGAGTGAGGTAAATAAGTACATTTTTTACATATTTTTTATGATATTTTTAGATAAAACGCGATCGCTTTGAAAACCTTATGATTTGATACACAAAAATAAATAATAGAGTCCGTTTCTGGTATAAGGAATTAATTTTATAATAATTTAATTGGTACTCTCCTTTTTAATTTAGACTTTAGAGTAAATATTACATAGGTATCTTAATTATTAAAGGAAATTACGAATCTCGAAGAATCAACAAAAGAGAAAAGCAGTGGAGTGAGGGATAATACTCCTACAGCCGCTACATAAAAATCAATTACGCTACAATATAAACAGATATTTGTTTTCTTAAAATTTGTTTGCTCAGTCAACATTTTACGCACTTATTGTGCCGGTCCATCCAAGCGTTCGGATCTGATCAAAGTTTGCCAGTTCGCGTAATCCAAGCGCCCTCTGAGAACGCTAAGTTTGTTCAAATAGGTTGACATCGCAGTTGAACGAATTTGTCTTACTTATTTTGAAACAAAGCCCGTACTATTGTTATTCGCGGAAATGGATCTAGGAAGTTTCTAGTTTTAAGGAAACATTGGATTCGATCAAAATCTCTTATAACAAAGGATTAACAAATAATTGTTGTTTCTGAATTGAAAACTGTTAAAATATAAAAGTTTTTTACTTTATATACCTACCTACTCGGGAACAACTAATCAACTAGGCACACAATGCGAAGACATTTGAGATCGTCACTGTTTCTTCGTAGAACAAATTATCTTGGCAGATTAATCGTTAGAAACAGTGAAGTTCCTATTAAAGCTACCTATTTATTACATTATTATTGACATAAGTATTTATACAGGCATTATTTCGCAATAAAATCAAAAAACTATCGAAAATGATTATTATTATTTTCACATACAAGTGATAACTGCGTTAAAAACAACCGACTTCAAACTTGCACTTGCAAAATTTACATATACCTACAGACAAAAATGCTCATAAAATAAAAACTACTGGGCCTATCCGAATAAAATTTTTATGGGACCAATTCGACACCATTCCGCATCGAACAAAAAAAGAATCACGTAAATCGGTTCAGAAACCTCGCAGTAATCGGTGTACATACATAAAAAAAAAATATATATATACCGGCCGAATTGATAACCTCCTCCTTTTTTTTGAAGTCGGTTAAAAATGGACAAATTGTAAGGTCCATAGTAGCGGATAGGCAACTCAATCCAACAATAATATTGTTTTACCCTAACTCTGTAGCGACCTACACGCAATTATCTCTAAGCTTTATATTGCAGAGATATTGAGACTTGGATGAAAAGGCTAAGCCGCTTCCACGATACTTATCTTTTTTATTTTATAACGTGATATTAAAGTGATTGCCGATAATATGTTGTTTTTGCTGAGATTGCTATGTCACACTGTTTGTTATGCAAGGTTATAACCTATTAATTATCTATGTATAAGGTATTTTACTTTATAAGCAGGTATATAAAAAGGTATGTTTTACAGAAATTAAGTGTCATAATATAAATTATTAAATAAATATGAATTTTCAAAGGTCAAACTGCCTACTTCGGAACATACACAAATTACTTTAATACGTACATCTATCCAACGTTACAGGTCTGCTGAAAGTTTCATAGCCAGAATATTTCTGTAAAACTCCACCGCCATTTAAATCTATTGCAAATTTCCTGCACCGTGAGTGTCATGGAGAGTGCTTTACCGGGGGTTTTCCATGCCATTTCACGCTATAAATTTGAATTTCGCGTTAAAAATTGCAGCATAGACACTTAGTTACAACACTTGGCACATGCCGGTAGTTGGTACTCTGATGCATGAATATGAATATCACGTAAGCAAATTTATGCCTTTATATTTGGACTGGGAACAGCTGAATCCTTGTTTTGGCAACCGTATTGAGTACTTCGCTAGCTATAAAACTTGATCTATTTACCGTATTTAAAACTTGTATAAATGGCAACTTTTGGCAAACTAGTGGGTGGAAATTGCTTATGTTCATCGATTTTACGAGTTCTCGCTTTTTCAGTGTGTCATAAATGGACCGCACTTTTATCACAGATTAGATACTTTTTATGTCTATTTACGTCTTAACATTATAGTTATTAGACGCTTTTTTTAGATTATGAGGCGTAATTACTATTTACCTAGGTACATTTATTTCATTCTTGTAATATTTAATGCTCTGTTAATTGTTATCAATAAACTCACTTCTATTCAAGTTTGTAGCTACAATATTCGGAAATTCGGAATAACATATCTAACTTTTTCAGGTGAATAAAGAATGAGAATAATTTTTTTTTATTGTAATAGGTATTAATAATATGAATACGAAAATAAGAAACTGATATATTATATTAACCACAAGGCTATACCTACAAATTAGTCGCGGCAGTCTCAGCAGTCATCTCGCCGCAAAAAAGCCGCACATAAAAATAAGCCTGAACATAACAATATTTTTTCACTTCGCAACGGAGTGATTTTATGGTATGAATTTCGTCTCTGCAGATAGTGAGGAATTTACTTCCAGTTTTTTTACTTTTGTATGTGAAACTTTTTTAGGCGCGTTGAGAGTATAATTTCAAGGTCGCCTCATAGCGATACCGTCATGTCATGAGTATAAAGGCGACGATTTTGGTATCTTTGAATCTTGCCAAAGAAGTTTCACTTCTGACGACGGACACAATTTTTTTTATGGCCACATTTAATATTATTATTTATACAGGGTGTAATCGTTAAGTGTGCACAGGCGATTATACCGTAACTATTACAGATATCAAAAAACTTTAAACTGATATCGAAAGTATTAAACATAATGAGTAAAATGGCCATTATAAATTTTTAAAAATAAAACGAGAAATATCTAAAAAATTAACTTGAATCCCTCCCATACATTTAGTATGAGATACGAATATCCCATGTACATGGGTTGATCCAAAAGTAATGATAATCAATATTAAACAAGGTCATTACAGTTATAATAATTATGTTAGTTCTCTAGATAGTCTTCTAACTAGAAAATATACTTCAATATTTTTTTTCCTAAACTTAAAAAAAAAAACTTTGACTTCATCCACAAAAACCCCTCCACGCGGCCTTCACTTCGCTGTCGTCTTAAAATAATTTATTGCTAAGAAAGTGTTTCTTGTGCCGAGGAAAGAGATAAAAGTAAATAGGGAGCTAGATCTAAAAATAGGGTAGGTGTTCAAGCATTTGGAATGCCGATTTTTGAATGGCAGCCATCGCAACTGACGCTTTGTGATCTGGTGCGTTGTCTTGGTGAAACAGCGTTCAGGTCCGCAGTTTGCCATGTCTCTTTTCCTAACTAATCTACCGTAATCTTTTAATTTGGTCTGTTTAGTAAGAGCCCAATAAAGTGGCTACCTTTTTAAAATATTCCACCATAATTATTCCTTCAGCGTCCCAAAAAACTACCGCTTTAATCTAACCTACTGATTTTCACTTTGAATTTCTTCATCGTCACTTTGGAAGCTCGCATCCAGGACATTGATTGTTTTTTGGTTTCAGCATAAACATGGTGAACTCGGGTAACGTCCATGACCACAAAACGTGACAAAAAATTATCCTGATATCATTAAAAATTTAGAAATTTACCCTCTACATGTCGAATCGTTGTTTCTTCTTTTCGTCGGGAAACATTCTGGCACGCACGGTTCACATTCAAATTAATGTAAATAATTGGAAACGTGGCCTATTGATATGATTTTTTTGTGATTACTTAGTGAATACATGAGCAAGCAAAAACATTTATTTAATATTTTTATGTGCACAGGAAATACCCAATTATCATTACTTTTGGATCAACCTAGTACATTTAATATGAAAGATTTTAGCTTTTTCTTTATTTTTTTGGTTTTCTGCTTTAATTACTTCGCAAATTTGAGGGGCAGTTCATTTAGAAACTGTAAATAGAGCTCCTCATTGTATTGCACAATGAGGACATCACTTCGAAAATCTGCTATGAATACAAAATGTGTGGGAAATAAAATGTATGGGAGCGTTTAATGTAACATTTTTGGACATTTCTCGTTTTATTTTTAAAAATTTATTATAGCCATTTTACTCATTAGGTTAAGTACTTTCGATATCAGTTTAAAGTTTTTTGGTATCTGCAATAGTTACGGAATAATCGCTTGTGCACACTTAACGATTACACCCTGTATATTACAGGAAACATAATCAAGTCAGTATTATTAAGTAGATTTTACATTTCTTCAAATGCCTACCTAAGCAATAAATGGAAACTACACAACAGCAAAAAATAAAATAAAATAATTGACTGTGAAAATATAATTTTGCAAAAATCCAGTCATTAAAAAGGTACGTCGCAAATAGGTTTTGCCGATTCAGTACTCCTGTGACCCAGCCTGTAGCCCCAGAGGGGCTAAGACGTTTGCAACAAAAATTATTTGCGACTTAGCAAAATAATTCTCGGGAGTTGAAGCCCCTCATCAAAACGCTGTTTTAACCTAAGCTTGCTTTGGCGATATAAATTCTTGTCGCTTAGCGAAAACTTCAGTGAATAGGGAATCCATGAGTCCAGCAACTTTAAAAGATAAAGCTTCTTTAATGAAGTGTATTTAATTTACTTTTGATTGGTTTTTAATTTGATTTGGCATTTCAACCGTTACAGGTAATAATAAGATTATTCATTATTACTATATAAGTACTACAAATACTATACAAATCAATAAAGTATAATGATACATTTTATTAAATGAGTATTTTAATGTATAGATTGAATTATTTCAAAACCATACAAGTAAAACACACACACAAAAATCTTCTTCTATATAATAAAACTCAAAGGTGACTGATATAGTGATCTATCAACGCACAAACCACTGGACGTATCGGGCTGTTTGGCATGCAGGTAGATGTTAGGACGTAGGCATACGCTAAGAAAGGATTTCCCGAAATTCTTGCGGGAACGAGGAAAAACGGAGATGCACGTACAAAGTCGTGGGCGGAAGCTAGTTGATAATAATTGTTCTGAATATTGGCCGAAACTAACACTTCTTTCTTATGAGAGATCAGAGAAGTCATTTCATATAGGAGATGTCTCAGTTATACTAATTGTATTACTTATTAGGTACTCGAACATAACCAAAACTATCTTAAAAGACAAGACTTTTATTGCATTAAAGAACCCAAAACAAAATTTTTAACACTCATAAAGAACACAAACAAATTTTTCACTGATATACACTCCAGATCTTAACCGCTCTTTTCGTAGAAAATTAAAAATACATTAACGTCTTGAAAGTTTATTAACTATTTTTAAATACAATTCTGGTATTTCAAACATTTTACGAGGGCAAAAACAGAAGCTATAAAACAGTTATATTAAGTATATAGTAATTAATAATTCATTGTAATAATATCAATTTATACATTTCGTTGAAAAGCGCATCTCTTAAATTACTTAGTTTTGTATCATATTTTATAAACGGAATGAGATCTCTAAACTTTTTCTGCATAGTCCTGTATATGAGCTAGAAATTATTATAATGTTAAAGAAAATACCAATAGTTTATAATGCGTCTAGATCACAACATGTATTTCTATGAAATAATAACTAGACGAGCAAAAATATCTTATCTGTCTAAATGTAAACTTTTTATCTAATAGGTACATTAATCATATTATATACTTATGCAATTTATATCTTAATACCAGTGTTACTTCGACCCTCGAAGCGTGTAGTAATGTGGAGATATTTGATTACTTTATTTTTCACGGCCGTTTCAATAAGTCATGGCCTTGAATCGCGTATTGTGGATACTGAGCAGGGTCCTGTGAAAGGATACAGGGATTCTGATTCTGGGATTTTTGCATTCTATAGCATCCCGTACGCGAAAGCTCCTACTGGCAGGCAGAGATTTAAGGTAAATTAGTAACACGATAATTAATGTGCAATATTCTAAGAGATATTTTGTGAAAGGTTTGAATTAAAATAATTAGGTAGTTTTTTCATGAGAAACTCGTTCTTACAGTTAAATTAGATGGAGACGTACCTACACCACGGTGAAGTGCTCTTCTATCTATTCGAAAATGTCAATCACTTATGGATTGGATGGATTATGGATGAAATAACTGGAATTAAAATATTATTTATTTATTTATTTATTATTATTATTTTAAGATAGGCAATTAAATAAATTATATTATATTCGTACTTAGTGATTTAATTATAATATTTAAGTGTTAATATCACATAAAAATCAATAAAGTACGTAATAGTTAATAATAAATTATTGTAAGTACATATAGTTACATATTATTAAAGTGCATTGGCGCAAATAAATTCTACATTCAAAAAACTTTTTGTCTATAAATAACCATTACGTGGATAGTATTAAAGGAAGATTATAGGTATTATCACAGACTAGAAATAATATACCTACTACGTACTATTATGCAAGTCATGAAAATTTATTTGTTTGTGATTTGTAACTGTTAATTTTAGATAATTTATATTGATTATTTCATTTTATAACTAGAACTCACAACTTATTATTGTTTCCAGGCACCATTACCTGCGATAGCCCGGGCAGGCATATTTGAGGCAATAGATAAAGGTATAATATGCCCTCAAGTAGATATCATCTCTGTATTGCCGATGTTTCAGCGACCTCTCTTAATAACAGAAGATTGTTTGATAGCTAATATATTTGTACCAGACACAACGAAGGAGAATCTTCCAGTCATTGTTTACGTTCACGGAGGAGCTTATATAATGGGTTTTGGAAATTTTATCGCTCATAAGAATTTGGTCAAAAACAAAGAAGTAATTGTGGTCAACTTTAACTATCGTCTTGGAGCTCACGGATTTTTGTGCATGGGAACAGAAGATGTCCCTGGAAATGCTGGTATGAAAGACCAAGTAGCTTTGTTGCGTTGGGTTCAGAAAAATATAAAGAATTTTGGAGGTAATCCTGACGATGTAACGATTGCTGGCTACAGCGCTGGTTCTTCGTCCGTTGATTTACTCATGTTGTCAAAAATGACTAAAGGATTATTTACGAAAGTTATTCCGGAAAGTGGAGCTAATACGGCCCCTTGGAGTGTTCAAACAGATCCCATTGCCGTTGCTAAAGATTACGCCAGGTCCCTCAATTTTGCAAACGTTGATGACTTTTATGCTCTTGAAGAATTTTACAAAACTATTTCATATGAAATATTGTCATCAAAAATAACTTTTGACCGAACAGATTCGACATTTTTGTTCAGTCCATGTGTTGAAAGAGATACAGATGGAGAAGAATTTCTTGTTGATTCTCCCGTAAATATTCTAAAAAATGGTAACTATGTGAAGTTACCAATGCTCTATGGATTTGCAAACATGGAAGGCTTATTACGTGAAGTTTCATTCACGGAGTGGAAAGAAAAAATGAACAATGACTTTGGTGATTTCTTGCCACCAGATCTACAATTTGAAAATGTAGAGGACAAGAATAATGTGATAAATAAAATAAAGAAATTTTATTTCGGGGATGGTCAAGTTAATGATGATAAAGTTTTGAGTTATATAGACTTTTTTTCTGACTTACTTTTTACGTACAGTACATTGAGGTCTGTGAAGTTTCACGTTGAGGCCGGTAATGATAGAATATACCTGTATGAATATACTTTTGTCGACGACGATACACCTGTTATTTCTCACACGAACGTCCGTGGCGCTACACATTGTGCGCAGTCAGCGGACATAGGTGATGGCAACTTTACTCATTCTAATGAAAATGTCATGACTAAAGAACATAGAGAAATGAAAAATTTACTTCGCGATCTGTGGTATAACTTTGCAACAACTGGGTATGTAACTCTTTTGGTTTTATCTCTTGACTAACAGTGTAAGCTCTACGTTAAAATAAATTTTAAAAGCTTTTCTAAATTATTTGCACACTAATTTTGTTCAGAATTTAATTCATTTGCCAAGAAAGTGCAAACTACACCATATTTTACGTTTGTTGTATGCAAAACTTGTTCATGCAACGATTTAATTGATAAAATCATTGCTCACTTATTTTGTATTTTCAGAAAGCCTGTTCCTGAAGGGTCACACTTACCAGCTTGGCCGCCGGTCGGCAAGGACTGGTCTCCCCACATGATTCTTAACAACCCTATGAAGCTCGGAGGATCCTTGTTGAAAGAGAGAACACAGTTTTGGGAAGAGATTTATGACAAACATTACCGTCAACCATCACCTCCGCCAACACCACCTCAACGGCGTACTGAGCTTTAAAAATGCTGTAAAAATTGTGATTCCTCGTGATATAATATATAATATCTATCATGAATTTCTAAATTATAAAAACGATGAATTTTGAACCCTTATAATTAACAAATATATCTAATCATTACTATTGTGCTCCATTAAAAAAAAATAAACTTGATATAATTAAAGTTTTTAAAGTAGATTAAAAAAATATAGGTTATTATTTCCAATCATTGTGATTATTAATTAATAAATGATTAAAATAATCAGGGTTAAGACGTAAATAAGTAGGTACCCAGTCGGATAGATACTGTTGTTTGTCTTTATTTTTAGTTATCATGATAATCAACAAATTTAATTTTTCAAGGATTTTTTTATTAAACTATAGAATATAGACAGCATAAAATATAATATACAAAAGTGTTTGGAAAATATTATAAAATGGAATTACACCATATAAATAGTTCTTCATTAATCATATACGTTGTTAAAATAATAACTTGTACCTAGATTTTAATGTGTTGTAATGAATAAAACTGTTAAAAATATATATCGTATACTTATAAAATGTATCTTTTTTATTGTATGATAGGGAAGCGCTTGACCACGATCTCGCCTGATGGTAAGCTGAGATGTGGTCTAAGATGGAGCGCGCTTCCTTAGATGGTTTTTTATAATATACAAGTAACTCATGTTATGTTCGCTTGGATATTTAATTACATTTCTACCAAACAGTGTGATTAATTCTATAGAATAAACAACATTATTAAAGGGTCTCTCCGATGAACTGAATGTATTCCAACAATGAACTTCTCTAAGATAAAGTGACTTAATTAACTTTCGAAGGTTTCACAATAATTAACTTAGAGATAAGCCTTCGGCGAGAGCTTGCCTTAACTGAAAAAGATTTGAGAAGCGATTTATCTCTTGAATAGATACCTACTACAACAAAAGTCCTGGAAAGATCACGATGATTAGAACAAAAAAGATATTTAAATGACAAAACAATGATAACCAACACCAAAAACTTGTTTATAATAATGACTCCATAATTAATATCAATGATCAATAACTTGTCCTCCGTAAATATAATTTTTATTTTCAAAAAACGATTTATTTAACATAATTTACTCTTCAAAAAACAGGACTGCTATTAAAAATTGTTTGGCAATCAATTGATGAAATTAATAAGAGTTGTGAACTGTTTATAAAAATTTCTAATGACTATTTTGTAAACTATTAGAACGGAACTTAAGCTAGAGCAAGCTGAACATTCCACATTTCGGGATCCCATACGGCACCTGATTTATCACTTCGGTAACTAAAACAATGGCAACCGTTGTTTCTGATGTTATCTGGAAAATTTTAGTATTTTTAATGCTGGAGGGTTCTGTTAACTGTTTTTGCGTGACGATTTGATGAGTCAATGATTTTTCTTTGAATAACATTTATCAAGATAATACGTTAGGCCGCCTTTACACCTGTAAGTTACTTTCGTAAAAATTATGTAACTGACTTACGGTTGCATATACACTTAAAATAAACTTACAGTAAATAATGCTTACGTAATTTTTGTGAGTTTAAACTTACATAAATTATTACACGCCCGTTTACATTAAATCAGTAGGGCAAGTCGTAAGAAAGGGCATTAAAATACCGCCAATTTGACACATAAACTTCGTTAGTACCGCTGCCGCTCTTCTTTTTCTTTAATTTTGTCACTTCTTGGCTAAATTTTCCTTTCAAATTATGCAACTTTCTAATGATTTCATCTGGAGTGATATTAAACATTTAGCTAAGTTCAACATGTAGTGAATTTGTTTTTAGGCGGTTTTTGTATTCTTTATTTTTGTAGTCCCACAGTATGGGACGTGCTTCAAAAGCGGTAATTAAAGCTTCTACCTCGTTTGGTGACCAGATTTTATTTTGTTTTTGTTTAGAGGACATTGTTTTGGTGAGTTCTCAACTTATCAAAATAATTCAATAAGCTGCGAGTCGCTTCCGTAAGCAAACTCGAACACGTTTAGACTTGTAATTTTTAAATTTACGAAAGTTGTAAAAAATTACAGTAAGTTACTTACAACGAGTGTTTACACTTGAAAATTTATCGTAAGTAGCTTACGTAAGTGACTTACGTAAGTAAAACTTACAGGTGTAAAGGCGGCCTTAGATATCTAATTTACGTAAGTAATTAAAATTGTGTGTTAAATACATACAAAAGAAATGATAATGACTACCTAATTAATTTTCATACACTTTATGATGCATGAAACGTTCACAATATCTTTTAAATAATAATTTTCAATGTATTCATTATTTTTTGACAAAATAACTTGGAACCAAAAGTATAGGTATAACGTCCACAAAATTCTGAATAGCGCAATTATAAAACTATATTTATTCCAAACGCTTAGGGGCTTAAACGCGTAAATAATTCGAATCCTCTTTATTCATTACGGAGGCGTTTGACAAATATTATTATAGCTAAACCCCGGCTCATATTTTATCGTCTGCAAGTATTGCTTTCATTGTTATCCACTTTTCGCTATTTATCGCTCCCGCTGGATAGCTATCGAGTTTTACAATAAATCTTAGGGATCCTGCGTGTCGCATTACTGTATTAACCCGTCCACTCTTGTTGTGGGTATTTTCGAGATTGGTTTTTGTATTACCCTGTTTTGTTCGGATAGAGTTCTTGGTTTATTCAGTTGTATAAATACATAGTTGTAAAGTAAAAAATCGTCGGGTAAGTAATAGTGTATACGTAGTATATTATTATTAGTCTGTGGTAATAGATAGTTTGTATTGAGTTCTTGGTAAGTTGGAAATGATAATATTTGGACGTTTTTAGAAGTGGATAGGTCACATACCAGCTACTAGTAGTTACCTACTTGAAATCACTGTAACAAAAGAGAAATGCATGATTTTCGATGGATCGTTATTGAAAAGAATAAAAATGGTACGAAAAACTCTTTCGCCACATGTGAGACGTTCGTATAAACAGCAATTTATGTTCCGGAAAATATGAGACCCATAAAAATGTCACACTGAGTGTACAGGTACTAAATATCATGTCTTAGCGTATTAAAATCAATAAGTCCTCGCCGAAGCCTTTTACAGGTTTAAAACAAGCTTTTTAATTGCATTATCGTAGGTAGGTACGAGCATCTTAAATCCTATTATGATTTTACAGTGAAAGGGGAAACAAAGTTGAGTTGTTTTTCTCATGAACAAAGCACATCTTGAAAATCGGAATTCTATGAAATATAGAACTTACTTTAAGTTTGATAAAGATTATTTTATTTTTGTAGCGATAAAGATATAGGGGTCGAAAATGGCCTGAATTGCTTCGAGAAAAGGATGATCAGCCGTGCTGCTTTTTTGATCGACTTGGCGGGGACACTGCCGTGCCCCCAGATTTGTGGTAATCACTGACAACTAGTTCACATTAGTCACAGACATTAGTAGTCAGAATTCTATTTTTTATGCCACTTCAACCAATTCCAACTAGGATGGGCTAGTTTCCAATTAACCCTTAATTTAAATAAACAGTGGCTGAACCGGATCGTATATTTTAGGTGGACTATGACCTGAACCCTCATGGAGGCCCGTGCCCCGTGGGAACTTATATTATGGGCTATTGATGATGAATATGGCAACATTTACTTAACGAGGACAAGTTTCGTCATAACTGAATTGTGTAACGTGATAAAAATACAAGCTAAATTAGTCGTCAATGGAACTGGCTATAACAATGTTTTCGCTCCGCAAATGTTATTGTTGCCCTCGCTAAGGAAAATGTTATAACGTGGAAGCTTTCAAGTTACTAGAATGTTCGCTGTTGTTTTTCTTTCAACAAATAACGGTTCGGTGCTTACTTCTTGTAGACTGTAGAGACAATACTGTCGTACTTTACTGGGTGTGATAAAACCTTACTCGGGGGATGCAACTGCGTTTACCGTTTTCTAAAATGAAGTATGTTTTATCGGGAGACTAAGGGATATGTTGACTTGATCGTTGTTTTCGAGTTCACGTGTGTACCTATACGTCTCTTTTTGGTTTATGATTTTTTGGATGAAAAGTTTAGCCCCTTTCCACATTGTAGCGCAAATTGTCTAAAAGCAATATTTACATGCTCTTTAATACTTTGCCTATAATTTAACAAATCTTGTAACTAATTAAGTTAAAAAGTAAGTTGATAAAATAATAGAAATATGTTGATTTCGATGTTTCAATATATTTTATCAAATGTATAAATAAATAAATATATATTAAACATAGTATACATGTAACAATAATTATTAATCCATTCAACAAAATTAATCAATAACATTAACTAATGAAACATATCATATTATTTGTGCTTAATTTAGAAAGCATTATTCATATTAAAGCTATTTGTAAACGCTGGGTCTCACGGGAAGCTACGAGGCAATATATCAAGATGTACAATATTCCGATGACACAAGTTAATCTGTTACGTCCGACCATGTCAGACTATTTATTATACGTCTATATAAATGCTAATAATTTTATTTATGATATCTATAATAGAAAATGTATGTATATCATACGGTTACAATCGAAAAGAAAGAAAGTCGAACTCATAGATTGTCGAACTCAACACTGGCTGCAGCACGGTGTGATGATTTTGTGTATGTGTAATTATTAAAAAATAGAAAATCTTCCAATAAATTTTAGTCACTTATTGCTTGCTTTTCCACGATAACTTTCAGAACTACCTACCTACTTCGCGGCTTTGCATTTTCTAATGTTTTCTAAATTATCGTTTGAAATCAACGAAGTCAAGTTTTTACAAAGCTATCGACATCTTTATTTAGGTACAAATTAGCTTGAAAAAATTAAGCCTAAAATTGACCATCGAGGATGGACTTTTATACCTCAAAAATTCTTAAATAATCTTTTGTTTTTCACCCACCAGCCAATTTTGAAAAAGTAGATACAGGGACAGATATTGTTGGTTATTCTTTTAGATTTCAAACGTGGATTTTTCATGTTTTTTACTTTCGGTTCTTGTTATTGTTTCGTCGAAAACTTTCCTTTCAAAACATTTTCTTATTTGTAAGCTATATATTTCATAATCATGTCGAGAATAAACAATATTCAGTGGATTACAGAACTTAAGAACTTGTGCGAAGGCAAAAAATAAAAAGTACCTACCTACCTACTTTAGGTATTATTTATTGTCCTATAGTCCTTTTCAGCTATGATGATTCCTGTGACACTTCATCGTGTTCCGAATTATATTTTATGTTTAAAACGCCAAAATAATTTTAGTGCATAATATTTTTCTTTTATGGCGGCATTATTGCCAAAAATATAAAAATGAAACATCCTAAGCTTATAAATCAAAAACAGTATTGTTTAGTTAAATATAATGAAAAATAAAATAAAATAACACAAAAATATAATACCTACGCAATTCGTGTACATGAAATGGATCGTTGAAAAATCATAGAGTTGGAAAATCATATAATCGGCGCCCAAGAGGATATAAGCTTCTTGTCGGCGCCCATCTTGTGATCGTTTGTCAATCGAGTCAATCGTCTGTACGAGTGCGTCAGCCTTGTATACAAGTTGCATTTTTATATTGATACTTTACGTGGTATTCTGTTATTGTTACTAATTGTTATTGTTGACTTTTTGTTGCTGTTGTTTGCTAAGTTTCCTTAGTTAATTGTTGGCGAAATGCCGAAAAAACTAATTTTGGTACTTTATTCAAATCGATTTCGTTTCCATATAAAATATTATCGATTATCGGAAACATTTGATACGATTTCAGTACAGACATCTCTACACGTGTCAAAAATCGATGTGTCACAGAAATCATCTTAGGTGGAAAGGACTATAGTCCCTGTTATTATTATAGTATTTTAAACATCGTACAGTTCATATTTATTGGTGATATGATTTTATATTTGAATTGAGAACCTCCTCCTCTTTTTGAAGTCGGTTGATAAAAATAGGCAAAAGATATCAAACGATCCACACAATACAACTAAAGAAACTAATTAATTAGGTAATCTATCTATCTTAAGAGATCTCTTGCCCCGAATTGCAAAATTATTAGTTTTCGACAAAACAATAGAATCGATATCCAAGAGTTACCTTTCTATGAATATACTCATCACTTAAAATATAAATAATTTCATCATGCAAAATACGTCGTATACAAAATAAATTAGCGCCATTTAAATTAACGCCGATAGACTAGCTATTAATCATTCGCAGTAGCGGAAACAACGCTGTACACGTGTTTATAATAAATGAACCCTAATCTGTTCTTAATTCTGCAATAAAGCGCTCACAACGAGCAGACAATGATGCGTTGACAACCCCCATAAAGAAAGGATACCGCCACAATCACGCATCAATATTCGAAACCTATACACGGAAAAATGGTCCATATTGTGTTGTAGCTAAGGGTAGATTAGAAAGACCTAATTGTTTTCTGAGCTTTGTTGCGTGTATTTAAAGTGATGTGTCCGGAGCCCGTGTGCTTTTGTTAGGCAAAGCACAGCCGTCATTAAAATTTTTGCATCGGCGCTGCAACGTGGCATAGATTTCATAATAGACAGCTTATTTGCATTTTATTCTTAATACAGGTTGTTGTAGTAAATATCCTTTTGTGTAGTTTTTATAAGGTATAAATTCGATTAACCAATAAAATGGTTTTCATTGAAGTAGTATTATGTATGAATTTACATAACTAGACTTAATTTATAATTACACTGACTTCGAGGTTTCAAAGTTAGGTACGAAGAACATACCTATTTAGTTATTTACTAACTTTCAAATAAAATTAATCGTTGAGGGTTAATCTCATTTTAAATATAGGTCTCTAGTGTGATTAAAGTTTAGCACGTAGATTGTAGACACTAAAACGACCGTTTCCCACAAATTTAAATGTAGTTATAAAAAATGTCATTCTCTACGAAACTTTAATGAATATATGGCTGAATAGTTGTTACTGCTACAATTATATCATCTATGCGGAGTGTCTTGAAAGCTCTTAACCGAGGCACGTTCCTTTGTTTTAAGCAGTTTCTTCGGTTATAAGGACGTGCTGCTTTTAACCATAAACCTCTCTGAGTACAATTTAATATTTGCTCGTTTTGTTTTATTTTAATACCGTCGCAAACATCGTGTCAAGGTTTAAATTACAGGTGAGGGAGACTAGGTGTAGGTACATTAAAATATGTTTGAATATTCTAAAAACTATCAATCGTATTCAATATATAAAATTTGCCGAATCCGTATGTTTCATTTAAGAGGAAATGCAATAAGAAACATTATGTAAAATGAGTCTTTATAGATTACCTACCTACACTAAAAAAGAAACAGAATCAAGCCGCCCGCCCATAACCTCTCATAACTGAACAACGAAATGTTTAGTTTGTAGGAACTTTAACTCCTGTGATTTATTCTTTAGTAGGTAGATCCTCAACCATTTACACATAATTAACAAGTCCATTGTTTTATAAGTCGGACCGAAATATTTCATACTGGATGGATATTTTTCCAATAAATAGGAAGGAAACCTCGAAAAATGATATTGAAAATTTAAATCATCCTGTCTAATAAATCAATACATATAATAAAATTCTAGAAAAGTCGTGTCTGTACAATCAAAATATGTAAAAAAAAAATGAGTAGGTGTTATTATTAAATCGATCCCAAACCCAAAACTGTAGTTAAAAATTTTTTTGTCTGTTTGTCTGTTTGTCGGTTTGTCTGTTTGTCTGTTTGTCTGTTTGTCTGTATGTTTGAACACGCTAATCTCAGAAACGGCTTATCCGATTTAAATGCGGTTTTCACTAATATATTGTGATAAGCTTCACTTAACATTTAGTTTTTATTTCATGTCAATCGGTTCATAAATAAAAAAGTTATAGTCGTCATACCAAATAATTTTCCATTCAGTTTTAAGCGAGTGCAATTTCCGGTGAGCCTATGTTTTGCGATGACAATCAATAAAGCCCAAGGTCAGACGCTTAAACTTTAAAGTTGTTGGTGTAGATCTTAGTATCAGCTGTTTCTCGCACGGTCAGTTATATGTAGCTCTGTCACGCGTTAGCAATCCTAGGAGCCTGTATGCTTTCGTCCCCGATGGCCATACGTCAAACATCGTTTATAGGGAAGCATTACTGTAGAGTAGATTTTCAGCTACACAAACTGTTTGTAATTCAAATATGCTGCCCGCAGTCACTGTTCCACGCGGACGAAGTCGCGGGTACAGCTAGTTCTTAAATAATGCTTTGATTCTCGTCCGCGCATCTAATATCGATTTCGATACCATGTCCTTACTTCCCTAGCTGTTATGTTGTTGAAAATATATAATCCTTAGAAAATTGCCCATTAAATGATTATTTCTAACCCAGAGTAATTACACGTACGTGTGTAGAGCCCTGAGTCTTAACAGCAGTTATGTAATGGTTTGAAGTGTATTTTATAGCAAAGCGGCGTTTGAGGCAAGCGTGCATGATACTCTTAAATGCGATTACCGCTTCGCGTTGCGCTAACGAGCTTTCAAGAACATGTAGGTACTCATATTACACCAGACATTATATTAATATTCACGGTGTTTTAAATTAAATATAGTTTTTCATATTAAACTTTAAGCTTATAAATCGTTGTGTTATCACATTGCTTTTACAAAGATTTACGAACTTTAACCTACAAAGTATTCGGAAGTTTTCCGTCTATTACTCAAAAAGTTTTGATTGATAAGCTCGATTGTTTTGAAAACATGGTCTAGTTAAGAGTATTATTTTGAAGGTTTTCTTGTATTTACTTTACCGAATAAAATGAAAAGAAGGATTCCAGTTTGAAAAGTGACACGATGACATAAGTACGATCATTATTACAACGTTGTTATTGTACAACAGTGTAATTATTTGCAATATATGAATGATTCCCTTCGCTATACGGGGAATAGAACGCAGGTAAATGAGGTAAAATTTGAGCAATCCTCGTATGTAAAAAATAAGGTAAAAAAATTATCTTAAAAAAGATTGCCGCCATTGTTCATGTGTTTATGGGACACGCAATGCGTCGTAAAATGTGCATAAAAACGTTTAATGTGTATGAAAATAATAAATGGGAATACAAGTACAAGGGGAACACCATGCAAGGCATTTTCATGTGTGTAGTGAGCTTACAAATTATTACTGATAAGAATCAAAGGAACGTTCACTAAAGAAAATAATAATTTTATATGGTAATAAATAATAATACTCTCATACTTGTGCAATAAACCATCTGCGGTCTGCCTAATACTGCAACTACTAAGTATAAATTAAAAATATGCACGCTTATTACACCAGCTCACTTATTTAATGACACATAAAAATCTGTAACAAATCAAACGAACTATCAAAGTTTTGGTAGGTTATTATTTGCTCTGCACCATCCTAGAGGTAGTCGAAAATGCATAAAATTTTTAATACATCGAACCGTTTCGGAGGAATTTGATTACAAACATTGTGAAATGAGAATTTTATATATTGTATAAACAAGATACCTACTACCTAAAGAATTTTAGTCATTGGAAAATCCGGTCTCCTACTAAGATTTATTTTTACTGAACATGCCATTCTATCTTGATTAAGGGCTCTTGTAAATTACTTTAATAAGCACCTCTGTGATCGTTTATGCACCTCGCGTGACGGTTGCATTTTAATTTATAGAAAAATTGTTCGTGTGCACGCGCCATTTTATACACCTTATCCATTCTATACATACTAACATTTATAGTGTAATTAAGTATAATATTATTTTGGGTAGCTAAGATATATTTTAGTACACAAATTATAAATAAACAGCGATTTAATTACTTAAAAGTTTTATTTTTATTTTAAAGGAGTGTCTAAAAATTCTGCACACTTTTTGGATACATATTTCTATATTAGAAAACCATTCCTTATCATATTGACATTATAAACTCGCTAATAATACTTAAAGAAATTATACATTATGCGAGTGCTTATAAACCTTTTCTAAGAAATATAAAAATATAAACTAATAAAAATAAAAGTAATTTTAAATCAGCCACTCGAAAATGTGTAAGAAATATCCTGCAGTCTACCAAATTAAGATTAGTAGTGAAACTACATACACAGTTAGTTACGACTTGAAACACAATTTAAAGGAACACAATTTATTCTAGAGGATTTACTGGGTTATAAATTTATATTTTGTTAAGTTAATAGACTTAGTGGAGAAATAAAAGAGTATTTTATCTTTATAAAAATATATTTAAGCCGATTTCTCACTTCTCATGCGTCATAATGAGAATCCTGAAGTTTATACTATTTTGTACCTATAATTCTTCATAAAGTGGCCTCATAAAAACACAAGTTAAAAAGAAGTAGCTCAATAAGATATAGATAAATTATGGAGTTGTTGAAGATGTGCGACGTATGATTTAGTGACTACGCGGGTGGAAGCACATCTGAAAAACTAGTAAAGGTTTTTTTTTTTAATCAGTTATGGAGGGATTTTACCAACATTCGCTGACTCTACTTATAGCAGGAACCATTCGAACGAGTGACCGATACGATCAACTGTAAATTCTTAGGTTAACCACCGCTGTGCTATGACTAACTTAAGTACGACTTAAATAGAGTCATTACTAACCACAATCTAGTCCACGATATGGGCTGTGCTGTGCTGTCGATGCTTAATGCCCATTACTGTCTTCGCTTGCATTTTGTGGTCGAGTCGTAAAACTACATTGAACCAAGTCATACAAAGATGCAACAATACGACGAAAATTTAAATGGTTTTCGAAGCTCGACGTCTTAGTCATAATCTGGGGGCATGGTAGTGCCCCCGCCAAGACGAGCCAAGCGAACAAGCGAAGCGCACGGGCACTACCTACCTTTTCTCGAAGCGCTTCGACGTTTTTTTGAACCCTCATAACTTGGGTTTGGATTATGCTAGATCAACAAAATTTTCGGGATATATTGTCAATAGCGGACTTATTGAACATATTAAGTTTTAATTACATTAGCTTTTATACTTCTGATATTATTTATATCTAAAAAACGCTAATTTCGTCACTGACTCACTGATGATCATCAAAATTCTTAAGGTATTTCCTAATGTCCTAGAAAGCTGAAATTTTGTATGTAAGCTAGTATTAGCACACAAACAACAAAAAAATTATAAAACTTGTAACTTTCATCCCCCAACCCCTTAAACTAGGGGTTGGGAGTTTGTAGGAGACCTGTAATTTTAAATTAAATTTTGATGACGCTAGAGGTCTAATCTAATAATCTAAAACTTGGTTCCCCTAGATATATATGTATAGGTACTCCTTGTTAAATAAAAAATTAATCGACATATAAAATTACGTTACAAACAACTTACAAAAAGAAATGAAATCCCACCAAAAACATTTTCATATAAAATGTTGCCAAGACGAGCCCATATGACTCGCACTGTCAAAAAGTTATCAGATGACAGATCTCATATAGATATCATAACTCTACAAGGCCTTACTTCACAAACTCTACACCTTAGTCAAAATATGTGGCTTGGCCGTTCGTTACTACAAGAACTATTATGTATAACACAAAAGTAATGAACAGTGAATTAATTTTTCACCTTACGCCGATGAGAATGTAGCGAAATGGCCAAGCCACATATTTTGACTAAGGTGTAGAGTTTGTGAAGTTAGGCCTTGTAGAGTTAGGGCGTGTAGTGTTAGAAGTTTGGATCTACATGAGATCTGATAACTTTTTGACAGTGCGAGTCATATGGGCTCGTCTTGGCAACATTTTACATGAAAATGTTTTTGGTGGTATAAGTATATTCGAATATAATATGTCAATACATCAAAATCGTAAAAGTAGAAAGAATAAGTTTATAAATAAATAATCAGTCAATTGAACCCCTCGATGAAGATTGACAGCTTATTATTCCAGATCCAGAATGTACCAATGATATTATTGAGATAATAAAACGAAGACTAACAGATAAAAATATACGTCTCATTTTGTGGATATTTACGTGGATAAACTTACCTGCTACATAACGAAAAGTAAACCCAATAGACGGTGTTTTTGAAATTCAAATAAACGGAGCGAATTGGAAAAGCATAGAAAAAGAAAGTTCACTATCCAAACTAACAGTAACGCGGACAATGGCAATGGAGTTTATATAATGTTTTGTCTATTTGCAACTAAGTTCTCTTTTCCCTGCATTTCTTGCATAAACTTGCAGTTCGATTGTCTGAATCTTGATATCTAAATAACATTACTCTATGGAATAAACCGGAACTAAACACAGCTTCCCAAGTTACAAGATTATTCAGTGAAATGGTCCTCAAGGGGCGTAATGTATTGTTACTTGTTTGTGTTAAACTCCTCGAATACTGTTCCGCATACCAATAATTGTTATGATTTATGTTTATTTGCATTTGAAGATATACTAGTATGCTATATTTTATTGCAAGCAATGATATTTTCAGTGTACCAATGAGGTAGCATAAATTATACAAAATATGTTAAACTAAAACGTAAAGTCGTGTAAAGTTATTAAACTTAAAAATAAGGGACTATTTCAAAACCTTCTACTGCCTAGAGCCCGCTACTTTATTTGCGTGATACAGGCGTGATTGAGACACAAACATTCATAAGTCGATACATAAGCAATTTACCCAAATATTGTTTAAAAAGGTTCAATATGAAAATGAAGATAGACGATTTATTTATTCCTTCGCTTGAAATAAATGAGATGGATTGTAATTTATCCGTAAATATACTGCCTACTTATATTACGAATATCCTTGCAATTTGTATTCCACAACGCAACGCAAGGTGGGCGTCAGTGGGCGATCTAGAAATATAGTATATACAGAAATATTTACACTAAATAGATATTGTATCTCCTTGAGATTGATTAATAACATCCGTTTGTTAAGGATACAATAAAACAAGTGTTGATTAGAAACTTTTAATAAGTAACGCTTTTTTACAACTTGCAGATATTATCGAACTGAATAGTCAGCATTAAATGACTAAGTATATTATTCTTATTAAAAGTTGAATAAATTCAGTTCAATTAAAATTTTATATTTTTAATTACTTACTGTGTTTTTATAATACAGACTTATATAATACCCAAAATCCTCAAAAGCTCTTTAAAATAAAATACCATTAAAAGAGAAGACAAAAATAGAAAGCTCGAATTCAATAAATATTAAATAATTCTGATTTTAGTATTATATTTTGCGTTCAAGAGCTTTAAAATAAGAGAATATTGCAAATGCTGAAGCGCCTTTTGTTATTTTGCCGCAATTATTTTTGTTATCGTTTTTGTCACTTTTAAGTATTTCAAAATGGTACCTTAAATAATTATTGTACAGATAAATGAAGCTTTAAAAGCCTGCATAATGTTATACCTCTCTCCTCCCTGCACAATATTTAAAATTACATATAACAATATATAAAATATTAAATTGTTGTTGTTATGTAAACATTTGGAGAATATAATTTAACTATTTTTTAAAAAAGCTTAAAAAATTAAAGCTTATATTTTTCCGTTAAAGAAGAAAAACAAAAAGATGTAAGAAGTATTTTTTGTTTTTGCGTTGAAAGTATTTCAAACAATACTTCGTGATTCGTGTAGATTAAAAATGCACCTATCAGATATCGAAGCCGAGTCGGTTTCAACAGGTATAATTGATAAGTCAAACGAAGTTTGCGAGGAGGCCGCAATGTACAATTGATTTCATTCAAGCTGAAACTGGTTTGCAATCATGGCGAAATAAGTTCGATTAATTTATTGAGTTTCCGTATATTATCTTTGTGTTTCACTGTTTACCTTTAAATTTTAAATGTAATGCATGGCATTCTAATCATCACTACATAGTATAAAACAAAGCCGCTTTCTCTGTCCCGGATTTTGATGCGGTTTTTTTAATAGATAGAGTGATTCAAGAGGAAGGTTTTAGTATATATTTTTTTAGGTTTTAGACAAAGCAGGCGAAGTCGCGGGCGGTAAGCTAGTTGTAAGATAAAATTGATGTACCTTTTAAATCTGGGCAACAGCTCTGTTTTAAATATAATTCGATTAATTTATTTTATTCCTCATGCATTTTTAGTATCAATATATAGAAAAATACATACCTTGTATAATAAAAAAAAGTATAAAATATTAGTATTATTCTAAACTTAAGAAGTAAATGTATCCTTCGTAATTAATGTTTCTGATTTCTCATTTAAAATTACAATTTCCAAGTACCTTAACCTTCAATTTCATTGTGCATACAGCATCAGTTTTATTATCTTAGAATGTAAATGCCCTAAAGTTCCAGTTCTATCGAATTCAGTAGAGTCAAAAGGTCAGGTTATTTCTACAACTCTTTATACGGTATACGAAATAAGACACCGTTTTGTTCGACACTTTTATGACCTTATGTTCTTCCCGATATAAAATCGATACTTTCTCCACAGATAATAATCGAAGTATTTTTATTGCATAGTATAATTTGATCCGATTGACATGTAATTAAGTGTTTTTATTGCGTATCTTATTTCGGGACTTATTTATCTTTGTTCAATAGAAATTAACGCAGTGTATGGGTTTCAAAATGATTTCCTCTACAAAGTTAATTAAATAGAGGCCGTAATGGCTTTATTTGTAACAATAATTAAGTACCTACATATTATCGTTTCCAAACGAAACGCAAAGACCTTTTACGCATTTTACAGCCCAATTTTAGATACTAAAGCTTTTTGATTCTTTACACTACTCATGCAAATTCATGACTTTCTGTTATTACTCTAAAGTTATTATATATGTATATGCTGTAACTTTATTACAAAATATCTAAACACAGCACTGATGCAATAATTGGAATATTATTATTAATCGAGAGGATGTCCCACCGTGCGATTTGTCTTTATAAGGCTCCATGACATTTTTACTATTATATTTGCATAAAAACACACAAGAATGTTAGATATTTCAAAATAAACTTAATGAAATAAAAATATATAATCTGCAAACGTTTACAATTTAAATTATACAGCATGTCTATATAAATTCTGTTTAAAACAATCAATCACCATTAATCATTAGCATAACCATTATATTGACTTAAATAGGAAGACTTGCCAGTATGTAAAGCAGCTATTATATCTATTAAATAATATAGGCAATTTGAATTTGCATGAATAAATATAACTATATAATAAGTAGGTACCAATAGTTTATGACATGCAGTCCTCGTGTATGAACATCGAATGCGAAGCTCATAATATTAATATGCCATGCAATTATTTATCCTTATATGAATATTAATTTTTATGACACATGCTTCTTTATATTCCAAGGACAGGACAGGCAACATATCAATGGGAACAGTGAACATACAAGTGATAACTGCGTTAAAAACAACCGACTTCAAACTTGCACTTGCAAAATTTACAAATACCTACAGACAAAAATGCTTATAAAATAAAAACTACTGGGCCTATCCGAATAAAATTTTTATGGGACCAATTCGACACCATCCCGCATCGAACAAAAAAAGAATCACGTAAATCGGTTCAGAAACCTCGGAGTAATCGGTGTACATACATAAAAAAAAAAAAATATACCGGCCGAATTGATAACCTCCTCCTTTTTTTTGAAGTCGGTTAAAAACCGATGAACTGAGCTAGCGCGCAAGAGCAACTTTTGTCCCCGCAACTATTTTGTCTCTCCCATCAACTCGATGGGCTAGTAAGAAAGTGCGCGCACGTAGCGACGCAACTTCCTATAGAGTTGACGGGAGAGACAAAATAGTTGCGGAGACAAAAGTTGCTCTTGCGCGCTAGCGCTTATGTCCGGTTTGAATTAATTTGTGTGTGATACTAATGTTTGATTGGGGGTGACTCATAAACAATTACGAACCTATTACATATTGAAGGTTCTAAATTGCATTTACGCCCTTCCAATTACCTACCCCTGTTTTAACCGTAATTGTTTAATAAGAAATCGATACCTACTATGAAATTGACAACTATCGTTGCGAGTTTTATGTACATAATATACCTAGATGTTTGAATACCCTTAAAATATAATGTTTAAAAATTCTTTCTTCCAAAATGACAAAGTTCGTAGACCGGATCTCCGTACAAAGGACAGGTGAGTGTGTCTAAGCATACTTGTCAACGGGATTCTGCGACCACTTGACGTTAGAAGGTAATGAGTGAAATCTTTCCTCAGCTCACTGATCTGCATTTCAAAGGTATTGTACGTATTACAATACGTGGAGAGACTGGAGACAATGAACTTATAGCTTAATGGAATGTCTCGCAGATATGAATAAGAAGTCTTTAGTACGGAGCATTTAGCGCAGTAATTAGTTTCTCTAAAATAAAGAGCAAATTAACAATACGAATTCTGTTCGGTTTTATAATTTATTATTCAGTTCGTCGTTCCTATTTGATTACTCTTACAAATTGATCACTTAAAATTTGTTAGACGTTGGAGAATTCCTTATCGCGTATAAAATTTGGCTCACAACCCGCATAAGTACCTAATCGACAGGCAACAGAAAGGGCGATAAGGGCACAATAGCGATTACAAGAAACACAACACAAGACAAAGAACGCGGACTCTGAAAATGGGAGTTCTGAAAGCTTTCAGATGGAGCAGATGAAGGTTGCGATCCTTTGTAAAACTTCAAACGCTTAAAACAGCGCCTCTCCAAGACCCATTCGTTCGAAGTCTTTATTTTAAATACTATTGCTTTAATCCCAAGCAATGATTTTCTTAATTACGATCCATGTGGTAATTAGGCTTTCTAATTACATACCTCATATTTTCTTTCATAAATTATTCAAATTTATTTTGTACATACTTAATTGAAAAATGTATAAAAAAACAAAAATCGTTATGATTAAATAAAAAGCCACTTACATTTCATTACAGAAACAGGAAAACCTGTCAACAGTACGAAACGCAAGAGAAAAATAATTGTAAAATGCACAAAAATAGCTCAAATCTCAGGAACTGACGCATAGCGTATTTCTTAAGAAAACTGTCTATTCATTATAACTAGAAATATATGTTTATTTCCGAATATAATTCTACGGAAGCCGCTGATTTGGGTAACAGGAGATGGGCTTACTATCCCGGGAGCATGCTAATGCATTATAGTCACTTACTGGAAATTCGATCGTTTTATTATGCCCGATGTGCCTCTACAGGCAGAGATGGAACGAATGTGTGATTTTAAGGTGATTTCTTTTAAATTCTGTATTCGGGCGACAGCTCACAGTTCCCATGGTGCGATGCGAATGGTTTTTAAGTTACATAATTAAATGTTTACGTGACATTTTTAAATACGAAATTTGTTAAATTATGGGAAATTTAAAGTGATAGCTCTAGATATAGGTGGTGATGTATTAGGGCATTGTAAATCCTTTTTATTCCTATTTTGTCAGTATCGGCCTAATATGATATTATATGATAATATCTGTAGATATTATTTTAAAGAAATAGGATTTATTGTGTTCTATATGAGTGGCATTTAACCCCATTATTTGCGTAAACTGTGAGAACAAACTAGATAAATATAATGAGAACATCTCTATAATTACATAAGTATTCTAATTCTTATTTATTATTCGTTATTCTTTCTTAATACAATAATCTAAGACAATAATATATAAACCTAAATCGTCTATTAAAATTAATATAATCATGTGCCTCAATGACATTCACAATATTATAATCCTTACCTTACCACAACAAAATAATGAATATAACCTGTTGATATTGGCTTGACCGAAATTGGCCACGTCAAATCTCAATTTTCAAATTGCGCAGATACATGCATAGAAACAGAAGCAGCCAGTACTCTCTAGGTATTATGGACCAGTGATGAAAGTTTCAACACGATATTAATAAAATAGTTCGGTACAAAAACTACATTTTTACTTCTTCTATATTGTGGAATGTATATGCAATTAATAAATAGTCCTAAAAAAATCGTAAAAAGTTTCGATCACTAAGGTAGATTCGCTACAGCAAAACAACGACTCCGAATACCGCCTCACGACCGAATTGTTTATATTCTTTCTTAGTTTTAAAAACAAGATACCTTTCCTCACAAGTCACATGGGATGTACATTGTACAGTCTCACGTTTTCTAGTTTACAAGTATAAAAAGCGAGTACATTCAGTCAATGTACGACGCATAAGTAAAAGTTGAATTGCCTTATGATAATATAAAAGAGTAGAGTAACAATTCTCATCCATAATCTTTATCATATGAATATTAATTCAATAACGACGAATTGTTCCAACAACAATGAATGCGTCTACTTGATTGTCCCAATTGTTCAATAAGAGATTGATATAACCCCTTTTTGATCGTTGAGCTGCACATACACACACATACATAGCACACATAGACACATGATGTGTATTCAATATTCATGTCCCAATTTCAACTGCGTCATACGATCGCAATTCAATTAACTCTTGATCGATTTATCATATTAAGTAATTGTTAAGCTGATAACTTTCTAGACATTAAATAACGACAGTCTAAGCTTTATGATAATATCACTTTATTATATGATCGCGAGTTACTGTTATTACGCAGTTAAGCACAACTTTTGTAATTATTTAAGTCAAAAGTCATATGTACATTACGCCTATTTCCAAAAGTGACAATTATTTTTTAGAAGCATTTGATTTCATAAAGCGGTTATTAAGACGATTGTTTTTGACGGGTTGATTTCACAAATTGTAACGCAAGATTGTATTAATCCATGTCTATTGTTATTGATTTCGCGGCTTTGTCTACGCTACAAAGGAAAAATATCATAAAATATCTAGATCACAAAAAAATATGATAAAATGTATTCGACCTTGTATGTACGTGTCTCTCGTTTCATATACTATATGATTATGGAGCAAATAAATAGAACATTCAATTTAATGACTATATTAACGATAGACCTATCTTGAATCTCATCATGAAGCTTCTGTGTGCAAGATCAATGATGGATGTTTGAACAGCGGTCTTTGGCGATTAGTCCATTCACTGAATAAAGCAAAATTGAGATCGAAAATATTATTCTGTTGGGAAAAAAGATACGAAAATCTATCTTAGTCATGTAGGTACATTTCGATGTTTGTAACTAGGTCACATAATATCCATAATATTTCTCAAAGACGTATCTAATATAAAAAGGCTTCCTACTACTTACTTAAACTACTAGTAATAGATAATACGCTCACTGGGGAGTGGGGAATAGTAAATAGCCAGAGAAAATACTATTCATAGAAGGATAAAAAGCAACAAGGAATAAGTACCTAATCAATACAATATCCCTTGGAAACCATATAGTATGTAAATCATAAATAAAGGACGTTGTTAACTGGAACTAAAATCAATGTCATTTCACTCTTAAATCAACTTGACCGCGAATTCCTCGCGAATAATGTAATTGATATCATTCCAATTAATCCAACGAGTCTGACATGTGACAGAATCACGGTAACTCTATACCATACGTTTTCGTATGTATCATGTTTCCTATTAAATCATATCAAGTATAGCTTTGTAATTAATTGCCTACTTATACGATGATGGTATGGTAATGTGTGCTATTAATTGAATAGGCTTTCTCGACACATACGTCTATCAATGCCGAATCAAGCGGTAACTTATTGATGTATGAAGTCAGTCTTAATGGGTAATTTGATCATGCGATTATATCCGTTTTTCAATCAACTCTTGTGGGTATAAGATGTGAGATTAAGACACGATTTATTGTAATGGATCTTAAATTAAAAAATAATTAATCCATTATATCAGAATGAAATATTGATCTTAATACAATTCGTTATAACTTATAAATAATTATTTCCTATATTATTTATATAAATGGAAGTAGATAAGATCTATTATACCTGAGAAGGTTTTCAGGTACCTATGGACATGGTACAAAAGTATATGGACGCAAATTAGTGACATTTAAAAAACTCGCTGAGAAATTGAGAATAAAAGAATCGCAAAAACTGTTCCAGACGCGCGTTTTCACCGACCGACACGCGACCGCGTGATGAAGAGACGCCAAAAAAAATGAAAGCTCCAAACTAAAACATACTTCCGTTACTAGGTCTAGATACTAATTTATAAGATTTCTACTTGATGATGATATAGGTACAACTAACATGCATACCCATATCGCTATTTAATAAATCTAACAAGACCATACACCGTGAGAACTTTTACTTCGTCGCTTGCATTTAAATGAATCACTGGTAGTGTCTTACAAAATGTCGTTCGATAAATAAAAAGAAACCCATTACGGTCCGTGACAGACGTATCTGCAGAGCGATTACACGTTTCGACCAGATAGGAAACTAATTTTTCGCCTCGACTGTTATCCGTAACAAGAAGGCTTTCAACTGAGGTTCTTATATAAATCATTGCTTGGGAATCCGATTAATTTCTGATAGCTTTATAGGAACGTCGGAAAAATCATTATTTAGTAGCCTACAAACGGTGATCGTTTGATCTTGGGATAGCGACATGATAGCGATATTCGATATTGTACACTCGATAAGTTGGGTTATGAAAAATCATGACGGCAATAAATGTATGAAGATTTTGAACACGAGATTTCTTTGCCTTTTTGTAAAAATATAAATTGGTAAAACATTTAAATCAAGCTTTAGAATGAAAAATATAATAAATGTCAACTCAATCTTAAAGTAATTTAAGCTATGCCCTGTTACAAATTCAGTAGCTAATTCACACAGTGTTTTTTCTGAAGTAGACCCACAAAAACAACCTGGCGCTTAATAACTTATGTTATCCATCGAAAATCTGCGGCGGGCGGCGACAACCTACCATAATAAGCCAAAAATCTGGTTGATGTTATTCAGTACCTGCTGTTTTTTGCTTAACAAAGTTCGGCTTATATTCCTTTTTTCGACATTTTAATGAATTCCTTAAAAGTAGCGACACAGAACACGTAAAAAGTCTCAAGTATGTTTATATTATCTAAGGTATTTTTTACCTCACGGCTCACGGCCACGTCTTGCAGCGGAAGCCTTGCTTCACCTTGATTATAAAAAATGTCATAATATTAGCATTCTATTCTCGGACTTTTCTACGTAAAAATTACTTTTTTAATGTCGATTTATTTATAGTGAATTATGCATTACCATTATTGCTTAGTAAGGATATAATAACTCAAGAAATATCTCTAGGTACACATAAAGATGTCATCGTAATTTGATTAGGTATAATGGGTATATTCATAGGTACCTATAGCTGTGCCTATAGTACACTTACTTATTTTTTATTAATCATAATCTATAAATGTATAATATGGAAAACAATTGCTGTTTGATAGGCTAGCTAAAACTCAAGAAGCGTTGAGCCGTTTTAGCTGATTTTGAAAAGTTACCGGGTCAACTAGTGTTATTATAAAATGTGCAAAAGTGCAAAGGTGCATAATTGATAAAATAATTTCTCAAAATGACACTCATCATGATACCACAGATAACATAGTACAACCTTTGACATAACCGTTTCTTAGTTATACATAGCAACACACGAATAGATGGTGACCCGAAGCGATGTGTCAGTGACATCAATCGGATGCAGCGATTACCGCGGGCCGCGGGGTGCAGCGTTCCCTTCGACGGATGCCACCTAATGGCATGAATGCAAATTCGACTATTCGAGCTTCCTGCCGTGCCGGGATTTTAACCGTAATCGCTGTTTCGTAAGGTGTTTTAATGTATTCTATCCTAATATTTACTTCGTACCTAGTTGTATCTAGTGTTGTTAGTTTAGTAGTGTAATTTTTAGTCTATGGTATCATTTATAACTAGAAATACAGTTGCCATGCTCATTATACCGGAGTTTTCTGGAGAGTTTAGGAGAGGAACACAATATGTAGTACAGCATGAGTAGGTACACCCGCATTTTAATAGTTATGTTTTTGTGTCAGGTCACTGCCAGGGTGCTTTTGCCAAGTCTAGCGAAAAGAAACTTTTAAACTTTTCTTGGGTACTTTAATTCTCAAAGTATGCGTAAAGAGTCATAGAGTAAGTATATCATTAAAAGAAAATATTTTTTTACTTTGAAAACTACTTAGTTATATTATTTAAAATTAAATTTAACAGAACTAATTCCACCATTTATAATTTACTGATTTCCAGATAACCTATTTTCATCCGGGACTTCTGAATAGCAAAGAGTTTTCTTTGCATCAGTAATTTCAGATATTGCCACTTGATAAAATAGCTCGTTCTCAAAAATCTAAAAACTATGTACCTAGGTATTGGTTTCGATTTATTATTTATTTTTCGTCTGCCTCATGCAGTCTCCATATTAGCCAATTTCATTATAGTGCCAATCATAAATAAAGTGATATATCGAAATTCATGAAATATTATTTTTTAATCTCACTCCCGAAGACCGGTACAAAATGGTTGCGCCAATTATATGTGATATTTCAAAAGTGGAATACCGTTGTGAAAGCGCCGTCCAGACCGTGTGAAATTATCAACGACCACTTGATAATTTTAAAAACATTTGGGTTGGCTTTAGTTAACTGCCGCACGAATTTGTTGGAAATATTTATATTGTTAGTTAGCTAGGTAATGTAAGATTGTAATTCCAAAATATTATCGTTAGGAAACTTGTAGTATTTTAGTTATTAATTTTTAAAGTTAATAATTTTTTGTGCGAAAAAAGCGCATTTATCCGTTTTGTTGTGCAAAAAAAGCGGACCAAGACGTTCTATTTCACTGTACTGTGACTTTACTCAGCGGCCGGCGAGTGCCAAAAGCGACTTTAGGGCGATTCCCACTCAAACAAAAAATAAATCTACGTAGGTTAAAAAACTTTTAAACTTTTATTTTTAATATCCAAATAGGTAGCGAGGAGCGAAGCGACAAGCGTGTTAGGTTAACTCTTGAACTGCCGCCAGAAGCGACTTTAGGGCGATTCCCACTCAAATAAAAAAACTACGTAGGCTTACACAACTTGTTTGTATTTTATTTATGTATCGTAAATTTTTTGTTATTATCGTCTAATGCTTAGTTAAAATGATTTAACACCAATTCCATACATTTTGAGGTTAGAATAGGAAAATTGATTTTTCTCCAAAACTATTGGTTTCCTAACTTTCCCCTTTTGGGGGGAGGGTCCCCCCCTCCTCCTCCCTCCTCCCCTCCCACAAAAAACCTATAATACGTGCGGCAGTTAACTAAAGAAACCCCAAACATTTTCTTTTACGCTCCACTAAGTGTGTTTTTGAATTATGTATTTAATTATCAATATTCTAACTATTTCCATGTATAGAAGATAGAAGCCAACGAATGAGCGTTTTTGTGCCAGCTTTACCCTCTAATTGCGATTTTGTCATTTCCTTCATACATTTTTCTTCGGATTATTTTCAACGTTAATTGGGTGCTTAATTGGTGTACCTAGACAACTATTTATGACGTGTATTATTGAGTAGTACTGGTTATCGACATGATTAAAGTTCTCGGTAAAAACCTTTCGTTGCTTTCGTATGAACTACATAATTTTATGCTAAACAACTTGGTTATTATCAAGTTACCTATTTTTATTTATATGGTGAAAATTTCATATATAAACGTTAGTGACCTAACACAACTAGTTTAGTCGAGGACAAACTAGATAGCCTAAAGCTTTATGTAATAAACTCGAACTAGAATTATTAAAAGTTTGTGTCTAAAATTGGGCATGACCAGTAGTGCAAAGATTATGTTTCATTTCATAACCCAATGATTTATTCTAATTGGGCATGACCAGTAGAGTTAAGATAATGTTTCATTCAATAATTATTTATTCTCTCAATGATTCAGTAAGGAAACCAGAATGGAAATAAAGTATCAGTTTTAGGGCATTTAAAGCTGTATCTGGTATTCTATGTAAGGGAACGCCCAAAATCGTCTGGTAAGTGAGTATACCTACCGCACGACAATTGTGTCTTTTATGTTTGTGAACATCAAACAAAAACTTACCTGCTTTCCTAATTTGCATTTGATTTCAATTACTAAGTAAGTATTATTATAAATGAATATGTAAAAACTAGCTTTCCGCCCGCGTTGTCAAAGAAATAATAGCATAGTTCCCGTTTCCGTGGGATTTCCGGGATAAAACCTATACTATTAGTAAATCAAGTTAGTGTGCTAAATTTCATTGTACCTAATCGGTTCAGTACTACTTACGTAAAAGAGTAACAAACATACATACACATACATTCATCCTCATAAACTTTCGCGATTATAATATTAGAAGGATTCCTAGATATCTACTATACGAGTTATTATAGGTACTAATTAGTACGATATTGGAAATGACTAATGAGTACTTCGATCGCTTAATAGCCTAGTTGTGAACAATAAAACGTTATTAATACACAAGTAATTTGTTGAAAGCAATTGCATTTTTTCTAATTCGCCCTGCTTTCATTTTTCTTAGTAAAAGGGGTGACGTTAATGCGATTAAATCAGAAAGGTATATGGGAGCAATATTAGGAATAGTTATTTTTTTGGCTTAAGCCCTTTAATATATAATGACATGTTTACTTAAAAAATGGTATGTTGAAATGTACATGTTGCAGGCAATATGTTAAATTTCGGCATTTTGTATTAAACACATACTTACTTAATTTTTGTTTTTCCCAAAGGACCACAGAAGTTACCAGTAATAAACAAAAATATTAAAGCACCTTGAAAATCAATCAGTGAAACAGATGTAAAAAGCATCTGCCCCATATCCCACACACATACAAAATAATGTCACTTCTTAGTATACGGGTCTTCAAATTCACTTAAATAAAACACTAATAATATAATAATAATAAATCTTTATTTTGCCAAAAACATTAACTTTACAAAAATATGTGCGCTGACTCTTGAACTAGAGTAACTCTGTGTCTCAAGAGCCAGCGTTCCTCCTTATAAATACAACTACATAAGTACATTTTTTAAGCAAAACAAAAATTCGGTTTAATTACAAAAAGCTTACAAAAAGTTTAAATTAAAAAATATATATATATAATATGCATAATATGTATGTGAGAGCGTGAGCGTGAGTGTGTGTGTGTGTGAGCGTGAGTGTGTGTGTGTGTGAGCGTGAGTGTGTGTGTGAGCGTGAGTGGATGTGTGTTAGCGTGTGTGTGTGTGTTGTGTGTGTGTGAGTGCAGAGCGTGTACTTATTTCCCTCAGTTCTTACTATATTTTTTTAAAAGTTGTAATTTTCTCTGTCTCCAAATAGTCTAATGTTTGTAATATTTTTGTTAACTTTTTTTTTAAGTCATGTTTGTTAAGATCAAAAATCAAAGTGCGGCGATTTATTTTATTGTAAATCAATGAACTCAAAACGCGGTACTGATGCTTGGCAAAGCTTGTCCTGTGGGGTACCAAGGAACAAATATCTCTAGAACTCCGTTTGGCTGGGTCACGTGAAGAGGGAACTTTTGGATGTTTTTTGATAATGGTTCGCAGAATGTAAAGCTGTCTTACCGTGAGGACTTCACAGTGAGCGTAGAGTTCGTTTGTTGGAAACCTGAATGGTTTGTGAGACATAACTTTAAGCACAGAACGTTGTGCTTTTTCTGCAATAAGCATTATACTCTTACAAGCACCACCCCAGGCCGGTATGCAGTAGCTTAACACCGATTGACATAAACTAGAGTAGACTAATTTCATAATATCAAAGCTAGCCGAGTTACGCAACTTTTTAAAAATAAATGTAAGTGATCTTATTCGTGCTGCGATAACATTAATTTGTGGATGCCATTTTAGTCGATCATCGATGGTAACACCTAGGTATTTGTAAGTTACTACACGCGATAAGGAAGGACAGCCACATGAGACAGTTTCAGTTGTATCACACGAATGAACATTTATTTTAAAACTTAATGGTGGCGCTCCCCGGTTATTTATATAAAATGGAATAAATTTAGTTTTCACAACATTGACAGTCAACAAATTAGATGATAGCCATGACATAACAATTCTTAAACAATTTTCAGCCCTGTATTGAAGCTTTGACCAGTCTGAGTCCCAAATTACAAGTGCAGTATCGTCTGCATATGTAAATATATTGCAGTTCTGAAGTTTAATTTGGCACAGTTTATTTATATATATATTTGAAAAAGTGTAGGTCCAAGTATACTGCCTTGTGGCACGCCATAGCTAATAGGCACATCGTCACTTAAGTGCTCATCAATTTTAACACATTGGACCCTATTTGAGGAGGTTTAGGTAATCAGCAAAAATCTGTAGTGGGCATTCCCTCACTCCAATTTCTTCAAGTTTTTGTATAAGGATGGGGACAGAAACTGTGTCAAAAGCCTTTGATAAGTCTAGAAAAAATGTTTGAATAAATCTATCATAATATAATTTTTTTTTAATGGCAACTAAGCTGGCAGTTATAATATAATTATCTAAGATATGTACCGATATTTTTATCCAGTATGAAGCTTTACGAGCTTTTTTCATACCATAGTTTTCGTTATTGCTATAATATATTATTTCATAACACACCCCTTCCCATTATATCCTAAATAATCTATAATATAAAAATGAATCCCAAAATGTGTTGGTAAGCGCATAACTTGAGAACGGCTGAACCGATTTCGTTAATTCTCTTTTTATTATATTCCTTGAAGTACGAGGATGTTTATTATGTAGAGAAAACGTAAATATGTACCACGGGCGAAGCCGGGGTGGACTGCTAGTTCTTAATAAAATTCATAGGATAGAAATAAAACGAAATATAAGTTTGCTTTATTTATTACTCCGGTGTTCATAAACACAACAATACCAACTACGTGGGCCACACTGAAAGTTTTGCGTAACTAATAAACAAAACAATTTATTTGTCCAATATTATATTTACTACTTTTTAAAGTATTCTCTGCTACATTTAAAACACTTTTTCATCCGTTCAAACCATTTCTGGAAACATGAGGACCATTGGTCCGAGGGTATGTTTTCTGCGTGCTGTTTGAAAGCAACCACGGCCTCTTCTGGCCTCGTAAATGTCGAACCACTCATTGAATCATAGATTTTTGGGAAAAGGAAGAAATCGCAAGGTGCTAGGTTAGGACTGCGTGCGGCATGAGTCACGTGCTCTATGTTTTCAGTAGCCAAAAATGACTTTGTTTTGTTCGCGGTGTGCGCCGAAGCACTGTCATGGTGCAACAAGATGCGACTTCTAGGTCGCTTTTTTCTTATTTTTTCTAAGACATTGGGCAAAAAAATAGTGGTGTACCACTCGGCATTAACAGTCTTTTGTTACTCAAGTGGGATAGTGCAGACAGGATTCGTCTTAGAGAAAAATAATGCAATCATTTGTTTGCCAACCCTTCTCGCCTGCCTCAATTTGGTTGGTTTGCTGTCACTTTCAAACACCCACAAAGAATATTGGTGTTTTCTTTCTGGAATATAACCATATATACATATTTCATATCCTGTCACGATATTATACACGGCATTAGAATGTCCGTAATTGTACTTTAATAGCATTTCTTAACACCAATCTACTCGATGTCGTTTTTGTTAAGGAGTGAGTTTGGGAGCAATTCACCGGCAACCAATCTTCCTATCTTTGAAATGTTCATGTAAAATTTTCTGAATTTGTCTCATACCAATCCCCAAATGTCCTCGAATATCCTAATAAGTGATATGGCAATTTTCTTAAATTAGTCGTCTGATGGTAGCCATATTTTCCTCCGTGATCGCAGTTGAGGGTCGACCTTCACGAATTTCATCATGAAGAGAAACACGGCCGCGATGTAATTCAGCATATCAATGCCTTACAGTGCTCAAATAAGGTGCTTCCCTCCCAAAAGTATTTTGAAGGCGAGCAGCGCAAGCTTTCGGAGAAAGCGAACTTTTAAAATCATCAAAAATCATCGCCCTAAAATTGTTTCGTGTTAGTTCCGTTTTTGCTACGGACAACGAACTTCAACTTGAGATAAAAAAAAATTGACACGAGCTTCCCGCCAAATTTTTTTTTTCCTCAACTTATGAGACTTCATAGGTTAAAAAAATATAACATTCAAAATTCAAACATTTATGGGTGGCTAGCAACGCAAAACTTTTAGTGTGCACTAGGTATATTTTGGTTCAGTCGGGAACTTAAAAAACTAAATACTAGGTTTTGGTACAAATAACTAAACGCACCAACGGCGCATATCTGATTATTATTAAATGACATTTATAAGCGTAACTGATTAAATTAAAAATAAATATTAAAATGACTGCGTAAATTAATTAACCGACAGTCACTTTACTAAGAAAATAAAGCCTTCGATTATTTGGGAAAATTGATATTGGCTTATTTGAACAAATTAAGTTCAACCATTTCATTCATTCAGTAAAAACTGAGAAAAACTTTCATTATCTCAATAAATTAACTTACTTAGAATTCAAATACAAGCGAAATAGACATTTATTAAAATTGTATAAAATGAAGAATTAAAAAAATCATGAAATAGTATTTTATTTATCTGTATCTATAGTAGAGCCATTTTAATAGGCAACATTTGACAGTTCAACAAAATTCAACAACGTAACCTAGTAACGACGACATAGAATAACATGATATTTCGTTTTGTTAGTACTGCACATTTGCTTAACTTATTTCAATTACGATTACATATTTATATTAATAATGACCGATAGACAATAGATACAAGTAATTTTAAGATTTCATTTTACTGATAAACCATCCTAAACATAATAATCAATTTCTGAATTGAAGAACTGACGTCGCTACAATTTTGTGTCAATAAACCTTTTTTCTTTTTAAATACTAGAGACGTTACTCTAAAAATCGAAATCTGACATCTAGAATCGAATGCATTGATTACTTGTGAATAAAAATCATCATAAATTAATAAATTCGATTGACAAATGTTTCAAATCCGTATCGATTAATACACTTTAATCGATGTTTTTAAGCAGGTTACCTCTCTTCGAAGATAAAATTGATAGACGTCAAATGTTGCCTATTAAATTGGCTCGACTATAAATGATATAAAGCAGCGATTTATTTTTCACAAATAGATTAACCGAAATATTTTTAAATATTGTTTTTTTGAATAAATCAGTTACGCTTACAATAACAGACGATTACAATTCTATCAACCTTCACGACATTAATGGCTAATTCATATATGGCTCATTCAAACATATTTACAGTATACATTATAGGTACAGCTTGTTACAAACCGCTAACATGCAATCAAGAGAAATGTTACTGAACTTATCACAGGATAAATTTTGTGTTATTTACGTGCGAATCGTTTTATTGAGATAATAATTCTTTTAATTTTGAAAAAAAATTAGGACCGTGTTACACGAAAAAAAAAAAACAGTCGATGTTTTATAAATAAAAAAAAAACGATTTGGCGCGAAACAAAATGCGCGGGAAAAGACGAACGAGTTAATACGCACACGTTCTTAAGTTATTTTAAACAGATGTTTCCTAAAAACTGTGGAGTTAAATTTGTGAAGTATTTGATCGTGTAGAAGAAGTTTTAAATATCAACCGAAAAAATATCTCATAACAATTGTTCGTATAACACGGCCCTAATTCTTATGAATTTATTGCAAGATGTGCTTTTGTTTTTCATAAAGTTGCCAGTTAGTGTTAATAATTATTACTTATCATTACGAGAATAAAAATACATGAATTTATTTAAAAATAACCACATCTATACTTATTGTCGACAATATATTTGTTCCATTGATCTCACACTAAATTAACTTGACAACGCAAAGCCTTTTTTATTATTTTGAAATTTAAATTAAATGAAACTTCTCGAAGAATCCTTAATTCAAGTCATGTAAATGTCACGCATTTTTTTTATAATAGCTGCATTTATCGCAAAGTATTCATTAATACTGCATATATTGTCTTATTTTTTATTCATGCATATAATATTTTTATGAGTTACAATTTTCGAACGATTATACTTCCCTTAATTATTTTATTTACAAAATATATCACTAGATGCACTCTCGAATTAAACGATAAACATTTTGATACTTTCATTTCATAAATAAGATAAAATATGCATTTCTTTGTTAAAGAATTCACAAAAAATAATAATTACTCCAAAATTGTTCGAATGTGAAAATATGTATCTTTAATAGACGATTTACTTACACAACATAAATAGTAAATACATTTATAATTTTACAAATTGGTAAACGATATTGAACACATAGTGAACGAGCTGTCAAAAATACAGATTATATAGAATGCAATGCTGTAAACATACGTCAAACTTAACAATAATTAAATAATTCTGTCCCAATCAAATCTGATTCTATAGCACACAATTTTGTTCTTTGGTTACTCACTGAGAATTAATTTCTGTACAACGAATACTTAAACGCTCATATATTTACGCCTATCTAATATAACTATGTACAAAGCTTGAAGGAATATCGCAAAATTCCACGTTTGACCAGTGAGCTGTGAATGAGTGATATGATACAATTATTTCATTGTATTTGAAAAAATCTGACCATTTTTCGTAATATGATCAATTGTTTTATGAAGCGTAAAAGGTCATACAGTAAGATATGATAGGTATCCAAATTTCAAATCACAAAAAAGAAATAAATTGTTTAAAATATATTATGACGATTCAAAAGTGCTTCTAGAGTCTAATTGATAAATAAATGTTTGAGTTTGAGTTTTGAGTTATTTTGTCTGTGAGTAACTATTTTTTTACCTTTATATGATTTGGTTCAAAACTTATTTTATCCTATAGAAAAGATATTTCCAATTAAAATATCGAATTAAAAATATATATATGTACTTTATTAAACGCATTATGAATACTTTTTTATTCTGTTTCTTAAAGTATTTATATTTTATATGTATTTAATAATAATCCGTACACAAGATATAAAATGCCGTATGAAAAAAAATAAAAAAAAAACTTTCTTTCTACATGTAACATAAACTTTTGTCATGTCGGGTTTCTATGTTAAAACGGCACTCCACGTCAGATGGATTGCCTCTCAGGTTTTGCATACAGCCTACAGGAGGCCAATACAATGAAGTATTGCATACTATACACATTCCTTTTTTATTACATTGTAACTTTAAACGTTAAATTTTTATACTGAGATATAGGTTTAAGGGATATTTTTTTGTAATTATTTTGGAAATAGTTTTTTCATTTTTGTGTCACAATTAATAAATCTGTGTCGAATGTTATGTGATAATGCAATTACTGATAACTAGGAAATACCTAATACTTTTTAAGCTGCATAGCTTCTATCGCGGGCCTTGAGCGCGGGAACCGAATCCAGAAATACCGTAACGAAAAAACCTCACGCTCCCCACTCCGACGGCCACGGCTTGAAGGCATAGCATGCAATAGCTTTACCGCGACAGTCCCCGAGTGCCACACGTCTTTTTTTATATTATTTTTCCTTTTAAAAGACACTCCCAACGTGTTATGTTAAAATATTCATTTTAGAGTTTATTAATAAATCTGTATCAATTCATAATTCATATTAGATAATTTCTGATAAGTCTAATTAAATTAACGATAAAAATCCGATTTGTTAATAATACGGGGAAAACCGCTATTCAAAATAATCATTATAAAGATAATATTATAGACAATAAGATATCGATTACGATTTTTAGTACCCGATAAATGTACCGATAAGGTATTTTTTCTTTTCGATTATAATTCACAGCACACTGGAAAACCATGAGAAACTAAATAAAGAAACACATTTCGTTGGGTTTTGTAGACACAGACCATACCCTGTTACCATTCGTCAACATTCATACACACAGTTTTACTATTACATAGTTATAGCTGTCACCTTAAGCTACACAACACCGATATATAGCAACCTTAGTAAAGCCTTTCCAGACGTGCAGAGTTTCATACATTTCAAACTTAATCCTTCATAGTTGAGCTAAAAATTTACAATAGCGTTGTCGTGTCCGTAAAGGTTTATCCACTATATAATAGCAATTCTATGATTCAACAACCTTTCATTGGGACTACACTTAAAAATAAAGCTCACTCGAAAAATTAAATGCGAATTTTAATAATTTTGATCAAAAATTAACATTATCTATCTACACTAATAGAATAAACAATGCCACAAAAGGACAGATAAAAAATTAAAAAATAAATGCCTTAAAACAAATATGTACATTGCACTAAATTACGAATGTTGAGATTGCCATATTGAAATTGAATAATAGTAAAAGCTAGCTGTCAGGTTTCATTTTCAGGTATATTTTTTACAGGTTATTTTTCACAACTGCTGTAGAATATAAAAATTAAATGCTAACGAATGTATACAACTTGTTCACGATGGGTGATTATTATTTATCGAATGACTAGCGAATGCACTCGACGAATATAACTTTTAATCAATAACTTATCTATGCCACCTGTGTGACGTCACCGACATATATTTTTGAGGTCATTGCATTTGGTGAAAAATCGTGTGACTATACATTTTTAATTGTGCAATAGTTGAAAAAGGGTCATTTATGTTTACATAATTGATTATATTTCATTACTTTATGTGTGATTTTGATAATTTTATTGACATTATTGTCAATTGAGACTATATTACACACGATTTTTTACCATCACAGAACTATTTACAAATAATTTCTAATAGCTATCGACTTATCCGGGGGGAGTTTTGAACCCCACCCACACACCCAGAAGACGCGAATTTCCCTTTTTTGTTCATATTCCATTCCTCTATTACAAAAGCAGCGGCGGAATTATCCCCGTTCCAGAAGAACGGCGGCATTACTGCCTCATTTGGAGTAACGGCGGCATTACCCCCTCTTCTGGAGCAACTGCTGCCTTATCCCCCGATCTAGAACAACGGCAGCACTACCCCCTATTCCAGATCAACGGCGGCACTATCCCCCGTTCTAGAACAACGGCAGCATAACCTTCTAGTGCAAGCGGCATTACTTGCCTTTGTTCTTTTCAGTGGTAGCATCTTCTATGTTACTGTCCCAGTCGAACTCGGTGACGCCGTTCCGAGGCGCGACCTCACCGAGGTGCCGCCATCGGAACTCGAAGTCGCTGTCTCGTTTCTTTAGCGCTTCGAATCTGTGGAAAAGGAAATCCTTTAAATCGAAATTAAAACCGTAATTGGGCAAAATTTTTGAAAGTTATTTTTGTATGTATGGCTCTTGTTATAGTAGATATTATCCTGAATTTTAAAGTAAAAGATGAAAGACTTTATAGAACACTGCTTTCTAATTATAAAGTTGTTACCAGTTAAATGGACTGATTTATTATTATTAATAGTCAAGGACGCTAATAATAAAGCCTTATTACAGAAATATTGACAAGCAAGGGCAAATAAAGCATAAGTATACATTTTTTCATATAAGACATGAAGGCGAAATAATATCAACAGCATCTGCTTCAATTTTGTATGTCAGAGGAATATTTTCTCGGACATAAGAAGAAAATATACGGACGGTGCACAAAAATATTTATATATCCGTCATATCAAAGCTCGAAAATAAAAATTGGCCGATATTAAACAAAACTGGCAGCAATTGAATAAATTCACGAAGTTCTAAATTCTTATGACATAATAATTCAGGTACAAAGGTATTCCTTTCAAAACATACAGTTTTCTATCCAAGTGCAATTGAATTATGACCGCAGTGTTTATGTGACATAGTTTAGACAGTGTCTCGGTACCATCTCTCGCTTCTAAAACGTTTGCATACAAAACCTCATCCAAATACAACCTTATTGTAATTCCAACAGAATAAAACTGAAAGTAGCAAATGATCGTATCAAATTTATATTAAACGCGCATTAGCGACACGGCTCACGACTAATTGAAGACCGCAGCAGCAGGATAAAGCGTTGGGTTCCTTGAAGCTGGCCGCTTGTGATTATATCGCCACTAAACGAGCTTTGTTCGAGATAACCGCTCCGAGTGCAGTTAAACGCTCTTTTGATTAAGATAAAACTGACTTTAATCGAAATGAATGAAGCTTTTGTTGCAATTAGCTGTGTTATTGGAGATGAGGATGGTGGAGACTTTCTTTCTGTTAATTAAGCGCTCGTCAAAGAATCTTATAATGGGGAATGCAATTACAATTTGTGCGACTCCAAACGTGCCGTCGCATTGTACTGCTGTACATTCGAACGTCAAAGAAGTTCATGCTAGTGTGACTAACATTGCTAATGAAAAGCATATTAGAGCCTGTCATAATTAAGTCAAGTGCTTTCTCAGAAAGAAAACCGGGCAGGGAGGTAGGGTTTCCAATGTTCCAAGAACTATACAAGATTATATGAACTGCCCTGATATTTTCCCATAGTTTCAGGATGGAAATTCTATCCAATTTTCTGTAGTTAAGTATAATTTACATTTTCTTAGAAACTTCCTATCCGTTCTTGTACTTCCAAGATAACGACTTAGAATTTATAGTGGCTAGGTTATACTTAGAACAAAATTATTGCTTTATTTTTAAGGCTTCTTTAATGGTATCGTACAAATTAATTTGCTAATATATTCAGTCATAAAAATCAAATTATAATGATATAATTTATGAGTATGATAATGCAATAAAAATATATTAATTGCATCTATTAGGGCTGATTTTTCAATCCTCGGTGAAAACTTATTCGTCGAATAACGTAATATACTACCATTTCAAAATATATTCTTATTGCATGCAATTGACAGTTTACAAGTGACATATTAATATTATCGTGTAACATACTTTATTGGACGGGTAAGTTTTAACCAGGGATTGAAAAATCGGCCCTTAGAAGAATCTTTTACTCTTGCAAATTTGGCATAACGTATTCGCTTTTTCATTCCCCTGCAAAGCGAAGAAAAATAGATAATAATGCGAACTTTAACGTTTACAGTTTAAACTGACACAAAGTTATCTTTACCCAGATATAAACCCGTTTGAATCTAAGCGAGATAACATTGAAGAGCAATTAAACGCTTAAATTAAAAGCTAACAAGAGTGTAATTATATCAAAACGATAGTGATTGTAGTTCCTATAATTAAATGATATATTATATTATTCGTTAATTTATGTCTTCGTAAATCTAGCTTACGCGTTTTTTTTGACGTGAAACTTCTTTAGGCGCGATGAGAGAAAATTTCATGGTCGCATCATGGCAATACCGTCACGTCATGGAGTAAGGCAGTGATTTTGTTATCTTTGAATCTTACCAAAGAAGTTTCACTTCTGACACGTGTGCTCGGAACACACACTCTTTTTTATAAAAATCCCAGAAAGTACACATGAAATTACTTGAAGTACGAAGGTACCTTAGGGAAATGAAAAGCTGATGTTTCTATGGCTGATCTCTACTTAGACTTGACGCATCATTCATCATCATTGGATTCGAGAGAGATGAAAGAAAACGCCAAATTTTGAAAGGCCTTAATCAATTTAGCAAGATATTTTCATTATCTACCACTCCGTAATAAATTGACTTAACTTTAATAAACTGGGAATTACCGATAAAATTGCAGTATCAAAACACATTAAAAGTATTATTCAACAAATTACTTCAAAAATATCTGTAAGACAGTAATTTTTATTTCAATGCTCACGATCTCGAAAATATCATTATAACGGTTGCCTATGGAAATCAATCCTTTGCTTAGAGTCAAAGAAAAATAATATAAAGTTCGCCTTGAAATCTACTTTTACAAAAGCGGATACCAACGTAGTACTACGTGATCGTAGATACTAGATAGTGATTTTAAATATCGATAAGATAAAATACTTCGAAATAGAAACATTACTTCGAACATGCTCCGTATTGATGTCTGCTATATTTTACTCTATTCATTTCTGTTACTTATTAGAGCCGATTTTTCAATGCCCAGATAAACAGTCTAATAACTACCCCTCGAATAGATTTATTCAATTGCTTATCTAACTCATAACGGCTCGCCTATTTTTCAATCGTGATTTATTTGATGAATAACTATCTGACCAAATATTTCCATATTGGCAGCTCTGCTCTTGGAGTGGCGAAACAAACATATTAAATTAGTCAGGTTACAGCGGGATAGAGTCAACTTGCAATATGTCAACAACCGTCATTATGACTCACGTCAGGAGTGCATTTTAAGTTTATCTTGTGTTCTATGATTGTTGATTATTGTTTTGATTCGAGTAAAGAGTTTTGATTAAATTTGTGTTAAAATTTATATATTTTACGATGGAAACGACATAAAGGTAGCGTCCGGCAAATTTTCAATGGCATGATCATCAGTAGGAACTATCAAAAACATCAATTTCAATATGATTTTAATTGATAATTATTTTATAGAAAGAGGCTTTATTGTAAAAATTCTACGCTCTATGTTATTACATACGAAAATATCCCAAATTTGACGCGTCAGTTGTCAACTCAAACGTCTAATCGTCGAATAGCACGCTATCTGGCCGTTGGAGCAGCAGATAGATTTATTTCTCAAATAACGTAGTTATTCGATAGATAAGTCCTATTCGTCTATTGAAAAATTGAATATTTTGTTAACTGAAGAATAAAGTCTATCTAGCTGTTTATCTGGGCATTGAAAAATCGGCCCTTAATTAAATTAATTAATTTAGCACGTATATGTCATGAAGTTATAAATAGGGTAATTTTTCATAAAGCCCACGCATTGTAAATAATTACTAGCTGCTTAGGGCAAAACAAATTATTTGGAGCGAGATTGGGTGACATTCGATATTTCTAAATACATAGTTTTGATAACTCGTACCCTTTGGCTGGGGTTATTTTCAAAAAATAAATCTATTTATAACTTGTTCTATAAAATTACAAACTGCCATAAAATATATCACACACTACACGCACGTCACACGCCACACACGCACAGCACACATACAAAACACGCACACACACACAATTCACGCGAATTTGAATTTTTCGCGCCCGACACGGTCGCGTTGTGCTGCATGACACACAAACACCCACCTCTTGAACATGAGCCCCTTGGCGAACTCGTACAGCTCGAGGTCGAGCGAGTTGAGCCGCTTGATGTGCGCGACCTGCGCGGGCGACAGCGCCGCCAGCGTCGCGCCCGACACGGTCGCGTTGTGCTGCGTGAACGGCACAGCGAACCGGAGGTTGAACGTCTCCTCGAACACGTATTGGGATATCTGTTGGAAATTTAGTAATTTTCAGCATGGCAATGAGTAAAGTATCTTTACTAGTTACTTAACACTGGACTGGACAATATGAGATATATTTATAAAAAGAAATTTATATGCTAATGGAAACAAAAAGCTCTATTAGACAAATAAATGTAGGTATTTATGTGTCTTCTTAAACTAAAAAAAGTGTGTAATTTTAACCATCGATAGAAATATTATGAATTCTAAACTAACGTAGTCTCTATGTTACATCCGAACCACTAAAAAGATTTGGTTTTATAATAGCTCATTGGAAGATAGACTAGGCTCATGACCGAAAAATTGATGGTGCCAAAATGCATCTTTTAATATCCCAGATATAGATGGAATTGGACCAAACTACTTTTTTTATGCATTATGTGAGTATACTATAAAAAAGTGCCATTTTTAGGAATCATAAAAGCAATTTGACGATACGACATACTCTGTGCCGTGAAATAAAAAAGGTTTCAGAATTACTGCCATAACATAGGAGCATTAATTAAGTCCTTGGAAGATGCTTAAGGTTTCCCTGTACACGTGTAAATTTTCCTTTAACCTTCAATAAGAATTACCAACTCTATTCCCACATTAATAATTCATAACTGAATTCTAGAGCAGGTCTGGCTAAAATTTCTCTAACAAAAATAGCATCCTCTTACGTAACAATAGCGCATGTTAATCGTTGGCATTTACAATGTACATCAATAATTTTATGAATATGCAAAACCACTAATCAGTAATAAAATAAGTTGCTCTGAAGCGGATATTAATTTGAACATATTTGCAAACATAATAAGTTCCACTCAATGAAAATTAAACTGGCACAATTCTACTCCAGCAATGATAAATATTTTACTAAATGCTCAGAATAATGCGTGGAATATCGAATGAAGTGAACTGTTTTAGTGCAAATTGTAGTAATGAATCAATTGGAAATAGTGAATCTAACAAATTGCAGTAATAAATATAGTACCTTTGATTATATTATTGTGAGCTTATTTTGTCTAGTGAATGTTTATTGAAAGTTCTTGGTAATGTTTATCAGTATTATCTTAATTTCATTTCCTTAGTAGCATTAGACCTTAAAAAATTAGTTCTTATTATCTCAAAACAGTAATTCAATTCCTCTATCACATCGTAGAAAAGTATTTAATACAATGAGCTCTAATATTCATACCAAGAAATCATAGAGCAAAGTCGTGCTGGTGGCTAGCGACAAATGCACGTACAGATAGGAACAATGAGTTAAGTGCAAATAATGGCACTTATCTCCTGTCAGGGTCACTGGACTCGAATGGCTTTTAGACATTAGCCGACCCACTTACATAACTCGCGCACATTACCAAGGAAAACGTCGCAGAACTGTGATCGATGCGACTTTTGCACATTTTGTTTTCCAACTCGGACTTCAGGTATTTATAACCTGACTGATGTATAATGTATGAGGATAAACAGTTGCTGAGGTAAACTAAATGTGTTACGGAGAATTTATACCGCGGTAGTTGTAAATTGCGTTTGCCTCCATCAATCTTATTTATGTGATTCTCTCGAGTAAGATTGTCAAAAAATCATTATCATTTGGACGGTATGAACTAAATGGTTATCCGTTTATTTTTATCATAAAAATTGTATTCCTTCTTTCAGCCGACAAATGCCAAGACCGCCAAGATCCATGACTACTGGTTGTTGGCCAAGTTTCACTATCAACTCCTTACTCTTCACCGAACACTTACCTTCTGAAACTCAGTCAGCCCGAAGTACGACATGGCCGCCAAGTTTCGCTTGGCTGACGCCAGAAGCACCCTGTCTGTTTCGCTGTTGCGGTGCCGCAGCGTGCCGTTGTAGCAGCCGACGAGCGCCAAGTCCGCCAACATGCGGGTTTGCCGATTGTTGGCCAAGTTCCACTGACAACCAGTGAATTCCTCGAGCGTCACCCCCCGCCATGACTCGCCTGTGTAGCATGAGGGCACTTCTGCCGCTGTGTTAGAAAAAAATTGAATCAATTTAAGGATGACAATACTTCGGCCGCTGTTTTGGATAAAAATTTTGAATGAATGTGAGGTTATAACGCGTTAAATTAAAATCCCTTGAAAAGTCTTTAATTTATATACTTTCATCTAGTTATGTCTAAGACTGTGTTATTTTTGTATAATTCTAATATCGTTTTAGAGAAAATTTCATGTGCTTTATTCATTAAAGTTTCGTTGAACCTAGTTAGGTTCAACTTATTATGTGCGTGATTAAGAATTTAAGAGTCCAAGACCTAGTTGACTGAAATAATGGTAGGAATTTTAATATATTTAAACTAATTTGGTACAATAGTTAAATTTCGTGACTCTATAATAAGAATTTCAAAGAATTCTAGCCCAAATTTTAATGATTTAATACAAATACGAAATAATAATTTATTTCGAATTAAATAATAGTTAAGAATAAAATATAACTTGTATTAAACATATTCTGGACTGCCTTATGTGCACGCTCGAGTAACAGAACATACTATATTCATCAATAATAGACTGTCCTACATTAAGAATATGAAGACAAATACAGAGCAACGAAATGTAGTTTAGTACATTAATACTGAATAATAGTCATTTAAACAAATATATTTCTGTAACTGTTGAACTGAGCACTTAAAAACCATCTATGTACACACAATAAACAAAAATCTAATCTCTCCAAAATCCACACCAAAAAGGACGTGCTATGATTATCATATCTATCCAATAAAAGAATTATATCGAGCGGAGACTAAAGTCTAAAACAAACAATATCAAACGGCTTCCTGCAATAAACGCATTGTAATGAGCCCGTTCGTTGTATAAACATCGAATGAATAAGTAATATTGTGCGGCGCTTTCTCGTCACCGTCACACTTTATTAAAAAAATCTAATAATTTCATGTTCTTAAACGATTACGCGTGTTTTGCGACAAGGAATTCATGTTATATCTTGGCAAACGATTATAAAAGTGTTACACTTTTAGTAAAGTTAATAAATTAAAAATGTTTTTTTTTAAACCTTGGACTTACGACTAAGGACTAAGCTATGTCTATAAGAAACCAGTATAATTATATTTTAAAGTTTGAAAACAAATGTATGTGTATGGTTCAAAATATTGCGGTACGGTGTACTAAGTAGAGAATATATTCAATTTGTAAAGGATAAAGCTAGATGTACAGAAATCTCAATCACGCAGGAGCTGAGGTATCATCACGCTTCGTAAACATCAGCAAATATAATGTTTGTTTTAAAATTACCAGCTTTAATTCTAACACTGAAATTTGTACAACATTGTTTAATAGATAAATATTTACCAAAAATTTAGAACACGTGTTTCGTTCCGTAATATAAACAAAACAATCATGCTATCATGACTTTATTAATTTTAATATTGACAGGCTTGTGTAATACTATCTTGCTTAAATTACAAAGTAGCGATCTGTCTAGGTTTCGCCCATAGTACATAATATTATACAGCCACAAGCACTCGGGGATCACGTACATATCCAAAGGTGTAAGAATTTTTGAAATAGGTCCCGTAGTAAATGGTATTGACTCGCTCAAAAAAAACTCTTCATCTTTATATTCTTCGAATAGAAGTATAGATATTATGTTACTTTATGAGGACGGAATACAGAAAAGCTTTTACGCCGTTGCAGCTAATAGTATCTGTATGAATTAAGTCTGGCGATAGATTTAGGTACAGTCTAGATTACCACAAAGACCCTTTATGGTAATCTAGACTGTACTTATTACCAAGCTCAAAGCCACGGGCCCAAAACAATATTGTTACAATAAAACAAAAATATACTAAAAATCATATAAAATCTTACCAGTAGCGGTTCGTCCTTGACACCAGTGTCTTGAGCCCTTCCATGTCGCTCCTCGCTTCACGTGCCTGTACTCCGATAAGTACCTATGAAAACAAACAAACGTATTAACTTTATAGTTTATACTGACTATAGGCAAATTAAATTATATTGGCATTTACTTGTGGAATCTTCAAATTGCAATACTACGTATAAAACAAGCAAAATGCATTTTTATGCAAAATTATAACCAGTTTTGCAACTATATGTTACAACATATAAATATTGCAATTGAATATTTATAGAATTTTATAACATAAACTAAAACTACTATCAATTTATATTCAATGCTTATAATTGATGAAAATATACAATATAATATTCAAATGTAGTTAACAACGAAACATTTTCCCAATAATAGGACATGAAACAGAACAAATATGGATTCAAAAATAATATATTTATGTGCTTTAATAATTGTATAATTGTATGTCTAATGCTTTAATAGAAGTAAAATCCATACTAATATTATAAATGCGAAAGTAACTCTGTCTGTCTGTCTGTCTGTTACTCAATCACGCCTAAACTACTAAACCAATTTGCATGAAATTTGGTATGGAGATATTTTGATACCCGAGAAAGGACATAGGCTACCTTTTATTGCGATATATGTACCACGGGCGAAGCCGGGGCGGACCACTAGTATTATCTATATAATAGATTTATCATAATATAACCGATAACGTATTGATAAACGCGATTTATCCACAGGTTTAAAGTAAGTATTCGAAAGTAAATACGAATAATAGAACGAATCGCGAAAATCCTTGATCTCGACCAATCACAATAATAGGTGTAATGCATTACCTGGACACAGGTTCTCTAAGAAGTGTTATATAGAAGTATCTTCTATGAACTGCGGAACCTTCGTGCCTATCCAACTCTCCCCCTACACACGCTGTCAACTCCGTGAAGTCGGCGTGCAGGCCACACCTGGGAACAAAAGAAAAGTCATTTAGTAAATTATTTTTAAATGAAGTAGATAATAATTATTTCTAGGATGCAAATAAAAATCAATTAAAAAATCTCAGAAATTTTCAGAAGAAAGAAAACTTAAAAAATTTATCATTGATCCAGAATACAAGACAAACAAAGTAAAAATAACACGCCTAGAAGATGTTCAAAATCAAGCACGTAAATCGCGATTGTTAGAGTTTTTTAACGTAAACCAAAACTGTAAATAAGGTATAGGAAATATCTCAGACGGCATTAAATTAAAGCTCAATAGATATTTGAGCTTCATACAATCGAACGACTTTCAGTATTCCCTCACCGAGCTGCACTTCCAAATCCCACACGATCGTATAATAAATAAATCCGACGGTGAGAGCTGAGAACACGCTTTACTTTGTCGCGTGTCCAGTCAAGCGTAAACCCCAGATAGTTTGGCACAATGCACGCTACACAATACATCTGCTATTTTACCGCTCGATTCTATGTTACCAATATTGTTTATACTTGATATTTGATGCGGAATACTGTCTATATTATTTATTGGGTAGGATTATAAAGTCCCTTTCATGAAGCCACTAAATTAATCTCATAACTGTAAATGTAATGAAAGATTTAGTTTCCTTTCCCCTATACATTTGTAATGAGCAGAATGGTTTCCGACTCTGACTCTTGCACGAGCCAATTAGCAAATTTAAAACCGCATCCACCATCAATCTTTATTATCACTTGGGGGAACTCTGCTCACTGACAAATAACAGACACATCATTATTTATTTGTACTACATCTGTACTTTGATAACGAAATTTCGAAATTGTACAAGATTCGCTGTTGCTGTCTCTTTGTGAAATATTACGAGACTGTGATTGATGTTGTTTTCAAATATCTCAAATAGTCTATATCTATAATTTTTTTGTCTATATAAAATGTCAATTTGAAATCGCAATTTAAGATACGAATACTCCCTATTTCTTATGTCGATATTGAAGTGATAATTCTAGTATCCAAATATCCGTTCTCTGTTTCGCAGCTGCAGTAATGATTGGGAATTACATGCAATAAATTCTTTCCGCTTTCCTCTTACACATTCACTATCAATACCGCAAGCATTAGAATCGAACGTTTTAGCTTCAGTAATGCAATGAATGGCATTAATTTAACGCAAATCGAGTGGAACTCTAAATCAATTTGACTAGTCGATTAATCGCTTAAACTAATTTCCTCGTTCTGCTCTGATATAGGACTAATTGAATTAAATATATCTTGGATAACTGGATTCCTATCATACCCTTTCAAGTGCATATGTGAATTCATAGAAGAATTATTATTGTTTTTAGTTTCATTTAGATTGAGTGGGCAGTGGCTCTGGATGTTTTGTATTGCAATAATAACGATGTTTAAAATGTTACTTATATCAAAAACAGGTAAGTAATTTTATATTAAACTGTAATTCAACACTAATGAACTGACAATGGTAGGTTCTTAAATATTTCTTGAACTAATGTACAAAATGTTGTTTAATAATCGCAATCTATCCGTACTGCTCAATAGTTTTTATATGATTACAAACCAAACATCAAAATGACCCCTCAAATATTTTGTTCTCACGTTCAAACTTTTTAATCAATGAAACAAGTCATCCTTTTCATTCCTATCTTCTACTCTCGATTCACACACACACAGCCCTTGTGTATCCGATGTCTTCTTAATTGGTTCCATAGATCTATTTCGTGATCAAATATCTCCTGCTTGTAATCAATGGTGCCCACTTTAAGTTCGCACAAAGCATTCTTCGTATTTAACACGAGTGTTTTGGATGTAATTATTGCTATCTGTCGACCCGGAAAATGCTTTTAGTGATAGTGAGTAGGATCCGCTTTTTGGCGAACGTTTTAACGTCATAAGAGGACATGAGACAAGTTGTGTGTGTTCAACGTGGCATATTAACAAGCATTCGTATAAAGAGATTTATTCCTTCCCTGTTGGAGTAAATGAGATTGAAAAACTAATTCGCTCTGTTAACAGCAATCGAACGTTGCATATTCTTAATGCTGCAATGTAATTAATGTTACATACGTTTTGTGACTGCTCTTTAGATCTATTTTAGTGACGTGACCCAATTCGCGTCGAAGGTAAGCGAAAGATGCCATCCGTACTTTAATTATGTACGGTGTACCTAATTATTAATATTGTGCACATCTCATTTAGGATTGGGACATTAACAACAAAATATCATATATGTCGGCGTTGTCTAGGTTACCAGCAAACAGCAGCAAATAGCAGGGAGTGATCTAGATTCCAAAAAAAAGATTAAACTTTGGGAGTAGATTTCAAGCATAAAAGAGTTTGATAGTTAAAACGAGGCGGGTGTTATTAATGCTTTGAATTCATTTGAAAAATTTAATTAAATCTTTACAATTTCCAATCTCTCATTTCGTAGTCGTAAATTGTTAATAAAATGGTTCAATTTTAGCTATCATTAAATTATATTGCCAATAGCCCTCAATAGTGCACCTTTGTTTGCTATGTCATCTCATCATCGTCAACATCCCGATATAATTATCCAGTGTCGACAGCGCGCCAAGACGCAATTAACTCTGTTTAACATATTAATTACTAATCACAAAATGTTGAACCCGAATCCATAGAGGATTAGGGTGCTTTACCATCAATAATGTGCTAGGAAAAAGGGTCGTGCGAGGATGCGTTACGAAGCTGTCAAATGTCTTCTATTGCTCAAAATTATAGAACTAATAAACCTCGCATACATAACTCGCACACATCCCTCACTTGTTTTGTATGCGCAATAACCTAGCTTCACTGAGCGGTTTCCATCAGAGCTGTGCTGAGTGAGGCGAGGTAAATGAAGCGATACTATTCGTTATTTAAAAAGACACTACTCACTACACATCCTGGCATATTATTGGTGGAAAAGCACCCTTAACCGCTAGTCAAACCGTACAATGGACACATTGGCTCAACGACGTCATAACGTTTGACGTTATTGCATAATCGATAACAACACGTCTGGCCCGAATGCCCGAGTGCATCCTGGCGTCATGTGATGCTCCAGTATTTATGCCGTTGAGACGTAAATAAAGAAGCTAATGTAATGCTTTTAGAGTTCGTTTTATGCTAATGTAGTGCAGGTAAAACTGTTTTACCGATCGATTGTCTACTGGACGATAAGATGTGTTTCCTAAAATAACACTTTCAAATATACATAAGAGTTTTAACCTAAAATTGTTAAATTACTGAATATCTTAGGTTCTGAATATATAGATAATTTTAAATTATGAAGTTTAATAAGTAAAGCTCAAATGTAAAATTTTGCGGTAAAATTATTCCTAAAAGAAAAACCATTATGACTTCGTTTATCATCTCTATTACCTAGTTTATTCACTCCGCTTGCATCATATAACAAGTATTTATGTAAAATGTTAAGGAGTGGTATAATTTGTATAGAATATGCGTTTGTTATATTTTGTATGTAATATCAGATATGTATATTCAATGGAATCTTGGCATATCGTTAAATCGCAGTGCTTGTTATAAATTTGCAATTTTTAAACGAGTTCTAAATGGAACATATAACATTATATGAATATCATTTACATAAGTATTTTATAAACATGCTACGTATAATGATTTCCTTGTTAGGTAAGCTATTCGTTTTGGATAAAGAAACGAAATAATACGGAGCTTTTTAAAATTCTTTGAGAATTGTATTAATTCTCGAAATACTTTAGTAAACCACTTTCCAAGTTACTTAAGTTTTTCAAATGCTATCAAAAATCTTTGAATTTTTGTCAATACAACACTTTCAAGAATTAAGTACCTTATTCAGTTGATAGAGAATCGTTACTAGCAAGAGTAAATAGTAGGAAACTAATGTAACATTTATAACGATATTAGTGTCAACTTAACGTACATTCGAGAGAAAGGACCTCGATATAAAAGTGACAGTGTCACTCATAAAAACATCATAAGATGACAGAGCAAAAACTAAGGTTCGTGGACCTAAAACAAGGAATATTTCATACTTAGACCGTCATGGTTCATAGTAGGGATGTAACGATACATGATTTTGCCGATACGATACCGATATTTGTAGTAATGTATCGGCGATACCGATACCGATACCGATATCGATGGCTTGGTAGAAAAATAAATAGTGATTTATGCATAAAAAGTTACCAACATTTAACAGAGACTCAACTGTTAATCGTATTCTTTTAAATAAAAATGCCAAATCAAAAAACAACAAAACCATTTATTTTAGTATTATTACTTTACAAAGTCAGTTAAACTTTAAGTAATACACATACAATCAGTACCTAATAAAATTTTACTATTGGTAGAGTTTTTTCAGAAAACAAAGTGCGCACGCGCGGGCGGCCTCCCGCATCGTTCATTGGGCGCGGTTTTTTGAATTGTTTGATATCGGTATCGGTTGTTTTACTATCGGCGATACCGATATATCGGCTTGCCGATTATATCGGCCGATATATCGGTATCGGTATCGTTACATCCCTAGTTCATAGAAAGAATGTGTCTACAATATATTTTTTAATGGTTCAGGATTTTGATTCATTATATATCCATTATAGATCCATTAATTACCGATATAGCAATCAATACATTATTCTAAGCTAAGCTTCAAACCAGCCTTAGAATTTCAAGAAATCATTCAAGATACTGTTCCTTTAAGTCATCTTACTGTATTCAAACGTAGAAGAAACACAGAAGTGCAGTTAGATTACTTTTTTCTACTTACCATATAAAAGTACGGTAGCAACAACAAGTATGTACCGTTTATCGATTGCCCCTAGACATGCTTTTTCAAAACAGCGATTAGCGGATTATAAATGTAAAATTACATAATTGTAAAAGACAACTTGTTAAAAATGTTTTTTTTTCTGCAAAAAAATGTCTGTACCTTAATCACAATTTAATAGGCAAAAATCTTAAAAATACTATGAATAAAATTAAAAATTAAAAAAAAAAAATCTATTCTCCATAGAAACTCGAAACTCTATAACTTTCCCAACCTTACACAAACATTATTCTATATTTTAGTACAATCTTCTCATGCTATCCAAACATCGCTATCGCTTCGCTTACCCCACTAGTGCATGCTTACGAAGACAGGTTCACCTTCAGACTGCACGGCGTCGCGACGCGTGGGTAGATAAGATTGCTCATCACTCATTAAACAATAATCTTTTGTAACGTAATAAATACATAATTTTATGCAATCAATATACGATAATTAGATTCCGACAAAACCCACAAAATTTCCCCACTTTGAAAAATTCAAATAAATAAATTTCGTGATAAAAAATGCACTCTTTGATTTCAGCTTGTATAATGATATTCTAATTATGTTCATTTCAATTTAATCAATACTATCCACGGCCAAAATTAATACATGTCTGCTTACTATCATTAGTTAGCTGTTAGAGCATCAATTTAAGATTAAATTAATATGATTCTATAAATGGAACATAGTATCCTTCAAAGTGTTCCAAGTTTACGTAATCATATTAATATTTTTATTGATTCCACGGAGTTTTAAAGAAGAACTTCACATACCAACTATTTAAAATCTGACCAAATCAAATCAAATACATTTAAATATTCTTAACAAATGACTTTCAAATAATAATTTGTACGGCTGTTTCTAATAATACCTTGAAAGACTAATTGGCAGTATTGTCTGTCGAGACAGAGAAGCACCGCCTACAACCGATTGCCTTTAGATGTGCGAGAATGACCAATTGTTTATTTTAAACCATTAATAATACTAAATGAGCTAAACATAAAATGCTCAATACTACGAGAAATACTATACAGTAACGGAGCTAACCTCTATACACTATATTATCACTATTAATATATGATAATATAATAGAATATTGTCTGTGCAACTATAAACATCGGAAGAAAACTTACTGCATGAAAAGTATTTAATTATTTTTTAACAACGTCGCGTCGGTTGATGCAGCATTCTTCAACATAGCGAGCATGCAACACGAGCTCTCAATTTACGTACGAAACAATTTCCTAAGAAAAGCAATCTCCACTTTAAAGCCTACATTCTTACAATACTCTGGAGTACATCAAAACAAATGTTTTCACCGTTACACAATGGAATCCCGCGGTTGGCGAGTTGCCATACGCATACACTACATTACGAGGGAAAGTAATACGAGTACCACCAACATATTCTATCGTTTTAATATATCATCAGTCTTAAATTACAAATTGCGTGCGTGACTATTTACCCGCAACAATAGCTTCCCCATTATAATTCTGATCCCCTGAATGGGGGAGGTGTTATTTGAAACCCACGTGCCCATAAAATTTAATGATGTGGAAATTCATATTAATTGAGTTAAAAACTTGCATAGTGATTTAGATACATGTTAAAAAGCACTTTGAATTATTGTTATTATAGCGCAAAGACGAAAGAGACAATCAATCTTTACGATCCTTCTTAGTCCTTATTGCTAATAAAAGTACCTACCTACTCTGCTATTGTTATTAGCCACTGTTATGTCAATGTTACAGTACCATTATGAAAATTAGGCCAGTTTCATACTCCACAAGACTACTTAATAATATACCGTTCCTTTTAAGCCTTTGACGGGCTCCATACAGTCTCCTTATACCTTTGGCTCGATGCCAAAGTATCAGTACTCAATATGTAAAATATTTTATTTTTCATGTAGCCAGAATGCATTTAGAATACAAAAGCTGTCTATTAGTGAACTTTCTCGTGTTTCACTTAAACAGTAAATGTAATAGAGCTCCTTGTCTAATTCTTTAAAGGGATTAAAATAACGAAGCTAAAGAGTTGTACTAAGAAGACTAGTAAATTCTCTCTATTCAAATAAAATACCTAGATATATAGTGTCTTCATGTCTGTATTAAAAATTTCATATTCTCCGTTCTGGTACTTATCTATCTCACACTGAAGAAACCTCAAAAGGAAATAAATAACATACATTCACATATTGATACGAATTAAAATATCAGAAAACGAGCTACTTATAAGTGTGAAAGTACGCTTGTCGTGCACGATAAACACATTTCACTGTAAGGCAAACAAAATGCACTTTTTATTTAGCGCGTGGGTATTAAGACTTCAACTTGACCTGCCTTTTCTCCAGTGGTCGTGCCAGATCTAAATCTGTGCCATACTTACGTCACGGGAAGTGTCTAGTAATTAATGAGTATGCACTTTCATTTGATCGTCATTATAATTTCGAAATATAATTTGTACTTACAAGGTCTCATTTATTTTTGTGTTAGTATTTATTATTTCGCCGCTAGATACGTTCAAACTTATCATGACACTTATTTTATCCCTATCAAACACCCCCATTTCGACTTCGAGGTATATATTATTTTACAGTTTGTTTATAAACAAAGTTTATGTATAGTTGTAAGAAAATTGAGCATTTTCCTATAAAACTTTTATATATAAAATAGATATCTCCGACTTTTAAATCATAATACATTATTGAAAAATAACATACCTATCGATATATATACCAGGACTATTAACGAAATTACCGAAGAACAATCTTCGAATATTCATTTGTCCCGACCGACCCAACCTCATAAATTAAGCCCAAATTTACACACCATTTGAGCTGAAAATAATGTCCCGTGGAATCATAACGGCGCAAACAACTCCTTCCCCGATAGATGATAAAACGCAAGAATAGCATTGTGTCCAACATTATTCGTGAAATAGTGTGATACGTTATAAGATACCGCGAGGCAGCTGGCACACGGCCATATCGGAAACCCAGCCATACACTTCTTTGCGGTTCTTTCGAGCAACTTGTACAATAGCGCTGAGCAAATTTTCAAGTAGTTGCCGACGGAGTTTTCAAAAGATATGGAATTGTTTATGTTAGTTCCGATCTCGTCTACGTTTCCTTTATGGACGGTATAATGCATGTGCGCGGAATGTTCCGCGGCACGGCACGTGGATGCAACTTTATTGGATTTGTCAGTGTCCCCGTATAGTGTCAATTCTAAACTTATTAGTTACAAAGTATTTTTAAAAATAATTTAGCGTCTTTATCAATTTATTAGAGAAAGAGTACATTTATCGTTGGAATACTTTATACCACAAAATCAACTTTAGTGTAACCGATTTTTCCTATAAAGTAGTCTATTCATTAAAAACGCAATAATATTTACCAGTTAAACGATTGCTCTTTGCAACCTACTCAACGTTTATACAACGGCTATAAACAAGTTGGCAGAATAAATTCCACCAACATACATCTATTTATTTAAATAAAATATTTTCTGGTATGTAGGCTATAAATACTTTACATTTAAATACACTTACGACCCTTCATTAGTAACGCCATGAAGGCGCTAGCCACAGAAGACTTCAGCCCTCATTAGAGCCGCGGCCTGAATCATTAAGTTGATTACTCCATTAATTATATATATTGCAACTACATACGCTATAATATAACTAAAAGAACACACTCGTTTATATCAAAAAGCTCCATTCAAATGAACAACATCCATACATGGAAATAGCCTTTGCAATCACAAATGTAAATAACTATTACACTGAAAAAAGGCAACATTCCCAAATATTTTGGGCCTTCACGTTTCATTTTATGATGAACTGGACCAGAAATAGAAATAGACGGATATTTTCATTAGTGAAACTACATATTGCAAGGTATTATGTTGCGAGATAGAATAAATTCAAAGTCTAAATTTACACGATCTTTTAGGGAAATGTATCCAATAGAAATGACATCTGATCCATATTTGCTCTGTAGTTCTTTCGGTAAACATTTTTCCTTCATGTAACAAATATTTAAATGCAGTTTCTATATAAACGTTTTACCGATTCCGAAGTAGATTTAGCTTATTAAATGATAAACACATCAGTCCAAAGAAATTCTCATTAAGTTGATTATGTTAAAGAATACCGAAACTGATTCATGTTTTTAATAATGTCTATTAAAATATGATACCTAATCTTCTCACATATATAACTGAAATGTTCGTATTATTTTATGATACGAACAATACAAAACATTTAAATCAATACTATATGTGGTCAGCGGTGAGTTGCTGACCAAAATCCTGCTAACGACAATACGTCCACGGAAATACTCATTAAGTTAGAAGGTACATTGAGTTAAAGAAAACCGAAACTGATTTCATGTATTGATATATCTATTGATATATTATGTTAACTTCTCACACATATAACTGAAATGTTCGTAATATTTTGATACATACAAAACATTTAAATTAATACAATATGTGGTCAGTGGTTCGAGTTGCTGACCAACATCCTGCTGACGACAATAAAATGTTTTAAATGAAGCTGGAAATTTTAAATTGTGGTCGCCCATTAATTATACATATACACAATACTGATGTGTATGTTCGCTTGATTTTTATTATAGTTTTAATTGCATGTAAGTTTTAATTTATTTTTTATTTTATTTAAATTGTCACTGATTTTTTTCGTGTCGTGTAACTGTAAATGGAAGACACAGACTCCTGAAAAACAGTTCTTACTATCTTAGGAGCCTGGGTCGCTCTAATTTGTAAAATGTTTTAAGTGAAATAAATGATTTATTGTTTTATTTATAAATAAAAATTTCTTTAAATTCCTTAGTCAATTAATAGAATAACAACCTTTCGCCCACACTTCGTTTCGACAGTATTAAGCAAAAATATAATTCGATAGAAACGTTTACGTAAAGGTCGTAGACGCATTTGACAGAATATAAGAATAAACGCTAACAATAACAAGATGTAGGTAATCCTCATTTATCAAAGTGTAAAAGTCTTTCATGCGAAAGAAAAACAACAGCTTCTTGTCAGACATTGTAGTACTGATTAAAATCACTTAAAGGCTTATTTCTCCGACACTAACGCGCCGCTTCTTTTTTGTCAAAACGTTTGAATGCAGTTGGCTTGAAAAGAGTGTTCTGGACAGAAATTGTCAGAGTTATTGTTGTTATCAAGCAACAATACATTCGGAAGACGCCCAAGCCGCTGGCACGCCGCCACACCGGCCCACAGATCTCGTCGAGGTTCATTCACCGGTCCCAGCACGCCATTTACCAATCTAGATCGGCTAATGTCTGTTCCAAACTTTTTGCATTCGCTATCTCAGTCTTGATCTTTGGAGAAACCAATTCCCCACGCCTGCGAATACAATTTACCGCGAGGTCACATTTTACCATCATTTGATTATTATCTAGAACCTTCCACGCCATTGTAAATTTCATTTCCGCAATGTTACAGTGAAAACGGTTTTATTTTTTCCGATATGCATGGTTTTCATAACATAAATTTACTATCAACAAAAAATGTTTTAACTCATGTTTTTTTATGTCCAAAAATGGTTTTCAAGTTTACATTACAATAAAAATAACCAACCAAAGTCGCACAGAAAAAAAATATTAACAACATAAATTGGGCAAACGCTACATGACATCTTTCTTTATTTCTGTTTCATTGAAAAATAAATATAAAATTAACGGAATGTTCGTCTTACGTGACGAGGAAATTAAATGTCCACGATAATGATCATCGAATAAGACCTGCCATTGGCTGATCGATAGATTGCCGAAAAATGTCAGCCGGTAAAAGGTTCCCACTTTTTGTATCATATTTATGAATTCCGGCCCCCAATCGCCAATGGAATTACATTTAACGTTAACACGACACGAAATGTCATTATTTTTTATGGGTTTTTTCAAAATAAGTTTGCACCGTTATTCTTATCTTCTAATATATAAAAATCAATGCCACTTTTCGTTGTAATTCCATAACTCGAGAACGGCTAAACCGATTTCGATAATTCTTTTTTTATTATATTCCTTGAAGTACGAGGATGGTTCTTATGTAGAGAAAACGTGAATATGTACCACGGGCGAAGCCGGGGCGGACCGCTAGTTATACATATATGCGATAAAACTCATGCAACATGTAGGTTCGTGCCGACAGAGTGTCAAGACTACTTGAAGACTGACTACAATAATCAAGACCGACAAAGCCAGCCATACATATATTAAAACTTTCGAAAGCTTGTTAGTTTTCGAAATTCAAGACAAGACCTTTATTTGTTAGGTTCATAGTGAATTATACACACATACATGAACATTTCTTAAATAAACAGCTAATAATCTGTCAAAACGAATCCACCTGAATCATCAACCGAGCGTCTCGCTGGAATAATTCTTACTTATTGCCCTGTCGTACGCCGGAGCTTAGCTTATGGCTTTGTATACAAAGATTAGATGACCAATATCTTTGATAAGATCTATCAAACCTCCATAATAGACTACCGAGTCGATAGCCCTCGTATTAATATTGTCTCGAAGGCTCGCATCGCTTAGACAGGTTCTTTATTACATTCATTACTAGATATGGCCCGTAATGCTCTCAATTCAATAAGCCGTGATTGTATTCACTGTCGCATAAACCGTTGCAGGGCGACGCATCGTTCCAATCACATAGAAAGAAAAACAATAAGTAAATAAATTGGAATACGGCTTAAAATCGTAATGCCATTGCCAATAGCTGAAGAGACGATCTTACACAATATTATCTTCTAAAATAAAATGGTTTTTATGTAGTCTATCGGGTGAAAGACCTATTCTAATGTGCGACGGATTTAGATAAATAAATCAGTTGAATAAGCAGTCTAAAGATATTCACATCTCAGAGAGTCAATATTTAGCGAACTACTTAAGATGCAGCGATGCCAAATTTATTTTTATTTGAAAAATTCGTTTCTCGTTGCTGTAAATTCTCTAGAACGTATTATCGTGCTACCATTAAATAAATAAAATTAGATCTAGTCTAGACTTTATAATGCCATTAGTATTGCTATAGAAAACTTGTCATCACTCAAGGACATACAGTGCTTTATATTCTTATCTAAGTTTTATACATTAGAAGTAGCCGGAAAAAATAGCTAAGATACAACGCGAAGAAAGTGCAAAAGATAAGCACCTTATGGGATTGCGAGAACACAATCCCTCGCACGGAAGCAGTGCAAGAGTGTCGAGGCTTCATCCTCAGTAAGCCTACATGACACCGTGTGCTACCGTTTGCTTGCACTCAGATATACGAGCTCAAAATACGTTGAAATAACAAACCGTTTGTGAAAAATAATACACCGGTAATTGATTTTTATCCACAATTATTTTATTGTTGAAGTCTGATTATAAGCACTTGTAGAGAACTAAACTAGAAATATTAAATTTCAGAAAAGAGTAATTATTTCTCTCTGACTCTGGTGTCACCGTCGACGTAATTTTCAACATATAAAAAGGCTATGTACATCGAAGCCATTAGCGCCCAGACAGAGATTTATAACTTAAAGTAAAAACATTGATTGGGTGATATAATTATCGTGTCAAAATCCGCCGTGTCCTGCGCGTCAAATTGACGGGCGACGATGACAAATGGCACTCGCTTCCGGCTGAACTAAACGGATCCGAAACATGACGCAACAAAGGACGTTCCATTATATTTTCTCCCGCACCGACGTAGAAAATAGCTCCTTATACGTGCGGTGGAGCCGTCTGAATAATATATATAGGTCATACCACCGAAACTATGAACGCCGACGATGGTCGTGTAACTTCTCCTAAAGCAGACTTAAGCGGTTGACTTACGTAGCTTTGTGTCCGTAATTCAATCGCTCCGAGCTGTTTGTTATGTACAATGTAAAGTCTCTGTATATTATTGCCATGAAACTGTTTAATGAACGTTCCACTACTGGAAATTTCAATGTTGAAATACGGTATTTACGCGGCACGACAGACTTGAGTGAATGCCAATTTAGAAACGAATAAAACCTCAGTGAGATGGATTAAACGTTCCACCTATACACCACTGAAGGCACGTATATTCATTAGGCATTTAATGATGCAGCTACGTTACACAGAATTACGAATTTCCGTACAGTCTATTTTATAATTTGAACTCATAACACAAGCCACGAGCCGTCATAAACACTAATTGATTGATCTTAACCAGATGATGTGAAACGTGCACGAATTCCCAAACAATTAGTGGATTCCTGAAAATAAATCTATAACCGGCAAACACGAGTGAATACTTGGCGGCGGGTTATTATCTTGGATTATTGCCGTCCTTTCAGAAGTTTCGCAGGGCCTCCTAATGCCGGTACCACAAAGAATTTCGACCCTTACCGTATTAACGCGACCTCAACACGAGAACGGAATTACGTCTCTTTTATTCCCTCCTTTTATAGTCTAATGAAAACCTTTATCAAAGCGATCCACACTACGGTTTTTGTTGGCAAGTTAAGGTGAAATGAGACCCAAAACAGACGTTTTGAGCTCACGAAGAATTAATTTTTTTCTTCAAAAACTACCAATTTGATTTTTTTTATTTATGGATTTATTTAATTGAAGAGTTTGTCTAGTGACGTGCGGGAACCGAAACACGATTGAAAAAATTTGCCTCGATAGAAAAACGTTGTGAAGTTTCCTAAAAATTAAACGGTCAATCAATTTCATTTGGACAATGGTAAAGTAATATCAATGAAACTTTATCCACATCCATTTCCATTCAATTCTTGAGAGACGTGCGGGATTAGATTTTACATTTAATACATCAGTAATTTAAAAAAAATATATTTATAAATTATGAGCACAAAATTGCGCGTAGGCCGGTCGCTTCCGCCGTTCCGCCTCCTGTTAGTCGACGCTAACGCGTCTTAGAGAGCAGTCCTGTACAACTTTTTCGCGCGGTGCCGTTGTCTACTCGCATACGTGATTTAGTGTTAGTGATACTAAAGTTTTTCATAAACATGGTGAATTTTGGTGGCCAAAACATTGATGGTGAGAACATTAGGAAGAAAATGTTGCGAAAGCAGATAAAAAAACTACAGTTATTGAACCCAAATAGGTAAGTTTGATGTTTATCATGCTTATTTATATTTATTATGTCTTTCGGCCGCTACAAGTCTAAAGATTTCAACTTCCAATATATTGATTACTAGGTATATTTACAAGTCTAATTTGAGAAACGCATAAATCAAAATTTGAAAGTTATTTTTACTTGTAATAATTAGTAATAAATATTATTTTAATTTTTTGGAGTATTATATGTTTACTAAGTCTGAATTGAGCAACGCACAAATCAAGATTTTATAATTTTATGCACTCCGTCTTTATTTTTATTTATAACTAGAGGTCCGCCCCGGCTTCGCCCGTGGTACATATTTCGCAATAAAAGGTAGCCTATGTCCTTTCTCGGGTATCAAAATATCTCCATACCAAATTTCATGCAAATTGGTTCAGTAGTTTAGGCGTGATTGAGTAACAGACAGACAGACAGACAGAGTTACTTTCGCATTTATAATATTAGTATGGAAGTATGGATTTTATTATTGGTATAGAATAGATAAGTAATGTTTTAGTTTTTTTTTGAGATTTCATCTTCCAATAAATATACTACTGATTTGTGTATGTATGTTTATTTCTAACAGCGAAGCGCGACCACGAAAAATCCGATGAGCAGCCTGCAAGCCAGGACGCAATAAAAGACAAACCATGATTACCAGAAACTGATGTGGATCTTCAGACAGTTTCATATAGTACTTTTTTGTGTAAGTTTATCTTATGTTATTTATTTATAAGTCATAAGATTGAAGATAGTAAAATATTTCAGACTAGTGTAAGTTATCACTGACTGGTTACCACTTACCAAAATTTGTTTTTATGCATATTATGCATAAGCATAATTACTTGTAAATTTTATATAAAAAAATATTTGAAAAATTTGTATGACGATGCCGACAGTCGACTTTTTTTACGAGCTCGGACAATAGAGCGATAAATGAACGGACACAGCTGCGAAATTTTACTAATTTTTATAAAAGCACTTGTTATACTAATTGCGGTCAACCGTAAAATTTTGCAAACAAAAGAACGATTTTCTCAGAAAGTTTGCTGTGTATGACGCCGACAATCGAGTTTATTACGGGCTAGGATAATAAAGCGACAAAGGAACGTACACAGCTGCGCAATTTTTTCTAGTTTTGTGATGAAAGTATCTTTATAATAATCGTGGTATTATAATTGGTTTATCAATGAATTTTTCTATAAATCTTTTTTTGTTATACAGAATTTTCGTTTCATTCATTCTCTCCTATTATAACTTATTGTGGTTGTTTCAGCAGCACAATGTACAAGGACAGCTCAAAATGACGAGCAAGAAACATATTTATTTTCGGAACAAGGTGAAGAAGAAAAAATGAAAGTCGTATCAAGAAGATAAACATTGGAACAATAAAATAGTACCAAAACCAGCATTCGAAAATATCTGTTATGTTATGTTATATTATATATCAAATGTCAAAATTCTATCTTATTATCTATACTAATATTATAAATCTAAAGAGTTTGTTTGTTTGTTTGAACGCGCTAATCTCGGGAACTACTGGTCCGATTTGAAAAATTCTTTCGGTGTTAGATAGCCCATTTATCGAGGAAGGCTATAGGCTATATATCATCACGCTAAGACCAACAGGAACGGAGCAATGCGGGTGAAACCGCGGGGAACAGCTAGTATATCATATATCTGATATTAAATATATCAAAATGTCGGATATATTTATTAAAAAAAAATCAAAATTGTAAATAATATTTTTTTGTTATTGATTTTTTCAATAAATATTATATATATTATGTAAAAAAAAAACCAAACGTAAATAGCATAAGTCTATTATGTATTTTTATTATCATATTGTACGTAAAGTCCCCATGACGAAAAACTATAAAATATTTTGTTTACAAAGATGTTCAAATAACTTATATAGGTAGTTACGACAATTCTAACAATAACAAATCATTTCATCATAAAATAAATTAGTCGCAAGCTCACTTTTTGTAACCAGACTTGTACCAATTAAAAATCGACCTTCGTGCAAAGGAACAAAGGTCGTTTTTCTAGTCCGATGGGTCCGGCAACGAAAAGACGTTGCCGGATCGCTTTACTCGGCTTTAACCGCGCGAATATAAGAATTTAAGTAAAGTTCATTGAACCTCCGTTAGTTCCGTATGTTTCCGTCATCTATTCAGTTGTGTGGCATGGCGAGGGGATTTTCGTGAAGCGTCCCGCGCGCTCTTATGCTCCACCCAGGGGGCGTAGCCCAAAAGGTGCACAAACACGATTGTATTTCGTCTTAAATGTTTTATTCCATTTCAAAAGAGTGCGTAAAGTACTTAAAAGTTATCGAAACGACCCTCTTCATAAAGACTCTGGATGAAATCTGTAGGTACAAGAAATGATAACTGTGTACAATTTATATTTTACCGACAAAGCATCATAAAATTAATTAAGAAATGGGATATAAAGCGAGCGCATAAACAAACCCAGTAACGCAAACGATAAGCTCAGCAGTCTATAAGTGAGTAAATAACTCTGCGAACAATTTATTCATTCATCACGAGTGCATCTAAAGGACATTGTATTAAGCTGTTGACCCTTTCCCGACAACTTCGCTAGCGACATCACAGTAATAAAATTAAAATTAACTTGCGCTCTGTCTCCCAACTCGCCCTTATTGTTTTACGACCTCTCAGCTACAATGGACTTAAGGGACTCTACGCGGAGATCTCTCAATGTAATAAAGAGGGATATCCTGTTAATTTCAGGGACTTTCGAAGTCATTAAGCACGTCTATTTGTAGTTTCTGAACAATAATTGATTTTGTTTCATATTTAAGGTCTGTAATTATAATAAATTGCCGTTGAGAGGCCAAATGATAAATGTCAGCTTATCTCTAAAGACCATTAGTTATTCAGTGCAATATAAATAAATGCCGGTTCGTCTATTCAATCCTTATTCAAACATTTCATTAATTTGCATTAAAATACCAATTGAAAGGACGTCGTTAAAATTTTGATATAATTTATATTTTATTTGATTCGGCGAGGTTTCTCAGAGAAATGCGAAGTATCACCCGGGGCTTAATAACATTATCCGGCTTATCCGGACTCGCTCGCCGCCTGTTTCACTTGTATAGGCTTTACTGTGAATATAATGTAAAACAGTAGCACAGACCTTGATTCATTTCAATGCGCCTCTATTTTATTTGCTCCCGTTTGATGCTCAAATAATTACGTGGACATTCAAAGGATTAATTAATAGGTTTACTACAAAATTCCCAATCTAATCTTGTTATTTCATTTAATCTGGTCCGCATGTCCCTTTTCCTCGTCTTACATTCCTTAGAAATTCCTATTCACCCTTTTTCTATTCTGTTTAATTGTACGTGTATTCATGTAGTTTTCTTGTCTTTTTCCTTATTTGATGTAGCATTTTACTACTTTCTCATTTTTATCCCTGAGGTTACATGACAATGTCATCAAATCATAACCGTTAGGCAGATTTCTTTTGAAATCAACATTTCATGTTAAAATAACAAATGTTCAAATACTTTAAATAACTTACAGGCGGGATTGTCTATACTACAACCATTTTTCGTGTCTTTTGATGGCGATCCCATTATCGTCGCCATTTTTCTTCCAACAGATTACTGTCACGGGAGATTTTATAAATTTATTTCAACAATGTGAACAGCTTTATTTTTTATCAAAGCATTGACATTTTGTATCTGACCCTCTTTTTAAAATATGGATGTTCGCCAAAATTTTATACAAGTAGTTTCTTGTCAATTCGTTAACTTTTGCAAATATAAATGAAGTACATATTGATTCAAGTGCTCGATTATTTTATATCAAAATAGAAAATAATTTTCCCATATATATGAAAACTTCATACACAAGTACAGACAGATACGTTTCTTACATTTAACACATCAAAATCTTACTTAATCATACGTTTTCAGGACATAAGTCAATTCACACGCATGTGTTGTAGATAGCGCCACCCCGCCACGCGCCAACGACAATAAAAATAAGACGCTTTTAAAAGTCGTTGTCCGTTCGAGGTGTGCACCGAATACCTGTCGATAGACTTGTGACGGAAATATCCACGGGTGTGATGTACCCACGTTGTACCCATGTATTTTAGGACGAGTCTGCCGTATAATCGCCACAACAAGAAGCAAGCGCCTAGCGCTATGTTCGGCCACCCGTCGCGTATACAAATTACTGATTAATTATCGCAGATAATTTATCTTGCAGCATGACGATAAGTCTTGTTAATGCCTAGGAAGTATTATTAGCGTAATATTTATCGCTGCCGCTTTGGTGATCTTGTACATCATAACGTAGTGTGTATAATGTTAAATTTACATCACTCTAGGTACTGTTTATTCACTAATAGCTTTACCGCGCAGTTTCACCCGCGTGGCTCCACCGTGCTGGTCTTAGCGTGATGATATATAGCCTATAGCCTTCTTCGATAAATGGGCTATCTACCACCGAAATAATTTTTCAAATCGGACCAGTAGTTCCCGAGAATAGCGCGTTCAAACAAACAAACTCTTCAGCTTTATAATATTAAGTACCTATAGATTTTGTTTAATCAACTATTTCAGACATATCTTAATCTTATTTGATCATAGTGCAGTTTCAAAAGTATTTTTGTTTTAAAGCTTCGATACACAAGAGCTCACCATACTCTATAGTCCTTTTCAGCTATGATGATTCCTGTGACACTTTATCGTGTTCCGAATTACGTATTTTATGTTTAAAACGCCAAAATAATTTTAGTGCATAATATTTTTATTTTATGGCGGCATTATTACCAAAAATATAAAAATGAAACATTTTAAGCTTATAAATCAAAAACAGTATTGTTTAGTTTAATATAATGAAAAATAAAATAAAATAACACAAAAATATAATACCTACGCAACTCGTGTACATGAAATGGATCGTTGAAAAATCATAGAGTTGGAAAATCATATAATCGGCGTCCATCTTGTGATCGTTTGTCAATCGAGTCAATCGTCTGTACGAGTGCCTCAGCCTTCTATACAAGTTGCATTTTTATATTGATACTTTACGTGGTATCCTGTTATTGTTACTAATTGTTATTGTTGACTTTTTGTTGCTGTTGTTTGCTAAGGTTTCCTTAGTTAATTGTTGGCGAAATACCGAAAAAACTAATTTTGGTACATTATTCAAATCGATTTCATTTCCATATAAAATATTATCGATTATCGGAAACAATTGATATGATTTCAGTAAAGACATCTCTACACGTGTCAAAAATCGATGTGTCACAGAAATCATCTTAGGTGGAAAGGACTATAATATGAATTCTGTGGAACGTTTGTAGTTTTGTACTATCAAATTCAATATTCGATATTTATGAAGGTACTTATTTCATAATGTAATTTAGGATTGGAAAGGCGTACATAGTAGCATTGTAACGACCTTCTATTTATGAAATGCGCAATGCATTTATTACAGGAATTATAGCGACAATAGCATGCATTGCGTGACTGTCTCCAACACAATAGAATTCAGTTAACATAACAAGGCCTTATTTCCCTTTTATAATCGTTTCATTAACACATTACATGATGTCGACGCATCTATGTATACGATGTAGATAGCCACGATAAGTTTTTCAAACAAAACAACACGAGTATATAACTCTTAACATATAATTAATCTAACAGGGAAAAGCCATTTATAATTGGCGAAAAGTTTCAAATCAAACGCTAACACCGAACGTACCGTTTCGGTTAAATTAATTCAGGCACTCTCGAAACGAATGAGAGCAAAAAGTTTAGATCTGAAAAGGTATGTGTTACAAAAAGTTACGAATGAACGGAGTTAATTAGTAGCCGGTAGTGTGGAAGTTCTGCCCTTTGTGACGGCTTTCAGACTCAGCGCCGGGTCAAGGTCGGATCGTGTATCGATAGCAGACTAGAGAATCTCAAGTGCCTTTTCACAAATAAAATACAATTTGAAATATCTAAAACATTCGAAAGATTACTATTTTTCACCGACAAATTTTTAGCTTTAAAATCTCGGAATGAATGGACGACGTATTATTTAGTTCTAAAATTTAAAATTTAAGCTATCCATCTTAGCTTATCTAAAAGAAAGTTCGCGCCATAATGAAAGTCGCCGGAATAAGTTTCGACGGTTGAAAGACGCATGGCTCGTAGTTTCGTAACCCGACCACTATTTTATTGCTGGTGAATTTTCAAGATAAACTTCCCAACGATAGCCAAAGATCTCACTGTAAAATTTCTAATGAATTCTGTTTATACGACACTAGTAAAACTCTTTCTGCGGATTTTATTACCTAGCGTACCGAGTTACAAATTTCATTCCGAGTTAAAATTGTCTTTGCTCTATAACTGCTTTTTAACTTTGTATATTCCCGTTTAATATCTCGACCCCATAGCAAATCACTCGGATAAAAAACCTCTTGAGGCGTTTCGTTTCTTTTTGCAAATTTTAATTAATTTTCTGCTCGTTGAACCAGCATCGGCAACATTGTTTGCTGAAGAAAAATTCTTATTATAAAGTGAAAATAGGGTTGTCATAAACATGAAAAATGTTACCGCCTCCGTAGAAAGGTTTTATGGAAAAGTGGCTGTGCTTCTGTGATGAGTCTAATCTTGGTGCTGAATAGCTTGATTGAAATATTCCCGTCAAAGTAAGAGATGTAACCCCAGGTCCGCAGACAATGGGGTGTCCCGCCTCGGGCGTGGTTCATTATCGCTCCTCGTCGGCTGTACTCTGCCATCCCTTTGTCTGTTCGTCACGCGCCTCTCAACGATCTATTGCTGTACTAATCGCACGAAAAACGCCACTTTTTCTATCAGTACCTAAGAGATTTATGGCCGTGCAAATCTAAAAAATGTCCGTATCTAATCTGCTGACAATTAGCTTTCATCTTTGAAATTAGTCAAACATCCAAATATACCAAAAACTAGTAATGTACATCCCAAAATGTACATAGCATAAAAATATACATAGTATGTTTATGTTCGACTTTAATGAAGGTGAAATAGAAGACAACATTGAAGGAAAAAAGAAAATATTATTTTTCCCAGGAATATAATTTCCCTTCCCCTCGGCGATATTATAAAGAAATATTGCCAAATAGATGTAGGGTGTTCCAACAAAAAATATATTGAAACCATGCAAAGTTCGAGTAAATGTAATAACGCAATATATTAATTCTAATTGTATTGAAGGAAGACATTCGATATTTTTATCAGGGACTAATAAAAAAACAGCATTTCAAAATTGAAATACCTTAATAAATATTATGAATCGAAATTATCTCCAAGTATAGGTACCAAAAATAAATCTGATAATCTTTAACAAATAATTCGAAAGATTTTTATCTTCTTTAAACTTAATGGGAGAAATAAGCAATTAATTTTAGTATGACCTAAAAATTGCTCGACATTTTTATGCTATTCGTTTTTGTGTAATGAATGGTGACTACAATCTAATTAATTTATACAAAAGGGCTACCCTTGCTGATGTTCCGATGCTGACCTTAAACGGATTTCTAATCAAAAATAGTTGTATATGCAAAACCAATTCAATAAAATAGGCTTGAGGCAATATAATTATGCAAGAAAAGGGTAAAGTTTTGAAATCGATCGCAACTCTGATTGAAAAGTTCCAATAACAATGGAAGCTTCAAATGCCCGGCGCCGATGTAAACTTTGCATGTTAAAATAACTTTCGCAGAAAATTTTTATTTCGAAAATTCTTCATTGTATTTTGCATTTTAATACATTTACTATAAAAATATCTAACTGCATTTACTACAAAATTAATTATACAATTATACAAAACAAAACAAATTTCATTTGAACATTACCAACTCCGAATTCTGAATGCAGACTTTCAAATCTGAAACGTAGGTACGGAGATAAAACTTGTTAATTACTTTACGAAATTAGAAACAAAACTTTATACGCGATACCGATGTTCCAAAGCGTTGAAGATAAGCGTATACAAATATTTCTCGTAATACCAGATAAAGCGGAGATCTCGAGCGGTTGCAGCCGAAACAGTATAAACAAAAGCCACTGTTCCTTATTTTGGAACGTTTATTTTATCCGTATATAGTAGATTAGTTGCTCCGCGCGGTTTCACCCCCGTGGCTCACCCCTGTTGGTCGTAGCGAGATGATATAGCCTATAAACTTCCTCGATAAATGGGCTATATAACACCGAAAGAATTTTTCAAATCGGACCAGTAGTTCCCGAGATTAGCGCGTTCAAACAAACAAACAAACTCTTCAGCTTTATAATATTAGTATAGATTTATGTCCTAACAATTTGTTACCGTTCCCGTTGCTCTAAGGTCAAGGATTATCGTTAATGTTACGGTTTAACTGAATTACAAATTCCGTAGCGCGAAACAGCTATTTCATTTAATGCTCCGTTGTTACAATACATTTTTTACAGTTAATACAAATTGGAGGCAATTAAATATTATTGTTTCATTTTCTACATTACAGTTTAAAGAAAAAAAACTAACAATTATTCGATCTTATATTCGGTTTAAAGAACTTTATTAATCTCATATATTATTGGTATATTCTGTACCATACAATGTCCCTGCAGGTAAACGGAAACGATAGAATAATTCCCATCTATGTTGATTTGCTATTAGACTATTGGAATGCGGGACAAAGATACGAAAGGCACGTAAACTAATCCTTATCTAATATAATATCATCCCTTTGTTTAAAACTATGAAACAATGAAGGTGAGCACCGAACTGAGAATACCTTAAATTTACCTACCTTAGTTATTCCATTTTAAATTTTAATCAACATAACTATTTCCTACGTCTTATCAATTAAACTGTATCTAACAAAATAAAAGATAGGAACCTAACAAGAATCTAACTTATAATATCACCATTGCATTAAATAACTTACGACTCTTACAAACGACTAAACAACTTAACATTCAGACGCAAAAAGACATCCATCATACAATGTATGGTTTTACATACATACATACATGCCTACGCCATACATCATTACGCCGTATAAACGGAAGAGCGACGCGTGACGTCTCTCAAACGCACTCGAAGGTGAGACGTGACCCGAACGCCGATGCAACGTTTAGGGCTCCCTATATGCATTTCACATAACACGCTGACATAATAGGAAACGACTACTGGTGGTCCCATATGGAAAATATTAAACGCTTCGCAATATGCATTCTAACAGGTCGCTGGTTGGTGCTAGACGCTCGTCTGCTGAAGTGCTGAGCGTATCCGATCGACCGGTAATAAAAGTATAAAGGTTCCATGCTTACCAATAATTGCATATTACATTTTCGTCAATATTTTTAAGATAATTATGCTTTTGTTCTTTTTTTCTTCACACAAGAAAAGGTGCGGCTGGATGAATTTAACCAATTTACAAAAGACTGGTTTTTCTTGGCACAATATCGCGATTCACGGAAGCCCCTTGGTCAGCATTGGGACACGATAGGATGATACAGTACAATATGATTTTCTTTTACTTGCAGAATACATTTGACTCACTTCTAGTTCTGAGAATAATTGTACCTATTCATTCATTTGCATCGTGATTATAACTGATATTTTACAAACCTTTAACTATATCGAAACCAGGACTTCCTGTGCTACATTGTGACAGACACACATAGCATTACAAACAAAACGGGAGAACGGACATGAGTCCGTCACACAAATATGTATTCGTATTCGAACCCCGGACCTGGACTGTAATTGGCAAAGTTCCTAAAATAGCTTTTTTCTCGCAATTAAAACCTCACCTGAGAGCAAAAGATTCAATAAATTTTAGTAATGAACATACGCTCATTATTGTTATTCGTATAAAAAAAAATCTTTACCAGTTATTGAGAAATTGAAGGATGATCACAGCATAGCGTCAAAGGTCCACAATATATTTTAATAGTTATAACACAAATCACAATTACATTCAACAAAGCAACGATAATAGAGTCCACAACTACTTACTACAATCTAGAAGGAAATTTCATTTATTCTTATATATTATAAAAAGTTATTGACAAAGATAAACTCGTCGAAGGCAAATAAAAAACGAAATCGATTGTTGTTCCTGGAACTACAGTGGTAATATTTTTAGCATTTTTATTACGCGCGATAATAAATGATTATCCATGTACTAACAACATTAGCCTAAGCTCAAACCTAAACAGGTTTTTAGCGACCGCTACGTGTGCAAGGACAGCTGTATAAGTTTTATTGTTAGCATTTTATCTTAAATTTAATCTCAGCATAACTATAATTAAAATAATTTAACGTTTTAACTTACAAACAAGAAATGTATAATAACAAATACTTCATGTAAGCTCGAGATAGTAAAACCTGTAACATTATGGAAATCAAATACTAAACTACTTTTAAATTCTTAATTGTTAGAAAAGTCAAACCAACGCCTAACGTTGTCTCCCACATAATAAAATCTGTATTTATAACATCAACTAAACATTTGTTAAACTCTAATCCGAGATGTGATTACAGAATAACAGATAAAATTGAATATTTTTAAATACGTTTGGATAGATAACCCAAATTCGGAGCCGAATCAGAAAACATACTACCAATTATATTAAGATTACAAAATTAACTTAGCATCTACATAGATATCGTGTGAACCATCTAATTGGAAACTCCCACATAGAAATATAAATATCGATAGACATCAACATTTCACTGTCCCTATATCGTGAAACAGTTTTCACGTTTTAAACATACCTAGTTGGATACGTAACCAATTAGTAAACCAGTTAGTCGTAACAACAATTTTGAAATATCATAAAACAATCAGGAATTTATTTATTTGTAGTGATTTGTTATAATCTTCAAATGCCGTACTGTACCATATAATTTAATCTGTATATATGGAATCTATTTTTACAAAAGCTCTTGATCTGAATAAAGCTATATCGTCCATAATCTTAATTCAATTCTCCTACGAAACATCTTAGCATTATTAGACAATCCGTGAATTATCGTATATCCATTAAGATATAATACAAATAGAGATATAACATTAATTAACAAAAAGCGAAGATCGTTACGAATTAATTCATACTAGAAGATTGTAGCCAGACTACGATAGAGCATAAATAAAATAGTCCACAGCATTTTTAAGCCGAGTGTACGTAATAAATCAATAAGGAATTTGAAAAATAAACTAAATTAACTGAACGCTCGGTGATTTATTTTCGATGTTACATAATTTACGTCTGCGTCGACCAATATAGGTATTTATTTACTAGCTATGCCCCGCGGTTTTACCCGCATTGCTCCGCTCCTGTTGCTCTTAGCGTGATGATATAAAGCCTTCCTCGATAAATGGGATATCTAACACCAAAATAATTTTTCAAATCGGACCCGTAGTTCTTGAGATTAGCGCTTTCAAACTAACGAACAAACTCTTCAGCTTTATAATATTACTAGCATAACGCCCGCGGCTTCGCCCGCTTTGTCTACAACCTTATAAATTATGTACTAAAACCTTCTTCTTGAATCACTCTGTCTATTAAAAAAAACTACATCCAAATTCGTTGCGTTTACAGATTTAAGCATACAAAGGGACATAGGGACAGAGAAAGCGACTTTGTTTTATACTATGTAGTGACGTATAGATAAGTATAAATTCACAGATTGCTTATCGAGGTGCTTCCACATAACACAGTTAATATATAATCAATAATGAAGTAGACTAAGCAATGTAAATGCCTTTTATATCAATAGTGATGAATCGATGTAATAAGCGATTGTTACTCGTTCTATATATTTAAAAGCTTTATCCTTCAATAAGCGTAAATTACAATGTTAATGTTACTTTACTCTTGATCATTATAATTAATAATACTGCTTTGAATATGAAAAAAGTTAGCCAACGTTTTATTTTATTGATACAAATTACTTTCCATGCCTTTGTGTTATTATAGAAAATATAAACAACAAAATTAATTTGATCAAACTGCGTGTGGTTAATTACCTTTGTAACAAGTAATTCAAAGCTCGAATAAATCCATTGTTATCTTCGAACAAAACGTATAACAGGGAGTTCATAAAATTGATTATGATCACACAAACTTACTGGTATTAAACCGGCTATTCACCTACCTGCATCAGGAATAGCACCCTTAATGGGCTCCTTAATTGTGATGGGCAAGCAGGGGCAATTTAGAGAACATCTGAAATTGCTCCGACCGCCGAACAACCGAGATTGTTCCAATATTGCCCCTGCGGCAGGTACGTGAATAGCCGGCTTTACAGTAAGCATCGTAAAATCATAGAGCTCACGGAACTTTGCTTCATTTGCGTCGTAAAATTATTTAATTATCGTTGAAAAGACGCTCGTTATATCGAAGTACATCGCATAAATCTCATAGTTTAACCTTATCTTCAAATTATTTAATTTTTATGGCTTACGACACATTCAACTTTACGATTCGAACTTGATATTTGAACTGGAATGAACCGCGCGTATCACATAAATCTATATGGGAGCGATAATAGTTCTACTGTTTAGATTTAATTAGTTTTCATTCATTATGTTTAGGAAAAACTGTTAACACGATTACACCGCTTTCTATATTCGATCCAAAGATATATACATTCACGTAACCATTTCCTATTCAACGATTAATGTGTTTGTTTATTCATTCAACCAAATTTGGTCTGGTTTCTGAAAACTCTGATTTATGCTTAAATTTTATTGAACTTTGTTTGGAAAATTCTAACTACTGACATAATCTGTTTATAAAACCATGAAAAACTTTCGTACTCATGCATATATCTGGTCATGAGGCGAATAATATTAAATGTAAGATATATTAAGACCAATTTTAAAACGATAAAGGTCTCCGTAACCTGGCAACCCTCTCATCCAAACTACAAACATAACTTTCAATATAGAACACTCGAGAAATCCTTAATAACGCTTATCTTTAAGCTTCATACAGTTTCGAATTTTCCCCTTCGCGCCACATTTACGAAAACCAACGTGTAAATAGCCCGCTATTTGTCCTTCTATTTCCTTCGGATATAGGACATCAACTGCAAATTTTGACTGCGCCTGTTTTCAATGAAAGGGTCTTAATATTATGGGGCTGTGTATTGACTTAGGGGAACTTTATATTGTTGGGGAACAACGTTTTGACACAACAAATGGGGTGGTTACGACATAAAAATTGTTTTGATATTTGCGCCATTATAAGTTTATAATTGTGAGTGCTTTAATATTCATATAGGTAACTAATAAATTGGGGTTAAACCAGCTTTAACTAAACAAAATAATAATATTTTATTCTAATTTCTGGTATAATGTGGAAAATTCAGTCCCAAGGGTTAATTTCGAAAATATTTTGGATCATAAATAATATTATAATGTTTTTATTACAGTTCACGAAACACGAACAAATGGAATAATTTTATATGGACTACTTATATTGATTCACACATTTTCGGAATAACGTACTAAACACCGTATAAATGAAAACACAGATTGGTGTCAATAAAGCTCAGTTTACGCGCATGTATTATGACCGGTCGACTTTTATCGCGTTGGCCTTTACCATTGACCTTAATTTAGTTATTGCACTTAATCAGATAACGCACTCACCACGTAATAAACGTTTATCGAAAGAAATCCGTAAGACGAGCTTCGGGTGTTTTATTGCGTTTCTTTATATATCGTGGGGATTGTTGACGTTAAACCCCATCGATGTCAGTAACACGAGTTCACGCCGTAAAAGTTGTGTGTTTGTTTTTTATATCCTTTCATCAAAAAGATTATTCAACGAAACATTCAGACTACTGGCTATAAAATCAATCTATCAATACGCTAAAGAACATTAAGCTATATTCTCCTTCCCTATATAAAAATTACTTGATACTTCGATATATTTTTACACCACAAATAAAGTAAAACAAACAAAACTATTATTAGATATTTCACCCAACAGCACCTTTTATTTTGATTCGATTCCGCGATACATATTCAATCTGATCTCACTTGTAAACTAGGTATACAAAATTGCGAGCAAGCGTGGGTTTCCGAGATTGTACTATATCATCAAGATTAAGTAAAGGTACAAGCACATTTTATTCAAATAACTGCATGCTTGGAACAGCTTTCTAAACTTGGCGCTTTATATTTTGTTATACATATGTACATATTTATGATACACAGTTTACGATGTAGAAAATAAATTATAAACTACAATGATTGAGTAAAACGTATGAATTTCTAAGGTTTTTGATGAATTCTATGGAAGTATATGGGGTATGGTGGCACAGTCAACCCACTCGAAGCAGATGAATAAAATCTATAAATGTCGTCGATATTTATTGATTCACTAATTATCACATACGTAATTATCAAAATGTTTAACATTGGTCATGATATTATTAATATACTGAAGTACCAATAATATGATTTTTTGAATAACACTTCTTCAATATATGGATGTGAAAAAGGGCGGGATATTTGAATGTCACTTTCAATAGATAAAAGTGAAAGACGGGTGTTCCATTGTATGTTTATGAATGCCTGGTTGCTATATAGAATTAAAAAGGAACATATTGCTTATGGACATTTAAATGCTGACTTTTATCATATGGATATGATGTGAAAATTCAGCCGTCCATACGAAAGTCGAATCATTTCTGGGTAAAGAAACGGGACATAAGCTGCTATAATCCTATTGTGTTTTTGGCAACTTGTGTATGAAATATATTTATTCATATTCGTCCTGAAAACCCGTCGTCAAAATATTCTATTATTATTATAATAATTGAGATTGTATCTTGTTTTCACTTTGAAAAACATATTTTGATACTAGATCAAAGATGGCATTTGAATTACCCTTAGTTATGGTACGAAAATTTCAAAAACCTTTCCTCTAATATTCATATCCAAACTACATACTTATACATAAATTCAGCTGACGGAGAAAAAAGTCGGCAAGCATTCGCAAAATTGATTAAAACCTGGCCGGCGGACACACCAACGAATTATGAAAGCCCTATGAATACTTGTAAAACGGCGTTTAGTGTAGTTTAGTTAACACTTTAAACTGACGATCAAGACGTTAAAAGCAATATAAACGCGTAGGCATTTATGTTTAGCGTTTCACAGTAATATTGCTTGTTATGATAATCAGCTACGTGCTGTCTCTTTTTCAATCGGTCGTGAGAAAACAATGTGGTTAATGTACTTGTGTGTACGTAGCGTAAGAGTCAAATAGATAAATTTGAAAGTGATAGGACTAAAATGTCCCATTAAATATTTAACTTAAAATTATTTTTGTTTCGACGGAAATTTATTAATTAATATAAGCATACAAAAAAATAGCTCCTTCTTTTTTGAGTTTTAGCCTTATTAACGACAATTGATGAAGTTTATACATTCCATACCTTTAGTTAATAATAACAAAATTGATGATTATTAATTAGTACCTAGTATGTACTATGTACAGTAAATTTAAATACATGATGTTTAAATATTTCCAATTAAAAATTGATATTATTTATTTGTTTGTGTAGTTATGCTTCCTATTTGGATAGAGTTAAAAAAATCCTGCGCCAATGCACACCGTCTCTTACGCCACTCATACCAACACACATCGGAACTCAATTTTTAACTATCCTACGCTATTTCCCTTTACCGACACTAATGGGAAACGGAAGACGCTTCGTTACCTTCATTGTGTACACAATGTACGTGTACGTGTACGTGTACGTGTGTACGTATTTATCAAATAGCTATTACTCCTGGCGCATACAATTCATTAATCAATTTTCGAAGAGGCAGCGTTTGTTTTGTTCGCAGTCTGTTACGAAAAATAAGCTGTTTACAATTGCCTCTTTTAATTAAGCTGTAATATCATCGTATAAAAGAAAACATGAACATTTTGTAATAAGCAAGATAGCTTTAAGGTGAAGCCTTTTACTAAACTTTTTGCTATAATCCCGGGCCGCGTCATAACAATCGCTAAAAATCAGCTAGGGTTTACGTTGCTAATCCGTCTCCTAAGCTACGGTTTAGATTACCTAGCATTTTTATTATTCACAAATTTTCCTTTTTAACTTGCATCATAATAATAATATTTGCTAGACCATTTTTTTATTTCAACAAAACACCTGTTTGTGGTGTAATATCTGTTTAAGAACACAGAAACAAACATCCTGTCATTATGCAAAATTTTGCAATTATAATATTTATTTTATTACCATACAAATTAAATTAAGCATAAGATAATTTTGAATACATCATCTTCAACAACTTAAAAAAAAAACAAATACAAAAAAAAGCTAAAATTACTTTCCATATCATTTTGCCAATGATTTTTAGCCACAGAATCGTTTATACGCTCCACCAAAAGGCTTTTGTGTTCGTATTAAAAAGTACCATTGATTTTTGCGAATGAATATTGAATTCGGTATGGAAGCAAACGCAATTTTATCTCGCTACATATGTATAATATATGTATGTATAGCAGAAGCCACAAAATTATATTATGAAGCAATGAACGAAATGGTTTTCGACATTGCAAAGTGGAATTGAGATCCGTCACGGATGATCGATCGCTGCGAGACTACGTTCGAGTAATTAATATTGAGAGTGTATCTAAATATATTAAACGGTCGTTTATTACTGTTAGTACTTGTACGAAATGAATAGATTCTTTAGTTACCAACTTCATTATACTTAGTGAGGAATAACTTCAATGTGTAAGCGTTGTTTTTGTGAAGGCATTTTACTGGCATTATCTTAGGGTTTTGTACTTTGTAGTAGTTCTCGATTATAAAGAACCAACAAAAATAATGATAAATATTAACCACACATTTCTTTTATTTTTATTAAAAGAAATGGAATATGGCACGAATAATACTATAAACTCCTTGCTAGTTTCTAGACAACTAGTGCACTAAATTCGGTAGACGCCGCGGGTAATAGTTAGCTATAATATATTGCTAATATATGCTAATATGTATGTAAAGTTTCCAAACCAAGAGAAGTTTTAAAGTGCTTGCAAATTGACACGACAAAGCCACGGAAATTTAATATACTTTACCCACCACACCACCCGTCATAAAGTTCCTAAAAACAACGGAAGGTTTCTCATTTCATAATGTATTTTTTTTTTCATTTCTTTATTGCACCATGTCATATATGTTACTAATTCATTTTTATACCTAGGATTAGTTATTAGTTAGTATTACTTAGTACCTATTATTATATTGTAAAAGGTGTTTTGGCTTCCACAAACATGTTATTGAAATTGTAAGTCGGCTTTTACGTTAAAATATTTTTACATAGAATCACGGTGAATAAATAATAACAAATATCATAACATCTTACATTTTAAAGTAGTTTTCATATAGCATTCACCTGTCAAGTAAAAAATTTAGTTTTAATACCATTTCTCATTGAGAAAACATTTGCATACTTAATTAAGTGCGTCACATAAAAATTTACAGAGAGCAGAAAATGAATGTTTCGATTTATAAAAAAAAAGTACATTTAAATTTCATTAAAATATTTCAATCTATACTAATATTATTAAGCTCAAGAGTTTGTTTGTTTGAACGCGCTAATCTCAGGAACTACTGGTCCGGTTTGAAAATTTCATTCGGTGTTATATATATAGCCCATTTATCGAGGAAGACTATAGGCTATTATCATCACGCCAAGACCAACAGGAGCAGAGCACTTCGAGTAAAACCACGGGGCACAGCTAGTTACACATAAATACTCTGTACACTAAATCCTTGACCTCATGCAGCTTGAAATCTGATCGAATGTGGTCGGTCACGGTTGGAGCCCTTTCGTCACGCGTTAGTTTTCACGATTTGCTTTATAAAAAGGTAAGAATACATACTTTGTTTTGGAATTTTAATTACACTTTTAATGAATTACATTTTCCAATGCTTGTGGGTAATAAATACAAATATTATAAATACAGCAAGTACCCAAATATTGATTTTATATGAATGACATGAAAATTATGGGAAACAAATACATTTTTAAAAGTCCAAAATGTTTATATGGGACTATAATATATGGGACTAATTTAGAAAAAAAACTAGTTTCTGTTTGCTTATAAAAGTATGTGTTCTGAATAAATATTTTGACCTTTAATAATAGCAAGCCACAATAATAAAAGCGATATAATATAGTATAATGATTGCATAAACTCAAGGTCAGATATTCCAACACAATGACACGAATCACACAATTTTTTACGCTTAATAAATTGAAAACTAAATAATTTACTTCCTAATTCTTATACTTTTACATCAAATTTCAATTAATAAAGTCATTAAAATATTCGTGCACAAATTATCCATTGCGGAGTAAATATGAGTGTACGCCGATCGCCAACACGTTTAACCAGCAGTGGTGCAGTGGGTACTGCCGGTGGATCGCATCCCGATCTATCGAAGCTAAGTTCGTTTTCAACGAGTTCTACGCCAACTGATACTCAAATCACTTACAGAAAACGGAAACAACCGCTAGAACAAGATTGCAGATGTAGTGATGATATGAAGGATATTCGCTCGGAGTTGAGCCGTATTAGTACATTACTTGAAAAATATGTTTGCTCAAACGAACAAATAATAAACAAAATTCATGAAAACATTTCTGAGGTAAAAACACAAATTACCGAAATTAAATCGTCCAACGAACAATCCTTGAATTTAATTCGCCAAAATACGAATCAAATCAATGAAATTAAGTCATCAGCATGTATGATAATTACTGAACAAAACATATTGAAGAGTACTATTTCTCAATTAGAATCCCAGATCAACCAGGGTGAGAGTAAAATAAAATCACTGGAGTTAAATCTTCAATCAATAAATCAGTCATCCAATCCATCGGGTTTTACGTCTAAAAATCAACTACATATAAATGAACACTTAATCAAGGAACTACGAGACAGAAAAAGCCGCGAAAAAAATGTAATTTTTGCTGGTTTCCCAGAATCGACATCTCATCATAACTCAGAGGAGAGGATATCTAAAGACAACTACGAAATTTTAAAAATTACCTCGCTAATAAGTTCAGACCTACCGAAGCCAGTAAAGATATATAGAATTGGCAAGTATTCACCGGGGAAAAATCGTAGAATAAAGGTTTGCTATGACACAATTGAATCTGCTAAAATAATCCTACGTAACAAAAATAAACTACCCAACAATATTAAAGCTTTTAGTGATCAAACGCCAGCTCAGGAAAAATATCTTAAAAGTTTACAGGATGAACTAAACCGTCGCATTGGTGAAGGAGAAACAGATCTCACAATAAAATACGTTAACGGAATGCCTACTATAAAGAAAATTGTGTCAAAAAACTAGAAATAAATTTAAAGACAAACAACCAAAATATCAACTCCTATGAAATACTAGACAGCTATGAAAATTTGCAACTCTCCCGATCCAGGCTTAGATTTATATACTTCAATGCGCGAAGCATAAGAAAAAAAGGTAAACTAGATGAAGTAAAATGTATCCTGAGCTCATTAATAAAACCTATCCACGTAATTCTAATTACTGAAACTTGGATAAATTCTGATGCGCAAGCTTCAGAATTAAATATTGATAATTACACACATTATTTTAACTACCGGACTGACGCAAGAGGAGGTGGAGTCTCAGCATACATCCACAACGATTTAAAACACAATCTTATTGAATCACGATACGAGGAAGGGAACAATTACTTATGGATAAGTTTAGAACGATGTAAAATTGATGTAGGCGTTATCTATAAACCGGGCTATACTAACTGTCAAAAATTCCTTGAAATGTATGAATCGCAATTACAACAAAGGCACAGAGCTATTATTTTTGGAGATTTTAATATCGACTTGTTAACAAAAAATAAAAATACCAAACTATACAAATATACTCTTAAGTGTAATGGACATATATTACTCAATAAACTAACTAAAAAATACAGCACAAGAGACTCTTCAAAAAAATCTATCATTGACCATGTAAGTACGAACCTTCAAAATGATAATTTTCATTTCGCAATAATAAACTCATGTATTTCCGACCATAAGCACATATACGTAGAATTAAAAAAATATTTACCCCCAAAAAGTGTTAAAACTCAATATAAAGCAATTAATTACGAAAGATTATCATCCCTGTCTGACTCCATAGTTGATACTGAAATAAACAAAGATTATACAATATTAGAAAATAAAATTAAATCTATTATAGATAAAAGTAAGATTACTAAAACTAAATTTCTAAATCTGCCCCGAAAAGACTGGATAAACAAAGCAATTTTAACAGAAATTAACGAAAGAAATTTATTATGGTCTCAACTAAAAAACAACCCTAAAAATAAAAACCTTCAAATAAAATTTAACACTCAAAAAATAAAGGTAAAAAAATTTATTCAAGACACAAAAGATTCTTACTATTACCAAGAATTTACAAGGAATATAAATAAACCCAAGAAATTATGGACTTTAGTAAATAAATTAGCTAATAACAAAACTGTAAAATGTACTTTACCTACTAAATTACTTATAAATTCTGAATATATTACCGAGCCAAATGAAATATGCCAGATATTTAATCAATATTTTTCTACAATAGGATCTCGTCTAGCAAATTTAATACCCCTACAATATCAAACCAACTCTTCCTCAACCTTACCTAAATCACCATCAAAAAAGTACGAATTATCCACTTTTGATCCGTGTACACCTAATGAAATTTTAAAAATTATAAATAACCTTAATTCAAACTGTAGTACAGGTCTTGATGGTATTACCACAAAAGCAATTAAATGCATTAAAGAAAAATTGAATCATACCTTAAGCGATTGTTTCAACCAAGCTATAAGTCAAGGACGTTTTCCGGATTCGTTAAAAATAGCGAAGGTAACTCCTATCTATAAGAGTGGTTCAAAATTTGAACCTGGTAACTATAGGCCAATTTCGGTGTTGCCAGTGTTGTCAAAAATATTAGAGAAAATTTTACACACGAGATTAGAAAAATATTTAGACTCATTTAATTTTATTTCAGTGCGTCAATACGGTTTTAAGCCAAAAAGTAACACTCTGTCAGCGACTATAGACCTGACTACTAAAATAAAACAGAACATTGACGCAAAAAATTTAGTTTTGGGAGTATTTATTGACCTACAAAAGGCCTTCGATACCGTTTCTCACGAACTTTTAATAAAGAAATTAGCATCCATTAACATTACTGGTAAAGCACTAGACATGCTGAAATCATATTTAAAAAATCGATCACAAATCGTTAAAATAGATAACTACAATAGCATTCCCTTACCAATTACGTGTGGCATACCACAAGGTTCGATTTTAGGCCCATTGCTTTTTTTAATTTATATTAATAATTTACAAGATTTAAAACTAAATGGTCATCTAACACTTTATGCGGATGACACCTGTCTGTTTTATTTTGGTCCCTCTATACATGACATGATAAAGCAAGCACAAAACGATTTAAATAAATTAAATAAATGGTTTCAATACAATCTACTAACAATAAATATATCTAAAACGTGTTATATTAAATTCAAAGCTCAGAACAAAATTATTCCACCACACGCTCCACTTAAAATTAACGGTGTTGTATTAGAACATAAAACCCACGAGAAATACCTAGGTTTGCGAATCGACAGCTCTCTAAAATGGAATTATCACATCGACCACCTAAAAAATAAATTATCAGCACTTCTTAGATCTCTGCGTAATATCACTTCTTGCATTCCTCATAAATTACGCCACACCATCTACAACACGTTAGTCAAACCTCACCTAATGTATTTAATAGAAGTATGGGGTAGCGCTTACAAAAATAAATTAGCGCCACTACAAATTTTACAAAATAAAATTATTAAAACCATTTTTAAATATCCTTTTTTAACTTCTACAAATAAAATCTACGACGATACTAAAATAATGAATTTAAAACAATTATACTTTTATAATACGTGTATGTTCATCCACAAAGCGCTACATAAAAACATAAATACAAATATAATATTCTCAACATCAAATCGCCACTATCCTAATAGACGAGCTAGCTATCTTGCCCTCCCGAAGATCCGAACGAATTATGGAAGGCGAACGGCAACATACGAGGGAGCACGTTTCTATAACGGATTGCCAAGCAAATTAAAAAGTGTAAACTCATTCATTGTATTCAAAAAACAATTAGCGAAACACATCCTGGAAGACCACACGCTCAAACTTTGAATGCAATGAATGAGTACCTAACCTAAACTTATGTTTATAGTATGTAACTTACTCTAAATTTTTAACTAACGAATGATATTTTTTATAAATACCTATGTTTAAAATTTAAGTTTCTCATGTAAGTGACTTAATGTCTTAATGGGAATAAATGTCTTTAAACCTTTAAGTCAATTCACAAATAATACGATTTTGCATAATTTTAATAACTATATAGCATAGTATGTTTAATATAAGTGCTGATTTACACAGGGTCAGTAACTGACTACAAATTCGAGGCAAATCAGTGCTGACCCGAAAAAAAACCCTGTGTAAACAGATTTGAAGTCAGTACAGAGGCTTGAAGTCTATGTAAACAGTTAAAGTCAGTCGCCGCGCCGAATTTCGGCGCCGCGACTGACTTGTCTACTGACCCTGTGTAAATCAGCACTTAATATAAGTACCATATTCAGTTCTGATAGAGCAAGATCGTAAATTTATTATTAATTGCACCAGCATGAACAACTATTAGAGGTAATTTATGTGTTATAAACTAAATAAATCTATCTACTATAAAATAAAATTTATAACTAAAAATAAACGGGGCCATAAAATAAGTAAGAAAAACATTCGCTCGCAAAATATTCGACGACGAATTTATGGCGTATAGGTAATAAATATAAATTCTCCGTAAAACATAAGACGATCTGCTATTAAATTGATAATTTAATAAGTTTTCTAGATGAAAATCTAATTTTAAATTTCCTCTTACAACGTTTAATAAAAATCACATTTACTCAATATTTAGGATACGCCTTAAGTTTTAAACACATGACCGCCCGTTAACGTTAATAAAAATCTCATGAATAATTATTACGAAACGAATTTATTTAGTACTAGCTTAATTCCACCCGCAGCTTCGCCCGCGCAGTCAAAGAAAAACCCGCATACCTAGTTCCCGTTCCCGTGGGATTTCCGGGATAAAACCTATCCTATTTCCCGGAGTAAAAAGTAGCCTATGTTCTTTCTCGGGTATCAAAATATCTCCATACCAAATTTCATGAAAATTGGTTCAGTAGTTTAGGCGTGACTGAGTAACAGACAGACAGACAGAGTTACTTTCGCATTTATAATATTAGTATGGAAGTATGGATGTAGAACAGGACTACTTCAAAAATTTATATATCAAAAGTATAAATTTTCCTTTTATCTGTGAGTTATGAAAAACTGTCAGTATGACATACTCAGACCTTACACATTCATTTCATTTTATTATGACCCACCTGCGTCCTACTTTTAGGAAAAGCCTTCCCATTTTTATCTTTCAGTCCATTTAATGTATTAATTAATGGACTACTCTTGTTCAGCATAACTAATAATTAGTTTCGTTCGTGTTTGAAATTTAATCCTCAAATGGGTTTCAGACTGAAGCGTAAATGCATGATTTTCAACAGAAAAATATCAACCATACATAACTTATTAATATACTGCATATAAAACTAAATAGGCAACCACTAAAATGATAATGTATCCGAGGGAATCATAATGTGGTATATGCGTGCTTAACTCCAGCATAAACAAGTGATAACTGCGTTAAAAACAACCGACTTCAAACTTGCACTTGCAAAATTTACAAATACCTACAGACAAAAATGCTCACAAAATAAAAACTACTGGGCCTATCCGAATAAAATTTTTATGGGACCAATTCGACACCATCCCGCATCGAACAAAAAAATAATCACGTAAATCGGTTCAGAAACCTCGGAGTAATCGGTGTACATACGTAAAAAAAAAAAAATAACATACCGGCCGAATTGATAACCTCCTCCTTTTTTTTGAAGTCGGTTAAAAATTAAATATACATAGTATATGTAGCAAAAAATATAAAATATTTATGACAGACTGTACTGAATATAAAGTTCAAGTATTACTTCAAAGAAGATTATCCTTGAAAGCATCGTCGATACCCGCGCTATCAGGAAAGTGCATCAAGGATTGATAAGAGCCATAAGCGAACACTTCAATACTGCTCCAATGGAGTAATCTTGTATGCAAATAGCATATAATTTCCTTTACATATACCTGGCGGCCATTATGATATGCTTTATGCAATGCTTGTGAATAACTGATTATGTTTATCTACACGTGTGTAACAACATTATAACATGTTACATAGTAGTAACGTACCGTAAGTATTTCATGTACTTTCGAGGTCTAATTGAATATTTATTAAACTTATAGAGATCAATAGAACAAAATCAAGTTAATAGAAATGTATGTAATGAATCACATTTGTTTTCATTCAATACAATTGCTAAATAAACATTCCACACCAGCCATACTACGGCGCATAAATTATCATTACTCACTCAATATGGTGCATGCGAAGACTAAGTAGGTACAAGACTGGAAAATTGATGCTTTTCCTTGATCGCTATGAAGTCTTCATTCTTCCGTTATAACTCTGAATCCTCTATTAATCACGGCGAATGTTTCGATTAGTCTCTGGGGCTCGGAAATATATGAGTTAATCCACGACCCAGACTCCCCTATTGTCTGACCGGATTGCTATTTTTGTTCCCAATGCTATCTATATTTACCCTAGCCAATATAAGGCGGTAGGAGTACAATAAAATCCATTTGATGGGTATTAATGGTCACTGTATTTTACTATAATGTAAAACAAGGAATCCTGTAAATTGCTTCGCTTATAGCCGTATTTACAACGCAAACAGTTAAATTAGTGCTCTTTCATATATGTATATATTCACTCGTTTATTTAATTTGTTTAAAGTAAGATAATATAGTACGTAATTAAATAAAAGAGGTTGTAATACATCAAAGATAGCTCCATGTAAAATTTAATTAATATACTCTCCGTACAGCAGAGAAAGTTCGTGCAAAGAATAAATTACCGCGGCTGAATATTTTTCCCCCAACAAAAACATAATGATCACGATGATTGACTGCACTCATTACGGTAACTACCAGAAGCGTATGTCACCATAAAATCACAGTGAACCGTCAAAACGACAGCGCATTAAATAAACGCGTGGAAGTGAAGGTGACACATAGCTGTAATAAAATATAAAGTGGGCTACATTGTCAAGGCAGTGGCGCTAGGCACAATGGGTACCGGATAAGTGCCGTCCAGCGCTTTTATACCGAATTTCCCGAGCCGTCCGTAATCAGCATCCGCAGTCAAACAAAGACATTGTCCGTTTGAAGCAATCTGAAATATTACCTCAATTCGTGTACAGCGAAAATTACTCTCTCCACTTCACTATTAACTTTTACATTTATTTCCAGCACTTCTGTTCGCTTAATTAGCATATTATTTCAACAATGTCAATAGCTCTTAATCGTAAGTCGTATACGTAGAAGTATTCGTTCATTGCCTTATCAAAATTGAAGATATACCTAAGGTGATCATAAATTCCAAAAGGTCAAAACTTAAAACATTTAATCAAAAGTTCTAAACAGTAGTACTGAGCGTTTACGTTCACCGGGAGATTTGATAGAAGCTAAAAGAAACTAATCCGAAACGGTCTCGGATTACGGCTGTTGATTCTCGGTGGAGATTTTATCTTGAACCTCATTACGTTCGCAGCTGACGAGACATTTCGGAGCCGATGCGATAATGTATTAACGCGGGGTCAAGACGTTTTTACGTCGATGATATGTGCTAAAGGAGATAAGTATTCGTCGAGTGGGCGAAGTGGAAACGCGACACCATTAAATCGTCCCCCGAGCCCTCATTTCACCCCATTTGTTTGTTAGAGCCATTTTGAATTTCTAATTCTTTGTAAAGCTTTGAAAGTTAAAAGTGTATGCACGTTCCGAATGATTACTTTGAGTCGGAATAAACCCGAGGGAAACAGGCTGTGTTCACTGCGCGTGCACTCAACTCAAACAGATTCATACTAACTGTTGCCCTAGAAAAGCAAACATTTAACATTTTCAGGGTTGTGTTTTGATGATTCATAGATTTTCTCACGTTTGCAAAATGAAAAGCACTTGGAGCGCATTCGTTTGCCGTGGGTGGTTCAATCAGAAAAGTCATTAGTATTTCTATTTACACTTTCGCGTTTTAGCACATATTTCTTTCTATAGAAATATGACGTAATCCTGTAGTGTAATTGACTTTTAAAATTACGATTTACAATAAACAAAAATAGGTTATATAATAAATAAGAAAATAGAGAAAAGAAAATGAATTTAATAAGGGATTGCCTGTTCCAACCCTAACGGGCGGTCGTCCGCGCCATATGCGTCCGAAGCTCGTATCAAAACAATTAGATCACTCCCACCCGTGCCTTTTGGTATGCGTCCTACAAAGAGGCAACTTTTTTTAAACATTCTCCAATCAAGTCAAAAAGCATTTGGCTCGAGCACACATGCAGCTGTGAAAGGTTTTCAACATATTCAATATTAGGGTTGAAAAGAATCGCACAGCGTTATAAACAGGCAATAAAATAATAATGCATATGGAAATCATACATCCGCCTAATGTGAACGGAAAATAAACAGGGCAAACACGAAATCCGTGTAAAATTCAATGGAAAATCCAACGGCGCGTTACGAATAAGTATCGAAAAGCGGCGTCGGCTCATACGTTTTTCCTTATTTACATCGATATTCAAAAGCGTTGAATGGATTCCGATTGTACTTAAATCACGGGAAGAGCAATCCATTGTGGAAATCAACAGCGTAACCAATTCATTTAGCCTCGCCTCGGCTGTTGTATTGAGCCAGACAGATGGCGTGGTGCGGAGACGTCCGTGCCCGGGACTGGAGAATTAATTAACCACTTATATCCTGAACGTAATAAATGCTTTTCTACTAGATTGGGGCTTTCCGTAAACTTCGCTCGCCAACTTCGGATAGAGATAGCGATTGTCAGTTTCTTGCGAATTGCACTTAGCGTTTCTTTGATCGGGACCAATAACTTTAAATTAGTGCGGAATAAGGGTCGCAAAGTTTACTATAAAAGATTTAAACTTTTAAGACAATTCCACTGGGCGACGATAAATTAAAGTTACTTGTAACAGTTTTATAGAAATTTCATCAAATATTTTCTTCGCAAGATTAACGTTTTTACGTCGGTTAATTCCGAGTTTGAAAGCAAATGATTTCTATACAGCATAAATTGATCCTCGATTATCATACAGTTTGTAAATCAATGTGACTTCACTTATAAATCAACGTTAAAAGCTGTATTGAGGAGACAAGTTCACGACCAGCGTCATTCATCGAATCTGATTCATGCCATATTAGCTAGCATTCAGATAATCTATGATTCTAGTCGAATGGATGCATTCGCTAAAAGGAAAACAACGTGAGCACGACGATAAAAATAAAAGCTTATTGTATTACTCTTGAAAGCGTTGTTGAAAATGAAAACTTTCCTTAGAAACTGTATGGCAAACTGTGCAATACTACTAACGTTATAAATGCGAATGCTTGTGAGCATGGATGTTTGTAAAATGTATGCATGTTTGTTACTATTTTACGAAAAAACTACTGAACGGGTTTGGATAAAGCTTAACAGTAATATAGTTCCTACATCAGACTAACACATGAGCTACAGAAATACTTGATATTTGACGTCCGCGGGCGAAACCGCGAGGCACAACTAGGGGGTAGATAAATTGAGACGTCGACTGTATGTGATGGTATTTGTTATCGTTCATTCCCCATGGACTAGAAATGATACGTGACTAATACGGGTCATCTTATCTATAGAGAATGTAGTCACGTCTCCATGATATATGGATACAGGCTATAACTACTATCACACTAATAATAATATAAACTAATCTGTTTCGAATGTATCGATTTTAACCGAGCTTTCACTTTTGTATAGCGAATGAATTGGTACAAACACTTTTCAAACAAACTATGCATCTCAAATTTGGCCCAAAATAAATATAAAAAATTACATCAATGTTCTATTAGCCAAACATATAAAACTTAATTTTCAATACCCATTACAAATTCATTACTTCCCATATCAGGTAGTCTCTGAGGACAGGTACTCCGCCGAGACTCTGGTCATTGTAGTGTGATTGTGATAGGAAATTATCATTTCAATGTAATTAAGCACGTGAAGCCCATTGAGATTTAAATTTTAATTAGTGTTGAACAGTGAAAATTTTAATATAATTTCTTATTGAAATATTTCATCTCATTGGGCGATTGATTAATTGGACCATACATCAAAAACAATTATTATCTATTAAAATTAATAAGTATCTTGGAAGCTATGTTGAATCGATTGCGATGCTTAGGTACTTATAGTTTGTGGACATTATTATCATCAACATTCAATCTAATTTATCGTAAAATGGTTCATAATAATAAAATAAGTTTTTCCAACATTTTTAATAAAACTAGCAATCTTTTTATGACCACTAAAACAATAGCCACGCTGATGATGTCGTAGGTGATCTGCAGACCTTTTATATACCTAGTCATATAGACTTCAAAAAAAAGGAGGAGGTTATCAATTCGGCCGGTATATTTTTTTTTTTTATGTATGTACACCGATTACTCCGAGGTTTCTGAACCGATTTACGTGATTCTTTTTTGTTCGATGCGGGATGGTGTCGAATTGGTCCCATAAAAATTTTATTCGGATAAGCGCAGTAGTTTTTATTTTATGAGCATTTTTGTCTGTAGGTATTTGTAAATTTTGCAAGTGCAAGTTTGAAGTCGGTTGTTTTTAACGCAGTTATCACTTGTCCTATAACATGAACATTGTTAATCTGCAATCAATCAGATTAATTAACACAAAAAAATTAAAGTCCAACACTCTAAATAATAACCAAAACGCAATCAAGCATTGCATTAGCGTAGCTATACGTCAACGCGTGTCTCTCCTCGGCCACAGTCAAGCGGGCAACAAAAAGGCGCAAAGGGCGCACAAAACCGCACGGCGCGCCGCTAGCGCTTCGTATTGTCACAGAAGAATGCCAAACAAAAACCCTTCAAGCCCGACGTGATAAATAGTTGAAATGTCTCCGCTTGTTAGTCCGGCGCCACCGTTTACATGTGGGAGGGCGAAATACGTTACTGATTTATTAACAACTGCAAAATGGGAGGTTCAGAGATAGTAAATATCGCGAGAAGTTAAATGTTTCTATTCACAAAATGATTTATAAAATTGTGTAGGTTTTATGTTTTCCTCGCCTTACGTTTCTATGCCAAAACCATTTACTTCTAAGGGACTCTTTAAGAAATTAGTTCCGACTGGCGCGTAGGAGTAGGAAGGTAATGAATATTCGACACCTGATGCACTCTTCGAAACAAACCACAGTCTCATTCAATTTTCTAATTCCTCCCCGTGACTCGCAATAGCGCCTTAAAGAAAATACTTTTACAGTACTCCAAAAGTGATAATTCCCTACAACTTAAAACATAATAAATATTTGTATACTTAGTCTGTAGCATTTGTTAATTAATGGTTTAATAAAGAGTAATATTAAACTAAGCTATTTACAGGGCTGCACATACTAATAAATCTGTGCCTCCAGTGAATAAGGGAGTAAGACGAGTTATTCCCTTTGGTTTTTATTGCACCATTGGATTCAGCTCGTCAAAATACACAACATATCAAAAGGTCATATCTCTAGCTGCATCCTAACCCATTTTTTCGAATGACCCAAACGGTATAAGTAGGGTGTGATTAACGGTATAAGTTACCTTATCCATCATTTTAGGCAATCGCAAAGGAACTATTCGTCTCGAGTCAAAATAACCCACGAACACAAGGACGTATGTGTAGTTATACTTTTTGAATAAAGACTTAATTCATTTTGTTCCATCCGTGCTAACATTATTTTAGTATAATCGCATTTGTGTCATTTTTCTACCATGAGCATAAAGGAACAACTCTTACTGCCACACTCAGAGACGTTTAATGTTTACATAAGTCGTTCCTTAGTACAGATTTAAAAAAGTTCGCTCTCAGAGACAGTTAACGGTTCATTACCGTCCCTTAATGACAATTAAAGTTAAGTACAGCAAAACCTTTACTTAACTTTTTAATGGTTGATTTTGATATTTGCGTTTGCGGACTTGAGGTTATATTTTTATTTTTAATAGGTACAAAAATCACATTTAAAATTAATTAAAAGTTTTTTCAATATTAAAGATTGGTAAAGATGTCTGATCTCATAGACTTTATTGACTTTGTGGACTATGCCAGAAGGTATAGAGAAGTCGGGCCGAGGCGGTATTTACGAGATAATTCTGATCCCTTCACAAAATACTCTGTTCAGGAATTCCATGCACGATATAGATTCACACCAGATTCTGTAAAAAATGTTATATTGCCTTTGCTGGCACCCGACCGAATTAAACTTAATAGCGCGAAAAACTTCTTGTCGGGTGAAACACAACAACACAATCCAAGCGGCAAGCAAAGTTTTTAAATAAACTTGAAAACATTGACAGTTAGCAATAAGTGATACCAGGAAAAAAAAGGGTCTGGTTGCTTTAAATTATTTTTATGAAACAGATGTTTTGCTTTGTCTTTCACTAAAAACGACCGGTAAAAGAACTTATTTTAATTTATGTCATTTATATAGATGCTTTCAATGTGTTTAAATAAAGTTTTTTGCTATTTACTAATAACAGTTTTTCAAGTGTGGCTACACTCACCGTTTATCGATAAGCATTCGATAGAATGATTTGACGTTACTCCGCCCTATGGATACTTAAAGTTGTCATTAAATAATGAACCCTTAAATTTTGTCTCTGGGATGAAGCGTAACTTAGCAGATTTAATGATAATTAGTTAATTACTCATTAGGACTAATTTAATCAATCTTTCTGAGTGTGGCAGTTAGTGTCATTGGTTTAAGTGACGACATGAGACAGTTTCGCATTAATGCCGTGTTGCTATTGGTCTATTTGAATACTGCACGGAAACAACGGACAGTATTCCTTTTTGCATAATAATATTTTTCAATCGTTTTTTCAATAAATCTGCAACAATAAATCTTTATATTAAAAAAAAAGGTATTTATCAGTTAACTTGGGATAAATACTAATAATATTTCTATGGAAATTAACTATTTTTTGCAATAGATAAAAATACAGTTTTAATTAACACAATAAGTGCATATGATATTATACTCTTTGTTTATATAAATACAGAACAATAATTGAATCATCTAAAGCCAACAAAAATGTTATATTTTCTTCTTATAATTGGGTAAGTTTTATAAAAAAAAAATAACTAGTTTTTAATCTTTTTTTTTAATTTAATCTCACCAATAATACTATAATTATAGACGCATAGAAAAAAAATTATAACCAGTCTTGACAATTATGAATATTGTGTTCTCTCTCATATCGCGTTTTAGCCACTGTAATTTGCCTTTTTTCGGTAATCTTCGTCAAAGTTCGGTAACTGTCATATGCTCGGAGCGTCCGAAGACGATATGTATATAGAGTGGTGAAATGCATTTTCTTCTTGCATAATTTAGTAAAATTTGTTTAGCCAAATGAAATACATTTTGGAAATACGACAATTACGAAGATTTGCATGCGCATTATTAGTTTTGGAGTACTGTAATTCCGTACAATGTATCTTACACTATCCAGTAAACATCGCATAAAAACCTTTTACGTAACGCGGCACAAAATTGATTGTATAACGTATACAGCCACTATTTTGCAATTTGTAAAGCCGACTACATTTGTAGATTCATATCGGGGGTAGATTGGTAGCGCACCGCTCACGCGAACCACATACTTATTTCAACAATTTCGAGAACACCCAGTGCTTCTGCCCTTCCTGAATAAATACGTTACTCATTTTCCTCATTTCTCCACCTGGCGAGGGCATTATAGCGAACAATATCATTGATTTGTGTCGTTCGCCAGAGGGTTACATTCACATCACGTATCCAATAAGAAAATAATATCGTAGTTTTAATATTTACGTATTTGCAGCAGCTAGTACGCTGCCATTAGTGCTTTATATCGATATGTTTAGTCGCAAAATAATCTTATGTATTTTTATTATAGATCTGGCCTTCAAATTGGATCTGTGAATAAATTTAATTTAGCCCAATATTGAGAGCGTACAATCTTCATATATTTCGGCAGTGTCATTTGTAGGATAACATATCACAAAGGATAACAGAATATTGTACATGCGAGCTTTATTGTGCGTAGGTTCTACACAAAAGGGAAGCGCTCCGCCCATCCGATACGTACGGAATAGAATTACTATACGAAAACGTCATTTTCACGTTCGGCACAAACAACGCTTGTAATTAATGTTTGTATAGAGCTAGACAATACGTCAGTTAGCTGGACCATTAGCTGCACAATTAGTGCAATTGTCGTTAATTTATTGTTGTGCCGCGTCAACGGCAAGCGAGGAAATGGCCGAACTAAATCATTCATCGCCTTCCCTGCCCGCCGATTCCAATTGTCATGATTCGAATACTAATCGATATTACAGGAAGCGTCCTATTTTCCCAGTGTAAAGAAATTTTCACATTTTACAAATGAAACTTCGCTGAGCGTGCAAATTTTCACGAATTATATATTTACGTGCCTGTGAACGTTTTTGTCGTAATAAAACTTCGTTACCAATTCAGTAAATTTGTTTAAATAGGTATGTTTATATGATAAAATAAATACAAAAACAAGTACATAAATTATATCGTTAGACGCTAAAAGATCGTTGTAATAATGAGTCTTTACTTATTACTCTACAGTCTACACACCAAAGACACTCAAAATAACCCAAAAGCGTTTTATCTCCAAAGTAAAACATTTATTTTAATTTGTCAAATACGTGACATCTCCACCGAGCCAATTAATGGAGGAATCCGGGTAATTTCACCCAAACAACGCTTTAGCGTGCGCCATCCGTGGACCGTGACGATCCGTCAAGGGTTGAACATTACCCGTCAAGCTCTAAATCTTCACTAAACACTCGCCCACGACGATATTTCAATCAATTACTCTAATGTTTTGAAATATCTGCCCCTTTAAAATGTTCAATGATTATAAATAAATTTTATAGCTCTCGCGATACGGCGTAACACTTTGAGCGTAAGTATCGTTGCAATTAATTTGGAACGATCCCGTGCGATCGGTATAAATTCTGCTTTTGTACAAAATTAATTGCGACCGACGTCTCCAGCTGCCGCTACAAAAACTAAACCGAGATATAAACAAAAAAGTCTAGAAAGGCTTAATTACATTTGAATAACGAAAATAATTGCAAAGAAAAGGCTATATAGTCTCGCTGCTTTTTCGTTACGAGTTCCCTTAACATTTAATATAATTTCGTTGATTATTTAAAGTGATATTGAGTATAGTTTAATTATAATAAAGGACATTTACGTGTTTATTAGTTAGTTGTAATCATAATCAATTTCTTTGTTGCTATAAAGAAATTGATTATGTAAGAATCAACTCAAACTACATATAAGTAAATTTGGACAAACTACGTAAAAGCATATGGAACTAAAAAAAATTATGAGATCATAAAATTGTATGAAAAATAACAGGAAGAAAATAATAGATACATTTACAACAATCTATACTCGACCGCGCCCACAACCAACAGGCCACGACTGATAAATAATATCCTAAGCTACAAGCTACGTGCAGTATAAATAATAAATATAATATCGCCACTCAATCATCACCTGTCTTCATAATGAATAAAAAAGTTAATTAAACGAGTGCTGTTACCACGCGAAGGTCCGTGCCTTGCTTAATGAAAAAACGTTTTCTTTTATTTCTATCACGACTTGCGATAACGTTCATTTTAGTCCTAGACTCATTAATGAGTTTAAAATCACAAATGTTACGAAGGTTTCGTTCGAAGTTTCTTAATTTCAGCACACGGCAGAGTCTTCGCGATTAACGCATGTTCATAATTAAGTGGTAACAATAACGAGTGCTCATTTATTTTACAACTTCTTTTACGACCGCTCGTTTAAATACATTCGCGTATAGCTTGTATCTGGATTTTTCTGGATATTAACGAGGCATAGCAAATAATTGGGAGAGCTTTAAAAATGTATTGAATTCGAACTCGAAATAATGATAACATTTTATCACTTTATATTTTAATCGTTTTTGCTTTTCAGTTATTTTTATATCAGAAGATAACAATCGACTATATATGTATTTTTATTTATAAGGCGGAATGACTTTTTAACACCACTTCTGATTGTATGGGCATATAATTAGCGCAATAGAGTTAAATCAAGGAAAGTAATCAGTTGTATGGGCACAAACTTTTTATGTACCATACTGTAACAATGGACATCAGATAATAAAGCTTCGTACGAACGACTATGCCAGATCAAAGCCAGCCTATTTAGTTCTTGTTAGTGCTCTGGTAATGATCTAGGTGTGTCATTGAATGACGCTAACTATAACTAATGACGAGCCATTTATCATTGTTGCACATAATCATTTATAACACCGTCCATATTCCTTACTTGGTACATGGAACACATGAAATTCATCTTTAAATAATCACATATTAAAGTCAAATTCCGGTGCACTATTCTGTACACAATGTTGAATTATTTTGTTGTGCTACTTGGTGTTCTCAGTGATTAAATATAAAATCGTACTGCCATTTACTCAAAGGTTAAATATGTAATAGTACCTACATCAAAATCAATCTTGGGCTGTTCATTATCAATTTAATTTCCAATATTTTCATAAAATCGCTTTTATCTTTCCCACATTATGAATATTAAAATATGAACGCTCTCAATAACACCAATGCAATGTTATCTAAACGGTTTAAAACTGAATGAAGTCAAAATGAGCTCGCTTTAAAAAGTTCATCTAACTTTGCATACAATTTTCACGGTGTTAAATATATTCGCACACAGCTCTATGCGATATAAATTCCAAAGAAGATCAAGCTAGAGCCTGTTACCCATGCGCGAATATAAAAACAAAAAGTAAGGTTTTAATCCGCGCTCCATTTTAATAGGATTTTCCCTATGTCAAAGTTAACGTCGGGAAGCCTGGATTACAGCGTATAAATCATTCAATTTCATCTCACATACTGGTTTAATATAATTATTTTAAGCGTATTATTACTCTTTGATAGACGAAGCCTTGTATTTGATTTGTTGAATTACACGTTTATACTGGACTAGTGTAAACAAGTTCTACTATTGTCAACAGAATTAAATGTAGTTAGAACTTGACCTAAAAGGTCGGATTACCTTATAAATGGTTTATACATTTGTAAATCCTATTATTGTTGTTATTTTGTAATCTTAGATATTGAAGAAAATGAAAAGTTATTGAACAATAGGTGTATAATAATAATGTTTCGTCGTGCCAGTATTTATGTAAGAAGTTTAATTTTCTCATAAGCCGTAAATCACTTGTGTTTATTTAAACAAATTGAAAATATTATTATTATAGCTCTATACCAATTGAATATCACGTAAAAATTAATTCGTAAGGATTGACGCAGTCTGGCTGTATTTTGGTCTGACTGTATACCAACAATCCATACATCCAACCTTTCCATTTATGGCAACATATTTTCCTATCCACAACTTATCAGAATCATTCCTAACCAAATCAAACTAAACAAAATTCCCTGCAATAACGTCTAACTATATATTTTACTAGGGCACCGGAAGTTTTAGCAGCGTCAACGGCGTCGCAATGAGCCCTTCCAATAAACGTGATCGCTGGCCGCTTCCGCCTCTAAACAATCTCGAGTTATTGTACAATATATCGGCTATATCGATTGTACTCAAGTCATGTGTACTTCGGGCCACGTGATTCTGGCAAATGTATACTAATATTATAAACCAGAAGTTTATTGGTTGAACGCGCTCATCTCAGATACTACGGGTCCGCTAAGGAAAATTTCTATCGGTGTTTGATAGCCCATTTATCGAGGAAGTCTATAGGCTATAGGTATATCATCACGTTAAGACCAAAAGTAGTGAAGCAATGCAAATGTAGAATTAATTATCGCAACTAAACATTTAATAGATTCACCCTTACGCTACTAGGGAAAGTCGAACTATGTCGCATTTTAAGGAAAAATACCGTAAATATTTGAAACATTCCTTACTCTAATTTCATCTTTATTTATAGTTCAGGATACATCGCCCATTTTTGCAAGTGACTACTATAAAGCTAATTTTCCGTTTGTAGCTTTATTTTGATGAGACGCCCAATAATTTCGTGTACGAAAGTCTCGATTGTGGTAGCTAACAGAGATAACAAGGATAAAAAATTTTGATTTGATGGTTCTCAAATATTTATTACTAACTGAATTTTTTTTTGTTCAATCTCAAGATAATTACCTAAATTATTCGAAAAAATATTTGTCCTACAAAATCTATGGTTTTTTCAAAGAGTCCCCCTTTCCAAAGTGTATCGATAACGAGGTCATCATAAATGATTACTAACAAGCTGATTTTTTTGTTTTCACTTAGTTAATGTTATTATTTTATATAATTCAACAGACATATTGTCCTACAAATTGCGTAATAAATATTTGAGAACCATCAAATCAAAAAATTTAATCCTTGTTATCTCTGTTAGCTACCACAATCGAGAGTTTCGTACACGAAATTATTCGGTGTCTCATCAAAATAAAGCTACAAACGGAAAATCAGCTTGATAGTAGTCACTTGCAAAAATGGGCGATGTATCCTGAACTAACCTAATAGTTGTAATTGACATAATTTTAAAGACATTTGAGCTGAACAACCTTGGAGGCCCTTGACATCGTTTTTTCAGACGCGAAATAATTACCCGAGTTTGTAATTTTATGTCAAAAGAGACTTTTTTATTTTATCCTCGTTTCCTGGAATTTCAGCAAATAGAAAAGAAGCTTTAAGCAGTAAATTTTATTGAATGCTGCACTAAATAAAATTCACTCGTCTGATGCAATAAAAAGTCAGTCAATCTCAATGAAAATCGTCTTGTCTATACAGAACCAAACAACCTTAGTATATTTTATTATTCAAAAGATTTATTACTTCAATTTAATTAATTATTTTCAATTTTCAATTTCCCAACCACTACATGCATTTAAAGTATTTTAAACTACATCCTTACATTCCTCCTCATCCTATTAATTCCGAGCTACCGTAACAAACAATTACCCACACTAGTTCTAAATCACCACCTTATCAAGTTACGCGTGAAGTAGCACGTATAAATAACACATATTAATTTCTAATAATACATCATCACAGATAAATGATGCAAATGCACCGCCGCACGCACCAATGTCATAATAATTTCGCTTGGGGTTACATCATCGCGACAGGCGCTCAACACAATATCTTTATTAGTTTGATAAAGGAACTAGAACTGTGTGGCGAATTAATCGGTCGCCGACCCGGCAGTGCAGCGCCGGTCAACCTAATTGGTAATTAATCGAATCGAAATAAATGCCAAATCATTACAAAATTTTTTTTGTAGCAGTGTGACGAGGTCGATTTGATGTTGTCAAAGAAGTTTCACTTCTGACATATTGTGTGCTCGGCACATACATTTTATCAATAAATACCTTCTCTTTAATTATGTCTGCAAATAAGATAGATAAACTTATAGAAACGTTTCCTTAGTGCAGTGATCAACCACGTGGACAAAAACCGGCCGTGGTTCTAATTCATGTAAGTCTAAATCTGTAGACCAAATACAGAAGTAACTGTTCCATAAAAACAACGATGATACAGTGAAAATCAAACAAAAATATAACGACATATTATAAGCTTTAAAACTAATTTATCAACCAATACAACGTGACCATTCATATTATGAATATTTTTTGTAGCAGAAACAATGTTAGTTAGCAAGTATGTAACCAATATTTCTGTGACATCATTCACATTATATCACTGTAAGTTCTCTAAATATTAATAAAAAAAGTACATATTATATAAACAGATAAATCATAAACTAGATAGGAGCACGGTGGTCTCTGATAAGCGGTGCAATAAAATGGGCATAGTTCAACATCAGTTAGTACAAATTTTATAAAGTATGAAAAGCGTTACTTTGTATCTTCCTTATCTTGTTCTTTTTGAGCCAAAGACACTCTGATTTGTATAGTTAAAAATGTAACTTTTAATTTTAATGAGATAGCTGCTCCCGTCATTTCTGAATTCGTTAGTTTACTTACAAACTTTTCCTATTTCTTATATTTATGTAGATACGCTTAATTTAGAACAAACATTTTTTTGCAAACATTTTAAGTACTGATAAAAAGAAGAGAAATTATGTTGCCGTGTTGTTTTTACATATTCATGGAATGTACGAATAATAGTTATTTAGTAGCAGTTCATAATGGGATCACATGAAAAAAATATACCTACTACAAAAAGTAACTATATAAAGTTTAACAGATGACAAAGTGCATATTTTTTTAATATTGCGTGTATAGTATGATCAATCTCATAACCTTTAAATTAACAAAATGTGTTAAATTTAAACGCAAGTTTTTGCAATAATTAGATTTTTCAAGAAGGTCAATAATTCAATGTGATTTAAAAACACAAAAGTAAATTACCCAAAACAAAAACATACACATTGTAAAAAACGCGTCACCATATTAATAGCCTGAGAATCAATGATAAATGATTATCATGTGTTTCACATTCACAAAGAAATATAATACGAGAATAAGCTTCTAATCGTTCCTAATCCATCCTTTTAACCGTTGTCATTTCAAGTCCATACAAAAACAGAAACACTTCGAAAATTAAACGCTGAAACAAAAAGGATACAGGGAGCATTTCGATTTTTGATCATCGTCTAAAAATAGAAAGACATAAACACCCCGTCGAAGCAGCAAAATGTGCACCCCTTGTTTAAACTATAAGTAATGGCTTCCAACGGTGGAGTGCGACGGATAATTTCACTTAATTTACGATCTGGAGATAACTGTATGTAGCCCGGACGCTACAGATTACACGCTCGATTAATCAACGGCGGCGTTAAAAAAAGTTGCAGTAAGCACTTCTTAACACTGACTACCATTATAAAAGCATTGTCTCTGAACTTTATATTTATCACGAAAAAGAAAGAGTAACGCAAACGCTTGCAATTTTTTTGTAATCTAAATAAATAATTCTAACACGGCTTCCAAGATTAAAAAAATAATTGAATAGAGAATGTACTCAAAATCATTTTATCTTATACAATTTCACAAACCAATTCCGTTCACTTTGTACTGGGCAGAGCATGTGAATTTATTTCTGGCTTCCAGTTTGACATAAGAACTGCAAACTCGTTAGAACTGCATGATACTGCGGCCAAGTTAGATTAAGTACGGTTTCGGTCCAGGGCGACTAGATTAATGCTTTTTGATACGTCACGGCACGGCATTTACAGCAAATCGTCCCGGTAATAATGGTCAGACGTAATCTGTTCTTGACTGTAAGGGAATAAATAGTCATTGAAGCTTGTCATGCTTTATAAAACCTAGAGGAAAATTAACTGTTCGATATCTCAATTAAAAATTTTTTATAGGGTCTTTCCTCTATCTCATAAATACGTTACGAATAGTTATAAAGAATGTTAAGATGTATTATATCTAAACAAGCAGTCCAAATTTAAACAATAAAACGGATCAAAGCTACGTTAAACCTGAATTTACAAAACATTATGCAACACACTAAGCTGCCTAAAAAACAACCCATAAAAAGCTATAAGCCGATTAATTAAACCCAAGATAAGCAAAACAGTCCACTCAATCATCGATTGAGATTTTGATCTTAAATTCACTCACATGCGACTTCATCAGTTCCATTTTAAAAGACCATTAACCAGAGCCCAATAAGTCGCACAAACAAATTACAATAGAGCTAATCTTGCCTTAAGTAGGTAATACTACTCAGTCATGCGTACTATCTATTAACAGGCTATTGTCTAATTTATATCAATAGACATATCTGTGACCATTGCTTGTTCAAGGATTGGTTTTGGAGAGTATGAATTGTCAAATAAGGAGTTCTAAGCCCGCCTGTAGGGCGCCAACTTGGGAGGTCCATCAATTATACACCGTCCAAATTAATAGCTTACATGACCAATGCTCACGTCGTGAGAGGCTTAACGTGATCAAATAATGATACTCATCATTGGATATTCGTATGTGATGTATCAAACTGTTCACATATCACTTTTTTATTTAACAATTCACATCACGCTATGGTAATCAACGACAGTACCCTTTGGGATTGTAAATTGGCGTCGATACAAAATATTATAATAGGACCATTTATAGGCTCAACGACACTATTGTCCGAGAGATATAAAAATAAAAATCTCCATGTAAACAACAGCCTTCTTGTAATTTTAGAATTCTTACAGATTGAGAAACCGAAAATTATAGCTGGGAAAACAATAGAACATTGTCAATACAATAGATATGATGTTCTTTTGATGAGGTATTCATTTAAAACGATGGATGTATGTAAATATTTAAACTCTGAATAAAATCATTGTGACAAGAATGTGAATGGCTCGTTATGTTGACTTTAGCCGCATCCCTTCTGGCGATATAAATGATGACCCTTTGTACACTCTGTCGACAGATATATCGAACAAATAGTGTAACGCTAGGAAAGGATACATTATGAGCCTCGCTGCCGAACAAACGACTCATTGAAATACTCATCTAACACTTAAATGCATCGCATTATTTGAATACTGCTAGCGAGATAACACGGGTACGGTAATAGGAAAACATTTCTCTTTAAGTGAACAATAAAAGCAATGTCGGAATGGGGACAAACAAACTATTATAACAAACGACATTGTGTTAAACCTTTATCAAATACTTGACATAATCAAGTCCCCTTGTATAAAGAAAATCATTAATCATATTTCGCTTCAACTTCATAATAGCACAAAGTTAAGTAAATTGTCATTTTGGTTACCCGTATTTCCTAAATTACATTTTAATGGTCTCAACGGCACTTGGAACAAAGTTCATTTTAGAGTTTATGTTCATGGTACATCCATTTGCAGGAATAACAATAAGGTGTAAACGGCAGATTGAGACTAATCTAATCAACAGCTTACGATTCAACACCATTGTTTTTTAACAGCGCATTAAAATATCCGGCAGAAATAACATTAAACTTAGCTATACATACAACGTTCCGAGCAACCGGGCCGTTGCGACCGAACCGTTGTTAATTTAATGTCAAATCCTTCGTGCCCGGAAGTGCGATAAATACAAAAAGGTCCGTGATTTGTTGCCTTCCAGACAAACAAATTGAAAATTCTAGTCATCTAACGTAACCGAAAATTGTTAACGGTTTAGTATTCACTTCGTGTATAATGGAATGGTCGTTTAATCTCCAAGGGCGCTGAACAATAGTCTGGAGAGGTGATTTGCATGGTTAGTATACTAAGTACTCATATTCGGCACATTTGCATGCCCAAATCGAGCCGATTCGTCGACAGCTTCGAGGGCACAGTCGAGACGCTAGCTGATGTAATCGCCACCGACACTTCTAACAATGATCATTCAAATTAAAATTTCGAACTCCCAAATTACGTCTTGACATGAATTTATTGCCGTTAAACATGGTTACAGTCCTCTGTAACCCCACGTAGGAGATTAATATGAGACACATGTTGCGGTCGAAGCGTATTGTGCTTCCCGAGGAGTTAACAAAAAATTTTCAAGAAATACTGTGAGAATTGAATCGTATAGTTTTTAGTTGTGTGTCATAATTATGCTTGCATGTGAGAATTCTTGTTATTTTCAGACAAAAGATACTCACTTCCAGCCGGTGGAGTATCTCGAAAACAGCCATATTTCGTTGCTGTGCGGTCGGAAACAATGGCAGCGTTTTCGCGCTCGTTGACAGTTACACGGCCTCTGTAAAAGAAAATGCAATGAAATACTTTGGAAACGCGGTTAAAAATAACCCAGAAAAGCTGCAGCCTGCAAGTATTATTTTACGTGCTCACATTCTGACGTCGTAATCTCGATGCCATATATTATTTCGTTGTCGTCATACAATAGCATACAGAACGACAACCGGGGCTGCATGTGCAGTATTAATTAATTAAATCGTGGAGAACATTAAATCACAAAATCCAATCACACACACGCGATTTAAAATTCAAAACAGTTCTATTTCCCCACGGCAGCGGTTCGAGCCGCGTTCGAGGGAGCAAGGAAATTACTAGTGAAATCAGTTACGAAGCGGGGAAAGGATGTCCGCCGCGGACAAAGGGACGAGATGCTGGAAAAATTAAAAAAGGAATCTCTGGAAGGAATTTTACTTAGAAATGTTCATTTAAAGGAGCGAATAAAGCTTTAGCTCGGTGACAACCGAGACCAACTAAGGCATCAGTGAGGCAGTTTTCAATATCGAATTCTTGAAGCACTTCATTTTTATGTCGACTGTATCTTAATTGATGTTGAAAGAAAGTCTTTATTAATTTTTCTATGTTTGATTTTATACAGAAAATATTTTATTCAATGAAAAGTTGTGCGACAATTACATAAATACCTACATTAAATTAATGCGATTACTGAATGTTTGAACTGTTGAATAATTAACGATTGACGATTTTCAATCCGTATTCAAAATATTTAATGACAATTTATTTGCTCTGATTTAATTGTTAAGCAAATACAGAAACTAGTTTTTACTTTAATGGTAAATACAATAATAATTGATTCCTTGTTTACATGATTCGAACCAGCTATACTCTATTATCATTTAATAGAATGCTATTTAAGACTTAATCGAATTAAATAGGGAAGAAAAGAAGTGCTGCAATTTTACAATAAAACCCCATTATTGGTCTTGAGAATCACTTAAGGTCTACAGTAATCATGGCATTAAGATCTGCACTCAAGCATTATCGTAAGTCCTTATTTCCGCAGCAATTGCCACAAGATAGACACATAAAGAAAATGTCATATACCTACATACTATGTAAAGAGTTCATCTTACAATAGTATAAGTGACGTTCAGAAGACCTTACTTCATTATTTTTATTGTGATTATCAAGCCGAATGTACTCCGGATTATTCTAATAGTAAACTATAATCACCACATTTTCATTCATCCAATATAATTGTCATCAAAATTAAGACAAATTGAATACAGATGTTATAACAAAATGTGTTGATATAATATGTAGAAGCTGTACCATTTGTTTGCCAACATCTCAAGCATTGTAATAAAACACAATATAAAAAAAACTTAAGCCCTCCATAATTAAGTACCCGTAACATATTATTGTACACACAATGCCATTTTCTTTTACGCTTTATAAAATCCGAGTCCCTACACGGAACAACAATAAAAAGCATGAACATACCAAGGGTTCGCATTAAATAGCTTCTAGAGAGCACTCACATTTGAGTATGGAGGCATAATGTCCCATAACGCGAGGAATATTCGAGGTTTCGCGTAAACTGGATGTAACAATAGAATATGGGACATTGTTTTGCTAAGAAACAAAACGTAGCACGGTTAAGTGCGGCTTGTGCGCATGAATATATACGAAATTAAAGGACCAATGTTCACCCCAAGATATAAAACCGTCATATTACAAGAAGATTACAACGCGTTTCGGCGTTCCGTTAATTAGTATGCTGTGTAGCGTCAGACAAAAAACACTGGTTCTTACGTTTTATTCGTCTCAGGTGCAAAATGTTACAGTTGTTTTCTTTTTAACAAGGAGCTAATTTAATTAAACTAGATGGTTACATTTATAAATCGCTTACGCTAACTGTTCGTCGTCGTTTTTGGGTAGGTAGGTACACGACGTTGAAAAGCAAGAAACCATTAGATAGATATAAAGCACTTCTTCATAAATTCGGTTTTTAAAGAAAAAATCATTATTTGAAAGAGGAAATCGGACGTCCTTTTATAGCAACAAGTATAAAGAATATTATCGAACGAAAAACGTAGCATCTTCACTGCCATCCGCAGAACGAATACTGCTCTCTTTGCACCCTTTCTTTCTTTGAATTGGCACTTTGAATTGCAGTAAAAAGCATTATTTGAAAATCGATGCACAGAACAAGCACTTTTCTATACATTTCAGCGACAAAGGCATTTCAGTTGTATAAAACGAGTCATTGTTACAAAAAGGACATGACCATTGACCACATAACGTAGAATAGATGAACCCTTAAACATTGTAATATGAGGCAAGGTTAAATAATCATGTTCATATCTACAAATTGAAGGACAAGCCGTTTACAATTATAATAAAATATATTTATTTAGCAAAAAATATAAAAAACATTAAAATTCAAGGCGAACATTTATCACACGCGGATGCGTTTCCATCACACATCTTATCGGGACAAACATTGCACCTGAGCAGATTGTAAATCAGTAAACAAAAATGTTACCCGTGGGTAAAATAAGATAACAATAGGGATCTTTGTAGTTATAACATTACTATGCCTGTTGTATGCTTTATCTTCTACATCTATGCCATTGTTGAGACGGCGTTTTATGTTTCTTTAGTTTATCAGCAAACGGAGGAATCGCGTTCTTATGTCGACATACAAACCTAATGTATTGAAAGTGGATTGATTACGGACAAAAAAGGAAAAAAAATGTGAGTAAATTTGTAGAATAAAGAATCAATCGACAAATAATTAGATGTTAGTAATCGTCACCCTACTTCTTATTCCGAAGAAATAAAATCTTTAACGAACACGTACCTATTTAAAATTGCTTCCCATGTATTGGTATATGAAGCCCACTATATCTACTACTATACAAAGGATGTGCACGAAAAACCTTGAAGCCACTCATGTCTAGGTGGGAGCATTGTTAATATTTTAGCTAGAAGAGTTTCATACGTGTCTAGCACATGAAAAGGGCATTAACATTCAAATCTTAGTGTTCCTAGGAATCGAAACAAAAGCGCCGTCGATGTACGAGGCTACGAATTTGCATAGTACATCGGTATTGCAGAACTCAAGGAATATTGAGCTGTCGGTGTCTCTATCGGTTCTTTACATAAAATGTCGTATTTGGTTTCGTGGAATTGTTAGAGTACGAGAGTACCTATAGAAATGAAACACTAAATGTCAGTTGCTCATTAAGATAAAGATCTTTCCGAGCGGAGATTACTTAGTAACGACCAATTAATACCGCTCCAATTAAATGAAATAGGTACACAATATCATCTGAAAATGCGCAACGTAACGATTAGACTGTAATTACACATTTGAAATTTTGTGGGCCGAGTACTCCTAGTAATTGCGAATACGCCTGTATGCTCAAGTTCGAAACTGCGACCCATATTGCTGGCTGCCGAAGCTGGTTACGTTAAAATATTTACAGTACGGCGAAAACATGCCCCGTCCCGAGTAAAACGGAACTAATGCCTTGAATAAGCGAGGTGTGAAAACGCTTATAAATAGTTACGGTAAGCTTTAAATGGGTCAATTTGTTCGCGTTCATATGTATGGTAATGTAAGGAAATGGATTCGCGAGCGGTAGACTCTTCCAGACTTAAACCGGGATCACAGTCGGTTGTAACGAAAATACCAATGTGCGAAATAATTCAAGGGCGATCGAAACCCTTTTTCCCCTATCTGATTTGTGGAGTTAATTTAATTGTAAATATTCTAAGTTTATGTTATCAGATTGGGCGAAAAATCACTTTAGAGATAGCAGTTTTATTAACTAAGGGTCAATAAAACAGCCTATCTCTAAAGTGACTTTTCAACAAAGAAAGTAGGTACATATAAAATATATTGAATTTAACCACCACCCAAAACACCCATCTCGTATTTACTAGATAACCTTATTTTTTTACATACTGAATATTGTCTCATGTAGCGTGTTTACAATTGCTAGAAAATTCACAGAAGTCCCTTAACCCGTCCCTAGTGGAGCATACAGTATTTCTGCGACAATTTCACTGATCGATTTCTCTTTGTGGACAAATAAGTTTTTACTCCAAAGAGACTTTATAGTGGCGGTTGTTTTCTGGAATCTTTTCGAATTAATTTAAGAATATATTCTCACATTGACCCGTGAACTTCAAATCTGGTATGTTTACTTTTTTCGGTAATTAAGAGATATCATTCAATTAATGTATCCGTTCCCGTAAGCGAATAATTATTACGTAGTTATATCGCGAAAAACACGATAATTATGATAAGAGTAAAAGATAGTAATATAATATATTTTTGTTCATTATCTGTATCCAACAACTTACAACTGTTCGATAATGGACAGGACACTATTCATTACCTCTACCGAGAAGTTTCTTTTTATCTTTTATTGCTATTTTTAAACACATAATTAATTAGATTATGTATATCGTTTGATTTGAGGATAATTTATTAAGTGCATATTAGGTTATCTACTACGCATCCAAAAACTACATACATACAACGAAATAAGCAGGATCATGAGGGCAGATCTTTGAATTCCATTAAGGCAGTAGGTATATTTCAGAAGAAAAACACAAATATGTTACAAAAACATTTCCTTCAAAGGCACTACAGCATACATAAATATATGAAACAGTACCATCATTCCCCAATAAAAATATCAAACGCCCCAATCAAGAAGGTCAGCTCAAAAATTGCATGACGTTACATTTTCTTAGAAGAATGAAGCCATTTCCATTTTAGCAGTGTCATTGCACGCACGGCCTTTAATAAAAGTCAACACCTAAATTGCTCTGAGAGCTAACCAACAATATAAATAAAAATGATTTATGTCATGCCATCACGCTGTGGAAAAAAAATGGAAAAAAGCTTCAAGTAACAAAATTTCGGAAAATATAAAATAATATACATTTTTCAAGGATATATCAAGGGATAAATTTGAATTTCTATAAAAATTTGGTCGGCGCAAACGGGCCCCCAATAAAATATAAAACTCGTGTCAATATTTTCTGGTAGAAAAAAAAATTGACTACATAATATTTCGAATCGGATCTGGTATCGCAAAATTGTGAATCAAATATTATACATATCGCAAACCTGGAAAACAAAAAAAAAAACAACTATCTGTTGCAACATACATAGCACAAAACTTTATAAAATTGTTGTACAAATGATATACCCTTGAAGAGACAGTCAGCAAAACTTAAGATGGATTTAAATGAACTTACGCCAGCTCTTAGTCACAACTTTATATGTAGGTCGCGTCTTTGCACATTTTTCGCGAGGATATTTCACGTTTAAATTTGATAGAGTAAAATTTACCTTCTGACACCTTTGATCCTTCTTGATAGGGGTTCAGTGAGATATCATTACTAAAACACGGCTTAACCTTACCTTAAAATATTTTCCGACTTATTATATGAAAATGGTTAAATTTTTTCTTCCACTTCACGACGGCAAACGTTCGCAAAAAATAATCTCGGATATTTACAACAAAATTTTCAGCTAAATTCAACAAAAATAATATTGTGCTGATACAAAGCTTGGTTGGTGATGTTGGCTTATAATTGAATACGTAAAAATGTAAAAATTAAAAATTATTTCAGTATATCGATGATCATGTGTAATCCGTTGATTTATTAGTCTATTTCAACTTGATTTCAACAGTCATTCTTACGCTCACAAACTCGACCTTAGATTAGTTAAGTTTACCATCACCAAGGTATAATTACATCACCTGCTAAAAATAATGTCAAAAATTAGACCCCGAAATCATCATCCAATTTTTGCATCCACATGCAATTAGCTGAACACTGCTTACTACCTAATAGGTAATTATGAGTGCGAATGAAACGCTTCAAAACCAACCGCACATTAACTAGGCGCCAGCTAGGCGTCACTCAATCACTTGAATGGCATGCTGATTAACGAATTTACGATACAATTCACACACGCGGCCACCGTCAGCATGGTAACCGATACCATGGTAATTTAAATCACGTTCTCTCACCGACAACCATACATCACTGATTATTATCTTCGCAGGCAATATTGGCGATGACAGTTCATGATTATTTATGGTTGTGACTGTTGCGTAACACTTGCAATGGAATATGAATAGTTAGAATTCATTTCTCTACGGAATACTATTTTTCAAATAGAAGAAATATTTATCTATCACTAAAACGAATATCAAAGATACATTAAATATCAGCAATGAAGTTAAATAGCACATATTTAATTCAAAGAATGCTACGTAAACTCATGCGTTGGTATAAACATTCCTGCCTTCTTAAATCCCCGTAAGATTTATTGTACGTTAAAGCACATACATTTCTAACTGAAATGCTCAATAGTTATTTTAATAATGCTTCCTTTAAATCTGCAGACCTTTTAACATTGTGTCAGCACGTCTTAAGACTTTAATAATTGAGTCGGACCCTCATCAGAAGGGGAGCTCAATTTCTAATAGTGTTTTAATTTCAGTAGTTGAGGCACTATGATAATGAATCTGTCAATCAGTTAGAAGATAATATTTTTCATGGGTATAGAAACTGCAAAGAAGGTTTTTTACAGTATTGAGTACAGAACATCTATAAGTGTACGTTATCGAGATGGCAAGATGCATATATGAATGGTCAATTCGTTACTGCATGTATTTATTTGAATAAATAATTTTGAAATTAACGACATTCCAAGAATACTTTCTGGTCGACGCGGCATTGTAGGGCAAAGCAAGTAACGTGCTGGTATTCTCTTCCTCAAGCAAAGGACTATCTGCACTTTAAATCCCAAAGCATACACTAATAACTAAGGGGATGACAACACTTGGCTCTGGGCAATAAATACCGCATACAGATACCGCACCGACAAATCAAGGAGCGGCCTAAAGGTAACGTTGGAGATTAGGAACCAGCACACACTCGTAACTCAAGCTAAATCCTGCGACGTCGAGTTCATCGGTCTCCAGGGTGTGCCCGAGTCAACCAAAAAACTGCAACGAGCATTTCTTCGGAATATTATGAAAGGTGTGTCCAGAACGTCAAGTATAACAATAGGTAGGGCATAGGCTTCTCCTAAGAGAATATAAGAGATAATCATAATAATATATTAATGAATGTCGAATGTTTGATTCATAGGTTCGGGGAGCCCTTAGTATGAGGAAGACGAATTTTGATACATTGTTAACTATGATATATGACCAGATATAATTGTCATCTATACATAATCTATTATTTTACCTGTTATTTTTTATTTTAGTTCACGGAACATTCTTTTGCTTTTTTTTCTATACATCTGCTATCAAATTTCACTATTATTACACTTATGGTAACATCAACATAACTGTCGACTGTTTTTGAAGGCCGGGACGGCAAAATTCTCGCTATAATAATATGAATGCATATAGAAAATTAAGAATAACTTAACCAAATAAGAAGGTGAATATTTCTAACGGGTGTACCGATTTTCAAGTTTATTTAGTCGGATTTCTACAAAGATTTTACTATTATAAAAGCTAATGTTTATTTAACAAGATCTGTCTACAATATTGTTTGAGTAACAAATAAAGGCTAGTCTAGACTCACAAAGCCACTTAAGGCGATTTTTTTAATTCATGATAATCCTTTAAGAATATGTATTAGCAAAGAAATATTTTGAACATTATATAATTCTAGTTTAGACGGTTGACCGCACAATATTTAGCAATGAGCTAAGTCGGTTCAGCTTTCAACAAGCTAATTCCATTAGTACGTATAGAAATACTTGAGTATTTTAGATCACAGAGTACTCGCTGTAACTAATCACTTAGTAAATTTACTAATTTACTAAGTAGGTAATTAGTACGGTAAATATTGTTATTCAGTACTTATGCTTTATCGAAAGGCAGCTAGTCATTTTTTCTACCTTTGAGGAAGCTTGGAATAGATAGAATAAAATTTATATTAATTGATTCATTTTCAGCGAGCCCCTTAATCATTTGCTAGCTCAACAATGTCTTTCCTTACAGATCGAGTTATTTTAAGCATTAAGTATCTCCACAGAAAATCAAAGCTACATCTCTAAATCTCATACGTTACATAATTTTTACGCACTAGCCACAATAATAAGAAAGCAGTAGTACTTTCATTCACATAAATAACTACAGGAAACCACAAGAAAAAACACGTTCCAGCTATTATAATATGCAAAACGTTCCAATTTTTCATAGACACTATCACGAAAAATGTCACTCAGAAATCAGACCCCAAATTTGTCAAAAGCAAACACAATCCTTGCAACATTAGCAAACAAAGGAACAATTTGAACCAGCACAATTTATTAATCGCGATCAGCATAGATAGCTCAAGAACATTCAGCACAGATAGGCAAATGAATGCTAATCGCGAATGTACCGTTGCCAAACTGCCGAAACGCTGAATTGTGTTCGGTCGGATGAAATTTTAATCTAAATGTTCGTGTATTGTGAACGCTGCAATATATTAGAGCGTTCGAAGTTTATTCACGAAGCGGCATTCAGAAAACACTAATAATAATATGCAGTTAACGTGCTGTTGATCGGACTTGTTACAGAAACACAATACATTAATATTCGTATTAGAACAAGCGTTTCCCTGTGTTCTCACACGCATAACATGCGTTACATAACATATTCATTACAAATTTTTCTAGTTGATTGGGTACTAATTTGGATAGGTAGTTAATATTCGATACGATTAAACAATGTTCGTTTGGCTCCTGGACTTACGCATGATTTAAAAATATTCGTTTGGCTCCTGGACTTACGCATATAATAAGTTAGGTAACTATGTCTTAAGTACATTTTTCATTATATTATAGAAGTGATAGGTGTAATCAATCTAGAAGAGTAATTTCGGCAAAAAATCGCGAGCTTAGCTTGTCATGAGGAAAGTTTAATCGACCAGTTCCTATCCAATCTAATTTTTTCCCTTTAAGGTAATACGTATAAGTAGGTACCTACTTACTTGTAGAAAACGGTAAAAAACATTATAATAAAAAGTTCCTAGTATATACCTGATATTTTTTATTAACCATTCTTAATGATAGGTAATGGGTATGTCGTTAATTTGGTGCTAATGTTTGCAGCTACGGATGTAAATTAAAATTTCCATTTTTCCTTTTAACTATTTTACGGGTATAAAGAGAGGATCCTGCAGTACCTGGTGTTACTAGGCTTTTAATGAGGCGTGTTAAAATATACATGGAACTGCATATTTTCATTATCAGTTGGTTTATTAAAGTTAAGTGTATGTTACAATTACATTTCATAAACTTTCAGTGATGCAACGGGCTTACCTTCAAATCGAGATCCATAACGAGGTGCCGTCCGAACGACGTGCCCCCAGTCTTCTGTATATGCAGGAAGACCATAACGTCATGGGCGTTGAGGTCAAATCTGAAGTCGTCGTGTAGCACCTCGTCGTAAGAGAGGCCCGGCTGCACGATCGCGTCCGGCAGCGGCCGTCCCGGCGCCTCCGCGTACGTGAGGGCGAGAGACTCCGCCACCCTCTCCCTGGGCGACACCACGCAAACCTGAAAGTCGTTTGTTACTGTCATCGCTGTATCACCATTTATATGGCCGCGTAATAAAGCGCTATATCATTTTTAAACATTGCAACGAAAAGGTCTGATTTATATCCGTAGGTTTCGCGAATTCGTTTGTTTTAATGAATTTATGCCGAGCGGGTCACTTATAATGTTTATTTAGAGTAATTACTGTTTTTTCTTTTACGGTTCTTAACTTTTTGTTCTAATTTACTCCCCGTTTATTTATGATAAAATTGTTACATTCATTCATAATATCCATAAATCATTGCAATAAATTTAATCTAGATAGATGTAAAACATTGTCACTAACGGCAATTTAATAAATCATTCGTGAGCTAAAATCAGCAATTTACAATAAAACATTCGTTTGAACAATTCAATCATTCACAGTTCCGTTGTGCACAATCAGCGGGTCATAATTAATCAAATCATATTTTAGTTTCGCAATAACAATAAATAATTATGCATTGCAAAACTATCTGCATAACGCACGCAGACTTTATAATGCGTTTTTGCATCGATGGAAATAATAGTTAATTAAAACTTTTATCGTCTTTGTATGGCATAGTAACAATAATGGTTTGCGCGTCAGGGATACCTAACCCTCGCCAAAGAGATTAATTTTCGCTGTGGCATTTTGTGTATCCTTTTTTTATTGGGAAACTAAGTTTTGTTAACAACTTAGCGTGCTCATGCCAAGGAATGTTACGTTAGTAGAATAAACTGAACTTATCTAGAAAATATACAACAGCAAGTTGAAATTTACGACATTCTTCCTAACACGATATTTCCCCTTTACGATGCGAAGAAAATTAAAAAAGTTACGGGACGAGGTTTATTCTACCTCCATAAACAAGCACAATTTGTCTATTAAACCGTAATAAAACTTGAGCTCGAACTCGCCTTATATTCATCTTGGCAAACGTTAAAACTCGGTGGGAGGTTAAGAGGGTGACGAGATAAAATAGCGCCCCACTTGTTTGCTCGGCTAATGAAGAGGGCCGAGTGCCCTTAGACCATTAACATAGTCGCAATCAGCACCCCGGCTGATACTAATGTTGCTCACATTAACACGCCGCCGCAGTTTTTGGTAACACCCGAACAACTACTAATTGGATACGCAACGCGTGACTTTATTCTGGTTCTGTTCGTTGTTAACTTACAATTAAGGTACCACGTGGTAGGATTTTCCATCTCAGTGTATGATAGAAAGAACTGATAATGGAATGTGATACATGGAAATCCTTTGTGTAATTGAAGTTTTATGAACGTAAGGTTTTTAAAGAATTATCTTAAGGTACAAGTCCGAGACGGGCCGCAGACCGCAAACTGCAACAGCAAACTGCAAGCGACACCACTTGTTTCTATGAACATCTATGAAATTGATTCTAAGCGCGGCGACACTGCTGCCTGCAGACGCGACGCGCAGCGATTCATAGATTTTCATAGAAACAAGTGTTGTCGCTTGCAGTTTGCTGTTGCAGTTTGCGGTCTGCGGCCCGTCTCGGACTTGTACCTTTATAGTGCCTTTTAAATAATATATCTACCTAATCAAGAAATAAAGCATAAAATGTCCCGAATATCAATTTTCCAGATAAACAATCCTAACTAACGCAAGCAATGTAAAGATTGATCCCGTATTCCTTTTGCATGTAGCTTTAAAATGAAAAAACACCGAAACAGGTATGCGAATAATTTCATTCAATCGAGATAATGCAACATTAAACCAATCCAGTGCTTTCACTGAACGCGAGCAAACAAAAGTTCGCGAGGCAGGTTCAATCAGATAAGTTTTACAGAACATCGATAATGCGTTGACCTGAAACTAATAACCGTTAAGCTGATATAATAACCGATAGCTTATCAGATAAAATTTCCGATAAACCGATGGTCGGGATAATATAGTTTGGTTGTGGCGGTACGCCATATAAGTGACATTTTACCATACAAATACTGGGCGAGGATTATGTTTGAAATACTTTTTCGTAATGAATGTATTACGTATCAATTGAATTAATGTGTCATTCAATTTATTCGAGGGTTGATTTTTCGATCATCAGAATATTATCTTGATATAAACAAGTATATTATATTTAACGTGATTGTCTCGTGCATATATGAAGGCATGAAGCTTTCAAATTTTTTTATTTTTTTGTTCTTCATTAATATTTTTAAGGAATTATAATATTATGATTAACAATTATTGGGTATTGACTGTCGAGTGTGCTTTAAGACAAAACCGGGTTAGCTCTCCCCTGTTTTTTATGTTTATTTTATATAGTTACTATCCAATACGCTTTTCAATTAATGGTATATTACGGCCTACATAGGTACAGTACACTGTACTGAAACTATTCTCCTACCCTTCTTGCTTTATAAGAATTGTATACAGGACGTCTATATTGTATCAGGTTTTCAATATCGAGGAATATAAATGCTGTAAATATCCATTAACCCTAGAAAGATAATCATATAGCACCTACCGTAAAAGATAATCATACGTCTGTCAGACGTATGTTAGTTAATTAAGATTTTTAGTAAGACTATAGAATTTTTGTCAAACCTTATAGGCTTAAGTAAATGTTTATATTCTATTTAAGAAAATAAAACGATAAATTATCAAAGATAAAGTTTATTTGACAAATTACAAACAAAAATCGTAAACTTCTTGATAAATTAACAAAAACTTAACTTATCTTCTATAGGAACATATAAAATCACTTTCAGTCTGTATATTTGCATATTTGGTATATATTCACTTAAATTGACGTATACAATACCTATTTCAATAATCAGCATTTTAATTTTAGGTTATTACATACACTCATGGCACAACGTTGTTATGTTCTCCACACACGGGTTTTTTGCACTTCACGCATGATAATTTCGACATCCTGCGGAGTTTAGATGGACAGTATGAACAATATCTCTTTTTTTTTATAGGCGGCACTTCATGTTGAACCTGGCAACTGTTTGCATTAGCATTAGGCAGCAAAAACTCTAAATTTTGCCGCACAATCCTTTTCAGAGTTGGCATCTCTAACCTTTTTTCCATCCAAGGTAAACTGAGATCTGTACTAAATTTTTTCATAAAGTTCTTACAGTTTAGAGGCTTTTCATTCTTTAATAGAATATAAGATTATCATTTATCACGTACGAATTTACAAAGGCTATGTTGAAAATGTTATAAAGTACAGCCATTGGCCATCTGTTCGTCTTTCTGGAGCATGACATTGATGAACACATTTGGTCAAATTTGTCGACACCTCACCTCCAAACTTGGTTGGCAGTAGAGTCTGAATAGTCTTCAGCAGAGACGTCGGTTATATCCACAGCTTCATCGACGAATTCGTCTTCAGTGTCACTCTGCACATCGTTTTCCAAGAGGTTATCTTCGCATTCGCTTTCACATTCTGATGACGTTTCTTCTCCACTTTGATTTAAAAAGTTCTCAATTTGAGAACTATCCAACACCCTTCGGTTTGCCATTATAATATAATATAAATTAATACCTGAAAATAATAACAAATAAGTGTAAATAACAATAAATAATCAGATCAAATAATTTGCAAAAGTTGTATTAAAGATAATCATACGTCTCGCGGACGTACGACGTAGGTATATCTTTTTACTGAACGTACTTACCGTGTTGTCACCACCACTCAGCGCTAGCTCCGGCCACCAAATTAGTTGACTAGCGCAGCTAGCGTGCTGCGATTAATAATAAAAAAAATAGAACGAAATTTAATTTCGCGATACGTCTCGCGGACGTAGATTATCTTTCTAGGGTTAACTAGCTACGTATTTACTGATTTTCTTTCCGCATAAATCTTTGTTCAACTGTGTACACTCATACACAGTATAGCTTACACTCTTACACAACGAATATAGAAAAAAATGAATTTTAATACTGACGTACTGTTGGCAGTAAGCCTAATGTATCGTTAAGAAAAAATATAATATTTTGATCATTTCTTAAGTATTTACAAATAGCATACAAGGCGTACCATAAACATCTGATAATGTTCATATATATATTACTTTTTATTTTTTATTTTACTTATGAGCATCTTTTGTTTTGTCCTGTTAAAAAATCTGGTGGATACAGAACAAACATAACGCAGTCTATATTCTGGAGAAACGCAGGTCCATAAATTATGATGACCGTGACCCAATTTTCTACCCTCATGTTAATGACGTTAAGAAGTTTGTCGCTTAAGGTCGATAGTTTCTTATCAAAACTTAACTCAGCGAAAAATCTTTATAGCACAAGGTTTTCTCAGAACATGTTTAAGTAGGTAATAGTTTTATGCATCTGGAAAAACTTTATCGTTTACAAAAGCTTTATAAAATGTCAAGATTCAATCTTCTGCATTAGCATCAGTTATTGATAAGATGGGAAAGAATTTATCAGAACATTATTTCAATGTACATGTTGTTTAAATTGTGTAATAGACTTGATAAGATAAATAAAAATCCTTAACTTTTTTGATATAATAGAACATGTAATTCTACGCTCGATAAACATGCCCATAAATATTTACGCTCCATTTATTTTTCAAGTCAAATGTATCACCTCATTTACTATTCAAACACAAAACGCCTAACAAACGAAAGGACCGGAAGTGTTGAAAGAATAACCGAAAGCATTCCCCAAACATCCGCACTGATAACGGATAGGTAAATGTAGATAAAATAATATAAAACAAACCGCAATTTTCCTGTTCTGTTTCCGCATCAAAAATGAAATACAAGTTTGCAATAAAAGTTGCCCTTGTACTATTCGTGTTGAACCAATACGGCTCCGGGCCAAAGCAACACATGTGCTCATAACCATTTTAAAACCTAATTGCATCAGCATAAAGTTTTATTTCCATTTCCACTGCCGGGAACAATACTCTTGCTATTTATTTTCGTCCTATCACCACAATAGGCTATTACTGTCCCATCAACCAGACGTGTCCTTTATATTAACCATCTGTACCAGAAATACGCAGGCACGATTTGGTAGACTTTTTAATATGCAATCGAGGTGTTTCAAGCGGGATGTTTTTTTATGAGAGCTTTGATCGTCCGTATAATTCAAGAAGTAACTACTTAGTTATAATTTATCTCCTATTCTGACTTAAAATGAATTTAAATGATGTACTTACAAAAATATGGCCAAATATAGTTATATAACGTAGACTAGAATTTTCAATGCCACGCCTTCAATCCCATTTTTTTTATTATTACAACAAAAATAATGTGACATATTGATGTAACACCTGAAGTTCAATATAACAGCTAAGGAGACCTGTATAAACTTGCCCAGAACGGTCTTTGCAAGTTTATTATCCTTGCTTGTGTCGTAAAAAACGTGTCAAGGATTTTCAGGGAGTACTTTTACAGCTGGATTCCATCAAAACATAAATTATTGTGACATTATTTTATATTACCTATGTCTAATAATAAACTACTCACACTGTACAGTTTATGAAATTTATTTTTTAATACTTACATTAAATATTTCGGGTAAATTATATGTGCCTATCTATTAAATAGTTAGAATTTGTTTGACGTTTCAAAGTCGTTCTTGTTTTTGCAGAAGAACTATCTAACAGTAAGAAAATAATATAAAGGAAATCTCAAATTTTTCAATTATAAAAGCCGTAGTGTATAAATAAAAGGAATAGTTCATATTTAAAACAACAATATGTAAACATATCCATAACAATACTGGGGGCTTTTTTTCAGCTAACACCTGGCATAGATAAAATTCCTTCTACTTTACCATACCATGGAGCCGATTATTTACCTTTACGTAACCGTATTTTCAAATCGTGCAATTTAATTGCGTGTTATATGTTAACATGATACAATACAACGTGGAACGCTGCGTCAACAGCATTGAGTTTTCGCTTCACGTATCCATGCGTTTTGTTTCATTCAATCAAAAGGTCAGTAACTTAACAACTATTTCATTGAGATCACTATCTCATCGAGTCTTTTGTATGAGGTCTAAATTATAGTATACTTTACTATCCTTTTCAGGTCAAATTGTACGTTTTATCCCTGACACTGTTACAGAATTCGGAGCACGTTTAGGAGTCGTGCGCTTAATCAGTTATTTAACAAAAGAAATGAGGAATGCACACCGCAGTCCGCATCGAGTTGAATAGCTCCAACGTTCATATATAGGGATACGGATATTTAATAAAATTGGAAAATTATTGCTCTATTGTAATCTTCTAAGTGCACTAGTCGAGACGTTGCCTGAACTCTCATCAATCTACCCATTGTTTACTGGTGACATCGTGAGGTACAATAGTTTGTAGTATAATTAACATATTCTAGCCATTGGTCTACAGTGCTTCAGATACAAAGAGCCTAATTATTATTAGGCTGTATGATATTTGCGACTATCTTTTACTTGAAATATGTTTAAAACTATGTAGTTCATCAATGTAATAAAATGCTTATTAGGTTATACAGCAAATATATTTTTTTTCTTGCAATTTTAAAAGCGATAAGGTTAAAAATAAGTTAAATACTGTTCCACTTGATCATACGCAGTGGGTGGTACAAATAGAACAAAAAAATCAAGTAATCATATATTTTGCTTAAAGTTTTTGAACTAAAGTTACCTAAGTAGGTACTGCATATCGATTGAATTAATGCTTACGGGTAAAAACGCATCTGCTCATATATCATGCGGTTATTTGTATCAGATTACAAACGTAGATACATCGACAGCCGCTTCAATGCAATATTATACGAAGAAACAAGATCTGGCGCCGAGTGTATTTACTTAACACGCCCATCTTGCATTTAATGCAATTTTAAACGCATGCTGCATACAAACATTCCTAAGCAAATGTATGAAGAATTTGAAGATATATTTCAACTACGAAAAGAAAATTATTAAAATTATTGGATCTCAATATTTTGTACCACTGTTTTAAAGATCAGTAAGAGCATTAGGCACGTATAAAGAAAATATAGGACACAACGAAGTAAGCCTAATAAATAAAACTCACCTAATAAACGACGATACTTCATCCCGGTTAAATTTCAATAAGAATCCGCAATTTGTTCACATTACTCGCTGAAGTAACCTCATAATAATATATCTTACTAAGTAATGTGGCGAGCATTTCATTTAACTTGGTAATGTTGGTGCATGTACGTTAAAATAATGTCATTAATTAGAACAATGTTACAACAAGATTTACAATCGGCAATGAACTAAGCAAACGCTATGCTCGCGTGTATTTAACTAATTCACTGGTCTTTATTGAAATACCTGGTGCTGACCTGCCCACGGCGTGATAGGTTACATTCAATTAAATTTGTTTTAGCGCCTACAAAATACAATCTGCGTGGAAGTAATGAATCCACTGAGAACTATTTACACAAAATATGTCATAGAAAGCGTGTTTACTTTCTTTATTGGAATTTGTAATTGCTTAGTGCGTCTGTCGATAATAACATAATAGCTTGTTTATTTAAGCACATAATACTTGCAGATACGATCGTTTATTGACAAAATTATCGACCTACTAGATCTAAGGGGATTATCTTGCCTACATGCTTACTACATGGTTCAGGAAAAGGATCGGTGTAGTACCAATTTTATTTAAATATAAAAATGTGTGGCTATTAGCATTGAGTTAATATGTACTAGCTATTAACAGTTCCACCATAAGCAATACGGGTAAATTATCGTGGTTACAATGTACGCTAATGTTTGGGAATTTGTAGAATGTACAATTTTAAATATATTTTCAATGGTATACCTAAATTAAATAGTTAAGTAATATAATTTTTACGTAGGTAATACATGTCACAAGTAACACAATTTTAAAGTATTTACGACTTCGTTATAGAATTCCAAAAACTTCAACTTTACCGGTAAGGAACGAAAACTTCTCTCAAGTCGCTCATTATGTATTTACCAGAATCGTACAGCATAATATCTCTCGCAACCAAGCTAAATACATAATTGGAGTATTGCAGCAAATTACTATATTACACTCTGTTTTTAAAAAGATTGTGTAATAATTTTCTTATAGAATTAATGCGGCTCTACCGAGATTTGTGTTAGTAGAAAGGTCAACTGCTTTCAGGGTATATTTATATCTAATGAGCGACATTTAAGCACACTAAGATTAGTGGGTTGCAAAGCACGACCAGAATACGATCACTGTTGCGATAACCATAGATTATTTAATTGCTCGCCAATTTAATTACACGGTATATATATTGTTAATGCGTCAGCGTAAGTATATTATGTATACCAGGTGTTTTCCTGCCCATTAATATGCTCTGCGCAATCCTGCTTGCGATGAGACGGGCAAAACAGCCCACTGTCTCCTTTTTTGGATATCAAACACTTGGACAATACGCGCAAACGACTCGCATAAGATGCAATTTAATTCTTTGTCTCGCATTTCGAATGTTAAGCGTGTGACCAAAATGGGGAAGTTGGAAGTGGTATTTCAAGTTGGAACACTGCTCGTCTCGAGTTACTGGCTTGCACTTTATGTGTCGCACTCCTCGACACTTACTCAATTTTACACTCTAACCGTTACGTAACTTTTTAAATTTCCTTTTGACTACGTATCGTGAGCTAGCTCGCAACCGCGTCTATTATGATACAGCGACGGGGTAATAAATGTAGGCAATTTAATTAAAACTTCAACAGCGCCAACAAACGGCGCATATTGAAAGCTCATAGCCAGTTACGACTTAGGCACATCGCTCATTTCCATAAAACATGGAGAGTGCGTGGAGAGCTTACATTTAAAACAGTGATTGCAGGCAGAGGCGTGATGTTTGTCGTTAATGGGCAGCACCTCGTTGAAACCAATATGGAAGTTGCGCGACAGGTTGCCTTATACGGCCTATTCCCTAGTGGACGAGGACAACAAAACATCGCGATTTAAGATTCAATTAGGTGCTTAACGGTGTTGAAGTATATTCTTGATTCTTATTAAGCGAAATTTCAAAAGAATGCTGGTATATTTAGTTTGAAATATTGCAACTTCCACTGAACTTCCATAGCGCGTAAAAAGAGCACTTACAACTTTGTATATCGTATAATTTATCAGATTCATAAATGCTTATTGCTTGCATGTGTTTGTGATACAATATTTTCAGTTTTCATTATAAAAATAAAATGTATTGAAAGGTAAAGCACCAGGTGGGTGAATAAGTCCAGTATGTTCAGAGCTTATTTTGCACTAACAAATATACAAACAATCTTTCCTCCTTTCCATATAGTATAGTTATAACTACATAAGTAAAAAAATAATAATTTCAATATTATTTTGTAAACAACTTTATAACAAATAGGTTCTAAACAGAACTCAACACAGATGTAAATTACACATAGTTTTATATTATTCCTACTTTACATCCCCACACTGGTAGTTAGTTAAGCTTAAACAAATGAACACAACTTGCCACCCTCTTTAATTAGTGAAGTCATTGTTAGTGTTGCCACGTCTCATTAGAATGGACTAGATCTCTACATGAATTGAAAACTTGTACAAGTATATCCAGTGTGATTTACTTAGCAATCAAAAAAGAGATTTTTTTTTTATGTATTTACATATATATTTTTTCCACCTTCATGCAGTGGTTGACGCGTGAGCGTAGCATCGAGGGGTCCTGGGTTCGATTCCCGGTGGAGACAAAGAAAAAAAATGTCTCGATCTGGTAGGACACAGAAGGCTGATCACCTACTTGGCCCTTTAGAAAATCGATCAGTGAAACAGATGTACAATGCATCTGCCCCTTACCCCACTAGGGGAAATGGGAATTCACTTTACATTTTTATATTTTTTTTAAATTCACTTGCGGCATTGCTTTAAATGCATTAAACACAGGTCATAGATTGTAACAAAAATAAAAGTTCTATTCGCTAAAATTTTTAAATACAAAATGCAATAGATAACCAACTCAAGTAAACATTAATTGTATGCAAAGTCAATGATTGAAATTTATAGGCTATAGACTAGGGAAGACACATTAAATTATTGTTTTCAATATTTTCGTACTAGTTAGTAGTTACCATTGTACCGTTTAAGATAAAAACCAGTATCTTCTCGGGTAAACCCAACACTTCATAGTTGTTTCACTGTTAACTATGATAGTTCTTTTATTGCTGTTAAGACAAAATATTTATAATATTGCAGAATGAAATTTGTATACATTTATATTTTATGTGCAGAAATACTTTATAAATTTAAGCACTGAATTTAAGTTTGGTTCCACATTATTAGTGCACTAATATCTCTCTCTAATGAATCATCTATACTAATATTATAAAGCTGAAGATTTTGTTTGTTTGAACGCGCTAATCTCGGGAACTACTGGGCCGATTTGAAAAATTCTTTCATTGTTAGATAGCTCATTTATCGAGGAAGGCTATAGGCTATATATATCACGCTACAAACAACGGGGGTGAAACTGCGCGGAGCAGCTAGTCTTCAATAAAATTAACTTGATACATAAATAATATTTGTAAAACAATGAAACATAGGAAATATAAAATACCCATGTTTAAAATTAAAATTTACTGACATTTTACAAACTGCTATTAGTTAAGTTTTATTTTTCAATTATTCTGAATAAAATTATCTTGCGTATATAATGCTACCCAAAATAAGTCTCTTTGTAAGTTAATAATACTTTTTTTTTTTAATTGAAGTGATGCTTTTTGGATATTTTTATATTAAGGAAATTTACAAAATAAAGTTTATAAAAGCATACTTCATTTATAAATTCAAAATGCATTAACATTTTTGTTATGTATTAACTTGTTGAGATTTGAAAATAAATTTGTATTGTACTTAAGTTTAAATGTTAATTTTATAGTTCATTAATTTCTGCTTCATATACCTAATGAATTAGGTTTTAGGATAACAATTTGAATGAAATAAAAAATATATAATACTTAAAATAATACAAACAATCTTAATTTTAATGAAATAAAAAACTTAATAAAACTTAAAATAAATTTTATATTTTTATAGTTAATGAAATTTAATACAATAAAAGCACATACCTGGTCAGGGCAAAAATATCCAAATGCAACCATCCCAAAAAGTGAAAGTAGTAAGCAAAACAAAATCACTTTTCGAAGTTTTGATCTTGGCTCCATTTTTGTAATTTCGTACACCCCGCTCGGTAAGAAAAGCGCGAAATCACTATTTACTTGCACTGATACACTTTTTTGCATTTCGACCGAATGCATGTCTCATTTTTACAAATATATCTTTAAGCTGGTCACTCTCACTCAATTTGTCTATCGCAGTTATTGTCTGTCGAGTGTTTACGAAAAGTCTGATATCGTATCAAAATCATTTTATTATCGTCCATCGTAAATCAAACTGTGATACGAATTCGATAACATTGTTTTGTTAAATTATAGCGAAAGACGTAGTGTCACCTCAGAGACCAAAACTAAAATGCGACTTGCGAGAGACTGTGGCCGAACAGCAAGTCGCAGGGCTCCAACTGGGAATAAACATTGCATCCATTCCAAATGCTTACTTAAGGGAACCTTTTCTTTGTCACAAAAACTCATGCATTCACTTAATTATTAATATAAATATCAAAATTATTAAAACATTTGTATAGGTATAAATGCATTGCGAAAATACATAAACAAAAATTTACACAAACCGCTGCACTACCTATCGTTCAGAAATACATTTACTTGACGTGTGACATTGACATTACTGACATTTTTAGGTTGCCTGTAAAAAATATAAGTACAGTGAAAAATACAGAATACCTATGTATTAAGAAAGAAAGAATACCTAATGTTAATTTAAATTAGATATATACTATAAATCTTTCTATGTGAATAATTTGACAATTTTTGACACTAGGTATGTATTAAAAATTTATCCTCATCTGAAATTCATTAGCAAATTTAACCCTTATTAAAACGCTGGGAGCTATACTTCCCACGTCTCAGATTGAAGTAAATCGTGTTTTATTTTTATATGCTTAAACCTAATGCAGTGTAATACTTATCTACGCAATCATAACATTTCAGAGAACTTTTTTTCATGGAAACACTTTTCAGAAAATTATTACATGTCATGGTAAACACACGTCAAAGTCAGGTGACGTGATTTTGCGACCGAAAACGACCGTTATTTTTTAGTTTTTTGCACATAAAAAAAATTAGATAAGTAGATTTGAGTTTTAGCTATGTAAACTAGACTATATTACGGTTGCGTGAAACGTAAAAATATGCCCAGAATCTTTCGTTTATACCTTGGTAGAGTCGATTGAAATTAAGTCTATAAGTGGGAAGATATCATCCCAGTGTTCTTCACTGCACACGACATTCGGAAATTCTATAACGTAACGGCACCAGTCTTGTACAGATTAAGGAAAAAATTGAAGTTTTTTGCAATTTTCTCATAGGTTTTTTAACTTTATTGGATATTGTTTAGTTATACCTTTAGTTCAATGTTAGTTTAACATAACCAATGTAAGGAAAAAGATTACAATGCATACATAATGAAGTTATTTATTAATTAAAAAAACACTTTTTTGCACCAGTGTTGGACAGTTAAAATCTAATAATGGACACCCAGTTTTGGACAACATCCAGTTATGAACACCCATTTATGGACTGTACCTAATGTTGTTTCTCCAGTTATTTACACTTGGAGAAGACTTATAGTTATCAATAGAATCTTGAAAATGATGATTGGAATACAATAAATCTTATCGTATTTATAAAAAATTGGATTTATTAATTATTTTGCATACTTAGAATATTTTAATTTCCATTTTCTAGGCAAAAAATGGATAAATGCGTCGTTAAATACGAGTTGTGACCGTTAAGAAAAAACAATAGTCGTTATTTTCGTCAGGGCTGAGAAATATAACTAAAAAAACACATAACGCCACCGCACCGCACACCGCAAACACACAACGTACTGCCACACATAATGCCACCATTTTGCGACCTCTCCTTCTTCGTCGTATTACTCTAGAGTCTAGACAGAGCGAACATGGTCAACATGAGGTTTGGGGGGTAGATGTTACCCGCTTCACGATGTTCCGCCATATCTCTCTGTTTCCTGGCATTCTGCTACACTCGTGAAGTGAATCGCCTATCTGAATCTGCCAGCAGCCTTAATCTGATCGGTCCATACTCCATCGATATGGATAAATGGATTCCAAATTGTAGCACGAGGCAAAAAGCTTCTTATAAACTGTTGTCAAGATGGTGTGGATGAAATTTAAGCGTGTGTGCTGTATGGTGGTGGAATTTAGCAGACAGCGATCCAAACAGTTCATCAGAGAACTCTCTATGATAGATGCGTTACAAGTTACAACACGCATGAGTACGTATGCGACTTCTCCACGCAGAGATAGAGAATGAAGTCGAGAACGCGAGTCACACAGCACATACTGACCCATTGTTCTAAAATGTATTCTTCATGTATAAATCTAGATATTATGTTGTTGCACCCATTGAGCAGACCTGAGGACTTTTAACTGATAGTTTATTTGTGCACAATTATTCATGGCGCTTCAAATCCTTCCATGGCTTTTGTTACTTTATCCCCATTATTAAGGGAATTGATTGCAATATTGCATTATTAATTTGCCGGGGAGTGTAATTTTAACAATAAATATAAATGTCCATTATAGGAACCAAAGCAAATCCAGTCATGGACAATTGTTGTACAATATTGGGACCCTATGTTTGAAATGGTCGTCATAGGTATATTATTAATCAGAAAGAAAATAAAATACAGAAAAGCGCATGTAATTAATATCTTTAAAAAAAGTTTATTTTCGACATATGTCCATAAATGGACATACCCATATAATTAAATCCAGTTATGGACACTGAAGAATTTTATTTAAACAACATAACCTATCATAATACTAAATAGTGTAATATTTCGTGCACTTATCTACTATAAATAAAAGTAATATCAAATTTTGCTAAGATTTATACAAAAATTCTTAAAAACAAAATTGTATCCTCACTTCCTTAAGGATTTCCTTAGTAAAAACGGATTTCTTAGAAACGAGTCGCAGTAACTAAACATAGTCTAAGATCCGGCTGCAGGATTAGTGCGTTCATCGGTTTTTTGCTGAAAACCGAATTTTTATGTATATTTATAATTAGGAGAATATATATCGACTAGGTTGCCAGTCAAAATTTGGCCGCAAGCATGTTTAATTAAAAATTTTCTAATCGATTTTTGGGAAAAAAATTCGTTCACTTGTTTTTTGAATAAAATGTAGTCTACATCACGGCAAATGATATAAAGATTCAAAAAAATCACGGTTGCCGCTTTTCACCTGGCCGCAACATCTTGGCAGCCTGGTGCAAACAGGTATGATTTCGATTCATTTTTACGTTCTTAACGTACATTTATGAATCATATATCAAATTAAAGCTAATTTTTTTCTATTTATTATCATATACGGTTGCCTAATTAAATCCGGCCGCAATTAAGGGTTGCCGGCTGTTAAAAATTATAAATATTTACGCCTATTAGTACACCAACGCATTCTTTTTATGTATATTTATAATTAGGAGAATATATATCGACTAGGTTGCCAGTCAAAATTTGGCCGCAAGCATGTTTAATTAAAATTTTTCTAATCGATTTTTGGGAAAAAAATTCGTTCACTTGTTTTTTGAATAAAATGAAGTCTACATCACGGCAAATGATATAAAGATTCTAAAAAATCACGGTTGCCGCTTTTCACCTGGCCGCAACATCTTGGCAGCCTGGTGCAAACAGGTATGATTTCGATTCATTTTTACGTTCATAACGTAAATTTATGAATCATATATCAAATTAAAGCTAATTTTTTTCTATTTATTATCATATACGGTTGCCTAATTAAATCCGGCCGCAAATAAGGTTTGCCGGCTGTTAAAGATGTTGAATATTTAAGGTTGAGTGAAAGAAAATATGTCGTCCTTTTCAAAATGACAAATTTAAAAAGTAATATTGATTTAATATAATTAACAGCCGATCCTCTCTTTTTCTCGTTGTTTCGCTGCCGCACGCGAATGCGTCGGTGTATAATTTTTAACAGCCGGCAACCCTTATTTGCGGCCGGATTTAATTAGGCAACCATATATGATAATAAATAGAAAAAAATTAGCTTTAATTTGATATATGATTCATAAATGTACGTTATGAACGTAAAAATGAATCGAAATCATACCTGTTTGCACCAGGCTGCCAAGATGTTGCGGCCAGGTGAAAAGCGGCAACCGTGATTTTTTTGAATCTTTATATCATTTGCCGTGATGTAGACTACATTTTATTCAAAAAACAAGTGAACGAATTTTTTTCCCAAAAATCGATTAGAAAAATTTTAATTAAACATGCTTGCGGCCAAATTTTGACTGGCAACCTAGTCGATATATATTCTCCTAATTATAAATATACATAAAAATTCGGTTTTCAGCAAAAAACCGATGAACGCACTAATCCTGCAGCCGGATCTCGTACTAACATAAAGTTATGCCATCTTCAAACATTTTGACCGAATAAGATGAAGTGTCGTATTTTGATAGCTTATGAACCAAACTTTTATTTTAAGTATTGCAAAATTACATAACGTTAATTTTGGTCTTATTATTAAAATTTAATATTTATTTTGTCCATTACTGGATGCTTGTCCACCACTGGTGCCGTTACCTTATATAAAATCCGTGTGTCTAAAAAATCTTTTTTAGTTGGTAAAAGCAACTTATTTATTATTATTCATTATTTCCTGATCAGATAATAATTAGACATCTTAACTCAATACATTAGTATTTACCTATTGCTTTTATTTTGTTGTAGAAAAATGCCTTTTTTATGTTGAAGTCATTCATTTTTCAATTCCCGAATTCTTCCCTTAGTAAAAGAAACTTGCATTGATGAGTACTTTCACCTGCTTTTTTAAAAAATATGATCTATATAATTTTTTACGATAAAATTTAATTCACAAGTGGAGTCAGGGCAACTAGCTAGTGTTTGAAAATATTGGTGTCATACTGGTCACTGGGAGCTATAGTTCCCACCTTTCCAACCTTTTTACAAGAGAGAACAGATGACGGGATATATACTTCCCACCAAAAAAAGGGTACTTCCCCCCCACTAACCCCTCTTTTGTGTGTATTTTTGCAATCTACGACCCAAAATTACCCAGGAACGTATCTTACTTTTTTGTTAACTCCTCCTCAGGCTCGCGTTTGAATAAGGGTTAAGGTATATTAATATGCAGTATGCACCGAAACACTAAGCTGACGTCCACCAGCTTTAAGTGCACATGTATTGCATGCATCAAGATTTTTATGGTGAATTATCAATATGTTCTAAGTTTCTAACCGAGATATATCGCAAAATTATTGACTATTTCTTTCGTAAGTTTGCGGCACTTATTACCACAGATAATATAATACACTAGTCGCTTTACTTTTTGAAGGATTTTTGTTTATTATCTAGTCGTCTAGTAAGCGTCTAGTTGTAGGGGAGCCCCCGGTGAGCTATGGCTTTGGTTTCCTAGGTAAGCCTTGTCGTCATATAGACAACCTAGATTAAGATATATAGGGGAAGGGAAGAGAATTTAGGTCCCAATTTCGCTAATGACAAATCTGAAAATTTAAGTGTGGATGTTTCAAATTTTCCGGCGGGTGCTCTAAACGCACCACCAATAATACTGGTAGAGGTACTTATTGAAGGTACCGTCTCTTTAAGGGGGCAGAGCAGAGCAGATTTATATGAAGAACTCCCAGTAAATCCCAAATATCCTTTTGGGCTCCCCTACTATTAAGAAAATGCTAGCTACTTACAGTTTCAGTACTTGAAATTTGAATACTTATCTTACTTATCTCTGTAGAATTCTAGTACTTACCTGTTTCTTGCTCGTTGAAATTTTGGTAGTAGCACTGAAAATAAGTTTTCTATACATTGAAACATCAAGAATTATATTGTAGCTTCACTTCAATTGTTTTGATTAAAGCCACTATACAAAGAATTAAAAAATCAATACATACCTACTGAAAGATTAAAGCTATCCTGTGTTATTGGGCTGTAATTTCACGAAACCAGTGTCCAGCCATTATGCATAATTTTCGTTTGTTTAAATTGTTTTTACGAAAATGAATTATAATATTTGAAGCTTTTTATTTTGATACACATCTTCATAACTGGAAATATTGAGGATAATAATAAAGCTACGCACAAGAGCTTTCCAAGTGAATATCATTACTCCTCATCAATTAAATTACATAATATAAATTAAAGAATATAGAAACCGGTTATGTATTACGTTGCTATAAAGGCATCAATAAAAAATAATTCTTAACAATGTCTATGACTGATTTTAATACAGTATCAATGATTCACATAGTTTTATTTAAAATCAACACTGGACAATTGTATGATGCATACAACAATTATAACATCAAATAATAATAAAATTTTCCATAATTATTTTATTATGTTTATTATGGAGAGAAACATAATAAAAATAATAATGGAAAATTTAACTCAAAAGTGATGAAAATTTTTGATGACAAATAAAACAAATATGTTATGAGGCTCGTATAACACAAATCATATTGATTTGAAAAACTTTAATTCATAATAAATGAAAAGGCACTTTAAAAATAAGGTGGGGGAATTAAAAAAATAAAAGGAGAGTAAAATTAAAATATACACTCAATATCTTCTCTCGTTACACTGTTGTTTCACTTAGAAGTAAATATTTTTGTCATTTTTTATAAAATACACAATTATTATGTACACATTTAAACAACAACAAACAGTCTTCTGTACATATGTGAAAACAGTTTTGTCGAAATTTTAGTTCATTTATATTGTCAATGAACAAATTTATAGTACATTCAAGGTAATATGATTAAAACTGATTTCAATGTACGAGAGAATTTCGTTGATTTAAAAACCGTATATAAAATGTCCACACATGTGAATACAATTACATGTAAATATAAAAGGTATACAAGTAGCCACTGATATTTAATAGAATTTTCCATTTTTTTCAAACACTTATTATGGATTTTAACACTACACTCAGTGTACATTTTGATGTTTTTTATTACTTTAAATTTATTCTTCACCCAGTCTCTAAGAGGATCAACTCCTCTCACCACAGATTTTCCTAGTTAGTTATAAAATTACTATATTTGTTGTTTCAGTCCACAAATTTGAAAAAATGTCCACAATACCACACTCTCTGTGTATGATGAAAACCAACACATGACTATCAATTAATGTTCTGTTCACTAGTCATTTGTTTTAGCAATGTTCTTCCAGTAGATAATATCATTTAGCACATTTTAAATTTGTTGAATGTTTTTAGTTAATTAATCACTGTTCAAGATATATACTATTTTTACGCAATTGTTCAAGTTTCAACGTAACAACGCGAATCACGTCATTGGCTGTTAGGTTCCTCAACCTATGTATGTCAACAAATACATACATATGCTGCAATGCGGTACCAATATTGACTTGAGCTCTAGTTTTCTATGGAGAGAAGCCAGTCCTCGTCGACATCGTAAAAAATTAGTTACGAAGTCGCCCACGTCCCCGTGAACCATCGCGATCCTGAAAAGTAAGAGTATTTTTAAAATAATTATAAAAACGGAGAGAAAAAGTACGGAAATATTTTATTTTAAAAATATATACCTTATGATGAGGCCTGTAGTTAGAGTCGCGGTCGCGATATCCATGATCACGATTATCGCGGCCATCTCTGTCATCTCTATGGTCGCGTGAATCACGCATGTCGCGTGGATCACGCGGGTCCCGCGGGTCGCGTGGCTCGCGCCCGTCGCGGTGGTCTCGCGGCTCTCTCCCGTCCCGGTGGTCCCGACCGTCCCGCCCGTCTCGCCCGTCCCTGTGGTCGCGAAAATCGCGATAGTTGCGGTATCCACGGCCTGCTCCCTCGTGCTCTTCGCGATTATTGTCCTGAGGAGCCGGATGCGGAACTTTTCGCGAATCTTCCTCCTCTTGACGACGTTCGTAGTGGATGAAATCGTCAAAGATAGACGTAGAATGACAGTAACTATGCATTATACGTAACACTTGCAGACCCTTGGCGTGCGGCACCTCCTGCGTATCACGCGAGTTCGTTACTGGCTTATTTTCATTATTCTCCAGTTTAATGTGACGAAGCTGCCCATTAGGAACATCTTTGACGTAAATCCACCTAACTCGAAACTGTCCTTTCCACTTGTCCTGAGACCACACATTAGAATTGGAGTTGTAATCTACGGCACTCGTCATACGAGCCATTCCACAAAAATGTCCACTACCATTAACAGAGAAGAACAGATAGACACAGCCGCCTTCCCTTTCGCGATCACGAAAAGCCGAGTCGAGACGTTTGTTCCCGTGTTCAGTACTGCACCAGATTTCGTATTTGATACTGCGATGAATATCATCTTCCGAGTAGGATTTTATGACGAAAAATCGAGCCAGCGGCGCGGTAAGATCAAAGTCTTTAGGATTATAGTCATTTTTAACGCGCAGCTCGTCGAGCACCGGATGGGGAACCGGAGCTGGGGTCGGTTGGACAGGCAGAGTCGGGGCTGGGGGAGCCGGCATGGGGGGCCGCGGTTGGAGCGGCGGCGGCGCGCGCGGGGCATGCGCCCAGGCCGGCGGCGGCTGGTGCTGCGGCGGCGGCCCGCGCTGCATGGGCGCCGAGGCGGGCGCGGGCTGCGGCATTGGCAGCGGCGCCGGCACCGGCGGCGGCTGCAGCGGCGGGGGCGGCGGAGCGGTCACTACTGGCGCACTCTTCCCGGCGTCCCAAGTACTTATGTCCATATTATGTTTGCCGGGTATTATCGGCGGCGGCGGCATGCCAGGGCCTTTCTTCTTTAGGCCGCCGCTCTGCGAGGTTGGCGCCGGCTTTGCCGGTTGGCTGGCTATAGACGCCCATGTCATCTTTTTGGGTTGCGATCCACTCGATACGTCCTTAAGTTCGGGGGCGCGATCTTTGTCGTGCTTGTGGTCGCCAAGCGATAGAGCCTGGACGCCCGTTTCCACCGCTTTGATGCCATCTGGCACGTAAAGTCCATCGGCTCTATAGTAATCGTCATATTGTTTCGCACGACCTAATTGTCCCCAAGTGGAGTAATCACCATTTCCAGGGAAATAATTAAATGTTGATGCCGGTTGTCCGAATGCGGCGGTTGAAAAAGGCGTCGTTGAAGGCCCAAAAACACCTGAAATTTATTTGTAAACTTTACTTGTAAAGTATATAAGGATGATTAAAACAAAGCATATTGTAATGAGTTTGATCAGGTGGATGGAACATTTATCTCAACAATTTTCTTTTCTTTTTTATTTAATGGTAGCTTGAACAGTGAATCTATGTAAGAGCCTATTTATTCAAATTTGGCATAGAAGTTTACAAGCAATGTTATTTAAACTTTGCCAACTGGAATAAATACTAGCTACCGTCCATTCCATATGAATCGTGAGGATTGTATCCTCCTAGAAAAGTCATTGGGTCTGTGCCATTGGTGGACCATGTTCCATCCCCAACTCCGAAGGCTTGATAAGGAACTGCTGTTGTACCGTAATAACCTGAAACAAAATTATATATAAAGTTACTTAAAGGTCCTAGGCAGATTGTGATAAAATTGTACACTTATTGAACTTAAGCAAACGCAAAATATGACAGAGTGAAATGTTAAAAATATTTGTACATCACTATTAGATAAAGGGCTAAGTATATATGTATTCTCTTATTAAAAATATGTACTGATTATGTAATATGGTATTCTAGTGTATAGTGCATTGGGGGAATTTCAGATGAGGAGTAATTTCAGAAAATTGTCAATACCACTATTAGAGCATCTCTTTATCATAATATCGCGAAGGAAGGGCATGAAGATATATATATATAGGTTTGATATTATTAGCATACATATTTGCTTAATCTATAGATTACGTCTTAATTTAACATATATGTATTTACCCCGTGGCCGGAATTACCCCAATACACCTTACTACAATATATTAGTGTACAAAAATATATGTACCTACCTGCTGCGCTGTACGGGTCTGTCGCTGACGAGATGGGTGGCGCGTACGACGGTTGCTGCTGGTGACGCCATGATACCTCCGCCAACTCGTCACCACCACTCTCTAACTGATGCTCTTTAGGTGCATTTGTCACTGGAATTAATCACATGGAACTATTAAATGAATGTGTTTTCTCAGTACAGTACCATGTAAATGTTTCAGCTTATCATACAATATTATAGAATAGCCAATCATGATAAGTTTCTGATATACCAAAAAGCTGTTGTTAAAAACTAAATATTAGTTAAAATTGTCAAATTTAGGTATCAATTTTTCAATAATATCTAGGCCTGCAATACAATATTTCTATAATCAATCACATATTAACTAATTGAATTGAACAAATTTGACATAACTATTATAGTGCTGCCTATGGTCGGGGTGTTTTTACAAATGATTTGACCTTATAATTTGACAAATTTAAGACCTAATGATAAGATGCTTTAGGAAGTTCTGCCTCAGAAGTAAATACATATTGTACCTTATTGTATATGTAGAATATAATTAACTAAATAACACAATAGAGTGCATACACTTTATTATAAATTTCATTCAGATACGAAGGTAAATGAAAGTAACTAAGTAGTTAGAATTAAAACAATGTCTTTTTGCAGAGCACAATAATATTGTAGTAGTGGCAAATTTTTTAAGTTGTTTGCTACATAATATGTATGTTAAATCTTGCCACAGCATGTCTATGGATTATAGAGTACTGCCACAAGTCAATAACTGCGTTAAAAACAACCGACTTCAAACTTGCACTTGCAACATTTACAAATACAGACAAAAATGCTCATAAAATAAAAACTACTGGGCCTATCCGAATAAATTTTTTATGGGACCAATTCGACACCATCCCACATCGAACAAAAAAAGAATCATGTAAATCGGTTCAGAAACCTCGGAGTAATCGGTGTACACACATAAAAAAAAATAAAAAAAACATACCGGCCGAATTGATAACCTCCTCCTTTTTTTTGAAGTCGGTTAAAAAGACCACCATATACTGGATTGTTTACAAAAGAACTTTTTAGTTTGACAAATTACAGATAGATTAGATTATAGAGAGTTTTGTCCACTTTATAATATGATGCCACAATAAAACTAGACGTAAAAACACCACCAACACACAAAACCTATTGATATATTCCACTTTAATCAGTCATGTTCCATAGCTCTATTATCATACATATATCATGTGTTTCATCAGAATCTAGAATGAATGATTCTATCACAAATAAATTATTCCACACTTACAATATGTATTAAATTAATATTTTTTTACAATTTATTGTGAAGCATTTGGTAAGGTAAGCAATTAGCAACTATATAAATCCAAAACAATGTTTACTCTGAAGTGTGGGTGTACTTGCAAAGAAGTTTGTCACAAGTAATTGCTGATTCACATCAGGCTAACTCTAATAAATCTAATTTTTATGTATGAATCAATTCAGTTACATAGAAAGTTATGTAATTGAAGCAATATTTAGTAATATTACTTTTTTTATATAAAATAATAATTATAATCATACATCTTAGAAGAAGATGGCCTTATATGTGTGTGCTTTTGAACACATTTCATAAAATTCACTTAGTTAATACATTAAGTGATAACAAGTACAAGCATAAGAAATTGATTGTTTTCATTTCCTAGGAAAATTAACTACAAACTTGTAAATTGCAACACTGTTTATTATGTAAGTTGACAACCAATGGTGTTAGTTGAATCATTATTATATTCATAAACAATCTGTGATAATAATCTACACCTACATAATATACAACATGATAGATATCTCAAATTGTCTGTTCATAATGAAAGTGCAAGTAACACTGTCTAATACGCATGAATTTCACAAACATAAAAAGGGTAATTGGCTTGAAAGAGAAAATCAAGCGAAGTGTAGCGCATTCACAAATACCGGACATAAGCCGCCCGGTACCACTCTTTCTATCGAGAAAACACCTGCAACGTCATAATGGCATCTTTACCTTGATTCCCTTGCCCTTTCATCCGCTTCACGCACCAGGACCATGAAACAAAATAATGTATGTGTTAATTATATTGTTTTCACACTAATACCATCCAAATTTTACTCGCAAAATTGCTAAAATATGAAATACCTGATCTGACACGCCTGCTGACATTGGCCGCGATTTTTTTGTTTATTATGCACTTATACAAGTCTTTAATCACAATGATATAAAATAAATATCACATTAGTACACTGCACAATGTCCTAATTGTTCAAGAACCACTTAAAATAACTAAAAAGTCAATTTCTTAAAAATGTTTGCAGAATGTCCGTAAAGTAATAGGAACGAATATGGACGTCGCAATGGCGACCCGCGACCTACACAATGTTGCCATTAGTATTATTCGCGAAATTTCTGCCTAGCCCGTTTTAAAATTTGAATGGTTTTTTTTATATTTTAATTCACTTCAATCTGTGACTTTAATCTAGTACCTATACAAAATCCGAAAATTAGTGATTTTCATTGCGATTAATCAATCAATTCGTATACCCACGTACACCCGTATCGTAACATAAAACGTGGTTTTAGCACACTTTTAGCATACATAACATTGCTTTTGCGGGTGCACTTACAACCACAGCTTATACATTCGTGCGAATAGTTATGCATATTTTAGCAATGCGCATGACATTATGTTAAAGATTGCAATCATTAATCGCCTTGAGATAGGAGTATCTATGATATTAGTACCTATAGTCTTACCTATAGTATATAATATAGTATAGTATAGGTATTAAAAGTTATGGACATATGATAAGGGTATGATAATATCAGATACCATAACAGTTCTGTCTCAGACACAACTTGGATACAACATAATAATATGCAAGCGCTATTTGTTGGCTGAAAAATATAGAATCCATAGTCCAAGACCATATGCATTTAGTAACAAGCAATTAATTGAATTACTAGCTGCATTCTGCGCTTTTACTCGCATCAAAGAGTTTTATTTTAAATCCTAATATTCGACCCAGCTTTTCCAGAGATTGGCTCAAACAAATAGACAGCTGACAGCATTATGTTTAATCGTCAGCAATTTTTCTTTATAACAGAGTTTCAGTTTGCTCTCATGCAATACTTAAAATGTTCACCATTAAAACAATAATTAAAAAAATCATTACATATTTTATTTACAATATTCATGTTAAAATTGCACATTCAGATAAATAATAATTATTTCTTTGTAAAAAACGCTGATATTGTTTTTGTTCCACTTGCTGCCTTTTGCCTTGCTTTTTCTTTAGCCGTTAGTGGCTTTTGTTTTTTAATTTCACTGCTATTAAAGCTCAAATCACTAGGTTTTACATCCATGTCTTCATTTGGTTCAGATTTAATCTTTTTGTGTGATTGAATCAATTCACTTGCATCAGATTTTCTTTTCTTCCCAATGGTTTCAATTAGTTCTGCCTTGAAATCAAATTGCTTCTCTAATAATTCTACTAAATCATCTTGCAGATATTCTGATATGATTCCATGTGCGTATTTCAGATAAAATTCTGGAAAGAAACAGTTTTATCAAATAGATACAGCACTAAGATTGTGAATTTTGTTTTGTTCACTACAGATTTTAAAATATTAGATTAAATCCCACCAAAAACATAAATGTAAAAATTGGAGCCGAGTTCAATCATTGACTTAATTTGCCAAAAAAAGAAATGAGATCTAAATGTGTGCCAAGTTCTGCAGACAGTCCAGAAATTTATTTACAAATATGTATTAAGTTCTTAGATTGACTGAAAACTCAATTGTTTTATTTTCCCTTAGAGAACAATGTTTATTCCAAAATATAACTTTTTTAATTTGAATAATATAATTATTTTCACAAAGCAAACAACTAATGACCTATTGAACCCCATAATTTGATGAGGCTAGTTTATAGAACCTCACAAAATATAAACAGTATGTAAAACTAGCCTCATCAAATTATGGGGGTGGTCATTTATTGATGGATTTCAAAATTTTTTTCGGCCACTGATTAGTTTTGATCTATTTTTTAAGACTAGTAAGGTGAATATACTATTTTCTTTTTTTTTTTAATTTTTCCATTTTCAGTATTTTCTGATTTTTTCCTTTGTACACTCACTATTACCTAGTTGATAACAAAATTTGAACTTTCTAGGTCATCTGGAAGTGGGTTAGGTTTTGTATATGTCTATAAGTCAGTCAGTCTTAAAAATTGCGATTTTTGGATATTAATATCTACGCAACCGTTTAATCTGTATTTATGAAATTTAAGGTTCTTGTTTATCTTGAGGTCCTCTTGATATGTACCAAATTTGGTTTATATAACTTAAATAGTTTTTGAGTTATAAGGGGGTGAAAAGTGGCTCGAAATGGTTCGTGTAAATATACACATGGCTGCTGCTCGCCAGTTCTCTTCGCTTGAACTCGGCTTGACACGCTGCCGCGTGTCTAGATTATGTGTTGAATAGTAACTGGTTTGGTCACAATTTTCCACAGTATATAATCTCATAAGACAGATTATAAACCATTTTTTTTTTTAATTTTGTTTAAACATAATATATTTAATTGTTCTAACCTTCGTCAACAGAATCATTAGTAAGAGTACTAGCTACAAATGTGGCAGATGTTGCACCAGATGTAACATGCAGATTTTTTTCCTTCAACACAGTAGATAATTTTAATACTCTGCTTTTAAGCCAATTTAATGTCTTTTCTTCATTGTATTTGTAGGCTTTCATTTCACTGGAACCCTACAATTGCAATATATATATTATGTTATATATTGAAATATTTAACCTTTTTACAATCCTATTGTAAAATTGTAGTAATCTATACTAATATTATAAAGCTGAAGAGTTTGTTTGTTTGAACGCGCTAATCTCAAGAACTACTGGTCCGATTAGAAAAATACTATCGGTATTAGATAGCCCATTTATCGAGAAAGGCTATAGGCATCACGCTAAGACCAACAGGAGTGGAGCATTGCGGGTAAAACCGCAGAGCACAGCTAGTAATGATATATTTAAGGAAAAAACATACTTTATTCTACACTTTCAGACTACAAGTGAGAATAATAATTCTTCTGGTGGTTGATGTATAATTTTAACAAAACATCTACCTATAAGTTCAAGTACCTACTCTACAAGTTCCTAAATGATAACATGCATTGGTCAGTCATAAACCAATATTTTGTAGGTACTAATTTTGTGCACAAAGAAACTTATTATATTTTAACTCAGTAGTATTTCATATATTTTTACCTTTAGATCACCCACATTGTCCAAGACATTACCTATGAAATTTATTAATTTATCAAATCCCTTTTCTGATAATAAATCGTCCAAAGGTACAGCTCTGCTGTTACATTGATCCCTTAGCCTAGGCAATACTGAAAAATATTAGTGTATTAGCACAATTGAAAAGGTAAAAAAAAAATAGACTGTTAATATCATGAGCATCAGTTATGAACAAAACATGTATGAGAAATATAGTATAGCTCTTGTATTATCTTACCTAAAAATAAAGGATTTACCGGGGTCACTAGCATTATGCTTCCATCAGACTTAACCGTCTCATCAATAAACCAAGATCTGTATGGTTCATTGAATGTTACGATTTCGTATACTTTTTTATTTTCTTCATCCAGGCAATATCTCGTAAGGCTTCCATGTGCGGGGTGTGGTAGTGATATTATCGTAAAACTGTTGTTTTTGAATAATGAATCTGGAATTTCAAATGGAATTACAACAAAACAGGCACGAGCAATAAAACAATTTAATGTTATTTAATCGTGCACCTTTTATAAGCATAATCCAGGAGTTTTCTATTCGTTTAGTTATAGGACCCGTAGCGGGTGAGGAGTTCTTTTGTGACCGTCTAGTCATTATTTTATATTAGTTTTTCATAAATCGTTATATTGCATACAATAAAACTAATAGTATATAAATTATAAATCCTGTAGGAATAAAGAACAACAATATTGGCTCTTGTTTATTCGAATTTCGAAGTTGACTGAACGATTAATTAAAGGACCTCGTGAGGACCTCTGTGTTAAAGGACAACGAATACGAATTTACTGTCAAAATTTCCCGCCATAAAAACTGTCACTTCCACAGAGTATAAATCTTAATTTCAGTTTTTCACGGTGGTTTAAGGACAATGATAAGTATCACATGAGCATTAGAGCCTTAGAGTATATATTACAATAGTATAGAGCGAGTGTATTGCACAAATTGCTTATTGCGCATCGTAGGCAGATGAGCTATAGATACTATATAGATGTGTGTGTGACAAATAGGGATGGGTAGGTATCAATTGCGTGTTGAACTGTCGATAAGTTATGTAAATAAATATGTATCATAAGTAAATTTTATGTTCAATAAGTTATTAAAGGAAAAATATACGAATAAAGTATAAATATGTAATTTTAAATTTGTCTACCAACTGAATAAAGTTTGTTTATTCCATTTGAATATTAAATATTATATATGAAATTTTCTTGTATTAATTATAAGTACTTTAAAAAAATATGTTTAATTGGAATATCAGAAAAACGTGAGTACTTTTTAAATAATAAAGTTAATAAAATAAAAGATCAGGTTTAGTGCTATTTCTTTAATAATAAATCAAACCATAATAATAATGTTTTAAAAATGGTAAAAAATATTAAGAAATAATTAATAATTTAAAATGATAATATAATAAATAATATTAATAATTTTTTTATTTAATTTTATCCATTCTACTATCAAAATCTTCAAAATCAATTTAGCGGTTCAGAAAATATATCGTAACATTACATACTTTACATTTACATTCGCATTCATAATATTAGAAAGTGTATCATACAAAACACACCACAAATATATTAATAATACATTTTTAAAAGAGTTTTAAATTTTAAGTTAAATAAATAATTTGTTAAAATATAGTTCTTCTAGTAAACTTTATATCGAGTACAGCGTTGGTCAGGTCACATCACTACGATCACGGGGCGGCAGTGAGGCGCGCGAGCAAGCCTGCGCGTGTCCGCCTCTCACCTACCCTTCACCCCCGCGATGCTAGATTTATTTTCATAAAAATAAGTATAACAATCGACTTACTGATGGAATGTGATAGTGGATTTCAATTTTGTGTATTTTCTAGTATCGTTTTTGCAAGATAGAACAGCACATTTCACCATGTTTATTCGTAATATGAAAAAAAATCCAGAGCAACGCACTTCGTGAGCACTCAACCACGACTGCGAGCGCTCGCGGCGGGAACGTCGTGTTGTTCCCACCTGTGCCTACTGTTCCCACTTGGTTGTTCGCACTCTATAGATAGTATATATACTCTAAGATTAGAGCTCTTTTTTTGCTCCTAATGTTCACGAGCGTACAGTGCGACATAAAAGAGATGAAATTAATTAATTTGGAACTAATTTTTTTTTCACTGGCAGCCCTGAATTATCAATGCAGCTGTCATTGGTTCCATGGTTATGAATAAATTATTTAAAAAAAAATGCAGCTGTCAAGTTGAATAAAAATTTGTTGTTTATTTGGTGAAGTTGAGATAAAATTGTTATTTTAAACAAGAAATTTACTCAAAAAAGGAGAAATCATGAAAAAGGTTAAACGTAGCGGTGTCCGTGATGCCATATATAAAGTTTTCATTCGGTGTTTCTCATAATTTCAAGCTGAAAAACGAGAAAAATATTTGGAAAACGTTTACAGACGTACAGCAGATTATACCGGTGAGATTCTATTTATTTTTGCTCAGTACTACGTAAAATAGAATATTCCATTAGTGACGAGTGTTTAATGTACGTATCTATGGCGATTATTACGTTTTTGAAATTTAATTTGAGGTTATTTGTATGTAAACAAAAACTAGTTTTTATAGTGCGACCAGCACAATTTGAGTCAAGAAGTTATATCCAATCGAACCAGCCTTAAATAGTATAGTGATAACTATTTTCATACAGCTATCTATGAATCCTTACTTGCTACTTACTAGAGTGGACGCAGGGATCCAAAGTGAGTCTTGGCCTCCGACATAAAAAAAAATAGTTTTAAGCTACTAAATAAATATTATGTTAAATGTACTATTTGATTTTATTCATCTTAATTCGTTTGTTATAGGGGTTTCTGAAAGCACAGTACGCAGGATAGTGGAGCAAGGGAGTAAAAATGAAGGAGAATATCTACAAAAAATAAATAAAAATATGTAGTTTTCAAATCACCTTGTTTTTTTTACCTGACGGACCCAGAAGGAGCGTAATGTGTTTGAGCCTTAGGTTTGAGCTGTATGTATGTAAGTTTGTTTGTTCGTATGTTTGATTCTATGTGCGCCTCTGCAGTCTAAATGGCTTGACCGATTTCTATAAACTAATTCCAAATACATTTAAGTAAAATTTGACCTAGGTAGGTCATTTAAAATACTAATGTATTTTTGTCTTAAATTTACACGATGATGAATGAAACAACTTTAAATCGCGGTATTTATTACTTTTTATTTTTTTGATTTTTATTCTATAGTATCAAGATTGCTTGCGTCGCAGTATCAGTGTTGCTATATGAGCGACGATGGCGCCCTCATTTTTTGTCATCTCTTTTGTGTCGTGTATAATATTTAAATATACCACATTTGAAATATACGTATTGATTTTATAATGTTAAATTTTAAGTGGCTCCGCCATAAGAAAATGTACTTTGTTCATTCTGTGGTGCAAAAGACATTGACGTTCGGTGTTCGTCATAGACGTTCGCTGTCATTCAAACTTGAATTTCTTTTTGAAGTTTTTGATTGTTTTGCCGCGTAAGGTTCATTCGACATTGTAGACTGTAGTTTAAAAAACTAATTTTTTTGAATAATTAATTAATTACAACTTCAAGGATTATACATTTTCATCTCAAAAATATCAATTTGAAAATATGCAGGCATTTTTAAAGACAGGTAAAATCACCGCTTCTGATAAAGCAAGCACTTCGGGTGTAAAATCCACTAAGAAGAAACCTCCAGCACCATGGGTTGAAAAATAGTTGAGTATCTTTCCATTAATTACTGTTTTTCATACGCAATACGAATTATATGAACCAATTATAGTAAATAAGAATTCTTATACTTTTATAGCCGCCCGAAAACTATTGACGATATTGTGGATCAAGGAGAGGTTGTGCAAGTTTTGAGGGAATGCTTATCTGGCAGTGATTTGCCTCATCTCTTGTTTTACGGACCACCCGGAACAGGAAAAACCAGTGCGATATTAGCAGCAGCTCGACAACTCTTTGGTGATATTACTCGGGACCGTGTTTTAGAATTAAATGCTTCAGATGAACGCGGAATTCAAGTTATTAGGGACAAAGTGAAATCATTTGCTCAGTTAACTGTTAGTAACACTAAACCAGAGTAAGTATGTAATTATATTTAATTTGTTCAAAACTTATAATAGTACACTATATTACTTAACAAAAAAATACTCTAGTTTTTTTTAATATAATCAACAATTTTGAAATAAAATCAAAATTCAGTAAAGCAAGCTTATCCTGATTGTTCCATAAAGACTAGCCATACATATAACTATCCTTTCAACAGTGGCAGACCATGTCCAGCATATAAACTGGTGATCCTCGATGAAGCAGACTCCATGACGAACGCAGCACAAGCAGCTCTCCGTAGAACAATGGAGAGAGAGACTCGCACAACCCGTTTCTGTCTCATTTGCAACTATGTATCGAGAATTATTCCTCCAATTACTAGTAGATGCTCTAAGTTCAGATTTAAGCCGTTGGCTAGAGAAAATGTTATAAAAAGGTAAGCAACAATATCATATGCAGTTATGTTAACTAGAAATAATCAAAGATTTTGAATGGAAAATGAAGATTTAGGAATTAGCGAAGAAAGAACCATGCCCATTTCTAACCCAAAATTGCCCAAATGAAGTAAATAATAATTGTTCTAAAAATTTAAACTAGAATTATGATGTTAATTTTAAATCCTAAGAAGCACCAGATAAAAAATAGAAAAATATAAGATGTTTATTGATATTGCAATTTCTACTAGTTGGTAGTGGTAATGTTTCAATCATTCATGCCTTGTAGGGTGTGGAAATATATCTTTTGGCCCATTTATATCATCAATGACTTGAATAAATATCATAATGGAGAGCCAGACACTCAAAAGCAAAAGATAAAACTACTTTGTGTTTAAGCCTATATGAAGACATGAAGTTCGTAATTAAAAATGAATAATTGCTATTTGCTGTCTGTAAACGATTAAGTGTGTAAAAATACCAGGAGGAAAGATAGTATGTTTTAATGTTCAATAACTTTTGAATTGTTGCTTTATCTATATTATTAAAGCGCGTCGTAAAGACCACTGTAGAACCGCCATCCTGTTACAAATGACCCGAAATTTTGTGGGTCATTTGTAACAGGATGGCGGTTCTACAGGGGTCCTAGTATGCAATGACAAAAAGAAAAATGATGGTCAGAACGCTGATACCGGATACCTTAAGATATTATAACGTTTTATATTAGAGAATCTTAACATAAAATATTATAGTATCTTCACCGTGTGTGACGCGCTTTACTCTTAATATTATAAAGCAAAAGAGTTTGTTTGTTTGAACGCGCTAATCTCGGGAACTACTGGTCCGATTTGAAAAATTCTTTCGGTGTTAAATAGCTCATTTATCGAGGAAGGTTAGGCTGTGTATCATCACGCTACGACCAACATGAGTGAAGCCACGAGGGTAAAACGGCGCGGAGCGGCTAGTATGATATAAAATCTAGATATCATTTGAATACTGTTCAAAAGCTATAATATGACATAAATCTGTAATTTGGACATTGCATGACATTGCTGACTTTTAGTGCTTTTGCTCAATTTTAATGTGGGCATCATCCTTTGACCTAGCAATATCAAAAGAAACTGAAAATTTGGGACTGGCTTACGCGAATTTTTTAAATATGTATAGATATATTTCAATTATCAACTCAACTTAAATAATTTTTAAAAAGAATACAACTAAATACTTCTTATAGTTTTTGTTGTCATTCATAAAAACCTGCAATATAAATAATAAAAAGCAGTTGCAGTTTTATTTAAATGTATTAAATAATTTTTAAAAAGAATACAACTAAATACTTCTTATAGTTTTTGTTGTCATTCATAAAAACCTGCAATATAAATAATAAAAAGCAGTTGCAGTTTTATTTAAATGTATTTATTAACAAGAAAAACATACGACATTTTAAAACAATATTTGTTGGCGGCAGGCCCTCTCAAGTGGACTGTAGTGGCGGGGGGGTTTGTAAATAATACAAACAATTATTTCTTCATACGCAGAGGGCCAGGGTGCCAAGCCGGAGCGGAGTTATTTCCTTAGTTTCTTCTTGTAGCGCGGGAGCAACTGGAATGCCATGACGCAACCGGTTTTGCGTCGATATTTATACTCTACGCGTTATCCCCTCCACTCCGGCTGGCCACGCCCCTTTCCTCACCCTTTATTTTCATTCTCTTTATTTTTACACAATTTTACATTTTCTACGTTTTCATTACATTCATTATTACATTACTAATTAATTCTACATCCATAACATATCCCGCCAACGCCCCGTTTAGACTGCGCGCACGATTTTCCCGAAATTTACTTTTATACTACCCCGTCCCCCGCTTCAGGTGTATAAATATACTGCGGGGAACGGTTTGTGCGCGCAGTCGCGGACGTGATGCTGTCGGGAAAAGAAACATTAAATTTACATAATATCCTAATCATTACATAATCATTAAATATCAACATCTACAATAGTAAATTCAAAGAAAGACAAAACATTATCGTATACTTAAGGCAACACATAAACAAAGACATTTTCAATATTCAATAAACAAACATAAACATTTACTATCATTAAACAAGACATAAATATTTTAAATTCCAAGTAAATAAGTCTTCAGTCATAATCTTTCATGAATTTTCCTATCTAATTATGACTACGTAATAACAATTTAACAAACATCTTTACATATAAATTCGCTATTCTATTCTTAGTTATAAAATAATCCTTCAGGCATAAGCCTTCAGGAGCTTACTCTACGTTAATACTAGACAGATTAAATACTTTACTTTCCAAACATATAAAACTTTACATTTAAGAACTCAAATAAGACATACATTTATTCATACTAAAAATAAGCCTTCAGGCGTAAGCCTTCAGGAGTTTATACGTTATCTTATTCTATACTAATTAAATGAGTTGTGTACTTTACATTTACGTTTCGTCGTGCACATTTCTCCCGCCGTCGCACTCTGCGATTCGAACTGGTAGCACGACGATCTTCTTGGTGGGCCGCCGGAGGATTCTGCCGCCGCTGGTCTCCACGTCGACCACTCGTACCTCGCCGTCCTTGCCGGGATACGTGGCGATGACTCGTCCTCGGGGCCACGTGTTCCTCGGATGATTGGAGTCGCACACGATGACCAGGTCGCCGATCTTGGGGGCCGCGCCGCTTGCGTGGGGCTCCCGCCGCTGTTGGAGTACGGGCAGGTACTCTCGCACCCAGCGTCGCCAGAAGGTGTCGGCGAGCTGTTGCGCGCGCTTCCAGTGTGTGCGCGCTGTTGTTTGGTCTTCTTCGATGGTGCAGGGTGGCGGCACGTAACAGTTGGAGCCCAGCAGGATCATATTCGGTGTGATGGCGGGCGGCACGTCGGGGGTCACGGCCACATGAGTGAGTGGGCGTGAGTTTACGGTGGCTTCTACTTCGGCGAGGAGTGTGACGAGCGTCTCGTCACTGGGGTGCTGCTCGTGAAGCGTGTGGCGTAGGGCTTCTTTCACGGTGCGTACCATGCGCTCCCACGCGCCGGCCATGAATGGGGCGGCCGGCGGAAGGAAGCGCCAGCTGATGCGGCGGGCTGCTGCTTCTTCTTCAAGTGCGGCCCACGCGTCCGTGAGCTCTCGGTTGGCCGCGCGGAAGCACGTCGCGTTGTCACTCCATATTTCGGCCGGGCAGCCGCGCCGCGCTATGAAGCGGCGCAGCGCGTTGATCGCTGAGTCGGTGCTGAGCGAGGCGACGACTTCTAGATGTACTGCGCGCGATGTTAAGCACGTGAAGAGGGCCACGTAGCGCTTCTCTCGATGGCGGCCGACGGTTACTTCTTGCGGGCCGAAGTAGTCGAGTCCGGTGAATTTAAATGGGCGCGCGTGATGCGCGAGGCGTGCGGCAGGCAGGTCGCCGGTGGATGGGCGCGCGGGTTTGGCGCGCAGCAGGCGGCAGCGCGGGCAGCTCTTTAGCACCTCCTTTGTCGCGGGTCGTATTCTTGTTATCCACAGTCTTTGCCTTAGTTCATTTACTACAATTTCGACGCCGCCGTGATGTAACTTTTCGTGTACATGCTGTATGTAGAGCTGCGTATACTTGTGTTTTCCGTCGAGCACTGTCGGGTTTGCGGCCTCTGCCTCGATCGCGCTGGCTTCATTCACCCTTCCTCGTAGTTTCAGTATTCCTTCTTCGTTCAATGCGACACTTAATCCCGCTAGTGGACCTTGACATTTTTCAGTGAGCGGGTCTCCTCGCTGTAGTATCGCTATCTCTTTTCCGTACGTTGCTTGTTGTGCTAATTTCACAAGCACGTTTTCCGCGGCGCGTAGGTGGCGCGCACTCAGTATTATATATTTTCTTTCTTCGTTGTTCGGACGCGAGACGATTTTCTCTTTGTTCTTTTTCGTATTTCTTTTCCACGTCGCGTCCTTTTCTTCGTTTTTTCTTGTACGTTTTCGACGTGTTGCGTTGACGAGTTGTTTGGGGCGACGACAGAGTTCGATGAATTGCAGTACGCGGGCCGTTGTGCGCACTAGCCGAGTCCATGTTGAGAATCGTTCGAGGTCGATGAACGCGGGGGCGGGGTCCGACGAGTTCAACGCGCCGCATTTTTCTTTTTCTTCGCCCGTGTCGGTGATGTTTTCCTTCTTCTCAACCGGCCAGTCGCATTCTTCATAGCGGAGGAAGTCTGGACCGGTGAACCAACGGTGTTGCGGGTCGAAGTCAGCGGGGGTGTTGCGTGTAGCGTCGTCCGCCGTATTGTGCGCCGTGGGAACCCAGCGCCATTCATCCTTCTTCGTGAGATCTTCTATTTCGGCTAGTCTGTGCGCTACAAACGTCTTGTATGTGCGGGGCTCGCCGCGTATCCATGCGAGTGCTGTTCTCGAGTCGCTCCAATACACTTTTCTCTTGAAGACAAAGTCGTGGCCTTCCTCGACTGTTCGTGTGAGGCGTGCTCCGAGCAGGGCGGCTTGCAGCTCCAGACGTGGAATCGATACCGGTTTCGTGGGCGTGACTCTGCTTTTCGCGGCGGCGATCGCGATGTGTATTGATCCGTCGGCGCGCGTCGCTCTGATATACACGACTGCTGCGTATGCCTCTTCGCTGGCGTCCACAAACGTGTGTACCTCTCTCTCAGCAGCGGGTTCGTAGTCATAGCAGCGCGGGATGCGGAGCGCGTCGAGATGCTGTATATTCGCCACCCAGTTTTCCCAGCGGTGTTGTAGCGCGTCGGGAATGGGGTCGTCCCAGCCGGTGTTGTACTTCCACGTATCCTGCATTATCCTTTTCGCCGGTGTGAGGATGGGCGCGATGAGGCCGAGTGGGTCGAAGACCGACATGATGAGACTGAGGGCTTCTCTCTTCGTAGGTGTTCGCTTATTTTCGATTATTTCTTGTGGTACACGTTTCGTGTTGACACGAAAGCCTATGTAGTCCTGCTTCACATGCCAAAGTAGCCCTAATGTTCGCTCTGTCTCGCTCCCGCCGATCTCGACGGTGGTCGCCCCGGTGTTCGTAAAGTTTCTTATCGCGTTTTCTTTGTTCGACGCCCACCCACGTAGCTCGAAGCCGGCGTATCGATGTATGCGATCGACGTGCGCCGTTATCTCCTTTGCTTCATCTTCGGTCGCGTAGCTATGTATATAGTCGTCCATATAATGGTTCTCTTGAATCGCGCGTGCGGCTGCCGGACTCTCGTTCGCGTGTTCTTGCGCGTTTCTATTCTTGATGTAGAGCGCGGTGCACGGTGATGAAGAGGCGCCGAAGATGAGCGATGTCATGCGATATTCATCGGGCGGCCCGTCGTCGCGTCGGTCGCCACGCCAGAGGAAGCGCAGCGCGTCGCGGTCTTCTTCTATAATTTTTATCTGCATGAACATTTCCTTGATGTCGGCGGACACGGCGATTGGATGTTGACGGAACTTCATGATGACGGCGGGCAGAGATTGCAGTAGGTCGGGCCCGGGCAGCAGCATGTCGTTGAGAGAGCGGCCGTGTGACTTAGCGGCCGCGTCGTGCACCAGACGAATCTTCGCTTTGTCCGGGTTGATCACTGGAAAGTGTGGGAGGTACCACACTCTCCCGCCGGTGGGCGGAGTCTGCGCCTTCTCTGCATAGCCGGACGAGAGTAGATTTTCGATTCTTTCCTCATATTGTCTCTTCAGCTCTCCGTCTTTGTCCAATTTCTTTTCCAATGTCTTCAGTCTTTTCAGTGTGTCGCCGTAGTTGTTCGGTGTATCTGCGGACTCGTCTCTCCATAGGAGTCCGGTTTCATATCGGCCGGACGGCAGGCGTTGACTTTTCTTTTCCAGTATGTTGAGTGCCTGCTGCTCCGGGTCGCTGCGTTGTCGCTTAGGTTCGATGCCGATGGATTCTAATTCGAAGTATTTCTTCATCATATTTTCGAGTGTGTCGGGTGACTTCTCCGCTTCCGAGAGATGAGAACAGAACAAAACTGGGTGCTTGTTCGATGAACGGCAGCCGTGCAGTACCCATCCTAACAGTGTCTTCGATGCGACGGGCTGACTCCTCTTGCCGTGCCGTAGTTTACGTGTTATAATGAGCTCCCAGTTGTCTTGTCCGATCAGCAGCTTCGGTGTTGCATTCTCGTACAGCAGGTCGTCTTGCAGGTCGTGCAGATGGTTGCAGCGGGCGATGTCACTTTCGCGGATGGACTGCGTGAACGCGTGGAGTTGGTGCACGGTGCGGGCGTTGTCTAAAACGTAATCTTTTTCTTCATGCCGTCCTCGTACTCGTGCCTTCACTCTCTTGCTGTACTCGTGCTCGTTCTCGTGTCCATTCACACCTTGAATTGTGATGGACTCGCGTGGCCCGTCGAGACCCAGCTGTTCTGCAAGCGCCGTTTCTATGATGGTCACCGTGCTTCCCTCGTCGAGCAGCGCGTACGTGTCGCATTTTCCTTTCGGCCCCGTGATGGTGATGGGGGCGATCTTCAGATACGCGCGGCGGCGCGTAGGTTGCTCCGACGTAGCGCTGTTGATGTTTATCGCCGACACGAGGACTTTTTCGTCGTTCTTCGTTTCGGCTTGCGGTTGAGTCGTTTCTTCATTTTTCTTTTCCGCTGTCTTTGTATGATGGAGCATCTTGTGGTGCTTCATGGTGCACCCGTTGAGGCCGCATGGACGAGCGCGGCATGTTGCTCGTTGATGTTTGCTTCGCAGACAGCGGAAGCACACTCGATGTTTCTTCGCTATTTCCCATCGTGTATTTACGTCGCTGTTCGTAAATTGTCGGCACTCGATAAGCTTGTGTTCTCGCTCGCACACCGGGCATCTTGTTTCTCGCTCGCTCGCGTTGCTTGCTGCGTAGGCGCGCTCCGTCCTTTTCCTTGTTATCCTCTCCGTCTCTGTGTCTAACGGAGCGTAACTGGAGCACTTGTCTGCTTCTTTATTCAGGAACTCTGCGAGCTTTTTCAGTAGCGGTGTCTTGTCTCGTTCGTCGGCGGCGAAGTCGTACCACTTATTCTTCATGATCGGTGTGAGCTTCTCGAGCACCTGCCGCAGCATTTCCGGGCTGTGCAGGTATTCTGGTTTTCCTAGTATTTCGACGGTGGCGACGATATTCGCTATTTTGTTTGCGAATATGCAAACATCCCGGGGGTTGTCCGACACTCGTGGTAGCGATTTAATTTTTTCCATTTCACCCAAAACGAGCGCGTCTGGGCGGCCGAACCTTCTCTGCAGGGCTTCGATGATCTTCTCGGGTCCGGTGTGTGATATGAGTAGGGCGGTGACGGCTTCTAGGGCTGCTCCTTTCAGCGCCTTCCTCAATCGTGCGACGTTTTCCCCGTCGGTGAATCCCTCTTCAGTTTCTTCATACGATGCCTTGAACGATAGCCACTCGTTGCTGGAGCCGGTGAACGTCGGTAGTTCACCGCCGTATCTTATTACTTTCCTTTGGCTTCTTGCGACTTCGTTGAAGGCGGTTACAATTGCCGCAACTTCTGGTGACCGCGTGGGCGGGTCTTTCTTCGGTTCCCGTTGCCCGTCGTCCTGTTCCTGGCGGGCCCCCCATCCTCGGTCTTCCTTGTTGTCGGTGTTCTTCGCTATGTAGCGTGGCGGTGAGAGCTCGCGAGTCGGGTTGGCGGCGGGTGGCAGTGGCTGGCTTGAATGCTGTTTCAACCACGACTCGACCCGTCGTTCCGGTTCGTAGTCCTCTTCTTCCTCTTCCGTTGTTGATTCTTCTTCAGCGCGGATTCTTTCTAACCGCGCCTTTTCTAGTTCTGCTGCGGCCTTCGCTTGTTCCAGCTTTAGTTCGGCTAGGCGTTCCTTCGCCTCCAACTCCGCGAGGAGTCTCTTGCGGGAGGCTACGGAGCGCCGCGACCGCACCTCTGATGCCTGGCGGAGCGTCTTCGAGCGGCGTGCTGGCGACCCGACGGCGACGTTCGATGGCGCCGCGAGAGCGGCGTCTGTATTTAAGTTGACGTTGCTTATTGGCGCCGCGAAAGCGGCGGTCGTCGGCGCGTCGGCGTTGTCGGCTGGCGCCGCGAAAGCGGCGTTTGTGTATCCTACGACGGGTGACGGCGCTGGCTGCAACTTGTCGGCGGGCATGGTGCTCGGCGTAGGTGGCGTCGAGCTGCTCTTTTCTTCTGTCCTCGTCGTTCTCGTCGCGGTCGTGCAGGTCTCCGATGTCTCCGTCGTGCCGCTCGTTTCTTCCGATGTGTTCGTTGATGACGTTCCTGTGGCGGTGGCGGTCGTCTCGGATACCGATGGCGTGGCTCCTCTTCCGCTCCGGCTTCTCGTGTTCATTTTTCTTCTGATCCGGTTCGAAGCTGACCAATGTTGGCGGCAGGCCCTCTCAAGTGGACTGTAGTGGCGGGGGGGTTTGTAAATAATACAAACAATTATTTCTTCATACGCAGAGGGCCAGGGTGCCAAGCCGGAGCGGAGTTATTTCCTTAGTTTCTTCTTGTAGCGCGGGAGCAACTGGAATGCCATGACGCAACCAGTTTTGCTTCGATATTTATACTCTACGCGTTATCCCCTCCACTCCGGCTGGCCACGCCCCTTTCCTCACCCTTTATTTTCATTCTCTTTATTTTTACACAATTTTACATTTTCTACGTTTTCATTACATTCATTATTACATTACTAATTAATTCTACATCCATAACATATCCCGCCAACGCCCCGTTTAGACTGCGCGCACGATTTTCCCGAAATTTACTTTTATACTACCCCGTCCCCCGCTTCAGGTGTATAAATATACTGCGGGGAACGGTTTGTGCGCGCAGTCGCGGACGTGATGCTGTCGGGAAAAGAAACATTAAATTTACATAATATCCTAATCATTACATAATCATTAAATATCAACATCTACAATAGTAAATTCAAAGAAAGACAAAACATTATCGTATACTTAAGGCAACACATAAACAAAGACATTTTCAATATTCAATAAACAAACATAAACATTTACTATCATTAAACAAGACATAAATATTTTAAATTCCAAGTAAATAAGTCTTCAGTCATAATCTTTCATGAATTTTCCTATCTAATTATGACTACGTAATAACAATTTAACAAACATCTTTACATATAAATTCGCTATTCTATTCTTAGTTATAAAATAATCCTTCAGGCATAAGCCTTCAGGAGCTTACTCTACGTTAATACTAGACAGATTAAATACTTTACTTTCCAAACATATAAAACTTTACATTTAAGAACTCAAATAAGACATACATTTATTCATACTAAAAATAAGCCTTCAGGCGTAAGCCTTCAGGAGTTTATACGTTATCTTATTCTATACTAATTAAATGAGTTGTGTACTTTACATTTACGTTTCGTCGTGCACAATATTTTCACACAAATAGTTAACAAAAATATTCATTTTACACAGATTGCGTGAAATATGCGGCTCAGAAGGTGTAGATGTCGGCGAGGGTGAGGTCCTACACCAGGCGGTAGACACTTGTGATGGGGACCTTCGTCGTGCACTCACAGCTTTGCAGTGCTGTCAGCGACTACTCGGCAAGATCACTGCTGAGGGACTTATTGAGGTATATTGCTTGATTCGCTTGTATTGTCTCTGGAAAACGACAAAAAAAACTTTAAAATTAAATGCAAGCAAAGGTGAAATTTTATACTGGCACTACTTTAATAGATAAAACTCATTTGCGCGTGAATCGTATTTCCTATTGACTAATAAATAAAAACATTTTTAAGATGATATTTAAAGATGTTTTCATATAAGATTTCAAAAAGAATAGGAAAAAATCGATCACGAACTGAATTAGAACCTGTGACTTTCTAGGAATTAAGTGATAATAATCCCGCCTTGTGATCGAATTCTATGTAACCAAATGTTAGGTGCTTTCATACTTCCCAGCGCGGGTGAGAGGACGGTTGCAGCCATACGTCCAGTCCTCCAAGAGTGGTGCGACAGGCGGCACGGGGCCATAACCTTCCGCCTTACGCAGATACTGTCCGGGCACGGCTGCATCGGGCGGTACCTGTGTAAAGTCGCGAGGAGGGAGCCCAGCATGGTCTGCCACTGGTGTGCCTGCCCGGAGGACACGGCAGATCACACTCTTGCCGTGTGCCCCGCGTGGGCCGAGCCCCGTGCTCGCTTAGTCGCGATAATCGGGCCGGATCTCTCTCTACCCTCCGTTGTTCGTGCAATGGTGGATGGCGACAGATCCTGGCGTGCGGTGATCGCATTCTCGGAGAGCGTGATCTCGCAGAAAGAGGAGGCAGAGCGGGTGCGCGAGAGGGATCCTCACGCGGACCCGATCCGGCGCAGACGTCTTATTGGGCGTCGTCGCCGTGTTGCGGCCGCTTTACACGGTCGCAACGTGCCTCCTTGACGAAGGGCGCCGGGCGGTGGAACGGGGAATGTAATCCATCGTCCGGTGCGGTGAGGCGACTTGAGACGTGTTCCGCTCATGCCGCCAACGGGAGGGAAGAGCAGGCAAACTACCTTTCCTGTTCTTGGCTTGCGCCTGGCCTGGAGATGGGCTGCCGCCGAGGGGGTTGCGGAAGAATTCTAACAAATACCCGCGGCCCCCTCATTAAAGCGGCTCGACGGAACACAGTGGGGTTTTAGTCGGTAAGAATCCGACATAACCCACGGCTCCTTCCCCGGGGGCCGTGGGTATCTTTAGAAGATTTCCCCACTATAAAAAAAAATAAAGGTGCTTTCATACTTTACAAAACATTAAATAGGTACCCAATACCTAATGTAAAATGTTGAAGAAATAAGCATAGATTGCGTAGTCCTCGATTTGAGGCTTGTTGCATAAAAATGCTTTATGCTCGATTTGAAAAAGTTTGCATAAAAATTCACGTTCTAACAGAGCACAAAACGTACATACAAAATAAGCTAAAAAATTTAAAGAAATGCTTAAATGTACTAAAATGTGATTTATTAAAATTTTAATATGTACTTCTTACATGCTGAGCTGCTTATGCCAATATTTATTAGATTTTGTTGTCTAGATGTAATAGAAATACGCAATTTCAAAATTTTATAGCTTTCTCAGTTAAAAATGTAATTTATTATTTTAGGAATAAAAACTGTTTTTTTTTTTAACAATTTCCCTTAATTTTAGGTGACAGGGCTGGTTCCAGATAAATTAGTCAATGAATATTTGAGTACCAAAAACTACAGTGAATTGGAGCAATTTGTAGAAAAGTAAGTGATTTTTATAGTTGAATAGTCTATTATTTAAAAAAATACTACTACTTTATACTACTTTATTTTTTGTTTTATTAAATTAACTCAAACAACTATATAACCATTATTTTAAGTTATTTCATAGCGTGCGTGTGCGTGTGATTTTTGGTTAAAGAAAAGTAAACAATACTATGTGGAATTTTCATGTTTCGGTAAAACACCAAATTTTTTCCATACTAATAAAGCTATGACCACTTCCTTCTTTAAAACACACATAATTACTTACACCTATGAGATATGGTGTGATAATTGACTTTTTTTTTTTATTTCTTTTATATAAGACAATGTGAAGCCACAAATAATTTTAAAGTAGAATATTAAGACTGAATAATGTTCACACAAAAGACTGAATTTGTTATAACATTATTATTTATAAAGCAAAGCATTTAAATTCATAGATGAGGGTATTTAACCATTAGCAATAAAATTGTATTAACCTTGGTCATTTTTATATTACATAATATAATGATATCTGATAAATAAATAAAATAATAATAAACCAAAAAGCAAAAAAAAAATATTATAAAATAAGATGAATTCTTGCATTCCAATGCTCAAAAATAATTATTTCACATTATTATATTTTGTGTCAATTATTTTAATTGACCATTAACACCAAAATAATAGTATTATGTATAAATAAATATGATTTTCCTGAATAGTTGATTTACATCCAAATTTTAATTCAGATTAATCACAGATTTTGCAAAATGCTGACTTAGTGCTAGCTCAAACAAGTTTTGCCCAAAAAAATGATAAGCTGTTCTTACGGGACATGTCAAAAAATGCTTTTTGACTAATTAATTAATTATAAACATTTTTTGGTGTTAATTTACATAATTGCTTTGAGATTTTGTAATTTTACACACTATAATATAAAAGACCTGCTTTTTTAAGAATATTATGTATTAATATTTAGTTTCTGTTGTAGGTTTCTAATGGACGCCTATTCCGCATCTCAGTTGTTAGAGCAGTTGAGTGCGACAGTGGTGAACAGCGGCCATTTGACGAACAAACAGAAGTGCTCTATAAGCGAGAAGCTCGCAGTTTGCTCCCACAGGCTGCTAGATGGCGGCGCTGAAGTCATGCAACTCACAGACTTGGGCTGCACTATCATAATGGCCAATAATAACCCCTAAATCTTACCCCTTCCCAATTTTCTAAGTATAAATGCATGAGTCAAGCCATTGAAATTGTTTTGCCCGTCAGGTTCTTATTCTTTTCGTTTTCTAAGAACCGCGCTATTGTTTCGGTAATATAACGATTTGTTGCGATGCAGTTGTTTTATTTTTTGCAGTCTAACGGTATACCGAGTTATCGCTCGCGTTCCATTGTTGATTGAAATCGCATGCGGTTTTTGTTCGGGAAAAATAAATATTTATATGGATTTTTAGTGCTATCTGGATCAACAAACGGCAGGTGTTTGCGACGCTGTCGACATGGCCGTCAACGGTCGAGGTACTAGCGTCACGTTGAGTTTACGCGCACGTTCGTTTCACTTCCGCCGTCGGTTAAACGCACGAGCGGGCGTAGGAAAGAAAGAAAATAACGTTCTTTAAGAAAAGATATTATCAGGCATTCGCAGAGCGGTGGCTCGGCGCCCCCCACTCGCTCGGCGCGCTCGGCTGCGATTGGCCGGCGACCGCTCTGCCCTTCCCGCCTCACGCGCAGCGTCTAGATTTTTAGATTTCAAATCTCGACCGTTTATTTCGCGGTGAGCGTCCGTAGCGCGCGGTCGTGTTGCGTCACCGGATACGCGCGTTCAAATTTCAATATTGTTTAAAAAACACGGCAACGTGCTCGTTATTGTTCGGTTCGGTGCGACGTAACGTCGAGAACGATTAGTGCGTGCAGTGCGACGTACCTGACCCGGGATATCGCCGCGCCGGTCGAAGGTCAATTTCTTTCGATGAGTGGAGGTTTAGTGCATGTCTTTACATCATGACTAGATCCACACTCATCCATGGAAGTTGCGATGTACTACTCGGCGAGGATCGAGCGAGATGGCGGGTCGGTGATTATGGCCGGCTATCATTACCGGTGCCGTACTAATGATACGTTGAGCGCAGGTACGCAACTCGCGGAGTTAATCGGCGTCTACCTGCGCGCTTCTCGCGGCAACCGAAATGTCGTTACACGACTCGTTTTAACTATTGCTTGCCCAAAGTGAGTTTTTGTGGTGATTTTTTTCTCAAATTTAACAATGTTCATTATATTGCAGGCATTGTGTTATTTTACTTTTGTATAAAGAAGGATTTTTGAAGTTTTATAATTGGTTTTGGGGGTGTATAAAAGAGCGGAAAGGGCGCGGCTAATAGCGGCGCAAGCGCATCTGCTCCTTCTGAGAAAGGCTATTGTGGCGGGTCCCGCAGTGGTCAGTGAGCTGACGTCACGGGTTGGGGCCGACAACCTGACGCTGACGAACGTCCCCTCACCCCTCCATTGCGTACAAATTACCATACACATCCGACGGAATGCACGTTCAAAATATAATTTAAATTAATTTTAACACATAAAATATGGGTTGTTTTATCATAATTTTATCTCAATTTTATTGTGCACGTTTATGGTCGTGATAAATTATACATTCGAGTTCGTTGAATTTACTTTTGTGCATTCGAATCTTTGGCAAATATATTTTGAAACATTGAAAAACTTAATAACTTAATTAATAATAACTTTATTATTGTATAATATTAAATTTATTCATGCTTACAAACAGTTTACACATAACGTACCTAGTTTCATGGGATTTTCCCATTTGTAAACTTCCCGCGTCATGAGCTCACAGATACTTGGCGTCTATACAGCCTTGCTTATTGTAAATAAAGGTTAATATAAAAAGCAATGGCCGCTTAGTCTGCGTAGGTTTTTTATAATATTATGTTTATTAGGTACTTGTGACCTTTAAAATCTAATGTTAACTATTCATATATTTTAAAGGTATACAATTCAAAAATCAGAGTAGGAACTAGGAACGTAATTTGAAACTATTACACAATAGCTCTTATCTATGTTAAAATCGAATATTTGTGTTTAGCAATTGTTTTTTATACATGAATTCCAATCTACTACGGTCAACTTTTGGGTAGTGACTAGTCAATAGTGCAGGTATCTAAACCAGGTAAAATTTGAGTTAAAAAAACTTGAAGGTCCAATTTTGCATTGGTAGATTTAACGCTCTGAGATGCTCGATTCGTTAAAATGGTTGAAAAAAATTAAACGATTCTTCGAAATTTGAATTGTTATTACCGCGAAATTTTCTACTTTAGAGAACACTTCTATTTTATGGTTATAATGCTAAGAACCGGTTTTTATGAATAAATCTATAGGCATGCATACAATTTTCTTTCAATAAAAGAAGGAGAACCGGCTTTCTGTCATCCAGCATAATATTATTATGAGATAGTTTATATAAAAGATAGATATTATAATTTTGTACTTTAGAAACTAATGTAAATATTATAAGGACTTATAGAATCTTTTCAGCAGATACAGCAAAACCTCTCGAGGCCTAATAATCTTCCAGACATAGACACAACCTTACCTCGGTAGGTAGGATTTTCTCAGAAATTTTCCAAAATTAAACAAGAATACCTTATATGCCTTAAAATAAATAATCTAAAATAATAAAATATTGTTCTAGTATTATTACACTTTAAACTCTTATATTGCTTTCAATTATGTTATGTTGATTTCCTACAACAAGTGATAACTGCGTTAAAAACAACCGACTTCAAACTTGCACTTGCAAAATTTACAAATACCTACAGACAAAAATGCTCATAAAATAAAAACTACTGGGCCTATCCGAATAAAATTTTTATGGGACCAATTCGACACCATCCCGCATCGAACAAAAAAAGAATCACGTAAATCGGTTCAGAAACCTCGGAGTAATCGGTGTACATACATAAAAAAAAAAAATATATATATACCGGCCGAATTGATAACCTCCTCCTTTTTTTTTGAAGTCGGTTAAAAAAGTCTATAAAATATGTATGACTTAAGTGCAAAATAATAACTACCTATGTATAAAAGAACGAGATTTTTGTACGGTAGTTATGTGGTTTGTAATCATAAAGTAGGTGATACATTTATATTTCCTCAATTAGCTAGTGTATAGCCCCGTAAATACGTGGCTTACCAGTTACCATACAACGAGAAATCGAAGAACGAGCTTAAAACAATGGCAAATTTGAATACATAACAACTTAATACCATTAAAACATGCATTGAATATAGCTTGTAATGCTTAATTAGTCCACGTAATTAAAGTGTATTGAACTATAAAATATAGTTGAAGCTATAAAAATAAATCGCTTGAATGGGACAAGGAAAAGGTTTGACCTTATTAAATGTTTCCATGTGACAGGAAATACCTATGTAATCGCAAATCGTATAGCACTTAGTTTTTCCTCGAAACGTTATGACACGAGTAAGATTTACACAAGATACGAAGGTTATTCATAACTTATATCTGTCGCAAATACAATAGGCAAGGACAAGACAGTCTTTATGTTAGTCTATTGGCTTTTTTATAAAACAAATTCTAGCTTCCCGGAAGATCGTTGTAAGTTTTTTGACACGACTTGCTTGCAAATTTTATTGTCATCACAAAACTGATTAAAAGTAAATTCCAATTTATTAAGTAATTTTTATTACTTTTAACTTTATTATTTACTAGCTTTCCACCAGCGGCTTCGCCCGCGTAGTCAAAGAAAAACCCACATAGTTCCAGTTCCCGTGGGATTTTCGGGATAAAACCTATCCTATGTCATTCCCCAGGTCTCAAGCCCGGACATACACGCAAACAGACAAAAATTCTAAAAACTATATTTTTTTACTTCGGTATATTATATTGTAAATCACGCCCCAAGTATTCTTTAAAAAAATATTCAATGTACAGTTTTTACTTTACGATTTTATTAAGTGATTCTTTATCTGAAACTAATAGAAACAATGCTGTAGAAGAATTAAAATAGTTTATATTAATTCTTTTGATAAAAATAAATGGTGCTATTAGGAAGGAAAAAGCTTGATTTATTTTTGCATTCTAAATCGACATGTAATAAACTATTATAGTTTGGGAACTATATTTTCTATCACCAAAATTTATATTTGTCGTCAAGTTGTATCACCTAATAAATAGATCTATCACCACGAAATATTTTCGTTCTCAGATAAACAATAATTGTTCCCAGGTATGAATTATCAAATTAATGTTAATATATGTGTAAAATAAGAGATCGATAACCAATAAAATTATATTGCAGTACATGAATATAAACTTCGTTCTTATAATAACAGTTTTGTTACTTAAATAATAGCTCTGTGCTCAGAATGGTAGATCTGTCACCAAATAAATCGATTATCGATCCCTGACTGCGATTCCTTTTTATTTGATATTTTGTCACCTATACAGTAGTAACATTTTATTTCGTTCAGATAATAAATTAATAGTATTCGTTATCAATTTAATACATCAATTTATAATTTTAATGAAAAAATGATCAAAGGGGCGGAGACAAATTGGGGCGCTTTAAAAACTGACATGTGCAAACATAATTAACGCATTAGCCATACGCTTAAAGCTGGCCAACCCCCCACCAGAAGCAAAAAATGTGCTTATCGGCCAGAAAAGAAAAAGGGGGCGCCCTTCGAAATCCAAACCAGCGCTGATTAAACTCAAACTCAAAACTCAAACATTTATTTATTCAATTAGACTTCTTTTAGAAGCACTTTTGAAACGTCATTACATATTTTAACATTTACCACCGATTCGGAAAGCAGTATCTACGGAGAAGAATCGGCAAGAAACTCCATAGTTGCTCTTTTTAATCATGTCAGTTTTACAATTTAATTTTACAAAATACATTATATGTGTTATATGTACATTATAATCATAATATGCCAAAGAACTGTCCTGTGGTTTTTACGCGACAACCCTCCATGGGTTTTTATCGTCCATATATTCCTTAATACTGTAATAGGCTCTCTGAATAAGTACATTTTTTATATAAGTTTTAAATTTAGAACTACTGAACTCTTTAATATTATGAGGAATTCTGTTGTAAAAGCGTATACCTTGACCCATAAATGAATTTTTAACTTTAGCTAGCCGGAAAAATGGAATTTCAATTTTATTTCTGTTTCTTGTGTCATAACAATGTCTATCTCCTACTTTTGTGTGTAAATAAGCGTTATTGTGTACATATAAAATATTATTAAATATATACTGCGACGGTACAGTAAGGATACCAGTATTCTTAAAGAGATCTCTTAGTGAGTCTCGAGCACGCAAATTATATATAGAGCGTATGGCTCTTTTCTGTAGTATAAATATAGTTTCTATATCTGCACCCCTGCCCCATAGTAGAATTCCATAGGACATAATGCTATGAAAGTAGCTAAAGTAAACCAATCTAGCCGTCTCTTCATCGGTGAGATGCCTTATTCTTCTCACTGCATATGCAGCTGAGCTGAGCTTAGCAGCGGTGGTGGTAATATGGGCCCCCCATTGTAGCTTCTCATCTAGTGTCAAACCAAGAAAAACAGTAGATTCCACAGGGTATAATACCTCCCCGTTTAAAATAATATTCCTTTTCACCTTTTTTACATTTGGGAGGATAAATTCTACACAATTTGTTTTTTTTGCATTTAGTAGTAAATTATTAGCATTAAACCAATCGGATATGCGTGAAAGAGCAGAGTTTACTTCGTCAACATTTGTGTCATGTCTATCCACATTAAATATTAAAGAGGTGTCATCTGCAAACAGTACTATTTCACACATATCCTGCAAATAATAAGGTAGGTCATTAATATACACTAAGAACAAAAACGGTCCTAAGATAGATCCCTGCGGAACACCTATGTTAATCGGCGCACCGCAAGATTTCTCTTCATTAACGACAACGGTTTGTACCCTGTTCTGAAGATATGAAGCTATGAGATCCTGAGCTAAACCTTTGATACCATAAAAATTTAGTTTCCGTAATAGAGTGGAATGTTCTACACAGTCGAAAGCCTTAGAAAGGTCGCAGAATATCCCCAAAGCATTCTTTGAATTTTCCCATGCTTTGTATATATGTGACAAAAGAGCTACTCCGGCATCAGTGGTAGAGCGCCCCTTTGTGAAACCATACTGTTTGGCGTGCAGTAAACCATTTGATGCAAAATGACTACTTAATTGGTTTAAGATTAATTTCTCGAAGACTTTGCTCAAAGTTGGTAATATGGAAATTGGCCTATAGTTATTACAGTCTTCTTGGTCACCACTTTTAAATAAAGGAATAACTTTGCTAAACTTTAGTAAATCAGGGAATATACCACAGTCGCAACACTGATTAAATATAAACGCTAGATGTTTGGCAATATTTTCTATGATATTATTTACTAAATTAACAGACATACCCCAGAGATCACATGTTTTTTTTAAATTTAATGTTTTAAACGTTTTAACAATTTCATCAGCAGTCACGTGGCGCAATTCAAATAATTTGTTACACTCAGCAACGTGGTCCCTCAAAAAGGACTCTGCAAGCGCTGAGGACGAATTTAATTTCTTAGTAATACTAGCAGGGACACTACTAAAGAAATCTTCAAAAGCAAGCGCAACATCAGCACTTTTGTCAATGACCCTACCAGCATTGACAAGTTTTATGGTACTATCATTTGATTGGCTTTTGCCCATTTCACCATTAATAATTGTCCAAACCGTTTTAACTTTATTGTCAGAGTTGCGTATTTTATCTCTGACATACAAACTCTTGGCAGTGGAACAAACTTTTTTAAACGTTTTTGAATAATTTCTAACGTAACTAAGAAATGATAAGTCTTTGTTATATTGTTTCATACCATATAACTCGTAAAGAACGTTCCTGCATCTGAGTATACTAGGAGTTGCCCATTGACTGAATGGTAAATCCTTGGTAATAGTTAAAGATTTAACTTTAAATATTTTTTCATATTCACTATGAATTAATTTAAAAAGATTTGTAAACATTTCACAAGGATTTTTATGAAAGGATTGATCATTCAGGTCAGGCAGTTTATTATCAATATTATTTCTAAATTATTCACTGATTATTGTTTTTTAACAATAAATATTGATTATTTTAACTTTAATTAAGTGTTTTATATACAATTATGCTAACCATTTGTCAGCCATTAAACCAGAGCTGATTATTCAGTGGTTATTATTTTTAAGAATAAATATTGATTATTTTAACTTTTAGTACTTAACATAATATGATTTATTGGTGATCTCTTTAAATTATTTTGCTTAAATACTTATTAGGACCCACCTATTATAATACATACAAAAACATTTATATGGTACTAGACCTTATATCTCAGGATTTTAGGTGATTTATTCTGGAACTGATTTTGCTTTGTTTGGTGACTACATTTTGGTGACAGATCTACTATTTTGAGGACAAACCCTATTATTTAAGAAACACAAAACTAATTAAATTGGTGATAGCTTAAATGATACCCTTATAGTTTTATGAGAGAGTTATTATTATTTATTATTTATTTATTATTATAGAATTTCCAACAAAGGACACAGTTCACGTTTATTACATCTTATTAAAATACATAATCTACTGTACCTTTAATTACAGGAAATTACAGCGTACAACATACGTTCAATGTTCACTACAATTCAACTACAATTTGTCATTTTATTAAAAAATATTAGGTATATAACAATAATAATTAAAGAGCCATTATATAAATCAAACAAGCAATACTATTGCAGATTTTAAATTCAATAATATGTAAATTTGCTGAAAAATAATATAATATAAATTTAAATTAATTTTTATAATATAATAATAATCTAAAATTTTAATGTAGGTAATAATATTTTAAATGTCAAAGTGCTTGAATATTCCAATTAAATTCATTACAATTCATTCAAACTCCTTACATAAAATACATTTAATAAGAAGAAGACAATAACAAAATATTTCTATCACTATCACTATCACTATCACTCATTACAAATTCTGAGGATCAACGATTTAAATTCCGTTAATGATTGACCGAAGATGTCTATGTCTCCCGAGATGCCCGTGAACTTAATGTACTCGTGGGAGAGTCTCACTATGGGTGAATTTTTGCCTAGATTTGTCCTGTATGAGGGCGCACTCAAGAGGGAACGGGGTAGACGAGGGACTCTAGACGGTACATTGATACAGAGCCTACTAAGTAATGCAGGACAATCGAGACCGTTGTTTAACAATTTGTATAAGAACGAAAGATCAGCTATAGTGCGACGCGATTCGAGAGATGTCATGTTAAAGTGTTTTAGCCTGCCTTCATAAGAGCTTATGGATCTTACGATACCAGCACGGTAAGCAAGGTGGCGTACAAGTCTTCTCTGAATATTTTCAATTCTATTTTTGTGAATCTGATAGCAGGGGTTCCAAACTATACTGCAATACTCCAAACGACTGCGCACGAAGCTATTATAAAGGAGTAGAGCAGTAGATGTGTTTTTAAATTCTTTTGAACAACGCAGAATAAATCCAAGAGAACGGTATGCCGCTGCGATGATGACATCATAATGTTCTATAAAACGTAGCTTACAATCCAAGTGCACTCCCAGATCGCGAATCGTAGATACTTCCATTAGAAAGTTACCCTTAATGTGATATTTGGAGAGTATTCTATTTTGGGAGCGAGTAAAAGATATCTGGTAACACTTGCCACAATTCAGATACATTGCGTTTCTTTCGCACCAATTAGTCAGTCTATCTAGGTCAGATTGTATTAAATCGGAATCAGCACGAGATTTTATTTGACGAATTAATTTCAAATCGTCAGCAAATAGAAATGGTGTACTGTGCTGGAAAATATCAGGTAAATCATTAATAAATATTATTATTATTTATATTTAATTTTATTATTATTATTTATATTTAAACATAAAATATCTTTCTTCTATCTAGATTTCTGGCTGAATATATAATAAAGATTGCCATGATAAAAGGTAGGCATATAACAACAAAACGAAGGTGTTAGCTGCATTTCCATCGGTGAAGTCATCTAACAGATGGAGCCTGTTAGCAATCGTAAAAGGTAAGATATCGACGTCTCAACCATCATTATCATTATACGTATAAAGAAGTTTATTATTCTCAAGAAGATAATTCAATTCAACGTGTTATAGATATTGTAATCGAGGTCATTTCAATATTACATATTTGTATTCCATCTTCACTTTATTCTGTAACTATCTAGTGCTTTCGTCATGTGAAAAGTTTTAAAAGCAGCTACCTACGGTAAAATTTTTATGTAATTAATGAGAACACTTCATTCATTCCGTAATTGTAATAATTATAAAACTTTAATTTTTCTGAATCTTTCGAACAACTTATTTATACTTATCAAGGTACTTAGGTATCACATTCATTATATCTACTTACGTATAATAAAAGTAAAGAAGAAGAAAAAATCTAAGCTGGATTGTAAGTACATTGCTCACTCGCTGAAGGATGAACATGCATTGGAATCACGTAACAAAAAGCTGAGTCGTCATTTCTTACACGATATATTATGCACATAGTGCCTATTTCTCACATCATTTCCGCAAGGTTCGTGCGAACGTAGGGTCAAGGGAACGTACAGACCTAACGTAAGTTTCTTTTGTTTAACGCGTTAATGCTTGCACTGTGAATGCACCGCTATTCGACTTCAAAACAAAGGGGAGTCGTGAATCGCTGTTTACAGCTCGATTGTTAATGTGACTCCTTTGTGTTAACTACAGGGTTTTATGACGGATTTTATTGCAAAATCTATTTGAAATGACGTATGAGCTACCTTGTGTTAGTTGTATTGTAATGGTTAAAATTTCTATATCATTACCATTTTTATCGTGGTAATTTTGCTAGTCATCGTTTAGTTGAAGTTAAATACGAAAAAGTGAGACGAGAATATTCCACCACAATGCAGTAGTCGGCTTGATTGTCGCCAATTAGTTGTAATAACGGCCCTCGTTGTATCGCGATGTAATTTGTCAGTGAACAACGCTCGTATGTTATTCTACTCGTATACTGTAAGAGCGTGTGTAACACGAAAGCCATTATCTTGATAAAATCGATAAAACGTATTTTCTATATGTACCTCTATCGACTGTACCCTTTCTTTTCAACATAAAGATGAGATAATAACAAAATAACTTCAGGTGGATTAGCAGTTTTTAAAGCATTGATGGTTTACCTGTTAAATTATGCTGAATTTACTAGATATTATATACCTACCTATTCAATAATTGAGAATTAACTAATTTTTCCTTTAAAAAAATAAGTAACTAACTACCTACTTCTACCCTACGTTTCCATTTCCGTCATGATAGATATAAATAATTAACACAAAAATAAAAGAATGCAAATCTATAGGTTGCCAAATTATTCATGAGGTCTTAGTGCATATAGATTAATGTGTGAAATACAATAGGTCAATGCCTTCATTTATTGTATTTACACCCGGCGCCACTCGCATCCCGCTGCTTACGGGCATCCTCATGCAAAATTGTAAACTGTAGTTTCTGAACGATCAATGAACTTTATTTCATTTAACGTTTGCATGTTAGATCACAAACAATGTAAGTATTGAGTAAATTAGCCATATACTTACATAGATAATCTTTTCAACATTACATATTATAAATATCGAACATTACAATAATTTACCTCCTTACAAATATCGAGCATGAAATATGTAATTTTTATATTTATTTTATAGCACTATAACTACATGCAATTTATAAAATAGCCTACTTGGCTACTTACTTCGTTCGTCACAGGTTGCGTGCTGACAAATATTATGTTAGTAGGCATACATTTTTATAAAGTGGTTTATTTAACAATCTAATATATAAAAATCAATGCCACTTTTCGTTGTAATTCCATAACTCGAGAACGGCTGAACCGATTTCGATAATTCTTTTTTTATTATATTCCTTGAAGTACGAGGATGGTTCTTATGTAGAGAAAACGTAAACATGTACCACGGGCAAAGCCGGGGCGGACCGCTATCTAATATATAAAAATCAATGCCACTTTTCGTTGTAATTCCATAACTCGAGAACGGCTGAACCGATTTCGATAATTCTTTTTTTATTATATTCCTTGAAGTACGAGGATGGTTCTTATGTAGAGAAAACGTAAACATGTACCACGGGCGAAGCCGGGGCGGACCGCTAGTTATTTATATTTGTAAATAATTAGGACACACATCTCTTGTGTCCTTGTTCCAAAATGTCATTAAATTGTCTAAATAATATTATTGAAAATAATTTTAATAAAATGTGTAACTATTTATATTTACAGTATACCTAAGAATTAAGAACCAATATACAAATATGCAATCGGTCATCCACACCTCCAGTATGAATGAACGCTATCAATAAAAGCTTCATATCAGCGTCCTTCATGATAAGAAAAATTCGTATTCGAGTTCACAAGTTTGTTTGCTCAAGGTTCGTGCTGTTGAACGTTGATAAAAATGCAATTGATTGCAATGTAAAATACTATAAAAGTACCTACTGTAGGTATAGTATAAGCTTTTGCACGCGGCATTTCTTTCGTTGAATAAGTTTGTATTGAATATGTTCTCTCTATATAATTTTTTAAAGAATAGAAAAAATTAGATCACGAGGCGGGATTCGAACCTGCGTCCTTCAGGCCAATCCGGGGCGAATGCCTGACCAAGGACGTCCATCAAGACTAAGGGTGTCTAATAAGGGACACAACGCTCTCTTTTCTCATATTATGTTCTCTTTTCTTATTACCCACAGAATTTGCATACGATAGGTATTTAATATTTATTAATTGGTAAGTAGTAACAAAAACCATATACCATTTCATTAAAGTATGTAAAAAAGCACAACATTTAACTAATTAAATCTGAGTACAATAAAACGCAGCACATTAAACCGAATGGCGAATTAAGATCTTTATAACAGACTCCAGTGAGAACAGTTACGACCAAGAAGTTTGGCGATGAAATCAATGAAGCCTGACTTTAAGAGATTGGTTCTTGTACTTCATGTCGTAACTTAGAAAACTTACAGAATTACAACATTACTCGTAGGTAATCGCATTCAATGCAATCCATAGCGTGAAATTCGAGCACACGTAATTCAAGAACTGTATGTTTTCTATTGTAATCTTCCCGATTTAAACGCTTTCAATTTAATTCATGACTACCATTTATTTTCATAGTAATTCTCATGTGAACTGAACATGTAAATTGTAGCACAATAACCACCCAATTCAATGACATCGATGTTGTAATATAATTATGCAAAATCGTGACTCATGTCTCATTATAATGTTTCAGCAATTCGTTAGTCCGACGATATTGCAACAATTTTCCCATCAGCTTAAAATTTAGAGACTCGTGTACGACTCGGATATCATAACATGAATCACTGTAAAAGGTCATGTAGTTATTCGATTATATTAAAACCCACGTTACATTTTTTTTATCGCTTAAGCAGGCACATGAGCTGGCGGGTCACCTGATGGAAAGTGATGCCCGCCGCCCATAAGCATTCGCGATGTTAGGGCCACCGCGAATGTGATGCCGGCCTTTAAGGTATAAATATGCCCTTTTTTACATAAAATATTTTGAAGTGATATCATCTACCTAATGCTTTTAAAGATTTTTTTTAAATATTATAATGGAACGTCTCTGAAATTTAAATTTATGTTTCCAATATATCAGTAATGTGAGATTAGGTACCAAGTTACTAGTTAATGATTAAAAAATGAATTTTACTTCGAAAGTCTTTTTAAATGAAATGTGTATGTAGAATGTAGAAAAAACATTAAAAGTAATAGCATTAATTAGATTCAAAGTAACAATTAGCAAACTTAATAGATTTCCCAAGATTCAGGCTTATGGTTACCTTGAAATAGAACCTGCTGATTTCAATTAATTATATAGGCAATGAGACGATAAAACTCGAGCAGTTTAAGATAATGCTACATAAAATCTTGTTACATTACCACATTTAATCTAGATAGCCTGCATAAGAAACAACGCCGGTGGTCTAATAGTTTCAATAAAATGTTTACAAGCGAATAAAAAGTGGGTAACATTGAGCATTTCATTTCGCCGTCCCCGAAGATCAACGACCACATCTATCCTGGATCCTGTTTACACGAATCTAATTTTCTCCGAAGGCGGTCTGCAATCTAGAATCATTATTTTTGCAAAGACAAATCCATTTCAGCCTGCGGTACGTGACTGAGGGGTAATGAGAGGTAATGACGGTGGAGCTGTCATTACAGCGATTGCGGTGTCAGAAAGCCTCGATAGATAGGTAGAGCCTTGTAATTCCAACGCGGTGCTATCAACTAGTGGCACCGAAATGCACAGCTTTCTTGGCGATTGCTTCATTTATAGTTACTTATACCTACATGATTATCAAGTCGCTGTATGTGTAAATAAAAATAGTATCTGGGTAACTAGTGTATAAGATGTGCTATGTGCACAATGCACATACTTACATATTTCTAAATATCGATTTGTTACACAGATATGTAGGTATCTAGACTAGATAAAGCTAAGCTTAGTATTGTGAATTGTCAATTATGTGTAGTCAATTAATGAGGATAATGATTTCAGGATAAATTGTAAATATTTTACTAATAAAGTTAATTTAAATCATATGTGTGTGTTATTTAATACCTTTAAAAATATATCCTGTGCCACTGATATGACTGACAATTTTAACAATTATTTCACAATATTATTTTAGGCCTTATGCGAAGACTAACTAAAGGACGCGAGTTAGAATCCCGCATAGGCATTGATTTTTTTCTATTCTTTAAAAATTTCTCATTTTTAAAACAATTGAATGCTACGAAACCAAATATCAATACTATTTTTGTAACTATGTAAACTAGAAGCTTGCCCCGACTTCACTCTGGATAATATGAATAGCCTTTGTCGAAACAGAAATCAGATTCCTAATCCTAATGATAAAAGAAGCCTTAAATACCTTATGTTTGAATTTTTAAAATCGATAATTTGATATAATATTATTAAAAGTTTTCGTCTATCTCATATAATAAAAGTAAGCAAGTTAAACTTATTATTAAATAGGTATATTAGGTATATAAATATTAAATGATACCTTCTAGTACCTACCTTAAAAGTTCATATTTTAATAACTTTAGAGGAAACGAGTTGGGAGGATTAAACCAACAAATGAGATCACTCTCCTTATTTGTTGCTTTTCCTTCCTGAGATTTTAATTTCGTTTTCACAGTTAACAAAATACTTGATACCCAAATTAGGTACTTATAGAATAGAGGATATTTAGAATTACTTGCCCTATACCTAAGTACCTACCTAGCTGTGTCCTTTGAAAAACAATTGATTTTTGGAAAGCAATTAGCCTTAGCCATTTTTTTAAGAAAGACCTAGAGGAAGAGGATGCATTCAACGAGCCATAAAAGTCTAATAAACATCTACCTATATTTAGGTTCATCAAACACATACTTACCTAAGTACTTACCTAACTATTTTATAATAATTATAGAAGACGACGATAATGAGTAGGTATGGAAATTTACACTGCAATATAACTGCCTCCATAAAATAATATTGCTTCATTAGTGTATAAAGCCTTCATTTGTTTGTCAATTTTGTTGTTTCGATAGGTATCTAACATTTCAGCTATTTACTCCAAACTTTATCAGAAACTAGAAACATTCGTTCAGAACATTTAATTAAATGCGACCGTATCGAGACACCGTTTTACTTGATATCGTTATTTAATAGCTGTCAATAAAACATTTATCTATTGTGTTTTTGATCAATGATTAATGGGCCTATTGATTAACGAAAGATAAATTAGTGGTGAATTAAACAGAAGGCTTTGAAACGGTTTAAGATAGATAGGAGACGAAGCAATTTACGACAGTATCAACTATAAATCTTTACTCAAATTATTTTGGATAAGGAAATTTTGTAGAGAATTACATGATTCAACGTTCATTATTTCATCAGTTTTAAAATAATCTGTAGAGATAACGTACAATACATTTAGATTTTTAAAAATAATTAATTACATGTAGGTAAGTTACACGTTAACGTAGCTGTACACCAACACATTTTATAGACAAATAACATTTTTTCACACCAGCGACCATGGATATTTGCAGAAATAAGGGCCGATTTTTCAATCCTTGGTTAAAATTTATCCGTCCAATAATGTATTTACACGAACATTTTAAAATGTCACCTGTAAACTGTCATAAACGAACAATTAGAATACATTTTTGAAATGGTAGTAGGTACCTTATTCGATGAATAAGTTTTAACCAATAAACTATCTTTTAAAGTTGCTTGTTAGGTATTCAACGAAATTCACAACGGAAAAGAAGCAAGAATTAGGTTAAATATCTAAGTGTAATTAACTACAATCGAAGCTAAATGAAATCTAGTGCCGTGGGATTGAACCTGAAGGACGCTAGTGGAATTAATTAATGTAGCTAAGTAGGACAATACGCATTAATCTTTGTCCGGTCTATCGACCATTTGTGACATACCTATCACCAACAGCCGACCATTCGAGCTTAACTGACGATATAATGAGCAATGAAGTTATTATGAATATTGCAGAATTTCATTATGTTACTGAGTTGGCAACTAACTGCCTTATGTTTGCATATTCATTGCTGATTTGCTGACATTTATTGCATAAAGTTGATTGAGAATTGTATAACTGGCTGGCTGCTCCGGCTATGCTCGGGTTGACCACAGATAAATAATGTAAACTGGTAAAGTAGGTAGGTAACTTCCAAAACCGATTGTTTTCAGAGATTCGAAAACACAATTAGAAAGACATAATCATGGATATGGACAACGGTATTCTTTTATATATCATTAAAAATGTGAAATTTCGAAATGTAGGTATAATAGGTATGAAGAATTGGTTCACTCAAACACAATAGAATTGAGGACCATACTATTCAAAGATCACATAATTTATATAGCTCGTGGCTTTTTGTATGGCAACTTACTTTATTGCAAAACATGCCTCGAGGTTGAAGGCCTAGTAAATATTGTATACCAACTAGGTATATCATGGTGTAAATTACAAAGGTCTGTGAAGACTACGTGCGGGCGGCGCCTCGCGAATGCATCAATTGCTAACATTACCTACCGTTAGGCATATGTTATGCAATACCACAGATAACATAATACTATACAGTAATACTAAGTTTATATATTTTTATATTGATAGGTAGTTATAGTAGTTATATAGAGAGTTTGATTGTATAGGCCTTAAATTGGAAGAACTTGAAGTGTCATCAATTAATTATTGGAGAAATACATTCTAATCAAGAACCTCATTAACTATATGAACCTAAAGAAATTTGTATTATTAGTATACTGCTATGAATAATATTGACGAATACTCGTGTAAGGTATAAACTGACCCAATAGAGAATCAATTGATCGGATTAATTGGCCAGTTCATAGAAATGCACGCTTGTCGTGTTCTGATACCGACGAGGACGATTGCATTATTTTAGATTCAAGCATGCACAATTTTCTTTACACTTATTATATTTATGCTATATTTGTGCATATTATATTGTATCTTATGTTTAGTAGTAGCTCCAAATAATATCATTTTTTTTAACAATGATGAGTTGTGATGACAATTTTAAATGATTATCATTACCTATGTGAGTAGTAATAAAAACAAATACCTAAGCACTATTTTTATACCTAGTTTTTGCAACTAAGAGTATCTAATAAAAATGTTGTGTGGTTTTATGAAACCACGGTAAAAGTGAAACTTAGGCACAAAATTATCGTATTTGTACGATAATTATTTTGGTCTACTCGAAGGAGCGGTCTACTTGGTCTACTCGGTAATAGGTTTGGTCTACTCGAAGGTGCGGTCTACTTGGTCTACTCGGTAATAGGTTTGGTCTACTCGAATGTGCGGTCTACTTGGTCTACTCGGAAATTGATGTAGTCTACTCGGAAATTGGTGTGGTGAGTGGTCTACTTGGTCTACTCGGTGAAGGTACGGTCTACTTGGTCTACTCGGTGAAGGTGCGGTCTACTTGGTCTTCTCTGTGAAGGTGCGGTCTACTTGTTCTACTCGGAATTTGGTGTGGTATACTTGGTCTACTCGGTAATAGGTTTGGTCTACTCGAATGTGCGGTCTACTTGGTCTACTCGGAAATTGATGTAGACTACTCGGAAATTGGTGTGGTCTACTTGGTCTTCTCTGTGAAGGTGCGGTCTACTTGTTCTACTCGGAATTTGGTGTGGTATACTTGGTCTACTCGGAATTTGGTGTGGTATACTTGGTCTACTCGGTGAAGGTGCGGTCTACTTGGTCTACTCGGAAATTGATGTGGTCTATTGGTGTGGTATACTTGGTCTACTCGGTGAAGGTGCGGTCTACTTGGTCTACTCGGAAATTGATGTGGTCTACTTGGTCTATTCGATAATAGGATTGGTCTACTTGGACTAATCGGTGAAAGTGCGGTCTACTTGGTCTACTCGGTAATAGGTTTGGTCTACTCGAAGGTGCGGTCTACTTGGTCTACTCGGAAATTGATGTAGTCTACTCGGAAATTGGTGTGGTCTACTTGGTCTACTCGGTGAAGGTACGGTCTACTTGGTCTACTCGGTGAAGGTGCGGTCTACTTGGTCTTCTCTGTGAAGGTGCAGTCTACTTGGTCTACTCGGAAATTGATGTGGTCTACTTGGTCTATTCGATAATAGGATTGGTCTACTTGGTCTACTCGGTAATAGGATTAGTCTACTCGAAGGTGTGGTCTACTTGGTCGACTCGGTAATAGGTATGGTCTACTTGGACTAATCGGTGAAGGTGCGGTCTACTTGGTCTACTCGGTAATAGGTTTGGTCTACTCGAAGGTGCGGTCTACTTGGTCTACTCGGTAATAGGTATGGTCTACTCGAAGGTGCGGTCTAATTGGTCTACTCGGTAATAGGTTTGGTTTACTCGAAGGAGCGGTCTACTTCGTCTACTCGGTAATAGGTTTGGTCTACTCGAAGGTGCAGTCTACTTGGTCTACTCGGTAATAGGTATGGTCTACCTACTCGGCCTACTCGGTGAAGGTGAGGTCATGGCGACATATCCAAGGGTGTGGTTTTATGAAACCCCGGTAAAATGAAATTGTTCGAACGGTTCGGAACACTGCTTTGTGTAGCGCATGTCGCGTGCCGAGTAGGTAATACCTACTCGGTTGCCGCGATACACGCGACATGCGCTACACAGACCAAAAAGTTTGAGGCGATGTAATAAAAGTTTCACTTTAAAAATTAGTTCTAGATACTGTCATAGATAATTCCTAGTCCTAATAAAAATACATTGCATGTTTCCCTCTCTATCATGATGCCTTTTGTGGATATTTTTTCTTTCTTCTGACCTTAAATATCCACAACAAAGCAAATGCGACTGTTTTCTGTACATTCCCATTTCCCACCCATCGTGACATTCGCTTCGGAACTATGCCCACGAATGCTTATTTTGTTGCATTTAATGTGTTTTTAATGGCTCAAGAAGCTCAGTGAAACAATAATGAAAAATAAAACTTTTGAGAGTTATTACATGGTCGCATGTATTGTGTACACGCTATGGAATTGTTTATTAATACTATTTGTTTAGATAAAAGTGGAGTTCTCGTGTGAGTTATTCAGAGTATGCATACCCAATTTCAAGCCGTCCTGCTCGCGCAGGGCTGTTCAGTCTGCGTTAAGTCTTCTTTGTATTAAATTTCTAAAAAATGTTTTTAGAGCTTTCCATTAGGATATTGATTATCTTTATACTTTTATTAGTAGATTTATGTATGTATGTTAAGATTAGGTTGACCTAAATGATGAGTCCAGGAAAATGTGAAAGCGAAGGTGGGATGTTAATAATACAAAGTAGAGGGGATATGGGAGCAATATTTGTTTTATTAAACATAAAATTGTTTATTCACTGCCTTATTCCCATTCAAGGTGTAAGATTACCTTACTTTGCTCCTATATTAAAACCAGTATGAACTGGTTTATTTTATTACAAGCGGATTATAAACAGTAGTCGAACTTAACGTTTTATCTACGTCGTAACCATAAATTATTTATCAGCATGATAGATGTTGTGATAGATTATGGTTCAATATAAAACAGATTCAGGTTGGAAGCGGAAATCCTGCGTTAGATTGAACTTAGTACTTAACCGGTGCGTACAGCCTAGATCCAGGTGCGGAAACATTTACGCCGATTGATAATAACTCACAAACTAACAATTAGTTAGACGTCTATTTAAATGCTAATAAAATTTTATTGGTCCAGCTTCCTTTCAAGGTTCCAATGAGAGATTCCGCACTATCCAATCGTTTGCACCTATTTTATGTTCTCTAATAAGTGCTTGGTGAAATGCAGGCTTTCTCAACAACACACCTCATGATTTATAACGCAGGCTTGGAAAATAATGAATTTACGATTCTTCAATTGGTGCTTTAAAAAATGTTGGATTAAATATTGCACACCTCGGAGGGGTAGTGCTCTATAACTCTGTTGTCATCAAATAAAAAAATCGCTATCCACCATTAGGTATTGTAAATGCAACTTATTGTCCCAAGTCCCAACACAAGAAATTGCTACTTTAGGTTTACGTTTCATACCTAATTAACTTAACAATCATTACCTACTACTTATATACTAATCAACGCATATCAAATATTATAAAATTCCATCATACTCTATCTCTAATTTTTGATTTGAACAACGGGACGTGGAATTCAAATACCACACTTTAATAATGTCATTGTATACTAAACAATGGCTAGGACGATACCTACCAACCTACCACGAACAGACCGACAAGAATATTTTGGCAAAAGCTGTCGTAAGTTTTAAATGGTAGTTATAATATTCACAGCGGGGAGTCGTAACTACAAGGATCATCTTAGCATTGTAGATATTTTAACAATCGTAATTGTCCTTTAAAAATTTGGAAATAGCTAAAGTCAATTTATTTATCGCCACACTAAACACAAAGCAACAGGTGGGCGGACTGCCTCTATCCATGAATATTTAACAGTAAAAATATGTCCAAATTTAGGAAATAGCAATACTTGTCTATTGTCTATGGTTATTTTTGTTACACACGAATCTAACTCTGTGGTGTTTACCGTTCTAGCAGCCATTTTGAGAGCTGGCAGCCGTGAAATATATTGCGTAGATGGGGTAATGCGACAATTCCATCGTTGCGTAACCGCGGGGCCGTGGGCCGGGGAACAAATTGCGAAGCACGATGCGTGTCGCCGTTGTCGGCGTATCAAAGTGCTGTTTCAATGTTTCATTCACTTCCCCGCTGGTTGTTAGGGTTGCCATAACATTTTAATCGTAAATTTTATAGGGCATTCGCTGGATATGAAAAATTAAATTCAAAAGTGAAAGTGTTTTATATTTTACCTTACCTTTAATTTTTAACTTTTTTTTACAGAAATAGCGATGTCTACAATGCATGGGCCATGGAATGCTGCTTCTCGTGGAAAACTAATATAAGTATGCACTATGCATAATATTTTATTGAGAAAAAAAATTACCTCAATTGTATAAAATATATGATGTAATAAATAAGTGACGAGTTGCACGTTGTATTATTTACCTACTTTAACTACCTTGCTATCGCTAATTGAATTTTTATCGTCCAATTACTTTCCTAGGCAATTGTCAATTCCTGTCATGTTAACATGACATAATGTTGCTCAAAGCAATAAAGCATTGGTAGTTCAGAGACCCATGTCCATCGACCCTAGGGGCAGTCAGCGGCCGTGAGGTATGACGCGTCACGCACAATGAGTGCCACTTGCTCGCACACAACCCACTAATGACAGCCTTCGCGGAAATCGGCAGGTTCCTATGTCACCTGTATATCTATTTAAATATTACAACATTATAATGATACATACGCTTATTCCTCACACATCAATTGAACGAGATACGATTGAATACAACCGCTTATGATAATATTATTGAAAAACTATAATTGCGCGTTTCCAGCAGATATTACATAAGAATTTATTAGCTATTACTGTGAATAATTATATACCTACATAGTTTAGCATTCAAGTAACTATAGAGTACTTAATCAATCATCTAGGTAGTACCTATTTGAATAGAATAAAATAATATTGAATAATAGCATTTAGGTACTTACTTATAAATTTTAACAAACGTACAATGCTCCGCATTGTATACGTTTTAAAATACGTACCTACTGTGAGGTGATAATATTACTTAAAATTTGGATTGACAATGGGACAAGGGTGAAGGGTCTTGGCCAGTATTGCAATAATAATCTGACAAAGTAACAAAGCGACAGCTGTACGGATTAAATGGAGCAATAAAAATACGATATATGCAAATGAGGAGTCAATAAACTATAAAATTGTGGTAGGTACAGGTAAGATTGTAAAAATAACACGACATGAATAGCTGAGATTACAAATACCTAATGTAGCTTAAAAATAAATTGAAGTTGAATGAATGAATGAAATTATTGCTGTTCTTGATGCTATTCGAAACCCTAGTTGATGATACTTGGTGCTTATACCACATTTGATAATAATTAACAACTTACTGAATTCATCGATAATCGATATATGTGTAGTAAAATAAAGTAATGTACCTAAGTATTATTATTATTAGTACTGACATCTATATGTTACAGTCAAATTGACTAAGGGCGTTGGTTAATATCCTTATTAACTGATTTTATCTGATTAAACCAGTTAATAACGTTATTGACTAAGGGCATCGGTCAATATCCTTATTAACTGATTTTAAGTCGAGACATCTAGTCAATATAGGTTTTAACCGACGGTGCCCAGTCAAAACTCATAAAAAGTTAAGGACGTTAGTGAAATTATACTAGAAAATCATTTAAAAAGGTTCATAAAACTTTTTAAAGTGCAATATTTAAGACTTTTACTTTTATGTTTTATTAATTATTAATTTGGGGTATTATTTGTAAACTGCAACCGCGCGAGAATACGTGCCCCAAAATATTTTTGAAGATGGCAATTGTGTTTTAATAACAACTAGGTTTCCGCCCGCAGCTTCGCCCGCGTAGTCAAAGAAAAACCGCATAGTTTAGACTTGATGGAGTGACTTGCAGGTGTACTTCGAAGACTGCTACTGGAACTAATAGACGAATAGTCAATAGAGCTAGGTGTGCCGAGTTTGGGCTCGTTTTGTTAGTTTAGTTATGTTGAGACCTTACCTCCAGACTTGATGGAGTGACCTGCAGGTGTACTTCGAAGACTGCTACTGGAACTAATAGACGAGTAGAGCTAGGTGTGCCAAGTTTGGGCTCGTTTTGTTAGTTATGTCGAGACCTTACCTCCGGACTTGATGGAGTAACCTGCAGGTGTACTTCGAAGACTGCTACTGGAACTATTATACGAGTAGAGCTAGGTGTGCCGAGTTTGGGCTCGTTTTGTTAGTTATGTTGAGACCTTACCTCCAGACTTGATGGAGTGACCTGCAGGTGTACTTCGAAGACTGCTACTGGAACTAATAGACGAGTAGAGCTAGGTGTGCTGAGTTTGGGCTCGTTTTGTTAGTTATGTTGAGACCTTACCTCCGGACTTGATGGAGTGACCTGCAGGTGTACTTTGAAGACTGCTACTGGAACTATTATACGAGTAGAGCTAGGTGTGCCGAGTTTGGGCTCGTTTTGTTAGTTATGTTGAGACCTTACCTCCGGACTTGATGGAGTGACCTGCAGGTGTACTTCGAAGACTGCTACTGGAACTAATAGACGAGTAGAGCTAGGTGTGCCGAGTTTGGGCTTGTTTTGTTAGTTACGTTGAGACCTTACCTCCTGACTTGATGGAGTGACCTGCAGGAGGTCCGGAGGTAAGGTCTCAACATAACTAACAAAACGTGCCCAAACTCGGTAAATCTAGCTCTGTTCATCTGTTAGTTCCAGTAGCAGTCTTCGAAGTACACCTGCAGGTCACTCCATCAAGTCCGGAGGTAAGGTCTCAACGTAACTAACAAAACGAGCCCAAACTCGGCACACCTAGCTCTACTCGTCTATTAGTTCCAGTAGCAGTCTTCGAAGTACACCTGCAAGTCACTCCATCAAGTCAGGAGGTAAGGTCTCAACGTAACTAGCAAAACAAGCCCAAACTCGGCACACCTAGCTCTACTCGTCTATTAGTTCCAGTAGCAGTCTTCGAAGTACACCTGCAGGTCACTCCATCAAGTCCGGAGGTAAGGTCTCAACATTACTAACAAAACGAGCCCAAACTCGGCACACCTAGCTCTACTCGTCTATTAGTTCCAGTAGCAGTCTTCGAAGTACACCTGCAGGTCATTCCATCAAGTCCGGAGGTAAGGTCTCGACATAACTAACAAAACGAGCCCAAACTCGGCACACCTAGCTCTACTCGTCTATTAGTTCCAGTAGCAGTCTTCGAAGTACACCTGCAGGTCACTCCATCAAGTCTGGAGGTAAGGTCTCAACACAACTAACAAAACGAGCCCAAACTCGGCACACCTAGCTCTACTCGTATAATAGTTCCAGTAGCAGTCTTCGAAGTACACCTGCAGGTCACTCCATCAAGTCCGGAGGTAAGGTCTCGACATAACTAACAAAACGAGCCCAAACTCGGCATTCCTAGCTCTACTCGTCTATTAGATCCAGTAGCAGTCTTCGAAGTAAACCTGCAGGTCACTCCATCAAATCTGATTTAACTAACGCAATCCCGGAAATCCCACGGGAACGGGAACTATGCGCTTTTTCTTTGACTGCGCGGGCGAAGCTGCGGGCGGAAACCTAGTTGTTATTAAAACACAATTGCCATCTTCAAAAATATTTTGGGGCACGTATTCTCGCGCGGTTGCAGTTTATAAACAATACCCCGAATTAATAATTAATAAAACATAAAAGTCTTAAATATTGCACTTTAAAAAGTTTTATGAACCTTTTTAAATGATTTTCTAGTATAATTTCACTAACGTCCTTAACTTTTTATGAGTTTTGACTGGGCACCGTCGGTTAAAACCTATATTGACTAGATGTCTCGGCTTAAAATCAGTTAATAAGGATATTGACCGATGCCCTTAGTCAATATCCTTATTAACTGATTTTACCGGTCAATAACGTTATTGACTGGTTCAGGGTTTTGACTGTAACATATACATATAATAAATCTGTAGAAGGGTCAATTCTGTACATTGAAAATATTGAAAAAATAAATACCATGGGGTGTTACTGGATCGATACCAAACCCAAATATGTGATTAAAAAAATTTTTGTCTGTCTGTCTGTCTGTCTGTCTGTCTGTCTATCTGTCTGTTTGTATGTGAAGGCATCACGTGAAAACTAACGGTTCGATTTCGATGAAACTTGGTATAATTATACCTTATTATCCTGGACGTAAAATAGGATACTTTTTATCCTGGAAAAATACGTAGAAAAAAAATAATCTTATTTTTTCAGTTTTATCCATAGACGTTGTTCTGTAGAACCGCGAACACACGTTGCGTATTATTATTATAGGCCTAGCCGTATTTGGGTCCAATAGTATTTATAAGATGTCATTGTCAGAGTTACTCAAAATGGAGAAATAAACCATCCACGCGAAGACCGACATCCGCGCGGACGGAGTCGCGGGCTGACGCTAGTTCTTAATAAATCCAAAATGTATTCTCAACTTGTAGTTAAAGGAAAATATAGTTCCCATCAGAGTTGTTCCTTCGTCAATTAAAGTATAGTTTAGTTGTTTCGTGTAAACACTAAACATCACATATTCGTCCAAGTGGTTGGATAAAAGCAGTATTTAGGCCGCTAATCTATTGCGCTTAAAGTTGCGTGATGCGAGTAATTACAGTGGCTATCGGTGTCTTGTTCGTCACTGTTCTCTAATTGTAATAGCGTGTGTCGTTTCCTGCACAGTGCTTATTTATGCATTGTCCTACGTAATCAGTCCGTTGTGATCTGTATTTAATCATTTATGTACCGTTCTATCCGGACTAAGTACCTGGTTAGAATGGCTTTGTTTAAAGTACTGTATCTGTTGGTATATAATAAAAAATAATTACAAAATTGTCAGATAGCAATTGTGTTTTTTGATGAAAGGACGAAAGTCTCTATGATAAACTTGTCAGTCACTTAATTAATAAATCAAAGGTAATATTATTGTGTAATTACATGTCATAACTGTCTTTGTACATATTTGCGCTGTTTATTGAAAAGTAACGTTTTATCTTTTATTTCAGTAACCGAAAAAGAATCAAACGATTTTTATTTTATAAAATTTTTCAATTTTCTCCCTTTCGAGAAAACTGTTTTGGTCAAATAAATCGTTCTTGCATTAATCGCAAAAAATAGCGTGCAACGAAAATCAGTATAATATAATTCATTAGCCTGCCGAGACGTGTGCCACATAAAAATATTTTAGAACTCCGACCTTTACTGAGTCTAAAACATTTTTGCTTTAAAATTTTTATAGATCATAAAATCGTAATCTCTCATTCGACTGTGATAAGTTATTAATTTCTTGTACCTACCTATAGGCATAAAAAAGTCATCTGCGGACGCTCGCAGCGAGTATCTAAAGATAGGGTTGCGAGTGTGGTTGCACGGTGGTTACAAAGAATGTAGCCGGCCGGCCACTCGGCGCCACAACCCTCCCATTTCACATTTCTCGGAAGGGAATTTTCAATCATATCTCAGCGTAGCAACTGTCATCCGACCGCATAAAGACTGGTTCACACTTTGATTAGTGCGAGTGCAGGTGATTAGTGCAGGTGTTTAGTAACTACGTGTGGACAGCGACTGTTTAGTGCAAGTGTTTAGTAGGCTGTGTAGTAAAGTGAATAGAAGCGTGTTCTATTTTTTTGCGAGTGGACTGCGAGTAGCCACGTCCCGCGCGCCCTCCCTTCCCCCTCACTCGCAGTGTGCCTGCCTAAACACGTCTGGACACGAGTGTTTAGTGTTTAGTGTTTAGCGTAGTGTGTAGCGTCGCGAATTGCACCATTGACCTGCACTCCCACTAATCACCTGCACTCGCAGTTGAATTGGACACTACTCGCACTACACACCTGCACTCGCACTAATCACCTGCACTCACACTAATCAAAGTGTGAACCAGCCATTAGCGTGGAGAATCATATACAAGAAGCGGTCAAGCTAGAATACACGCACTAATCTATACAGTCATGTACCCCGAGGCTCGGCGTAATGTGTGCAAGCCTCTGTGACTTTATACGGCTTTGTTTTTGAGATTTGCGGAATCAAGTCGTGTAGTAGATATATAAAGTAAAAATTTTGTTAGAAAATCAGTTCACTAAGAACTAACGATGATTTACGAGTGTTACTTAAAGCTGAATTAGGTATATCTCAACTTTAGGAAATAGCCTTTTTAATATTGTAATTATGATAAGTGGCGAATCGCTTTAGTAATTGGAACATTTTTGAGTCTGCGGTGTATCGCCTAAGAGAAATAATTCTGGAATTGTTTCCAAGAAATTCAAACAATGATTCCTTGAGCGCCAATTTTGTTAGCAGTCAGACTTACAAGTTACAAGCCAGACGAACTAAAATTTCGTTGTCTTTAATCTTTATTATTTATTATTAACAGTTATACATGTATTATCATAGAATATAATATAGGTACACTAACGATATTATATTATGTCTTGTATAAATAGTGAACCGCATTAAATATAAAAAAAAGACTTGGAATTATGATTATGTAACAATCGACAATAGACCGTGTGAACGAAAAAGTTACCTAGGTACTTAATGATGATTACTCTAACCTAATGAATAACACATGAATAATGTGACATTTCGTATTTCAGGGGTATTAAAGACCCCAATTAAACATTATAAGCGTGGAATTAATCGGTCCGATTACTTAACGTTTTCATAATGACCCATAATATTTCAAAAATATTTAATATAAATGGATTCACAAAAAATAATTAAAAAAATCATCTCCTAAATCAGCTTAACGTCTTAAAAATTTTACCGTGAGACACGAACCTCCGAAATCCGAATTCGTAATCCTAATTAAGGCGCTCATAGACAATTTCGAGAATAATAATATAGTCGTAAGGAATTCTTCGTCGTGCAGCGTGCTCTTTTATAATTTAATAGGAGAAACAATAAACATTTTCGGTACAATTCTCATGGAGTCACTACGCATTGAGATCACGTAGTGAAATTCCACATAACAATATTATATCAGAGGTAGGTACGTTTAAGTAGAATAACGCTTGGACCTGTTTTTTCTTTACAATCCTTAGGTTAGGACTCTTAGGACTTTAACTAACTTAGGTTTAATGATTATTAGTAGAAGACAATTTAATTTTCATTCTAATATAAAAAATATACTTACAACTACCTAGGTACGTAGTGCATATTATCTCTATGTTACAACTTCGGTAATTATATAAAATAAATAAATGTGTAAACTGTAAAGAATAATAATTTTAACACAAATTGCTTAAATACATAATTGCTACTATATGGTAAAAGTCAAGGTCAAGCGACAGTAGGCTCTAATTGTAAAATTTATGGTGTGATATACCTACCTACCTAATATAAATTAAATAAAACCTCGCCTATTATGTATCTAGGTGTTTTCTCTATAAATTTACATCTTTAATGATCCATACATTAACTAAATGGTACTTAAAAATAAAAATCGAAATAAAAACGTATTCAATAAAATCTCAATATATACCTACCTATTAATTATCTACTAGGTAATTAATCCGTAGAAAAATTTCTTGCATTTTTAATAAAGAATTATTTTTGAACTGTGTTTTTAGGTATCATCTGCAAGTGCTCACTTACTTAGGTACTTTTCTAAACAATAATATTGTGTAATAATAAAACTATTCTATATACAGACCTATTTACTACCTGCAAACATAAAACTCCAAAACGGATGAAACCAAGCCACGAAAATCGAGTTGTAAGTTGTAACTTAGCAACCGATAAATCTCTTGCTACGTACTGGATTGAAGTATGAAGAATGATTCCGGCGTGAAGGGCAAGGCCACTCGGGTCAACGACCCGGCTATTTAGGGACGGAACATTCCGCTCAAACTCGCTGATAACTACTCTGGTACAAACCCTTTCATGGGAATAGATAGTCATCGTTTCTGATAGTCATTGTTATGTGTATTGTGTAAGACTACTTTTCACTAGCTGTGCCCGCGGCTTTGTGAGACGCGGGTTTTCTCGTATACCTACTTACCAAAATCTTGATTCTGTTGGAATAAAGAAATAAAGAGTAGGTACTCTATGAGCTACTAGCTACTTCTAGCTTCTAGCTACGTCTCATAAAAATACAAATTAAAATCATCTTACAAATTCCATAAAAATCGCTTCAGAGGTTTCAGCGCGCAATGTCACAGTATTGTAAGCGCAGGTTTACCTAATTGAGTTTCATATTGAATTTATATTTTTGGTTTTTATGGCATTCAAATGCTTTATAAATATAAATTTATAAAGAATAGAAAAAAATTCGATCACGAGGCGGGACTCGAACCCGCATCCTTCGCGCCATTCCGGGGCGGATGCCTAACCAACTCAGCCACTCGTGACCCGCCTGAGCAATCGAATTTATCCTATTCTTTCAGTTTTTATGTGTCTTAAGGGACACACCGCGCGCCATCTATTGAGATGATTTAACAACCATCTCAACCAATATGAAGCACTTTTCAGTGAATACAATATTGTAACGATGGAACACGACCTTTTTTCTTGAATTTATATTTTTGGTTTTTATGGCATTCAAATGCTTTATAAATATAAATTTATAAAGAATAGAAAAAATTCATACATAAAAACTGAAAGAATAGGATAAATTCGATTGCTCAGGCGGGTCACGAGTGGCTGAGTTGGTTAGGCATCCGCCCCGGAATGGCGCGAAGGATGCGGGTTCGAGTCCCGCCTCGTGATCGAATTTTTTCTATGAGTTTCATATTACAATTTAGGTACCTACATAATCATATTATTACAATCAAATTAAATTGTCTATAAGTATATTCAATGTAGCGTAAAAAGACTATAAAACCTAAGAATATAATAATATATAATTCGTAGTATGAATCTAACCTACAAGTTTAATTAATAGATACTATATTCTCTTCTCTCTCTAGTATTAGCTGTGAATAAGTTCAATTAACACTTTCCTGGCATTATATGAATATTGAATATCAAACACAGACAACATAATATTCTCTGAAGCACCTACGTAATTTAAATCGAGTAAAACAGACTTCAATAATGCAATATATCGTAATACGAAGGTGCTAAGTGGGCGACGTGCTGACTATAAATAATAAACCCTGCCCCGCTCGCTACTAGTGTTGTGAATAATTTATTTTTACTCATTTACATAGATTCATGATTTACGCAGAGCTTGTATCCATTACTAGCGAGTTATAAGAACAGTAAAGGTGAAATGATGTTGATTTTATCTCGAAGGTAGTGTGCACAGATCACAGAAATGGTAGTGTGGATGATTATCTACTTATTAGCTCGCGCTCGAGGATTCTTTCATTTTATATGAAATCAAGTCATCCAGTCAAATTTCCATAAGATCGGTCCAATAGTTCAACTTAATAGAAATTGTAATATAGGTAGTTTAGGCTTTTAGAATTATAGACCAACAGAAAAATGTAGGTATTCAACGCAAATGGCTACACTAGGTAACTAGGAAAGGTAGAAGAAGAACCTTGCCGATTTTACAATTATTACCACTAACATATAATATGTCATTCCTCCATATATATACTCAATCGTTACTACATATACGTTGACGGTTGATTCAATGAATTCAGCAAACTTTAAAAGAATTGTACGCAGGTAGTTAGTGGTGATCCCAACAAGAACTTTCAAGTTGCAGTGCATTAATTGTCCAACCAAGAAGAATTCGTAATTATGAAACACATTACGTATTTATTTTATAATGCGACTATTCAGACGACATTATTATCTGCTATTATTATAACATCTAGGTAGTTAGCACCTAGTCATATCACATAGAACATAATAAATCAATCATTTCAATGTGTGATATAATTTATTAACAAGATCGACGCAACGCAGCAAAAACTGTGCAATATACATCTTGATAGATTTCTAAAGAAATCATACAATATAAGGACGTTATGACATGACGAAATCTTTAAAATGACCAATATGTATTGCTAAAATATTACTCAAATCATCAGTCAACAGGTGTTGTCTGTAAACTGTTCCAAGAAGAATTTATACCGCGAAGAATTTAATTAAAGTGTCAGTCGGTTATTTAGAAATAGTTAGCAACATTTTAATCATAATGTTATTTACTTGTTATTTACCAATATCAAATATTGCAGTGTGTATTTTCATGACAGTTATAACACAATATATACAGATACATACAGTAAGGAAACTTCATACAAAATGTTCGAAATGGCTCCCCCCCATCAAGCGTGTTTTCGAGGGTATTGAGGGGGATCGATAGTAGCGGGTGACACATCCACAGATTTTGAATGACAAAGACACATAGTATAGAAAAAAGTTTAAAGTGATGTCATTTCACATTAAATAAATATCGATTGTTTCAGTTTGTAGCCCTTTCAATAAATATATTTGTAAATACCGTATCTGACTACAAGTTAAAAAGAGACTATTTTTTAATTTCTATAGATATGGCAGTATGAGTTTTAAATTATTATGTTGACATATTTTCTACCAAAATGATAGCTACAAATTAAGTTTGAAAAATCAGATGTTTTGCGCGAAGTGACAGTAGTACCACAGAACTCGATATAGTTCTGTGAGTAGTACCCACCTCAACGCTTCGCTTATGAGGCGTGCAATAGTACCTATTAGGAGTCCAGTCTGTTTAAAGATCGCATCTATTTTTTACGCAATCTAGAAGAGCACGAAAATATAAAAAAAGGAAACCTTAAAAAAATCTTGTTTAAATTTATGTGCATAATTACGTAAATATTAGGGAAGAAAAAGATAGATAGGTATTATAATAATTATTGTATTTTTATCGATACGTGGCGTCTCCACTTTGTCAACCACTAAGCCTGTCAAACTATTTTCTTTTTCTTCCTAAAACAAAAAGGTAGAGGTTCTATGCTCGTATAATAATAATTTTAATTTATTTTTGCATATTTTGTGTTTTTTAATTTAATTTAATTTATCGTTTTAAAAATAATTTAGTAGGTATACACCTACATACAAGTAAGTATTGTACATTCTGGTTTAAAATAATTATTGAATATATGTATAATACAAATATCAAGCATTATAAATAATTTAGGTAGGCGTCCATAACAAAACTAGATTTCGAAATATAGCACTGATAAAAACGTATTTACTTTTACAAGCTGTATTAATTCGGATTGTTTCTTCTTGTAAATTCATATTTAGGCTACACCATTTTTGTATTTTAACGGGTTTTAATCTCCAAATTACCACAAAATCAACTGTGAAAAAAAGCAAACAGAAATATACAGGCCGAATTGATAACCTTCTCCTTTATTTTTCAAGTCGGTTAAATATCAAAAAGTAACAGCCCTATAGCTATACGTCATAATTTCATGGGGGGGGGGGCTTAGTTTCCTAACTGTATGTACGTAGTATAAATCTGTCAACTGTGGTTATAATGCTTAATACATCTCTCATAATATTTTGAGGACAATCTAAAATCTGATTTTGAAAAGATTATTACAAAATAAACAATTCACAATTCAATCAATAATAATCGTATTAATTGATTGGTTTAATATTAGAGTTCAATATTAGAGTGGCTATAATCTAAACATATTTGATCCAATAAATCATTTACAAATTAGTAAATTTAAGCATGTTAACCGTTTTTAAATATCTATATTACCTTTGTAAATATCTATATGCCATTTACATACCTATCAGAAAATATCTCTCAGCTATGATTGCATTCATTTCTTGATTACCAGGCGCACAGAAGCGTAAAGCAAGTATGTAAGACAAGAGGTAAGACGACACAAACGCGGAAGCCCCGCTGTTCCCACACGTTGATCATTAGTACTTCCAGGGAAAGAACGGGCAACATGACGATGGGAACCCAGCCATTATTGACACTCGTTACTGCTATATAAGGCACTTCATTGCATGAATACCGTTTCGTAATTTTGTGTAAAATAATTCGCAAACGTTCGCTTTATAACGCCCAACGTTCAAGTGACATAATTCAGAGTATGTTTAAATGTATATTTTAAATTTTAAAAGGTCAAAAACAAAAAGACTTCGTTTCGCGAAACACATGTGAATGTCCACTCTAATGAAACAGATTTTTTAGTAAATCTAAAAATGCACTGACAGATTTAGCAACATGTTAAAAAAATAAAGTACCTACACATTTTATAGAATAACATCTCACCCAATTATCACTTTAGTTAAAATATACCTACGTAGGAAAAATATTATTTTTCATTGCATTTTCCACTGTTTAGGTACTATAATTATTCCATAATAATTATGAACTTTGAAGTCCCAACCGAACAATAATAATTATAATAGTTATGTATTTTATAATCTCGAAACTTCCAAACATGTAAGAAATGTTATAATGAGTGTCTTGCATTTTTAAACTTCGTTCTCAAAACTTGTTCCTTTATTGGTTTGCACTGAATATTTCAATATTTATTTAAGCCTACATTCGGATGGAGTAAAATTAAAAAAAAAATTGCATTACCATAGTAAATTTTCTTTGAAAATGGAGAAATTCGGATTGAAAATTAGGGTACTTTTTCGATAAAATTATAGGTAGGTAGTTCATTAGGTAGTTTTATATTATACCTATTGTTACCACAGTACTGAATTATAGTACCTATTCTTCTCTTTATTCTGTGGAAAGTATTGTCTGAACGTGAGACCCATCTTAGTTAATTGTTATTAAATTATAATTTTTAAAATATTTATTGAAAATTATGGCACATTTATAGAACAAATCTATTAGTGTAGGTACAATGGTCGCTGAATCTATAAACAACATCAAATACAGTCATTTTCCTGTTGTTACCTCGCAAAGAACATACAATTCATGTTTTATTGTCGTAGTGACGTCATAGAGGCCCAGACCATCAATTGTATATGACAATAGTTGTTGTTTACGATGCTATAGCAAGTACTATTACTTGAGTAAACCGCAAAATGATCGACATTTCAGTAAGGTCGGTGGTAACATTTTAAGTTGTAACTTTTACGTTTGTTTAATAATAATAGATTAAATTGCAAATATTTTTATGTGGTACCTATATAGTTACTTACCTATCTAGTATCTTCTTTAAAATTTTAATGAATTTTTTGATTAGGTCTTCTGTAAGTCATACCTATATACCATACATAAGATTATAATAATATTATCTTCTTCCTATTTATTGAATTCAATTCAAGACAATATAAAATATAAATTTCTACGCAAAAAGCATAAACACAGCATAAAGTATTAAATTACAAATTACCAAAAAGTACTTATTATATTTATTTAAATTAATAATTTATATGTAAAATTTTAATAATAAATAATAAAAAATAATAATAAAATCTTTATTTACTAAAAAATTTAAACATTACATCATTACAGGAGATCCAAACTAGGCTGTTGCCTGTATCTTGGATATCGAAACGGTGTACAGGTTTCTAGATATGTCGAATTATACCTTAACTATAACAAAATTTAAAAATATAAAAAAGATAAGTAAATTTAGCGATATGTGGCTAAGTGGATTACTATGTATGTGTGTGTGTGTGTGTGTGTGCGCGTGCGTGTGTGAGTGAGTGTGTGAGTGAGTGTGTGTGTATGTGAATATGTTATGTATGCGAGTGAGTAGATTTGTGTGTGAGAGTATTTGTGGTTCTGTGCGGATACGTGAGTGAGATCAATAAGTTAATTGTACGTTTTAGACCAGATCTTCGGTGTCGCTGTACGTCAATTCATGGAGCCAGGATTTAATTATTTTCTTACATTTATGCGTGCTGTAATTCTTCAATGATTTTGCCTTACAGACATTGTTATAGGTGTGAATGAGTGAATATGATGGGCTTCGTCTGGCTATTTTTGAATTGTATGCAGGAAGTGGGATTCGGAATGTTCTTTTTCTTATTACTTAGTTCTTTGTAATCGGGACGCGAAGCTACAGATTTATGGGTTAGGCTGACTGCTGATAATATGTATAATTGGCGAACACGTAGTACATTAAACTCACGGTATAGTTCATTAGTAGGGAATCTATAAGGTTTTTTTAATGTCACTTTGATCAATGCACGTTGTGCTCTCTCCAACTGCAGAATGTGAGATTTGGCGGCACATCCCCAGACCGAGATGCTGTAGGTTAATACGGATTGACACAGAGATGTGTATACTTGTCTTAAAATATTAAGAGGGGTACAGTTACGAAGTTTCTTCATTATGAAAATGAGTTTTCTAGTTTTTAATGATACCTCTGCTATATGTTGTTTATAGTTTAAATTACTGTCTAAGGTCACTCCTAAATACTTGATAGAGGAAGTGGCCTCAATATGGTTACAATTGCATGTTGGATGGATGATGTTGTCACCAGTGCAAGAATGAATTTTGATAGTCTGATTTGGCGAAAGTTTGGTATGTGCGGATTTTTTAAAGGACAAGTATTTAGTTTTTTGGAGATTTAAAGTGAGTAGGTTTTTATTGAGAGCTTCTACAATAGTTAATAATCCAGATTCTGCGATCTTATATGTATTTTCCCAATCTGTACCATGAAAGATAATGGCAGTGTCGTCGGCGTAAGCTATTAAGTGGGAGTTTTCTATTGACAGTTTTAGTATGTCATTAATGTAAATAATTAAAAGGGTTGGACCGAGAACGCTTCCCTGAGGAACGCCGAATTCTATTTTTAGTTCAGAGCTAAGCTTATTGTCAATTTTAATACATTGCCTGCGGTCAGTTAAATAGCTCCTGAACCAATTTAATGAGGTGTCTCTAACACCAATTGACTCTAGTTTCTTTACAAGTAAACCGAGAGATATTGTGTCGAATGCTTTAGCTAGGTCTAAGAAGACGCCAATGCAACAGTGTCCGTTTTCTAAGTGTGAAGATATGGTGTTGGAAAGTAAAGAGATTGCATGTTCAGTAGATTTGTTTTTTCTGAATCCAAATTGGTTGTCTGAAATGAGTTGAAATTTATCTAAGTATGAAGTCAGTCGGTAGTTCACAATTTTTTCCAGAGCTTTTCCGAGTATACTTAATAAGGCTATAGGTCTGTAGTTTTCCGGGTGATTTTTTATTCCATTTTTATAAATTGGTATTACAACTGCTGTTTTCCAGCAGTTTGGAAACACTCCCGATTCTAAGCTTAAATTGTAAATGTATGTAAGAGGATTGATGATTTCAGGAAGAATGGCTTTTATCGTTCGGACTGTGAGATTATCTATACCAGGAGAGCTATCATTATTCATACTAATTATAACTTTACGTACTTCTGTATCGTCAGTTGGGGAGAGGAAGAAGGATTGCGAAGCAGTGTTCCTTATTTCATAGGATTTTATTAAAGCTTCTTGAGATGTGTTTAGTTTATTGAGAATTTTGTCAGATAGAGATTTCCCGACTGAAGTAAAATATTTATTACAATTGTGAAGGGAGCTGTTAACATCACTATTAATTTTGAGGAGTTCGATCGGAGAGTTCGACTGATTTGTAGTTTGGCTTATATTTTTTATGGTTTTCCATAGCATTTTTGTGTTAGATTTATTTTGTTCTATAAGATTACTATTATACTGTATTTTGACATTTCGGAGAACTTTATTGCAGAAGTTTCTGTATCTTTTAAATATGTATTGACGGAGTAGATCGTTAGGAAAAAGCTTGGTATCATTGTGTAGTTTATCTCGATGTCTTATGCAACGTATTAAGCCAGGTGTGATCCAAGGCTTAAGGTTTGTGCATTTGCGACTTATTGCCACTTTAACCGAGTGCTTTTCTATGCTTTTTGATAATATTTCATAAAAAGACGAGGATGCCTCATGGACTTGAGCGGAATAAACAGTTTCCTTCCAGTTAATAGATTTAAGTGTGTTTATAAGAGCGTCATTTTCAATTTTCATTCGCCATCGAGGTTGTTTTTTAAATTGCTTTGCCTTCACTACTTGAGCTATAATAATATCGTGATCAGTAATACTGGAATGACATATTGAACCATAAAGTTTTCCAGACGCCTTGATAAAAATGTGATCTAGACACGTTTCGCCGCGTGTAGGTTTAGTAATAGTAGGAAGTAAACAGTGAGATGACATGATACATAAGTAATCTATGGATTGCTGAGATGTTGGGTTGCAAATGTCAATATTAAGATCTCCAGCAACCACAGCTATGGGTTTATTGCTAAAGGTTTGAAGTAGAGTATCTAACGAAGAAAGGAAAGAATTGTTAACTGGAATGGAGGGGGTACGGTAAATTCCAACTAGTGAAATATTTTGATTTATATTTAGTTTTAAACTATCTGCATTTGCAAGTGACGAATGTTCGATATCTGAATTATGACAGTCTTTTACGAAAATAACTACGCCACCGGATTTATTTATCTGGTTTGAAGATCGGAATGAATTGTACCCAGGTAAACTATCAATTATAACATTTTCACATAACCAGCATTCGGTTAAAATAATAGCATCGAAATTATTATGGAACCTACTTAAGTTTGAAGCAAAGTCATCAAAATTTCGTTGTAAGCTTCTAATATTTAATGATAATACCGAAAATCCGTTTGCGTTAAGTTTCAAGCTAAAGTTATTATATTCTTCTATAGACTGGTAGGGATGACATTCAATAGAAATGGTTTCATCTAATTCATCAGTTACATTAATTAATGACATATTGAAAAGATCAAATTATAACATATTGGATTTTACTAAAATAATATTTTGTCATCCCTATAATGAGCTTGAATAAATTACTATGGTTCAAAATGATTTTGTGGGTATTATTAAGATTGTATCGCGCGGTTGTTAGTGTTAGAGTGTGAGTGTGTGAGTGAGCGAGTGAGTGAGTATGTGAGTGTGTTTTATGCTGGAGTGTATGGTAGTGAGTGTATTTACAGCTTGTTTTCATCTCAAAGGCACATATCAACTTAAAAATTACAAAAAAGAACATGGAAAAATAACATAAATTAACATTCAACAGAATTAAATACAAAGAAATTAAAAACGATATGAATGTTTTCTTCTCAAAGGCGCATATCAACTTAAAAATGACAATAAAGAACATGGAAAAATAACATAAATTAACATTCAACAGAATTAAATGCAAAGAAATTAAAAACGAAATGAATGTTTTCTTCTCAAAGGCACATATCAACTTAAAAATGACAATAAAGAACATGGAAAAATAACTTAAATTAACATTCAATATAATTAAGTACAAAGAAATTAAAAACGAAATAAATATTTTAAAAATTGTATGTTTAGACTTTTTCACACAATTGTTTCGTAAAATTATTAAACATAATACAATAGTTGAAGCAATAATATTTTTAAACATATTTTTATATAAACCTAATGTTGTATTACCACACTTATTTATAATAGAATTTGTGTGAGCTATAATACTGCAATTAATCAGCTTGTAATATAATAAATCGAAAGTGAAATTATACTGAAGAATAATACTTATTAGGAAATATTGCACTATATTACATTTTATGTACGTGCCTAGGCAAAATATATTATAGTTTAACTTATATTTTAGAACAAAGCATAATATTATGCTAATGAATTAATTAATGTTTAGTGTTTACTGTATGTGACTGAATGTGTTTTTATACTGCTGATATATGTGTAGTATTTTGTTTTTTTTTAATTTTAAGAAACACTCTATTGTTTGTTTCCCAAAGACGAATAAATAAATAAATAAATAAATTTATACACGATATTGCACGCCTCATAAGCGAAGCGTTGAGGTGGGTACTACTGTCACTTCGCGCAAAACATCTGATTTTTCAAACTTAAAATGTCTTTATGTATCATACATTGCACTTGTAAGATAATACATACACACACATATTAAGAAAAAACACTATTTTTAACATTCATGATATTTTTGATGTCATTTTTGTTATTTAAACTAGTTAAAAAACAGTTTAAAAAAGTTCTGTCTTGGACGTCCGTGTGTCTGTATGTGCGGAGGATTTTCTTGTTAACACGATAGCGACCGAAATACTTTACTAATCGAGTCTTTTTTTTCTCTTACGCTTGAGTATGCTCAGGAATAGAACCCTTTCATTTTTCAGGGTCTGATTCGATGTGGTTTAATTGTTATTAAATAAACAAAAAAAAATATCGACTGTTCTCCATAATTTTAGTATATCTATATATATTCTTTATTTTTTTTTATATTTATAGTGTACTCAAAATTCACCATTATAAACTCGATTCTTTATACTATAAGCCAAGGTTTAAAAAAATAAGTTGGTAGTCAGTCCCTTAAACCTGCGCAGTTTCACATCTAGGTGGGGCCACAAGAAAAATAGCTCAATTATTACGGTACCGCTTTCTTTACTTTTCCAACTGTTTTATTTTATTTCTTTTTTATATTTATAGTGTACTCTTTATAAATAATCAATTTTATTGTAAAGGATGAGATTATGAGGCGTGCACGTGCGTTTTTGGATTTTCCAAACTATTTCTAATAATATACAGAATTTTAATTATTGAAATTTGAAATATTATGTAGGTACAATGTTGTGAAAAAGTTAATTAAATTTTAAATTGTTTGCCCTATTCTTACAATAAAAATTTAACCCTCACAGCAGAAAACATGCCAAACATATTTACACAATTTCTTGATAACTGCGTTAAAAACAACCGACTTCAAACTTGCACTTGCAAAATTTACAAATACCTACAGACAAAAATGCTCATAAAATAAAAACTACTGGGCCTATCCGAACAAAATTTTTATGGGACCAATTCGACACCATCCCGCATCGAACAAAAAAAAGAATCACGTAAATCGGTTCAGAAACCTCGGAGTAATCGGTGTACATACATAAAAAAAAAATGTACCGGCCGAATAGATAACCTCCTCCTTTTTTTTTTGAAGTCGGTTAATAAATTGAATAAAATGACAAACAAAACTGTATTCAAAGAACGTTGGTCTTGAGATTCTTAAATAATTTCTAGAAAGTGATGCAAGGTTAAAAAAGGGATGCTTAATCGTGGTCAGGGTAAAACATGGTAAAACTTGATCGAGGGCTGCGCAGGCATCGCGAGATGGCGGGGGGTCAACGATCGCGTGACTCATCGTTGGAACTTGCTACGGCGAATTCGTTAAATTATGTAACGTGTTATTTTAATACTAGCTTCCGCCCGCGACTCCGTCCGCGCATTTCCGTAATGGCGTGGATGGCTTATTTCTCCATTTTGAGTAACTCTGACAATGACATCTTATAAAAAAAAGAATCCACTGCGGGTAGCGCAACAACGCAAAATGTATTCTATTTTATGCCCAGGATAATAAGGTACCTATAATTATACCAAGTTTCATCGAAATCGAACCGTTGGTTTTCACGTGATGTCAGCATATACAGATTACAGACATACAGACAGACAGACAGACAAAAATTTTTTTAATCACATAGGTATTTGGGTTTAGTGTTTAGTATCGATCCAGCATCACCATCTGGCCTCTGCTATTTATTTTTTCAATATTTTCAATGTACAGAATTGATCCTTCTACAGATTTATTAGGTATCTGTATAATGTATATGTATAGATTGGACGAGATTTTTGAACATTCCACTCCATCATAAAATAAAAGATGACAATATCTATCGAAAAGTGTTCAGTTACGAATAGTCGCTCAAGATTCGTAGTAGAGAGGCGACCCGGTTTCTTAGGTTACGGCCGATTTACTACGAAGATACTCTCGATATTACGTTGAGCGTCACGTAATGGTAATACAGCCACGTTCACTCGCCTCCCTCCCGCCCTTCCCTTGCTCTTCAACTTTTTAGAAGCCTGCTAACAACTTGACGAATCGCTTTGCGCCCGCGCCATGACATGACGGGCCGAAATAAGGAATGGGATAGTTTCTACACCGTCTCACTTGAACATGTTACGATAAACCAAAAGGTTGAGGTTTGTTTTTTAAAATTCAAAAAGAGGTTCTATGTAACTAGTTAAGTACAGTCTATATTTTTATCTGGAAATTTGGCATCCATTTATAATATTGCTATATAGATAGCTCCATCATAATCTAATTCTAAGCCCCAAATTTAAGGCAAATTAAACGTACGACGACTGTTAAAAAATACAAATTATTTATGTAGATTACAGTGTTGCCTGTAGTAGTTTTTTTAGTAGGTAACTATCTAAAGTATATTTCTATGTAGAACGTAATACCTATACTTACATAGAGTAAGAAAAACCCCCTGAGCATATTTTATCTGATACATACTAAGGATACATATTATTGCCATTCGGCATTCACCATACATCCTAATAAATAATAATTATTATTTATTATGTTACTTAATTCAAAAAACAACAAAGTTTAGAGAGTCTTGACCAAAATATTACACATTATAAAACCATAGATACTATTCATGCACTGTGCTCAATAAGCGAACATATGAAGCTATTATTGTAGGTACGTATTCATTAGAATAAGAAATCATTTATATTCGCCATGATATATGATTGATGTTTACGTGAAAGAATGTATCTATTTGGTATACTGAGCATTTCTCGGAAGATGCCATATGCGTCATCGTCCGAAATATTGATGAATGTCATGTGCACTCTGATAGAATGAGGTTAAATGAGTTCTAATCAACTTGTACTGAAGATTTCAGTTTGTTCTTTTAAAATACATACAACGTGATGTTTAATCTTTTTGACTTTTATTACATCGCGTCGTGTTTCTTTTGTCAAGTTCAATTATTTAAAAGTAGAGTAGCGTCACTCAGTCACTGTATCTTAAGGTGATTGCTACGATCTGTTCCCAGCCAATGTCCCGCTAGATGGCGCTGAATTCTACATTTCTAGTTTATTTGAGTTTTTGCGTAATTGGAAAAGATTAAGGTCGTAGGAATAGTCATGGCGATTACTGAATATTATATTTTATTTAAATATGTCATATCATTGCCTTAAAATCCACCCAATTCGGTAAAACCATGCGTTTTAACATCTGTCATTGCATACAGGGTCGTTTACACACACAGACGTATACAAAAATGATAAAGATTGAACTCTAGATGGCGTGAATGTAAAACAAGTTTGGCGTGTATGTATTTGAGTAGTTAGTAGCATATTATATTCTGAATTTCTGATCCATGCCTATTCACTCAAAACTACCTAATAACACTAATGATTTGTAACAGTAAATTATTTCAATAGGTAGGTATTTGAACATTTCCCAACAAGACGTAAGAATAATTATTCGTAGGTATACAAGATACAATAACAAATCTAATACACTATTTATTATTTTATTATTTACTAGCGGTCCGCCCCGGCTTCGCCCGTGGTACATGTTTACGTTTTCTCTCCATAAGAAGTAAGAACCATCCTCGTACTTCAAGGAATATAATAAAAAAAGAATTATCGAAATCGGTTCAGCCGTTCTCGAGTACCAACGCTTACCAACACATTTTGCGATTCATTTATATATATATAAGATTATGTGAAAATAACCAGGAAGGTGAAAAACATATTTACGAAAACATAGTAACATATGGCTGTCGCTACAATAATTATATTTCAATTTTATCTTTTTATACCTAGTAGAACTGGCCGACGAATAAAAAAAATCGTATTAGAATACAATATATTACGGAACAAATAATATAAAGTGAAAAAACTAAAACCCAACTACGACAATAACCGGCGCTGAAAAAGTATAAAACAAGATTTCAGAATACTGAACTGAACAAATTTGCTAATGTAGTTGCAAGTAAATGGACGCAGTAGACTCAACCAAGATGCCTTCGTTGTAAATTGACAATAATGTCATACAATACTATTCTGAAGTATGCAATATTCCACTATGTAAAGATAAATTTTCATGTTTGGAAAGGCGTAGTCACACGTTACATACCTAATATACCTATCTACCGTAGCACTTCAACAACGTGTGACTACGCCTTTCCAAACATGAAAATTTATCTTTACATAGTGGAATATTGCATACTTCAGAATAGTATTGTATGACATTATTGTCAATTTACAACGAAGGTATCTTGGTTGAGTCTACTGTGTCCATTTACTTGCAACTACATTAGCAACTTTGTTCAGTTCAGTATTCTGAAATCTTGTTTTATACTTTTTCAGCGCCGGTTATTGTCGTAGTTGGGTTTTAGTTTTTTCACTTTATATTATTTGTACTATTTTGGTGTTAAAGTGTATTTGGGGGCATAATATTAACAAAAGTTAAACTGATGAACTAATAAAGAAGCTAAGGACGAAAAGATGTGAATTATATGCAATCAGCCCATGAATACAGGTAAAGTCACGAGCAAATGCTAGTAATATATATATATTCAAAATGTACAAGGAAAGCGCTTTCAAATGATACCAAACACGGGATATTTATCTTAACTTTATTTTTTTACTTTGTATGTTTTGTCCGATAGAGGACGCCACATTAGATTTTGTGAAACCCCATATAGCCTATAACCAGCGGACAATTAAGACGCTTCTAATGATATGTCATTTATCAAATTCTGATAAGTAGTTTAGACGTTACGAGGGAACAGATGAACATACATACATACATACATACATACATACATAGCCTGTCAAAATCATAACCCTCCTTTTGCTTTGCCGTAGTCGGGTAAAAAAGGATTGTAACTGAATTAGGTAGGTATGTTTGTTTCTGGGCGCACCGTTTTCGACGACGCGACGCGACGCGCGACGTAAGCGTATAGGTATAGGTACCTACTTTGCTAAAACAAACTAATAAAATTGTGTGTCTTTCTGAAAATTCGGAAAAGCATATTTTACAAGTTTGTGATTACTTTGATAGTTTACCGATTTATAATAATTGTAATTGTAATTGTATAATATATAATTTGCAATGTGGTGAAATTTCATAAAAATCACGGGCCAATTTTTTGTTTTGAATCCCACCGAAAATATAATTGCGTTATTAGAATAATTAATTACTATACCTACCCACGATCAATTATTACAATATAGTCTCAAATGCATACTAGAGAAATATTGCAATTTGATTCAATTAAAATGCATAGCATACAAAAATAAATTCACAACACAAGAAATTCCGCGCGCAAATCATAGCGCGTGTCAATGAAATCAAGAATGTTTTATATCAAGCCGACGCGGACGAGCGACGACGCGACGCCGAACAAAAGTACCTACGACGGACGACCACGCTTCGAGTTGCCAAACACACAGCCAAACAACAATAATGAGTAATAAATTGTTTACAAAAAAAAACAAGTTTTCCATTTTTCTGTATGAGTAGACAGAACTTCAAAACGCCACCTGCTACGGTTTATAATATTATGAACGATGGTTATAAAAATAAAAGTTATATTTGTTGGTGTAAACTATTTTATTGATCAATAATTTTGGAATTTAAAACTGTCAACATTGATTACAATAAAACGCAGTTTTATTTTATTACACTATTGTTTTTTTATCAAAACATGTATTTGAAGTAGGTACCATATAATATTATGCTGATCCAAGCATTTTCACTCAAAACTAATATCACTAATGATTTGTAAAAGTAAATTATTTCAATATACATTTCATAACCAACAAGTAAGAATAATTATTATTATTCCTACCTACAACAACAAACCTAAAACACTATTTACTATGGGAAAATAACCAGGAAGGTGAAAAACATTATATTATTATTTACGATTTCGACGCACTCGACTTTTAGTAAAATATAGTAGGTAAACATAATATTATGGTTTTGATTTTTGCTACTAGTATAAGAAAACTGCGTGTTCAAACTACTTGTTTGTCTGTCTGAAAATTCGGAAGTACTTTGGTAGTTTACCGATTTATAATAATATTGTATATATCGTTGTTTAAAAAATATTCAAACACAATAAAATATGATATACTGATTTATCACTGGTTTCAGTGATGAACTGATGAGTCAATGTTAGCCACTATACTTTCGTCATACGTGTGTATGATTGATGTGATTTGCAACGTGGTGATATTTCAGAAAAATCACGGGTAAATTGTCCCACCGAAAATATAACTGCGTTATAAGAATAACTATACCTACGATAAATTATACATAATACAATATAGTCTCAAATGCATACTAGTGAAATATTTTATTTAAATCAATAAAATAAAAAAATAATAAATAATAATAATAATACAAAAATAAATTCACAACACAAGAAAATCCGCGCGCAAATCATAGCGCGTGACAATGAAATCAAGAACTTTCGAGCCGACGCGACGCGGACGACGAAGGAGCCTAACAAAAGTACCTACAATCATAGGCGGCTCGTGACAAAATTGTATGGCCGTGTTCACTTGAAATAAAACAACGAAAATAGGTACCTACAATAGCGTTAGCAGTACAAAAAAAATGAGCACCACATTATAAATGTCTATTTAATATTTATACACTAAAAATTATAGAGTATTTCAAAACGAATTCAATTATTATTTAGCAATAATTAGAAAATCCCCGAATTTGCATTCGTGATCGTATTTATAGTGTTTGTCTACACTAATATTATAAAGAGGAAAACTTTGTTTGTTTGTTTGATTGTAATGAATAGGCTCATAAACTACTGGACATTTTACCAATGTTTGCAAGTTTGTGATTACTTTGATAGTTTACCGATTTATAATAATTGTATACTTATATCATTGTTTAAAAATATTCAAACACAATATGATATAGGTACTGATTTATCACTGGTTTCAGTGATGAACTGATGAGTCAATGTTAGCCACAATACTAATCACTTTCGTCATACATGTGTATGAACTATGATTGATGTGATTTGCAATGTGGTGAAATTTCATAAAAATCACGGGCCAATTTTTTGTTTTGAATCCCACCGAAAATACATATATTACTAATTGCGTTATTAGAATAATTAATTACTATACCCACGATCAATTATTACAATTTACAATATAGTCTCAAATGCATACTAGAGAAACATTGCAATTTGAATCAATTAAAATGCTTAACATACAAAAATAAATTCACAACACAAGAAATTCCGCGCGCAAATCATAGCGCGTGTCAATGAAATCAAGAATGTAATTTATATCAAGCCGACGACGACGCCGAACTAAAGTACCTACAGTACCATTTACCTTCAGTGTACAATACAGTTTACAGACCTACGACGGACGAACAATAATGAGTAATAAATTGTTTACAAAAAAAAACATAGTTTCTAAGGTCATTAGTTTTATTTTATTTTATTGTTATTTTCTTTGAACGATTGGAAATGAAATTACTCAATTTTTACACAGAACTTTGATTTATTAGAATTGTGCTCATTATGTATAAGATAACGAACGCGAATGCACGACATCTAGCGCGTCTTATGTCTAAACATCGCCTTTCGTTTAGACATTGACGCGCTAGATCTGTAATAAGTATATAGTCTATGCGCTAGATGTCGTGCTTTATGTCGTGTTTCGCTTGGCAAAAGTCACGCACACTACTGTAGAAGTGTCAAATTTTTCCGGTATTTTACTGTTGTTTTTCTAAGTAAATATTGTAAATTATTGATTAAAAAGGTCGAACGCGCACACATTTCATTATAGAGAAGTGATAAAATGATTAGTTTTAAAGAAATAGTGTCTGTGTTAAGTGTTTAGAGGTAATCAAAAATGTATGGAGGGACGGTCGGAACATCCACCTTAAAGTAAACCAATAAAATTGAACCTAAATTAAAGTAAACCAATTTTAAGCGATGTTGTACTAGAGAAAATATTATAACTTTACTTCCACTGAAGAAGCTGTAGTCAAAACTAGTGTAGGCTGTAGTATAAAAGAATAGGTAGGTACTCGTTAAAAACATTATTAATAGTTTCAACTTTGAAGCATACATGATACAAAATACAAATGTCAATTGTATTTTCAAACTTCCAATACAATAATATTTTTCTTTATTATTAAGTCACTACTAGAAACAAACAACATTCGACTCATGTATCGGAAGAAAACAATTGTTTATATTCTAATTCAAAATAACAGGATGTTTATTCGTGTCCCATTACTTAGTATGAATATTCGCTATAGCAGTGTATCATTATGCGTTGTAAAATAATAAAAACACTATAGTAATGAGACAAAATAAAATAAAATACATACGATTTCATTTTGACGTCGCGTCGTGGTCAAGCTAAGCGCTTCCACAGAAGCTTGCAGGACTGCAAATGACCATATATTGTAGTTGTTAGTTTGTTACCAATGAATCATTTGCAATAAGGGCTTAGAAAACAGAATAATGTCACTGTTATTGCTAACAATCTAAAAATCTACCTAACTTTATGAAATTACTTTATTAGGTACTTCATTTAAACTTATCCGAAATGTTTTCGAATTATGTGTGTCTCTATGTTTCATCCGGAACATCTCTATTGATAACTTGGACTTCATTTAGGTATTTAAAAAAATAGTAAAAACGTTTTACTATGCTACTAAATTGCGTTTCTACTATTTTTTTCAAATCTTGCATGTTTGTTTTTTTAATTGATATTCTCAAATGTCAAATCAAACATTCCTCTAATCAACGCTCCTTCACCAATTTCGCACAGAGCCATAAATAAAAAAGTTTTAACGTCCAGCATGTCACATGTTGGGTTTTACCATAAATGCTTTTTTACTTGCTATTAAAAATGACCGTTAAAAGTTCGTGTACATGTCAGAGCATAATAAATTGAATATTTTGTTATAATATGTTAGTAGAATGCATAATTAAGTTGTTGTTCATTTAAATAAATTAAATAATAATTCATTTATTTATTGTAACATCAACAATATTCTTATAACTATGTTAGTAACAATACATAAATTTTATTCTAGTCAATATATGAATTATGTATATTTGAAACGTTTCATTTACATTCATTACCTATTCATTCATCATAACTGCCTGTTCGTCTATAAGTAAGTTACATATATTTACTTGTAAAGTAGTTTTATTTTAAAAATATCTATATACTTAGTACAGTCTATGTGTATTGTATACTATGTAAATATTATTTATTATTATTTTTATATTTTAATATTACGGTTACGTATCTAAAAATTCACGAATCCTACTAATATTATAAATGCGAAAGTTTGTATAGATGTATGGATGTTTGTTACTCTTTCACGTAAAAACTACTGAACCGATTACAATGAAATTTAGCACACATATAGAGGGTAACTTGGATTAACACATAGGATAGTTTGTATCCCGGAAATCCCACGGGAACGGGAACTATGCGGGTTTTCCTTTGCATACGCGGGCGAAGCCGCGGGCGGAAATCTAGTTATGTTATATTTAATTAATAAGTAAATGTTACAAATTTTCTTCTACGGCAGGTCTAAATGTAAGTAAGCTTACAGACACCTTCTTTATCACTAATATTTGATTTTTATTATTAAAAAGTATTTATTTTATATTTCATAATTCATTTATCATAACTTTAGAGTCAAAGAACTATATGTTTAGAGTCATAGCTTCATAATTTTATTGTATAGATTTTAAATTTGTTAGTATTTATACGTATTTAACTACTATGTATGACTAGAGTCGTTGAAATCTTTTGTTGAGGTTATTTGCTCGCATTGATTTTCATTTGAAAATTTAATCAATATATTTTTATAAAATTACAACTATTATCAGCGTAAGACATTATTTATTTATAAAGTACATTATTATTATTAAACGAGATAATTATCCCTATCCCTAAACCCTAGTTTATAATTGTAATGTAAAAGATACGTAAAATATTTTTATGTGAGTACATATAAATAGATATGTCAAGATCCCTTATATTACTTTTTAAGATGATCGATAACTTGATCTTTATAGATGAATTTGTGTAATTATGAACTACATTATATTATGTAGATACTATTATATTATTACTACATGAAGTATATAATTATGTCATTATTTTGATAGAACATAAAAACATTTTCAATAGGTATGCTTATTTAAAATTATTCAAGAAACGTAATAACTAATAACATCGCACGACTGTAAGGTTCAATTCAAGACTCAAGAGGTTTTTATAGTTTTGCAAACAGTGGCTTAGTACCTATGAGGAAAAACTTTGTAATAGATTCAGAATTGATATTTTGTATTGCACTGCCAAGTGACAATGATTAAAAAGTGTAATCATGTAAAAAAGTAAGTCGTGGTGATGTGTCTAGTATGTAATACATATAATATATATCTCATAAACCAACTAACTACCTACTTACTTTACTTTAGATAATTAAAGGAATTTAGTGGTATGAAGTAAAAGTATGACTATTAAACTAAGCGGTCCAAGTTACATGATTTATCAAGAGAGAATTAATAAAATGACTCACATCACAATTTAACTGACATATTCTGGGAAGGGAAAACATTAAAAACTATAATGGTCGTTATGGTAAGCGCAAGTAATTACAGGGGTCAATAAAATAAACCGTGGGGCCGTATGCTGTGGGCCCGGTCGATATCGCTAAAGAAATTCACACGATTCGTACTATGTACATAGGTCGTCATTGTCTCACATTCGAATGTGTTCATCGCGATACCCGATATATAAACAGTACCAGTTTTATTTGTGTACAGCTGTGTAGCCTGCAGTCTGCACGTTATGATCATTTTAATGAATTAATGTTTTAGAAACCTGGTACTCTTTGAGTTTTTAGTTTATGTACGCCGCCTTTGAGGATAAGATCTTATTTTACGATGTACTTAGTTTTTGTTCCATAAAGTAAGTGTAAATAAACAAAAAGAATCACCTAGAATTCTTTTAGTTTTTGCATAATTAAACATTGGTAAATGTTTTAAATACATATTCATTAGTCATTAAATAACATTAAATATTCACATGACTAAAAGCAATTTGATACAATGTATATGATAAACATAAAATATGTAAAAGTTTGTGAACAAGCTTCCTGCAAATTAATTATTTATGTTTATAAAATTATCATTACACTGTTAAAAAAACGCGGGAAAAGATCCGGGTACCAGGGCAGGCACTGGCTACGTGCTCTAACGGTCTCATTATTATTCAAATTATGACAAAAAAAACATTATTATGTAATGCAAATGTAAATCGTTGATATTTTTGTCACATTTAACAACCACAAAACCACGCCGAGGATGGTAAAATCTTCATTCACGATTCGGAGAGGAATTTAAAGTTATCCGCATTTTTTATAGTTTAAAAATGATTAGTTCCGGGTGTTTTCGATTAGATTTTGGTTGTTACAACGTTGCGTTGGACGGATGGGCAGGCAGGCGTGACTTGACGGATTCTGCCCGGCCGGCTAGCTCTTTTGTTTAAGGACGAACAACCTGTCGTGTTAGCTAGTGTTGCATTTTATATCGATACTATTGATTTAAAAAATTAAATATAAACGTTAACCCCTTGGAGACCACGACACAATAGATTTTCTATTGTGTCTGTGATTCCGGGGGCTGAGGGATTAAATAGTAAAAGTGATAGCATTTATGAACACCAACGCACGTGAAATTCTTTCAACAACGAATGAAAGTACTGCATGGCTATTTTCGAAAAGATTAAAACAACACCTTTACCTTGAAATTAATATTCTAGCAGTTGTAGGTTTTGAATATTCCTATTTTATATACTTGGAAATTATTTATGAGGACTTCTGTATACGTAATGTAACGCTTTAACGTGACTGTTTAAATGGTTCTATAATTTTCACATTGACATTAATTTAGTCAATGAACCTAACACAATGCTCGATAAAAAGTGCGTTCGAAACTATGGCAAAGCAACGTAAGGAGGCTAGTGCCCTACGCCGGTTACTACAGAACCGGTTCAACGTGCGTGGCCCTCAAGCACCGTGCACCGCTTAGATAATCATCATAAACCTTTAAATTACACACAATAACAACTCCTATCACAAACCTATAAACTCCAAATTCCTGTAAACAAATAACCTACTTAACAACTCCTTAGATAATTGTACCACGTTCCACGTGCAGATAGCATCGTTCGTCTTCGTCTATTTTGCCTCGCTTCGAACCATCCAGGATCGACCTCGATCCATCCTTACGACTCCATTAAAGCTAATAAATGTGGACGTACATTGCTCTCTGTCAAGGTTCACGAATAAATGGTCATGTCTTTGTAAGAATAGCGTAGAAACAAATACATAAATTGGTTTACGAGTTCTACTCAGTCGTTTTACAATCTCACGGGCACGAGAGCTTGTCGTTCATGTGTTTTAACACTGATTGGATAACAAGTAACAACTGGCGGTCACTTACAAGGTCATTTTCAGTAGACAATTTTAATCAATAGGTATCTACTATGGTATCTACCTACTCATATCAATACAAGTTCCTAAATTATTTTAATTATTGATTGAACCAACGTTTTTGCAAATTTTCCAGTATAAGTACAAAACGTTTTTTACGTTTCTATAAACCAAGCATGTATCTGAAAAACAACGAAAGTTTGATGGATTGGCCACAGATTTGTCCTTCCTACGCGCTTCAATGGAAAAACTGGTTGATCTCATTTTATCTGACTTCTTAGTTCTAATATCCAGAGAGTGTCAAAGACGCTAGATAATTAATAATAGTTGTTTTTATACCGTCTTTAAATGCCATACTCAATACATACTCATAGTCTCATAGTAAGTATAACATAGAGTTATTACACCTTACTGGGTATGGACAATTCCGATATAATTACCTATTTATGCTCATAAAACAAAACTGGACTTACGAGCTTTGTTAGTGTACAAGTATAGGTAACTGCATTTGTAGAATTTCTGTATGACGTTATTTTTATAAGAACTAATACATTTATTGAATAGCTAAAGAATATTAAATCTCTGTGTAAGATGTGATAAAAATATTTTTCTTATGAAATAACATCTGAGTATGAATGTATGTATGTGTATCTAACACTTATTATTATGTTGAGCCTTATGTATGATGTACTTCAGGAACTTTGGTATTTACCTACACATTTGATGTAACAGTTTCCTATTGCTATTTGCTGCTTTCTCTCCATAGATGAGGGTGTAAAGTGTATAGAGGGATTCCTTTTTTACGCCACGCTTGTACGTCAGGTGTAATTATTTTATTAATTAATTATTTAGTTAATACAATTAATGTAAACTGATGATTCAAATAAATAAATTTAGTTCTTTAAATATCCAAGTGCATTAGGTTTTGAACCAAACAATATTGTCAACACATTATACGATGTTTATAAATTCCGACGTAATAATAAACTATGAGTTGATTTATGTACACTATTGCATCATTACCGCCATAAAAAGCCACTAGTAAATTAATACGTTTCAATCAGTGTGCTGACGTTTTTATTTTAACCAAAAGGTTTTAAATCATGTGAGCGCGTGGGCCCGCATCCCGGCACGTGGCGTTCTACCGTCTGCGGGCTCATTTCACAAGCTTATCAACCCTTAAACTATGCAATTAGGCCGAGTACCCTCATCATTCTATATTCTCACACATCCAGATTCCACTTATTTTAATTTAAAACGAGATTTCCCACATTTGTTTTTGCTATAATTAGTCACGCGTTCCGTAAAAGGCACGCTTATAAAAATAGTGTGTGGATCTTGGTTTTGCGACTTCGGACTTATGCTGCATCTGCTGTGAGTTTGATAAGTTGAAGCGTAGATATCTATAAATAGCACGTTGAAGGCTTCTATCGGAATTTTACTTTTGATATTGTCTGATTATATGTAGGTAGGAAAATGGTAGGAAACTAGGAACCTTCCTTAGAAGTGGTTCTCCATCCATCCTATACGTCTTTATATTATCTTTATAGGTGTTCATTATAGGAAATAATATAGGTACATATTATGTATGCTCAATGCTCATATTGATTGGATCTTGTTGTTCTATGAGGCATACAAACAGTTATATTAAGGGCCACTTTCACTGACTAATAAAGTTACTGCTAGCCTATTTAACATTTCTGTCGTATGTTGTCATGTTTTCAAAAAAGCTATACAGAAGATATCTAGAAGTAGTGATACTTATAATATAGGTAACTCGAATGATGTCGGAAAGTCCATAACCAACTGATAGTGCGTTTTCGTGTATAATAATTAATTGTCACTTAAACTCATAAATTAAATTTTAATGGCCAGTAACTATTTTGCGTTGTTGCAAAGTAAAAGTTGCGGTAATATCTATCTCAAGTTAATCACAATTTATAATTAAACGTTTGTCGAATTGAAATAATAAGTATCAATCAATCGTTTTATATAATGTTTCTGTGGTCATTGAACTGACATTTTCTCCTTCATTGCATTTGCTTCGCTTCGTCAATACTTTTATTTGAGTAGCCCAGATAATGTTTTAAATTTTTGTCTTGTTGGATAGTGTTAGGTATATAGTTTATAGTTTATATGAGATGTTTTTAATTATCAATAAGCTTTATAACAAACATTTAATGAACTTAACTGTAACCAAAAACATAAAGTATTGTCAGTACTTACATAATGCTTTCGAATAGAGCTTTGTGATTGTCAAGCAATTTACCCTTTCCATTATTTGGGAAACACAACGCTTCCCGCGCTCTGTCTAGGCGGGAAATGTCAAATTACGAACGCGTACAGAAACGCGCGACCGACCAGAACATGACGAATTATGAGCGCTCTCGAAAGCCGGTCTCGTAATTATTGTGGACAAGGCACTTTTTGCTTCTGACAAATAGAAGGAGCGTGGAATGACTCCGAAGATTTGTGCCGCTACTAATGACACTTGTGGAGGAACAAGCTCTAATATTAACTACTTCTTTTGTGAGAGAAGTAGACTTTGCTGTGTTCGTGTGACTGCCTCGCTTCGGCCATCGACCTCCCCTTTATTTGTTACATTACTTGAGCGTTAATACGAATCGAATGGACGCCAGTGATGGGCTCAAATTTCCTTGGCCAGTCCAACAGCTTGCTGGAACACGCGAGCGCTTTAAATGGATATAAAATTATTTATGGTTGGATTTAAATATAGAAACAAAATGTTAAACTGTCTAAATTGGCTTTATGTTACAAACTATCTATGTTCTAGAATCTAGACGAATATTGGAATGCAATTGGAGGATTAGATTTATCGACGTCTGGATTTCAAGCTCTATTAAAAACGGTAGTAAACACGGTTAGAAATGTACGGTTCTGAAAATCTATGGTCGTATCATGTTTTTCAGGTTTAACATAACAATACAGACAAAGGCAAAATTCTTATATTCGGCTTTAGTGATTATCAAATTGTTACCGAATAGATATATTGATTTATCGATGGGTATTATACCATCCTATATGTATATTAGTATGTTATTTTACGTTTATTAGTAAAATGCTTAACTCAATTAATGTTGGTTAAATTGCAACAGTCACATTCACTTTCAACAAAAGATAAAAGTAAACAAAAACTCATTACCTACTTAAAAAATTACCATTAGAGCTAGCGCGCAAGAGCAACTTTTGTCTCCGCTACTATTTTGTCTCTCCCATAAATAAACTCTGGGCTAGTAAGAAAGTGCGCGCACGTAGCGACGCGACGCAGCTCCCCTTATAGAGTTGATGGGAGAGACAAAATAGTTGCGGAGACAAAAGTTGCTCTTGCGCGCTAGTTCTTACAAAACTGCTGTTATAAACATTAAACTTTTCCTACACGAGTTTATTTAATTAAAGATGAAATGTAACAATATAATAAGTTATAAGCTATTATGCGCTTTTTATTACCTACCTACTTTAACTTTACACAAGAAAGTTATTTTTACTTTATAAAGTGAGAATTAATTAATCATGAAATTAAATGGGTTAGATATTATCTACTTTACTATTTAAAACAAATGATAGAGAAGATATTTTGTGTACATCTTTCTTAATTTATATATGTACAAAGATGTAAATCCAATAATGTTAAATCGAACGAAGTGAATATGGTTTTCTTCAGTCTAATATGATAGTTAAATATAAAATAATAAAATAATTAATCCTTTATATCTATATAACCACACTTGTAATAAAACGATTTTGTGAAAACTTCATTGTAGAATTTATATTTTTGGTTTTATGGCATTCAAATGCTTTATAAATATAAATTTATAAAAAGGGTTCGAGTCCCGCCTCGTGATCTTTTTTTTTCTATTCTTTATAAATTTAAACTTCATTGTATTTTTCGAAATCACTCACACACATCACATTTGTGATAAAGCTTTTTCATTTAGATATTTTTAATTTATTCGAGCATAAAATTTAATAATAATGATTTCACTGATATTTCACAATATCCACGCGAAACGTCCACGACCACCGGAATCGTGTATCAAGTTGCGACGAAATTCGGTGAATTTTTAATATAATATTAATAAAATTAGCTCAGGTGTCCAAAAGCCATTTGTTGGAAGTTTAACCCTTACCTACACCCAAAAAAAAAATAACAGTGAAGGAATAGAAAAAAAAAGTTTCATGAAATTGCTATGTCACTTAAAGGGTAGGTTTACCTAAATAAAAAATGCTAATTAGGCAAACTATCGTTATTATATCGTGTTCCATAATGTTATATCTATTACTACCTATAGAAAAATGGATATATTATATATAATATGATAGGTAGGTATATAATTTAGTTACAGTCTATGAAAACAATTATAATTCAAATTGTTTATCTTCAATATTCAAATAACATAGCTTTGGACTTTAGATGTTATATGTTATACTATACTTAATGCCAAGTAAAGATCACTTGCGTCGAAAAGGATGTGATAAAATTTGAACCTTAAAGGGTAACACGAGAACGCAGATTATTTTCAAAGTTGACACGTAATTAAATGTATGCTCCTTGTTGCTATGGCCAGTATGGGGCAATATTTTGACGTATTTTATATTGATAATTTAATATTTTATATCTTTAGTATATAAAACACGTATGTATGAGTATGAATTGAGTTTAAAGTAGACCCTGTACAATATATTTTATAATAATGACAAATGAGCGTATAGTTTATTTATTTCCTATCGCATAGGTATAAAGCGTACCACAAATATTTACCTGGCTAGCGAGCCATTAGGAAATTCTCTAAATGTCATTTAAAGCCCTATCTAAGACCTTTAACACAAAGACAATCTATTACTTAAGAGATATGGAACGGTATTGTTTGTATGCTAAAGATTTAAGGTCAATTTCACATCGAATATAATCTGTGCCAATATTGCCAGATGATAAATTGCTTACAAAACCAAAGAGATTCTGATATTATTTACAAAATGAATATGTATCTGTATACAGTTTGGACCTGTGTCCAAACTGGATATTTGGATCCAGTTTGAACCTGTATAAATCAGGATATACCCTATATTATATTCTTTAGCTTATCTGTCAGGTAATATGACAAATAGTAAGACATAGGTAATATATAGTATGAAAATGTTCGTCAAGAAGTTTAAAAAGCCTATTAGGTATCAGAGATTATCAATTAGTGGTGTAGTGTGGGTGTAGTGTTGACTGGCGCTTGCGCATCGTAGTATGTATTCAAAAACCTTACAAATAATTTACCTGATACATAACAAATATTTAAAAGTGTATGTATCTATAATGTAAATATATTGAAATTTCTATTCATATATTCATATATTTCTTTTCTATACATATATATTATATTAACATACAATAATAAAGAAATTTTTGCAACAAAAAAGTTTCATACCCTGTAAAAAATTTCACCTCTACCTACCGTAAACATTAAAAGTTTCACTGTAACAGGATATGTAGTATGCGGGTGTCTGTGACCTAGAACATCGAAAATATAATTATCTTTATAACACATTCTTGTAATGTTCATAACGTAATTAAAATATTATAAAGGCGCCGCTAGCAATACCCGTTCTCTCAAGACCGGAACCTTTTTTTATATATTTTTTATTTTGATCTGCATAGTAACAAGAAACTTTGCCATATATGTATTCTATTCGTACATTATTTCATAATATTTCATTACGTCAGTTGATGTATGAACTATGAATGTATCGGTAAATAATATTATACGTATGTACTAGTGGCTATATATGTATATTTTCTTTTATTTGAATACGTTAATTACAATTTGAAATAAGTCCTAAAATTACACAAGCTTGTATGGTGTTGTAGCTACTTACATTATAATTTACTAGCTTTCCGCCCGCGGCTTCGCCCGCGTTTTCAAAGAAAAACCCGCATAGTTCCCGTTCCCGTGGGATTTCAGGGATAAAACCTAGCCTATGTTACTCGTGGATAATGTAGCTTTCGAATGGTGAAAGAATTTTTCAAATCTGCCAAGTAGTTTCGGAGCCTATTCAATTCATACAAACAAACAAACAAAAAATCAAACCTTTCCTCTTTATAATATTTGTATAGATAAGCGTTAAGCATCTTGTTTTTAACTTAAAATAAATTTGATTAGGGAGCATACAATAATACCTGTCCGATTTTTTACGTTTATTCTATTTCTACAATTCGTACTCTAGGGCTCTAGCGTCTAGAGCTTTCTAAAGATTTAGATTCTATACTCTGTTAGTTCCGGGTACGTAAAATCTTTATATTTTTTATATCCTCCTAATATTGCAAATTCTTCTTGAATCAGGTATTCGTAAATTCGTAATGAAGGAGAAGAAGAAAAATTTGAATGTCACTGAAAATGTGATTTTATTTGTAATATCTAGATTGTTAGACATTCAAGACCTGGGGCAAACTTTAATATAATTTTATACTAGCTGATTTCTGGTAAAAATAGTTTTGCCTAGGTCAAACAAGTTCCAATAGAACATACCAAAGTATACGTATCTAATATGGTTCCTGAACTTTTTTCTCTTTTTCAAACATGATGAAAGTTTCGAAATTACATGATTCTCATGCCGTTCAAACACAATAAATCATAACTTCGCAGTACCTACTACCTACGTGTACCTTAGCTGTATCTTAGCGAACAAAATAACACTTTGTAAACAATATTTAATTACCTCTAGATACAAAAGCCGGAAGGCAGGAGGCGTTGCGTCGTCATCGCGAGCGTAACGGTTTTACTCGACGCAGACTAATAGAAATCATTACAACCATTGAAACAGTCATTTTCTATTATAACTTGTTGGCTCTGTAATCATTTTAATTTGGTTATATTATTCATTTTCTTTTTTATTACCCTGCAGTTGTGTGCCTCCGGATTCAACACACAAATCACGACACAATATTTATAACTTACTTAACTATATGCCATGTGTCTGAAGAGGTATTTAAAACAACAACAACAATGAATAAAAATATTTATGAAAACATCCATTCAAACTATTTTTTTCTAATAGTCTGTAGGTAAGTATTTTAAATGCGTAGGGTACAATTTCAAACTCTGTTTGAAATAATTGTCTCTCGCTTGTCTTCTCTCTGAAAAAATGTAACCTCGTCAAAAGTTGAGATGGCTTATTTCTGATCTATAGTGAAATTTAAGTAAACTGTACCTAAGTACTTTTGAGTTGATCAATACAACCCTGTCCAATAATAATAGTAATATTATTTCATGATAAGTGTGATACATTTACAACACCATTGAGCCTCACTTCAAGTATTGTTATTATATACAACTTTAGAATACCTATAATAAATAGAAGAATATTTCTTCGATTGGAAGTAAATAATACCATTTACAGATTACGAAGACAGCTTAATTGTATGTTCAGAACTAGATTATATCTGGCACAATAATTGCGGTTGGGCAGTAGTTAGGTACTATAAACTTTGCCTATCAAGGAAAAGAGCATGATCGTGTTTTATTCAGAAATATAGGTAGGAAAGTCTGTTTTATTATATTTTATATTTCTTATTGAAAATACCAGCTGAAACTTTATAAAATATTATATAGTCAATGATTGCAAGACAATATAGAGCAATTTGATAATCATCATGGATTCTGGATATGATATTATTACAGGCGAAGGCCAGTTCTCTACTGAGCAGGTAAAGGTTTCTAGGATCTACAGGCGACTGAGTTGGAATAGCGAATTATTCCAAATGCCAGCGTTACGGTATTTATTTATATTTCTGCTAAACTTCACGTAAGTAAAACAGATTGTAAGGGAGATAAGAGGTCTCCATTACAATCTCAGTATCTGAGCGTGCGGTCGGCTAGGAGAAAGCACAATAGCCCTGTTAGATATACTAGATACAAGTCGCGAACTTTAACCTTTGTACTTGTACCGCAATCTGTATTTCCTTCAGGGGTTCGCTCTGAAATTGTTTATGGCTCAAATTTTCACCATAACGTAGTTACCTATCAATCATAGTGAGAGGTCTTATTTCATAGAATTGCCTGTTTCCCTTGTTTGAATATTATTATATGTTGTGGGTTTGCGTTATTTGATTACATTATTGTTGACGTGTAAGTATATTTCCTCATTCAGTATATTTATATGTTCACTGCCTACGAATAAACGATTAGAATTCAGATAGAGCTCTAGCAAGTAGCAATTTATTATCTGGCTCTATACCGAGAATATTTTAAAAGGATTATGCTAGATATTAATTGCATTTTCTTTTGGTTACAACATATAAAACTGTTCTACGAAACAAGCAAATATGTTTGGAAGATAATTGTATAATCCATATGAAATACTGCGGTGCCAACTAACGAGTCTGCTGTTTACATACCTACCTTACAATACCGTTCCCGCATTTATTAAGAAGTAAATCTAGGATGATGGACAATCCTCAGCATTGTTGTATGTAGACAAGGACCGTTAATACCGCCTCGGGTAAGACCGCGCGGCCATAAATAAGTAAAAACGTGAAGGAAATAGTACCTAAGCGGCTAAGCTTAGGGTCCTGCCAGTTGGTGTAGGTTTCTCAGGTTATACTAAGACTTTGAATTGACTGGTGTTAAAATTAAACAAAGAACATCACAATCGATTTTTTGTTTTCAATTCTTGTAGTTAAGTATGTACCACGTACGAGTAGGTATATATAGGTATTATTCGCGTATGCATATCAATTAACAATACATACATATTTAATTATTAGATAATGTCTTACGAACATAACAGACAAAGATGAAACAACTGGTTTCGGATGTTCTAAATTGTTTATGTAGGTATCATTAATTTAAAAGTTATCTCAGATAAGGAATTTTGCGAAACTTCATCTCCTAATAAGGCAAATAGAGTAGATCGCAGGCCGGGTGAGCTACAGTACTATAAAGAAATAAACATAAAACTAATTTCCCCTTGCTTGCTCTAATGTTTAAACATGAAACCTCAATCTTGATAAACAATTATTGCTTTCTGGAAGTAACAAAGGAACGGGTATAGGGGGAGGCGTGGCATTCTTTGTTAGAAGTCAAAAGGTACAATAGTCTTGAGAAATAGAAAAGAAAAAATAATAATTTAATAGTTTGTACCGTTACAAAACAAAGTTGTATACAATTACGGAGATTGTGTGAAAAATATTTGAACCGATTTCTTACAGACCAACTAGGTATAAGGTACCTAACTATTAGTTTTGGATTAACTCTTAAATTATTCCAACGATTTATGATGTAATTCTTAAATATCTATTGGTACAGGGAAAGTACAGGGTATTTACTACCTACATTTATTAGTATCAAAAAAGAGTTCACCACTATAAGAATCGTGTAGAACCCATCAAGCCTAGTAGAAATAAAAATTACATCGCAATTTAAAGCAGATTTATCAACACGAGATAGCAGGCGTGATGTTAAGTAAAAACTAAAGGATAATATTTAAAGGTGCTAGGTACCTACTGGGATTCCCATTAGAAAATGCTTATAACAGAGGATGAACATCTTATGTTTCTTGGAAAACTTCTCCATTATAGGGTCATTGCGCTGATTTTCGTCCAATTATAGGAGTTGCCAACTTTGTGATACGAAATAAATATTTTGGAGCACCCTTCCTTAAACATATAATTTTTTTTTTAAGTCCTTATATAGTCTTCTTTAAGATAATATTAAGGGAAAATAAATCATTTTGATGTATCTTTTTATTTAAATTATTTTCTGCAAAAGTAGGGTAAATGCTAGTTTTCGTCCAAAAAAACTGGTTTTCGTCCTAGTGTAAGCTAGTTTTCGACCACCGTGTAGAAAAAGGAGGGTAGGTCAACTATTAAGTTTAAAATCAATTACAGGTAAATATATACGTTTATTTAATTAACATTACAATTTCTCACTACCCAGGCTTAGTTTTACTTGTGGTTTTACTAATAATAATCAATATAACTAGTCAACACTGAGATCTATGTAGCACTTGGCAGTCCTTATAGGCGTTAGTGATGACTGTATAATCATTTGTAATAAGAAGTTCGTAGAAAGGAATGCGTTCCTTACAATGTAAATGAAACAAGTAATAATTACAGGACTAAGAAATAACATCAAAAAACAGAAATATTCATTCTAACAACAAAAATTTTCATTCTAATACTTTGTTTATCAAATGAAACGTACTATAAACACACAGCCATAATAATAAGTTTTAGCTACAGAATCTTCAGTGTACGCAGCGTCTATTTTTTCTAGATTTCTTAGACTCCTTCGAGGCCATCTAAAAACAATAAGATCTTTCTGAGGATACGTTGAGTAAGTATAATAAAAAAATACTGCATTGGCAAAACAGACCTAGAATAAAAGATGATACTCAAGTGAATGATAATCAAGAAAAATACAGTGTATTATGTCTGACCTACCCCCATTTATGCTACGAATAATTGACTCTACTTCACATAAGGAGAATGATACATGACTGAATGAATGACAATATTAGGTACCTACAACACTCTGGCCCTCACCAATTATTTATAAGGAAGATACTGAATAGAAAACTTTTCAATACGTAAAAATAGACGAAAAGTAATGCAAAAGAATGGCTATATTTAATTTTTGGATACTCCAATACTCATTCATGGACGAAAACTAAAACATTTAAAGCTAAATTTAGTTTTCGTCCACTTCTTTAAATATTTTTTTATTTTGGCAGCACTGACATAGCAGTGGACGGAAACCAAAAAAACTAAACTAATAGCAATAAAGATCACTTCGGGAGAAACTATTCAGTATTTTAAAGGTCCGATAAAGTAAAATGACCCTAACAAATATTCACGTAGCTGTTTGAGTTTCCGTCCACTTGGACGAAAACCAAATATTTTGAGAATTTGGTAACCTAGTATCCGTCCACTTAATATTTCGAAGAGTATTATAAAAATGTATGATAAACACTTATAATTGCGTTTATTATGCTTATAAATAAACATACGTACCAAAAACATTACGTAAACTAGCTAAAACAGTGATTTACCTTACCATGAACTTTTCTCGCCGGCAAATTTTTCTCTCGCGCGATGACATCTGCAAGGCACGTATGCGAAGCGGCCACATTTACGTTAATTTTTTGAACTCTCTTCTTGTCAAATCAAATTTTAATGTTGATAGTACTGTTGCTTAAACATTATGGACCGTAAAAAGTGCAAACTTGCGCGGGAAGGTAGGTTTGTATTCAAGTTTTACGCACGTGATTGTAGCAGGTCAGTCAAATGGACGAAAACAGAAGCTGGACGGCAAACCAGCGCAATTACCCTATAATAGCGTTTTTGCGCGGCAGGAAGTTGTCAAGTTCTTGGAAAACTAGTAATAGTCAACATAAGAATTCATATAATTAATTATTATGCTTTAGGTAATATTTTAATGTTAAAGTTATATGAATTAAATGCACCTTTCAAAGGCACAACGATTAAACATTTTTTATTATAGTACCACAAGAAGGTATAAATGGTAAATACCCCCATAAGGTAAAAACCCGTGAACTTTCTAAGATCTCCAGGATTTCATAACATCAACGTCAAAGCAATCACTAAACAAAAGCCTAAATCCTAAAATATTACAATGCTATTAATCACAACGTGGCCTTCAAATTTCAACAATACAAAGCGGTTTCTATGCCGCCAAACTACCTCAGGCAATAAGGGCAGACGTTTTTAATACCACTGTAGCCGAAGATCTTGAATAAAAACTGCTTCTTCATAAATAACGCTACACAGTGATCCACGTCTCATTTTGCCTGCGTTATTCAGATAATAAATAACTTTCTGGGGCCTCTGGTACAAAAACACAATAACAATGACGAGGTGAACGACTGAGGGTTATTACGCCAACCGCATCATTACAATCCCCGAACGCACCGCTGCCGACGAAACCTATCGTTTTATATTTTACTATTACATTTCAAATTTACTTGTATTTACATAGATTACTTTTTCCTCTCTATGAAGCTGTCGATAATAATTTGGATAGTTCGTTGCACTTTCTTGCAGTGGCGTGATGCTAAGTGAAAATAGAAAGGCGCAATACTTTATGAAGTAACGTTTTACGGTTCATGAATTCAAATAAATAAAATATGTAAATTAAAATCTAACCTTTGATAGAGTACCTAGTAAGAATAGATTGTTTATTGTATTACATTATAACATTGTCAGTGATTTTTTTAAGATTGTTTCTTAAATTATGTAAATGAAGTGTATATAATTATATAATAATTATAATAAAATCTACCACGGTATAATAACTACCTCCCCACCAATAAAATTATCAATAAATATTTTGAAATAATTATTCCAATCGAATATTTGTATTAATACATTTAAACTTTTCGTCCTTTTTGTACCATTTTAACAATAATTAGAGGGAACCACAAAAATTTCAGACATAACTATTTTAAAATACTAATTAACGAATGAACTTATAAACGTGTTATGTAAGTGAGCAGAATGAATATTCTATAATTTCAAACTAATGCAGCTTGATGCAAAACAATTAACAATATACAGGTAGTTGCGAACGCCTTTTTTCTGCAAATTAGTTTTTACCACTACATGCATATTATGTTACTGAGTTACTGACTCATATGCCATGTCATGTAGGTACTTAAGCTGATTAAGTGATTATTTATTTAAAAATAAACACTACATGACCAAAAAAGTTATTTTGACTGGTCTATATCTAGGTATATAACATGTGATCCCGTGCCGCCGGCATGAATTATTATAGAACGCAGATAGTTTATTTAGCTAAACAGTGTTTGTGTTATAAGTTATAACGTAAGTATTCTGTACATGCAAATTGCCATAACATAAATACACTAATTGATGTTCGATGGATCAGTAAGCTTGGGATATTAATTTTAAAAAAAATCTAATATTTTATTTAAAAAAAGGTTATCCTTGTCTACCCAGCGGAGGACGGAAGGTCTCATGATGATAATGAAGAAAAAAAAAGTGCAAAAGTTTTCAGGTTTTATTCATTGGTTTTATTTAAGCTTTTTTTTTCAATATTGATTGTAGGTACCTACCTACATTTTCTTTAGCGCCTTATTGTTAGCAAAAAGCCGAAAAAAATAAAATTATGAAAACGTGAGGAATAAAAGAAAGAAGTTTTAATGCGATAATTTAATTGACAATAAATATGCTCTTATCTACATAATAATATATCAAATTGACAAAATTACGTTTTTAAATGAATGCACATCATGTATTAAAATTGCCTTTACACTAAATACAAAATTTAACTGGTACATTTCAATACGTTTGGTTTTAAAATAATCAAGACTTAACACAATAAAAAGAATGTATAAGGGTTATTAAAAAATTGGTATTACAAACTTTGACTATACATAGGCCGATTATGAAACAGCAAAAAACACAAGAAAACTTCCGGACCCTTTAGACTAAATGCAGTTGTTATTTAAAATTCCAGAAAAACCTTTTTAAAACCTCGTAAATAGTATAGACGAGTACAATAAAAAATATTAAAAAATCTTTATTTGTTTAATCCCAATTTGCAAAAACATATATATGTATGTACACAATACACATCATTACTTTTTTTGTTCTCGGCGATGCTCAGTCCTATTGTCTAACGCCAATAAATTATATGATATGGAGCTATGCTCTTTATTATTTAATTATACTCGTATATTAAACTAATTAGAATGCTCATACAAAGATTCCACAAAAGACAGCGTTTCAGAGAGCGCGCGTAAATCTTAGGAATCTATTAATATTTTATAAGTTTAATTATTACATATTATAAGAGCTACATCATCATAATTTTTAGGGTAACTACATTACGGTATGAACGCATGATTTTTTTTCTAAACTTATCAAGGTAAAACAAAGAATGCATTATTATTGTAAGTATTATAGCCCTCAGCCTAAGCCGAATCAATTTAATAAAAAGTCTGTAATCGATATCATAGCGATTTATAAGCCACAGATGTCCTTTTGCTTCCCTACATTTATTAAATTATTATCTATCAGATTTCTATTGTACAATTTTCTCATTAGTAAAATAACTTTATAAACAGTCTACCAGTGCATTCATACAAGACTGTTATAATATACAGGGTTACTTGTAAAACATCAGCAACCTCGCAACATTATAAGTAACAACATTTGTTCTACGACTTTTGATAATTTGTAAGATTTTATTTTCATACAAAAATAAATAGGTATTAATTTAATTTTCCGTTTGAATATTATTAACTCTACGCGCATCCCAAAAATTACGTAAACAAGAAGCGAAGGAGAGGGGGAAGGGGGCGTCGCGTCGTCCTTTCGATAATGAATAGAACATAGACTTACAAATGTTAGGAGACAATAAAGGCTTAAAAAATCAATTAAAAATAATTTATTGTGTTATGCCAAAAGTCGTAGAACAAAATATGTTGTTACTTAAGATGTTAGCCATCTTGTCCTTCGAGGATGCTGGTGTTTTACAAGTAACACTGTATTTCTATACATTTTTTCTTCTTTCCTCTGCTAAGCCACGGCCACATAGATACAGTAGCCTCACCTCTACCAAAATTATTTCATTCGCATCTATACATATAATAAATCTGTAGAAGGGTCAATTCTGTACATTGAAAATATTGAAAAAATAAATACCAGGGGGTGTTACTGGATCGATACCAAACCCAAATATGTGATTAAAAAAATTTTTGTCTGTCTGTCTGTCTGTATGTGAAGGCATCACGTGAAAACTAGCGGTTCGATTTCGATGAAACTTGGTATAATTATACCTTATTATCCTGGGCGTAAAATAGGATACTTTTTATCCTGGAAAAATACGTAGAAAAAAATTAATCTTAATTTTTCAGTTTTATCCATAGACGTTGTTCCGTAGAACCGCGAACACACGTTGCGTATAGGCCTAGCCGTATTTGGGAATTGGGTCCAATAGATATTTATAAGATGTTATTGACAGAGGTACTCAAAATGGAGAAATAACCATCCACGCGAAGACCGACATCCGCGCGGACGGAGTCGCGGGCGGAAGCTAGTACTAAATAAAATTATAGATACACAATTTTTGTTAGTTAGTAATTATTAACGGCCTTACTACTTAATAAAAAGTTAAACAATGGATACATTTCTACCATTTTCTATCATAGCTGTGTCCTGCTCTTGCTCACGTGAAACGTTAATCATAAAAACAAGACAGGTTATTGCAATAACGAATCCATTGCATAGCGAATGGGTAACATTTTATTAGTAAGACCGTAAGTTCATTGTGCAAGCTATGCAACTGTTTTAAATTATATCAGCTATCAGCAACGGTTATAATCAGCTATATGTAATTAATTTCCAAAAATTGAAGTTCTTTTCAGATCCCCATTTGCGCAAGCCACGTTACAGCAACACACATATTTTTTTAATTATACAGAAAATACAAAAAGCGCTTATCTTATCTAAATATATTTGATATTAATATACTCTATATTAGTTATTAGCTTACATTTTACCCTTTGAACAATTAGGCCAAAGTTTCAGTTCACATTTATAAGCCAAGCTATATTTCCTTATGATATTGTATGAAAACCTTTCAAAATGTTTTATACATTACAATTATTGAAGTGAAACTTCTTTATCGGGGTTGGAAAAAAAATTTAGCGTAACATTTTTTCATTACGCGTGACATTTTTCCGTTACGCGCCACCTTTTTCTTATCCCTACAACGCGTGATTCGACGTATTTCTGTAAAGTTGCATATAGTAAATTATTTTTTGAAAAATAAGGTCATAAAGAAGTTTCACTTCTTACGTGTGTACCTACACGCACACATTTTTTAATTTAATATTTGACAACTGCATTTAATTTTTTATTTAATATTTAAATGCTAATAATATAACACAAATATAAAATAGGTGTCCACTTTTGGCAGTTTAGTTTTGAATTTTAATTAACGTTTTTCTGAGAGCTCTTAAATTGCGTGTACATTTAAAGTTTTCAAAATACACAGTAACTCTTATTCACTAATGTACTTTTTATATTTTAAGTACTAGAAAGACTACAAAAGATGAACTAAATATACAAAAAAATCTACTTAAAAAAATAAAAAGAAATACATCATATTCATAAATTAGATTTTACATTATCAGGTATAAGCTTCTAAACGACTAGATACTCTCATGTTTAAAAAAATATATAAATGTCATGAGCTCTATTACGAATGTGAAAATATTTTTTTCTAAGAATCAAATTGCACAAAAAGGAATAAAATTAAATAAATTGGCCCTACATTATTAAAACATATCAGAGCTAGCGCGCAAGAGCAACTTTTGTCTCCGCAACTATTTTGTCTCTCCCATCAACTCTATGGGCTAGTAAGAAAGTGCGCTCGTAGCGACGCAACTTCCTATAGAGTTGATGGGAGAGACAAAATAGTTGCGGAGACAAAAGTTGCTCTTGCGCGCTAGCTCTTAATAACTATGTAGAGAACATTCAGTGTCAATGGGAATGTCTAGTTTCCTCTTTTCTTTAGTACTGAATGGTGAGATCGTACAAATTTTACCAGATATATATATTTAGCTATGTTTGTATATGTAAAATACATAAACGTAATGTTAAGCTAATTAAAATCTAAACTAATTGATTCATTTAATATTAAGAAAAATCAATTCATAAGACTACCTTCTGTTAGACAAATCATATTAAATGAACCTTTTGCGTAGGTCATAAAATAATTGTTTGCCTTGATAAATTTATATTGTATATTTAAATAAAAATCCTCAAAAAACCTCTTTGACTCTTGTAAATCTACAATATATTATTATATTTTACATATATTATGCATATTGCATACAAAAGACACAGAATATTAATATTTCGAGACATTTTCTACGACACTATTGGAATGGGACTACATTATTTGTATGAAAATCGCAATCGTTTTTCAGACAAATAAATAAATTCGAGACAGAATTATTTTTCTAAACTATGTAAAAATAAAATAAATAACTAAAATTCCCATTTCGTCCACTATCTGATAAAATATAGCATAAGATTATGAAGCTTACCAATAATCATATTCAATTAAGAGCCAATATTTACTGAGCCATTCAATAAAATTAAATTGAATCATTTTTTTTTTTTTCTATTTTTCGCTCATAACACACTACGAGCTTGTATCTAAATTGTTTTTTTTCCTATTTATCACTTCTATTATAGTACTGTGCGGCCAGATCAAGTAACTCCCTTCTCAACTGTTGCGCCTGCGATCGCATATGTTGTTCCCTTGTTCGAATCACCTTGTACTGCTCTTCGCGTTCCTCCGTGTGTTGCGGTACTAGCCAGCGGAGATACAGTTCTGTAAATTGGTATTGGTAGTGGTAGTCCAAAAATATATACAGGGTGTCCCACTGTTGGTATACTAAGCTCAAATGAGGTTATAGTTTTGCATACGCTGAGTACGTAAAAATACTTATAAAATTCCAGACGCATTTTTTTCAAATAGATGAATTCTTAAAACTCTATGTGTACACTCATAACAAGCAACCCGCCCGACTTTACCACCAGCATGTGAGCTATCTATTAACATTATGTTTTCATAGACAAAATGCTCACATTAGAGAAGAAAACATGGATTTTCAGGAAAAATTTAGGAACAATTTTTTGACGTAATTTTGTTGTTTAAGTATTTTTTACGTGATCAGTGTATGCAAAACAACAAGTCCCTTCGCGCTTAGTATACCAATAGTGGGACATTCTGTAGATGTAGTGCACAGCATAAGAGAATGAGTATATTTTAAAGAAAAGTCATACATAATATTATTAGGATACTATTTTGAATCATTGAACAGATATGGAGAAATTAATCAGGTATAAGTGGTGATTTATGTACATGTGTGTGCGAGCATGTGCGTATGCGTGTGTATGTGTGTGAGCATGCAAACGGCGTATGTTTGTTATCGGTTTCGAATTTCACAGTTATAAGGATTATAAACAACAAATTACCTTCCCATATAACGAAGCTCATGGGCGCAACAGATGGCCATATAACATTAGGCGTGGGATCATACAATGGATTGATATATGTAGTCAATTCATCTGGCTGGTTGATCCATGACCATAGACTGGTTGTGTGCTCATAGACCCCGCGCGTTTCGCGCTCTTGGTCACTGTCGCAGAGGAATGTACCTGTAAAATGTTTAATGATGTTTAGTAAGTAATAATTTTTTAAAGGAAAAATAAAGTTACATTATGTTAATGTCTGACTTTCTCTTTTAAAACGTTATTTATTATAATCAAAAGTAAAAACTATATGAATCGATTTTTATACGACAACGTTACAGTCATTGCTATAAACACCATTTGTTTAAAATGTATTAGATTTTAATTACGATTTTATTGCGAGATTCGGAAACAAGCTGTTAGATTGTGTCATGTAAGTAATCCATACTTAATATTATAAATGCGAAAGTAACTCTGTCTGTCTGTCTGTCTGTTACTCAATCACGCCTAAACCACTGAACCAATTTGCATGAAATTTGGTATGGAGATATTTTGTTACCCGCGAAAGGACGTTGGTGGGAAGGAAGGTTGGTGCCCCGCTTGTACCCACGCGCTCTATTGGCGCTAGTATACTCACTCACCGAACTGGCTTGCATACGCGTGCTCGAACAGCGTGATGAGGAACGACTGCCTGTACTCGAAGCTGCACGGGAACTGCTAGAGGAACTATCGTACGCAGTCGAGGAACAGCGGGAAGGTTGGTGCCCCGCTTGTACGCACGCGCTCTATTGGCGCTAGTACACACACTCACCGAACTGGCTTGCATACGCGTGCTCGAAGAGAGTGATGAGGAACGACTGCCGGTATTCAAAGCTGCACGGGAACTGCTCGAGGAACTGTCGCACGCAGTCTAGGAACAGCGGGAAGGTGGGAGCCGCGCGGGCTGCGGTGGCGTGCGGGCCGCAACGCAGCCGAGTGCCGAACGGGTGCCCGGCGCCTAGCCACTCGCGCTCTATTAGCGCTTGAAGACTACAAACAAAATCTATACATATAATTAATCTGTAGAAGGGTCAATTCTGTACATTGAAAATATTGAAAAAATAAATACCAGGGGGTGTTACTGGATCGATATCAAACCCGAATACATGATTAAAAAAAATGTTGTCTGTCTGTCTGTCTGTATGTGAAGGCATCACGTGAAAACTAACGGTTCGATTTCGATGAAACTTGGTCTAATTATACCTTATTATCCTGGGCATAAAATAGGATAATTTTTATCCTGAAAAAAATACGTAGAAAAAAAAAATTAATTTTTCTTAATTTTTCCGCGGGGACGGAGTCGCAGGCGGAAGCTAGTTTAATAATAAATGCACAATAGTAATAATAAATTGTAAATTTGATTAAAAATAAAATCCTATTTCGCTTTGACTAACTTTTTTATTACAGTACCTTTAACTTTAACAGTATTTTTTAAATAGCCACTCACTCTCTAGCATATTTATCCCCAGACACAAAAATATGCATCTTTATATGTAAGGCTAACTTTTATTTTCCACGGTCGAAACAATAAGGATAGTAAGGAAGCATGAATAAGGATTTATACTCACCCTCTGATAGTGCGACAATCGGGACTCAATATAATTTGTACCAGAGAGCAGACAAGCAATGTTGCATCTTCTCCACGCGTACCATGTATTAAAACCGGTTCTCCTTTCTGCAATAAAAATATAAAATGTACTTAATATTTAATACCAAGTTGGAATGACTCTCGCATGATTTATAACCCAAGGAAAGATCTTAACAATTTACATGACATTTGTATTTGCAAGGCTACTACTAGCATAGTAGACAGTAGACACACGTTTTTCAAGCATCAGACATATGCAGAAATAAATTAGGCGACACAAAGTGCATTTCCCTTAGAGTTTAGACTATTATATAAATTTAAGAAAAGATTGACATTTTAAAAATAACAACACATTTAAAGTTTTCATAGCATGTCTCTACTATTGATATGAACATATTCAACATTTTTAATCCAAAACTGATAGTAGGACAAACAATCTGAACGCAGCCAGGACAATTTAAGTGTACCATAAAAACAACCTAACCTAAAACTAGGGACCATACATTTATCAAATTAATCCATTGCTTCAAAGACTTATTTATATTCCATACTGACATGATGTATATGTTGTGCTATTATACAAGCAGTGTGAAGAGAATTCCGTACTGATTCTGGCCACCCGCATGATTCCAGTCTTGATATCCACTTATCTGATGATATTTCTTTGTCTAGACATGCTGGAAAAGAAATTTAACGTAAATTATGTTGTTTCTATAGATACATTGATTAGATAGATTTACACATTTGATTTAAGTAATATAAGGACAGGTTGAAAAACAAAGCCGCCACATCTGTATAGATCTGATCTTGATAGACTCAAAAACTAAAAACTACTGCAACACATTCACACATGTATAGCAGGCATAGCCGCGGACGGAAAGCCAATCTATACTAATATTATAAAGCTGAAGAGTTTGTTTATTTGAACGCGCTAATCTCAGGAACTACTGGTCCGATTTGAAAAATTCTTTCGGTGTTAGATAGCCCTTTCATCGACGAAGGCGCGGAGCCACGCGGGTGAGACCGCGGAGCGCAGCTAGTAAAATATATATACGAAATGCGAACTATATAGCAGGAAGATGTGATTGGAATAATTATATGTACCTGTACCTAGACCAACACAATTTCAGGACAATGGACATAAATCCATGTTAAAATAAAATATTTAATCTAGAAAATAAAGTATTTTTTACCTTCAACTAACTTGGAAAAGCTCTCCAATAACTGTTGTTGATTATCAACATCATCCATTGATCTATTGTATATTCTCCACTGTGAGTAATTCGCTGCACTCTCTGTACCACCCCCTGTAAGCATAAGTATTTTTTTATTTTTTTAACACTTTCCTTCTGGTAGTATTTGAAGGTAATTTTAGACGATTTTTAATCACCCCCCATCCCCCAAATTGCGTTACGTAATACTTAAACGTCCCCATACACAATATGATTTTTTATTAATTCACCAAATTTAGAAATACACATTTTCTTTAAAAAAAACTATTTACTTGTTGAAGTGAAACTTCTTTCATCGGGTTGGAATAAAATTTAGTGTAACATTTTTTCGTTACGAGTGACATTTTTCCGTTACGCGCCATATTTTTCTTATCCCTACCACGCGTGATTTGACGTATTTCTGTAAAGTTGCATATAGTAAACTATTTTTTGAAAAATAAGGTCATATAGAAGTTTGACTTCTTACGTGTGTACACTAGTACACGCACACATTTTTTATAATTAATAAATGTTTATGAATACCTTTATTTTGCTGCTGTGATATTGAATTAGAGCTCCTTAAGTCATAAATGATGCCTTTCATACCAACATTGACAACTGAATTGAGAATATGTTCATCAGGTTTGCACCTCCTATGTTTAGGCCCGTACAAAGGTTGACCCGCTCGTAATAATACCGCCTGGAATAAAATAATAATCATGTCACATATTAATGCAACTTAATAATTTATTGAAATAAATAAATTCATACAAAAGTCGTTTCTAAATAGTTTTTATCTGACTTTTTAAATACATAGTTTTGGAAAGTCAGGATTATTATGAGTCAAAAAAGTAAGAATCTTAAGATGTAATTTACCTACTTCTTTATTTTATATCACTCTGTATTCAAACAAGGTGAGTTTTTATGTACAAGTATGTTATTAACATAGTAAAAATATAAAAGATACATACCCCATTATTATGCCTATAAGAGAGCACAGGAAATCGTCCACCCTGTCTGAAACTTGCCGCAGCTAATAATGTTTCGTCATCTATAACCTTTGGCACCACCACTGCTTTTGGATAACTGGGTGTGACTGTATAATGTTGGTTTACACGGGATATGCGCCATTCTTCTGTTGCTAACACTTTCGTGAATTCACCTTCAATACTGAAACATTAACCATTAATTAATTTAATGATAATTATAATAAAGTACTAGATAAGAATGAAAGTTCATAGAAAAAATCTAAACTACAAGTGCGCGAGCATGGCTCCGCCCCTGTTGGTCTTAGCGTAATGATATATTATAGCTTATAGCCTCCCTCGATAAATGGGCTATCTAACTTGAAAGAATTTTTCAAATCTGACCAGTAGTTCCCGAGATTAGCCCGTTCAAACAAACAAAAAAAAACTTCAGCTTTATAATATTAGTATAGATGAAGCTTACAAGTAGCTTGTTCCACTTTAATTTACTTTTAGATTAAATTTTTATTATAAAGAATGACTATCGTAATTGTCAGATGTTACGAAAGCCTAGTACAGTTACATCAAAAAGTAAGAACACTAAGTAGTTATATAAATTAAATTCTCACTCGGTTCAGAAGTTAATACAAGGGTTGTAAATAAGAGGTATGATCTTTGGATGATACTAGTAATGTAAATAAAGAGAGAAGATGATTAGTTAGTTATACGCGCCTTCAACATATTCGCTTACAGTCTATACCTGACTGGACTGATCGCAGATATAATATTAAAAAAAAAAATTAATCAGACAAAAAAGTAATATCACTGAGCCTTTGTACTTTGTGATTACTAAAAGGGGGAGTGAGCATACAGGAAGGAATATTATCAGTGTGTAATGTATGTACAATAAAATACCAGATAAGCAAGGATGTTATGATGTATCAATTACTCATTATTTCATATTGATCTGTTGTGTATGTTATTTATTTTTAATATCTATCAGCTGATATATTTTATTTTTTAGCTGATTTATTTTTTATGATTTCATTACTATTATTTACCTGTATAGTGTGTATCCATTTTCCATAATAGGATGCATATGTCTATAGAAGAATGGATAAAATAAGCTTGGGTCTTGTAGATTTGATAGATTCTCTAAGGTCTGGGCAACAAGATTCAGTTCCGTTGTGCTACTTATATCTAATTGAAATATTCTAAGATCCTTGCATTTCAAATACAATGAGCCTCCTTGAACTATACCCCCACTTAGTTTGTTTTCCTTTTTCTCTATACAGTCTATATTCTTGTGAAGAAGCTGTGAACAAGATTTACTTTGTCATATATAAAAGTTAAAACTCAAATTATGTAGGTACAATTGAATAAATTTCATAAAACAGGAGAGCTAACTATAGCTTAGTGGATCTTATTGAGTTAAGTGTGGAGTAACTAACTTTTGAAAACTGAAAATAAACAAATAATTACCCATAGTTCTCGAACGCCTTCTTTTCTTGAACTTAAAATAAGATGATGGCCTGTGATACATACAGTTCCGTCTACATTGTCATGATGAGGATATTTTAAAATGACACCATCTAATTTATTTATTAGTATAAGCTCAATAAATTCCATCTGAATTTCTTGTTTTGAATTAAATATAAAAAACGACTAATAATAATTGCATTATTTATCGCTAATTGCCAACTTGAAGTTTGAACGTTGAACTGTCAAATGCATATGCTTAATTTAGTTTTTATTGACAAGTGACAAGTGACAACGGTATTTGCTCCGAGGGTATTTGAATAAAAATTACGGAGTTTTTGTGCATTCCATATAAAATTATGTGGACCCACTGTGGACCCCATGGACGCATTACATCCTTACTAATATTAATATTATAAATGCGAAAGTAACTCTGTCTGTCTGTCTGTTACTCAATCACGCCTAAACTACTGAACCAATTTGCATGAAAATTGGTATGGAGATATTTTGATACCCGAGAAAGGGCATAGGCTACCTTTTATTGCGAAATATGTGCGAAGCGGGCGAAGCCGGGGTGGACCACTAGTATTCCATAATCCTCAAAAATACATACATTCTGCATTTAAACATTTGTGAATGCAATAACATTAAAATTATACAATAGGTCAATATTGCTTAAAAATTTAATCCATTTAAAATAGATGCAATATGTATTATGTAGGTACTTAAAATTAATTATTATTTAGCTTTCGTCTAAATAAAAATTATATAAGCGACAAAAAGTCTGTGGTTACAAACACAGTCAACTGTGCAGTCAACATTTCAAATTTCTGAACGTGTCCGAAATATCTGAATGAGATGGCAATACACATCATTATTGAATAGAAAAGGATAGGGATATTGTGAAAAACAGAGAAAAATATACATTTTGGAGCAGGATACACTATACAATTTTGCTCTTGGCTCCATCTATGTACAACTTCGGAGCAAAATCTACAACGTCTACAACGTACGTAAGAACGACAGAGATAGCAATTAGCAGAAAGAGTCGACAAACGACAGTTGTCAGTTTGAGACGGCGATGAGTAAATTTTTTCAATTGTTTTATTAAATTTTGCCTCTTCTTACACAATACACTATAAATGGACAAACCAAACATCTATACAACATATTAAATAGTTGTGTGTTTAACGAATCAACGACCAACGCGACAAAGTGACGGAATAAATAAAACGTGCGGTGAGGTTCTGTATGTATTTGTGATTGTGTTGAAAGTAGGTAGGCTGGCTGGCTGAATGGTTAAGCTTGGGCAATGACCGGTCTTAATATTAAGATATTTATAATCGCAATATTTAGTAGCATTCCATTCAGAATCTTTATATTTTTCCTCCAATAAAGTATCTTTTAAAGAGTATATTTTAGCATCTTATTTATTGTAAATTATTTATTCAGGAGATGGAGGATAACTCAGATGTTAATAGGGAGACTGATGTGTCGTCGACGACAGCAGATGTCCCAGAGACTGGGGAAGCTGCAGGAACAAAGAGTAATGTTGAGATGGTAATAGTTGTAGAGAAAATGGAGGTAGACTCTAGTAATGAGGAGGCAGAGAGCCCGCCGATTACTGCAGCGGATATGGAAGACCAAGTCCATAATTTTTCAAAAGAACTGCCTAAGAAAGATGCTTCACCATTAAAGTCCAAGGAATCACCTAAAAAGAAATCTTCTCCAGAAAAAGGTACCATATCACCAATAAAATTTGTTCATTCTCCAAGAGTTGTTATCACACCTTCCAACATAGGAGACATTAAGCAATCTCAAACTACTTTAGTAGCTAAAGATAATAATTTAGAAAGTTCAGATCATACTGTTGATTCTTCTCACAAGGCCTTATCTTCAAGTCAAGAAAGTGAGAATTATGTTGATGAAAGTAAATCATTAGATTGTTCAGAAAATGCAATATCATCGGGAGTGCAGGAATCAACTTTGAGACAAAGTCCACAAACATTAGTTTCCTCACCTAAAAGGAAATCAACTTTACTTAAAGATGTGCCAGAAACCACACAGAAAGATGCTTTGGATAAAGTGTTACCCGAAACTACACAAAAGCTATCCACTGTTAATTCTGCATCTGAAACAATGCAGTCTAATGATATACCTGTAATGGAAAAAGCTCAATCTGAACTAGTAGAGCAGTTGGAAAATGGGGACAGCCAGAAGTTGGATGAATCTTGCAAAACATCAATAGATAGTCATTGTGATAAGTCAAATGATTCTCAACTTGATACTGGCTCTGATGTAAGTGAAAAGGAGCACAATAAAAGTATAAGCCGAGAGCTTAAGTCTCTCATTAAGTCTGCCAAAGAATCTAAGATAATTAGTGAATGTACACAATTGACAAGCAAAACAAGAAAGTCCAGAACATGTTTAGACAGTTCAAGTCCAAGTTTGAATACTTCTCTCGACGCAGAGAAGATAGGTGGTATTCGTCGTAATAGTAATTTATCTTCTAAGAGCAACTGTAGTGAGAAGTCTGAAAAGGCAGCAAAGCGTTCTATGAGATCGCAGAACCCTGAGTTTGTGCATAAAGTCAAACAGTTCCTGAACTCTGTCACTGGAAAGGGTCCTCGTGAGTCTGATGATGACCAGGATTCGGAAGCAAAGAAAGAGAGTGAGATATCACCTAAGAAGAAAAAGTTAGGAGAAGCACCATATTCACCACTTGTAAGCCTTTTATTTTCTACTTAAGAATTTTTACAAATTTCAATTATTTATAAAACAGTATTTTTTTATCTATGATATACTTACCTTCACTAAAATAAGTATACAAAATAATACCAATTTATTAAAAAAAAAACTATAACATCTTTGAGATATCAATTATTACACAGTAAGAAGAAAAAAAATTGTAATTTAAAGTATTAATAAATGTGGTCTACTTAATTATTATCTAGTTTGAAGATAAAATAATTTTAATAGCCTAATCTCAGTGATAGGCTAGAACTGTTGAAACCTAATTATGTAACAAAAAATTTTAATGTCGTGATTTTCTTACAAGTATAAAAGCTTTACCATATACTATTATTCATTAACAAAAAATACATGCCAAATTGCACTAAAAAGTATGTATCAAATTTTTTCTTATACTTCTCTAGACAGGAGAGAAAAAGCTAAGAGCAGACCCATATTGTTGGCGCTGCAATTGGGCAGTGGAACAAGTGAACACTGAGAAAGGTCATCCACCCATGCAATGCACGGTTTGTCCGCGGAGTTATCATTACAAATGTCTATCTAGTACTGAGAGAAGTAAGATAGATACCAAACGGAGTTGGGTCTGCCCTGAATGCTTGAGTATATTGCATGCTGAAAGTTCAGATACTAGGTGAGTTTCTTGTTTACTATAATATTACTAGCTTTCCGCCCGCGGATTCGCCCGCTTTATCTATATATATAAAATCTATATATATATAAAACTCAAAGGTGACTGATATAGTGATCTATCAACGCACAGCCCAAACCACTGGACGTATTGGGCTGAAATTTGGCATGCAGGTAGATGTTAGGACGTAGGCATCCGCTAAGAAAGGATTTCCCGAAATTCTTGCGGGAACGGGGAAAAACGGGGATGCACGTACAAAGACGTGGGCGGAAGCTAGTCTTTTATAAATTACATACTAAACCCTTCCTCTTGAATCACTATCTATTAATAAACTGCATCAAAATCCATTGTGTTGTTTAAGATTTAAGCATTCATACATACAGACAGACAGCCTCAGGAAGCAATTTGCTTTTAACTATGTAGTGATACATAAATTGAGTTAATTTATAACTTGGTATCATTATATCGAAAAGAGAATTTGTGTTTGATATGTTATATTGCAGTTTGATATACTTAACACATAATTAATTATAGAACCAATTAGTGTAAGAATAATACCTTCAAAGTTATATTATTTTATTAATAATGTTTTTAAATGTAGCATCATGCTGTTCATAGCAGAAAATTAATAACAATCCAATGTATTGTTTTCAGATCTTTATCCATGAAGAAAATCTCTCTGGGGCTTCTTTGTGAGTTACTGCACCACGCATTAGTGAGAATGATGGATCTCAATGGGGTAAATTTTTTATTACAATATTTTAACATGCTTTGCATAAATTGTATAATTTTACCTAAAATTTTTGCCTTCAATCTTAGAGTATTCCATCCATCTATGTCTAATAATAATGGTGTTAAATAAAATTTAGCATCTAAAGTATAAAAATTAAACCTTAGTCACATAACCTTTAAAATAGTTGACTCTAGATCCGTCAATATTTTTAACAAATTTAAAAGATCCCAAATTCATTTATCCTATAACAAAATGAAAACGAAATGCTTTCCTCCCGCGTCTTCGCCTGCGTTAAACATGTTTACACAGTAAGTAATAAAATTGTTGTTAATTTTTAGAAAGTTGTTACATATAAGTTTAAAAACATTTATTTAACAAAAATATATTCTTCTATGTATGGTTACGAACGTTATAGAACTATTTTATGCGTTCTCGTGTCATATTTTGAAATGAAAAATATATTTTGCATAAAAATAATACGATTACGATATTAAAATTGTTACCTAGCCTACATTTGCGATATTTTTTTAATGAAATTGTTGCTAAATTGCAATGCGATTTATCAATAATTTTTAATAAAACTTAGAATAATCATATTATTGAAATAACTACAATCGAAACCAGTATCGATAAGAATTTGTTACACGCCAGCGCGAAAACAAAGATACAATATTTTGATACTTTCGCCAGCTCCACATTAATTCATTGACGCGTACCTATGTGTGTCGTATGCTGCGTTGCCGGATTGTTAAAGTGACCTTGTTATACTATCTGCGCCGTGGGGCGACGCCACGCGCTCCGTCTCTCTCGCTCGTTAAATAATCAATACGGACGCGTCACTATACCCCTCTCGCTCGTGCTAATAATAAAACGCTCACGCGGAATGCCTTAGTACCTGTACATTTGCATCGTTTTTTTAAATTCGTGGGCTATATTTTCTTAGAGCGTACGTGCAATTTTTCTAACATCGAAATTGTATAGACAAAATATAGCGATTGCGCATTGTTGTTTTATTTATTTTTTTCATCATGTTACACAGTATCTACATATTTACACGATTTAACACTATCCATGAATGTAGAAATTCAGTAAACAAATCGATAAAGATAGAAAGTAAACAATAACGTACGTGCTGTTTGTAATGTAATTCGATAATCATATTCCATTACATTAAAACAATCGGTTAAAATATGTGAAATAGTAATTATATATCAGTTAAATATTTCTTATCAATAAGAACTTCTAATACACCAATCTTCAGTTTCTTGATTTGTGATCATAACCTACCTAGTTGTTTTTATATACTTATGCAAATATTTTGACCTAATTGGCTATAATGCATACTATTTTTTTACTTCTTCTTTCTCCCCTAGCTTTTAGAAGACTGTCTATTTTCACGTAATAATTACTGGACTTATTTTGATGAACTGTTTTTTTTATGTTAATCATCAACATAGGTTATAATTTATTTTGAAAAATTTAATTCGAATTTAAATCTACGGACATGCGAACGGAGGCGCGGGCATCACTAGTTTTCAATAGAAAGATTTGTATTGAGTTGGGTATTTGCAATGGGCGGATGCAAATAATGAATGCATTATAGGGGGAAATTTATACTGTTGTAGCTCGAAGACATAAAGAGTATTCATCATTTTTAAGATGTAGTAATAAGGAAATACATATCTTAGTCGACAAATAAACTTTTTCGCCATCTCGTTTTTTGTTATATTAATAATTATTTTTCCTTCTGATTATAGGTGGAACCCTTCATGCAGCCCGTGGATCGGACTGAATTCCCAGACTACGATAAATATGTCGTCCATCCAATGGACCTATCGCTTATGAAACAAAACATTACCAATGGTCTATACGGAAGCACGGAAGCTTTCATGGCTGACGCGCAATGGATTCTGCACAACAGTATTATCTTCAACACATGTAAGTTTCAAATGTTTTTTCTACGATAGGAGTGTGCATTACACACACACAATACAGGAAAATTTATTTAAAGTGATTTTTTTGTTATTGGTATTATTTTTATTGAATTTTAACTTGCTTTCTTTAGTTTAATTTATATTTATTATTTTAAGCTTTTGTTGGTTTACCATCTCACATGAGAATGTAGGTTTGAACGTTTCAGTGCAGTCGAAGTTTACGGGCGCGGCGCGTGCGCTCGTGCGCTTGTGTCGCGCGGAAATGGGCGAGATTGAGGCGTGCCCGGAGTGTTACGCGGCCGCGCATGCGAGGAAACCCACGTGGTTTACCGATGTGTGCTCCACGCCGCATGTGCTGCTGTGGGCTAAGCTCAAAGGTGAGGTTTTTGGGGAACGAAGGGGGTATGGTACGGATGAGGCGAATTTGTATGGAGGTTATTTGGGGACAATGTTGTCTATATTATGATGGGCATATTTGTGTAAAATACTCATGACGTGATCCCTTTAATGTGTTAATCAAAATCATTATATATAAAAATTTGTATTTAGCACATTATTACAATTTTAATGTAAAATTCACGTTGTCTGAATTCTGGACAAAGATTTAATTCTTATATGTTTAATAATACTTAATTTTAAAACAGATTCATAGTGTAACTATTGTTGACAAAATAAAATCCTGCTGTAATCATAATGCTGAATATATTATGTAGAAAAAGCCATTCTTGTTCTGGACTCAAAAACTTGTTTCCTATTTTAGGTTTTCCCTACTGGCCGGCGAAAGGCATGTCCGTAAATAACGCTGGTTTAGTCGATGTAAGATTTTTCGGCGCACACGATCGCGCCTGGGTACCCGCTAAAGATTGTTACTTGTACTCTGAGAAGGATCCTAATAACTTCCGAACGAAGAGACAAGATATATTGGATAGTATGCAGGTATGATTAATATAATTTTTTTATTCCGAAATAAAAATTTCTTAAATCTGCAAATATTTAATTTTTCGGTATAATTGATAATGATTCGGTAATTTTGAATTATGTTGTAAAAATATATTGTTTATATTATAGGAAGCAGAACAACACATACGTAGTATATCAAGAAAATATGGCAAATTCATATACCCACCGTTCAAGACTCCATTTGAGCCAAGCAAACTTCCTGAGCAATTGAAAATGATGGTAAATACATACATTACTCTACATTTATTCAAACAAAATTAATATAATAAGTATAATATTAATTTTTGTTATAGATACCAACATATGAAGGTGAATTGAAGGTTCCACTTAAAGATAAAAGTTCAACAGCATCGCCTAAAATAAAGGAAAAACGCCGGTCGAACTCCAAAAGTTCAAAGAGTTCTGTTATTGACGGGTGAGGCATTAAATTCTTGCTATTTTATTTAAGAAATTAATTAAGATCATATCTTTAATTATTTTGTAATAATTTACCAACTTTGTTAATTATTGAATATTCGTCACAAAGTATAAATGTTTTGATTAAAATAATGTACTATTTTCTTTCATCAGCCAGTAAAATCTTTAAAATATGCAGTTTACAATATTTTTCGTTTCAGTGAAACAAGTGAAAGTGAAGAAGCACAAACACGAAAAATGGCTGATGGTGCGGAAATTGCGAAAGATGAAGATTTCAAGCTACAGATGTAAGTTTTATGTATTACTAGCTTTTCGCCGGCGGCTCCGCCCGCGGTTTCAAAGAAAACTCGCATAGTTCCCGTTGCCGTGATATTTCCGGGATAAAACCTATCCTATACTACTCGTGGATAATGTAGCTTTCGAATGGTGAAAGAATTTTTAAAATCGGTCCAGTAGTTTATGAGCCTATTCATTACAAGCAAACAAACAAACAAAGTTTTCCTCTTTATAATATTAGTGTAGATTATTGAAAATTTAAACATAACAATAAGCAACAAATCTGTTAGTTAGGTATAAATGAAACTGCTAAAATAATTTTATTGGTTTTTACAGAGAATCAGATAAATCTATGGAAATAGATGAAAATGAAGTAAAAAATACAACAAGAAAACGTCGCAGATCCGATCTAGAAGAGGCAGTCATTACAATAATTGATAGCAGTTCAACAGACAGACAAATAGATAGTGGTACGAGTACTCCAAAACGAGCTAAGGTGAATGGTGAAGCTAATGCTCAAACTAAAGATGTAGTCACTGAAAGACCTACAGATAAAGAAAAGACTGAAGAAAATGGTCAAGAGAAAAATGCTGAGGACCCTGTTAAAGACAAGACAGAGAAAACAAGTACAGAAACAGTGCAAGATTGTGAAGTGCTACCAAGTAGTACCACAGAAAAGCCAATAAAGGAAAAATCCCCCATCACTAGTACACCTATTGCTAATTCTACCCCTAAAAGAAACAGTCTAAAGGATAAGTCAGAAAAGCATTCGCCTAAGCCAAGAGCATCCCGTGTTGAAAAGTCCAGTTCTAGTGACAAAGAGAAGCGAGAAGAAAGGATAAAACATAAAATAAGAATATCTAGAAATAAATCGCTCAATAATAGTAAAACGGAATTGAATACCAGTAAGGTATCAAATAAAGATGCTAACAACAGCAAACAAAAGGATAAAAAGGATAAGAATTCAGAAACACCAAAAGATAAAAATACTTCGAAACAAGATATGCCAAAAGATAAAAATACTTCTAAACAAGATACGCCAAAATCTACAAAAGATCGCTTGCAGTTCGACGATGATACTTCTCTAGCTGTAATTGCTCGAGATTCGCCAAAGAATACGAACGGGACAGGCATGCCAACAATCACTAGTGTTAGAAGTCTATCAACTAATCAGCAAGATGCATTCGCAAATAACTCGAATGCTAAAACTATTGAAGTGACGATCGAACCGAACTCTACGGCTAGCATTTTCATACCGACGAGTACGGATAATGTTCGCAATATGAAAGAAGCAGCCACCAAACTACAGAAGCTACGGGAGGGTTCAGACGTGCCGGTCGGTCGCGTTGGCGTCAGAGCGTTTGCTCGTATGAAGTCACCTGAAGCATCACCACCGAAACCCACCAATAGCATGGAAATCGAAATTAAAACGGAACCACTGGACATTGACGACGCGGATAGACAAAATGAAAAAATGGATCTCATGGAAGCGTGCAACTTGCGGCCGGTCAATCCTCCCGTGAATAGGTTACGTGAAGTGAGAATAAATAAAGTGATTGTGTCGCCGTTGGCAAGGAAAACGGCACCAAAACCGCCCGAGGTTCGCGTAAAGGCTAAGAAAACGTTCCCGCAACCGAAAAAGCCAGATGAAGGGCGATCGGAGTTAAATTCAAAGAACTCTATGGTGTATATTCCAATCCAGCCGGCGACGGCGCAGGCTCCAGTGCGGCCCACGAGGCCTGTTGCGGTTAATGGGCCAAGTGCACAGGCTCGATCTCAAGCTCCAGTCTCTAGTGTTGGTAAGTGTTGTGTTCTAACTTTCTATGTTTGATAATTATGTAACATTTTTAGCAATCTACTTAGAATCTTGGCGATATTGTTTTCGTAATCTGTTATTGTATTCTAAAACTTTAATTCCAGCCAACAGTTCGATAAATACAGTAACTTCACCCGTCATCTCTTCCACGATCGGCTCTATGGTTAGCCTCACAAGCAGTACATCGACGACCACAGTTATAGCCAGTTCGAACACGCCGAAAATGGCACAATTGCCCACAATACAGTCGCTCGGCACGATACCGGGGATTGGTCAAACGAATGTGCATACAGTGCCTTTGATTACTTCTCTGAATGGGCAATGGACGTTTAGCTTGCAGCCGATGATGTCTGTTGGTGGTGTCGATGTGAGTATATTATTAATGTTTTTCACTTTAAAACTCTATAAAACTATTTGCGTATAAAAATATTAATTTTGTTGTATAATTTATTTATATTCCTTTATTAAACGTCTTTTCATGTATTCATACATCTTTGTTCGCGTGGTACGCAAGTAAAAAGTAAAGTATGTATTTAAACACTTAGTTATGATTTTATGTCAAGCCATAATATCGATAAACTATTTTTTTGTCATAAAAATATCTTTTTAATATTATATTCCTAAAAACGTACGTAACTTTTTATTTGAGGAAATAAATAGCTTTCTTACTACATACTTTTTATAATATTCCTGTTCTTTTATTTTCAGAATGCATCAAATTCTCCAATCGTAAACGGTTTAGGAGACAGGAATAGTGCGGGCACTCTGGTGGCCGTGCCCACTCCGGCGAGTGTGGCTTCAATATTACCACAAATTAACTCCGCTAACAATAGGACGGATGATGCTGTTACTGAAGTAAGTTAGATGCTCTGAATTTAAAATTATTATGTGTTATTTTAATAGAAAATATGAACGGAAATATTTTTGATTCGACTGCTAACTAGTAACTACAGTACAGGACGATTTCAGACGTTAATCATATTATTAATACTTGATGAATGCATGACGTTAGAAAACCAACAATCATTAGCATCTTTTGTAGCATTTGTCGCAATCAATTTTATCGCGTTGAGACAATAATCCACATTCTGCATTTTATTACGAAAAAATCGACGTATCAACGCAAAAGTGGAGACATCCTTAGATACGTACGAGAAAACGATCCACTGCATATCAACATTAATTTTATTTATTTATAGTTACCACGACTACAACAGAGGCCGCTACTGAACCCGTTCGATTCAGCAACACCAATAGGGAGTGTACCACCTCCGTCCACAGCTGGGCCGCTAACCGCCAAACTCAACCAGAATGCCGTTAAGGTTGCCCACCTTGTATAAATTACAAAATGTTTGGTCATATTTCTTATTAACTTTTTATTGAAAACTTTGTAAAACGTTCCAGTATCAGGCAAAAACCTTTTCAGTTGAATGTCTAACAATTATTATCACGTTTTTCATATTTCAAACTTAAATTAATGTGTATGTTTTCAATTTTATTAACCCATTGAGCCCCAAGCGGCCCGATCGGTCCAAGACACAATAGATTTTCTATTGTGTCTGTGGTTCCGGGGCCTGAGTTATTGAATGGTACACAATAAATTTTTCATGACTTGCTTGTTATCTTAATATATTAAAAAAAAATTATAAACGTTTCAGCTGACGGATTTCTTCCGGACGCTTCTAGAAGATTCCTTGGACAAGATCAACGAGCCGGCGGCCGTTGTGACGTCACTCAAGCTGCAGTTAGAGCAACTGCAGTGGAAACATAAACAAGAGATCGAGGAATTGAAACATAACTATGGTATTTACTTCTAATAACGTGTTTGGTATTTAGTTGAAATTTCTTATTGTTGCTATCATTACAGAAGGAAGTTTGAGAACAAAACTTATTGAGATTTTAATGTCGATTATCTATACTTGCCAAACCATACTCTTAATCTTAATATAATATGTATGCTTCTTGGTCTATTTGATACAGTCGTTTTTAATTTTGTTGTTTAGTAAAATAATAATCGTAATTTTTATATAATAGTAGTACCATTGTATATGCACAAATTATAATTACATCGTAAACGATATTTCTATAAATAATTTCAGAGCTATCGCTAGTAGAAATGCGGGCGTCGTTCGACAAGGAGAAAGCCCGCGTCGTGAGCGAGGCGCGGAGAAGCGCTCAGGTTGAACTCGAGGCGGCTGTTAAAGCGGCAAAGACGAAACAATGGTGAGTTATTATCTTTTTCTTTACTATTATGTATGTTTTTATAATGTAAATCCTTTAAATGTCACGAAAGCAAATTCATCATTGTGCAGTATTTAAAATTTGTCTTTGATATTGCAATGTTTCTGTTACATTGTTTGTATAAATTGAGTAGAGCATGCTAACATTTTATCAAATATATGTGTTGCGAGATTATGTTTAAAAAAAACATCCACACTCAACTTGCTATAATTTGATATTGAAAGAGTATAATATGATTCAATCAATTTTATTCCAAGTAACTCACATGCGTTCTAAAAAATATTTATCTACATAGGTGCGCGAACTGCATGCAAGAGTCGCAGTACTACTGCTGTTGGAACACGTCGTACTGCGACTACGGGTGTCAGCGCGCGCACTGGCCGCACCACGCCGCGCTCTGCACGCAGCAGAGGAGCCAGGTAATGAATGAATGAATGAATGAATGAATGAATGAATGAAAAATTCTTTATTGCATACTTAATACAGGATTATAAACTAAGAGCCATACAAGTAACAACATGTACAGAGGGCGGTCTTATCGCTGTAAGCGATTTCTGCCAGACAACCCGAAAATTTAGAAGGATTACATTTAAGGTGGTGGTGCATTACAGACTTAAAATTTTGATTTGAACTAAAATAAAATGTATAATAAATAAATATAAAGTATAATAATGACCTAAATAATAAATAGTTCAGGATACATCGCCCATTTTTGCAAGTGACTACTATCAAGCTGATTTTCCGTTTGTAGCTTTATTTTGATGAGACACCGAATAATTTCGTGTACGAAACTCTCGATTGTGGTAGCTAACAGGAGATACAAGGATAATTTTTTTGATTTGATGGTTCTCAAATATTTATTACGCAATTTGTAGGACAATATGTCTGTTGAATTATATAAACATTAACTAAGTGAAAACAAAAAAATCAGCTTGTTATAAATTTATAAAGAATAGAAAAAATTCGATCACGAGGCGGGACTTGAACCCGCATCCTTCGCGCCATTCCGGGGCGGATGCCTAACCAACTCAGCCACTCGTGACCCGCCTGAGCAATCGAATTCATTCCATCCCTTCAGTTTTATGTGTCTTAAGGGACACACCGCGTGATCGAATTTTTTCTATTCTTTATAAATTTATATTTATAAAGCATTTGAATGCCATAAAAACCAAAAAATATAAATTCAAATCAGCTTGTTAGTAATCATTTATGATGACCTCGTTATCGATACACTTTGGAAAGGGGGACTCTTTGAACAAACCATAGATTTTGTAGGACAAATATTTTTTCGAATAATTTAGGTAATATCTTGAGATTAAACAAAAAAAAAAAATCATTCAGTTAGTAATAAATATTTGAGAACCATCAAATCAAAAATTTGTATCCTTGTTATCTCTGTTAGCTACCACAATCGAGACTTTCGTACACGAAATTATTGGGCGTCTCATCAAAATAAAGCTACAAACGGAAAATTAGCTTGATAGTAGTCACTTGCAAAAATGGGCGATGTATCCTGAACTAAAATCATGTATCACTACGTGGTATAGAACAAAGTATCTTCTTATATATAAAATTCCCGTGTCACAATGTTAGTTACCGTACTCCTAGAAAACGGCTGGACCGATTCTCATGAAATTTTCTGTGCATATTGGGTAGCTCTGAGAAACAATAAATATTATTTCTATAATTTAATCCATTACTTTATTCATAGGATAAAAGTGGAAGTGACAGCAACTCAAAGGACATCCACAAGAGACTCCAACCTGCTCCTGATCTACCAGTAAGTATAATATAAAATTGTTTTATTGACTCATCTAATCAATCACCAAGCAATGTTCGCAACAGATTAATAAATATCCATAGATCCATAGAATACATATAATATAAACTCACGTAGAAGCGTTGTATGCGAACAAACTAACAGTTAAAGTTGTTCCGCGTGAGGTAATCATTAGCCGAAAAGAGTAGGCAAAGTAACCGACTAAACGCAACCAAGCTAAATAAGCTGACTTCAAACGGAACGTGTTTTACGCGCATGCCGCTTCTACCTCACTTTATATATACTCAAATTTAAATCATTTATTGCATACCAATACATTTTTACATACATATTAGCAACCTAAGTAACAAAAAGATAACCAACCAAAAGAAAGTTCCATAAAACGATTAATACGCCCATTTTCCCACCACTGGCATTGCAGAAGAACGCGCCGATACCATCGCTAACTGTTGGCGGGAAAGTCGCAACTCGCGTGTTCGCCGACCAGATGCACCAGAAGACCTCTCTCATAGGTACACGAAGTTAGTTGAAGCGCACTGATTTCTTTTTAATTTTTTGACACATTAGAAAACATAGACAATCACGTAAATTAAAAAAAATGTGTATTTTGGTCTGTGATTTTGGTACTGAAACTGTTGGAAGTTTTTTTTATTACAATTTAATTCACGTTAGTTTGAATAAAACTGGCCAAAGTTGTTGTTTCAAAGCTTTTTTTAATATTGAAATACATTTTTTATGAAATCCATTGTCTGTTTATTTTTATTCATTGCATGTTGTGTGTCTTCATTGTTATCATAAATCATCACCCATTAACTATGTGAAATTGTAGTGCGTTGTTTTTTTCAATTGAATTATTTTTTATGTATTAACAAAGAACACATTCATTTCAATTTTTTTTATGTTTTATAGTGAGCGTGATGGAAGATAGTAGCGGCAATCAAACTATGAAGTGCGTGGGCACTTACAAGGCCCCGAATCCGCCGCTTATTATTAATAAGCAAGTGAGTATAAATTATATAAAGGGAATTTTAATAGCATTAAATGCACACATCAATCCATACTAATATTATAAATGCGAAAGTAACTCTGTCTGTCTGTTACTCAATCACGCCTTAACTACTGAACCAATTTTAATGAAATTTGGTATGGAGATATTTTGATACCTGAGAAAGGACATAGGCTATTTTTTAACCTGGGAAAATAACGCAATTCCGGAAATCCCTCGGGATCGGGAACTATGCGGGTTTTTCTTTGACTGCGCGGGCGAAGCCGCGGCGGAAGCCTAGTATGAAATAAAATTAACGGTAAAAAATATAAATTAATATTGAGGCGAGATGATAAATAACACGCGCCTTTCGCCAGTGCCGTAGATACGGAATAGACGGTGCTTATTTTTTTTACATTTCTGTGTCAACGTATTATGTGGAAGTCGATTGAAAATACTTTTGCAAATTAAACAAACTGTATACTTTAGACATAAATTCAATTTCAGTTGAAGAACAACGAAGAAGCAGGCACAAAGAAGGTAACCACGTCCGGAGGTTACTTGATAGTGGGCAGCGGTAATACAGTGAACACACCACGGCGTCCGCACGCGATCCAATACGTGCATACATAGGACTGGGCCACACAAGCCTGCGACACACAGTATGTGCAGTTGCAGGTTGTGAACAGTGACAATGTGCTGTACTATGTGGTGGACGATTAAAAAAAATAAAAATCGTTTATTGTCAACAAACCACAAAACATTACTTATAGTGAAAAAGTGGTCGGAATAAGTGCTATACATGCCGACACATATATGCCGACACGGATGGGCAGTGTTGGGCGAGTAGGGGAGTATATCTATAGTGTAGAGGGCCTAAATATCTATGATTGGACGTCATTGTAGATGTTTATTCGTATAGTCGAGCCAATTTAATAGGCAACATTTGACGTCTATCAATTTTATCTTCGAAGAGAGGTAACCTGCTTAAAAACATCGATTAAAGTGAATTAATCGATACGGATTTGAAACATTTGTCAATCGAATTTATTAATTTATGATGATTTTTATTCACAAGTAATCAATGCATTCGATTCTAGATGTCAGATTTCGATTTTTAGAGTAACGTCTCTGCTATTTAAAAAGAAAAAAGGTTTATTGACACAAAATTGTAGCGACGTCAGTTCTTCAATTCAGAAATTGTTTATTATGTTTAGTATGGTTTATCAGTAGAATGAAATCTTAAAATTACTTGTATCGGTCATTATTATTATAAATATGCAATCATAATTGAAAAAAGTTAAGCAAATGTGCAGTTCTAACAAAACGAAATATCATGTTATTCTATGTCGTCGTTACTAGGTTACGTTGTTGAATTTTGTTGAACTGTCAAATGTTGCCTATTAAAATGGCTCTACTATAATCGCCGTAATGGCGTCAAACCTCCACAATCATTTGTTGTGCCAACACTCTCGATTGTTAAGAGGGCTCATTAAATGTGCAAGTTTGGCAAATGCAATATATGCTGCATAATGTGGAAAAGATAAATGAAAAAGTGTAATGTAATCCTAAGTATAAAATATGTGAAAAAGTTAACTAAAAAGTCGTTATAGAAAGTTCTACATTGACATAGAGATAGGTTGAAAATGTATGACAGTCATAAACATAATCTAAGGACTTATGATAATGTATAAAAATATACAAGTAAAATACGATATTCTTGCTACCATTATTTAAGTGATGTTATTGCTCAAAAATTCACTTCAACGGAATAACGAATTCAATCTATTTGGAAAGGAGAGGAGGAGGTTATCAATTCGGCCGGTATGTTTTTTTTTATGTATGTACACCGTTTACTCCGAGGTTTCTGAACCCATTTACGTGATTCTTTTTTTGTTCGATGCGGGATGGTGTCGAATTGGTCCCATAAAAATTTTATTCGGATAGGCCCAGTAGTTTTTATTTTATGAGCATTTTTGTCTGTAGTTGTAAATTTTGCAAGTGCAAGTTTGAAGTCGGTTGTTTTTAACGCAGTTATCACTTGTTCAAGAAATCATTGTGATGAAATAGAAAATTTAATAACTCCTGAGAAATCAGAATGTACACTGCAGTTATCAATTATCATGTGCATATATTTCTACATATAAAACTACTACATATTATTCTAAGGACACAAGTTTGTTTTACCTAAATCAAAATTGGAAAAAAATATTATGCAAATCGTGATATTTAGAAAGATTACTGATAAAAAATTATGACTGCTAAATTATTACCTTCAAATATATTTTTGTGAATAATTATCGGTTCTAAGCTTATACAAATAAGTAACTGTAAAAAGGAACCATTTTATGCATTCTTCGTATTTTTGTACATACTTCCATTCAAAAACATCTGTAATCATCTAGATATTGTAGATTTTTTGTTTAATTGGCTAGCGCTAGAAAATACACATGTAAAAATGATAGAAAAATATTTCATGCATCTTAAATTAGCAAGTGCACACTGCACCTCGAGACTTTCTATAACATTTGTTGATAATTGCTCCAAGACTGGTAATTTTAAGTTCCCTGCATTGTATTGGCAAAAGTATAAGAATAATGTGCAAGCTAGTTATTGGCATGTAAATATTTGAGCAATTTTTTCGGTAATATAACTAAATTGTTATCAGTGAATATGACTTCACTAGATATAATATAATGGTTCATATATAAATTTTGTACAAATTTGTTATAAAGTGTATAATGACTAATGAGTTTTGGGTTTTAAGTTCCAGTTATTAGGTGGAAGGATTTCCTATTACTGAAGTGTTAGAACATAAAAGTTCATATTATAATATAAGTTTTAAATAAGCTGTCATAATGTTTAATACTATGATAATAAATAGATAATTGTCTAGAATTAGTTCTCAGTAGAGATATTTTATTGTAAGATGTACATAAATATAAAATTTTTTAAAGATAGTCTTGCGTCACTATGTTAAGATATTTACGATAATTTTAGTATAAGGCATTGGTAAACTGATGAACATATAGTTTTTGAATTCATGGAAAATGCATATTTTTAGCAATACTATTAATAAATGTACACACGGTACAATTTTTATTTAATGCATGTGGATTACATTTTCACATACCATATTTCTCTCTGGCATCTGATTGATGCTTGTGCAATATGTTTTAATTTTCAATAAACATATTGTCTGAAGTAAAATTTTCTTTTATTTGGTATAAATGTTTTTTAAGTCATCAACCTAATATTGTACAGCTATCTATGATGTGAGATTTCTCTTGCAGGTAAAAGCTATTTCTGTAATTATTGTAGTAACATCAGGAGCAAGTGGATTATTTAAGAATGGAACTGTTCCAAATTCTTAAAACTATACCCATTATACACATAATATATTTTTCTATGGACTGTATAATAAAATAAAGAACAAATGAAACCATTTCTTGGAAAAAAATATTTATTTTATAATCACAGCAATGCATTCATTATATCAGTCTACTACATAACATTTATAATTTCTGCCCAGCAGATCATAATAATCATTATAAATCATTAGAGAAAGTGAAAAATACATTTTTATATTGTGAAAATAATCATATAAATATATAAAGAATAGAAAATAATCAGTTCAAAACAGTGAGATAGGAAAGTAAGAATTTCATGAAGTAAAGATATTTTGAGTTTGATCAGAAGGTATTATTTTTAATACTGAACATGTTGTAACAAATGAGAAATTAAAGATTAACAAAGTTTGCATATAATTAACATCTTAAATCCTAAACAATTAAGTATAACACAATTTTTAACCAACATACATATTGGCCCCAGCTTTCGCCAACTGGTCAGCCATTTCATTGCCATAGACTCCTCTGTGAGCTTCAACGTAATTCCACCTGATTTGGAGTTTGTTCTGAAGATTGTCCAGTTCTTTGAAGTCCTTCTCATTTTTAACTGGTTCACCTGATTGCAGTTTCCATCCTTTCCTTTTCCAACCTAGAAGTGTATTTTATAAAGAATGATATTTAATGAAACAAGTACTTTCATTTTGCTTTATTATTAATCTCATTTTTTTAATTGTTTTTTTTTAATAACTCACCTGTGAGCTTACAGGCATAGACAGAGAGTAGTTAAATTATAGGTATAAGTATTAGTGTGTAATTAGAAGTGTTATACAAACCTGGGAGCCATTTGGTAACCGAGTTGATGAGAAACTGTGAATCAGTATTAATAGCCAGCTTTTGAACTCCATTATCTATTGCCTGTTTAATTGCTTTGGTAGCTGCCTGTATTTCCCCACAGTTATTTGTGGCCCTTCCAGATACTGGCTCACTGACATTAAGAGGGTGGCCATCTGCCCAATACACTCCTATACCTGCCTTTGCACCCTTGCGACCATTCGCGGAACAAGCTCCATCAGTGTACACCTGCACGAATCCTTGATCATCTACTTTAAAATCACCCCCCTGTTCCTGTTCTATCAATATTGACGTTTTTCCCTTTGTACTCTTATTATAAATCTTATCAACACCTTTTGCAAAACCTTTCAGTCTCGCTTCAATATCATCAAGCTGTTTAACAATCATAGTATTCAAATCGTCATCAGAACTATTGCTACTGGTACTAGTAGTCCGTGCTTTAGACTTTGATTTTTTCTTCGGTATATCGTCCTTAGCTTTAGCACTGTTCGACGTTGTGGAGTAATTTCTCTTAAGGTTATTGTTGGTTGTAGGTAAACTAGAACGACTGTTCTGTGGTTTCTGTTTTGTTGATCCGCTTCCGCCACTATTAACGGTTATGAAATCTTGTGCTTCAATAACTGTATTAAATTTTTTGTATCTTGCACCAGGGAAACCCTTCACTTGCGCTTCACAATCACCCCAGTTCATATAAATCCCCGAGGTCCGACCTTTTGCCACGGCATAGAAAGGCATTTTTGTATTATTTGATAAACTGTTGTTTAAACTACTACTACATCTCATAAAAATCCTTTGAGCACCAAATACCCTCTTTAACATTGAATTCAAATGAAATATATTTTTATTGTTTTGAATTTCGCCAATTGTAGGTAACGTTGCAAACCGACAGCCGATTGCCGAAACGATATGACAGGCACTGTCAGTGTCAAACTATCAATGTATTTTTTTTGTTTATGGCAATATTATGGCATATATTTGGCGAAGTCCCTTTTTATTAAGAGAAAAAGAATATTAAAATTTGAATTATTGGTCAATGATGCAATCTGTGGATGCAATAGTATTATAAATATTATCTGTGCATCTATGCATATGAACCTTGATATGAACCAAGATATTATGAACTGGGCAAATGAATTTATATTGAAAACTCTACGTCTAGGTACTCTCCTTGGTCTACTCATAAGCGCGTTGGTGAAAACGTTTACCATCAGAATATGTCTGTGGAATATGTGATACTTACTTTAAATTCAAATTCAATCTTTGAATTTTGTATTGCAATGGACGGAAAGTAGGTACCTCTTTCTAGATACCAATAATAAAATTATTATTTTTGTAATATTAAAATGACCGCCTTTTACAAAATGAGTATGGATGTATACACGGTAAGTATATACATATACCGAAATGGTACATTTTAAATTTTTTATCGCTGTCTGTTTATTCCGGCTAATCCCTGGAACGGCCGCGGCTGGACCAATTTTTACGGAATTCACTGACAGATAGCTGATGTTAGGAGTACCTAACTAAGGCTATTTTTAATAGTAGTTAATTACGTAATCCTAATACATACTAATAGATACTAATCCCACAGGAACATTAGGATTTAAACTAAAAAGGAAAAGCTAGTTTTGTAGATAAAATTTTTTCTTATCAAAATTAAAAAAGATTCTTACGTAAACGGTCGAGTTGTTTTTGACAACGTAACAATCAATCGAAAATATTACTTGTTAGTTATTGGCATAATTTATTAATTATAGATTAGTGATGTGGCATTAGCTACTATGCTACTATTAATTAGTATTCTGTGGCCGGAGTGGAGTAACTGGTGTGTCACGCGACTGGTAAGTATAGCTTTTCAAAAGCGAGCGAAGCTTTTGATTCGGTGTAGCAAAAGGTGCTGTTGCTACACCGAATCCGATTTTTTGCATTCAAATTTCGTTATTTAAATAAAACAACTCGATTACAGTTATGTACTTTATTAGGATACTTAACTGAATTATCATATAAGTTCTGTCATTCCATAATACATAATAATGTTAACACATAAAACTACATCACTTCTAGTGTTTCGTAAAAAATCTGAGATTTTTGTTTAAATTAAGTATTATCGATAATTTGAATTTAACGTGAACAAAAGTTACATTTCATAATTATTGCAAATTTTAAGACCAACATTAAGTATTAATTAATGGGTTATTTAAGTAAACTATAATATTTTACATTACATCATACAGTTCACTTCTTATTAGTATTATGCTCAAAAAATTAATTTCATCTTAATTTAAGAATTGTCCGTACACAAACTACGATGTAAAACGCGGGAATCTTTCAAAATAATATTAAATCATGCGTATTACACAACCTACAAAAAATAATATTATCTAGGTAGGTAGGTGTTGTCAATACAAAAATTAAAGTGTCTATCATACAAAATCAAATCATTTATCTCAATAATTATGACAAAAACTTATAGGTAATGAACGTTTTACTTAGGTAATTAATGTTATGAAACACTTGTGATTGATTATTTTGAAAATGACGACAATACAGTATTCAATATTCATAGTATACCTTAAAAAAAACCTGAAAATGCAACATATTTTATAAGTATTTAGGAGCAGATTTCAAATAGAAATGTCTCGAATACCTATTTTATTTTATCAAAACGTTAATCATGGCACTATTATTGACAATCGCTTGGGGTTAATAAATGGAAGATATAGTGTATAATATAGCTAGTACCTACCAATTTTAATTATAACCGATTAAATAACACACACGCAACTACAAACTAAAAGTCAACGGCCTTTTAACATGTAGGTACTAACACATTGTCATCGGCCCAACTCTATTTAAAAAATATACAATCCCAGATCAAACATATAAGTATAATCTGAGTATACAACCATACAACTAGATAATCCTCAAACGCATTTTACTAAGTCAAAACGTTTATGTCCTTATATAAAAACATATCTTATAAATAAAATTAATTTAAGAATAATACACAACATATTAATAAAATTTATTAAATTGTGAACAATCGTTTTGGTTAATACTTGGTAAGTTGTAATCAGTATTGAGAACAATATTAATTACTTCACAAGAGTGATGAAGAAGTTAATAAATAGCACTGCAAAAATAACATTATGCCGGCTGTATTTTTTTCAATTATTATTATAAGCATGGAATGTACTTAACATAATAATGATCCCCTTCTTATAAATATTTGGTAATTAGTGTTTAATTTTGCAGGTAAATTTAGAGCTCAAAAACTCTGCATACAGTACTACATACGTATTATATTGTATTATTGATTATTTTATCCTTCTATACAGAAAAAAATATTTCTACATATAGGTACAACTGTATGTAAACATCGTATGTAAATTTATCTATAAATCATTATTTTATTATATAATGTATATCTAATCGATATAATGTTTCTCAATTTGGAAAATACGCATATCGCGTACGCATACGTATAAAAAATAATAATAATCATTATTTTTGCAGTACCAACAGATAACATTGTCGTTCTGAATGACTAGTCAGTAGTCACTAATATTTTTCAGTTGATCAATGTTCGATCTCAATTTAAATTTTATCTTCAATCATGACAAAAATTCAATAACAACATAGGTACATCCGCGTACCGTAATATTTTCCTATATATATGCCCCTGAGGGTAAACAATTAACAATTTTAATAATAACGAAAATACGACATGAAAATTTCACGCAAACACGAGTCAAATAACCTCCTCCTATTCTTTGAAGTCGGTCAATAAAGTGAAAATTCAATGGACAAACTTAATTGTTACAAACATCAGAAAAATTTTATTATTAGCTAATAAATTTTGTTGTTCATGGACCACAATCAATTCTTTGGCTTTACAATTAGAAGCCAAATTTAAAACCTATTAACAGATTTGTGAATAGGTTTTAATCATTAAAAAATAGGCGAATCCGGTTGTGTATGCATAATAGAAAGCTAAAAATAACTTTCTGCTGTTTTTTAAAAACAAAAACATAATTCTGATGTATGCACATTTAAACCATAAGTAGGTAGGTATACGTAGGTATAATTGAGGATTCCAAAAACTTGGCTATAACCACCTATAATAACGGTTAGCCTGTTTTTATTCAAACGGTACGTTTCCATAGTAAACGCGTGTTTTTTATTGGTAGTTTGATAATTAGATCGATGAGCACCCTGTAGACTAGAGAAAAAAATGTAAAATCTACCTAGCATTATCTACAAGCGTATTTACAGCTGCCTGATCTATCCTAAGCGAAAAGGTCAAAGTCATTCAACTGCTGAAGGTGAAAAGGGAAAACGTCACGCGTACAATGATCCTCACTATATTGTAACTGGTAAAAATTCGTACTTGATTATTTTACTCTTAAAATTAAACAACGAGTAGGTAACTACCTATTCTATCCGTCGAAAAATAATAAGTTTTGACTTACAAATAAAAGGGTTTAACTGGATGAATATTTGCTACCAGGCTTAATTTTCTACTAGTTAGTTAATGTTCTCGCGGAAAAATTAGTTTAAATATAAAAATATTTTCACTTAATCTATGTATTTTACTTATCTGTGCGTGTTTATTCACGGTGTTCATCTCGATGCTCAAAGCCATTGATGGTGAAAGCTATGCTAATGATATTCAAAATATCTCTATATTGTGGATGGAGCGTGATATGAATAATTATTAAAGACGGAATATAGAGGCCAACGTTAGGTAATTAATTTTGATTGAATTTTGTATTTTATAATAAATTTCAACGAATTTTGTTTTGTAAAATGAGCCTAGCAACTAATCTGTGAACTATTATGCAAAAGCGTGGTTCCCTTCTTAGATATTTCATTCTTCTCCGACGACATTTAAATACATATAACACACATTTCAACACGTATACCGGTAACGGTTAACATAATACTTCCGATACGTTACTCCTATCGGTTCAAGCGATGTTAAAACACACCGTTTCTATTGCAATACACCTAAACTAATCGATTTCTACCGCTAAAATTGTCCGAACGTGTCATTTCTACAAGGCACGTATCGTGGATACGTTGAAAAAATATTTATTTGTCTATGGTATGTCGATATTTAACTGTTCTACGGTCTTTGGTTCACTAACACGAATCAGTCATTGTATAACACACCTTGAAAGCAAGGTCTATATGGAGCACTCGTCACTATCCCGCGCGTAGTCATCATCTTCTTCGTCAACGTTTCGAGCGCTCTTTTTAATTTTACCGGATACAATTCCAGTATTAACTTTACTGAACACACTGCTACGATTCAGTCTGGAGTTTTCTCTTTGTGGGCTTAAACGTTCTGCGACGGCTCTTTCGTAATTATCCGAGATTTTACTGACGCCGTTCACAGGACTGGTTGGGGATTTTACAGTTTTGTTCGGGGATAAAACCTTCTTTTCGCCAGTTTTATCCAGAACTCCGCTCGTCGCTGCCGTGTATGAAGGTGGATCCTTCGCTCTTGCTCCTCCAGGATTCAGTAATTGTGAATATAAAAAACTATTATTCCCGACGTTAAATCGATTTTCCATCTTGCCGTTCATCATCATTAAACTAACTGGTTTTTCTGGTGGGATTGGTTTCTCTCCTTTTCGTTCTTGCACGTTAGTTTTGTTCGCCCATCTGTCCGTACTGCCCAACGCGTATATGGTGCTGAGGTTCACGAAACCAGCTGGCTGGTTCGGTGTTCGTGAGATAGCGGGAACATTTCCTGGGACATCTTTGGTACGAACATTGGATATACTGTCGCTAAAAGTGGAATCTTCCACGCTGGAGTCCTCAATGACGTCGGTGTTAGTGACGTCATCAATGTTTGGTGATAAGCAATCGTCGTCTGTTTCATCGTATGAGCTGAAATTTATAAGATCAAATATTAAAACAGTCCTTTATAAACGGTCGACACATTTTCATATGTACTGAATGCAACGAAACTGCGAGGAATACTTGTTAGTCGCTTCATGCTTTATGCCAATGAGTTTATATACAAACAAAAAGCATAAACTGAATTGGGCGGATATGTACAGGGACATATTATGTGAGTATGTTTTCATCAGTAAGGCAGACAATATTTCAAGCAAATTCGTTCAAAGTCGTGACGATCACAATATTGTTGCACATAGTTTTTGCAAGTCGCTTTTGTGATGTTATAATGCAGTGCGATTATCGTTACATACAAAGGAAAATAAAAGCAACTTTTCTGTATCTGTAAATATCTTATTCTGAAACTGAAGATAAAAATCATCGATATAGGAACACAAATCAAACTAAGCTACTACTTAACAAAGTTACTTCAGAATTAATTAACACACAGTACCAACTTGAAAACTTATTTTAACTTATAATATTATAATGGAACGGAATTTAAAATACTACCAAATCATAATTATATCGTAAACTACTAAAGGTATACATACTAGCAATAATTAAAAAAAAATACGGTACTAAACTCAACAAAATATACTTTCTATACTAACAAAATAAAAAAATGTCACCATAGTTTCAAACAAAAAACCAACACATGAGATATGAAAAAACATTTGTATTCCTGTATAGACGATATATATGTAGCTTTTATTATTTAGATATATATTGTATTTTATATTTGAATGCAAACTGACACAGTAATTATACACTGCACTTCAAGAACACAGGCTTACCCTATCATAGCCAGTTCTGTCTCCCTCCCTGATGAAAGAAATTGTAATATTCGATCAATATAGATGACAATCGAAATAAACCATACAATACTCTATAAATATAAGATATTATGATCATTATATAAATAGGTAACGAAGATACAAAATAAAAATATATATCTGAGGAATAAATTAAACATAGAATACATATGAAAGTCCAAATATAAAGAGAAGTTATAAATAAATAATTTTGAATTTAGTATTTCGACTACAACGGAATTAAATGCGTTCTATTCATTATTAATACGATATTAATAATAAATGAATCGTGTTTTAAATCAGTAAATAGCCGTTAGTATCGCGAAAAAAGGTTTTGCATTCAGAACATATTTTTGAACTATTTAAGACATTTTGCGATGTGAGGCGGTCTAACACAGGTGCTGTAGGAATCAAATGCTCAATGCTTGTTGGAACTTCTATGACCTAGTGCGTGAATACTAAACACATTTACTTTACCGAATCGAAATTATTATTTGTACAATCTATCGCCATTCAACCTTGAAGTTCTGCAGAATTCATAGAAACGATTAATAGAATCCCTTTTTTCGGATTCTTTGATTATGTTATACAGCCTAGGGAAAAGAAATATAATTATGAAATATTTATCAAAGTGGTAAAAAATTGTGATAGAGAAGTGTATGGAAATTAGGTCCTTTTCCAAAACAAATAAGGTTTATAATTGTAATTGATCTTACATTTGGTCTTGCGCGTCGCTGCCTCCTTCTTCAGCGACCAACAGTTCGTATTCTTCAGCCGCGAATCGATCCCATTCCGACATCTGTAATTTTTTAAATTAATTATGTATTAAAAGAAATATCGAATTAAGGACCACTTAATAAATATTATAAATGCGAAAGTACGTCTTTTTGTCTTGCTTACTTGCTTTTTCATAATTTTAAGAAAATATTTTGCTATATTCCTGTTATTTATGTACATTGATTGTAATTAAAAAAAAACCTCTTTGAAAAAAGAGCGTGTGTGCCGAGTACACGTGTCAGAAGTGAAACTTTTTTGGCAAGATTCAAAGATACCAAAATCGTTGCTTTACTTCATGATGTGACGGTATTGCCATGAAGCGACCTTGAAATTTTACTCTCAACGCGCATAAAGAACAAACCTTCGCTTCAAAAACCTTTTTAATTAGTTTTTTTAACCGACCTCGCAATCGGAGTCCCGCTGCGTCGCGAAGGGGTCGCGCTGCTCGTGGTCGAGATACTTCTCCAGGTTGAAGAACGTGTCGTAGAATATCGGCGTCAACTTGCATTTTTTCAAGTCGGTTAACGTGATTTTGCCGTGCTCTGCTGGATGCACCATGTCTAACATCTGAAATGTGAAATTATAGTCAATTATAACTGCAGTTTAGTATATTTATTAAAAAAAAATTAAGCTGTTTAATGGTTTAAAATATATAGAGTAGTGTAATTTGTAATTGTATTGTACAATTTATTGTACATATAAGCATGTTTGCATTGTTATATTTATATTTTATTCAATTATTTTAGATAATTTTACTATACCTGACAAAGACAATCGTTGAATGGTAACGTTTCGATTCCAATCGCTTCCATCCTCTGCATTTGTTCCTCATAGAAGTACTCCAGCTCGTACATCGATATGTAGCCGTCGCCATCCAAATCCATACACCTGGAAATAACATTCAGTAATTAATACTTTCTTCTTTAGATAATGAATTTGCCACAACTTTCAAGTAACCAATGCAAGAGTCTAAAAGTGAAAATTCCCAAAAATACTATGTGATAAAACCTGTCTCTAAGAAGTAAATAAATATTTAAAAAAGCTTTGTTAGTCATTGTGTATTAAGATATTGAAGGTGATTTAATCTATACCTTGTATTCAATAAATAAATTCTAAATTTCCTAATTTAGGCAATCGAAGTATTATGGTGAAATAGCGAAAGCTCTAAAAAAGCTGTGATCAAATTAATCAAAATATACTATGTTTAACGAAGACGTAGTAAACACGTTAGATGAAAATCTTGATTCACAAATGGATTATTTCACAATAAAACGTAATTTTATTACGTGCTTTAACTCGTTAGCTCACACCAACTACTATTGCCTGCAAATCAAAATTAAGAGAGAAATTCAATTATTTTCAGTGTTGCCAAAAGTTCAAGGCAAAACCAACGGCCAATATGAGTTCAAAGTAATTGCTATAGGTACGGTCACGCGACTCGGCCATATATCTCAAGTACTTCAATACATGCAATGCTCACAATTTCACTTCTTGAGAATATATTTGGAGATGAAGCTTTTAGGAGCTCTCCAGTTTAAATTGTCGTAATTATAGCATCAGTGTATGTGTTATTTTGGTACGATCAGAGTAGGGTCGCGGGTTATTTTTAAAAAGACGTAAACATGAAATATAGAAAATAAACAATATAACATTATATCTAGGGAGCATTTGCTGCAAGATATATTTTTATTTTATGTCAATATATCTCTCCTCTGCAACTAATAGTTTTCGATTTAAGATATTTAAGTATCTACATATATTCAGTAGCTATTTTTGTTTGTTTAGACTTCGTGGTTTATACTTGAACCTAAAAAAATTGACGCATTTAATACAAAAAAAAAAAAACAATTAAAATCGGTCTGGTCGGTTCTGGTTTCCACGTGTCACGCAGCCCGATAGCACTCGCTCTATCATACGGCTTGAGAGCGCAGTAATGTTCAATAAGAACAATCACACCAACCTGAACCAATATTCGATAGCAGTGGGATGGCTCTTGTCCTCCTCCGCGAGCAGGAACCACACGAACTCGGTGTACGACATGCGCGGTTCGCCGCCCGCCGTCACGCGGTTCTGGTTGCCGCGCGTCACGCAGCCCGATAGCACTCGCTCTATCATACGGCTTGAGAGCGCTGGACAAACATACAAATTTGACAAAAGGTGTAGGTATGTAGAAAACGTAAAACAAACAATTCTATTCTCGTCTAAGCCCAAATGCTAATCGTAAGAAGATACCTATCGGGTATTCAGTGGTGCACCACCAGAAGGAACAAAATTGATACCTAATCTGATTAAGCATAGACTACATAGAAAGTAGATCGTTATATATTTTTGTTTTACTCGTTTTTGTACTAATTAATTTTTATAATAAATTTTTATTAAACCATAATTATAAACTGGTGAAAGTTCACGCCATAAATAAGGGTAATTTAATTGATAAGACTTCTTACCGTGGTCATTGTGCCTCGCAAGGTCGTGTCTATCAATGAATAAATCGTGATCCTTATCTAATTCCCAGAATTTGCAGTAAATTACGTAGAAATGTTCATAACTGAAAGAAAATTATTAGTACTCGTAAACGAAATTGCTTTAAATAAAATATATACAATTAAATGAAGAAATAATCGTCACTGATATTTCAAATGATTTCTTTGATAGCAAAATAATTTACCGAGAAAAAATGATCAAAGAGCATTTTATTAAAAGTCTGCAACAATTTCAAGAAATAAATTACCTATTGAAAATTATTCCTCAGTATTGCCGCATATATAATTATTGTTAAGTCCAAAGGTACTTAACGTATAATTACCTAAAGTATTGTGTCACTTGATTGATGTCCTCCTCATCTTCAAGAAGCTGGATGACTTGCAAAAAATTTGATCTCCTCAACTCCGGAATGGATATCCGACCTGACCACGAGCGGTTCACACAATAGAATATCCTAGCAATCACCTGAAAAAAATAAATTATAACTTTATTAAAATTACTTGCAGACAAACTTCGACTACTCTGGAAATATTCATATTTCTCATTATTGCAACATTTTTCATAGCTCAACAATGTTCAATGCTCGGCTCGTAAAATGAACTATCCAACACAGAATGAATTCTTGAATATACCTAATTCACCACGAGTTCCTGAGATAAGCCATTTAAGCAAATGAAAAACTGTTAAAAAAGCTCTAGCTTTATAATATTAGTATAGATTCTTTCAGTTCAGGGTTTATTGGTAGAGATCGGTTATAACCATATTCTAAAATCATTTAAGTTGTTAATATTACCTATACAGCTAGTGTTTCAATTTTGATATAATATTTGTGGTGTAGGTACTTGTAGGATTGTTTACTTTTCTTTGATTTATTTACCTTTTTTAGGTACATACGACATCATATTATATTAAAGACGTGTTTAAGTCGAACATTTTCATTAGGTACAACCTAAGGGTACAACTTATCTGTTTATCTCGTCGTCGTAAATCATATACAGATAAAATATAAATAGGCAAAATCGTTTGTATAATCTGTTTAAAATTATTAGGGTTAGTAAAGAGCAAATTCATTGAACTGGTTTTAATATCATTAAGCAGTTTATACAATTATCATAATGTTCAGGGTTCGTTTTGAACACGTTGATTTACTTTTAAAGGTGATTTGCAGACATGAGAAAACATACACTTTCACTTTGAAGTCTTTTTAAATGATAAAAGTTTAGTATCTAGGTAGTAGATATATAGTTGTTTTAGTGTAGAATATAGGCAATAAAGACAATTGGGAGAAGCCACTAGCTCATTTCTCACATCACGCGTGAACAGCTGAACCGATTTCGATAATTACATATATATATATATATATATATTTGTTGTGTTCGATATATAGTCGCGTATTCCTGAAAAAATTTGTCCCAAAAATTACAACTGAACAGATATATTATTATAAACTTCATGCGCGAAACAGACAGCTCGTGCGAAGACAGGACAACACGGGACAGCTAATAGTTCAGGATACATCGCCCATTTTTGCAAGTGACTACTATCAAGCTGATTTTCCGTTTGTAGCTTTATTTTGATGAGACACCGAATAATTTCGTGTACGAAACTTTCGATTGTGGTAGCTAACAGAGATAACAAGGATAAAATTTTTTGATTTGATGGTTCTCAAATATTTATTACGCAATTTGTAGGACAATAATTATATCTGTTGAATTATATAAACATTAACTAAGTGAAAACAAAAAAATCAGCTTGTTAGTAATCATTTATGATGACCTCGTTATCGATACACTTTAGAAAGGGGGACTCTTTGAACCAACCATAGATTTTGTAGGACAAATATTTTTTCGAATAATTTAGGTAATTATCTTGAGATTGAACAAAAAAAAATTCAGTTAGTAATAAATATTTGAGAACCATCAAATCAAAATTTTTTATCCTTGTTATCTCTGTTAGCTACCACAATCGAGACTTTCGTACACGAAATTATTGGGCGTCTCATCAAAATAAAGCTACAAACGGAAAATTAGCTTGATAGTAGTCACTTGCAAAAATGGGCGATGTATCCTGAACTATAATATTTATTCTTTTAACTCTCCTAACTCCTAAGACACAGAGTTCCTCTAGTTTAGGAGTCAGCGTACATATTTCTGTAAAGTTTATGTTTTTTTGGCAAATAAAGATTTTATTTATTTATATTTATTTATTTATTTATTTTAACTATTCTTCAACAAACTAATGATACTATTTACTATAGTTCTTACAAACTTACAGTATGGACGTATCTCGAGTGGAATTCCGTGGCCTCCTTCAAGAAGGACAGTCCAGGGTGCGTGTCAACGACATCCTGGACAAGAGGCACGAAGTCCTCCGGCGCTAATGTGTTACTCTTCCCTCTCGTTAATATGTACACAAATCTGGAAGCTTGGTCGTGGCATTGTGTCGACATTCTGAAAATTAATAATGAACATTTTATTAGAAAAGAAAATAATTTGGTTTTTACGTTGAAAATCGGTCTAATTGACAGTTGGCAGCGAAATCAGTGACTACTGACCAATACATAGGTAGGTACTTAAAATAAGCAAATAGAATCATGATTAGAAACTACTTTGGGGTCGGATGAAATACTATTTATTTTTGTTATTTAATTTATTTTAGAACTTGTATTTCTGTGGATATTTTTAGACACGTTTTGCGAGAAATAGAAGTCCTCTTCAGAGATCAAACGGTCTTTTATATTATTTAAGGCGACGTTGCTAACTATTTTTGAACACTTCACAGCAAGCTGTTCGCTACAAATAGTACAGAATAAGAAAAAAATATTTATAAGATATTTTATGTTTTTCGAGTTTTCATCAATTTATCTAGGTTAACTGTGACACTTTCATTTTCAGACGTTCAACAATTTTTGCTTGAATGAGCTGCAAACGCCTGAAGTCAAAATATATAAGCTTTAAAATTTCTTAGAACAGGAAAGTGATAAACGGGCTTTTGCACTTTGAATGTTGAGAGCAACGCGTTAGGTCATTTCTTTATTTAATACATTTCTTGTATTTTCAATTCTGGTTTTCAGAGACGACATATACATATATCCGTATTCCGGATACAATCTATAATATAAAAATGAATCCCAAAATGTGTCGGTAAGCGCATAACTTTAGAACAGCTGAACTGATTTCTTTAATTCTTTTTTTATTATATTAGGTACTTGAAGTACCTATGAGGATGGTTCTTATGTAGAGAAAACGTGAATATGTACCACGGGCGAAGCCGGGGCGGACCGCTAGTTTCGAATAAAAATTATTAAAAAAACTGTTTACTGAAAAATGTGTTCACGACATGATAAAATATACAGTGAAATGTCCTTTACATTAAAGAGTCGCTTGATTAAAAATATAAAATTGTACGCAATATAGTATCTACGCATTGCCTGTCTGTACATTTTTATATATTTTGAAATGTTTGGTTTAAAAAATTTATACGTGTGCATCTTTTCCTACAGCGAAATTCGAAAAATATTTTCTATGTGAGTTCTTTGAATATTAATAAATTGCGTAGTAAAAGTCAAGTTCGGTTCGAGTTATTTACGATTCATTGGCGGTGTGAAAGTACCTATTATGTATTTTATAGTTAAACCACATATGGTTTGCGTTTTAGATATTATTGAATCTATAAGTACGTAAGTCGGAGAGTTAAGGTACCTTCTCTCTAAAAATAGCTCGTCTAAACAAGATTGATGGATACTGTATTTTCTTTTACAGCGTAACATCCAACATGAAACAAATTGAAGTCGGTATCGATATTCATTTGATTTTGATATTCTGGTTATATTATCGTAAGTGAGGTAGAGCTGACAAAAATTAAAATAAGGTTTACTTAGGTCTTTAGATTTATTTATTGGCAATTTGTATTGATTGGAAATTAGTATACGGCAATTTTTATAGCGATCTGTGTAATTCTGTGTAAATAATAGAAGTGTAAAAGCAATAAAAAGCTCTCATTCCTCAAAACCTTGAATGTCAAATCGACCATTTAAGCAGATGTGAATAGCATCTGTCCCATTACAGAACAAGACACGGGTCACTTTTTCAATAAATGTCAATGGAAATTTTATAAACACCAAGTCTATATTTAATATTCTTGAGTTGAATATTCTGGAAATTAACCATGCATACGAAAGAGGCAAATTTATTCCGAGATAGCCATCATAGCACCTGATGAATAATAGTTTTCCAGATGTCTTTTATGAAATCTTAGAGTTGCAAGTTGAAATGAATTTCAGAACTGTTATAAATGAAAAATTAAAGTATTCAAAGCTTGGCTATTTTCTTATACATAGGCACGAAGCGGGGATAGAGCCTACTTTCTTAAAAGGCTTTCAGCTGATTAAATTACATAACGTGCTGTATAAGGTCGTTCTTTTAAGGTTATATGAACAATCTCTAGCAATATAGTCTAGATTTGACTGTTTTTTGATAATATTATATTAAAAAATATTTAAGATTTGGCAATTTGCTATAGACTAAGCTTAAACTTCTGAAAAGTTGAAGAAGTTTATTTTGACCATTTAAACAAAAGAAAATCTTGCCATCTATATGATTTATAAATGCTTTTCTATTTAGCGATCATATGATTTAATTATATTAAGATATTTCCTTATCTGAAACAAGTTTTATCAAATAAAATCTGTATTTAAAATATGTAGTTTTGCAAAACACATTCCTACATCTTCCCACACTTTTCAATTCATTATACCAACAAATCTTCGAACTTTTCACGAGAATTATTTTGTTCGCTATAGGTATGTTATTTATATTAATGCTTGCATATTATTTTGTAATTTGGAAAATTACGAAACATGCACCATGTGAAAAATGACAGCATTATCCAATATTGCTGTAATCTCATATTATGATGCTGATTGCAAGATAATAAAGGCCCAATGCCTTTCCTAAACTTTCCACTCGTAATTGTTTAATGAAACAATAATTCAATGTGTACTTACTCTCTCCAAAAGTCTATAAACTTGTGTCCGTCAACCGGCGCGTGGAGGTTTTGCTGTGTCGCTAGGAACATAGGCATTTTCCAGTACAGAGGACATTCGCATGCCTTTACTATGTGCTTGAAACTTTCACGAGGAACCTGAAATTAAATATTGAAAATTAATAAATAATATTAATAACAGATTTACTATCTAGGGTTACTATGTCAGTATTGCTTCATGAATTTTGAATAAATCTGATGTCGGTAAAAAAATTGGCACCAGTTTTACTTCATGACATAGAGTCCGTATGGTATGTAGCAGTATAATGTAAATTAATACCAACTTCTTATTATGTGTTTATTTTTTTGGATTCAATAATTCTTTGTCAGGAAAGTACCTAACATTAATAAATCTCTGTGTGATATATACTGTATTAGGTGTGTCTATAATAACATCTAATTTATTCGCAGTCAGGTTTTTAACAAATGCTATGACTGATTTGTTTTCCATCTTATTTGTATAACTTAAAGCGAATTAATTACGGTTATTAAAATGCTGCTTATAATGTGTCGACTTCACACAAACGCAGTGCTGTTAATCCGCTACGCGAGTTCATCGATTTCGATTAAAATAGTGCAAGGAAATATCAACATTAATGCGTTGATTTAAAAGCTAGACTCGTGTTCAGATATTTGCTTTCTATTTGACGTGGTCACTCATACACGTGTCCCGTGGGTGGCCTATTCGACTTCCGCCATTATTGAATATAGGGCGCGCTGACACATGTCGTCAGCGAAGCGTAAATAACGACTTGTATGTAATGAACCTTATCGCGAAAATAGTCAACTTATTTTGCATAAAATGCAAACTATAAATCTAGAGAACAAGATTTAAAACATGGATAAGTTTTTTAATCGACGTATTTGCTTAGAATTATGAACTGTGAAACGTGGTGCAACTGTAAAAGCTTATTATACTATCAGCAAAGTATTCTTCAGTTCGTAAACTTCTAATAAAGTATCATTTAAAATATGTTCATACGCTTCGTCGTTTTTGTGAACGTCGCGTTGCGGTCGGTCGAAAATAAATTCAATTTTCCTCATTAATAAGTTTGCTCAAATATTGATTAAGTAAAACAACATAACATACTCGTACTACAATATTGCCCACTACACCTACACCGTGAGTCAACCTCCCACGACACACTACTACGCATTTAGTATTTACTAGGACGTGTATGTATGATTGCGATTGCAACTTTTTCGCGCCGCCCTTTCTGATTGTCTGTGCTAAATCTTCACCCCAAGCCTGTTCGGGGTTATCGACCTGCGGAAGTAGGTCACGTCGGTGTAACTAGCCTATTTATAGAGGACTATATCTTTGACAGACCGATACACTTGTGCAACGATGGAAAGTGGTTCAAGTGCTTTTATGACACTAGTCTGTATAAGATCTATGCTCGGCGATTTTTGTTTTAACAGAATATGATGCAGTTTGTATGTGTTAGGTTTCGTTACAATACTTCTGATGTTTTCACGGTCTTGTTCCTAAATATATAAATGAAATCAATAGTACCAAAGTAAAGCATTAAATTAATATTTGGATTCAGAATGAAAAATATCATCGGAAAATAAAGATAAATCCTTAAAACTTATTAATATTACTAGTTTACCGCCCGCGGCTTCGCCCGCTTTCTCTAAAACGATATGAGATTTAAACTATCCTATCTCTCAAGTTGGATCGAACTGCACATGGTGTGCGAATTTTATTATAATTGGTTAAGTGGTTTAGGAGTCCATTGAGGACAAACATTGTGACACGAGATTTATATATATTAAAGAAGAAGAAGATAGAGCACAGATAATACCTTTTTAAATTTGACATTAACATGTTAACATTACATGAGTTGGTTGAATAGTCAAACCTAATTATGATAGCTAATTTTACATAATTTAATATTGATTAATGTTCCCTGTTAACTAGGAACTTATAATTCAATTTCCATAAGGGAATCATTGTAAGTGAGCAATTAGATACTAATGCGCAGATCAAAGCTTCAGCACAATAATTACATCAATGTAATGTTGGTATCATAGGTTGGTATTGATATTATAACAAAATAGAAACCGGAGTGAGTCGTTATATCCATAAGCTGTTAAGCCCTAACGTAAAAGGAAAGTTTTGATGGGTTTTTAAACCGCTTTCAATCGATGTAGCGTAAGAGATTGTTTCTTTGTACAATTAAGAATTCTTAATGTAACTAAATATGGATTTGCTTAACGATGTTGCTTTACTTGGATGTTTTTTCATCTAGTCAATCTAATTTATAGCTCATTAAAGCAGACTCATTATCAAGTAAGTCTTCCCGATTGGAGAGTTAAGAACGATTGGAAAATAAGAAATATGGCTTGTTTTATGGCTTTTCTAATTAAAAAAATATAATTAATTGTAAATAATGAATTTGGAGCACAAAATTTGAAGCAACAATATGATATAGTATTTACCTAGGTACCTATTAGCTTTCTTTTTTAACATTATGAAAATTTTAACTAAATTTTTATAATTCTGATGTATAGATAGAGTAGAGTATGTGTGATTGGTTGTGTATGAAATCGAATTTAATGCAAAAATAATCAAAAAGCACTTACTAAAAGTATGCAGAGTAATAAGTGAGAAAGTAAACAGAAAAACATAACCATTGTCGACACTTTCGTGGTTGTTTTGTGCCTTCGACCTAAATATGGCGAATCGAAATGGGGTCGTTGTAATTTAGCAAGCCTTTGATGGCAGACCCACAAACAATTATGTTATTATCCTTACGATGTGTTGTAAATTTTTGGGATTTTATTGTTTAATCACATTGTTTTTTTAAAACTATAATAAAGTTTTTCTTTTAGAAGTTTTACAAGAAATATTCAGGCAGAAATAGGCAGTAGGTTTGTATTGGGTACCGAACAAGAAAAAAAAATTTTTGCTTAATACACCGATATATTTTGTTTGAAGTAACTGGTAACCGTAGACTGAAAACAACCGTTTTTTTTTTAAATCAATAATATTACCTATTTGAAAACATGACACAAACAAATACCTACCTCCTTATATTTTGTTGGTAACTTAAATATGAACTTATCTTACATCAATTATTGGAATTGAATTTAAAGGTATTATAAAATTTTATTATTATTCGGTCTTACTTCGGTAAACTTTGCAACGTTACTTTGTTTTTTATGTCTCCCAACTCTAGTAAAAGTTTAAAGCGCCTGAGGATAGCATTTGCTAACTCTTGTACCTATGTACATTTATTTAACGACGTCTACGTCGTAAAATTGATTAAATACCTATATTATGAGTTGTTATCCAATCTAATTATGGACAAATTTTCTAATGCTCCCTAAATGTTTTTAACGATGAACCATTAAAAATATTTAGAGTTGTTGTCAATGGATATAAAGCGATTTCTTTTGTTTATTATTATTACGCTGTATATACGTGACTTAAATAAAATTCCGAAAACCGATTGAGAATTGAAATATCTATAATCTACATATTATCCGACTTATATCTTCAAACATGGCCGAAGCGATAATAGAGCGCTTTGTTACCTACTGTTATGTTTGAAGTCTACATATTTCGTTGTTTATAATAAATTAATGAATTGTATTACGTATTACCGCTGCCAAAATATATCAGCGATGTTTAGTACAAAACCGTAAACTTGGGCAATTTAAATCGATCTCAAACGTAGTGCAAAGAATTTGGTGTTAAATTCTGGTAATTTATTGTTCTTTTTTTCATATACATTCAACTAAAGTTCTGAAAACATTAAATCGATTATAGAGTGGATTCATTCTTTTATTCAATACAATTTAACCGTTGTTTGTGTATTTGTACTATTTCATTATATTTTATAACTCATACATAAAACAAGCGTTTAATTAATTACGTTCTCTATCTCCTATTATTATAACCTAGTACCGTCCTCTTTTTTTCCTTCACTTCAATGCATAAACTGTGAACGTGCTCTCATCGCAAAATTGCCTTCATAAAGCGACCGAGCATTTCAAGAAAATGCCTAGGTACAAGGTTAATCATCCCAAATATATAGGATCGGATTATTTCGCTTTTAGGCTTACCGTTAGAGAGCTAGGATCCTTTTCAAGCTTCTTAGGCTTTCGGTTATTTTTATTTGCAGCTTTTTACGATACTCTTGTGTTGTCTGGCTGTAATATAACTTGTGTGCTCAGACATTTTCCATAAAAAACGATGGCAACCTTTTTTCATAAAAAGACGACGGTTATAAAATGGCGGCAATACGGATTAATTAAATTATTTTGTTGAATAGAAAAAGGAAATAACCAATTGATATAATATATAATAAAGTTGTAACTAAGTATATCTATATTCTTTCAAAGAAAAAAAATACTTTATCAAGTTTTCTCAACTGAAGTTCATCTCCACATATTTCAACAGCAATTAAACTAGTATTCTATTCATTATCATGAAAATGTTTAAGAAAATATTTTTAAAACATCAAGTAAACATTAGTATAATAAAATAAGGATCATTCAGAAACTTTTCCAAATACGTATACCATAATATTTTCAAATCTAGACGATAGAGAAATTAATGAAGTTCGATGACATTTTTTTGTAAAGAAAATTTCGTTACCGTTGTTTTAAAGTATCAGTGTACTCTCAGTCAAGAGTGCTTTTGGTACTTAGACGTATGAACACACAGACTAACAAGACGGTACCTCGGTTAGTATGATTTGGAGCCGAGCCAAGCTGCCCTGATGCTTTACTTAACTATATCAATATTGGAATTGAAGTCGATTTAATCTCATTTAATTCCATTATGGATCTGTATCATTTACATTTTGTAACAAGGGATCTATTTTTGGATAATGAAACACTGAAAACATTCGCGATTCGAACAGACTGATTTTAATTAATCAATATAACTTTATTATATCAATTATTGTTGATTAATTTCAGTTTTTATTCTGGCCTTAAAATAGAAGCAATAACATTAATTTTATAAATTTATAATAATTAAAATTAAGTATAGATGTCATTTATACGTATAATTAATTAGTGTAGATAATTATTCATTATCTACAGGTTATTTACGACGGGTTTCATTTTTATTTTAAACGCTAATTTGTTTTCTGTTTAATGGTGCATAAAACATTCATTTACGATGCTATTTTTACACATTAATAGTCTGTAGAAATAGCCACACAAAAATGCAAAGCGTCCCATAAAACTGTCTCGCGGTATTGTGAAATTTTCATATTCCCAATGTAATATGAACAAACGTGTTTTATTCATAAAGATTTTCAATGCGTCTGTAGTCTGTAGAATAGACTGAATATAATATTGAAACCACAATACTTTTTAAAACAGTAACGTATGATAAGAATAATAAATTAAGTATATAAATTCTGCTATTGTCTGGAATCTAGACTAGACGAATAATTCGCCTTAAAAATAATGTTCTAATTTGTTACGCAGTCCCTGTGAATTGCATAATTTTTCAATTTACTGTTATCTATTATTATAAAGATCTCTTATCGATATCTTCTTCTTCAAAATTGTTTTATTCATGCCCTAATTGTAAGGAAAGTTAGTCTAGGTATGTAAGAGGTTTACTCTATCATATCGCAACATTAATAATTAAACACAATAATTACGTTGTTTCAATAAGATGTTGCGTTATCTACGGGACTAATATGACTATATAATAATCTAGTTTAGAATTTAGTAAAGAATAAATCGATAAAAAATGTTTGCTAAAGCCTCTTAAACTTACCCTACCTGTACTTGATTTATTATATTTGAATTGTAAAATGAAAAAAAAAAATTAGAGGCCTCAAGAACATAAATAAATATATTATGTATTTATACATAGAAATATCGAGATATTTGAATTCCTGTACAGGATTCGTACGTTAATTATTTCTCATCGTATGACCTTTATAAAAGCCTGTAAAACGCGACCTCGCTTTTAGATCGCAGTTTGATATTTAATATTTAAAATCTAATCTAGGCTCAAAGATTTAGTTTAAAGCAGTTTGTCTATAGCGCGGGTAGGTACCTGAATATTTCACACTTGCAGTTACGTGAACCTAAAACCAACCAATTATGGTTGAGGCCACCAGGACCCCCAACCCGATCCCCCAGGGGATCCTAGTGAACTCATCGGTTCATCAGAATCCCCTCATAATAAAATGAAGTACTTAAAGATGTTATCACACTGCTTAAAAATATTTTATTTAACAATATCTAAAAAATGACCTACGCATAAGTCGCTGCTTATTAATTCCATTTGTGTTTCTTGTATAAACTTATCAGTTGCTATTTGATCTACCTTACGTATTTTTTTTTTGGTTGCCTTCGCTTTTGTTCAGAATCTCTTTTTAATGCATTCAATAACTGTAGAATGTTAGGGCGTTTTCGACCAATCATTTTTAATAAACCCGAGTTCCAACTTTGGCAACAATTATTATTGGTGCGATGTCTTTCGCTAAAAACTGACATCAAGAACAAAGGAATAAATTTGGTAAGAATATTAGAATATTCGTAAAAAGGGAAAAAAACTTAATTTACTTAAAAACAAATTTACTAGTAGAGTGGTTATGTTGTGCGGTGCTATGCCATTGTTACCTACGGAATATATGACTGAAGGGTGGAACTATATTTTAAAAAACATATTAAGTATGAGTAAAGATTATCCAAACATGCTGAAGTTAGTAAATTATATGAGATACTGGCTCAAAAATGACGATACCAGAAAAATGATGTCAGTTTTCAGCGAAAGACATCGCACCAATAATTGTTGCGAAAGTTGGAACTCGGGTTTATTAAAAATTATTGGTCGAAAACGTTCTAACATTCTACAGTTATTGAATGCATTAAAAAGAGATTCTGAACTAAAGCGAAGGCAACAAAAAATATACGTAAGGTAGATCAAATAGGACCTAGCAACTGATAAGTTTATACAAGAAACACAAATGGAATTAATAAGCAGCGACATAAGCGTAGGTCATTTTTTAGATATTGTTAAATAAAATATTTTTAAGCAGTGTGATAACATCTTTACTTCATTTTATTATGAGGGGATTCTGGTGAACCGATGAGTTCACTAGGATCCCCTGGGGGATCGGGCTGGGGGATCCTGGTGGCCTCAACCAAAATTATAGGCTCTTGTGTATTTCCTATTGAGAAATTGATATTTGCTTCTTCACTAATATTTATTTATAGGTATTAATTGTTCCTAAAGTAGTAATTAATAAATGATGTCGGTATTATACGTATCAGACGATTAAATGAGTTTAAAAAACTTAATTTTCTTTTTTATTTGGTTCAATTTCCGTATTATTGACATTATGAACAAAGACGAAATAACTAATTCTTAATTAAAGTTGCAACTACCTTATGAAATACGACTTTTACGATCATTTATTATAATAAATTGATACTGTTATAAAAAGTTAATAACATATCAATAGATCGACAGCTAAATCCAACTAAGTTATATAATGAAAGGTGATAGTAAATTCTAATGCTATCCAAGATTAGTACAAGCCATGCTTACATAACTAGAACACTAAGTTAAAAAAGTTTCATTTAATATTTCCTTTCAAGTTTACACATAAACAAGAACAATGTAAGTTTCTTTCATGAGTATAAACTATAAAATGCAGGAAATTGTCACCGTGACTATAATATATTTAAAAGACGCAAGTTTTTTTATTAAATAATTAATACACATAATAACAAAAACTAAAGCCTTAATACATATTTTTTTTTTTAACTATCGGACACATTTCTTTAATTTTTAACCGACTTCAAAAAAGGAGGAGGTTATCAATTCGGCCGGTATGTTTTTTATATATATGTACACCGATTACTCCGAGATTTCTGAACCGATTTACGTGATTCTTTTTTTGTTCGATGCGGGATGGTGTCGAATTGGTCCTTAGATCTTAATGATCTAAGAATTGGTCCCATAAAAATTATTTTATTCGGATAGGCCCAGTAGATTTTATTTTATGAGCATTTTTACCTGTATTTGTATAAATGTTGCAAGTGCAAGTTTGAAGTCGGTTGTTTTGAACGCAGTTATCACTTGTCTTATTTTCGTTTGTTTTATACGAATATTTAAATCTGAGAATAAAATGTTTAAAACACCCTCGAGTTTATTATTGGTTTAAAAAGTTGCTATCACCTTATTTGTAAAAATCCTGGCCTTCGAGTGAATATTGTTACACACAATACTAAGCATATTACACGGGCGTGCCTCATTTAAATGATTTGTTATATTCAAATAGTATTATGTAACTGCTTTATCTGTCAATCAGAGAATTAACAATGTTACGTATACAATGACTATTCAGTACAAGTCTGTAAATCTTATTTTTATGTAACGTTAGGTTTAGTTATACCATGTTTAGAACATTTTGCAAGTCTTCGCAATAATTCTTCGTGAATGTATTGCCAAATTGTATAGAGTAATAGGACATATTGTTATAAAATAGGGGCTCCTAACAGATGCTAGTTCTAATCGATGAGTTGTTTGGTACTTGGGTGCCTTTTACTTTATATTTTATGGCTTTTAGTCCATAATCTGCAGACATACGAAATTTCAGCCACATCGAATGGGCGGGAAAAGATGCCCCCGGGTCGTAACGATTTGAAATTTAAGTTGTTCCAAAAGACTGGAATTTGAGGCACATAATATTATTGTCAGGAATGGCATTGTTGTCGATCGCCATATACTAGGCCGTTTGGCCGATATTTTTGCTTGTCGAATTGTGTAGATTTATTGTCCCTAAAAGTCATACATCATGTCGTGCCTTACGGTGGTTAAAGAGATCTCAATCCAAATTACAAACGCGTATTTTATGCTGAGAATACATTTCAATAAATCACCATAAGTTGAACATTTATTTAGTCTCAGGAAATTTTATGGACACATTTTCGTAATAGCAGTTTGCTTTTGTATGTGTGTTTGATAAATAATTGTACTTCATAATTTTCTCTATTTAGTAAACTGTAAACGAGATCATATTATATACTCAATCTCAAGTTAGATGCTAAATATAAGTTTAAAATTTTATTCATAAAAACGTTTCTTCTTAATCCTCAGCATCCAGCGATATTTTATGAATGAATCACTCAAATAACGATTTAAAGTTTAGACTTTTCTCAACTCGCACTTTAAACTGCCTTCAAAATGGATCGTTTAATTGCTATTTGGTGTTGTTGTTTTTCTTAGTATGTTAAGAATAATTAATAATGTATTGTTACCTGACTATTTGGAAATGTAGCGAAGGCGGATTGGACCTTGTGCAGCGCATGGTCCTGCTGGTGGGCCGGCGGGGGCCGTCCCTTGGGGAAGTAGAAGCGCGGTATGACCCTGGACGGTCCCGCCGCGCGGACCGACCGCTGGAGGGTCGTGTGAGGTGGTGCTGATGACGGCTTTGAAGGTGTTGATGCAGTGTAGTTCTGCAAACAAATGAAATACGTTATTTACTACATAATAAACTACTTACTACAACCTGCCGTCTGTCCCTATGTATGATTATAGAGAAAGTTTTATATATAAATAAGAAGCATAATATATTAGAGTAGGTACCTACCTATATGTAGTATCAGCCTGTAACTCATGTAGAGCCGGGAGAGAGAGCCGTTGTTTAAACGATTAATAATATGTACCTACAAGTATTAATATGTATTTGTAGGTACATATTAATCGTTTAAACACGAATACATAATATACATATAAAAATAAGTACCTAATAAGTACTTAAAACAATTTCTACAAAGACTTTTCCGACCATTTTCTGCTTGAATGAACGCATTCGTTGAAACTGAATCTGAACTGAACTGATGTTGGATTGTTAATGCAGCTTTCAAGTCTGACTATATGAAGATTCAATTAATAATTAATAAGATGGGTATATAATTATTAATAGCAAAACACGTCTTGAATTCTTTAAAATTAAATTTTAAAGAAAACTGAATGAATTTTATAAATACTCTTGTTTTGTTCTACGTAAATTAGTGTCTTTATGATCTACAGCGTCGTTTTATTTTCTCACCACTAAAGTGAGCTATAAAATTTGGATTGTAGACTAAAGTAAACTTTACAAATCGTTTAGCGTTGAGCTAAAATCCAAACAAAAAGGTCACTTGTGTTAATTCGGACACTAATTGTTGACCTTCGTTGTTAAATTATAAAAGTAATTCAGGATTAAACTCATTGTGGTAATGTAATTTACGTGTATTACTCATATTTCAGGCATGTTTTCTTTTTTTTAATTCCATAGACATGGTGGCTTGTTTATAAAATAAATCCTTAATAAACAAAAAAATATGCATCTATTAACAATTACCATTATAATTAATATAAAATCTGACTTCAATTTACATAGTTCAGAAGCCGTATATTTAGGTATGCTTTACGCATTTAAAATGAAACATTAAAGAAAATCGAATTGCATACGAAGATTCTGGTGGTATTTATGAATCACAATCGTAAGTACAATAATACAGCAATGTTTTGCGAAGAGTATTTTGAATAAAGCTGATATAAATAAACGTGTAGGCGTGAATTCAGACGAGTGGGAATTGGGAGCAGCTCAGTTAATTGTTGAGAATCATGTTTCATGATATAGGTAAGGTCGAAATCTAACATTAATAGAAACGTCCTCTGTGCAAATGGAAAGACTATTATAAAAAGAAAATAAATAAAAATTGAAGAAAGTTATTTATTTAATAGGTACTTTAACATTAATTGTATCTATGTACATAAAATTATAATTTTCTTCTCAGACTTCGTTATTGATCTCTGACAATTTTTCCGTTGTATTTGGATAAAAATGAAACTTTCGTTCCATAAATCTTTTCGTTTTACTTTTATATTGTTTTGTCTTTTAAAAATAACTTTTTATTAACTTTCGATTTGCACTCATTTTGTACTCGCACTCTATGTGTAGGAATTAACGAATTATGTTTGTGTGTTACTAAATGGCTCCCACGCAATAGGTACATACACATTACACACGCTTTAGTAAGGATCACGATATGTTTGGATAATAGTCATATTTCAATTGGTGTTTCAGCTCCGCATAAATACACGCAATCGAGTTATAGCACTTTTATCAAATAAGCCTTCTAAAGAAAATGGGTTTCAGGAGCTTGTACTTTCCGCCAGCGGCTTCGCCCGCGTAGTCAAAGAACAACCCCCATAGTTCCCGTTACCGTGGGATTTTGGGGATGAAAAGTAGCCTATGTGTTATTCTGGGTCCTCAGCTACCTGCATACCAAATTTCATTGTAATCGGTTCAGTTGTAGTATTTGCATGAAAATGGTAACAAATATACATACACATACACAGGCATCCACAATCACAAACTTTCGCATTTATAATATTAGTAGAATTGCGAACTCAACATAATCTTTAATACCCTTTAAAGTATTAAATTGTGAGCAATTGAATAATTCAAATGGCATACCTAATGGTTTAACAATATGTTCTTTACATTATCTCTACACCCTAGATATTAGGTACATTACGTCTCCATCTTTTCTAGCTCATAGCTTCAAGAGTATTGCTACTGTGTCCATTTACATAATCCACTGATATTGCTTTTTTATCGCCGCCGGTCGTTAGACCACGATATTATTAACGCATATTCGTTCCGCTCTCCTTGGCCTAAAAAATTAACAACACCCTATACTCATATTTATAGGTGGAATTCAATATATCATGTAAAAGAGTAAGCCAAGCTAAGTATTAATTCTAATCATTCAATACTTGTACTATAAAATTTTATAATAAGGATGAGTTTAGTGAAATTTATAACAATCAAGCTTGTAATTTCGCGCCAGCTGAGCTTTAATTATGTTATGATTATTGATACCTACTATAACTTCTGCTTTTGTCAATCTCTGCTAACTTGTATGTAATGTTAGTTTGTGGTAGATAAATTTTATTACGATTTAAAATCATCAATCATCGTTCATCATGCGTTCGTATGTACCTACGTACGTACGGACTGATGGGACACGACCCTCTTAAGAGGATAAATTATATATACTGCAATAATTAAGGATAATACTACGAAAAACGTATCTACTACTCAAATGGTCAAAGATTACTGTCGTATCCATTTCGGTCACATGACTTTTGTGAACCATTGATTAATACCGCAATTAAAACCTTGTTCTCAGCTTACACTGAAGTTGGAAATTTGAAATCGATCCGCAGACGTAGGTGTAAATATCGTGCTCATTACAATGATTGTGTTTTATAGACGGAGTAAAACCATAAATAGATACTGTTTAATTGAAGTTATGCCTTTCAAGGGGATAACCACTTAGGTGCTGCGCGTAAAAACTGTCCTGTGTATTTAAAAAGTATGTTTTAAGAATGTGGAAATATTATTAACGGTTCATTTTAGGTAAGGATCTTAATTGTTTAAAAGTAACATTGTCACAATTTAGCTGCTGAAGTCTGCAAAAGAATGTAAAATTAATTAACACTATATAATAATACAGTATACAAATGCATAATTGTGGAAATAGAGATGCTTAAATAAAATGCAATTGTTTGTATCCTAGTACTACCTATTCCTTATATGTATACCTTCATCAATATAAATTATATCCACTTGATTTTATAATGAAATCAGCCGTTAAATAAAAGCACCAAAGAGGATCAATGCGATTGACACATCAATGAACTTGAAATACCAAACAGTTTATTAATTTAATTCCAATGTTTCATTGGAAAATACACGGGTTTAATAGTCAAACGATTTGGGAAATCACAATCATTTGGAAACTTCATTCAAATAAAGCGGAATCGTTCAGGACACAAATCTATTGAAATCGGTTTAAACGAAGTAAATCCATTCAAACACTTTCAATGCTATTCCGTATTCTATTAACACAACCTAGCCTTAATTCTTTGTTGAGCATTACTAGGTGGAAATATTGAATCTAAGAAGACATAAGAAGGCAATAAGTGGATATAAAGCCAAAGCCAAGACTGTAAATGTAATGAGCGTGATCACGTGATAGTATTAAGTCGTTCTTAGTGTTTAATACGTGACAATAACCTGGGGCTGCTCTACACAGTACAATGTTAGAAGCCGGTAAGTTTTAGCTTAAGATAAACTAAACATATTATCTAGAACATGGTAAAGTTTTATTAAATGGGCACAAAAAATAATGAAAAATTATTTTGTATCCTGGAAGGCTATAAAATTTCAAATATCTTTCATAGCTTAGGTCAGACATAAATATAATTTATTAGGCGTTAAGACTAACCCGAAATTACACTGACTTTCAAAACTGCTATGCAAATTTGTTACTTGGACACTTCGAGGTTCAAAGTGATAAATGGAAGACATTTTCATCTTTTATTTGGTAAGATTTCATTCAGAATTTATAAGAGCAAGGATTTATTAAATCACGTTAAGTTTGACAAGGTAAAATAACGCAATAAGTTCCTAATCGTATTACGGAATAAGTATGGTGTTTAAAAGGATTTGAAACCTTTGCTTCTTAGGTTGCAGTAGTTACTCCAACAATATATTATGCGGTTCATGACCTAAGAAGATTATCTATTCATTGGGCGTTAGAAACACTTTTAATTAATGCAATTTTATAAACAAAAACATTACACTAAACATAGGTAGGTAATATTGTTTTAGCGTAGGTATGTATAGATTCTTATCAGTATATACCTACCTATTCTTTTTTTAGGTATATTATAATAATTGCAACTGAGAGAGTTGGTACAAACAAAACATTTATATTAAAATGAAAAAAAACAGAGTTCCTAATCCATTTCCTATCTTCAAATACATTTGAAGATAAAAAATTAAACTACAGTTTAAAACACCAAATAACAACAGAAAGCAGAACAAAGATTACTCGTAAAACAAAAATGTACAGCGTTAAATAATAAATTCGTAAATCGGGTACAAATTTAGCCTAACACCGTAACCTAATTTGCTTCAAACATTGCCCAAGTTTACGATTATAAATAGGTTAAGTTGCGAAGATAATGAAACTTGTATTTTTCGAGATAAGAAGCGCGAAGTAATCTCGTCGAGACACTTCGTCGTTAAGAAATCTTTGTTGTTTTTAATTTAGGCTTATCCTAAGTAGAAAACTTAGCAATATCTACGAAAGTGCTGAGCGCTTGCTCACGCTGTTCGGCACAAAATATACCGACGAAGTGTCCTTGAAGTGTTCAGGAATATATTACTTATTATTAATATATTACTTGTTATTATATACCTATTAACTAATTACTTGCAGTATTACTAATTATACTACTAATTATAACAGAGTATACACGAATAACTCGGGCATCTAAGGAATTTATGTAATGCTAGAATGCGGAAATAAAATTGAATTGCACAAAATCTTTGCCTAAAATACTTATAGATTAATTAATGTTTGAGAAAGAAAAATATGTCGGAAATACTCTAACAACAATGCGATTGTCTATTATCAGTTTTCTTGGTCAGTTATCTAATCCAATAAAAATCTAAAAGCATCGAAAGCACGTGTATCGAAACAGACTATTAACAATTTCCTCAAACTTCTGTATGATGGCACTGTGTCCAAACTTTAATTATTCGGTATCGTAGTGTACAATTCGCGATATTCCCGAGTCTATAATTATCAGCCTTAGCGGCGCGGGGCGGCGACCAAACTTTATAAATAGCGCGCGTACGCTTCTCCTCCACGCCAAATTGGGAAACGGCATTGCCCGACATGCTTTGATGGATTCGTGTAAACGTGATCGGAACTTGATGGGATATAGCCACATTTGGAGACTACGCCTACCGTTTAATGCGTGGCTATAAATTTTTCCTAAACGATGTAAATACGAGGCTTTGACTTTTGAGTATTGTCATATTTATAAACATTATTATGATCATCGAAATTCGTTATTCGTTTGTTAAATATGGTTAAATAACATTTCATCCATATCGATTGTTCATGTTTCAGCTACGAATGCATACCTACAACTCACACTTTAAAAATACATATAATTATTTTCTCTATTACTAAGCAAAACCATGTTTCTAATGCACCGACCAAACTTCTAAGGATAATAAATGATGCAAAGTTTATAAATTGTGGTTGCTTTGATGAAGTTAGTTGGTCGAGAAAGACTCTGTCTGGCTTAAACTTAATTATTTTTACAAATTGTCAAAGTCTAAAGCAATTATATAATAATTATATAATAATTATATTACGATAACGTAATTGTATTAGGTACCTACACTGGAAAATCAATTTTCGCTCCGTAATTTAGTTTTCTTTCCACGACGATTTTTCTTTAAAAAAATTCAGCTAAGCATCCTTTGATTATATTATTTGGTGTTGGGTAGGCGTGATATTTTAGATATTTCGTAAATCGGTAATATGTATGTAAAAGAATTACATATTTTTTTCGTTTCTTTTAATTTCTGTATAAATAAAACTGATTTTCCGTTGAACGTGGAATCTATTTTGGGGTTGAATACTAATCAAAATGAATGATGGTTAATCAAAATGAATGTTGCCAGATAAAATATTTTAATAATTATAAGTAAAATAATATTTACAGCTTTCTCTTTATTAGCGTATAAAGTCGAAGGTTGTTGTAATTGTACATTTTTATATTAAAAGTCTTTTAAATTGAAAAGGGTCAACAAGTTACGGGGAATTTTCAACGTAATATGCCCGGAGAGCTTTAATTAATTTAATTTGTTAAAAGTGTCACTGAAGTCGCTTTACGATCTTCCGTCTTTATTTACACTTAAGGACACTGCCGTGTTCGATTGGCCGTCTCTCTCTCTGAACGCTGTTATACGTTTGTTTTGGTTTCAGCAGTTTCAGACCAGCTGAGAGTCTGACGCGTTTCCATGGAAACCATTGATCGCCCGCCATTTTGAATGCAGCCGTCTGCGATACGTCTAGTGACTGTATTTAATAATAAATAGAATGAGTTTTGTGTAGGTAGGTACGTAATTAACCTCATGGCATCATCATATTAATTTAAATGTCATTCAAGCCTTTTTACGAAGACAAGATGTTAGTTCATTAATTCAGTCTGGTATTTTTATTTTTTCCATACACTATCAATAAGGCTGAAAGGACAATTTTCAGGTGAACAAGAAGTTGAAATGTGTTATGTATCTCTATGCCTGAAAGTTATACAGTAAGTATGTACATGTAAAAATACTTTCTAATGCGTTGACTAGTGTCTCTACAATTGTTCATATATTTTGTATTTTTGAGTTGTTTTTACTTCATAGATTATAAATAATAATAGTAATTAAATTGCATACAATTACATAGCAATCTACGACGGTTTATATTATAATGAAGACGCAATAGAGAGCTAATAGAAAATAAAACACACAAACAAGATACCAACATCCTTTTCGGTAACAATTTTGCCCACACTAAATCTGTAGCCGTGTCTACAAAGTACAATATATTATCAATATAAAAGTCGCAGCTTCGGAAGCCATGCCTCGTCCTGATGTGTCCTGTCTCTTGTGTGAGTGCCAAGGATAGTAAATCAATAAACGGCGCCAGAAGCGGTATTTGATCTCAATTTAGAACAAATTTGTAACCGTCGTTCGAAGTATCAAGTTAAATTTATCAAGCGCATTTTTACGCATTGGTCTGGCTGTTCTGAATTGTAAAAATAGAATGTATTTTATGTCAAAATGATTTAAACGCTCCTTAAATTGAAACAAAACAACTGCGTACTGAGAACTTAAACGAGGTGACAATAACGTATTTTGTAAAAGCAAACTTTTATAATGTCATAAAACAATTTAAACAAATACTTAAACATAAAATGTACCTATCTTGTAGCTCCATTATATTATTTAAATTACACCATTCACAATTTAAGTAAAAAATAAGTTTAATTGCAATTTCTTGCCCCTATGTTTATAAAATATATTAAGCATCCATTAACAGTTTTCCAAGAAAACCTGGCAAACACTTATAAAATGTCTCGTTCTACTTTAAAAGTCTAACAGAAAATTATTTCCCCGTCAAATCTCTACTTTCATGGAGGCTGCGTACGCACGTGGAGCATGTATAATCAATTTTGATTGCAAAACCATTTCATACGGAAGGGTTACGTTAAAAGGAAGTTTCATTAAACGAGGAAAGTCGAACGATTTGTATGATTGATGATGATGTGGACTCTATAGAATGTTCTCGTTAATAATCGTGTTAATAGAAAAGTTATTTATGGTGTTTGGTTAACGTCGACATGATTATATGAAAGTTTATTTTCGTAATGTGCTGATTAACATTTTAATTTGATTAACATATTTTTAATTGATGTACACGATCGTTTTATGGGAAAACAAAATAAACATAGGTACTTTGGAAAATAGAAACTGGTTCTGATAGTATGTGAAGGTATGTATCTACCTAGTATAAATATGGTATTACAATGTAACAATTGACTAACAATTAAAATATATTCATGTAATTTACTACATAAAATCATTTTAAATATTGTACACATCGCTTCGGCGATACGCGAAGCCACGGGTTTAGTAAAATGTATGCTGAATACAGTGTGCCTAGTGCGAGTTTTCATCGAGTACGAAACGTTACTATCGCGTTTGCGTCACAGCCGAATTAGTATGGGAAATCGAACAGCGCCCCTAGCGGACGTATGGGGAAGCTTTGATTCCCCATACAAATTTCGCTGTGACGCAGACGCGATAGTAACGTTTCGTACTCGATGAAAACTCGCACTAGGCACACAGAACGATTTTTTGATGCGAGGTAAAAGGGCTTTGTATTGAATTTAATGCTACCGTACCTCTCTTTATGATTCCCGAAACAAACGCCCGTGGAATAAAAATAAATCGTGAATGAGTATTTAAAATTAATTTTAAACATGCACATGCTATTATTACGTAAATTACTCATTCAATCTTTTCTAATTATATTTTAAGATTCATATACTTTCGTGTTTCTTTAGAATCAAACGCAGCAGAATTCTTTAGTAATTCTAACCACAATTGCGGATAAAAGAGTGAAAAGTAAGTGTGGGATTAATGACGCTGAATTGAAGAAAGGAGTTGGGAGTCGGACGTGTTGCTATTGTTGTGCGATCTGTTTCCTGAACTAAGTGCTAGTCTTTCACACTGCGTATTCTAAATATATGCTTACGACATTTGATATTGCTGTTGAACTCAAATGTTCTTGTGATTTAGAATAGGTAGAGATGTCGTGTATTATTAGTATAAATGTCGTGAATGCTTCAGTGTAGCAAGCAAATCAAATTGTGTATTTTTTACTTTAGCAATTCTATAGGTAATATTAAAATTTATATAAATGTTTAACTATTTTCTGTTTTTACATAAATATGTTACCTAGTATTGAAGGAAGTACATATTGTATAGTACAATATGAAGTAGGTTATATTTAAAAAGTGGAGTTATAATGCAGTAAGTATAGGTGTAGGTTACACACAAAATTGCAAACAATTCAAAAGGCGTAACAAATCTCAAACAGTATTATCTTTCCAAGTAAAAGGAAAAGGTATCCCATTTAGTGTAACCCTTTTAGATGAAGATAGAGGCCAATTTATTTTATGCTATTTATACGTTTTGTAGTTCTTTTTTCAATGGACGAGAGCGAGGATGGCCAGCGTGTTTCGAATATTTCAAAGGTGCCAAATATAGCACAGTAACGAACCAAACTGATTTCGTTGCTTTGCTCTGTTTGTTGTTCTAACTAAGCACGCTATAATGAACTCTAATTAGTATGAACAACGTTCGATTGACGTGTAAATAATGACTGAAATATACATGCGATATTCTGAAATTATTGTTTTATCTGTATGCAAAATTCGAAATTGTTATGCAAATGTCACTTAAGGATATGAGGAAAGTTTTTTTTCGTTTGTCCGTTAATATTCAACTCAAATATTAAATCGATTTTAAATATTATTTTACCATTAGAAAGCTACATCCTAACTGAGTAGCGTAGGCACACCACCGAATACCACAGTTGAAACAAGCGAAGCTGGGACACAGTTACCTAGTCGTGTACAGATTTCTTTTCTATCTTTCAGTCCCATAGAGTATTTCGCTTTTCAGTTTGTTGCTTCCAAAGCTTTAAGAAGTTTGTAAGGTTTTACTTTTCATACATTCGAGACAAATATTAAAACATGTTTTAAAATGTTTCAAAAGATTAGATAAGTGAAACCGGATTGACAGCATGTTCTCTATTACACATGAACTACCTTACAAGATATTCTATCTTTTGATTTGCTCACATATGTTATGTTACTTTGAATGCTTAAGTTCTTAGGTTTACAAAATTATTTTGCCCAACAATATGTAATTACAAAATGAAGATGAGTTCTATCGACGCTACTTGCATATCACTACATAAATAGTATAAAACAAAGTCGCTTTCTCTGTCCCTATGTCCCTTTGTATGCTTAAATCTTTAAAACTACGCAACGGATCTTGATGCGGTTTTTTTAATAGATAGTGATTCAAGAGGAAGGTTTTAGTATATAATTTATTAGGTTTTAGACAAAGCGGGCGAAGCCGCGGCGGTAAGCTAGTTTTCTCAATAAACTGCTACAATTACAGGAAAATGCAAATGTCCGCTTAGTTCCCTACCATGATATGCATCTTATCCAAGACTGCGAAGTAACGAAGTATTTAGAACAATAAGCAATTGTTTTGATCAGCCGCCAGTCACAACCAACAATGCGTCATAACACGCCTTTATTTATTGATAGTGTTGCTTTTTCTTCTCCCTGGCTATTTGTTTGAAAATACAATTTATTTCTTGAGAATATTTTAAGCTATTAACAGTTAGGCGAGGCAACATTATGTTAGAAGCTTGTGCATTCTATAATCGTTTGTGTAATGAAGATAAATTGGGTCTTTATGTAACATGCATAGTAAATAATTTCTAGTTAGGAAAACTGTTTTCTTGAAACTATTTCATATGTGTTAACTCGTAATGAGCATTTATTTATAATAATCCAAACTTAAATATATTGCGGCAGTAAATAGATCTATCTTTATCACCAAGGTACATAATATACCTAGTAATTACCTAGTAAATTCCTAAGAATCGATTTGATAGATTTCTAGCGACAAGCAAATAAAATATATTATCTATAGCTTATATCTAATAATTTTCGACATTTCCGGTGCTCTACTTATACCAGCTACATACCACTACCATAAAGTTTACTATTATTTTTCTATACACTTTGTTATATACATATAAGCCAATTGAAGATATACCACAGATTATTATCCACATCAATCTATATTACCTCAACAAATTATCGCGCGGTGAGCGTGTAGGTGAAAGTGAAAAATGTTGAACAAATGTTGAAATAATGCACTTTAATTTGTCACCTAATCAAATACAACAGGAACTTGAATCATTCGTGCAGTGGCATTTATGTGTAGCGTTTATATTCGCACGCAAACTTGTATTAGAATTGTTTCCTTTAACAGAACTATTTGCATAGCAATGGTAGCAGGGGAAATTAAGTTATTTATGGTTATACAATTATACATATAGAAACAAGGGCATAATATATTTTATACAGTTATATAGATTAATGAAGTTAATAGTTTTTATTAACCGACTTCAAAAAAAAGGAGGAGGTTATCAATTCGGCCGGTATATTTTTTTATTTATTATTTAAACACTTTATTTTTTGTTGGTTTACACAATAGTAGATTGATGTAGTGCAACAAATCAAAATAAAACCAATAAACCGATAATTTATTGTTTAATATATTTTTTTTTTTCCATCTCTTTTACCTCCTAGAAATCCATCAACACACAATCGATCTTGTCTAACTATGTCATTATAAAATACCAACTCACCGCATTTCTCGACTCTTTACAAATAATTACATCTTCGGTATCTGACATATGTTCTACCTATCCAGTATCCATATCCGTGTATCAATCACCTATTCTTTCACATTTCATTTAAATGTTTCATAACGTACTTAGCACAAAATATTATAATTTCATCAAATTAGTTGCCACGTCAAAAATGTTTCCACTATTTCACTGGCACTTTTGGATATAAAATTAAAAACGGCACGTACACATTAGAATGTTGTTACTCAATTATGTAGTCTTTATTAATACGAACATTTCACAATAGTAGATAACAACCGCTCACGACCGATAAGGAGCAGGTAGAGTGAGGTGCGGGGACAACAACCTTTACATTTTAATATATGAAAATTCAGGCGTGTGTAACTAGAATACGTTTTAAACTAAAATGTTAAAACTATTTAAGAAAATTCACTCGTGGTGGGCACTTATTGTTTTATTCATGCAGTCTGCTAATTTAATTTTGCGGTTTCAATACACCTAGGTACGACTTTATTCAACATAATAAACATTATATTTTCAATGGAGTTCTGCGTTATTTTTACTGAAAAATATAAGCATTGGCTTTAAGCTTAATATGTTATAAAACTTATATTGCTGGCAGCATCGTCATAGCGAAACAGTTTTCGTGGGCGATTAAAACTTAACTTGGCCTTAATTCTTCTGAATATAACGACGGACACAACAATAGCTGAAATGAAGCGTTAAAATCTTTTGTCAAATATTATACGAGATTCAAGAAAATGACGAAATAAAAATACTATTTAAGTAGACTAGAATAAGCAATAGAAATAATAGGCAGAATATTTACATACGGAGAGATATCTATACATACTTTATACATATAATAAATCTGTAGAAGGGTCAATTCTGTACATTGAAAATATTGAAAAAATAAATACCAGGGGGTGTTACTGGATCGATACCAAACCCAAATATGTATATGTTTAAAAAAATTTTTGTCTGTCTGTCTGTCTGACTGTATGTTCAGGCATCACGTGAAAACTAACGGTTCGATTTCGATGAAACTTGGTATAATTATACCTTATTATACTGGGCGTAAAATAGGATACTTTTTATCCTGAAAAAATACGTAGAAAAAAATTAATCTTAATTTTTCAGTTTTATCCATAGACGTTGTTCTGTAGAACCGCGAACACACGTTGCGTATTATTATAGGCCTAGCCGTATTTGGGTCCAATAGATATTTATAAGATATCATTGTCAGAGTTACTCAAAATGGAGTAATAAACCATCCACGTGATGACCGACATCCGCGCAGACGGAGTCGCGGGCGGAAGCTAGTGCATAATATATGTTTTGATTGTTACTGATTGACAGTCATAATATTTGGTGAAGAGTAATATATACCTATGTATTTTACGACCTTAGTTTACGACGTTCAAAGAATAATTTCTGAAAGAAAAGTAAATCAAAACGCCCTGTTCAATTATTATCATCATCATCATCATCAGCCCATATACGTTCCCACTGCTGGGACACGGGCCTCCTATGAGGGTACAGGCCATAATCCACCGCGCTGGCCAAGTGCGTGTTGGCGGATGACACATGTCGTCGAACTTTTTAATTCTTCGACATGTCGGTTTCCTCACGATGTTTTCCTTCACCGTTCGAGCAGTGGTGGCTCAGTGGTGAGACCTCGGACTTCGAATCGATAAGTCCGGGGTTCGAGACCAGGCGAGCGCGCAGGAAATAAATTGATTTTTCAATTTATCTGCGCATGTTGTAACAATTATTATAATACTTGTGATATTTGATTCAATAAAATAAATAGGACAAAAGATATAAAAAATCTTAAAAATAATCTTTTTCATATTGTTACATTCACGGTGCAAAAGCACATAGCCGAAAAGGGCTTCAGAGGTGAACAAGTTCATTCTTCATTATGCAGTGCCTGTTTGTTATGTGCTAGAGGTAAGAGATGCTTAATATTTTTGACATTACCGTATAATACTAGGTAAAACGATAACAGACGTTTATAACTAAATCAGCTTTATACAAAACGTTATTGAACACACTTGGAATTACCTGAAGACTAATGTTCATTTGCATTGTCCTTTTTATTAAATTTCAACAAAATAGGTATAGACTACAGGATATATAAACTAATGTAAGGTTAAGAAGGTTGCATGTTCCTGTCATTCTTACAATCTGGTTTCAAAATTCAAGAGCAGTAAAAAATACATTGTTTATTATATTAAAGATGATAATATTTAAACGTTTCCCCTAAAGATAAAAAATACAGATCCACATTTTTACTGTTTTTATGTTATTCAAACATCGACACAAGAATCCAAACATGTTTACAAACTTTCGTATTTATAACAAAAGAAGGAATATATCCGATATTGTTTTTATTGGTATCCAAAGTTAATATTGTAAATATGTTTGTTTGTAACATACGGTATCTAATCGATATTTTTTTTACTATCCAAATTTTACGTAGATTTCCTTTACCCGCTCTATATAAAGCCATTTCATTGTGCGACACGCATAAAATATTTCTCATACTGATGCTTGCGTATTCAATATTCCTACATGTACTTTTATGGTAAGCCCACGTCTTGCAGTTTACGGAATGAGGATATTCTTGCTATATGTCAGACATTTTAATCATTTCAATCAAAAACAAGTCTTGAAACACAAAAACGAAGTCAAATCGAAACAAATTCGAAAGTGAAATAGCGGTGACATTCATTAAATGGAAACAAGACGTGAATTTTAAATATTTGAATGTATAGATGAATTAATTATGTAGAATTTTAATGGAGGAATCTACAGATAATTTAAAACTTAATTTACAGTGACTTATGAATCCTAACTGCTTATTTGGAACAATGTAGAGCTCTGTTATTGAGAAGAGTTTCATATTAATTATTAATGTGATTTATGTGAGTTTTGAATTATTAATTATGTTAAACTATTGTATCAATAGCAGCAGTGGTGGCTCAGTGGTGAGACCTCGGACTTCGAATCGATAAGTCCGTGGTTCGAGACCAGGCGAGCGCGCAGGAAATAAATTGATTTTTCAATTTATCTGCGCATGTTGTAACATCACCACTGCTCGAACGGTGAAGGAAAACATCGTGAGGAAACCGACATGTCGAAGAATTAAAAAAAAAGTTCGACGACATGTGTCATCCGCCAACCCGCACTTGACCAGCGTGGTGGATTATGGCCTGTACCCTCATAGGAGGCCCTTGTCCCAGCAGTGGGAACGTATATGGGCTGATGATGATGATGATGATGATAGTATCAATTAGGTATGTTCCACTTACGCCATGTTTTTTTTAATTAAGCGGATTTTTTGCTTTTTTTGCAGACACGAAATGTCAAAATTAATTATCTTTGCAAAAACGAACAATTTACATACGTTAAATTTAGTACCAGTATTGAAATAAATATATAAACAAGATCTCTTTGTTTATCACGGCCAGATAAGGTAGACTTCGTCGAGACATCAATCAGGCCGCTGGCGATAGCGGACGTAGACTATCTTGGTTCAGAAATGGCATATCGTCGGTTATGTCGGTTTTCCTAAAATAGTATTGAGGCAGTTCTGCTAGTAATTAAACAGCAATTTTCATCGTATTCGGATAATGTTATTATTATTTTGATTGACGTCATATTGGAAACAAAGACATGTTATTTACAAATGTGAAATTTTCTGATATTTGTAATATAAATTATGTTCCTGATAACATATTTATGTTAATTTTAGCAATATAAAATATACAATATTTGTATCTCTTATTAGTGTGTACGACATGTGAATTTAATTTAAACTCCGTGATACTTATATAAAATATAGTCATAGGCTGTAAATTTATATATTCCTGTCCCGTCAATTATCGGCAATTACATCACAACACCATGTATTACGCGTAGATTACTCAGTATTGAAGTCATCAAGCAAGGAAAAGTCGCTTTATGCGAGTGCGTGGTGTCGTAAAATGGGACTGCTTCCTTCCGGTCATATATCCGCCGATATAATGACATTGATGACGGCTACAAACTTCCCCTGTTGACAACAGATTGCCAGTGTACGAGCATTGAGCACCCTGTATAAAAAATACGTAATCTCATAACATGACGTCGTAAAATGAGCTAATTTTGTGGCTAATTTGGTAGACGTTTGGTTACTGTGGGTTAGTGTTACGGCGTGGAGACGAACTAATGTCAAATGCATTTTTTGTGATGAAGGAAATATCTGATTTATTTTGGTAATGATTTGCTGAATGTAGAAATTACATTAAACATCTACACTAATATTATAAAGCTGAAGAGTTTGTTTGTTTGTTAGAACGGGCTAATATGAGGAACTACTGGTCCATTTTCAAAATTCTTTCGGTGTTAGACAGCCCATTTATCGAGGAAGGCTATTTATCATTAGGAAGTATTACTAAGACCAACAGGAGCGAAGCCACGCGGATGAAACCGCGAAGCGCAGCTAGTGACAAATATTTTGATGCAATGATAATAATCTCTGCTTATTCATTTAAAAAAGCAATATTGGAAAGATACTTATATTGAAATATTCGATAAAAAAGCACTTGCATTACTAATCTGTATTACGTTACAATTTTAAGTTACCTATTTGTGGATATTCCTTTTGTTATCAGTTTTACCCGCGATAACACATGTTGAGATTATTAATTTATCTTATAAAACGTTGTACCTACACATTCTCAACTCAATTACATAAAAATATTTAATCTTTTATCAGAATAGAAAGAACAAAAAATATTCAATTGTTTTTCTATACATATTGCTTCCGTGTAAGGAAAAAGATTTACTAATATTTAACATTATTTGCCTATTATTGCATCCGGAATTTTTTTAAGATTGAATTTTTTTCTTTTTTAATCCCATCATACGATTTTTAATTAAACGTTTCAAAACGGATGGTGAACATAAAGTTATTTTTAGAAAACAAAATGATCATATAATATTAAAACAATTTATAACAAAATCTACCCACGATGATAAAAGCATAACATAACTTCTTTTAATCTCGGCTTCTTTAGGATATAATACCCCATTACATTCTGTTCGTCAATTCCATTTCGAATACATTACTTAATTCTCTACCAATAAATATGTCAAAATATGTACATTATAAATATTTTACATCAATAACTTAAAATTCCACTTCCCACAAACTAAAGCCACTTACACGTTAAGTAGGACGATGTTTTACCTGCAATAAAAAAGAAAATAATAAGCAAAATGATATTTCAAAAACATTCACAAAATTATATCAAACTATTTCCGATGCAACATTCAACATTATTTCATAAAACGTAAGAAAGTTTACGCAAGCACTTAGTAATAGCATTTTTTGATAAGTGAATTTATCGTAATAGTGACAAAAGTATAGATTGATAATATATTTGTCATTGTTACTTATATAAGTAAATGGCAACATGCATAACGATTGTTCGAAATGGGTTGTTCATATAAATGGACAACTTTAATTTCAATTGTAATTTTATCATTGAAGGTAATTTTTTTTTACTCCCCTTAAGGCATAATTATTTTTGCAGTTTATTTGTGAATATTCACTAATGATATTTAACATTTACAGGGCACAGTTTTATGCCAAAATTTAGGCGGAGGACAAAAATGTCAGGTCGAAAATGCGAATAAAGAACAGAAAATTAGCAACAATGTGTCGTCTAAAGCTCAATTAATGAACACGTTGTTCGGTGTAGCCGCAGCAAATGGAGTGTCCCCTGATTTATTGCCCGTAATCCAACCGTCGCTACCGAACGACAAACCACAGTATCAATGTGTAAAGGATGTTCCGAGGTCATTAAATCTTATACAACTTCCACAGAACACATATCAGGGACCCAAAGAATCCGTAATTATAACTGGAAATCCAGTGAACTCTGTAAGCCAACCTACACAACCGGTTTTTGTGTCATCTCCACCTGTAATGTCTTCGAGCCAATCTTATATCCCTTCAATGTATTCTTATATACCTTCACCCCAAGTGAATGTATATCCAGGACAACAGACAATAAGATTGGAAAACAATCCCTGCAATTATCAAAATACAGCTAGTATTCAGACAATACCTGCAACTTGGCAATCTCAAGCATACATGTCTGAAATACCGAGAGAAACGCCAGGGTGTCCACAAATGATATCAACGATTCCTACATTACAAGAAGAGGAAGATTCAGCAAGTATTGAAGAAATAACACCCGCATCTCGAGTTGTTTCATGTGTAGAAATACCAAATGAGTGCAAGTCTTCATTACCCGTGAATTTACAAATAAATCTGCCATCTCAAAATATACCCGCACCGAAAATAACGGTTGTATCAGCTGCACCAGCCTCCCCGCCGACCGTACCTACATCTCCATACGGTGAATCATCTTATCCATTTCCTCCTTACTTCCCACCACCAATCATCCTGGACAAATCAGATTCATTGAACAGTTGGTTGCCCATGATATTGATAGCATTATTTGCTAACGATCGAGGTAATTGCGGAGGTGGTTGCGGCTGCACTTGCTGTTGCCCTTGCAGTAACTCAAACAGTGTTATACCTATTCCATACCCAATACCTATGCCGGTTAACAACCCTATTATAAACACATCAAGAGGTTCAAAGGCTAAATTTCGTAAAAGTAAAATGCAAACATCTGTTTGTAATAAAGATAATGATGATGAAGATGACGACGACGAAAATGATAGTAAAGAAGATAATAATTAATTGTTGACTATTTAAGCTACCTAATTTAAATTCTAAATTATTTTGATTAATTAAAAACAGAAAAAAAATATTTGTGTTTTATATTATTGTTATTTTACTTGTAGACTGAATAATGAGGATGTTTTAATGGACAAAATGAGTGTAATAAAAAACCTATTCGTCGTTATATAAAATCTATGATTATTAAAATTTGTCTCCCCTCTTAAAACCCGTAATAAAGCCGTGATCACGAGCGATTAAGCGAAACCTAAATAAACTTCCAGCTAAGCCAAATGCATAAGTAGATCGATAACAGCCACACCGGTTACGATAATAATGTTTATTTTAGAAGCACGTGCGATTGCTTTGCATGTGTGATGTAACTGATGAGATTAGATTGGAGATCAGACTGCCGGTGACGCAACGGTATAACAATAAAACCTGGCTGCCCCAATATCACAATATTAATAGCACACAGTAACTCAAATAAACAGTGAAGATTACACAATTTTGCAAAAGTAGGAATGAAAATTCTTATCTTACATTGTTGCGTTGTAGTTCTCACTCTGATATGTATACAGGTAGAGCATGCAATTTGATATTCAATGTTATTTGTGATTCAGTTACAATAAACAATATTATATTCTTAACTATCTAACTCCTCGTAAAAGTAATTTTAATTTTGAGCACGATCTGTTTTAAATTTTTAATAAATAATTACGTCATAAAATTTCCTTCTCATAATAGATTTTAAAAATGTGTCACCAAAATTAACTAGGTTTTAAGGAAATGATTATAATCATAGTATAACCACTGCTAATGAGCATAGAACTTTCTAATTAGCATTTCATTGCAATAACCTATTTTTGATTACAGGAAGAAGTATCATGTCAAGTAATGTACCCATCGTATGGCGGGATGCCAAATGGTGACGACGGGGATGACGACCTCGGCCTCTTACTGACCGTTTTACTTTTCGCTGCGAAACAAAGAAGTAATAGTTTGGACAGATACGGATATGGTGGATGCGGCTGTTGCAACAATTGCTGCAGAAGCACCCAAAAGACCATCCCGATACCCTATCCAATTCCGATAACAACTAATAATCCTATAATATACAAATCACAGTCCAGCGAAAATGATAGTGATACAGATGACTGTAATGATGACACAGCTCAAGGAAGTCAGAAATCAAGTCATCATGAAAGTTCTGAAGAAGAAGAAACTACGAGTACTACCAGAGTAAAATACAAACCGATGCTAGTTTCAGAATCAGCTGAAATCTCTATGGATTAACGTTAATGTTAAACACAATATTTTTTACTATTTTGATAGTTCTTTTTGTAAATTTGAAACATAAATAAAAATAAATTATTAAACTAATGCACATGTTTCATTATATTTGAAACCCATATTATGTTATGTTTAAGGAATTACTATAAAAATGTAAAGAGAACAACACTACCATATAAAATTAATTCATAAGCTTACATGTATAATGATGTCTAAGGATAATAAAAAAACATAAATCTATAGCATGATACTTATCCTTTCACCTCTGGAGAGTGCTTCATAATTCAAGAAACCTATAGAAATTATAAGAAATTTCCAATCCACATGTATAAAATCTATGCATGATGATTATAACATGCTACCATATTATATTGTATTATGTTTAGATTGTAGTTCATCCAATAATTGTTATTAATTATAAAATATCCAATGAAAATCTATACTAATTTTATAAAGCTGAAGAGTTTGTTTGTTTGAACGCGCTTATCTCGGGAACTACTGGTCCGATTTGTAAAATTCTATCGGTGTTAGATAGCCCATTAATTGAGGAAGGCTATAGGCTATATATCATCACGCTAAGACCAACAGGAGCGGAGCACTGCGGGAATAACCACGGGGCACAGCTAGTATTTCAATAAAATGTTATGAACTAATTATACGTTATGGTAGTATCAGTAGTATGTTTATGTGTAAGTACTAAATTACTTCATTGGTAACTATTTTTTTGAGTACGTAAAATAATGTAAAATATAATATCCTTTGATATAGCTACAGTGAAACTAAAATGGATACGTCTATATTTTTTCAAAGGTTTTTTTTTCAAATTAAGTATTTTTTAAGGCTATAAGGCCATCTAGACTATTTTATTTTATAAACTCTACAAAAAGAGTAAGAAGTGGGCATAATTACTACAAGAAATTGAAATTTGAAATATACCCCGAAGTGATGTTTAGGGTTCCGAATCACAAATGGAAAAATCAGAACACTTTTAAGATCACATTGTTGTCCGTCTGTCCGTCTGTCCGTCTGTGTGTCTTTCAAGACCTTTTTCCTGAATCAGAGAATTTTATATCAAATACTCGGGTCTACTGTTCCTTGAAAATGTGAGAAACAATTAACTTCTAAGCAATTGCAAATTGCAATCAAGCTAGAGCCGTTAATGGTAAAAATATTTCGACATTCGCAAGGGAATAAGAACCTACTAGCCCAGAACAGGGAATGTTGAAATTTGATACGAAGCAACGTCTTATAGTTAAGGTGAAAAGCATCAATTTAATAATACAAAACAATATGTACCTAATTATATGATAAAAAAACAAGCTTATACGGAACCCTTGGTGAAATAATCCGACTCGCACTTGGCCGATGTTTTATACCTACGAGAGAATGGAGAATGCTCTGTTTAGAGAATTTAACAACAAATTAAAATTATTGAATGCACCAGTAATAAAGAACTATAAAATTTTTACCAAAGTTTTGCTTGTTAAAAGTACAGGCTGGAAGTTTTCTGAGTCGCTAATTCATTAGTTGAGTAATTTAGAAAATCTCTGACTATAGTCTGCATATGTATACTTACCTAATTAGTTTACGTTATTGTGATTACTCTAATATGTAAAATATTTAGTTCACACATTTTTGTTACGTTTTAAATATGTTCTAATATGCTGGAACACGTTTTACATTTTCTTTAAATGCATCTCCAAAATTATGCAACTGAAACAGATAAAATAATATAAACGTGATAAATCGAGAAAATAATCAGATGTAGTAATTGATAAGCTACTTGCAACAACAGATAACCGTGTGAAGATTACATAACATATTAATACAAAATATATAATCATATGTACTTATTGAAACATGCGCATTTTATACCTTTTTACAATGGCTTCCGCCATATTGTTCACGGCTCTCTTAATATATCTTCACACTTATGTAATGATTAATCTTATTTTATTTATATTTATTACTATTGTGTTGTGTATTGAAGTTTATATTAATTATTATTTTTTCTTTTTTCCAGACTTGCTTTGGGCAGCAAAGCAATTTTTTTAAACAAAGTAATTTTGGTAAGAAGCCGCTTGAATCACCGCAAAGCAGTCCAAGTACATCATTTCTGAAGAACTTTACTGGACATGGAAATATTGGGAACACGGCTAATTTTCAAGGAAGCCAGCAATTACCGGGAAATAATCAGCAGTCGAACAATCCTCTAAATGCTAGAAATACCCCACCCGAACTACCTTTTAATTTACAACAATCAATGGCGTTGCAGAAAATGAATATGCAGTCGTTAACAAACTTGCAACAACAACCTAACAACTTGCCTAAAAACTTACCTGGTGCTACACCGTTCAATACGCCAGTTCCTGCGAACATGCCTTCTTTAAGTTTATCAGAACCAGTACAAAATTACAATATGCTTCCGGCTTCAGCAATTAATCCATTACAAGGGCAACAAATGTCCTATCAATTGCCCTCTCAAACTAGCATGCCTACGCAATATTCTCTACAAACACCTCAAGCTATTCCGTCTTATTCTGTGAACTCAAATTATGGAATTCATTCAACTCCAGGATGTTCCACACCCGTCACAATTCCATTAGGTGTCATAGAAGCTTCACAAATGTATAGTCCTGCCCCAAGTTTCAATCCCTATTCATTTTCTCAGCCATCTGTTTCAAACTATTACCCAAGTTTCGATCCTAGTCAAAGTATTATGATAGGACAAAATGATATTATTTTAAATACACAGGATCCTCTGCCTTCGGCGTATCTTCCAGTTCTTCAAACAAGCTCACCACAATACAGAGTAGTTCAGAGTTATCCAGTGAATACAATAGTCACCTCCGATCTCAGTCAGAACTCAAAATCATCAACTCTGAAAACAATACTTCCTCTGTTAATTAATTTATTGAAGGAAAGAAACTCTTGCCCATGCCATCCCGGTTGTGACTGTGAGTGTAAGAAAAAACGAGCTAAGAAACCTCAAATTTCAAGCAGTTATTCTAAACAAAAGAAATACCCGCTTAGTGAAGATGGTCCAGCTATCGAATTATATTCTGATGAAATGGAGACAACTAGGAACGTAAGGGAACCGAAATTAGCTGGAAAATTGAAAAATAAAATTCCTGACGTGAGTACAGAAGCTCAGGATGACGAATCCTTGGAGTATCATGAAGAAGATGATAATGAGGACGAGTCAAAGTAAATGTTGTTAGATTAGCTAATTTTATTTATTAAATAAATTATTTTGTTTTTCATAAAAAAGTATTTTATTTTGCTCCTTGTACCTATTTAATTATGTTTAATATTTCTTATAGCAATGCCATTAAAATCTATACTAATGTTAAAAAGCTGAAGAGTTTGTTTGTTTGTTTGAACGCGTTAAACTCAGGAACTACTGGGCCGATTTGAAAAATTCTTTCGGTGTTAGATAGCCCATTTATCGAGGAAGGCTATAATATAGGCTATATATCATCACGCTAAGACCAACAGGAGCGGAGCAATGCGGGTGAAACCGCAGGGAACAGCTAGTATTTAATAATTAATTTAACAATTTGGGGATAAGTTTAAACGACGTCTATACGTCATGCTTGGTAGTATGCCTGTATTAAATATCTTCTTCTTCCCTGCAATTGTTATGTCTGAGTTTATTTCATTATGTCTCTTAGAGCCCAAGTCTAACCCCTTACATTTACAAGAAATATCTTGAGCACGTATTGTATAGATATCTTCGTCTGACGGAATTACTAACATGAGTCATAAAATACGGTTCGCTTTGTTTATTTTACACTCAAATCTATGTTCAATTTATTATGCTAAACTCAACAAAAGCACTCACACAAAGACATAATGTGAAAAGATAAAAATTATGTATAAATTCGCGTTGCTTGCATCATTTATATAATATTCTCTTCATAATATTTACACGATGGGTTCAGCTGTTTGGTTTCTTTCGTTCATCACCATTGTTATTTTGAATGTAAGTGTTTGTTTTATTCATACTTTCGCATGGGAATAATTACTTAATCATCACCGTTTAAAATATTATTAGTTAGGCATATTATTTAGGTATAATTTTGAAGTAGAATATGTTAATCGCAGTATTTTTCAAAACATCGTTTTCATTTTCAATTTTGCATTTGTAGGTCACTGCGAGCTCGTTTAGATCGAGCATCCAATCACAGAGAAAAATTTAGTTATTCCATGCCGTTGGATAATAGACGTGGTTGGCTCTAACAGATAAAATCGTACCTACTCGCCCACAAATTTCGAACACTTAAATATTTTATACGTAGAATTTAAAAACTACACGATAAATTAAATGTACCTACCTATATTAGGTTTAAGGTATAGGGTTTGTCTCTTACTAGCGATTCTTCTTGGGTTAATCAAATTTTCAAATGTAATTCAACATTTTATATTAAAATCTGAATAACCACAGGAAAGTATTGAAAAAACATAACTGTTGTCAAATGTTTTTCCTTTTTTACAGTAGATACGAAATGACCTTAACAGTTCTCCTCGCGTAGGATGAAACTTTAAAACAATGGAAACCTTATTTATTTTAAATATGTATTGTTTTAACAGTAGACATAAAGATCTTATAGAATAATTAATTATTTAAAGATACATTATTATTCACTGCTCTAAGCTCTTAAAATTGGTCGCAGAGTGATGTTATGCATCATCATCACTACATAGTATAAAACACAAAGTCGCTTTCTCTGTCCCTATGTCCCTTTGTATGCTTAAATCTTTAAAACTACGCAACGGATTTGGATGCGGTTTTTTTTAATAGATAGAGTTATTCAAGAGGAAGGTTTTAGTATATAATTTATTAGGTTTTAGATAAAGCGGGCGAAGCCGCGGACGGTAAGCTAGTTCCTCGGTAAATCATAAATGGACTATTCAACACAAAAACATTTTTTCAATTCTGATTTCTCAGTTCCGAACAAACTCTTCAGCTTTATTATATAAGTATAGATTGAATATTAATTTTATTTGTAACTCAAAGGTAACAGATGTCAATGCCTGCAGTTGTGGTGGCTGTGCAAATGCGCCTGCGCCTCTACCTACAATAGTTCCAATACCCTACGCTTACAATTACAACCAAGGGAACAATGTGAGGGAAATCTTACCGCTCCTGATGTACATTATCGCAAAGAGGGATTGAAAACTAAAAGTTTGTAAAACATATTATGAGTCACAAAAATAAGGATAATCTTAATTAACTAGTTTATTTAATAAATAATAATTTACTTAGAATTAAAATCTCATTGTTTAGACGTAATAAAAGTTGTAACATACTTCTGTATAATAATAAAGTTTTTGCGGAATCATAATTTTTTATTTATGTGCGTGAAATTAAAATTATTTTTAAATTATATTACCTTGTTTCATCATATTTTAAAGAACAATAATTATGTCTTATAGTGTGAAAATTGCAAGAATTTAATAATTATTTACGCAATTATTATTGGATATTGTAACGTAAGTACTAAGAAATGTTGACATCAGATTACTTAATTCGATAATACATAATAATATTATGATATAAAACGTAAAGGGCAATCGAATTAATAGTACAAATATACAAACATGTCGCCTTTATGGTGGTTTTGCTGTACATTTGCCCTTTTGGCCAATCTCGATGTAAGTTATTTGTTTTATTGTATTACAAACATATTCTCTACATTTAGAAATATCGCTGTCACTATCGTCAATTTCTAAGATATATTCTAAAGATAGTAGGTATCTTGTAGGAATTTGCGTAGGAGGACTTTGGGAATCGTAAATTGAGATTTTTTTAAGGAACTGTTAAAAAGTCAATTTAATTCGAGTCAGTTCTCCACCGAATTCGTAGTTCAATCACTGAAAATAACATTTTGATTATCACTCTATATTTGCTAGTATACATTGATATGTTCGTCAATATTTTAACGTAAGAGCGGAATTTATGCTCAATCAAATTGGTACGTCCAAATTACTGAGTTTATAACGTAATAGAAAATTATGGCAAACTTGACGGTAAAATTCCTGAACAATGAGGAACGAATAAAAAGAGAGCCCTGTTTAATATATTATAATGGTATTTCCATTTCTTCTGGGTACCAAAATAAGGACCAAGACGTATAACAGACATAATACTTTAGTTTTCTTTGTGATTGTAAAACTTAAATGTTAACTTTGATGTAAAATACAATACTTACTAATTACAAAACCTTCCATTTGAGTCAATAAAGTTTTTAAAAATTTATATCTCTATACATTTTACTAACCTTAAATTTTATTAACCGTTTAAAATCTACTCCATAAAAACACAATACATAGCATTGTTCTTCCTAGCCACAACATTGATTGTAACTTATATAAGAATTGTACTATCCAACCGCACTATTGACTGCATATAAAATTTATATTGAAACGTAAAATTTCAGGTGTTCGTAGCATCTCAATGTCCAGGATGGTACGATAGTTCAGCTGGTTACCCAGGCTACCCACCTTATCCTATAGTGGTCAAATCAAAAGAGAAGAACTCATGGAAGCATATCCTCCCCATCATTCTGCTGATGATGACTGATGGTGGATTCGGAAACTCTTCTCCAGGGAACTTCAATCCAGGACCCTGTTGTTGCAATGGCTGCTGCTGCTGCAGTAATGACAGCCCAATTCCCATACCCTTCCCCATTCCAATCGGCATAAGTAGCCCTATTGTTTGTTAATAAACTTATTTTGCCATTACGCTTTGTTTCATTTTAAACATTGATAAAGTATGGCTAAATTAAAAAGGAAATATTTACACTATTCACAAAGATTATTCAATGATTTGATCTTGATGAGAATTTGATGATTTGATATCTACTTAATGTAAAAAAGTAAATCTGCCAAAACATTAAAAACTACCTAACATTATGCATACTAGCCGGAAAAAAAGGCAAATTTTTTATATCAAGCAGAAGTTTTACCTTGAATGTAATCTATTCAGCAGTCCACAATAAATTAAATTTCACAGGTAAACAATAGTATTTGCTAAAAATTTACGAACATGACGTGTTATTGTTAAAACATGGCAGAGCCATCTACTTAAATATGAAATAATACTTTAATAAATTTTAGAGACACATTTAATGTGAATACGTGTTTATCCATACATTTTAACATTTCACAATGCTCGTCAATTAAGTACATGCTTTGTTTTGAAATCATTACTATAAATAAGAATGCAATACCTTAACTTGGTCAATGATATTTCAAAATGGGGTCACTAAGGATAATTCTTTTCGTAGCGGCTATTTCAGTGGAGGTAAAGTATAATATAAAAAAAAAAATTCAAAGTGTTATCGACTGTACGATAATGAACAAAATTCTTTTAGGTCTACAATGTAGCCGCTCAGTGTGGTCGCGTGGAGTATCTTTCGCAACCTTCATCTGCTGTAGCTACAGCCACACCAATGATTCAGCCAATAAGCCATTGCATCATACCGGCAATAATTAAACCATTTTTGTCATGTGAAAGTTCTTCTGAGCGAGCACCAGCCTCGCACGACTACAACCAGCAACCGAACTATCCACCTTACCCCCCGATGAATTACATGCCACCAATTATCTACGAAGATGACGACGACGACGATTGGCACCATCTGCTCTACTTCTTACTCTTTGCAATGAGAAACAGAGGAAATTCAGGTGGTTATGGCTCGTACCCTGCACAGATGCCTTATACTTTCTACCCTGTTCCAACAGGTTTTGGATATAATGACAACAGATGCGGTTGTGACGACAATAATTCTGGAAGTACTGTTAATTACATTCCATACCCTGTGCCTGTTCAGACCTCGTGTGGAATCATGGACTCTACTCAAAATTATGGAGACGATATCACAATCATGCAATCACCAGCGATACAAGCACTGAATGGAAGGGACAATGAAGTCACCTTACATATCAGAACCGATTAATAAATGCGTGATTGGAATCCTTGTAATGTTCTTGAAATAAAATTTGATTCATTGCATACCTTACGAGTTTTAATTTTTTACGTGAAATAAATATAGGAGCAACAGCTAATAATTAATTAAATAAATATTTTATTTATAGATAATTGAATCATTTTGTAATCTCTAGATTTAATTAATTACTTTTCACGAGTTTTATTCCAAATCAGAGGTCCAAAGAGTTCTTAATATGAAATCATTAATTTTGATTTTACCTAATAACATATTTTTTTCATATTTTACTATTTGTACAAATAAACACTTTCTGTGGACCTTCCGTAGTTTATCAAATATTAAAAAATAGGTATTATTACCTATTTAAAAAATTGTGTATATGACCTTTAAACTAGAAAAAATACAACTATGCTACATACATTACGTTTTCTCACGGTTCTATTACGTTCTATAATATACTTACAAATATTGACAATGGTCAATGGTGTCTGTCCTCTACGTTATCAAACATACTGAGAACTCTTGAAAATTGTGCAACTAAGTATTTCAAAACTTCAAAATCATCACAAGCAAAACTATACTTGAGATAGACAACGTAGATACAAATTTTTAATAGTTTTACTTATATAAATGGGTGTTCCTATTTTTTAATCATTTCAATAGGCTTACTGAGTACGTAGCCATGGTTGGAAAAATTCTTCTAGGACTCCTCTTGTGGAAGGTAAATATATTTTAATTAAGAAAGTAAATATAACTATACAATAACTACCTAATACAAGTTTAGTTTTGTTTCACGGTTGCTGGAAAGTGCTACCAAGGATGCAGTTCAGGCTACGGGTATGAACAACCGGGATATGAATATGGTATGGCCAACTACATGGAATCCTCGGCTTATAACCCAGCTACATCAGTCCCGAATAACCAGCCAATAGTCATCGTCATAAAAGATGACGACAAATTCGACTTACGTGATTGGTTGGAGATTCTGCTAGCTCGTGGTGACAACGATGCTCCCACATACATCCCTTACCCAGTCCCTGTACCATGCTGCTCATGTGGAATGTCAAACTGTTGCCGCAACTAAGACTGCAATGCAGCTTGCAGATCTAATAACGCTATCAATCAAAACAGTTCTCAAGAGATGATTGCTCGTATCGATTGTACAAAATATGAATAAATATAGTTCGAGTAAACAGCATTGTTTTGTATGTTTTATTTATTAATTTAACCTATTTAAATCAATGAGCTTTTGTGATTAGTAAAGCTATGTGCACAAAAATCTAATACAAGGCATTTTTGTATTATGGAAATTATCAATGAAATAATTTTCAATCGAAATGTTAATCAAGGAGAATCCTGTTAAATAGATGTAATATCAATTTCCTCGAAAATGTTATTAGCAAGGTTTGAAGGGGTTTTGGGGACTACAAATTGATTTAGAGAGGTTGTCTAACGAAAATTACACTTAGTTTCAACATACATATATTATACACTCAAGCAATCCTGTTTAGAATAAAATAAATACAGTATAAAAAATCTAAATAGAAATACTCAGATAAACTCATGAAATAATTGTATTATCATGGATCAAAATCGAGTAAAAAGGAGTCGGATAATCGGTTACACACTATGAAGTCTGGGTGAAGCTTATAAACGCGTGATAAAATAGTCTCTTGATCTTACTAATTAATCATCAAAAATATATTCATATTTATTATTAACTTTCTTACTAAGTCAGTTAATAATAATAAGATTAACTCAATATGTATCTAATTAACAATAATCACTCTAAGATTCGTAACTAGCTTGTACAAAAGTTTGAATTCAGAAATTTGTTCATAATTTACTCTATAGCTGTTTCGCTAAATATTTAATCTTGTAAAGTATTAAATACACGAAGTATATAATGAATTAGGTTATATCTTTTGTTAGAAGAGATTATGCCACAGATTATGCAAATAAATGCCGGAAAGATATATATTTGTTTTTAATTTAGTGTTTAAGTTTTGTAAAAACTTAGCAATTAGGTGGCATGTATATTTTGATATTGGTAGCTATTTTTAGAGCTTATTTTACTGGTTTAGTCAATATTATATATCATAATTAATAAGAAAATAGTAAAAATATTGTAGATTTTCATTTCGTCATTCGGTTACGGCTTTAAAAATAAAGATAAAAAATTAATATATTTCCTTTTAAATGAGTGATCTAGTAACGTTAATGTCTGCGGCTTTTTATAGGTTTCCTCGTCTCATGCCTATTAAATAATAAATCTAATTTGAAAAAATGTTTCTTGTAAACATTTTAAATGAGCTGCAATAAAAATCGAATTAAATAGACTTAGGAAGTCAAAACCTAACGAGCATTTTCCAAAAAAAAAATAATATACCTAGCTAATGGAATAAAAAAATAAAATTGCTTACTTACTAGGTTAAGTAGGTAGTTATTATTATTTAATTGTATTTTCAATTGAAATAAAACTCTATGTAACTTAGAATACGTTGTTGCTTATACTAATAATAGATAGATAGATAGATAATACTTTATTGAACACACACAAGATTTACATAAAACACAAAAAAAAAACAAACATTAATTACATAGTTATATCATTACCGTGAAATACAATTTATTTTTATTGTAATTCGAAAGAATTCTAACTATTTTGATTCTATCTACGTGCTCTTGTTGACACATATACCTATTTACGAAATCCGATGCATTGCTAAATATTATAGGACAAGGACATAGAGTATATAAAAGGAAATAATTTCTTTGAATTTCATAAAAATCGAAATGGCTTCTATGAAAGTTACAATCCTCTTTGCTTTATTACTCATCGTCAAGGTAGGTTCCAATTTACCAATTATTGTTTGTAAAATTATCTTAATATATATAAATCTCGTGTCACAATGTTTGTCCTCAATGGACTCCTAAACCACTTAACCGATTATAATTAAATGCTGCACACCATGTGCAGTTCGATCCAACTTGAGAGATAGGATAGTTTAAACATGTAGGTACCACGGGCGAAGCCGGGGCGGACCGCTAGTTGTAGTATATAAAACAATGAACATTATTTGTAGATTCATGAGTAAGCAGTCTAATATGCATCAACAACATGTATACTTAATTTGGTTTTTATTTCAGACCGTCTTGGGCAACTGCGGCCCATACGGACATGGACCCTATGGACATCCCGCTATATACAGAGATAATGATGACAACGATCTAGAAATTCTGCTGCCTATACTATTGATGGCTCTGCTCGGAAATGGTGGCGGTTTCGGAGGAATGGCCCAGCCTCCAGCCCCAATCCCCATCCCAATTCCTTACGCTGGTGGCTTCAACAACTGTGGTTGTGGCGGTTGTGGATGTCAGCGCTGCTAATTTTTTTTATTTTTTTTTTAACCATAAATTAACAGCATATATTTTCGGACAGTTTTTTAAATGAGGTTTAGTAAGTTTCAATATACTTATTAAACCTCATTTAAAAAAAGCCCGCCCTAAATCTGTTCGGATTTGTTTATGCTACACTAAATCACGTTCGTCTCGAATTTAAAGGCATGCGAGCCTCAGCGAAAATCTAAATAATCGATTACCAATCTGTATGAGATTGCTTCGACCGGATTTAGAAATATATTTGATGGTACATTTCAGCGAAATAGCTTTTTAAGTTTTTTATTGGAATCTTATATTTTTGTCACTATTATGTATGGTTGAAAAAAATTGGATTGGCACATTGATGACACAAATGCAAATATATTTTAATAGTTTGGTAAATATTTTTTACAAATTATGGAAAACATTGAATTGAATATATACCAAAACTGTCAAAGATAGTATAGATGGAAAGTGTAAATTGTAATCCAATAGGAATCATATTTTTATATGCCTGTTTTCGAATGTTTGTAAAAAGCCATAATAAATATCTTATTTTTATTGGACTAATTTAATTTCAACCCGAACCTATTATCATTTATAATTTACATGTTAGACTTTTAATCGTATTGAAACCATCAAAACATAACATACATTTAATAATTAGGTTATAATGTGAAATGTTTTACTTATTTCCGATAACATATACGTCTTATAGTAATTTCGTCTCAAGTTGCAACAAAATAATGTAATTTATTTTGTAAGTTATTATGTATAGCTATAAAAGAATATATTTCTGTGAATATGTTGTTATTAATGACTAAGATATAGGTCACTGTAGACAATTTGCATTGTTCGATTATCTTTATTGAAACAAAAAAACAATTGTTCTATTTTCTATTATTTACATTTGTGAAATGATTTTCTTGTTACAATTACACACATCAAGATGCTATTGATATGGCTTATCGTCGTGATTGTTACGAAAGTAAGTTTCCTATTAAGGGGGGTTAGGCGGTCAGCGAAAATTCAGCTATTCGGGCCTGAGGTAAGCGGTGAGGGGGTCCGCGTTTAGTATGGAATCAACGTGCTCGAAACTAAAAATCGTAAGCGCCATTCACATTTTTATCAAAAAGTGAATGAAAATATTTAGTATTTTCTAAATCTAAAACAGTCACGAAATCGAGAAGGTAAATGCCTATGTACTTGTGATTTTATACGAATTATTATCGTAAAATACGGTTGTAATGAGCATTTATATGATATTTTAGAGGTAACTTCAGGATTTTTTTTTATCGAGCAAAATTTTTCCAATCGTGTTTTGGAAACAGTCATCCCATCACACATACGTTCTGTAATACATATTAGAAATTTCAGTGCGAAAAAACCTCAATATTTTCAATTATAGCTCATAGAAAACAGTCCATTTTTCCGTGTTCACCTACTAAGGGCCCTTAAATTTTGTTACGTAGTAGATGGTAGTAGTGTGTCCTAGCTATTCATAGTTTATTTTCTATTGTTTTCACAGGAATATGTCAGTGGCGTTAGAACCGACGTTTGGAAAGAAAGTGCTAACGTGCAAACAAGTCTGAAGCAAAAAACGAACATTCGTCGCACACCGTGCCGCAAATATTTGAAATCATCAGCGAAAGAAGGGTCAACTTTATCGCCTTTTGAACCACGAATTTCTGAAACTATTTTCCCAGAAACTATAGGTATATCCTATTTCCATATTAGATTCTACACAGCCTTACTACTTTTTATCAGAATTTCGAGACAGCATTACGGGCCCGTTCGAGAATGATGTAAAACAATCTTATAACTGCCTTTCATCGAAATCAAACGAGTGTCAACAAGATACAATATGTAGTTACTTTGTAGATAATTGCATGAAAAATACTCGATACAATTCCAAAAATCGAAAAGGAAAAAATATGAATCCAATTATTGGAAAACATAATTCAAAAGAAACTCAAGAGTGTGACGAAAAAAGCAACATAAATTATTCATCTTTGTTAAATGAAAAATTAAAAAAGTATACGGAATCTTCTCTTCCGCTTACAATTAACGTTAATATTGAAGTTCTTAAAAATGGTATAGCAGCAAATAATATTTCTGATTTTGTTGATGAAAATCGTAGCGATGATGATATCTCAGGGGACGCAACATGTGAAATAACAGATTCAATGTCTTACAATTTCTCTTTAATCGAGGAAATAATAAATATAGGAGAAATGCCACAATACGATGAACAGATTGTACCACCACCACTCTATGATTATGCAGAATTTGAAGATACTGCAACCTCATATATATCTGAAGATGAAAGAGAAAAGATATATTGTAATAACGCTATATGCATCAACTCAATACTTGAAAATGATGACTGTATAAAAGTATCTTCTGATTCAGCGTTACTAAATTATAACAATATTGATTTATCTACAGAAAGTGCAGTTACATCATGTCCTGATTACTAACTTATATTGTCATAATTTTAGAAATTAATTATTATTAAATTATTTAATAAAGTGTGTTACCAAATAATGGATGTTTTAATTAATGCGTGCAATAGTAATATATCTATTGGAACTAATTTATAACAATCAAATGATTACAATACACACTGATTACATAAAAAGTAATAATAGTTCTATATTTCACTGATAAGCATTTAATTTAGGTAACGCATCAATTTCCTAGGAAAATAATTTGAAATGTGTGTTATAAATAATTGTGATAAAGAGTATTGTTTACACTTCAGCATGGCTGTTCGTGAAAGAGTGGCTTTATTTATTTTTATAGCCATGTATTTATTGGTAAGTTTTTAATATATAAGTTATTAATGTTTTATAGCTGCAAATGATTTTCGGAATTATATTACATTTAACTTACACATAACTTTATCTATTGCAGATAAATAGTGCTAATTGTTTGCCGAGAAATTTATCACGGGCCCAAAAATTAGAAAACAAATTAAAGAAATCCATAAATATTAACTCAACAGAACCAGGGACAAGACTGAAGCTGAGAACAAATTCAAAGAACGTAAATATTCCAGCGAGGACAATGAATAATGCAAAACATGAAAATCTATGCGAAAAATTCAATTTTCCTGAAATCGAGTACCCAACCGCTTCGGAACCCAATATGCCTTTCCATTTTCGAGAAAGTGCTAAAAATTTGCCTCAAAAATATAATTCTCCTAAGGTTAAAAGTAACAAATCCCCATACCCTATTTCACATGCAACAAAACCTAATAAAAATAGGAAGGCAGGTAAAACGCAAAATTACCCACTACGTCAGGGGCGTGAAAATAAAACAATGGCTGAATTTTCATCAGCTCCCAGTTACAGAGATATAGGTGTATTTCCCGAAGTTGAATATCCACAGAAAGCAAAGGATATTTGGCAACCAAATTATTGGAATTGCCCTCCAAAAGTTGTAAAAACAACAGTAGAAAGTACTCAAAATAAAATAAACACTGATTATAAAGGAGCTCATAGAGCCAGCTCACAATCATCTTATACATCACGAAAGGGTAAGAATTCAAAAAATATTAGCAAAGCATCCAAAAAAGTATCAAACCAGGCAAATAGTTTAAAACATCAACCTGATGCAACGAACTATGATTTTGGACAAAAGGAATTACAATTCTATGATACAATAAAACCTGAAATTAATATTAATTCTGAAAACGTCTATACGGCTACACCAATGCCACAATGTGTACAAAAGGAAGATCTCATTAAAACCGCATTGTATGCAAAAATATACGCCAGTATCGCGAACAAAGCTATTGCATCAATTAAAAACATATTAAAGTCTGATAAATCGAATACGACGAACGATTATTATGGTCTACCTAATATGAAGGAAAGTGATATACTAGAGGATATATTACGTTATTCACATTCCAATTCGGACGACTACGATTTTTATTCGTTGTTCCATAACAATTACTATGCAACGACACAACGAACATCACATGAGCTTTCTTGCGAAGTAGCAGATAATATAACCCAATCGTGGATAAATTGTTTTAATCCATTAACCGAGAAACCAGAAATAATTGCTGATTTTCAGCAGACTCTATCAACAAAAAGTTCAAGTGATTCATGCAATATAAACCATTACTCACAATCTATTATATTAGATACAACAAGTTCATCACACTTGACAGACGTTATCAATACAATGCCAGACGCCACAACATTATCACCACGTGCGTTTATTTACGATGACAGAAAGATATATGATAAAAATAATGCGTCGATCCTCGGCCAGAGTAACGAATGTGATGTCAGAACGCTAGATAAAATTGATGTAATATCATGTAGTAATGATACAGATTCTAATAAAACACATATTGATAGAAGTGATCAGAATGCTATCAACGCTGAGCATGATTCATTATTTAAATTAGATGATGAGTTTACGACTGATGTATACCCAGAAATAAAAGTAAACGGTGCGTTTGTATTGAGTACGGCTGCCCCATTTAAAATGTCTTTAGACGATCCATCATGGGCTAATTCAGAGATTATCGATCCGTATAAATCTGTATCTTACCCCGATGAACTTGAAGAATATTACATAGCAGTTGGATAAACGGATGACTGATGCAATAAGTTTTACAATATTATTTAGATGTCTATGTTCCAGTGGTTAAGTCATAGTTACTAAGCTCCTTGTTTGATATTATGTTACTTATGTATAATTATTTATGAATAAAAGCTAATTGTTGATCAATTTCTATTTTTAATCCAATACCGTATGTGTCGTCGAAGTGTCTAGAACAATTAAAGGTATTATGATAAGTAGGCATTAACCCAAACATACCACGTTTGCTCTAAATTATTAACGAGTAGGTATTCTCCACACGAACTGCAGCTGAATGGCTTCCTATAATCTAGACTTAGACTCTTTGTTTACGCTGCTAAGAACCTTAACCGGCACAATGTTCTTATTACATTTTTACTTGAAACAAAAGTATTACTTTTTATTTAATTATTGCTTTTCTTACTATTATTTTTCTCGTGTAAGATATTTTTTTAAATCTTAACATTCTCATATCTAGTTTTCCTTATTATAAAATATTTAAGAAACAAATCTTCGATGTATTTAAATTAAAATGGTGTTAAATCATTTATTATGTTATGTACCTAAAATGTAAACAACAAAATGTTTTATTTAATAAAAGCAAAATCTAGGTCATTGTCAACTCGACCTGACATTGAGAAAGTGCACAAATTGAACCGCTTAGACCACTCATGAATTTCTTGAGATTTTAACACGACGTTTTAATTTTTCTGCTATCTTAGTTAGAAAATAATTGTAAGCACAAAATAATTTACAAAAACCCTAGAAATAACTTAAAAAATAACAATCAGCGGAAGCTCTCACAAAAACATTATAATACAGAGTTAATTAACTTAGACATGAATAATGACAGGTATCGAAAAATTAAAAAAAAAACCAACGCAAAAACGCGGCAATGAAACCGGTTGGAATGACACTATGCGACCTTGGTGTTACATCATTGCGCCGGCGCGAGCGCGCCTTTATCATTAGGAAAATAACTAAACATACAGAAAATTGCTTCACGTACAAGACAAATTAAATTTGTATGCTAGTAATTAGTCGCCTAAATTACTAAACAACTTGAATTTAAAATCAACATCTATGTAGAGATAGAATAACGAAGTTCGTGAATATTTAACTACAACGTTCTCAAGCTGTCAACTGTTCGAACCGAATTTTAAAATTAACGACAAGCGCAAACTTTTACTGGGTAAGTATTATGTGGTACCTATTATTTTAGTTTCTACTTCCAATGTCGCATTATCCATATGGATTAACATGTAACTTTGTTGAAATTGTTTATTAGTTTTGTTTCGGACGAGTTGTTTATAAATGTGTTGCCGCAATATAATCTAATATATTGCGGCAACACATTTATAAACAACAGCTTGGTGTGCGTGCAACGAAAAGATATAATTTATATCCAGTAATATATAAAGCGATACAAAATATCTCTTTTCGATTAGATAATTTAAATATTGATGAAAATCATCGTATCCTATTTTACTACGAGTCCGAACGGGAGGTTATCATTTAGATAGGCGTAGAATTTGGAAGTAAGTATTTTTGAAAAGAAACATTATTTTAGAATACAGAAGTACATATTACCAATCTGCTGTATGAAAATAAAACAAAAGAATCTTGTAAATATCACACGGGAATACCAGGAAATACAACATCCTGTCGTTCGTTTCTGGTATAATGTATCCTTTAGATATTGAAATACGATAAAAATATGTTTTCTTTAATCTTGTGTAGGATCATGTGTCTGTGAAGTATTAAAAATATAAAAAAGTGTGTGTGCAAGGTGTGTGCCGATCACACGTGTCAGAAGTGAAACTTCTTTGACCATATTCAAAGATACCAAAATCATTGCCTTACTCCATGACGCGACTTTAAAATTTTACTCTTAACGTGCCTAAAAAATTTTCACTTCAATAATGAGCACTCGGTTTCCACCACCATTTCCTTAATATTATCCTACATAGAAAAACACATTCCTACGTGATTGTTTAGTGGCTAGCTTACATTACTATTCCCGTAAAAATTATTTTCATCGCTCCTTGCTGCAGTTATATCATGGTCTAGAATAGAAACGCAGGACGAATGAAGCCTCAAACTTATATAAATCAAGAAAATGCGAGAAATTATCAATCAATAAATTTATTCACCATTCTAAATATTCTCAAATACAATTAATCTTAATCTTAAATAGCTATTTTAAAATACATTTTGATTACGTCCCCATTCTTAGCTTGACAATACTGGCAAATATATTATTGGCACTGGGCGCAATGCAACATCCATCACCAGATAAAAACATAAATATGACGCCAGCCATTGTTTTGAGATCGAATGACAAACGTAAAGATTGATAGTCATTGTTAACTCTATCTCATTGTTAGGTAATGCACGGAATGGGCTTGCCGTAATTATGTGATCTGAGCATGTCTATAGGTAATGTATTAGGGCTACCGAAGCGTGACTAAGGTCAGTTATAGCGAACGTCGGATGTTGTGTCATTAAATTTTTATAAAATGTTGGTTTCGATGGACAGTTTTAACGTTTGGGTTCAGCTACAAAGTTTTTGTTAGCAATGAGTATATATCAAAATTCTAAATGTTAATAAAGACAATCGTCTAAATTAAAAATAGATCTATTTTATACCTAATTTATAGAAATCTCCATCATAATTATGTTCACCTTATCATACTTCTCTTTTATAAAAGCGATGGATATCTGAACTTAATTAAATATGGCTATGTATATGTAGAACATATATAATTCAATTTATAAAAATGTTTAGTATTGAGTACACGATATGACACGGCATGTTGCTGAAAATGTGAGCATAAAGGATTGGTTTTAAATACTTATTTGCCCTCAATTCTCATCCATGCAACTATAATGTCCCACGGTGTAGCGTGGCAGCAGCTAGATGATAATGAAAGTTGATATACATGTTCATTAGGTGCATATTTTGTTTCTGGTCTCGTGGATATAAATAAAACAAGAGCAACTGATTATATAAACATAACGACGTATTTGGAAATTTAACCAGTCATCTATTAGTAGGTACCTACTAAGATTAGTACAATACATGTAAAAATCTATTTATACCTATTAAGTGTAAGCTCTTAAGCTTCCTCGCCTCATGGTTGAGCAAATTCATTCACCTTTGGCCATTTCATAAATTGAAAGTGAAATTTTTTCTAATACCATGCAAAAGAGCTGCATATAAAATGTCATCAATTAGTGAAACTCCACTAACATGCGGTAGTGGTATCTCTGCCAAAAATATGAAAGTTCGGATGCAAATATGATCAAGATGATTATGAAGATTGGCAAGCGGCCCGCTTGGCGCTAATCCGTCGTACCTACTAGGTACTACCTAAATCTTAATATTGCATTTAGTTTGTGATTCTATTGTCACAGATATAATATGACTAAACAACCATAACGACATTCTAACACGATACCGCAATACTTTTTTCCTTATTTAATTTGTACATTTATAGATAAAACAAACATAATATAATGTTCAGTAACTATTAACTTATTTAATTCGCAAGTGAAAAAAATAATTCCAATTCTAATAAAAACTGCTATACAATCTAGAAGACAGTACTATCAATACGTGTGTTATAGAACAGGGAAATAAATATTTCAGGGAAATTATGAGCGAAATAAGCTTTAAGATTAGACCTCTACTATGAACTAGAAAGCTCGTTATTTTTTTAACACAAAATAGTTGCTAAAATGTTTGTATTTTTAGTATGCATACAATGTTTATCTAGCATCATTAAAAACGATAGGTTGCAAAAACGTAACGAGCAATAACTAATAGGAAATACATTGTATTTTAGTTGTAACTGAGAACCCTAATGCAATTATTTTGAACTTGCTTGTTCTATAATAAATCAATTTCTATTACAATGTCCATCAGATACTCAAATGCTTCAGTGAAATGTCCCCCATTACTCACAATTATCCTATTAGGGTAGTAAATACATACGGCTTTTATTTATGTAGGGTTGGCACTTGAAAGATATAGAGATACATAATCCTTTTCTTAAATATTAATAAGCTCGTTATTTTGCTACTTAAATGTCAAATCGTCTGTTCAAACTCAAAAAATTGAAAATACAACATCACAGAAGTGTGATAATTCGTTTGGGATAAATTACATTTTGGTACATTTCAATTGAAGTAATACAATTTATGTAGAGCACCTACTCACGTTCTTTATCCAATCATTTTTTTCGTGAAACTCTAGAAAATTTATTTGAACATGCAAAGAGTTGTAAGCTCTATTTTTTATGTGATGTGAAAGTAAACGAAGCGACAGCCCTAGTGAATCGATAATCAAACGGAGCGTACAAAATAAATCTTCATTAAGACAACATGTGGCAAGTGCGCGCTTACTCTATATAAAAGCTCTACCAATGCCATCGTGTACATTTCATCGCTTTACAACTGTTTCTTATTTGCCTACAACTTACCAACATAAATACTTCCGTAATTCTTAATGAGATCGAATGTATGTAAAGCTTTTTAGGTGAATATTATGAATGAGATAATTAATGACATTTTTAAATTGTGTCACTTATAAATTATAGGGTTTCAATTATTCTTAATTATTGGTCATAACTTGTTTTTTATGTAATTCCAGTGAGAATTTTATCACACCTACATAATAACTAATTAAAAAAGGTTTTATAAAAATCAAGCTTATACCAGTAAGTGATAATTACATAAATCTAAAAGAGAAAGTTAGTACGCATTTTGTTCTGTCCATGTATTTAAATGATTAAAACGTTACTACTTCTTTATGATTTACTATTTCCTTCGCAATTATGTAACATCGTAACATAATACAATTCTTTGAATTAATTTGTGCTTAATAACTCGGAAATGATATTTGCATTTATTAACCTGTGTAAAATCTATTAATGTTTACATAATATACTGTAGTAAATGAGACTTTTAATTTATTTTATAAAATATTCATCGTATTATTTACGTTTAGTCAAATTCCATAATAGGTAGTGGTAGTAACTAATTTTTAATTACTTTTAAACATCTCTATAATTTTTTTTTGAATATTTGTTTGAATCGCAGAATCATTAATTAAAACCCAACAAGAAGAATATAGCACGTCATTATAAAATAACCTTAAAAGTAAAACTAGATTAAAACTAGGCAGTCTAAGATCCGTAATTTCAAAACTAGAAATAAAATGCGAGAAAAGGAAAAATCCATTTTACACTTATAGTTTAAATGGCATACTTTACGAATAAAAAGATGACTTTTCTCTTGAACTTTACAAACGTAATCTGATTTTTTATATAGAAAAACGAACTTTAACGCGCCTGTAAAATTAATTAATGACTGACTTTTTGTCTTTTGCAAAGTTCACGGAACGACTTGTAGAATCGGTCATACTTTGTAATTTGATTGAAAAACTTTTGAGACTAATTATATATAATGTAATGTTAGTTTGTAATGGACATTTACATTAACTTCATTACTAGACTTTTTCCAAATTAATAATTCCAAATTATTAATTAGTTGTAAACAGACATAGTTTTTAAAGCCTATTTAATAAACGAAACATCTCGTTTATTTGCTCTCAGGGTTACTTTCGTGTTCTGACATTTAATCTGAGTTACATCAGTCAAGTGTCCGTCAAAGTTCGTCATAAATGGGGTCTGGGTACTTACAGCGCACATCAAGTGTCTTTAACGTTAAATATAAAACAGAAATGTTCAGTGAAATTTAATTAAATTCTTTGCTGATTATTATTAAGCCTTGTGTTCGCATTAGTGTACTGATCGCTATAATAAATACCTATGTTTACTATATCCCCTTAGTTTAGTAGTTTAGAGAGTAGAGTTTAGAATTACTGTTTGTATAACATGTTTTTAACCCATTTTTAACTAGGTATGTCTTTAATCTTTGGTAAATTTGAAGTAGATAAACATTTTTTCATTGATGTGAACTTGATGTGATGTGGACCAAATTTATATTTTCCGATTCAATTCGTAAGTAGTATGAACTTTATTTCCATGCACTAAAAATATTTTTAATTCAACTTTGAATCGCATTGAAACGAACTTAACAATATTAATCAAACGTAATACCGCCAACAATGAAACGTGTTTAGTGTCTATGACCATAAATTATAGACATCCATAACCTACGCATAGACAATTGACCCTTATAACACAAGACGTCTTCAAAGATCAGCATTTAGTGGGCAAGTATGCGAGGTGAGAGGCGCGGGGGCGGGCGTAGGCGCAAGGCTACTTGCACAATGCACCGATAGAGTATTAGCTGGAGTGGAAACGTTGTTTTTATGAACTAATTAATTTTATATTGAAAAAAGTCCTAATATGTTAAATACAGTAGCTGCTAATACAAAAAGTTCTATGTTAAGCAATATACCTTAGAAGTAGATGCATCGTTCGTTAATAAATGCGTCACGTATATGTTCTAGATCTTTATCTGTAGATGCTACGTAAATAAAATAGCCTTACGTTTAAATATATAAGTAGATACTGAACTTATTTAAATATTTTTTTATTAGGTACGATAAACTAATTAGTCATGTCTCTCTTAAGTTAAGTACCTACTCCTATAATGTTTGAGGTAAGTAAACACTTTCAGAACTGCAAATTATCGTTTATTTTGTTTCCAGAAATACAGAAATAGCGTCTAAAAGTTTATATAACGCTTTTCTAACCATATTCGCTAATACTGGCAACCCGTCTTATTTACACTCGCTGAATGCTAATCTCTGAACTCCATATATACAACGCCCTACGCCATTTAAAGTCGTATTTAGCAATTCCTACGTGTGTCACAAATCACAATAAACCACTATAAATCAATTTAAGAACAAAGTCAGCCTTAACACGGAGATTTAGACTTAAATAAATGTTTAAAGTTTCGAGTTTTACCCCAAAAACTTGATTATGCAAATCAATTTTTTAGACAAAAACTTGATGTAACACGAGCATAATTCGATTGAAATATTGAGGCATTTCTATTGCACATGTGTACCTATATTATCTACTGATATTTCAGAAGTTTTTACTGGCTGATACAGGATACTGTGTACCTTTATATAAAAACGTATAGGTATTATTTGAAATGATGACGGAACATTGGTTACTTGCAAAAAACATTTGGTAACTTGTACTTGCTAAAACATTTGGTGTTACAGGATTATGCTTCTAGCATTGAATTTTTTTTTTTAGATAAATCATAAATGTAACATTGGAGTTAGTTATAATGTGTAGGGGAAAAACATTTCAAGAAAAAGTGAGTACTTTTTGGTCGGCTAACCCACGCTAACTTTAGTGTCGTAGTTTGATAAAAAGGATATGTTTTCTTTACACAATGAAAAATATCATACCATATTATAATAATATAGACTACACATAAAAGATCTAAATTCTAATGATATATACTTTTCGTCGCGACGAACTCTCTTTGAACTAGAGTAAGTAAATATTGTAAAATTCTTCTTTCAATTTGTAAATGGATGTGAAGACTATATAATTTCAAATTTCTCAGTAACAAGCTGAGATCATTGAACCCGATAAAGTTGTTTACATTCTTCTATATGGCGAAGTCAGTCTACAATGTTGTGTGACACTATGCAATTTAAGTAATGCAATCCTATGTAGACTATCCCTTTGCCAATAAATAATTTTAAAATAAGAAAATGGTTTAATATAAAATTATAACTGCGTCTCATCGTTTTAAAGAAGCATGCTTCACAAATTAACACGCGTGAATGAGCACTCTTAGAAGATCATCGAAGCACTGAATAAATAAAAGTTCTATATGATATTATATTGTAAAAGAATTATGTCGCGCCCTTTAGACATTGTGTAGACAATAGCTCAAGGGCTGCAGAGCTTATTCACGTTGAATTTTGCTTGCACTAACTTTTTTTCTCTCGATAGTGTACCCGTGTAAACCTTATATTCTTATGCTTTTTAAAACTTTATTAAGTAGTTAAGTATTTCTCATCCCAATTATTATTATTGATGTGACTTTGTTTCGTTGCGGATGTTTAGTCTTTTTACGCCAAAGGACGTAACTAGATTTCTATGGACGTAACATAGTATAATACTAAAGTATTTAATAATATGAAACGGATATAATTATAATTGATATAATAATTGTTCATGAATAAGTATTCTATAGTAAAATTTAATTTACAAATGTTTAATATGTTTTACGAATAAACAGGAGATCAATTCAGGATACATCGCCCATTTTTGCAAGTGACTACTATCAAGCTGATTTTCCGTTTGTAGCTTTATTTTGATGAGACACCGAATAATTTCGTGTACGAAACTCTCGATTGTGGCAGCTAACAGAGATAACAAGGATAAATTTTTTTGATTTGATGGTTCTCAAATATTTATTAGGTACGCAATTTGTAGGACAATGTGTCTGTTGAGTTATATAAACATTAACTAAGTGAAAACAAAAAAATCAGCTTGTTAGTAATCATTTATGATGACCTCGTTATCGATACACTTTGGAAAGGGGGACTCTTTGAACAAACCATAGATTTTGTAGGACAAATATTTTTTCGAATAATTTAGGTAATTATCTTGAGATTGAACAAAAAAAAATCATTCAGTTAGTAATAAATATTTGAGAACCATCAAATCAAAAATTTTTATCCTTGTTATCTCTGTTAGCTACCACAATCGAGACTTTCGTACACGAAATTATTGGGCGTCTCATCAAAATAAAGCTACAAACGGAAAATTAGCTTGATAGTAGTCACTTGCAAAAATGGGCGATGTATCCTGAACTAATACCGTAATCTGTATGTGTATGTATTCCTACTACAATGAAGCTTACTTATTAAAAATAATACAAAGACCAAGTGAGCTGAGAACAAATTGTTGGTTTACAAAGCCTGAAACGCTGTATGTAAAACAATTTATAAATAATACCTTTGAAACAATAGCCAATTGTTTGTTAACAATTAACATTGACATTCATGTATTTTTTATGATTTCTCAGCTACATCGTCTGTACGTCATTCGCCAATTTAATTACAATGGAATTATTAAAAACTTACTTTGAAGGACAAAGTATCAAAACTATTTCTAAATGAAATACGAATTGAATGATTTTTTACAGAATTTGAAAAGTTAAATTAAACATTATAAAACTGTGCTTACTTTTTTGTTCTATTGTATACTTTAAACAGTTTACTAATGATGATGTTTGCCGAATGAACACACACATCTAATTATCATTAGGTGTACACAAAATATATGTTCGTTAACAAGGCTTTTTATTCAGCTCTAAAGAAAGTATTAACAGCCCTTTTCTTACAACGTGTTTCGCCGCTGTAAGTCGGCAAACTTTATAGTCACTGTCAGGCTTTCAATAAAAGTGACTTGTTATTTTGTTTCATTACGGATTATATGATACTTTTCGAGCGATTTTTTTTGCCCAGATTACATTAATAAAGAGAATTATAACACACTCTTAACAGACGATAACACAATAGCATAACTACGTTACTCGGATTAAATCATTAGTAAATTCTTATTTTATCTGTGAAATTGCGCAATGCGTTGCAATGCAGCAGCGGTGAGCTGTGAGCTCTAACCTTTCATTTTAGTAATTCCTCTCTAGATGGATGTAGCGACTAATAAACTAAACTTTATGACACGAATAAACCGTGTTGCTGATTTTTTTCAAACAACTTTAAAGTAAACCGATACCAAAATCTTTACACAAATATAATTCAAAGTAGGATTTTAAATGGAAGATTACTTATACTTTTAACAATTATTATGTTCAACTCATGTTCTTTACTCTATAAATACTTTATATTGGCAACAACTTCTGGGCGTGTGTCTCTTTACGATCAATATAATCATACACCCATCAACTCATTTTCCTTCCTCATAAAGAGGACATTGATGAAAATACGTAACAGTTTATTAGAATATCAAAGTTTATTATAACTTTCAGATATAAATGGTCCTTGGTACCACGCTTGTCAGATTTACGAAATAACCCTAACATTTTAATCATACCAATCTAAACTTACATATCTTTGATATACGGCTGACTATGCGGCGTCAGGATTTTGCATACAATTGGTAGGGTATGAAAGGGTTAGACGATTTACAGTTTCACTAGGGCTGTACAAAAGTCGCGAATGTGGGGACTTTAGAAGTCTCATATACAAAGTAAGTGCGTAAGGCTCAAGTGTCGCGACGTTTTACGATACCATCGAGTTGTATGTTTCGAGACACTTGGTTTTATCGTCGGCTGGATTTATTTAAGGACTCTACACACAATTGCCCCAATTTTAGCGTTGTTAATGATAGTGCCAGTGGATTACGTTGTAACTTGATTTATTGTTTTATCTAAGCTGGGACAAAAAGGTTTTATTTTCTTAGATTCTTTCTACAGTTTCTTACAAAAGTATAGAACTATAGAACCTTATTAATTAGAAATATACCGACAAAGGTCAAGTACACAACGAGTTTAATTAAAGTTTCAAGTAAAAGTAACATACTTATCATCGCATTGTTGTGTGAACTTAATACATACTTGCTTGTTGTTTCTTAACAAAAAGAGCACAATAAACATGAAACCATGAGATTTCCGTACCCATCTGAGCTTCCGTAACATTACATAAGTAAATAAGCTAAACCTCGGTTAATCTGTATAATCGTGTGTAATTTACATAATGTAAAGTAATTGTGAGTATGAGAGTGTAACGAGGAAATGAGTTCAGTCGCTTGAATGAGCGCCGCGTGGGTTTCACGGTCAGCTGACCCCCTGCACTGCCCACGGATATTGATGCAATCGTTGTGACATGAATTCATATTGCTGACTGGCGACTACTGTACCAGACACCAATGCTAAGATTTGACAACGCGTAAAAAAGAGCGCGAAATTCGTTCCATTTTTAAATTGATTTGCACCACAGACAATAGAGCAAGAAATTAGATACTGGTACAAAGCTGGTACACAATTTGAATTTGAAAATTGATGATAGAATAAGAAAACTTTATTAATGACTTTAAATATTAACGTCGTAATTTTTTTTTAATAATTTATGTGCATTCACGTAAAATATTTATTTTTAATTATTGACTTTAAGCTCTACCTATATAATTAAGTACAGCTAGCGTCAGGTTTCTTCACACATTAAAAAGTTACCTAGCGTGTCTTTCTTAATATACAAATATGGAGAAAAAGAAATTTATAGAGTCCATAATATTATTTTGTTGCAAAAAGAACTACAGTAATATATTTTATACTAAAGTAAAGCTAACTGCTTTCGAAACTTTCGTACAGAATCGTCTTACAAGATTTATTGTTGATTGTATTATAGGGGTTTGATGGGTTCGATGTTTACTTCGAGAGATAATAGTAAGTAATATAGAAATTTACAATCCTCGTGTCGGCTATATCTTGTTTTTATATCAATCCTCTTCAATATATTCGGACTTACTAACCTTGAAACTTTTTAGATCGCCACACCACTATTATTGTAACATTGTGAAGTAATTGTAACAAAAGAAATATAAACGAATCACGTGAAGCAAGAGGAAGTAAATACAGCATAATTTACAGTATTTCAAAGTATAAAAACTTAGTCCTTTGTGAACGATTGGTCGCTCACTGTTGCGTGTTTTACGTAATGAGTGTGGCTGAAGTATATTTAATTACACGCGCCAAACTTTATAATAATTGTGTTTTAAACATTCAGCGAAGTTATTATTCTGTAGCCGTCTATTTTATGTTCAATTCTGGTAAGCATATTTCTAGTTAAGAAAAATATTATTTTTGTTAAAAAGAAACTAATGCGATAACTTTATAAGTTATACTTACTTAAATAATTACTTGTAGAATATAGCTAAATGTCTTCTTTCTCAAAGGTATGATAAATTAGTATTACCTCTTTTCAACACAGCTTGACTCGCATTAAATATTCAGGTGAAATGAGGTTTGCCTATGTGTTGTCTCCGCTCATACTCTGCGGATTTAAGGTGGGTTCCCACGGCATGTCTGCTTCACAAGCATCGGCAGACGACAAGCGCATGTCGCCGTCCGTCGCGATTTGAACTGAGCGTTCCCACGGCATGTCTGCGTATGGCAAGCACTGGCGAGCACGGTGGACGGTCATTCCTACTAATACCTAATCTGTGGGTCATTACAAGATGTTAAGTGATACGTTAAGTTAATTAAAATTAGATGGGTGGTGTTTGATTTAAAAGGAGAAAAAAAAAATATGTACATATACATATTATATACGTATATATATAAAAATAGATACCTAATAATAAATAAATAAGTAAAAACAATATCTATAAATACATGCTATAAATACACATACATACACATATATACTTACATACATACATATCATATATGATACATAATACATAACTATGTATAAATAAAAATATTACAGCTCGTTGAAGAGATGACGTATTTGTACGATAATAATAATTATCGTACGGTTCCGAACAATGACGCGCTACAGACGGCAAGCCCCGACGGACGTCGACCAACGCCGTCGCACCGCGCCAAGCGCGCACCTTTGATCTTACCGACTTCCGATGGATAGCACATGCGTCGGCAAACATCGTCAAACAACCACAAGCGCGCCGATTCCCATGGCATGTGGTATGGTGTGGCGCGGTCGGGTTTGTGAAGCAAACATGTCGTGGGAATCAGGCTTTATTAAGGTAACAGATCGACTCATTGTCACCTCTGTACAAACTTCTACATAACATTTAAGATCAATTTTAATGTAAATAAACGAAAAATTTACAAATACAATAAATTTCATTAAACTACAATTCGATCTCGTTGTCACCTCTGTACAAACTTCTAGATAACATTTAACATCAATTTTAATGTAAATAAACGAAAAATTCACAATGAAATTTCATTAAACTCTACAATTCGAGTCAGTCGTTAGTTATTTAAGCTTACGACTTCAAAGCCGCGGCAGCCAAATTCACATAAATCCACAACAAAATTAAAAGGTTTGTAGTCCAGTGCGGCCTTTTCATTTCGAATGTAGGCGTTTAACCTGTACATTTGTAGGTACATAACATAAAATCATTCACGATGACACAGTTTCACACGGACGCTTATGGAAAGTGCATATTAACATGACTGCATGCATGAATGGATTTTCTTACACCTAGGTACTTAATGTAAAATCGAATATTATTTATAATTTCTTTAGTCATAATTGATACACATTATAAATAGACACAATAATTTCTGTCAAGTCATTCACTAAATAAATAACGTCTAATAATTTTGTACTAGGTATGTTATTTTACTACATACCTACCTATATTATTACAATTGTTCTAGAACTATGCGAAAAAAATGGAATAAATTATGTTGATGGAACTTATGCAAAAATAAAATGGCAAATAATATTTATGAGTTCGCTCTTCATTAGTCAAATAAATCTCAACAGTGACCTTTACATTGACCCACTGATTTGAATATCAGTTATTATAATGGCAACTTAACTTTTATGTCGTATGTAATATTATTCTTCAAGTACTTAAGCAAATTATGTTTATTATGATGAGAAGCAATAAAATGAAAAAGTTGGTAATATTATATTTATCGTATAATCTTTACGTTACCTAGCTGATATTATCAGCATCATTAACTTTTCTTTATGATTAATAATGGACCATAAATCCAAAATCAAATGTATGAAAATATAAATTATTTTTAATTACAACGTAATAGTTATTGATAAATATTAATAGACAAACAATTTAAGGCGAGCAGGATATTAGCTCCAATAATAATTTGGAGGAAAATATAGTTTTTAATACAAAATTACTAATTCTTATCAACATTATTATAATATGCAATTAAATGTTACTTCTATAATAGCTCCAACAATTATTCTTACGTGTTACGAAACAAAATTACTCCAATTACAATTTATTTTCTGAATAGCCTTGTTCTTCATAAATTCGTCATAGCGCCTTTACACAGTTGCTTGTGTAATTCTCCGAACAAGTGAAGTACATATAATATAATATGACGAATGCATGTTTAAACAGATGATTGTATTATCCTTAAATACAAATATAATTCTGCGAGTTACGTTTGATATTATTTTAGTAATTCGTTGTTAAAGTTTTAAATCTTCACATATGTACAAATTTTATTTTATAGTTATCTACAAATAAGGTGACCATGATGTGATTAGCATTATTGATAATCGCCACTTAGAATTATACATCATCTGCAAAATTGTACATAGAAAACGTTATGGAAAATAAATATTTAAAACTAGCGGTCCGCCCCGGCTTCGCCCGTGGTACATGTTTACGTTTTCTCAACATAAAATCCATCCTCGTACTTCAAGGAATATAATAAAAAAAGAATTGTCGAAATCAGTTCAGCCGTTCTCGAGTTATGCGCTTACCAACACATTTTGCGATTCATTTTTATTGTATAAGATTGCAATGAAAAAAGTAAACACTCAAAAGCGTATAGCGCGCGAAATTACAGTTGGCGCCTTTTTTTAATAATCAGACTTGCTCTGAAACAATATGTTATTTACAACACGTTCAGCCTAAGCACAAGCAATAAGGGACTAATATTTTACACTTCCATTTAATATCTCGCTGCAGGCGAGAACAATTTTTCAGTGCAAGACTATCTTTTGAAACTTGTTATTGCATTTCAAAAATTCCTAATTACCATTAAGTCGACGTAATTGAAACAATTTATATGTTTAAGTTTTAAATGGAAATTATTTTTTAAAACAGTACACGATGTATTTAGATAGTTCTTCGACCTACGTGTTAGTATTTCAAACAAGTCTAATCTAGGAGTTAGGACGATTCATTCCCAAGTGAAAACAGAAATCCCCGCTCGTCCAAGAGGCGAAGGTTCTTCAACGATGAATGAATTCATTGTTAAATGCATATGTGACAAGACGAATAAATTGTACGAACAAAATCAAAATAAAACGACCAACATTTAATCATATTAGTTCACTTATAGTGCAAAATAATAAATCAAATCACAAAGTTATATTATCAAAATACTGATTCCTATGAAAAAGCCACAATCCGATCATGCCCAATTTATTCGAACACATTATTATCCTACTTAATTGGACGGCGAGTAAATATCGATATTGGAGTCGTGATTTAAATCCGATATTAATTTATGTCATACAGAATTAAGTCAATTTAATATTTGCGTTTACACCGTTACAATAAAACCACTTGGTGTCCCCTTTTGAGGGGTCTTTAACCTGTAATGACAGCAGGCTTATGGGTAGATCTATTTCTTCTTCTTTGCTTTCTCATTATTATTTTCCACATAACAGTGGACTTAATGTTCTGTTTTCGATGTTTGGTTTTTACTAAAAAGAGAGAAGATAATCAATACAAAAAATAATGAACACTAAGGTTTTTTATAGGTTGTTTATAGGTAGTTATGCTTCTTCTTATCCGGATACCGCATACATGACGATTTGCCTGAGGTTTGTAGATAAACGGAATTTAATTATACATCCAATGTATCAATTATTAAGATATTCCATTACCTGAGTAGGTATGAAGCTATATTTATCCTTAGTGAACTAAAAACCGATGATATAGTATCATGGTCATAATTATTGTAAGGAAACAAAATTTTATTCGTACATACAGTCTGTTGACTGGTCTACAAAAGTAATGTAGCGCAACTTAACAACGCTCCTTAATAAATATTATTAATTTTGACACGGTTTTATAATTGAGAGCCGTGAGATGGAAAATTTCAAGTTATAAGGAAATTCCAGCTAAAATATTTAGCGTTTCGTTAGCAGCAGTATAATTGAGTTGAATGGATCGCTAATAGGGCTGGAAATATCTATCGAAAATAGCCCCTGGGCATATAAATATTAAACTGGATATAAGCTCTAGTACATGTACGTTTAAAGTTATTCCGTAAATAATAAATTGATAATTTAGCGAAGTAATAATGAATAATTAAGATTATTGGAATAATTAAGCATCTAGCCTACGGATAGTTAACTGGTATGGTATAGGTATGCAAATGAATAATAAACAATTAATGATTGTCAAAACAAAATAGGCTTTCCATTAAAATACAGCCTGCTATAATTAACGATGTAAATAATTACCAAATGTAAATGAATAAATTGTGGCTGTCATATAGGGCCTAATTAATTGAATACATATCCAAGTGCGAGGTATTATCAACCCAATTCTAATTGAAATTATTTATTTAAGCGCCAAATCTCTGTTCCCTTGCAATGACGTCATGGCCTTGACTCTTCATCACTCGAGTTAATGAAACTTAATTTTTTGAGGCAACAACCCTGATTAACAGGCGCTGATCGTAGATTCTAGGTAATTTATTCGGCTTGCAAAATAACGTAATTAAATTGGAGCTCAAGCTAATGATCCTTAATCTCTGTTTGCCAAGCTAAAGAGCTGGTTCCTTGACACCTTCAGACGTCATTTAGATATAAATACTATACTGAACGTAATTAATAAAATTACCATAAAAAATGAAATGAAAATAAAATTATAACTAGGATCTTCCAATTTGAAATATAAGGTTATTACTATAATGTTGAAAGCAATTACACCTCAAGGGTTGCAGGCAACCATGAATTTTTGCACAAAACCAAGTGAAAAAACAGCTAAGTTAAAAAAGTGTCAATTTTTATTCTTCGGTTTCTAAATTAATTATTTCTAAAATCCACCTTCAATTATTTTAAGTTTTTTATAACTAGCTTTCCGCCCGCGGCTTTTCCCGCGTTTTCAAAGAAAAACCCGTTCCCGCAGGATTTCCGGGATAAAACCTATCCTATGTCCTTTCTCGGGTATCACAATATCTCTATACCAAATCTCATGCAAATTGGTTCAGTAGTTTAGGCGTGATTGAGTAACAGACAGACAGACAGACAGAGTTACTTTCGCATTTATAATATTAGTATGGATTACGTTTGCAACCTCCAAATTCTGTTATCTTGTATTATTACTTACGTCATCAGTCTCCTTGCAAGGAAAATTAATTGTTTTTGAAATATTGAATGATGGAAACCGGCCATAATATATTCAGTACACACTGCGTCATTTACTTCTAAAATAGATTTATTATTTACCATCACTTTAATATATTATTACGCACCTATAATTACTCCATGACGAAATCAAAGATATCTCATTGCGTGTGCAATGACAATCAAGCAAAATTCTCATCATAGCATAGACATAACTTGTCTGCTCTGTGATGTGAAAGTGAAAGTGCTTACACAAAACAACAATCTTGCCGAATTTAAATGGACAATGTCCGCCATAGACGCTACGTCGTGATCACAATCAAGAACCAAGTGTCAAATGAATAATTACACGCACGTTGTAATTGCTCATTTATTTATATAATGAGCATTAAAGCAAGCTTAATTGGAGGATAAATTTTAATTAAATAACTCATAGACTTCATTTTAATCTTAATTAAGTACTTTATTATGACAAATATTCTTTGCCATTTACTCGTAAATCAAAATACTCAAATAAATAAACCTTTTTAATATTGAAAACAACAACACATATATTAAAATGTACGCTTAGATATTATTAAACATATTGAAACCACAAAAGTATCAACGAAACACAAATATGACTAGAATATAGATGGGCTGGACACTGTCGCTTTTCCCGCTTTTTATTCAATAGACAGGTTTATTTCTATAGTGCGTGCCATGAGATAAATTCCTCACTTAGCTTTAACAACTAACAAGTTAGCGATACAGCAAAACTTTCTACTCACTCTACAGTACATACACTTAAGATTATTATCAATAAGTCAACTTGCCATATAATTGTGAGAAACATCTAATTTATAGATAAGTTTTAACATACAGCTGATAAAAGCTTGCAATAAAACTAAAAGTGAATGGAGAGTTCCGAGTATTTAAAAACATGATTTTTATCGACTGTAAGCGTTTGTGAATAATTATTACAATTATGTATTTCTTTTTATACGATTGTATGGCACTGGCATTTCAAATGGATCGTAAATTATTGAGAAACTTTTATTTGCTAAATAAAATTAATAGCCATATACGAATTAATCTCATCTCAAGCTTTTCCACTTTATTAGCTAAATTATTCACAATAGATAAGATCGCGTCATAAATCGAGAGAGGATTGAGGAATAACTGTTAACTATTAATGGTTTCCTAGGATCGCGTGCCGGAGTGACCTTGGGTCTTGGAACTTAGAATCAAGTTTTAAACGTACCCCGAGTACGAGTTTCGCCTTATCGCCTACCGCAAGGTGAACCTGCATACATTATGTCACGCCTACACCCACAAACAATGAATCGAAGTCTTGCTCCACTCATTATATTATTAAAGATCTGCCGCATGCGCTTACCGAGTTAAAAATTCATTACATATTATCTTCTGGATCGCGTAGTTGTAGAATAACGTCATCACTCATCGCAAGTTGATGGTAACGCAAATCATCATTATAGTACGTAATAATATGTGCGTCATTAAACGTCAATTGTTATTATCTTTCATATTAACTGAGATTAATAATCTTTTATATTAATATTTTTTTCATTATGGGTTATTCAACCCATTTGCAGCAATATTTATGCTAAATTGAACAAAGCGTATGAACTCTACCAAAAACGCTCTATAATATTATAATGCACTTCACAATGTTTCAGTTCTCGTTATCCGCAAATTGGCACAGACTAAATATTCGTGTAAAATTAGAACAGTTCGCATGAACCTAGCTCACTCCTATTTGACATGTTAAGGAGTTATATTACTGCTATAGAATATAAATAAATGGAAAGATGAAACAGTAAATGAATCTACAAAACAAGGATATTTTAACAATTTTAAATGTAATATTATATTCTTAAATATATAGAGAATATTAATAAAACAGACGGCTTATTTATATGAAAATTGCCATTTTTCCTGTATGCCATATTAAAAGAAAAATAAGCACTTAAAATATTTACATGTATCCAGTAACACTAATACAATTACAAATCATTAGCGAAATATTTCAATCACGTTGCTCTTTCACAATGAATGTTCCACATTGCTTTTTGATCACAAGAAATCTGGTCCATATGCGTGATATTACGATATTTCACGGCACCACATGAAACAATCTTGTTGTTACGAAAGTGTCCCAATGAAGAATAATCGTAACAATTGCGTTTAATTGCCTTTAAACGTTTCCGTACCACTTACCTAATGTTTCCTACTGACCAAGTAATTTCGTTCTTCCTGGCTAGGGACCATCATAGAATAATCATTATGTACCGCTAAATCTTCCAATTTAGATTCTATTTAAATATATGAGACATACTAAATTGGCTGGCTTTTGGTAAATATTATATAGTTCTCGGATTTAATTATTTCAAGACTGTTGCTAAAACTTACGAAAAAAAATTGAAAGTTAATTGAATAAAATAGGCATCAAAAAATTCTTCCTTAATAATATGTAAAAAAATTATCTGCCCTAAAAGAGGCGTAGCTATAATTATTTGAATGACCCTGTATATTACGCGACCTAGTTGAAATTCTCGGATTTGATGAGTACTGCATGATTTCGTTCACTCGTATGCAGTCATCTCAAGTCGGCCGTTCGGCGCTGGGCGTTAGCCAAGTCAGTTCTCGTCGTTCTGTGTTTAAATTTGGAACACTTTTTTTTTCATAGCATAGATATTATACGTCCGAGGTGAACAATCTTTTAAAGGGCTGATAGACGTACGAACTTTAAAGTCGCGGTTTTAAAGTTCGCGTACTTACTCGGCTCGCGGCGGTGACAGACGTGCGAGCCAAGGCGGGCTTCGAGTAAGATTTCAAACATGTTGGATCGTCAACGAACTTACTCGACGGTTTTTAAGTACGCGTACTTGGGGTGACACACGAGCGAAAAAGGTCGTCGAGCCACAAGTTCGCGTACTTACTCGTACGTCTGTCACCCCTTTTAGAGCGCCGATTTAACATGTAATATAGGTGCCGAAATCAAAATGCATGTACTTATTAATGCATTTTTAATTCAAATTTATAAGGAAAGCTCTTAGCTAATTAGAGTCGTACTGTCGACTTGCTTATATATTTTATATCTTGTATTTTCGCTGTGTGTAATTAATTACTGTTGAATTAATTCAATGTTTACAAACGTTGTAGACAATAAAAACATATAGAGCACGGCTTGTATGGAAATAAGCAGATATTTTCATTTGAAAGTCCGATACAATTGCGTAGCGTTGCTCCGTGACGAGAATGATTTCGATCACATCCTGTTCATCGCTGCTTGTGATTCCACGCGTGTGCTTTACTACTGTTATGTTTTACCTACACGAAAATGTGGGGCACTGGCCTTTGGTTTATCTAGTTAGCGAACTAATCTTCGCTATTGTCACCAACATTTGAAGGAAAATGTTGCTAGAAATCGCCCGGTCACAGATAATGTCAAAGATGTCAAAAGAAAGATTCAACATGTGATGTCTTATAAATTGCTGTGCTACAATTTAGGTAATAGACATGTTCGTGTCAAATTCAATACTGTGCGGTAGGATAGTGTTAAACAATTGACGATGGCCAATTAGCCGCCTAATTGATGTAGGAACACGTAAAATAACAAGCAATTTGTGTCAACTGGCGATCCAATCCAAAGATTAGCGCACGCCTATCACGCAGTAACAATTTTCACAGACGCAATCTAAATTATCTTTACATAATCAAATTCTCACGACTGCTTTCGTTGACCTTTTTTACGTTAAAATTGTCATATTACAAATTTATCCGCTTTTTTAATTTGTGTTCAATGAAAGAGCAATATTAATGTGAAACTGTACAAGTTATTAATTAGTAAAAAATATAATTTTTCTAGTAAATGAGCAAGTATGAAATTGTGAAATAAGCTAGAGTTCGGCATATTAACTTTAATTTTTATTTTATTTTACAGTAAGTTAAATGGCTGCTAGTTAATGCTAGTTTATAATGACTCCTAGTTTTAAGTACCTAACCATATTATGAAACTGGATACAATCTAAGAACATTATATAGCCCCTCGGAGTCTTGGACAATGTAGAACCCGTATGGCATTAGAACGAATAACAATCTTGTTTTGTTACACTCTGCGACCTCTGTTTTAATCAACTCTCGGAGAAACCGCAACCATTTTACGCAAGGAAAATAAAGTCAAGTTTAACTTGAGATTTCGTAATGAAATAATGATTCATTGAGTTTCATTGACTCCGTAATCAGAAAATAAAAAGTTACTCAGGATTTACACATTACAGTATATATATGGGCTAATAATGAATCTTGAATCAATCTAAAATATTATTCATCATAGCCCTAATAGATATATATGGTTAGTAACGTAGAAAACGCTATTATAATTATTCGGGTTCAACGACTAAGTAACTGGCAAAATGACAAAAATGTGATGTACTGCGCCAGCTACAGTACTAATGAGACGCCTGATCATGTTTTAATTAATTGAACACAGCATATTCTCCTTCTCCTAGTTCATTGTACTTATTCGCTGCCATACATGGACATCTTGAAACCTTTTTAGCTTTAAAAATGTAGATAGCAATATGGCAAAACCTTTCGTGGAGTTTATCTCTCGACAGTGTTGTTTTTATAAACATTTCGATAAGACTCGAAACATCTTTAAATTTTTTGAATTATTTGTGCCGTCCATAACAAAAATAGCTCATATTCACCCTTGAAAGCCTTGTTTGTCGCTTCTGGCGCAAAGACGAAACCTTACTTAATGATTCTTACGACGAAATGTATCTAAAGAAAATATTATCAAAGAAGAACACATGAACAGATATCATAACGAATTCATAAACTCGCATTTTAATAGCTGATGTCACCTTTGGTAGCACGGATGATGCTGTATTCATCGCCTCTACAGAAATAACAAGATGTATAAATAGTTTAACATCTATACTATGTATTTATTTACATTCGCACATTACCATTCGTAGGTCCATACACACGAGTTTGATGACGACAGAACAAACAATGCGGCACACGAATAATTTACTTTGCGCAAGGTTAGATATTTACTTAGCTAAATATATCATTTAATTTTTCTTAACCGACTAACTAACCTGTGCTCTATTGATGACGTCGTGAGGTCCTCGCCATGTGGTAGCGGCAGGAGATTTTCTTTTGGCTAGTTCTAAAGTAGCTTCACTGGGACAACGTTCGAACATAAGTACGCGTTCTGCTACGGATCCTCTGGTGAGGAATGGTCTGACAGGTGTCTGTCCTGTCGCAGATGCAGTCTCTGCTGCACCTGCACTAGAAGCCCTTCTAGCCCGAGCTTCAAATTTTGACCTCGCTTCGGTTACATGTGAACCAAGAGAAGCCCGTCTCTCACCACTAGCCCCCGCTGATGGTTTCCGTGCACCGGTATCGAGACGATCCTGGTAGCGACTTTTAGCATAATCTACTAAAGATATTGGTGGAACTACATCAGGACGCTCTGATGGGCGTTCTGCAACAACTCCACCGGTTCTTAACGCCCTAAGGAGACGTTCCTCTTCACGTGCTACTTCAAGTCGCATTGCTGCAGAATCTCCTCGCCTCACGTTAGCCACAGTCCCTGTGCCATTGCGTTCAGGTACCAAGTCTGGAGGAAGATTCATTTCCATAGTTTCTCCCGCAGTTTCTAAATGTTCTCGTCTCAGTTCCGGTCTCTGTTCTCGCCGAATATCGGGCCTCTGCTCTCTTATTTCTGGGCGGTCTCTGCAGAATTCGGGTCGTTGTTTTATTTCAGGCTTCGGTTCTGGTTTCGGCTTTGTACGCAAACTGTCTGCCAGTTTTAGGCCGGGCGTGGGCCTACATGACAAAATTTCAGTAGGAGCAAGGCCGCGCGCTTTCCATGTTTGATAAATAGCTTCCGCATGATCCGATATCTGTTTTGCAATCGCTGCAATGTCTTCTTCACCGGTGTCTATCTCGCGGCGAGCTGTGGCGGCCATGGCTGGGCCGCCCGCGTCTTTCCGCGAGCTTCGCACAGTCAACTCTAATAATATCCGGGGATATCCATGAACTCACAAAGCACTTTAACACTGAACACGGGAATGTGGGCACACAATTCACTCAGAGCTGAAAGAGACACTCGGAACAGCTGTTAAGATTGGGCGCGCGTGGGGGAGTAAACAAAGGCGATCGCGTTGACGAAAGTATGAATGTAGCGTCGGCGGCGACAGACTACAAACCGGCGGCGGCTCGTGGCGCGGACTGCGGCGCGAGCCGGGAGGCCGGAGGACGCGCGCCGGCCCCGCGCCGCTCCCTCCCGACGCGGCCGCTCCCGGCACATGTCCTCCTTGCTCACTCGCTTAGCACCTGATAAAATTACAATTACTCTACTACGAGTCTAGACATATCGATACTTTCCACGCGGTTTATCATACCACCCACGGTACCTATAGATTTCATTGAAATTAATTCGATATTTAATTATGAATTATAATTACAATAATATAATTTTTAAAACAATTAAGATGCAGATGAATGTGAAATTTAACCTATAAATGTTTAAGCTTGGCATAAAAAAAATAGGATTGAATTAATATAAAAAAGTTGCTTGGAACTTTTAAAGGTACACCAGAGCACAAGAATTAACATTATTCCTCATTTTGTAGAAGTATTTCTCCTCTATCCTAGAGATAGCACGCTAACTTTGTAAAATAGAGCCGATTTATAACAGCTCTACTTCGAGTATTCTATTGATTTAATTTTTAATTTTAATTTTTTTACTGCTAATTATTTGTGTTTAATAAAATTAGCTTTAAATATTTGTTTAAGTACTATAGATAACTAACGATTGTCCTATTTCAAGTTACTCTTTTCCTTAAAAATATACAAACGGATTTAAAATCCAAGCGTTGTAAATACTACAAAGATTATCTACTTTTATTTTAATAAAACGAACGAACTTATAAATATTTAAGGGAATTTATTATTATTAAATAAAAAGCAATGTAACGTGAATAAGTCAATACGGTTACACATTTTAAAATTTATTCACTGTCACTTGTCAGACCTTGCCACGGAAAGGCCCCTAAAGTTTTGGAAATTAGGTCAAAATCAGCGGTACGAAATTGCGCAAATTGTCCTATAAAATTCGGGGGATTTGTTGCTGTATGTTTTAGCAAAACTCATTGAATATTCTGTTTCCTTGGGGTCACTTTATAGCATTACGAATTTAACATGTGCATGCAACACGACAATGTGTAATCTCTTTTGATGAAGGTTCATCGAAGGATTTACACTGAAAAAGCGCAACCTAACAATAGATCCAAACCATATTAGTGTTCAAATTAACATATTTTATAAATTTCATTCGCCAAAACTGGCATAGATCAACAAACAAAGTCCATCCCGTATAAATTCCGAATCCTATTTTAGGTCAATTATTATTTTTGTAATTGTTATTTCAGCTGAGAAAGTACTTGCTCTATTTATTACGTACAAACTACATAATATTTCATATTACATAACAAAAAACGCAGTAAATTGTTGCCTTTTGAAGCTGATTAAAAACATAGAGCTTTTTGAAAAATATATCTAAAAGCTATAATTCTTAAAAAAAAACTTTGTGATTGTTTTATATTTTCAGGAGCATAATAAAGCTCTAACCATCGGCATCTTACAAAAACTAAAAGGAAGTGAATCTCGCATCTGTTTGCAACAAAATGCGTCGTGAGCGCGCGCCGCGCCACGAATAGATCATGTCGTGTGTTTATTTACACGTTCCTATGTTTTTTACTCGTTTCATAAAACGCATTAGTGCGGTACATAAATATAGCGGCATTCCTTAGAATATGCATACGTTTAGTTTAACTTTTAACTCTATGTATTTCTACGATGTATTTGATGAAATTGTTTACAATGAAATTGATATTACAATACTTATGTTCGAAGTAATCTGGGATAGTACTTCGCATGATTTGATTTATTTTATTTTTCTTTGCTTGCGAATGTAGAGCAATACAAAAGCTTGGGTAAATAAAGTCGAGTTGGAAAAGATTAGCGATGACAATTATATTATATAAGATTTTGTGGAAATATGAAATTTTGATATAACTACTACCTACTACTTAAGTGCATAAAGGAGTATTAAATTATTATATAAAGATGCGTAGTTATAGTTTACCCGATAAGAGAGCAAAAAAGCCTTTTTGCACTCACAATTTTACTTTTTTTACTTACCTACATTCTCCAGAATTGTTTATTAATTTTTATAACATGAACATATTTTTAACCTCTATCCAAGAAAGAATAAACTTTTTCTTTAAAATATTTGAACGCATTTTGCAGCGGTTACCGAGCTTTGCGCTTAGCAAGCAAGAAGCGAACCATTTCAAATCGGAAAGGTTAGTTTTACTCATCAATTGTATCTTTCTTTTATGTACTTACCCTTTTCTAAACAATAATAATATTACAAATATAATTATTAAATTGCTTTCCAATCCTATCGATGCTATGGAGTGTTTGCGTAGATCAGTCTAGCGTAAGTAATGCTAGGAAGTTGTTTACGTCTATAAAAGGTAAGATAATCTTTAATCTATGCCGCACAACTCAAAGAAACATTGGTTACCATATAAGAGCGACCCACCCATAATTTGCCTTACAAATACCTACCGTGAAGCACCGTAGAAATCGAAAGACATATTGCAAGACTAAAACGGGGAGAAAAGTGAAAACATGAATACGAATGAACCAAACTATACTTTGACGATCACTGTGACAAATGCTTCTATGTTCCGGAGACGTTTGGTGATAAGCATTGTTCCAAAGTTCAAACGTACAAGAGGATTCTATTGTTTAAAAATGAAGATTTAAATGTGGGAAAAATATTTTGGTAAGGAATATGACTACAAAGAGTTTTTTTGCTGCTTAAATAATTGTGGAATTATTATTATTAATCCGTTATTAATGTTAGCTCAATTTTCATCTTATGAGGTTGCCATATTATATTGAATCTCTGGGATATTTAAACATTGAAAGGTGATGTATTTCATATCAAATTTACTATTTCTACATAAGCTCTACCTAAATATTCATAGCATAGTTATAAAAGATTTTTAAATATTTTTATTTAATGTCCACGACAACTAAAGTAGTGTAATAAATAGCCTAAAAATGGTCTATAATATATTATTAAGAAATGAAACCAGTAGTTATCTACTGATTAAAAAAAATAGCTGAAATCGAATTTAAATTAGAGATAAAAGTTCTGAAAAAATAATCAGTAAATAGGCCGAGTAACAGTTAACACTATAAAAATAAGTTATCTTAGCCAGAAAAATTCACATCATAATCAGTAGAGGATCATGTTTCGTGGATTAAATCAAAGAGTCACGGTCAAAATGGGCGTAAAACCAACAGCTTTAAAATATATTTTATGTGAAAGCTAATGACCATTACTTAAATTTATACTATGACGGCAATCACCCAAACAATCGGTGAGCAGAGATATTCAGTGATGTTCAAACGTATTTGTTATAGAATCCAAAAAAAAACCGGAGATAACACGACACGATGTTGTGCAAAGCTAGGCCAAAGAAACCAATCTATTGGTTGGTAACCTAACGGAATTACTACATTCCATCCCTTTCTAACTTCTCTCTTAATCAGGCGCCGACCAAAAAACAAGGGTGCGAGCAGGCCGGGCAATGCGCGTCAGTCGTTATTCATATTTTTCATTACTCATGCTCGGAAAGTAGGTGTGTTCAACTTGTGTTCTGCTGTTTTTGTTAAGTACAATGGAAGAAAGACAGTGTGTTATGTGTCGACGCTCTGTTTATCGACAAAGACGTCATGTTTTGCATGAAGATATTCCTCAGCGCGATCCACAAATGGCAGCATATATACGAGAACATGCCGTGATACATGTAAGTATTACGCATTACCTATGATATAATCATATTTACATACACCGCAGTGCACAATTGGAACTCTTTACCTATCTGCTACCTGTCCCGATGACGAATCCAGTGCTAAGATGACCCATAAACAAAATGAACAAAATGTTTACTAATGCCATTCAAGTGTATAAGGTTTTAGCAATAAGCAGCATAATTGCGTGTAAAACGTAAAGATCTTTAGTTACTTTTGTTCTGTGAAAAGTATTGTTATGGCTCACTCAACAAAATATCGCAAAAGACAAAGCAAGCGACTAATTATATTTTGTTTATTCATTTTTTTAACTTATAGTTACATTTTTAAATATTTCTTATATAAAAATAATTATATTTATTATTATAAGTACTATACCGACATATGTCGTTTTATCTCCGTTGCATTTGTGATTTTACCTTGAAGTACCTACATCACGATAGTTATTTGTGTTTTTATTTTTCAGGTTGAATTCAATAACGTCTATTCAACGTGTCATAGATGCTGGCAACGATTAACTAATGATGTTCCAAGGATTGAAGAAGTACATCCCAATGAAGCAGTGCAGCCTAATGCAGCTATACAACCTCAGGAACGAACTTTAGAAGTAGATGATTTTATGAGAGCTCCAAACAGAGCAGATCGTTGTATTTTTAATAACTGTCATAACGAAACACGGTTACGAATTCCTATGTCTATAAAAATACACATGTTATGTGAACATAATTTGTATATACCTGGAGAAGCTAGAGCGTGTCGACAGCACCTTGAAAGCAATAACTGGAATGATTTAATTAACAACTGTCGCACATATCACGATTTTAATGCTGCTCAGTTTACAGATATTTGTAATATTTTTAAAAACGCTGCTTCGCGTGGTACAAGATTCGATTTTGATTCAATGACTGAATTAGACAACGAAGACTTGTTTTTTTGGGTAGGATTTAATTACGAACAATTTAACATTATTTTAAATCAAACACCCTCACTCGCAAATCAAAGTCGTCCCCGGACAGTACTTGGAGTATATTTAACAAAACTTCGCACAGGTGAAAGTAATGAACGATTGGCATCATTGTTTGGTATGTCTCGTCGAACTCTAGAAAGAAAATTGAAAATCGCTAGAGAATGTATAGAGGCAGAATTTACCCCTTTACATCTAGGGTTTGACCATATCACAAGGAATAATATCTTAGAGAGGAATTTGTTGATACCAAAACACATATTCGGTAACAGTGAAAACAGCAAAGCAATAGTTATTTGCGATGGTACTTATATTTATATAGAAAAAAGTTCTAATTTTTTGTTTCAAAGATTGTCTTACAGCTTGCATAAGTATGAGAATTTACTAAAACCCTTTATGATTGTCAGCACTGATGGCTACATTTTGGATGTCCTAGGTCCGTATGCCGCCACTACATCTGATGCAACAATCATGCAAGACATTATGCGTGATGAAAATAGTGCTTGGCATTGGATTTTTCAACAAAACGACGTTATTTTGGTTGATCGGGGTTTTAGGGATAGCTTAGCTAGTATTGAAGAGTGGGGTTATGAGGTACACATACCACCCACAAAAGACAGAAACGAAACCCAATTAACAACGGACCAAGCCAATAAATCGCGAACGATTACCATTAGCCGCTGGGTAGTGGAAGCCATGAATGGCAAAATAAAACAGTGTTTTAGACTGCTGCGACAAACATATATTAATAGAGCTCTTCCCCACATGTTTGTAGATTTCAAAATTGGTGCTAGCCTTTTAAATGCTTTTCGCCCAGTTTTTGAAAACCATCGACTAGCTTCAGATATAATAAACATTATTGATGAAAAAATAAACAACCCGAATCGTTTATTCGATTACGTCGAACTTAAAAATCTGAATCGACAACGTCGAGACTTTGTAAGAATGGAAGCAAATCTACCATTCCTAAATGATTTTCCACGTTTAACAGAGGAATGTATAGTGCTTCACGCTTTGGGAACTTATCATATAAAACTGGCAAAATCGTATGTCGCAGAACATTTCCGCGATGGTGTTTATTTAATTGAATTATATAGAGAGGAGTCATTAGATGATTTAAACAGATGTAATATTCTGCAAACTAATGTGTGGTTGCTTCGAATTAAAATACAGTCGCGGCATGTCAGATCGCGCACATATAACACTTACATTTTGATCGATAGAGACCAAATCGGTAGAAATGCGATAGTTGAGCATTACTGTACTTGCTTAACAGGCAGAAGAACAGTAGGAAGTTGTGCCCACATAGTTTCAGTTTTGTGGTTTTTGGGGTTAGGACGGCACGAGCCTTTCATTGCACCCGCAGAACATTTATTAGATGTTATAGTTGATGATAACCATTGATATTTAAATAAAAGGTATCAATATTTATTATTTTATTACAAATATGTGTGTTTTATTTAACCAATCTTTGGGACTTTTTTGCAGTGATACCCGGTCGATATTGGGGTTAACAAGTATTTAGGGGGTATTTAGAAGTACAATAAAGTAAATTACAACACATTTTATTTCTGTTGGTTTTACGCCCAGCTCTCATACAAAAATGCCCATGATCCTTTGTTTTATTGTGCAAAGATACAGATTAAGTTTTATTTATTTGTAATTACCTATGATTTGTAATCGTGAAATCTAATACCAACAACCTTATGACATCGTGTTCAAATAGTAAACTGTAAACTATATTTTATGAAACTATACCGATGTATAAGTACTAAAAATTGTTGCACAGCATGACCGGGAAGGCATTTGAAGTTATCAAATATTGCTACGTTTATCGAAATCTTAGTCAAAATGTCAAGAGGCAATTCGTGCAGTTACAGGCTACCCTCTCGAGGTGTGGCGACCATTGACCTGTTACAAAGGAGTGCCACGGAATCACCACACAGGTGGGGTTGCACCCTAATATGCGTTTTTTTTTAAGTATATTTGTATCAAGTGTTGAATTTAGTGATTACTCGTGTTATTTGGATACCTATCCTAATGATATAAAAATACTTTTCCTGAAATATACCTTTTCGGCTACAAAGATAAAGATAGGCGCAATATACGAACTACATGGAAGTTCGAAAATTAATAAAATAAATTGGATGTGGCGAATTTATTTTCCGTAAATTTACATTTATGTGAAAAATAACAAGTTGTTTAAATAACAGAATATTTAAACTCCTTAGAGCGAATACAGGCAAATATTTATTTTCACGCAAATTCTCGAGGTGGTTATATGGAGCTGGTTATATACGTTTTACCCTTGTTTTACCTAATATTCGTCGTTTAAGTTTTTATTTCAGACATTTATTATTATAATAATAAATTTTATGTAAAATAAGTATTATTTTAACATAAAATTATATATATGCTAAAGGTGAACGTGCTTTTAAATTTGACAAGTTCACAAAACTCCAATGCTAACGTCAAAATATCAGTTTGACATTTGTACATTTTTATTGTAGCGGTAGTTTTAAACTGCGTCGCCTTTAAACTAAAATTATTTTATTTTCTGTTACCTCCTATCATGTAAAGTTTCTAGCACGTTGAATATTTATGACGGAGTTCTCACCTTTCAATGAATTTGATAAAAATTGAGTGTATTATACGTCGATGTGAAAATGGTCTAATCGTCCATCCAAAGTTCTGATGTTCCAATTATTTATATATGCTATGGATGCAGCTAAAATACCAGACGATACACGAGATTGGAATGCTTTAGATATATTTATTTTCTCTAATGGCCAGCATTGTACTCCACCGAGGAAGTACCATTTGCAATCAGATGAGCTAAAAAACTGGGATTCGACATTGAGATGTTTGGCTCATTCGCAATATGGATCATTGTGAGTCCTCCTATAATATAAACTGTTCATCGATTCTCTAATATCAATTCAAAATATAAGATTGTTTTGGGTCACCTTTTATCATATATTATTTATTATTTATATAGACATAAATTAATATGTACTAATAAGTGATTCGCTCCTATTGGTCCTTCCTCGAAAAATGGGCTATCTAACACCGAAATAATTTTTCAAATCGGACCAGTAGTTCCCGAGATTAGCGCGTTCAAACAAACAAACTCTTCACCTTTATAATATTATAGTAAAAGATATAATATTTTTTAGACATTCCTTGATAGAACTATACTCGGTCGAAGGTAAGAAAGTGGACGGACCTCTAGAGTTAAGTAATGATGCTGCATATGTAGCTGTCACTCCACCTGATCCTTTTATACAAGCTGGCTATGACAAATACCTTCTAAAAGCATCAAGGTATAATTTTCTTTTTCTTTTTCTTTTTATTGAACCACACTTGTTGTCTGTGCATTAAAAAATCGAAGTTATTATTTATGCTGATTACTTAGGTATATTCTTATAAATTCTTAAGAACTATAAAATACAAATTGATAGTTCATAATTATTATATTGTTAAATCTACGTCCACTATACATAGGTAATACTATATGTTATGATAACGTTACATAATATTATAGAGATACATAGTTATAAAGATACATAATGTTATAGAGTGAATTTATCTAATTGTATTTAATCTATGGAAACTTTTCATAGATCTTGGGAGAAACGACAAGAAAAAAGATTAGGAACTCTAAACCCTGCAGTCCAAGGTACATTACAAGAAGTATTAATGTATTTAAATTATATTCCCCTTAAATTTTCTTCTACATTATATTTACTTGTTAGATTTTTTCAGATGATAATAATGTTGGATTTTCATCCAATAAAGTAAAGAAATCATCGAAAGACAGCACTATTTTTAATGTAAGAGTTATTTTAAAAGATAATATCTTGATATTTAATAGAAATTGGTTGATTGATGTAGATAGTGAACATATTCCGAATGTTATAGCTTGGATAAACTTTTTGCTTTAATTGGTATTGAACAGGATGAAAAAGAAAAATTTAAAAGTAAATCGAACATACCGATCGGGAATTCTAAACGACCAAACTCTCTATCCAAGAGTCCATTGGAAAAACGAAAAGTCCTAAACCCAAGAAGTACAGTTTTGAGAAAAATTAATAACTCACGATTGTCATCTAATACGACTCAGTCTTCTCAAGGAAAACCTACTTCTGCCGGAAAAAATACACATCCAATAAGCAAGGATACGCTTAACTACGTGTCACTTAAAAATAAACCAGTGACAAGTACTATACTTGAAATAGAAACATCAGAATCAAAAAAAGATGATGAAACACATACAAATATAGTCAATGCACAAAATCCTAAACAAAGTGTAAGTAATTTGTATAGAGAGAAAAGCAAAAGTGATATTGCTTTGGAAAATACAATTGCAGAAAGTGACATTGATAAAGAAGCTGATACACAGCGTAATGTATATCGAAATTTGGAGAGCGATCCTATATCATTATTTGTAGATGCTGATAAAGGTTTCACAGCTATTACAAATAATGAACCAAATACTCCAACGGTATTTCCATTAAAAAGTTACGAAAATGTCAAGGATCCTAATAATAATAATATAAACATACAGTCTGTTGAGCAGGAAAAAATTACCAAAGACTTCAAAAACAATAATGATTTCGGAACTCAAAAAAGCACTATTTCAATTGCAGAAAAAATAAAAAGTAGGCACAATCACGAATGTACTATTAATTTTAACTTGAACATAGAAGTTAAAGATTTTAGTGCCCATTCTAAGTACAATAGCGATACATTTATTAAAATAATTCGCTTAAATTCTGATAAAACTGCGAAACAATCACAAACTAATTTAGAATTTGATTTAGACAGAGATATTATAACAACGAACAATTATATTAATCAACTGAATACAATTAATCCTCTTGATGGACGCAGTTGTTTTGGATGTCAAAATAAAGTTGTAATAATAAGATGTTCATGTAACGAAAAGACTAGTCATAATTCCCTGATACAAAATAACGCCAATCCAAAGGAAAGTGCTGTTGTGTTATCAAAAGACGAAAACATTTCCGAAAGGTAATCATTAATCTTTAATTTGGCCTATATCAGTCCTTAGGCTTAGAGCATACAATTTATAGAGCTATTCTAATTTTTAAATGTAGATTTGAAAATGTCAAAAATATACAAGAACAAGACGGGGAAGAAAACAAAAGTGTTACAATAAAACCAGAAGGAATGATAAACCGTGAAGACACAACCAGTAAAATACATAGCGTAAAAGAATATAATGTCTCAAGGTCAACTTGTAGTCCAGATATTTCTGCAACTCTTGCGAAAACCTCTAAAAAACAAGAGGATGTGCAAAACTGCGATAAATTAACGATACCAACTAGTACACAAACTGAATGGTGTAATATTCTGGTATGTTCTTTGAAAGTTTTTTTTTTTTTTTATATATCTTGCATTGAGAGTTTGATACGTCGGATCACAAAATATTATTTTAAAGTTCAACAAATTTTGATTTCAATTTCATTAATTCTTAATCTATAAAGTTTTAGTTACAAAAATATGGAATCAAAGGCCTTCAACGATTTATTTCTTGTTAATTACAGGTAGAAGCGAGGTGTAATGAAGAAGGAAACTATTCTTTCCATTTACCATCAATAGAAAAATTAAAAGAATTTAATTTATAACATTTATTTGTCTAGTTTTTTCACACCGTGGTTGTTATTAGCAACGAAAATTTAAGCTGAAAATATGAATTTTTATGACCAAAAATCCTGCATAATCAAACAAAAAATGTTAAGAAGTTTGTATACTTAATGCTTATTATGATACGGTACTAATTAATTAAAAGCAGAGATAGGAATAATAAAAAAAAATACTGTTCTTATACTTTATTTAATAAGACTACAGAATGCGGTATAATAAAATAAAAATACTCCGCTAAAAGAACACCTCCACTGTTACCATAAATCTGTAATTGATCTTGATAATCTTTTAATTTCCTTGCCAATATGTTGAGTGGTTTTTGTCCAATATACTTAAGCTGTGCCTCCGATAAATGTTGCAAATTTTGAGGTAACATTTCAAGCATGACCTGTAATATTTTTAATGAATATAAATCTCTACGCATACACTTTATTAGACCATTAGCTTTTTTCGCAACTTTGTGAGCGTGACCTAACCTAACCGTAAATCTGACATCAAATAAGGACAGGTAAAATGAACTTTACCAACAACAACTAGCCATTTTCACATCCCTTTAAGTAGAATTATCGAAAACCCTAAATACATATTATTTAAATGTAGTTACCTACATATTATCTAAATTCATCTTCGATCTCAATAACGCAACGTAACGTAAACTTACTTTAGAAGTGATGCCAGACATAGCTTTTGGGTTGATAGAACTAAGATGATGCCCTGAAACCTCTGCTAATAAAAGTCCCAGGCGAGCTACATCGTTAGCACTCCAGCTATACGACTTTCCTAACACCTAAAAGTAGCGCCTATGTTATTATTATTTTTTATTTCATACTATTACTGCGTCTATAAAACCGAAAGGCGTTAAAGTTTTAGGAAATCATTATTTTTTGTTAAATATTTCAAATATTGATATTGACGGTCAAATATACTACTGAGTTCTCAAAAAGCAATCGAGATATATAATTGAAATCTTTGTAGTTATAATTTACTAGAAAACCTTTAAAAAGGCCTCTTTCTATAAATAAGAGAAAATAAGCTCTACATTTTTTTTATTTCAATTATTTCTCAACTAACTTGTGTTCTCATCATCAGAGCGAGATAGAATCGTCTTTGTAACGGATCGCAGGCATGAATATGATAAAATACCTGAAATTTTTTGAAATATGTAAGTCTAATAAATAGGCGATGGATAATAACATTTAAAAAAATCTACCAATCAAGTTTACAATGATCTCATCATGGACATTATAACACGAACATGAACTAAAATGTGAATACATGTTCGTCAATCGTGATACCTTTTTAAGCGATTGCAAAAGCGAGATTCCTTATTTTTTTAAATTTTAAAGCTTACCTACGACGAGTAGTTAGCTGCTCTTAAAAGTGCGTTCTTAATTAGATACTTCTGCATCATTATTTCAAGTCGGGGAAGGAGAAAATTCTGTATAGAAATTATATAAATGTATCATATAGACATACAAACACGTATACCTGGTGTGAAAGCTGTAAGAAGGTATTTTCAGGCACCCTTCTCATGAATGTCATAGGCACGCCGCATAGTAAATTGTTCATTAAGTTTAAATATCTAGGCTCCGACCACTTCGGATTTAAAGTTATATATCTGCTAGCCACCAACCCGACCTAGAAGAATTTTGATATATCGTAGCGTTAGCAAATTTTGGAAGATTCAATATCTATATAGTCGTATATCTACGAATTAATTCCTTTTTCACATTACGCATACTCTACAGTTTTTGAAGGGCCATGTCTCAATCATTGCCATCTATTGCCAATATGATAAAAAAAAATTAGGAAAGTTGCGCGAATAGTTTAAAAAATTAAGAAAACTTAACGACCTTATATAAAATTTTCTAATGTTACCAAACATCTATCGGGTCAGATTATTAGATAATAAAAACTGGATAAATATGTTGTCTTAATGATTCTAAGCTGCTAATTTATTACGTCGTACCTTAAATAACTAACAGTATGACGTCAAACGATGGATAATTTTAAAAGACCACAGCTTCAAGGTACACAATATTAATTGTCTAACTTCTAAATACCATAGGCTTTCTATAAATATAATCAAGCTATATAATTAGAATAACAGCTGTGAATATTCTTCATAAATAGACATCGGATTATATGCATTTGCATATTTGCATATGCAAATGCATAAAACTCTCTAATTACGGCGTTAGTGCATATTTTAGCCTTTTTCCCCAATCGTGCATATTTCGTGCATAAATCGTTAAGTAGCGGGAGTTTTGATTGGTCGACTAACCTTTATTAGCCAATCAGAACGCTCAGCGAGTAAACAAACCCTATTTTGGCATGGTAAAATGGCAAAAAATTACAAAATGGGCTCCATTTTAAGTAAATTTTGAGCCATTCAAAATAGGGCTAGATTACCCTTTTGGGGCTAAAAACGTAAAACACGGGTTGAATTCCAAAAAAGGGCTAGATTTAGCCCGGAAAGGTCTAAGGTGGCAACACTGGGCTCGCGGGTGACAAACGCCACAAATTTGCGCTCGAAAATTTGGTAAAAATGCTTAATTGTATATTGGCACAAAAACTATACTCAATTTCAAGAAAATTTCAATGTATTTGTACAATCTTTGATTTAAATATATAAAAATAATAAAGGTTTTTTTTTATTTATATGTGCATATTTTAGGCATATCAGTCGTTTTTAGTGCATATTTCGGCCTTTTTTAGTGCATATTTGCATGCATATTTTGGCATTTTGTTAGTGCATATAATCCGATGTCTATTCATAAACATAGTAGTTATTTAGTTGTTGATAATTTCGCCAATGTTATACACAAATCTGACATAACTTATCAAAGGAGAGTTGGTTTGTAGGTATATTGTAAAATAAACAATCCAAATTTGATTATCACGTTCATATAGTGTTAATCTTTTGGAGATATTACTGATAGCACACTTTTGCAATAGTCGGTGACTGTCAACCTCCGAACTTTTGCGTAATTCCAAACTGTGCTCTCATCAACTTGGCCTAGAAACCTTTATAGCCTAGAATCTATGCTTTGTGGTATCAAATATAGGAAAAAAATGCGTATATATGCCTTTTTCCTGTTCGTTTATTTATTTAACCATACAAAGACGAACACTTAATTCGTAGCATTTTATCAAAAAAAGTAGCTCTATATTTAAACATTTTTAACTTTCTTTAATAAGACTTTAAGACAACCTCATCGTTTGTAAAAAAATATTATTCTGAGTTGAATGTAGGTATGATGTTTCGAAATCCTTTTAAACATAACTTGCCTCATATTTCCTACTAACTTATAATAATAATAATCAATGCCAAATGCCAATACAGTTTAGTGTGTTCAGATGATAATTACACAACAATGTGTATTTTTAAAGTCGTGGCGCGTTTGGAAAACTATAGAAATTTTGAATAAAATGTTATAGAGAATTGCGACTAGAAATCGCCGGAAAATAATGATAAATCGAGCATTAAATAATTTTAAACATCGAAACTGTTTACAGGAATTCGATTTTCTTTAAGAGAAATTAAAAAGCATAAGACACAACCCAGATCTAAAAGGAAAAGCTGTCTAACATACTTTGTTAATAATAACCAGACCCGAAACTTCACTTCAATATTATTATATACGGTTATACCTGATGTCTATCCAAGTGCGAGTGAGTTCCAATGTAAGAGAGGATTCGCACGTCACTCAAATTCAGCTTCGACATTTCTTTTCCATTAACATATCTGAATAATGGACGATACTTAGCCAGGGTCTCGTACGAAATCTCACTTGTCTCTTGATCTCCTTTGACAACATTCCACATGGCTGCGAGTTTCTCGCGAGCTATTTTCATCATGGATATAGTTCGAGCCTGCAAAAACATTTAATGGTATGACTTATGTTGGTAGTCCTTAACATTAACTGTAAAATGCTACCCATTCGAATATCTTCATACAGTTACATATATGTACATACATAGGTAGGCTATATACCTACTGAATATGAATTCATTAACATGTTGCCTAATACCTTACATACATTTTAAGGTGATGTACAACGAAGTCTTATATCTTCGTGAACGTGTAAACATATTTCACTTACAGATTGAAGTACGTAATCAGAAGGCAATCGGGATATATCATCTAAATCTCCATACAACAGTATGGCAAATGCATTCACCGCTGTTTGCATATAATCTTTTGTTACTTTCAGGCTACAATACCCACGATGTATGAACTCTGCCATCGGTAGATGCACTCCACTTTTATTCTGGTACAATTCACTCCTGAATAATAAAAAAGAGATAAATACAGCTATATTCTAGCTCCAGAAGCAGGAATTCCTGAGAAGTGTTTTTATAGTGGCAGATTTATCATAGCCACAAAACACCTACCATGCTCATTATATTTTTTATTACTGATAGTCATGACCTAATGTTTTATGGTTAGCATATTGGTATATGTTCAGAAACCTACTTTATTTAATAAAATATTATTTTTAGCCGAGATGTAAAGGTCTACCTTACATCATATTCTCTACTATTAGTAAAGCTTGATAAACCTGAAAATTTTTCCATCAGGCTGATGCAATAGCTTTGCCGTTTTGTTCTCTTTCTTATCTAAAGTGAGTCGTTTTCTTTCTTCCATACCTATGAAATAAAATAATTAATTTTAGGCTTTGATGCAATAGATACTAAGAAGTCTTAAAACGTGGCTCAGAATCCATAAACTAAAAAATCAACTTCTTTTTCTTACAATCGTTCTACTTATTGATAAAGGATAATAATATTCATATCTATAGCGAAAGATCAATTTACATAAGTACAAAAATTGGATTCTAAAACAATTAAGTAGTGTGCATTAAAATGTTTAATACTTGCCATCATATGATCCGTTTCCAAAAATAACTTCTTCCATATTTCTTTGTAATGCAATATATGGATCTAAAAAGAAAGCTTCAATTAAAGTATCGATCCCAGAAATACTTCTATAAAAAAATCATACAGTAATTAAATATTTGGTGCAAAATTAACAATGCAACCTCACCATTTTTACTCCATAAAAATAACATAATATTATTTTTCACATACCAATGTCATAAATAATATTTTGTTTTGTTGTACGAATCGGTGTAGTTTTAAACTTGAGATGATTCGGCTTTATCTTAAGAGGACGTCGCCATTTTTTTGCGAGAGCGATTTTTTGACCTCCTTCATACTGCAAACAGGTAAACTCTGAAAATATTTTATTGTATACGCCATTATTGTATTACTCTTACACCATCGTAGAAATTACATTTAGAAATATTTTCATTGAATCCAAGCTATATGAGATAAAAGCCAAGTCTCATAGTAACACATATCAAGTATAATGTGGTATATATAATGCTAAGAAACTCTTGCATATAAAAGAAAGAAATACAGCTCCTAAATTCTAGCTCCAGAGCTATCTCTTTTTCTTATAGAAGAGCGACTTAAACATCGCTGCAACTAATTAAATATTGCTATAATATTTCTGCTTCTATGGTTAGGACACAATACTGCTTACTTATTCACAAGTAGGTAGGTAGGTATCTTACGTTTTGCCTGATCATCGCTGAGTTTGGAAATTGTAAAATGATTATTCGTATAGGCCGTGTTGGCGGCAAAATACAAGCACATTAAAAACAAATTGATGTAGACCATAACAGGTTGTATCTTATTTACATAAAATCGTTGATGGATCTTAATCGATATGGCCGAGATAATTATTAATCTCTATCTACCATAGACAGTTCAAAATTGGGTTCAATTTCGTTTGCGTAATGTTCTGCACTGAATTAATAATAAAATGTTACAAATGGTGATATATTATTTCGTCAATCTTGATATTTACACGTTTTGGAAATAAAGTTGATATAGAGTTAGAATTTTTATTTTCTCCATAGCATTCGTCGATAATAACAAAGTAAGATTAAGAAGCACCCGTAGCATGGTCAGTGACCGAAAACATATCTTCCTAAACGAAGAAATAATTCACGAAGGATAAAATCCTTATCACAACCATACTATAGTTTTGATAAGGATTTTATCCTTATCACAACCATAGTACCTAACCATATTAACTCAATGATCACAACCTTACTACACAATGAGACCCTAAATATTTCACTGATATGCACAGCGACTCTTTCAATTTTATACCACTAATATATCTACGTGACCGTGGTGTTCATTGATCTCGACTCAAACAAATAGATTAAAGCAGTAAGAAATAAATTACGTGTTGCTTAATAAATATCCTCAAAAAAGAAATTAATATGCATAAATTAGTTAGATAAATCAAATTTTTATTGAGTTAAAAACTCAAGCTCTAGATAATTAGATATGTTATCCAACAAGTAGGTATCCAGGTATCCAACACAGTGTGTGACAGTGTCCAACATAGATCATGCAATATACCCACACTTTTCCACACTTTTCCTACACTTTTCCTCACACTTTTCCTACATAAATTATTATGAACGTATTCTGCTCATAATGATGTCAAACTTCAATATTGTAAAATGTCGTCAATAATCAAAATAATGACAGGTCTCTAAATTTTAATAAACTTCTTATCATTTTATTTATATTCTTATTTATCAGTTAAATTCTAAATGGCTTCAACATCTTCAAGTGATGGTAATGAAGACGAATGTTTATGTGGAGAATTCAACAACAATCCTACTCCTTGGGCCATGCATCCTTTGGTTTATTATACGCAAATGGTACGTTTAAAAATATTGAAATTCTCATTAAAATTAATAAACAATTCTTTAAACTTTAAATTAAATTAAAGTAGTGCATACTCAAAGGAATACCTCTTCACTTGAACATTTCACCAAACTCTACAAATTATAGAGTTTGGTCACATAAATACTTAGATAAATATTATAGTCTGATCAGATATTGAAAAATTATATAAGTATTTGAGCAAGTCATCAGTTGCTTTTTGCATGATACTGTTAGCAGGATTGGCTCAGGGTATATTAATTTTCAATTAATTAGGTTATAGAATCTTGATTTAAAAAAGTAATTCTTAATTTATTTTTGTCTTCAGCCGTACCATCGAAATACGAGAAGTAGGGAAAGAAAAAAACGTAATCCTAATTGCTTTGTAAAAGCTTTTAGATGGTACACTCAGGTAAAGAAACACGTTTATTCTTAGCTCACATAATATAAGTGGAATTTTTGGAGATACATTACGTAAATTAAAAAAGTCTTAGTCGAATTCTCATATCGTAGGTCTAAAAATAAGAAATAATTTAGTTTCGAGTTTTATTATCCTTAGACTTTGACTTATTTTTTATTAAAATTTAAAAACGTCCTCGGCTTAAAATGTGTCGTCAAGCTGAACGATTTTTTATGAACCTTATGAAATATTTTTATATGTACTATCAGGGTCCAGGGATGACTTTTTTCTTATCTCTCTAGTCTCTTGTATATTTTATTATTAGAATAGAATCTGTGATTCGTACCTATAGGTACCTACCCAATTTTAAGGTTTCATGGGTACCTACTGTTTTTCAAGAAGTTTTATACTTTTGACTTCTTACTACTTACCTAAGTACTACTTTTATTATTTATTCCTCTGCACATTTAAGGAGCGTAATCCGTGTCAAAAAACAAACTCAACAACAACAAATACACCAGATATCGGAGGATTCGCGACGTGGCTCAATGACAAATATACAGAATTTCTGCAAGAAAGTCGAGTCGCCCGCATGAAATATACCCTCCAGCAAACTTCTACGGTTGAAATCGACAAAGTTTCTAATAAGTATGTTGTTGATTTTTCCGACATTGTGAAAGCTTTCCTCAAAAATCATGAATATTATAGTTTATCTCATTAAAAAAAATGAATTCTGTTCCGTTATTGTATTTTAATAATAAAAATTTGATTGGTGATGATGATGTTCCAAGCCCCAATTTGATTATTAAATACATAAAATAAAATTATTTTCATGATGATAATCACTTCATATAGTGTCGTAGACGTACTCTTAGTTTACTTATCTTGGCTAAATATTATAGGAATGAAAACAAGCCTCTTTTTGTTTTAGTTTTAATGCCTCCGACTCTTGTTCAGCAAAGAAGTTTCGAGCTATAAAAAGGTAGGCTTTCTTATCAAATTTCTTGTTATGGGTTCGTATCAAATATCTAATTATACAGAGTTTTTTAGTCCGCGGAAAAGACATCGTAAGCTTACAAACAGCAAAGACAATGGAGATATTCTCTTGAGGTAAGGTGGCTTTTAGAAATAAACGTAATTTGCAACTTTTATTATTCCCAAGTTATTAATAATGTTTTATTTAACATTTTCAGATCTAACAAAAGCTTTGAATTTATCCTGCGGCCCAAAAATCTTTCACGCGCTGCTTCCGAAACCAAGTGTCCAAGGTTCCTTTTTTATAACATATTTCACGTTATACTTACTCATTAAGTAGGTATATAATTTTTCTAATGTGTATTATTATAGACAAGGGTCATGTTGCACGAATTCTACAGAAACAACAACGGACAAAAAAAGAAAAACAAAATCTCACAGTTTAACTAGTATTTTGGTTGAAAAAGAAGTGTATTCAATTCCATATGATGCTATGCATTCTGATAAAGTTGTAAGTAAATAAATTTATTATCTAAGACAAATATAGGATTGTGGTCCTGATCATGTTTATTATTACGTGTTCATGACGCTTGCTGTAACGTTAAAAACATAGAGATATCATAATGGCTAAAACGCATTTTTAGAATATTACAGATTTTGTATTATTTCTATCCGTTAAAATGTTCAATGTATTGTGGCGAAGAATCAAGCACGACAAAAACGCAAATTAGCATTCGTATCGTATATCATCGATAGAATGAAACCTGGTGTCCCTAACATTGAAGAATAGGTATTTAGATAAGTATTTATTTCTTACATATAGCATGTTTAATTAACTATGTTTTTGCAGTCCTGTAATGAAAAATGTTCAGTCAACCAGAAGAACAAACAAAAATGTAATGTATCGTGCCAATGTTCTCAAATAGTTGAAAAAGTCGATAGATCTATTCAATCTCAATCAAATGCAAGACGTCAAAACTTTAAAGTTTTATGTGCTTGCATCAAAGAACCTGAGTCATCTCCACAAACTCAGGTACTATTTGCTAATTTATAAATAGAATTGAGATTTTCCTGTATGTATTTTTACATTTTATTTCGTTCTCTAGGCTGGCCATATTTAATTAATTTATTACTATAACATAGTAATAAATTAATTAAACATTCAGTTCTTAGGTTTTATCGAAATCAGTCCTCTTATTAATAAAATCAAACACGGTCGTAATATTCCAAGCCGTTTGTTTAAACTACAAAATTCTATTTATTCTTGTCTATTGATACTACGAATTTTATTTAAACGCGCGAGGGTCACTTACAAAATTATTTGTATTTGTAATAATAACCTCTTAACCTTTATATATTCTTCAGATCAATACTGTAGAACATAAATTATCATTGTGTACATGTGCGAATAGAACACAAAAAGAACCTTCCACGTGTTCTGAAAACAAACAAAACTACGCAAGAAAATATAATCCTACATCGATATGTGATGGAACCCAAACATCTGATTATCCCATAAACTTTGTACGTAACCACATTAATGATTTCAAATGCCTCTCAATTAACATATTATGTTGCTTGTTAATTAACATGTTTTCATAATACAAACTTTATTTACATATGATTAATTTACAGGTTACCGCTCTTCAGAATCCACTGTTTGTGAAAATAATATGCCCAGGAAAATAAAAAATACACGTAGACTTTTTGAATAACATTTTAAATTAACTGTTTTGTAATTTAATCTTCATGTTTATGTACTTGTCTTTTTATGTAGTGTTTATTAGCATTATTTAAGAATGTCAAATGAAAATACGTATAATATACAAAAATACTTTAATAACAACTGGTCAGAGTCTTTTATTTACAATATCTTAATAGCTAACTTATTAGTTAGGTACTCCGTAAGAAGTAGCTGGTTTGTTTTGTGGTAAAAATGCAAAACTACTTCCAGAGCTGCTCGATTGACTTACTGATGGCACTCCATAATCAGATGAGGGGGCTGAGGGGCCTGATGGCGATGAAATGAGCTGCGATGATGAACTCTGACTAGATATGGAGGAAGTTGGTAAACGAGAGTTTTGTACAAAGGATGAGATTTCTATGCTAGGCTGAGCATTTCCTAGACTCACTCCTGATACCAAAGACAAATAACCCTTGTCTCTCGCCGTTGAATGTTCGTTATCCCTAATGATATTCTGAACTTGGCTAACTACATGTTCGTCGAGAGCTTCTCTGTGTGTTTGTTGCTGCTGTGGGCTGTTGTACTGGGATAGATCAGCCTGATAGCTGTTTACCGGTCCATTGTTTTGGGATACTTGAGCGTTGTTGTATTGGTTCAAATCCGCTTGGTAGCTGGACACAGCAGATTGACTGGACTGTGACTGGAAGGGAATAATGGGTGCGGGAGCAGATGGTTGTTGATAAGAGTAACCGGATTGCTGTTGCTGCGGCTGAGGTTGGGAGATAATTGGGAGAGGTTGAGGCAAAGGACGAATTGGCTGTGGTGCTGGCTGCTGGTAGCTGTAGGATGGAAGTGGTTGAGGTTGTTGGTATGAATGTTGTGGATAAGAGATTGGTTGTTGGTAGCTTGGGAGAGGCTGTGGGTAAGAGATTTGTGGCTGTTGTACGATTGGGAGTGGTTGTGGTTGATGGTAAACTTGCTGAGGTGGGTTATAGATTTGCGGTAATTGTGGGACTCCGTACGATGTTTGGGGTTGTGGAAGTGGCTGGGGTTGTGGCCGAGGTTGCGAGATGAAAATGGGTTGAGGAGCTGGTTGGGGTAATACTTGAGGTTGTTGCACAAATACTGGTCTTGGCGCGGGCTGCTGTTGAACGAAAGCCGGTCCTATGTTCGGTTGCTGATAATTGTAGCCATTGTTTGACTGTGCTTGTTGAATGAATTGCGGGGCCGGTTGGGGTTGTGGCCTTGCGAAGACGGGTGCAGGTTGTGGCGCCGGTAAATTAAAAGATGGCGCTTGGGGACCTGGTTGTGGGAGGTGGTAAGGTGCTTCGGCAGCAATGGCCGCGACCACTGACAATATTATTACCTGAAAAAAAAAATATTATCTATGTATTTGATATGACTTGCACTGCAATATTATAAGCCTTAACTTATAAAAACAACAAAATGTCTAATATAAAAAACACATCTTTATTCATGTATAACTTATGATAATTATTCAGATTTTTATTAATTTTACTTAATCGAAAATAAAACTATCACTGACTACAATTCACTAACACTCGACTTTACACATTAGGGCGCGAATCCAGTTTCGAGTTTGTTTACGACGAAAGTTGCTTCAACCTAAAGCTGTGTACACAATTTCACTTGACTACTCACCACTCTCATAGCTGATGGTGCTGGGGTCAGTGTGCAAGGAAAAAACAAACTGCTCTGTTATATAGCCACCACCACGCACCTTCGGAGACCGCTACGTTACTATGATTGCAAAAATTACTTTGGGCGCGTCATCTTTCGTTTTTCGATGTTAGAATTACGAGCGGCAACGTATTGTTATTCTTTTCACTTAGATGCTGTTACTTAATTTGTAAATTATATTTCAGAAACATTTCACAAATCAATCGATAGCTAGTAGATACCTGTAAATGGAACGTACACGTGTACCCAGTCAAAATGATTTTATAATTTTTTGACACAGTTATTGAAGAAAATATTTTTAGTCAATGAAAACAAATTCCGCGTAGAACGTCTACATGAAATTATGTAATACACATAATAGGTATGTTAAAATAAATCTTCTTAAGGTATATTACATTACTAGCTTTACTCCCCTGGCTTCGCCCGCGTTGTCTAAAACTTAACAAATTATATAGTTAATCCTTCCTCTTGAACCTCTCTATCTATTAAACAACACATTAAAATCCGTTGCGCAGTTTCGAAGATAATTATTTCCTTATCAATTAATTATCTTGCTATAGACCACGTTTTATACTATGTAGTGATGATACCTAGATTTCTTGACAAACTATTTACTGCAGTACAATATAAGTTATTGTATATTATTCTAACCAACTCTGAATAATATCTAGACTCATTAAAAAATCCTTCATTGATCACAATATTTACGATGAAAAAAAATTAATTGCATTACATCAAATTATATTCAGAAGAGTACATAATACTGGAAAGGTGTGATAATACAATGTAAACATTACATGTTTGCTTGCTCTTAAAACCCACGCTGCTAAATCCGAAAAAGAAGAATTCATATATTTGAAATCAACGCATAAGTGATGGTGTTTTAAGAGATTTCATTAATCAAGAATTGATTATTTTTTACATTCATCATATAGATGACTAACGGTCCGCCCCGGCTTTGCTCGTGGTACATATTTCGCAATAAAAAGTAGCCTATGTTCTTTCTCAGGGTCGAAAGATTGTCTGTGCCAAATTTCATCAAAATCGGTCCAGTAGTTTATGAGCCTATTCATTACAATCAAACAAACAAACAAAGTTTTCCTCTTTATAATAAATATTAGTGTAGATAAAGTTTTATAATTTATATTATGTAAGAGAAGTATGAAACAAGATATATAGATATAAAATATATTTGCTCTACATTCTATCTCTTATTACAATACATAGGTCATCTACATCTACTACATCTACATCTCATCTACAAAAGCAAGATCATAAAATCCCTTATTGACTTAATCATAGATACTTCGTATTGTAGACACGCTTAACGATTGCTAGACCAGCAGGCACTTGACCGCTCAACCTAAATGCAGGCCCACTCTATAGTGCGTAATTTAAACAGTAAATGAGCCAAATACTCTGCGGAGTAGCCAAAGTTCCTCAATTAGGTATGAGAACTTCAAAATATATTTAAAGTAAACAACTCTACAAATTGAGAACCTCTGTAATTTTTGACAACGTCGGTTTTAAGCCTGTAGGCTGTAACATAATCAAGTAGACACTCATCTGAAAATAGTAAATATTGGCTTATATTTTATTTCAAATAAGATATAGATAGTTCGAATAGTAATAGATTCGGCTTGTTCATTAATGTGTGTAAATATTAAACCAAAATTCTAACTATTAAGATGACCTTATTGGTTCATAAAGTACTTAGTCATAATTTTGTAATATGTGTTTTGATAACTAAAGCAGTCAAAAGATTTGCTCAACACAATATGGTGATATCAATTAAACGAAGGTGAACACTTCATGCGCGACATTTGCTTTTTCACCATGAACTGTTAAGTGTACAAAAGAAGACAGTATCAAGTTATCTGCTTATAATAAAACAAACAGAGAATGTATTGACCTTGAAAGCAACTCAGTTTATTTGATCAATGAGTTTGTCAATCCTCTAGTACCTAGTTACGAAAGCATATATACGGTAGCAGTTTTTACGTTTTCGTCAAAAATCTTAGACTAGCGTAGCCCAGTTGGATTAGGATAAATAATGAGGTAACAGTGAAAATGAATAGACGTAGTGCGGCCACAATTTGCACCTTTGACAGCGCACAGCATTGTTGAATAAGTGTCGCAACACAAATATTCTTAGATAATAATTTACCGCGTTTGACCTTTTAAATTTCTCTGACCGTTTAGACGTATGCAGATTGAACGTTCCACATGGTAGTTTTGAAAGAAAACAACGAACGTATAACTAATTTATTATACTAATAATACTAGACGTTTTAGCTTGTTCGTGTGAAAACACTGATTTGTCAATCCTTATATAAAATAATTTATTATAAGCAAAACATAAAGATTTGATAAATTCGTATTATGCAAATGGCGAACGCGAGTCATCATCGACCCAGTTAATGGTGTTTAGTCGTATTTAATTTTTTCGTTTTCATTTAATCGTATGCAATGATATTCAATTACTTATTTTCTAAGAGGATAATTTCGAACAACCGGTACAATGGGGCCTTTTGCGTTTTTCAAGTCGTGCTCGCGTTGCTTTCTCTTTGCGACGATTCGTTGATGAGTGCGCTTCATCTCTAATATTTCCTTCATTTCTTCTTTGTCTTCGTCCTAAAAATTTGTAATTGAATTTAAATTATCAAATTATTTTTGTATAAATACTATTCAATAGGAAAATCGAATGAATCTAAAATTCTTAAGTACCTATACGTATAAACAAAACTAAAGCAACCCACCTAATCCATAGGGAAGATAAAGCGAAGATCCAAAAGTATGCGTATTATTTTAAACCTTACTTTTTTGTTAGTATTTTAGTTTATAATTTTTCAAACATAATTGAAGGAAAATTTTCGCATGTTACATTGACCAATCACGGCAACCCTTCCCACATTACCTTCTGATTGATCCTTAACACTAAAGCCCGTTTCCCATTGGCCATCGGCTGGCTGTACGTCATCAACTGCTTCAACCTCTGCGCGGGTGGCACCCCCCTCTCCACCACTAGGACGATCCGAGCCCATTGTCGTTGCCACTCGTTACGGGTCTCTGCGATCTTCTGATACGTGTTACCCATCATGGCGATCAGCATGTTTACTAGTAACACTGCTACTAATATCATGTAGATTACGAATAGAAGCTGGAATATAAACCAAAGTATTATTTCAAAGTCATTATGTATGGAAAAATAGGGACTTTGGCCTAAAATGATCTTGATAAATTAGTACTAGTAAACTAGTCACAATTTCATTACACAACTACTTATCTGAGTAATTATAATTCTAATTATAAATATATCGTCATAAAAATATTAACAACATTCAAAAGGCATCGGAAACCCGTAATATTATCCGAACGCATTTAACTCAAAACTTGTAATTTTAAGGATACGAATTTCTAAAAAAACTTTCCAGTATTAGTAAATCACGCACGGCAAAATAATTTAGCAATGTCGTATTTCTTCGGCGATGCTTGCGTAGCAACTACTGCAGTAAACACCATACACCATTAGCTCATCAAGGCTATCGACTTTGCATTATGCGTAAATTCTGTGACATTAAAATTTAATAAATCATCAGTTGTCTCATATACAAAACGTTTGAAATTCCTCTTTGTCCGGTATGATGTAAATCCTCACATGTATGGTATGGTATAATTTGTTGTAGCAATACCAATACCTTTGACTTTTAACGCCCCGTGAATGACATTCTAATGATAACTGTTGAGAGCTGTTCAATAGGCTTGTGATCCCTTGTTTAAGACTTTCTTTGGTAACATAACGATACCTATTGACTTACAATGCAAGACAATTAAAGAGTATTGCGTAGTGCCATGTTTTGTGTTGTATAAATGAGGAGGAATTACAAATTGAGAGATATGCTATTGCATTTTGGAAGAATTCATGTATAATGTAATTATTGTAATAATATAAATGCAATGAAACGTCTTTAGATACATTTATTATTTGAGATATATTCTACTACCAATTGCTAAAATGATTTTTTAAAATTAAGCATTCACGATACATTGCCCGTATGAAAGTCAAAAATATAATTTAATGAACAAGAGGCAATGGAATATATTCCTCGTCCAAAGTACTGAAAATTTTCTGCTAGGTACTATAACGTCGATCTTGTAATCGCTGGTCTTCTGTACGACTGTGTTTCAATATTTCTTTATATAATACTCATACATAAGTAATTGTTTGATAATATATTCTTATCTATAGTTATAAGCTCTAACATAGGTTTTACTCATTACTGATACTTATATAATGTATGGTACAAGAGCCACTTAGGCAAGACGAATAATCAATACATAGCGCAACACAAATTCAGTTTTAAATGAGCTTAATTGTTCATACACAGCACGTTAATGTATGTCTAATTAGGTAATACAGGCCTAATGTATAGGAATTACTTTTAATTAATTATATTGTTCGTTAAACTCTGTTTCACTGATATGTGACGAAATCTGCAACGTTCGCGAATTCTATGCAAGAATGTTTTGTGGACATTTGCTTGTTGATGTGTATTCTAATTACCCAGTTTCAATATATTTAATACATAATAGTTGTATACGTAGTATATTATTATTAGTCTGTGATAATAGTGTATTTATCTTGAAATACAGAATCTAAAGAAATCATTTTGCATATAAGTAGATATTTTATGGAAATTTAATGATAATGTAATAAAAATCACAGATCCCCTGGTGTTTTTGATAGATAAAATGTAAACGCACTGTACACTGTAAACACATCTTCTGACCCAAATGTAAATTACGGAAGATCTTTCAATCATCGATCAACTGGTTCATGCTGAACTATTTGAAACTATTTTAATAGAAGCGTTCTAAAATCTATTTATTTTCAACGAAAATTACATCCTCAAAATCAAAAGTAAGGTATATGACATAGCATAAAGCTTATGTTGCACAAAGAACTTCTTCCATGTACCAGAATTACCAAGAACTAAAAAATGCAAGGTCATGATATCCGCTTTCGACCAAGTGGATTATGGCATTAACCTTCAAAAAGCCTGTTTCCATGCTTCGAGCCGGTGATTGTAAATGATGATGATGATGGTGATGGTATGATGATGACGTTGTTGATATTAATACAGATACAGATAATTGTTCTAGTATTTGTGTAGTTGTGCCCGTATAATTTGTTCACCCTTCCCAGTGCATTCCTTTATTCGCGTCAGTTGTCTTGTCCCTTTCTTGTCCCTTACAAGCTGGCGCTTTTTCAGAGGTTCTATTGTGCAAATGTTGAAATATTCTTGGACAATTTTGTTACCATCAGGCGCTTACAATCAGGAGAACCATCAGCTTCGTTTACCGACTCTGTTATAAAAAAAAATATGACGAATCTAACCTTAGCCTCTACTTCATGCGCAGTTCTATCAAACGCCGCGAAGTAATCAGAGAAAGACGTCAGAGACATGAGGAACATTGCCATTATACTCTCCATTGGCGAAGGCATAGGGTTCGATACCGAGTCGTCCACTCCCTCTGGTGTGTTAGGGTTGTCGAATGATAGAAATATGATATAGTACGCTGGAATGTAGACAAAAATTGTAAAAAAAATGTGAAACCAGAAAAAAACAATTCAAATATTTTTTTCCGTTCAGATGTAATTTTTTTAATGGCACTTATTGACGTTTATCAATGCAGGGAATTGAGGATAATGTGGGTACAATAAAAAGGTACATAACCGTTTAATGTGTCTAACCTTGGGAGAATCCCATAACAAACACAAGATAAATGCAAACGAAACGCAACAAGTCTCCCATCACCATCCTGTATATCATCACGACGAATGGTCCGACTGTTTTGAACCCTCTGAAATATATTATTATTTCATATACTTAATATCTCTACTTTTCAAAAAATATTTTGAGTGCCAGGGTGAATTTTTAATCGATAGATTTAATAAATACTCCAAATAAATTACATTGCGAAAGTTACAAATAAGAAAACGAGACCACTAAATGACTTCATTTGTCAAAAACTAGAACATTCTTATTTTATTAAAACTTCTGCTATCAATGTGAAACAATCAAAGTCACATAAAACTATGCCTATCAATTATCATATAAGTATTAACACATTATACTAACCGACAAAAGAACAAGAAGTACGGAGCTGTAGTGAGCATGATAATAACAGCGAGGTGGTCTTCCGCCTCGTCCGCGCACCACAGCCGCAGTGTTGGCAACACCACCATCAAAATACACGAGAATAGGAACATCACCCTGTATCATGGTTTATTTTTATTTTGAAACTCATGTTGTGATAATTTAGAGTCCCGTAATATAGTCTACGTTACGACAGCCTGCATAATGTAGGCTCTGAAGTGGCTAAGAAGCGAAAAGATTAAACTATTCATAATAAGGTTCATAATGGAAATAAAGTTTTTGTCCTTTTATCGTGATCAACTCGACAAATACTGGAGCGAACTATTCATAAATATTACCTCTAAGATATCTACGATTTATTTTTTTTATCTATTAATTCCGCCTTTCTATCTTATTTTTTTATGGAAGATGTGTAGGTATGCACTTTACCTTGATGGTACAGTACTGAGGTTCTCAAAAAACATCTTCAGACCAAGAAACCTGGCTTCGCGCAAAGCAGCCCCAATGTAAATTAAAGCTCCAAACCATAATAACAATTCTGTACAGATTCTAACCTGAAAAATTACGTGTAAAATAGAAAATGTATCTATTGAAAAAAATGTAACTTTAGCGAAGCTCTAAATTGAAATTGACACATTGTAATAAGGATCTGATTTTCAACATTTTATTGATAAGATTATCTATAATAGAAAGTTAATTATCAAAATTAGTATTCATAGAGTCAGAATTCTGTATGTTCAAAGATATAAAATGCAGTGTCTTTCAGGTTAAACTGGTATCCATAATTTTAAACGGTTCAAAAACATTCATACATTTGAATGGATATTGACTGGCAACGGTTCAAGAATAGCAAAACTTCCAAGATTGTTTGATATAAAACCTTACCTTCGCTTGCCAAGTATCAAAGTTCATCAACCTACAATCTTCAGTGAGATCTTCCCACCATCCCTCCATGTCTGTCTCTCTGGGAGGTTCTGTGGCTACATAATTAATATCTATACTAATAATATAAGGCTGAAGAGTTAAATTGTTTGTTTGTGAAATCGCTTATTTATCGAGGAAGGCTATAAGGATATGTATTATCAAGCCTAAACCAATAGGAGCAGGGCAATGCGGGTAAAATCGCAGGGTTTATAGTTTAGATATAAATGTATCAAAAACTGTTAGGAATTATTTATTAAAAGCTATGAAAATATTTACTTAAACAGTACATTATTTCTAATATACTTACGCTTGTCTTTCTCTTTCGGGTGACTTTTAAAATGCCCACAACGATTGCTATTCGGTTTTGTTCCATTGAAGACTTCTACATTACGGTCTATTGCACTATGAGCTATCGAACAATTATCTAAAAAACATGATTAATGATTAGCAACACACGGTGCTTTACCTACATCCTTTAAGATAATTATTTAATATCGATATTGAAGGTTAAAACTCAAACTAAAGATTACTCTGACTCTTTCTCTAACGCATTTCATATGCTATACTTAATTATTACAAGTAGGTTCTACCAAAAAGGCTTCCATAGAATACTCACCAACATCCATAGCTATTTCTATTTCGTTAGCAACAGTTGCTACTGTAGTATTAATAACAGTGGTATTAGTAGTAACTTTGTCAGGTGGTCCTGGTCTCAAAGTAAAACAAACGAGAGATACAAGGAAATAGCAAGCGAAGAGTATGAACTGGCGGTAGAAACGAAACTTCACGAAGGTGTTCCATTTGGTCTTTAGAAGATCAATTAGCATTCCCTCAAGAAGTTCCAGATGCTCATCTTTTTCCTAATAAAAAACGATAATGATTAGTTCGAAAACAAACTAAAACTAGAACTGACAAAGAAGTAATAAAATAAAAGGCCACTAAGTATTCTGCCAGATTTCAAAAATTTAAAAGTAGGTCCGAATTTTCCGCTGCCGGAAAAATAAAAAATAATTGAACTTTTGTTCTTACCCCAAACACAACCAAATTCAATGCTGAATCCTTACTGATTAGTCCCGTTTCAGTATCAATAGTGTCGACTTGCCCCAAAGGGTAAGCAGCGCAAGTCGTAGCACCAATTTGCCAATAGATTTCTCTTTCTATATTCAGGATGTGAAAGAAGAGTTCTGTCCTAGCCAGTTTTGCTGCTAGCGTCAAAGGTGTAAGGTTACGAACATTCCTGATGTTTAGAGAAGCACCTACTTCGTATGCCATGTCAAATGTATTCTGCAGAAGAATTTTATTGATTTGCCAAAGGCAAAGAACAATCCCCATAAATAACTCAAGAACTGCAAATCAAATTATTCTGATGCAAATAACTTACCACTTTGTCATAAATAACCAACATATGCAAAACAGTATTTCCATTTGTATCTTGCTTATCAGGATCTGCTCCTCGGGCCAAGATAAGTCTATAGCTCTCTTCCTGAGCGAGGCAAGCTGCAAAACTTAATGGGTACTCCCCCCAATATACATATCTGTAAAAAGTGTAAGGGTACTATTACAATAATCATATTATAATAACGCTTTTATCGGATAATAATAGCCGTTAACATCAGTATTGTTAATTGTATTAAGTTAATATTTATCCTAGTGACCGCAAATATAATTGAGAGCCTTTCTTTAATGAATTCACGGACACAATTGTTAAGGACTCTTGCTAATATAGTCTATAGATTCACTCACCCTTCATAATTAGTATCCGGTTGAACATTGACCCATTCGTGATCAAATGAATCCGACCGAGACGCCTTCTGATCCTCGGGGCACATGAAATTGCCAAAACAACGTTCATGGTAATCTGCCCCTGCATCTAGAAGGAACTTCACCATTGTCGGATCCTCGTTCACTATCGTCATGTGAAGCACACTTTCGCCTGGGTGATAAATACTTTAAGAGTAGTCAAACATATTTTTAATCTATTTTTTAATTTAGTTATAGATGAAAAAAATATAGAAAAGAGCAGTTGGTAATTCTTACTCTTGTTTATCAACCATGTTGAGAATTTTCCAAAGACAGATCCAAGAAGCTTATAATATCTCTTGGACAGATCTAATGTAAACTAAAATATGACCAACCTAAACCGCTTACATTTTTGTTCATAAAACTATCACTAAATTAAACATTTTTCGCTTAAATATTAGCAAATAAGGGGAAATTAATTATTGATGTCGAAAGCCTTTATATGTATAACTATTAATAATAAATCAACGTCAATATTTTACGTCGCGTATCGCACTCTATCATATTAAACTCAACCTTATTACCCTACTTTAATATTAAAAGGGTTTTCCAATATTTTTTGCATGAAACTTATTAACGTATGTGTTAGGTGTAATCTATCATATTGATCGCAATTCTTATGATAAATATATTACAATTATAACTCACAATATGTTCACTCTACATTTTACAATACTTTCGTGAATACTTTTAAGTTTAACAGCAACTAGCTTACCGCCCGCGGCTTCGCCCGCTTTGTCTAAAACCTAATAAATTATATACTAAAACCTTCCTCTTGAATCGCTCTATCTAATTGAAAAACCGCATCAAAATCCGGTGCGTAGTTTTAAAGATTTAAGCATACAAAGGGACATAGGGACAGAAAAGGTGACTTGTTTTATACTATGTAGTGATGAATAAATAATTATCGTTCTCATTTTTTGTAAACAAAATGATACCTAAACATCTAGTTTATGCTGAAGTTACCCATACCATAATATTCATCACTCATATAGATGTCGTTGATCATCTTTGGATAGAAGCGAAGCAGCCTTTTAGCTAAATCAGCCAACAGCGATGTAGCGTTCAGCAAACAAAGGTGCAGAATTGTCTCACCCACGGCACCGCGCTCCTAGTGTCATAAGTGTGTATTATCATGAACTGAACTAACTTAACTAACTTTTGATATTTATTTGGAACTTCCACTTTCAACTACTACTCGCAATTTGCTCACGCAAATCTCTTAAAGATTCTATCATCAAATATCATCTTTATTTGACCAGCTTTAATAATTCTATCGTGCCATAAGGTTTAGTTTAAGGGTTTAGCCCTGTGGTTTAGCCGATGAAAGATTACCTCGGATGGAATGATTTAGACAAAAAAGCACTTGAGAGAACACAGCGAGAAATAATTGTAAATAAATTTAATAAAATATAATTGATATTTTAACCTTTAAATCCCAGCATAGTTCTCTATAACCAGTAGGATTTGCATCGTACTCCTCTCGTGTCACTACAGGCCAATCTTTCTCTATATCAAATTCTTCGTCAGGGTTCTCCATATGCCTTAGTGGAGGTAACTAGAAATTGCATTTTAATTTTTAAGGAACTGTTTAAACAAGGCATTTGTTTAATTTAGATATATTATTATGACGACAGTATTTAAAGGAAATTAAAAGCTTCGATGATTTAATCTTATCATAGCATCTACTTTTGTATTAGCAAATACGTCGATATAAAATTGAAGTTATTAAATAATCATGAATTCAAAGGCAATGGGTATACATAGCTTATATTGTACTTTACCAGTTTATGCCTTGGTCTTTCCTTGTTCCTAAGTAGTACAAGATGTGATATTGGTATGTACCTGCCTTTACCCTTATTATACAAAAATGGCTCTACTTTTGTTTTTATAGCGTGATCAATCTCCGCGTATTGTTTATTTTGTACTGCACGTTTCATCATATCCACTAGGAGTCCGCCACCTAATAAAAATTAACAAACATATTATCATGTATTTGCACCTTATTATCCGAATTTCTACATGAAAAATTTTCTATTCGTGAATGAGTGTAACTCCTATAAAGTTTGTTTTTGCTTAAATAATATGTATAATTTTTTATGGACTATAGATTTTGAATATAAATATCTACGTATTTGATGGAATTAATTATTCAAAACTATCCTAGCTCGAACAAAGGTATTTCAATATATTGGAAGAACAAAGACAGTTTCAAATATTTATTCATTTTAATCCCAATTAAACCCTTAGAAAGTACACTCATAAATTGCGTCTGTATCAGTTTTCTCAGCCTAATAGTGAAGGCGTTTTCCCTAGTATAATCATTAATACCATCCTCTACAAAACAAATAGGAAGTGCCAGTTTGTTATAACTATTTAACTTAGTTTATAAATAAGGTTGTTTGTTCCTAGAGAAAGTGTTTCCACGGGATATTGTCACTTTTAAAATTACCTATAATAATCAGTAAAACTTACCTTTCAGATCAATCAGTTTATACAACTTCTGTTCAGACGTTCCAGCTTGCTTCTTTACACCACTTGTTACATTACTCTCTGTATTTCCCATATTTACTCAATAAAATAGAGTCCCACTTATATATTTCGAAGAAATACGTTTTTCCGTATTAAAGAATTCTCTGTATCTCCATTAAATATTGATTTAACAGTTGGGTTGTTACGTGCCGGGACTGTGTTACATCGATTGCTATTGGGAACAAAACGAGAGAGAAATAAAACAAAAAAAAAGCGTTTAAATTATTTATTCATACACTTTTCATGCAGGTATTTGCTTTGATACAATTGCAAACATATTTGCAACAAGAACATTACAGATTAAAGAACATTTTCGTTGAAAATCGGAAAGTTACATATATGAATTTTATAATCATTAGCAAGTAGTAGGTACACAGTATCGATAGTATTGTTATTTTCATGACATATTAAAGGAAGCAAAATAAATAATAATGGTCACAAATAGTAATAGAGAATATCCTAAAAAAGCGAATGTAGTAAATTTCCAATGAGAAACAAATCGAGCGTAACACGGACTTGTTCAGTTTTTGAGGGTAATAAATTTTCCTAAAAGCTTCGTATAATAAAATCTAGAATCTATCTTCCCAAACTCTTCTTAACGAGGTTAATAAATTTAATGGACATCGCAGGCAATAAGCAGTGGTAATAAACTTTATAGTCCAAGCGACCGTCAAAAACGTAAGGCATCCAGAATAATATACTTATGTAGATACACACAGAATAAATTAGTTTTTATTGATTTCTGATTACGAGATAAATAATAAAACAACGGCTGGTCACACTAGTAGGTAGTGTGTCCATCTATTTCAAGAGCTTTTCACATTCGAAATGTACACTATAGCTCGATTTTCTCTGTATAACTTCTCCATATCACATGTCTATGAAGAAAAAAATTAAAGAAATTAGGTAATATAACCTAAACTGACAACTTAGCCTACATAAATATTATCTAAAGATAGGTTTATCTTAAACACACGATAATTCTCTGTTTTTACAGATAATCTTGTTAGTACACCCATAACCGCGTGTAGAATGCAATACCTTCTAGTATATCTTTTCAAAAATAATATTTGCAGTAACAATGACTAAAATGTAACTGCTAACTCTCTAAAATGTTGTTATTATATAGTAAAGTTAAGTGAAAAGAATGATAAGAGTAGGTACGTGTAAATAATAATCACACATACCTAATATTTTGTAACCCGTTTCCTTACCCTCGGCCAGGATCGCAGCAAATAAATGGCATGCCATTGAAAAGCAATCATCTAAAATGTCGGATTTAAAACGAAAGTGTAAAAAGCGGTAAGTTTAAAGTCACCTCCATTATATTTAACATAAAAAGAGTGTGTGTACTTATGTACACGTGTTAGAAGTTATACTTCTTTGGCGTATGGAAAAAAATACTAGAATATACAACTTGAACATAATTATTATCAATTTTCATACCACCTAGAACTAACTTTATGCTGTTAAATTTAGGTGTCGGTGTGCGCGGGCATCGTAAAAATTCACTCTCATCATTTTTCTCCATCGCGCCAAAAGAAGTATAACTTCAAAAGAAACAACAACACTAATAACCATTTTATTAAATTTAATATTAGCCTATTAACCGAGTGTAAACAAATATGTTTCATTTCAATAAAATCATGTGAAATCGTTTTTGAAATCTTTGTCTATCCATGGCTTATATCCCGGCAGCGTCCATATAATATTCTTTGTTTATATAAACGAAGAGTAATTACATTATTAACAAAATACATATAATTATTGTACCTAATATATCACAATATACATAATATTCAAACTAAGGGATTGCAATTGAAATAAAACACAAAAAATATAATTTCAATTAAACAATACATTTCCTTAATACATTTCATATTATAAATATTATCAATCTATAATAAATTAATAACTTAAACATATTAAAATGTAATAACACAGCCAAAATTCTATTCATTTTAAAAATATTTTGCTAGGAAAATAAAAAACTTAAATACTCTACATATATTTTATAAGTAGGTAGCTATCAACATCCAGCATGACATGAATGACATCCTTGTGTGCATGCTTTTGTGCATGTATACCAATGTATACCAAGATGTACCTATACCAGCAATTTGAATTTCGAAAAGGGCGAAAACATACACACGCCACCACACGCAACAGCTGCTTCTCGAATTTGTTTTCTTTTCTTTTTTTTTTGTTCTATGCAGCCAGTGCGCTTCTTGTGAGATATTAAAATTCAAATATCGATTAAATCTGCGCAAGCAAAATAAATCTTTATTGATTACTTTATGTATAGAGTTTATTTTCAATTAGTTTTTTATTTATCCAATGTTTATGAATCTTCTGAAACAGCTCTTTGGGAATGGGTCCCCATACGAGTTGGTGACGTTGTACAAGCGCACCGCAGCTCGCTCTTTGTCAATAAATAAATAAATTATATAAAAATAATTTGCGCACATAGAACTAGTCTTTATTGTTTTGGTCATAGAGTTTATTTTTTAATTAACCAATATTTATGAATCTTCTGAACCAGCTCTTCGGCGTAGTAGTGACATCGAGTAGTGGGTCCCCATACGAGTTGGTGACATTGTACAAACGCACCGATCTGTCTATTCTGAAGCCGAAGCGTAAATCGCGGAGTAGATCCGCGCGCGGGTGCGCGCGTTGCCATTCTGTGGCTACAGATAATAAAATAAAACATGATTTTAAAATTAATATTACTAACTTGGCTCTTGCGTAATTGGAAAAACTATTCAAAATAAGAAGACAAGAGCTTATAATAAATAATTGCTAACTTTCGAACCTTTTGGTACCTATACTTAATTTTTTTTCAAAAATTATCATATTAGAACACCACACCTTAAAAAGTCATCAAAAAATATGTACTACAAAAAAACACTCACGGCAAAATGGCTGCGTCGCGGTAGTAAGAACGAAGTAAGCGCCTTTCGCCTTTTGCCCATTTTCCCCGCCCACAGCATTGATGCCCATTTCAGAGCACGACGACTGTCTATCACACGCCGCTAGCAAACTTGCGTTAACTCTGAATTAAAAAAAATAGATGGGTGTAAAAAATCTTTAAAATGATGAGAAAACAAACCCAAAATAAATGATGAAATATTTATTATGTACTCAATAACAAATAACAAAATATACCTCAAATATATACTCATAACAATACTCAAATATAAAAAAGTATATCTCCATAAAAAGAGATCGTTTAATAAATAAATAACTATTATGTTGCTCTACATTCTATAAAAAATATTTAAATATTACATTTTTTAAATTCACATTTATATAAATTATTATAAACAAAAATTAATAACCCAAAAAAACTAATTAAATAAATAGGTTCCGTACATACCCTTCATAAGTCATATTCCAGCGAAATGCTCTGAAAGTGCAATTACCATTCACAAGCGACTCCGTGAACAGTACGTATGCTCGCCCGTGACTGCATATTGCTTGTTGGAGACCTAATTTGTAGAAAATATAGTTTTATTTTTATAACATTGAAAAGGCAATTTATATTGACTATATATTATTTGAAAATATTGAAAAATTAAAGAATAAGAAAAGACCCTGACTTACAATTCTTTTCTTGAAAATTTTCAATTAAAAAAAATTTAAGCAGTTTATTCAATAGTAAAAGTAAACTTGGCGAAATTAACAAAATAATTTTGACAAGGTATTCTTTAATGTAATATACAACCTTATAAATAACTAATATAACTAGGTTTGTATATAACGAAGGGTAAATTCCGTGAGCAAGCCCACTCTCTAATTTTATAAGCAAAAAATATAAATTGATTTCAAAATAGAATAAAAATAAATCTTTACTGATCTCACAATAATTATGTTACAATAATGTCGGCTTTGTCGTCCATAGCGACGAAAATCCTGTATTATAAGGAAAATATTTACTTCCCAAAAATAGACTAGAGATTTAATATTTTTTTTGAAGTGATTTGGTATCTTTGAATGCCATAGAAGTTTCACTTCTGACACGTGTGCTCGGCACACACGCCCTTTTCCCTACACGTTATTTAATTGGTTAATTCTTTCTCATGAAAAAAATATATAAAAAAATAAATTGGCAATTTAAGGGATATTAACGTACGTGAAGGAGATATAGGCAAAATCTTGGACCAGACGGAATTAGTCTTATTAACACAGCCCGGTTGTTGCATACCGCCGTTGGGATAGAAATCTGCGTGACCTGGATATATAATATTTCAGTATAGAACAGACAAAGAAAAAAGAACAAACAATTAACAAAAAACAAATTTCATATACAGGGTGTAATCGTTAAGTGTGCACAGGCGATTATTCCGTAACTATTACAGATATCAAAAAACTTTAAACTGATATCGAAAGTATTTAACCTAATGAGTAAAATGGCCATAATAAATTTTTAAAAATAAAACGAGAAATATCTAAAAAATTAACTTGAAACCCTCCCATACATTTAGTATGAGATACGAATATCCCATGTACATGGGTTGATCCGAAAGTAATGATAATCAATATTAAACAAGGTCATTACAGTTATAATAATTATGTAGTTCTCTACATAGTCTTCTAACTAGAAAATATACATCAATATTTTTTTTCCTAAACTTAAAAAAAAAAACTTTGACTTCATCCACAAAAACCCCTCCACGCGGCCATCACTTCGCTGTCGTCTTAAAATAATTTATTGCTAAGAAAGTGTTTCTTGTGCCGAGGAAAGAGATAAAAGTAAATAGGAGCTAGATCTAAAAAATAGGGTAGGTGTTCAAGCATTTTGAATGCCGATTTTTGAATGGCAGCCATCGCAACTGACGCTTTGTGATCTGGTGCGTTGTCTTGGTGAAACAGCGTTCAGGTCCGCAGTTTGCCATGTCTCTTTTCCTTACTAACCTACCGCAATCTTTTAATTTGGTCTGTTTAGTAAGAGCCCAATAAAGTGGCTACCTTTTTAAAATATTCCACCATAATTATTCCTTCAGCGTCCCAAAAAACTACCGCTTTAATCTAACCTACTGATTTTCACTTTGAATTTCTTCATCGTCACTTTGGAAGCTCGCATCCAGGACATTGATTGTTTTTTGGTTTCAGCATAAACATGGTGAACTCGGATAACGTCCATGATCACAAAACGTGACAAAAAATTATCCTGATATCATTAAAAATTTAGAAATTTACACTCTACATGTCGAATCGTTGTTTTTTCTTTTCGTCGGGAAACATTCTGGCACGCACGGTTCACATTCAAATTAATGTAAATAATTGGAAACGTGGCCTGTTGATATGATTTTTTTGTGATTACTTAGTGAATACATGAGCAAGCAAAAAACATTTATTTTATATTTTTATGTGCACAGGAAATACCCAATTATCATTACTTTTGGATCAACCTAGTACATTTAATATGAAAGATTTTAGCTTTTTCTTTCTTTTTTTGGTTTTCTGCTTTAATTACTTCGCAAATTTGAAGGGAAGTTCATTTAGAAACTGTAAATAGAGCTCCTCATTGTATTGCACAATGAGGACATCACTTCGAAAATCTGCTATGAATACAAAATGTATGGGAAATAAAATGTATGGGAGCGTTTAATGTAACATTTCTTGATATTTCTCGTTTTATTTTTAAAAATTTATTATGGCCATTTTACTCATTAGGTTAAGTACTTTCGATATCAGTTTAAAGTTTTTTGGTATCTGCAATAGTTACGGAATAAACGCTTGTGCACACTTAACGATTACACACTGTATACTTAACATTAGAATTATTATTAAATAATTATAGATCCTAGAAACTAGAGATACTTCAAAAATTAAATTTATCAAATATTTTTGTTTAATAAAATAGAAAAGGTTCTTCTTAGTTCAATCAATCAAGTTCTCGTGGTAATAGTTATTACCTGTAATAAATCATGTGAAATAATTTTAAACAGATTTATTCAATTTCTAATATTTATTTTTCAAATTTTCTTAATTTCATTTTTAAAGGATAGTAATAATATTTTCCCAAAACCAACCTACCTATAGGATCCGGCAACCCAAAGCCAATCTTTTGCAAGAGCCTCCCATTAGTATGTATGACATCAACAAAATCTGCATCCGAGTCATCTAATCTTTCCACACGACTTGAATCTCCAAAGCAGGGCTGAGCTGGGTCTAGACCTAAATCCAGTAAATAAATATTATTGAAGTGAAACTTCTTTAGGCGCGTTGAGAGTAAAATTTAAAAATCGCGTCATGGAGTGAGACGAAGGTATCTTTGAATCTTGCCAAAGAAGTTTCACTTCTAACACGTGTGCTCCGCACACACACTCTTTTATCTTAATAAGTTCTTCATTTTTTGCTTTACAATTAAAGTTTATAATATAATTCTTCAAGGCATAACGCCATTGTTAAAAGGAGCAGAATCTAAATAGAATACGATATTGAAGATTGTTTTTGATATTCAGAAGTTATCTTTTCTTTTCTGTCTTAAACATATACTAATAAGAAACTAGATGAACCTGCAAAAATTGTTCTGCCAGGACATCCATAAAAAAGCCAACTATTTCTCAGACAACTTTATCGGAACCGTAAATTTTATTATGGGTATTATGATTTGGACCTATTTTTATTTAACTGAATTTGAATACTGTAAGTAAATAACTGTTTTATTAATTTACCTGTAATTCTCGCGACTCTGCCCAAATGGTAAGAAACATAAGATGCAATGTGCGCGCCCAGACTGTGGCCGATAAAGTGGAAGTCCTTAATGCGAGCTCCAGTTTTAGCTATCAGTTGTCGCATGAAGCTAAAAATCAAAAGTAATAATACAAAATTTGCGAAAAATCTAAATGAAAATCTAAATGAAAAATCTAAATATCTTTAATTTCAAAATGTATTCCTAAAAAAATTCCATGGATAGTTTTTAAATGTATATGGAAAGAACCAAATAAAATTATTCGTCTTATATTACTTACTATAGAATTTGACTATAAAAGTATTCTTCTCAAGAAAATAGCTAGTGAAAACTATGAAAATAAAATTATAAGACTTTTGTTAAAATCGATCCATCGAAACATTTGAAATCATTATTCATGAGAACTTGTAAGCATTAAAATATACCCAGTTGTATCGGAGCCGACTCGTCTAGTGTTGGCTACTGCTCGCCAATACTTCCATGTGTTACCGCCCTTGCTCCAGTCCACGGCTATCACATTTACATCTGCCTATAATAAATAAATAAAAATCTAAATTAATACCGTCAAAATTCTTGTTAAATGATTAAAAGATTTCACATTTGTAAGATTACAAGTTGTATAGTAAGAGTCGTTAATATAAATTAGGAATACGTTGGGTCCAAGCTTATTACCCTGGGGCACTCCGTAAATCCCCTTTTATAGCAATATTTTACAAAATAAAGTTCGTGTATAAACTATTTACATGTTACATATTTCTTACAAATAATAATTTCATACTTTTAATTGTTGATAAATGTTTCTATAGAGTAAAGATGAATTTTTTTTGCGTTATTTCAGAGACAATTCACAAACATAACTCAACTGAGTTGAGGGATATTTTATATACTATGATGTAGAATATTCAGTAAATCAGTAGTTTGTATTGAGATAGGTAAGTAGGTATTTATTCATGTACAAAAACTAATTATTGAGAAAAGTGATTTACAAACAGATTGCTATAACTACTTACACTGCATATATTGTGACCATGACCATTTTGCGAATGTAAACATTAAATACACACATTATACATACCCAGTATAAAAATGCTTTCGTCATATCGCGAACCCACGACGCATTACTGTGACTCATGAATCCATGGACAATCATTATTGTTTTTCTAGCTGGATCGAAATCTACCCATTCCAAGCCGAATTGATCCCCTGGATATACCTTGAATAAATTTGAAAAAATCGCTATAAATTTAATCATTACAGATAGAACCGAGGTCAGTATGTGTTTCGAAATGTTGTTAAAATTACGTAATAGGGTGTTATAGGTAGGAAAACCTAGACAAACAATTTTTATTTTTATTTAAAATTTATGTTCAGCCACTGATCTTCATACCATGATTCTTTCTTCTTTCGTACATAAAATCTATGAAAAGCTTAGAACTGAACCAAATTTTAGTTTAGTAAAAGATGTCGGTTGAGCAATTTTGGGATACCTTAGTATACCGACACGCATCGGGACACGAATTTATTTAAAAAATAAACAATATGTTATTTAAGATAATCTCAATAACAATGAATGAGAAATGATAAGGATACCTATCCTATGTCAGAGCGGATAAAAATCACAAAATAATGCAACACTTGCGTATTCTTCATAAATCCGCAAAGTGACTGCATTTCCATCATTGTGTAAATAAAGTAAATTTGCTTAAAAAAACTTAAACATATTCTCTCAAAATGTTTAACGAATGAAATAACGTTATAAAAATATTAAACAAATTATGTGTGTATTAATTAATCAAAAACAAATATCCCTTTTTTATTTTATCAATAATAGCTTGAATAAAGTTAAAAGAACGACTCCTTCGATGTACTTGATTAATCAAATACGGAAACAAACATGTGCTCTATGCTATACAATACCAGTTCAATCGAACTACACTATCTGTCTAAAAATATTTTCCGATTAGTCATAAGTCTTGGTCATAAGGAATAAAAATGAAAGGATGCAAGTGACTAAGTACAGCACAATCGCTTTACTCATAATAACAAACTAATTCGTCAAAGTGAAAACCAGATACGTAGGTAATATTATACCATTCTTGGAATATTTAAAAACAATAATAAACCTAATAAAATTCTTGCCACCAAGGTGATGGTCAAAGTAAAATAATTAGTAGGTAATTGCTTAGAAATTGCATGATGCAATACAATTAGTTTGGCTTACTGCTCATTTTGTAATCCTCAATTATTTGTCTAGTGCAATTAGGAACAAGAATTTCACGAACTTGACTCTGTTTATTTTTCCTACTAATGATGAAGTATGAATGAACTAATTACTAAATTATTGTTTTATGTTTAGTCATACAAGTTGAATATTGGATATCGTAACGCGCGACAGAAGTGCAAATTTATATAGTGAGTTGCTTACGTATGCGAAAAATTTAAATAAAAAAATATAAATTGTCAATATTTATTGCAAAAAATATGTTTATAAAATTAACAAATCGCTATTAAAATCTGTTAGTCTTTAATTAATTCTCTCGCATCGCACTCGCGAAATTCAAACACAAAAAAATATATTTTATCAAATCACGATTAATAATAAATACCTGCACTCTCTCTGGTCGTAATCTGGATGAGAAGTAGAAATGCGTGTTAACGCTGTCAGAAGTAGCTGGTTTCATATTGAGGAACCATAGCTGATTCATCAAGGCTCCTAGACCGAAACAATCCACTACTCTTGGTACTGGGAGCTTTGCTGTTGTGTCCTTATATAAATAAGAATTAGATATATTAGAACTTATAATTTATTAGTGCTATCTACCAAGTACCAATTAATCTTATTACTTACATTTTTAAATAATAAAATATTCATATAATACTCATTGAGGAAATACGAAAGCTTCAAAACATTTATTTGTATTTTTTATCAGAGTATAATATAGATGCTAGCAAGATGCTAGCATTGTTTTTACTTATTATGTCAAAAAACCTGTGTGAATTTAACTAATATATTTAAAATATTATTTTTTGTGATAACATACTGGGTTTTATTCTATTGGTACAATGTATACGAATAATTGTAATAAAATATAACATAAAAGCTGTATTTTAATTTATACAAATACCTCAACATCAGCGTATTCCATGACGTTGGACTCGGTCGTAGTGGTAACATCAGTGCGAAAGTTCATAAATTCTCGTAAATCATCTGGGCTTATGTGGTTTTCCACTATAAATAAATAAGCGATATTAATATATAATAAGGTGTATGTCTTTACTCAGTCGTCATTTGGAGTTTCCCAAAAAGGTAAATAAACATTCCTAAGTATGGTAATTACAAAACAATATAATCACTTAGTAGTGTGGTAGGTATCTACATTTACTATCGCTACATGAGTAACATAAAGTTAAAACAAATTAGAGTGATACAAGAGGTAGGTTTATATGAATATAACATGCATAATATAAAAGTACCTAGAGAAACTAAGTAATTTCAGAAATTTCTACTGTAACAGCGAAATCATAACTTAGAATAATAAAATTATCTAATGGATGGACAGAGTCAAAAGCCGTATTCAGCATAATACTTATTTATAGTTGGCTGCCTACTTTCGGTAGGCTAAACTTAGTTTAAAGTAATGCAGAGTTACGTTGCTCTCAAACTTTCATAGTGGTAAAAAGTGATTCACGAAAGAAGAACTGCAATTTCGAAACTTCAAATTAGTAGGAAGACCTATAATTTTATAACACCTTAGCCGACAGCAATATTTTAGGGGCTCGGGAATCTAAGTAGGTATAATATTTTATTTTAGAAGTAGTGAATTGGTGATCAAGAATAAGTGATTTAAAAGGCGCTACATAATTCAAAATAACCCCCAAAATGTAACTGTCTATTCCAAGTTTTGTATGATGTACCATGACGATACCTGTATTTCCATATCGCTATCAAGGTCTAATGGAGTTATCTACGCACGTCCTTCATAGCACTTGATGTTACCATGACAACCACGTTTTTTATATCCTGACCTCTACCACTACCATGCAGAACTGTCGGTTTCGAAGAACAATAATTGAGAACCATTTCACGCGATGCGAAGGCACGCGACTGATCGCGTAATTTAGTATTAGATAATAATTATCATTAATTACCTTTTACTTTGAAGTGATGAAAGAGGTTGTTTAAGTTGTGTTTTTGGTGTTGTGTTAACATTCAGTTTATAGTGAGTAAAATTTTCATAAGGTATTTAAGACTTATTTGGAGTATGACTAACTACCTACACTACGTATTTATAATTTAAAATTATTTAGATTTAACAGGGACTTGTATTTTTTAAGTACTTACGGACTTAGTTAAAGTGTAATTAAACTTTAATATTGTTTTTCATTGAGTACAACAATGAGTTACATATAAATGTTATTGCGAAATCTATCTACTGAAACTCTCATTGCAATGGTGTACCGTGAATCAACCTACCTGTTACCTGTACGAACAGTCTATTCTCCATACTCTACATTCTATAATATGCGGGTATCCGTAAATATATACACAATAAAAACTAAAAAATCTTATTTTACAAGGCACGTAGTTAATGTTGCAAAATTAAATAATCTATGCAAAAATGCATATATCTATGTAGATAGTTACAAAAACTTATAGATTCTAATCTATATCTGATTCAAAATATTATATCACAATATGTATTAAGAATACCCAGTTTATTTTTTAACAAAATAACGGCCATTAACGAACTTTCTCACGTGATATGTTTTTTTTTTTTTACTTACACTCGTCGGTAGTCAAAATAACTTGAGATGCTCCGATATCCCAAGTCACAAAAAATAAAAAACACCAATATGAAAAAGGAAACATTTTTGAAAATATATAATTATTATCTATTTCACTAAGTAATTATGAACTTATTTGAACAAAAATTACAATCCAACAGAAAACAGTAGGTAGGATACAAATGAATCAACTGCTTTTTATGGACTGCGACAATAATAGCAGACAACTTGAATATAAACAGATTTGCAGGAAGTTCAAAGCTTCTGATAAATATTTATCGCTAATTTAACTCACGATATTTTTTATTTATTCCCGTTTCTAGGATAAGCATTAAGCATAATAGTAACATTCGACGAATATTTAGGTACTTATCAAAACTTAGGTATACCTAATATCATTTCGTGTCTATTTTGAGTAACATTTCAAGGTCGCGTCATAGAAAAATCGTCACGTCATGGAGTAAGCGATTTTGTTATCTTTTAATATGTATATACTTTATTTTCAAAAACAAACACGAATCAAGTAAAGTATAGGAAAAATTAGCTTGTAATTAATATTAATTGTTCGTTAATATTTAAATATTATGTTAAAAACTTGCCATATACCTTACTTCATAATATACGTAGTGTAACTTGACCACAGATTAAGTATTAGTTACTACGTAAAACTTGACTTCTCGTAGAAGTTTGCAAAACAAATTAAATAAGTTATTATGTGTATGTTATTGTGTTTTTTTTTTTTTGGTTTTCATGGCAGTTATTATGTTTATTATGTTATTTTGGTGTTATTTTTTTTTTCTACATTAAGTAAACGAAATTCGAAATCTATTGAAATTTTAAATTTGCCGCCAAGGTCGCCATAATGTGATATTATTGTGGATATTATTGTCAATGGTTCTTGCTCCACGACACAACTGACATAATATTTGATATTTTAAGAAATTATGTTTAGGCAATTTTATTTTATTGTTGAATTAATACTAAAAGTTAATATATTGTCTTATTTATCATGAAATATTTTACTATCCCTAATATGCTTATTTTATCAATAAAAATAAAGTTTTTGTTTATGGTAACATTACTAGTCTATTCTATGATTGGCTATTCATGTAAACCGTTCAAACTTCAAAATTCAGTGCAACAGATTTTAATTTCAAACGTTTTGCCGTTTGAAATTATCCTTTGATAATGTGTCAACAATCGTATTATAACTTTGCTGTTAATTGTTTTATTTGACTTTTAATTTATATTTTATTTTAAGTTTATATATAATGGCATCAATTAAAGAAGATGATAAGAAAGAAATACCAGAAATCATACATGATCCCCAAACAAACAGCACATATCAAAGATTACGATTCTTTGGAAAGGTAAGTTTATTAGTTTACTATCAATTTCTTTATCCTTTAATTTATCTAAGGTGAGAAATGTTCCTTCGTGTATATTTGCATCAAATTACGAATTTTCTAAAAAAAATATCACCATCGAGGTTAGCATCTTAGCCAACACATTCGATTTTTAACTGCCACTATTACTTAAAACTATGCTTTTATTCATATTAAGTTCAGTTTTAATTATTGTATCATTATAAGACAGCTTTCCACACTTTTAAGCTATAAAACATTGCTGTAACTATTTGAATACATGAACCGTTAAAGACGATTACTCCAATATTTTTATGTTTATTTCATTAAATAGGACCCCATGGGGCACGCTTTATTTATTTAAATATAGTAACTCCAATATGTTATTCAGAAATGTGGTAAAATTATCGATATCTTTGAAATATCATTGATTTAACTTTATTCCAGTGGCAGGTGTTAAACATCTGTTACCATGTGTCCTATTGAAACAAGTTTTTAAAGTAAAATTAACTTGATTCAAACATATACATACAATTTAATATTAAAAGTATTTGCATATATTTAAACTTAAAATTAGTATTTTTTCTTTCAACTCAACATATTACCTATCTCTTATTTTAAATATGTTAAAAATATGTGCTAACAGTACTAGGTAAACTTTTTCACAATTATAGTGATTCGTTTTTCTAGGGTGGCTTTGCAAAGTGTTATGAAATACAGGATATAGCCACTAATCAAGTATGGGCTGGCAAAGTTGTTCCCAAAAAGCTTCTAGTAAAATCAAATCAGAAAGAGAAAACATTTCAAGAGATCTCCATCCATAGATCGCTACAACATAAACATGTAGTTGGATTCCATAGCTTCTTCGAAGACTCTCTTAATATTTATATTATTTTGGAACTATGTAAAAGAAGGGTAAGTATCATTATAATAAAATAATGTTTGTTTTGTCAAAAATTATCTTTACTGTGCTTTTTTTGTAATGTAGTAATATTATGTTTGGAATTAAGTAACTTGAATTTCTAATATGAATAGAATAAAGAGACCATTATTTATCTAAAAACCAACTTAAAACTTATATGATACTTCTATATTCATACTTCACGTTTTAATTTCATCTATTTTACAATTCTTCTTATTTGTTTGTCTTTTGTCTTATAAATATATTCCTCACACGAACCAAAATATTTCTATAGTCTATGATGGAACTACACAAACGTAGAAAAGCGATAACGGAGCCAGAGACAAGATTCTACATGCACCAGATACTGTTGGGTGTCCAGTACTTACACCATAAGCGTATCATTCACAGGGATCTCAAACTGGGAAACCTTTTCTTAGATGATGATTTACATGTTAAGATTGGGGACTTTGGTCTCGCCGCCCGCATTGAATATGAAGGTGAGACATATTAAAAACAGATAAATTATTATTTGTTATTTGTGTTGAATCAGAATGTTTTAACAATAAATATTATGTATACAAATCAAGTGTTGAACTATTAATTAATAAGTAATGTTCAAGTGCGTATAACTTTTGTTTGAAACATTGAATTTCTATTTATATTTAAGTCTCTACTGTTATTGTTTACTCTTATCTCACACTTTATGAAAAAAATATCCTCTTAAGAAATTCAACCATCCCATACTATTAATTAGGAGAGAGAAAGCAGACTGTATGCGGCACACCAAACTATATAGCGCCTGAGATATTGACAAAGAAGGGACACTCCTTTGAAGTAGACATTTGGAGCTTGGGCTGCATCATGTATACTCTGCTTGTTGGCAAACCGCCGTTTGAGACATCCACACTACAAGACACTTACAAGAGGATTAAGAAGTGTGAATATAGGTAAGACATTGCGCCACATTTTATTAGACATCATTGTTATAAAGATTGTAGTGTGTGTATGTTTATTTAAGTTTCTAATAAAAGCTTATCTATGTAATACATACTTTATATTTTGAAGGGAAACTTCAGAGTAAAATTTCTAAGTCGCGTCATGGCAATACCGTCATGGAGTAAGGCAACGATTTTGGTAATTTGAATCTTGCCAAAGAAGTTTCACTTCTCACACATGTGCTCGGCACACACACTTTTTTTAAGTTTCCTAACAGTGTTTTAAATTTATTTATAAAATACCATTATACATAGTACAATTTATGTATTATATACCAATATATTACTTGTACCTTGTCACTTAGAACGGGGCTAGACCTAGCGGTTCAGCTGTGTTTCTCTGGTCCCTGGTTATCAGTTGGCTCCCGATATGCACAGGCAGTTATCAACGATAATACTCTAAATCAACGATACAGGTTACAATTAGTGTTAAGGTGGTGGAATGCTTCCATGTGACTAAAGGCATCATGTGTCTTCACACAAGCAATACGCCATGTGTTGTACCATTGCGAAATCATTTAAAAACTATTTCATCCATTTATTATGTTTTGTTTCACATGTTTGTTTAGGCTTGTTATATTTATAAGAAGAGTAATAAAGAGAGGAGATGAATCAGTGAGATTGGATGAGTTATTCAGAGAAAAGGAGACAATCTAGCTGATGATGACACAATAATGATGATTGATTTATTGTTGTTTGTAAATAATGTAGCCTTAACTGTTAATGATGATTATGTTTTTCTGTGTAATTGAGAATATAATTTAGTCAAATTACATTAGTAATAAACATTTCTTTTTAATCTTCATTTGTCATGATAAACTAATCTAGATCTATGAACAAATTCTTCCCTTCTTTGTTATCAATAAATGAATATATTTGGCAGGGCAGAGAGAAGAAACTAGTTGTTTGCCCTGTGTCATATGAAAAATGGCCTCTGTTACCTGGGCTTTCTAATGGTAAAGAAATGTTTAAATAAATCGATCGAGTAGTTTTGAGCTAATATCAACATTTCAGGATCCCATCCGCGCTACGCAAGCCGGCCGCGTCGATGATTGTGCTGCAGCTGCAGTCGAACCCGTCGCTGCGGCCGTCGGTGGACAAGCTGCTGCAGCACGAGTTCTTCTCTGCGGGCATCATGCCGGCCGCGCTGCCGCTGTCGTGCCTCACCACCGCGCCGCGCACGGACCAGCTGGTGGAGGGCGCGCCGCTGCACCGGCGTCCGCTCAACGAGGTCAACAGCAACGGTGCGTGTTCGCTCGCTCGGGGCATCATGCCGGCCGCTGTCGTGCCTCACCAACGATTAATGGAGTATTTTCTGTTGAAGTGAAACTGTTAACGCGTTGAGAGTAAAATTTCAAAGTTGCGTCATGGCAATATCGACATTTTATGGATTAAGGCGACGATTTTGGTATCTTTGAGTCATGCCAAAGCTCTGCACACACGCTCCTTTTTTCTATAGAATGCAAACAACAGATTTTAGATTAAAAATAAGTAGGTTAGATGTTCATTGATTTACAGATATTTTAAGGCATTGTTACATATTCAAAAGTCAACAAAGTGTTATTTATTTATATTGATTAGTTTAATTTATTAATAAAAATAATGTAATGTGTGTGTAGACCAAGCGATGGCGGTGGACTCGCCGGTAAAGCGTGCGCCGGGGGCTGAGCCGCGCACGGTGGAGCTCACGTCGCACAGGCAGAACCTCGTGGCGCTGCGCGACCAGCTCGCTGCATTGCTTACTAGCAAGGTGAGAGCTGTAGAAATTGTTTGTGTAAATGTATTGTATGGTGAAACTGTATTGTTGCAGATGAAGTAGCATCATTCAATTGTAGAACCTATGTATTATTTGTCATCTTATCGGTATTATTGATCTAAGATCTGTGATTGGAAAAATATACCCTCATCTGTGAATTAGATGAAACATTTTTATACGCTGATTACAATGTTATGTTATCAATAAAAACAACCTCTTAAATTCCTCATAAATAAAATCTCTATTAAAATCCGTTAGTCTTATTTATTAACAACTAGCTTACCGCCCGCGGCTTCCCCCGCTTTGTCTAAAACCTAATAAATTATATACTAAAACCTTCCTCTTGAATCACTCTATTTAAAAAGACCGCATCAAAATCCGTTGCGTAGTTTTAAAAATTTAAGCATACAAAGCGACATAGGGAAATAGGGACAGAGAAAGCGACTTTGTTTTATACTATGTAGTGATGATAAAAAAAATAAATCTTAAAAATATTGAATTGTTTTCCCAGCTAAAATGCCGTCCCGAATACTTGACCGACGAGCTGAGTGACCCGGCGGCCCAGCCGCTCGTGTGGGTCGGCAAGTGGGTGGACTACAGCGACAAGTACGGCTTCGGCTACCAGCTGTGCGACGAGAGCGTGGGCGTCATGTTCAACGACACAACCAAGCTGATCATGCTCGCTAACGGAGTGTAAGGATGTTTGTTTTCAATATAAACTGGGTCGGCAAGTGGGTGGACTACATCGATGATTTGTTTTTTTAATTTATTTATGTTGGTACACGGCGGCTGTATGTATAAAAGTAGAGTAATAATAAAGGGTAATATATCGAAATAATAATATGGGCAATCTTTATAAATTGTTCTGGTATAAGGCATCTAAACTATTTAAAAATCTGCTTAGTGGATTATCGATTTAAAATTAAATATGACAAACGTACAAAAAATCTACACATAGAAAGCCACATTTAAGGCTTTCAAAACAGAAGATCGCTTGTTAAATCAAGTTATTTGAAAAAGTAATAAAAACTGTTTCAAATCAATTCTATATCCAATAAAATTTCTCAAAAACTTGCAGAAACGTGCATTACATCAACCGGCAGGGCCAGGAGCAGTATATGACGATGCGCGAATATCCACAAGAGCTCGACAAGAAGATGAAACTCCTCACTTACTTCAGGAGATATATGACTGAACATCTCATGAAAGCTGGTGGGTTACTAAATACTGTGTGAAACGAAATCACACATTAGTCTATTGTAATGTATATAAATAAAAACAACGTGTGGCACTCGGGGACTGCCGCCGGCCGCGGTAAAGCTTATTGCATGCTATGCCTTCAAGCCACACCTCCCCCCGTCGGAGTGGGGAGTGTGAGGTTTTTTCGTTACGAAATTTTTCGATTCGGTCCCCGCGCTCAAGGCCCGCGATAGAAGCTATGCAATAGCTTAATAAAATAACTGCAAAATTCGATGGCTCAACCATTTAGGCAATTTTTTTACGTTTTTTTTTTAAACACCTATTCATCGGTAGGAGCATCTATTTATTAATGTTTCTCAGTTCTTCTATTTATATAAGGCACTTTTAAATGTTTGTTTTATGATTTATTTATATTTCTTACTATTCTAACGCTATAAATATATAAAACACGCTATAAAAAAAGTACACATATATGACTTTGCAAAGTAAGTTCCTCCTTCTGTTACATAAAAAAGCTTGCTGAAATATGAATAATTAACTAAACAACATTAAACACCAGTTTACCGACCGCGGCTTCGCCCGCTTTGTCTAAAACCTAATAAATTATATACTAAAACCTTCCTCTTGAATCACAAAAAACCGCATCAAAATCCATTGCATAGTTTTAAAGATTTGAGCATACATAGGGACAGAGAAAGCGACTTTGTTTTATACTATGTAGTGATATAACAATACAAAGTTTGTTTGTTTGTCTGTTTGCAGGTGCATCAGTACCGGTACGAGAAAGCGACGGTCTGTCCCGGTTGCCGCATCTGCACCAGTGGTTCCGCACCACACTCGCCGTCATCATGTACCTGACTAATGGAACGTTACAGGTGAGTTGATCAAACAAATCCTATACGAAGATTGCCTTGCAGAGATAGCTTTTAAGCGCTAGGGCTTAAAATATTAAATTTTTTAAGAATAAAAAAAATTATAAGGATATATTGTATTGGATTGTATCACAGAAATCAAAAGGAAACTACAAAGATAAAATAATTTAATTTTTAACTCATGATTTGTGTATTTAATGAAACATTGTATTTCCTCAGATTAACTTCCAAGACCACACAAAGATTATATTATGTCCATTGATGCAAGCCGTCACGTACATCGACGTAGAGAAGAACTTCAGAACTTTCCGATTCACGACGATAGAAGAACATGGATGTGATAAGAAACTGTACACGAATCTCAAATACGCGTTGGAGAAGATTAACAGTGTTTTAGCGAACAAGCTATGCTAAGTCGCGCGACTTGACTGTGGATTATTTGATTGAAATGAATACATTATTCGATTTCACGCATAGGATAGTGTGACTCACACTTTCATAGTAAACTTAAATTATATTTCATAGTTTTAATCTTTTTAACCATGTTGTGTTTGCGTTATTTCGGCATTTATTCTCTCAAAACAGACAGGACATTGTTTTTCTTGAAAACATTATTTATTTTAACGATTTCGGAAATTACCCAGTCATAAATGGATAACGGCATAAAATGGACTATAATATACTCCTAGCGAGGAATGGAAGTTTAAGTTTCCATGATTACCGAAAATATTTTTTATTTTAAACCCAATGAAAGAGTAATTTTAAATTATAGATTTTAAAACATAAATCTCTGCACTAGATATAATGTGGACATTTATAATACCTCCTTATTGTTATAGTGCCTTTTAGATGTTATTTCCTGGAGTTTTAGACATGTTGATTAGGAAGTGTAGTTGGCACCGTGACTGATTGCCGGGTGCATCAAGAGATATCATTTGTAATGTTGTATTTAGTTTTGTAAACACTTATTTTATAAGTTTTCGTGCTTCACCAACATCGAAGCTTTCCAAGTATCACACGTTTTCAAATTCCCCATAAATTTTTCGTTATCATATGCTTCATTGTGCATTCTGTTACTGTTTTTTGTAAGAAAGCAAATGGACTCAGTATTATTGTTAATTCGATGCTCTTGAAGCACTGCATTTGTAACTTTCTTCAGAGGTTTGTTACCTCATGTAATATAAACATTTGACAATAAAGTTTGTAGTACAAAATAAAACACATTTTATTTGTTTATCACATTTACTTCTCACATCATCACATCATATAAATTAATAACATACTATTTAGTTGTGCATGTGTATAAAACTAGATTCTAGTTTTTTGGACTTGTACAAATTTACTGTTTATGCATCCTATTGTTCAAAATAAGTAACTAGCGCAGACTAATTGTTAACTAGTTGAATAAAACCTTCTAAATTACACAAATCTACCTACAGAGACCATTTCAAAATTGCAATATAAAATTTTATATGTATTACTCCTTGGGCAATTGGGCTTTGCCAATAACCTGTACAAATTGATGGTTCATACAGGAAAGTATTCACATTACAAAATTTGTTAATTTTATATCCTTATGGAATACATTTCTGTTGCACAGAGATTTAATTGTTGCCATTTTCTATACCTATTTACTTTATCTTTGGCAGTACAATTTCATAATTCATTTCGAATTTTGTATTTATAATATGTCTTGTTGTAATCTAATTTATATTATAGGGCATCCCTATTATAATTGAAAACCTATTGATACTACAAATGAAAGATATATACACCATTAAGTATCAAATTGATAAAAATTGTATATTTGTTTCATCCTTCATATTGTTAAATGCTCAATTATTACCTATGGAACATTTTGATGTCTATTGCAATAACTTATAAAAATACAAAATATACTAGTTGAGCGTCTTATAACTCTGTATGAACTGCACCCTGGTTGGGTAAGGCATCACTGGGGTGTACAAACAGGCCCTCCTTGGCTTGCCAGTCTGTGTATGCTCCATACTGTGATGTTACGCCAACTATTTCACCTTGGCCACTGATGGGTCGGCCAAAAGTTCTTCCTGATCCAGCCAAAAATCTGAAAGGCAAATATAGTAAAGTTTAAAGCGGATTCTTTATTGTGTTACAAAACCATATATTTTCTGAGCAAATTAAGAACTGTGTTACACAACCTTAAATGTCTAGTAGGCCTATATTACACATTACACCATGAATCGCCCTTAACATAATTCATACCTTTAAAGTACTGTAAAATGTATAAGCAACTTACGCAGAGGTATCTATATGTCTAAACTTGACAGGAGTATCCCTCCTCCAGTAGTCATTGTTGCACACAACGGTCCAATTGTCTCCGCTATCACCTTCACCTTCATCATCACCGTAACATGACACCTCCTGGTTACCAGACAGTGGTGACGAGAAGTAGTGGGAATGTAAGTTCTTCTTAGTGGATACATGTTGCAGCCTTATATTTGTGTTACACTTTATTGGTACGCTGTAAATGATAAATAATTATGTCAATAAACAGTCTAATATCAAACTTGGCGAGATTGAGTTGATTATTATAAATATTCAGAATATTCTATTATTAATAATAGATCAGGGAGTTCAACTGGTTAATAATTTATGTATGTATGTAATATTCTAATTAAATTAATTTGAACGATGATATGCATAACTGAAACAGGAACCAAATTAATCTTTTCAATGATTATCGTGTCTTTAATATTCCAAAATATTTACCCGCGTTTGCATGTTTCTCCCATAGCCGGTCGCACTAGCCAATGACTGTTGTGATCGTCTGAAACATCGACAGCTGTGACCGACTGCTGGCCGGAGCCCGATCCGTACTTAACATCATGAGAGTGAAGACGCAAACGTAGATCCGTATTTATCAGTTTCAAAATTGTACCGCAAGTTACAAACTCTGCCTTGGAACCTGAAAATATTTTTACAGTTTTATATTAAATTTAATTCATCATTTAGAAAATTTTGTTATAAACACATCCACCCCTTAGATTGGGCCACGTAATTGTTAGGCATCTGCACTGGCATGCCCGGTTGTACTGTATACTATCCGTAATAATACTTATCGTTATATGAATTAAAACCATAATTATATACACTTACCTTCTGATATTTCAATACCACATATTAATAAAAATATTAAAAATCCTAATAAATTCATTATACTACCGAAAAACTTTGAAAATGCGATTTTCACAACAACCATTTCTGTAGACTTTCCTAGCTTTTTTCAAATTTGAGAAACACATATGACGGAAAGTGACAATGTCAGTGAAATCAGGCAGAATGACGTGACGTATGACGGTAAATATAGACTAAATTAATTAGAGAATCTGATTATCGCCATAGACTATATAAGATTGTAAGATCGCTGAAATCTAGCTACGATTCATAATTTAAATACAATATGCACGTTCACCGCGTACATGTTAGTTTGTGTGGTAGAAGCAAGCATCATAGTATTTGTATTCTCTTTGGCGAGCATGCCAGTCAATACAAACATGGGTGACGACAACAACCGAACGTGTGAACAGGCGCACAAGCACAAACACATTCAGCCTTTGATGTTTGTCGAAAAACCGACAGTCATCCCGATCGGCGGCAAGAACAAACACGGGCGCATGCACAAAAAACATGTTTACATGCTTGTGCCCACACTTGCGCCCGTGCTTGTGCTCGTTGAATGTCACTTTGAACGCAAGCGTCTGAACCCACCATGATGTCCATTGTCACTGTCATTAATAATTCTTATAACCCTGACAAGTGACAAGTGACAATAGAGATTGTGAGAGATTGCTTTTGCAGAGAGTTTTGCAGACTTGCAGTCTGGATATGTATTGCAAAAAAGATATTATACCTAACTGATTTTGCAACCGTATCATATTTCTATTAACTAACTTTATAACCAGTAGTGTTTTTTAGCAATCAAGCAGAATAAATGCTTGTGTGACAAAAATAAATGCTAGTTGTTTAAACTAAAAATGGATAACTGCGAAAATACAGTACCAACAACCAATAAAGGTAAGTATTTGTGAATAATTAGTTTTTCAAATTGTATAACGTTATTGTGCATACAATCGATGTTTCAGTGCCATTCGACCCTGGCTGGAACGACCCTCCAACTTTCACTTACAACGCCCAGCAGACCACTCCGAACAGACCCCGAAATTTTCTGAATAAAAGAGTAGCATTCCCCGTGTCAAGCACAGCTGGGATACCTTCAGCTGCGCCTGCAAATATTCCCCCCATGCCAACACCAATGCCCATCTCACCCATGGTACCACCCCCTATGTCAAATATAACATCAAACATTGAACCGCATGAAAAAATTCATATTGATAGTGAAAAGATATTAAAAGAAGTAAGGAACACATTATTGGGAATATTAGAGGAAAGCAGTGAGTTGGGTGCTAAGGCAGAGAGTATAAGAAAAAAAATTAATTTAATGGAGGAAATGTGGACAAGTGAAAAGCTGAATACACAAGTTCAGTTGCGAATGCAAGAGTTAGCCAAAGGTATACATAATATTTTTTATCCTTACCTAAATAAATGAAAGTAAATTCAAACAATATTTACAATCAAATGATTATAATCACCAGTATGTTCTAAAATATTGTGTAATTAACTTATTTTCTCTAGTCTAAAATTTAAAAACAACCTCTATTGGATTTTTGAGCGATAAGATTAAATTTTAACGATTATGTATTTTCAGCTCTAAAAGAAGATAAGCCAGCTAAAGCTGATGAGATCCACAAAGCTCTGATGGTAGACCATGTGAGTGTGGTCGGAACATGGATGCCTGGTGTCAAACAAATTATATACAATTGCATAGCTCGGACTGAATTATTAGCTATTGATAAGGAATAAATGTGATTTATATATAAGTTGAAATTGTTCCAGAATAGTCACATATTGGCATTTAATGCTTTATTTTTGTTTAATTTGTTTGCTTGAAGCTTGAGTATTATTTTCCAAATTATTCCCTTATGTATTGTCTTGGTGTGTATAAATGTTGAGTCAAAATTACGAAGACTGAGATTCTGTATTATTTGATTTTTACTACTAATAGCTACAGTGAATAAATGTAATAATCAATTGTACATTATTTGTATGTTTCTTTGAATTAATTATATGGCAAGAATATATGTTGTAAATAAAATAAAAACAAATATTTTATTTATTTCACATTGTTTTATTTCATAATCACATAGGTTACAAACAAACAGATTACACTAGATAGCTATACCCATAGAGATCTATAGTATTTTATGTGAATGTCTCTACATAATGATAAACTTTAAAAAATCCCTTATTGCCTGCAATACTTCTTATCTTTAATATTTACATTTGCTTCAATACTATAAATATAAAATTGTAGATACATTCGTCTAAATTGAACTATGTACATATAGTCTTTGATATCTAACTAGAAGTTCGCAAGATACACGTGACGATAATATTTTCATTTTACAAATTACTATCTTACATAAGAATTGCTGAAGTAAAGTCGTTTAAAATAGATTTCGCTTATATTTACCTATATATTTCGAATTATATTTTTAAACCTATTAAATAACGCATCTGTTAGGTTTCAATGCGAAAGTGACTCGCACAGGTTGGCAGTTTTTTTTCAAACTTCTAAAGATACATCCTCTTAAGCTCTTATATATAAAAATGAATCGCAAAATGTGTTGGTATGCGCATAACTCGAGAACGGCTGAACCGATTTCGATAATTCTTTTTTTATTATATTTCTTGAAGTACGAGGATGGATCTTATATAGAGAAAACGTAAACATGTACCACGGGCGAAGCCGGGGCGGACCGCTAGTGTTACAATAAAATTTTAAATTAAAAAAAAAATACTATCCTAATTCACCAAATTCTTCCAAAATAGATTTCGCTTATACATTTCGAAGAATTCTACATTTTTTTTTTTCAATAATTTAATCTATATACTAAATAGGCGTTTGGTAGATTTCGATGCGGCAGTTCGTACGGTCCGGCACAGCTCCGCTAGAGATCAACACTATTGAAACGTTTTCAGTTTACAAATTACTGTCCACCATTAGAAATAAAACCAGACTTAAAATACATACATTTTACTTATATTTTACACATTTCAATTTTCCTTTTATATTACGAGATATACTTACTTTTAAATATCTATATTCTATATAATGCCGCGTTTGATAGATTTTCGACACAGAGCAAGTAATATATGGTTTTCGATGAGAGTATGACAGTAGCTTCGACTTGTACGGGTCGGCACAGCTAGAGATCAACACTATTGTAACCTTATTGTAACATTTTCATTTTAGAAATTACTATCCACCAGTAGAAATAAAACCAAATTCTTTGAAAGTCGATTTCACTTATATTTATTTTACACATTTCGAGTTATACTTTTAAACAATTAAATCTATATGCTAAATGCCGCGTTTGATAGGTTTGGGTGCGACAGTGACTCGTACAGGCCGGCACAGTTCCACTAAAGGCGCGGCTTCACGGCTCGAGCCCTCTTCCACCGCGAGACAAACTGATATATCCACACCACATGGCTCCATCCACACTCTGCGTCCGTGAGGGATTAGTACTTTTGTAATTCATTTACAAATTACTGTCCAACGTTAGAAATAAAACCAAACACTAAAAATCGATTTCTCATATTTATTTTACTCATTTCGAGTTATGGTTTTAAATATCTATATACTAAATGCCGCGTTTGATAGGTTTTGGTGCGACAGTAACTCGTACAGGCCGGCACAGTTCCACTAAAGGCGCGGCTTCACGACTCGAGCCCTCTTCCACCGCGAGACAAACTGATATATCCACACCACACGGTTCCGTCCACACTCCGTGAGAGATTAGCACTTTTGTGAGGAGACGCACGTTTTCTGTACCGTCGTCATCTGAAAAATATTCAATCACTATAGTTGATGATCTTTTTCTGTTTTTTTTTTATTAGTTGTAATATATATAATAACTACAAATGGATAGGTACCTATAACTAATTTAAGATAATGTACCTCCGTGATTTCAAGACTATAAGCAGCCTTCTAAGACGATTATTATATTACATAAATGATAAAGTATAAACCATTTAACAAATACAGTCCCAAGAAAATATGAACGGCTTCACGCGACAACGATTTAATTTTTTTATTATTATTTTAATGCTCTAAAATTTTGCAATGCAACTAAACAAATTAAAAACTTTAACGATATTTTTAAAGAGTGAAGGTGCAGTCGAGAGCCAATAAACGACATTCCATAATACGTACTTGTATTCTGATGGTCAAGCGGCCTCAAATGGTCTCTAGGCGGCACGAGGGCATGTACCCGTCTATCGGGATAGGCCACACGAATACGAATAGCGCTCGGGTCCTTAACTCTCAGTACTTCAGCTTCAAAGGCCACGCCCGTAATGAGTCCCGCGCAGAAACGCAGCACCGTGTCGTTATCTGTGGCAGGTTCTATTATTGTCGCTGTGCACATTCTTATCTGGAACAAAAAATATAAGAAAAATAAGGAAATTGATACTTGTAACCATTTTAATGAACTTTATTTATGTAGTAATTTAAATCTGTGCACACATAAATAACATTGTAAACATATAATTTTGGCAATCTGGCATTTTAAGCTATTGCATAGCTTCTATCGCGGGCCTTGAGCGCGGGGACCGAATCGAGAAATTCCGTAACGAAAAAACCTCACGCTCCCCACTCCGACGGGCGGAGGTGTGGCTTGAAGGCATAGCATGCAATAGCTTTACCGCGGCAGTCCCCGAATGCCACACGTCGTTCTTTATAATAATTAACATAACCTGTGACATTTCATATTGTCTATGGTACCCATAATCTTTACACTTGAGGTTGTACATTATTAATCTGTGCGCATTATACATTATCTATAGCACAAGCTGCATACCCAAGAAGCTTATATCTAATACACTGGAGATTGCACTATGAACGTTGACTTGTCACGGGAAGGTATAACCTTGAATGACGCCTGGTTGTTTTTTGTCCCTTTCACACCTAACTTGGCAAGTTGGTGTGAAAGGTATGAAGGAATAACCAGGCGTCATTCAAGGTCATACCTTCCCGTGACAAGTCAACGTTCATAGTGCAATCTCCAGTGTATTAGATATAAGCTTCTTGGGTATACCTTAAGATTAGGTCTCGGCACGACAGGCGGCGGTGCGGCGAGCAGCAGCGGCAGTAGCGCTCGCGCGAGCGCGGCCGGCTTGTGCTCGCCGCTCGCTGACAGCTGCTGGAACACCGCTATCGTGAACGGCTCCGGCTCCATGCCTGTGGGAGAAATGTTACATTTGTCATAAGAAATATATAAATCACAAAAAAATCATATCATTTATTTGTGAAAATTATATTTTTTTACGGATAAGTGTTAACGACTTGACTATACTATACTTATAGATACTATAGATACGTTAGTAAAGAGAAGAACTACAAGCTGATAAGAAAATTGTACGGTGTTGGCTTCATAGAGAGTCACTAGAGTTACTTCAAATGTACAAAAATCGAATTCAAATTCAGCAGGAAATATGAATATAGTAATTACTAATTATAATTTCCTATCTAAAAAAATGATTAATTTTATTAATTTAATAACTAATTTAAAATCAACGCTTATATCTATCTAATCTGTATTAAATAACTATAAAACTTTATTAATTTCAAAATGATTTACAAGCCATTCTAAAAAAAAGACGTAATAACTCACCAGCTGAAGCCAAAAGCCGATCCAGCAGTTCAGCATGATGCGTCAACGCAGCGGCCGCAGTGAGCGCCGCGGCACTGCCCCCCGCAGGCCCCGCCCCCGCCTGTGTAAGCCCCACCCCCATCGCACCAGGCACCGCCCCTATAGCGTTAGGCCCCGCCCCAGTCGCATTAGGCCCCACCCCCGCAACCGCTGCGTTCTCAACAGCAGCGATTAGTTTCGCAGCGGACACACGCAGCGCCAATTGCCATACGCATGCGCTTTCTTGTTCGGACACTCCGCTGAATTGGTGTTGCAATCTGTGAAGAAAGGTTTCACTTGTTATGAAAAAGTAAATTGAAATGCAATCAATCATCAATATTAATTCAATATTGTACTACAAAACACAACTGACGCCTTTATATTATGATTCTTTAAAGTGTAAGGCCTATATTAAATTATACATTATAACTTACGTTTTGTGTGCTTTTGCGTTTTAGTGACGTATTTTATGCATTTAAACATTATGAATAAAGACGTGGAAGATGTGAAACTTCGTAATGAGGAAATTAACACATTCAGTCCCGCTCTGTCTCTTTCTATTCCCTCCCCGGGAGCATTAAACATTTAACGCAATTTTGTTGGAAGCTGCATAAGAAGTTTCAGTTCAAAAATACACGATGTTATAAAAGACGAAAGAGCGGTTAAACAAGCGCCATAAGGGAATAACAAATAATAATTAATTATAATATAAATAACTAGCGGTCCGTTCCGGCTTCGCCCGTGGTACATATTTCGAAATAAAAGGTAGCCTATGTTCTTTCTAAAGGTCTAAAGATTGTCTGTGCCAAATTTCATCAAAATAGGTCCAGTAGTTTATGAGCCTATTCATTACAATCAAATAAACAAAGATTTTCTCTTTATAATATTAGTGTATAGATAATAACAAAATATAATATAAATAATAATTAATTATATCAAATAATAGTAATGTATAGATCACCTCAAGCAGTCGGTGGAGAGCTGCAGCAGCGCGTGTTGGTGCGGCGCGGGCGCACGAGCCAACGCTGAGTGCAGCGCCAGCACGCAGCGCGCGAACAGCGCCGTGAACTGCGCCGCGCCGCACACTAGCGGCTCCATCTCCGCTAGCCTGCACACGTTAGCATTTGTATTGAGTACTTGTAACTTGGTGTATATAATATATTTTTTTTTGGTGTATATGTGATATATTTTTTTTTTTGTAAAGAGTTTATGTATTTTTTAATTTCATCAAATTTTTGGCTGAAGTGATACTTGCATAGTATAGAATTGTTATAATATTCAGGTATATAACTTGTATCAACGGATGGATAAATGTCTCCTGTAACACAGGACATTTCCTAGCATAGGAGACATTGTTCAAATATTGCAATTAATTATTGTACCTACGGTTTATGTTTTACTTATACATATGTAAGTTATCCCATAATTGCATGTACATATATATTTTTTGTTGTCAAATAAATAATTTACTATTATAATTTACCATTTATCAAATTGTTAAATAAATAACCATTTTGCATTATTCGCAGTTGGAATACTGCCCGACTTTTTCTGCATATATGTGGGTAGATAGTAAACTAATTTTATATAAGATTACGTATACAATGTGTGGTGTTTGGATGTAAACAACTAATGCGACTACACATGAACTAAAACTTCGCACAATGGAGAAACGTCCTACTGTATGGCACTGTTAAAGTCAGGTAATTGCCCGACTAACGTAAACGTGACATCACATCATGCGACATACTTATTGAGCTGCTCCTCAGCGGAGTGCAGCATCTTCATGCGCACGGCGGTGGACAGCGTCGCGTTGTCGATGTGCTGCAGCACCGTGTCGAAGAACTTGCGCACTGCTGTGTCGTCCATTGCTGTCTCGCTTTTCTCGTTGCGCGAGTATTGGTTGTCGCCTATTTGAGAAAGAATCTTTAAGTTTTACGAAAAAACTGAATCTTTTATTTGTTTGACGTTAATTTGAGTAATTATGTATCTTACTTGAAAGTTATGTGTTTTTTTTTGTAACTGTAAAACAACGACACGCTTCGGTGACAAATAGAAGCAATAAAAAACGTTTCTTAGAAATCTACTAAATTATTTTGTTTTGTCGGCTTTTCCGTAGATTTTTGTGTGTGTGTGTGTGTACAAATAAAACTTCGATAATCGCATGTGCGTGAACACATTGTGTAGTATTGTAGTCAAACCTATGGAAAAAAATTTTTTGAGATACCATCCTCCCATCATAAATGTTATACCATATATTTATGTCATTTAATTATAATATTACTTTAAACTCATAATTACCAATAGGCAGCGGCGGCACAAGATGCGGCATGGTATCCCGCAAGTACGTGTAATGTTTGACCGTGTGCTCTTCGAAGAGTGGCAGCATGGTCGTGCAGTGTTGAGCCGCGTTGAACACCAAGATTAATACACACATATCTGTTTTTTTGTTGAGGAAAATTAAAAAAACAATGGAAGTAGAATTTAAGTAATTTATATAGCAAGGACCTCGTTTTCTTACTATAGGTAAAGGGCTAACACGCAAATTTATGTAAAAATTAGTTTAAGATTTTTTTACAGATATTATAAAGATAAAGAGGAGGTATAAAATATTGGAAATACACTACTTATATAAACGATGAGCAAAATAATAGTCAATAAGTAAAAAACGAAAAAAAAAAACATTTCCTGGTTTTTTTGCAAGTGAAAAAGTAATATAATAATTATGGTGAATTCCAAATATGAACGTAAATAACATTTTTTTTATGTAAAAAGGATACAAGACGGATCTTCGACGTCAGGTTCCGGCATATCGAAGAAAGGGTGCACGCCCAACAGTCTGGTGGTGAGCGGCAGTACTAGGGTCGCGTGCTTGCTGCCCATGCGTTGTACGCAACGGAACGTTGAGCGTTTATCCTATTATTTTTTTTTTATTAATTGCTTTTAAAGTCAAGTTCTTTGTTTTAAGTAGTTTTTAATAATACAGAAACACGAAGTCGGATTCTGCATTGTGTTGATTTAATATCATGAAAAATGTATGTTTACTTTTCAAAATATTTTAAAAACATAAATAAAATTAAAAAAAATCTTTTGACCAGTATCTTTTCGATCTGAATGACTACTTAAATTATATAGTCAAATATTATTTTGGTGAATGTGAAAATGTTTGTTTCTCTATCCTAAATATTCTATGTACATTTTTTTTAATACAGATGTCTTACCTGAGGGTACCTCTTGAGATTTTCTAGAATTTTGTCAATGCACATTTCAAGACAAGTCTTCGATGCAACTGTGCATGAACCAAGCATTCTGTGTAAACCCTCTCTTACATCCATAGAGTAATCCTAAAAAATTGTCTTTGGTTAATAAATAGTAAAAAAAAATGAATAATGTTTTTTGCAATCTTTGTAATAAAATAAAACATTTATATTGACTTCATTTAAATTTTCAAATATATTATATGAATTATAAAAAAAAAAAACAGTTAAATTTAAAGAATCTTATTTGATTTCCTGAAACAAGCATGAAGATAATTACCTCCAAAGCACCCAATATTGTTTCCAATTGATCTTCCCGTAATACTATATGGTGAGATATTTTAGTCAAACTGTCTATGGCTCTAAGGCGAACATCTTCAATTTCATCGTTGAACATATCCACAAGAAAATCGAGCGATGTTGTCGCAAATATGGTATTTTCCAACGACAGCTCACATACTGCTTCTACGGCGGCTGTGCGTACCTCTGAAAAAAAAATATTAATAGAGAAAATTTTTAATACAGTCATGAGCGATGGCAATACCGTCACGTCATGGAGTAAGGCGAAGATTTTAGTATCTTTGAATCTTGCCAAAGAAGTTTCACTTCTGACCCGTGTGCTCTGCTGCACTATATTTGGTCTTAGTAAATTCTTAATTTTTACTTTTTAGCTCTGCAATTAGAATTAAATATAATTCTTCTAGGCAAGGCGACATTGCTTATATGAGCAGAATCTAAATAGAATATGATATTGAAAAGTTTGTTTTTGACACTCGGAAACTATCTTTTCTTTACTATCATTTCACACACGCTCTTTTTTTTTAAAAAAAAGCAGGTAACCTAGCATTTGGGTCACCTAACGAGGCGATCAACACCGTCCATGGATGGTTTATTTCTCCATTTTGAGTAACTCTGACAATGACATCCTATAAATATCTAAATATTGGACGCAAATACGGCTAGGCCTATAATAATACGCAACGTCTGTTCGCGGTTCTACAGAACAACGTCTATGGATAAAACTGAAAAATTAAGATTTTTTTCTACGTATTTTTCCAGGATAAAAAGTATCCTATTTTACGCCCAGGATAATAATAATTATACCAAGTTTCATCGAAATCGAACCGTTAGTTTTCACGTGATGTCTTCACATACAGACAGATAGACAGACAGACAAAAATTTTTTTAATCACATATTTGGGTTTGGTATCAATCCAGTAGCACCCCCTGCGATTTATTTTTTCAATATTTTCAATGTACAGAATTGACCCTTCTACAGATTTATTATATGTATAGAATAGATAACCACTCGTCCACACTGACCCATGTACTCGTCCTCCAGGCCGTGCACGAAGGCGCCCGCCGCGCCGCCGGGCAGCAGCTGCACGGTGGCCTGCTCGAGCAGCTGGCCGGGCGCGTCGTCCGCCCAGCGCCGCCCGCTCGCCCACGCGCCCGAACGCACTAGCTCTGCGCCGCGCTCGTGCGCGGTCTTCTTTTTCTGTTATATACAACAGTTTTGCTTGTTGTTATTTTGTTTTAAATTATCGAAAATGGAGAATAGAGTACGCAAACGGGCGCCTGATCGTAAGCAAGTCCACCGCCCATATTCATCTACAGGGGTTTCTGCAGGTGCATTGCCAACTTTTTGAGATAGAGGTACACTCTCTAATGCAAAAGAAAAATAAGATAGTAAATTTGTCAAGATTGGAATTAATTTCTAAAGAAATACAATTCAAATTTCATATCTGTAACTTTTAGAATTTTCACACTGTTAATGATGAAATCGGTATAAATTATTAAAAAAAGGTATTTATTTAGTGACATGGACTGATATATTCACAACAAACATACCTTCATATTACTCATCAATTGTTTATCCAGGGTCTGCAGCAAGAATCGATCTGACACGGACTTTGTAGTACCCAACAGTGTACAAGCCAGAGCGCGTACTTGCATGCACAGATCATTAACGGCTGAACAGATTTTTATGAAGGCGTCATCTACTAGACGCATTGTCGTTTCACCGTCTTGAAGAGTGACAGTGCTGAAATAATAGATTTAAATTTATTCCTTTTATTGCCATTGAAGAATATTAATTTTAAAAAATATATTCAGTCAGATTTTTTCAAGCAAATTGTTTAATTATATTTTTATTAAGATTGTGACTATAAATAATAAAAATTATTCGCACTTCTCTGGATATTTATTTCCAAGCAGCCAGACCAATTTGAGAGCTACTTCTCTCACAATTTCATAATCATCAGATAAAGCTGTGCAAACATGTTCATAGATTTGTGCGCTAAGTGTTAATCCACGTCCATGTAGTGTTAGCAGTGATTGAAAGGCTTCACAGCGTACTCTTGCATCCTGAAATATAAAGAAATAGCTAGTAAGAGCAAAATTCTGCAACGCTTTGTGTTAGTTATATTATTACAATAATCAGTTTACTTATTCAGAGATAAAATTAAAAACAGTAAATTTTTTGTTTTAATTCAAAAATAACAATCTTACCTCAGCATTGCTATAATCACTAAGTAGTTTAACAATAATATCAGCCTCTGCAATCATTTCTGCCGTTCTATCAATTTCTGGGCATATTGGATACAGTTCACTGATGAGCTGCAAGCATCTACACTTCACCTGGTGACTTGTATCCTTTAGATTGTCTCTGGCCACACCTACCAAGCGTGTCATAAGAATTTTGTCCTCGGATAATTTGTTCCCCAGCTTAAGGAGGGTGGCAATCCCTTGAGCAATAACCTGAATTAAATAAAATATTTAATAATAATATAAATTTTCTAAATTGTAATTAATATCTATTATTCAATGAGGAATAAAAAATACCTTGTGAGATGTTTCATTTTTTATTAAATGAGTGGTTTCTTCAATCAAGTGATTTAAGTTTGCTCCAGGGCATTCCAATCCAATATCACAAAACAACCACAATATTTTCACCCTGACAACTGATTCTTCCTCTGACTGAAAGTGCTCAGACAGCTTTTTGATAGCTTCTTCCACATCTGATTCTTGAAACTGTAGGCAGTCTGAGATTCTCAATAATAACTGCAATGCTTCATCACTTGACTTGCACTTTTCCAACAAGCCAACAAATGCTGCAGCTGAACTGCCTATCAGTGGTTTCTTAGCCAGATGAAGTTTCTTTGAAGTTGGTCCATCCTAAAAAATAGTGTATTCAAGTTTTGATTGTTTTTGGGTATTCCATAAGTTAAGTTACAATTTATACGGATTTTATGTGACTTATCTTAGTGGATATTTACTCTAGCTTTCATAGTTTAGCTTATGAAAGGTTCTAACGTTATACCCTTAGGTCATAGGAACTACTAAAAAGAATAACACATAAAGAAAGTGCATACCTGAAAGGATTTATTATATTCTGCTAATGCCCTTTTCTTCAACACCGCTGCCATTATGTATTTAAATTTAAATCAAAAGAAAGGAAATTCAATCTGCACTTTCGATATTCAATTATTGAAGCATAAACACCTCTAATAACACATTAATATTATGAATTATGAACACAAACAACACAGAGCAAGTAATATATCAAACAAAATAAGATTGCGCTTTTATAACCAACGTTGACAGCTCACAGCGGCTGTGACAGCGGCCAGCGACCCGTCCCCCGATTCACAAATGACATGTGACATCACAGAGCAAGTAATATATGTGACATACCTATGATATCACATCAAGAAGCTTATATCTAATACACTGGAGATTTCGGTATGAACATTGACGTGTAACAAGAAAATATTGCCCAGTTCATGTTTTTTATCACTTTCACACCTAACTTGGTATTGCCACTGTTAATACGAAGTTTTCCCAAGGCTACTATGTATGCTGTAATATTCTGTGCAAAAGGTTAGTTTTTGTACATGAGTTTGTTGATAAATTGCCAACAACGTCATTCAGAAGCATTGTTGGATGAGACAATTATTATTTATGCTAAATAAACTAAGTATCTGAACCAATTATTAAAAAGCGATACTCCCTGATTATGGGTAGTCACCATAATAAAATTGTAGCAACTCTCACTTTGTCAATATGGCATGTGTGTCAAAAAAATTGCGTCGCTTCGAATATTTAAGTTAATATTGTTGCTTATTTAATGAATATTTTCCGAATATAAAGAATGCATTGTATTGCGCAAAATTGCAGAAGTGTTTGGACACCAAATTCTGACATAGAATTTCACAGGCAAGTGTATATTTACGTTATTTACAATATTCCTCAATACTCCTGCATTTACCTGTTTAGAATCATTTCAATGGCAAAAATTGTCTAATTTAGCATCATTTTAGTAAGCAGTCATGTTAAATTTGTTATTTCCCTAATACTTTATCATTTTTCAACAAGTTTTCAATAAACAGATTTAACAAGTAAGGGCGTATTCAGAAAGAAAGCTTAAAACTTATAAGCGCTTATCGGCGCTTGTCAATGCTCAAACCAGATTGTCAAAACCAGCATTGACAAGCTTGTCAAAACCAGCATTGACAAGCACCGATAAGCGCTTATAAGTTTCAAGCTTTCTTTCTGAATACACCCTTAGGTAACCATGATGACGAGTTTTTATGGATAGCGAAGAGAATATATTGTAATAACAATATTATGATGAAAATTTAGAACACCATTTTAAAGATTGTTACTAGTAATGAAACAACACATGACATCGGTATTGCACTCACATGTAGTTATAAGATTGTTCGTTTTTACATTGAAATTTATACTTTTTTAACTTACCTCATATTTTTTTGTTTTACGTATTTCAGCTTTCCAAAAAGTAAAATAAAAAGAAATATATGTGCCCATCAAGGTTACTGAGGATTACGACCCAGAAAAAAATACCTTTTTAAAAATAAACTTTGTAAAGTTAGCTGAAATTTGTGCAAGGCTGCTATAAACAGTTTTTCTTTGATGATTCTGGCTTGAAGCCCGACCCGTCGAAGCAACGCGTTTAAAAAGAAGATCTGAGTAGCTAACAATTTGGTAAACAGCATCTGATGCAAAACACAACTTTCCTCTATTTACAAAGGATGTTAATGCTATATATCGGTTCATATCCAAGCTTTGTAGCCAAAAATTATTTATAACTATCATTCTATACCAATTAAAATTGTATGTACCTACCTATAAAGTATGACCATAATATTATAATATAAATACTGTTAAAAATATATGTCGTTATTATTTATAGACCATGATTTTTAGTTTTTTCTATTTTGAAAAATCCTGAATTTACAAACCAGCGTGGTCACTCGACAGAAAGAGACAAAAAACATGACTGACGTCATTGAATGTCATAGTTTCTTGTTTCAAGTTAATGGTCATAGTGCAATCTCCAGTGTATTAGAGGATATAAGCTTCTTGTATCACATCATAGCTTCATAGAGTAAAATATTCTGTGAAAATATTAGATTTTTTTATAAATATATTTTTTTTTTTAATTTTGGATATAAAAAAGTCTAAAAAAGTACACTTTAGCACCCACTAGCACCTCATCCAGTCTTAGAACAATTGATTTATTGATTTAATAAATGAAAAGAAGATGAAACGATGCCAATTTAAATTTCGCGCTGTTTATGTATAATGACAATGTGCACATGCACAGGTTTTATTTATTTTATAATAATTAAATCCCCATAGTTGTGTCCACCAATGGGCTGATTCCTTCCTCCTTAAAACAATATTTAAGGAGGTTGGATTTACCGGTAAAGCCCATGACAGTGGGCATACAGAGGGCAGTCCTGCTGGACAACGCTCGGATAGTCCGCAGGTTTCTCACTCAATCGCCCTAGGCTCCGGCCGTCTGGCCACTCAGCCGGAGTTGTTTAAAACACCGCCGCGAGGCGAGATACTTGCCCCCTCTTTTTTAGAGTATAAGTATTCTTTGCTTGCCCCCCCAAATAAATAATTTAACAATTGCAATGATGGACCTATACGGACCTAACGAAAAAGAATACGATTTTGATAAAATTCGCCAATTTTGCTATGATGAGATATACCCAAAATTAATATATATATATTAAAAAAAAACTAAAGGAGACCTAACAAAGCGAGTAACAAAGAAATTGTGGGACCGTAAAGGACCTAACGGAGACCTAGGGGTGACAGACGTACGAGTAAGTAAACGAACTTGTGGCTCGACAACCTTTTTCGCTCGTGTATCACCCCAAGTACGCGTACTTAAAAACGAGTTAAAAACCATCGTGTAAGTTCGTTGACGATCCAACATGTTTGAAATTTTACTCGTAGCCCGCCTTCGCTCGCACGTCTGTCACCGCCGCGAGCCGCGAGCCTAGCCTGTCTAGCTATATTAGGTGTTAATAAGTACAAAAGTTTAGATTTCAATTAATTTTATTTCATTTTGATTATTATATTGTTATTTAAATTTTATCAAGTGATTATCAATTTAAAATGTATTTTATTAAGTTAAAAAATTTAATGTGAATATTTTTATTATTTTTTTAATGTAATTAATTTTTGTAGTGTATGCAGTGCTCATTTTTTATTAGTTGTCCACAAGAAGCTTATATCTTATGTTGTCCATCATGTCCACAGAACATTAAAAACAAATAGAAGTCACAATATACAGATACATACAGTAAGGAAACTTCATACAAAATGTTCGAAATGGCTCCCCCCCATCAAGCGTGTTTACGAGGGTATTGAGGGGGATCGATAGTAGCGGGTGACACATCCACAGATTTTGAATATTGTATGGAAAAAAGTTTAAAGTGATGTCAATTCACAATAAATAAATATCGATTGTTTCAGTTTGTAGCCCTTTCAATAAATATATTTGTAAACTAGCTTCCGCCCGCGACTCCGTCCGCGCAGATGTCGGTCTTCGCGTGGATGGTTTATCCATTTTGACTAACTCTGACAATGACATCTTATAAATATTTATTGGACCCAAATACGGATAGGCCTATAATAATACGCAACGTTTGATCGCGGTTCTACAGAACAACGTCTATGGATAAAACTGAAAAATTAAGATTAATTTTTTTCTACGTATTTTTCCAGGATAAAAAGTATCCTATTTTACGCCCAGGATATTAAGGTATAATTATACTAAGTTTCATCGAAATCGAACCGTTAGTTTTCACGTGATGCCTTCACATACAGACAGACAGACAGACAAAAATTTTTTTAATCACATATGTATGTATGTATGTATGTACGTAGTATATATCTGTCAACTGTGTAGAAGTGCTATAACACAGTTGACAGATATATACTACGTACAATGTACATACAGTTAGGAAACTAAGCCCCCCCCATGAAATTATGACGTATAGCTATAGGGCTGTTACTTTTTGATATTTAAGCGACTTGAAAAATAAAGGAGAAGGTTATCAATTCGGCCTGTATATTTCTGTTTGCTTTTTTCACAGTTGATTTTGTGGTAATTTGGAGATTAAAACCCGTTAAAATACGATATTTTTTTTATAATATTGTAAAAATTCTTTTATTATAATATAAAGTACCTGCCTACTAAAGTTATATATGGACAAAATAATTATATTCAATTTTTAATTAAATAAATCACATAAAAAAGAGTTTCAATATTAACTATAATAATTATATTATTTTTTATTTTTCAAAATATATGAATGCGAATAGTGGTAGTTTTTAGTCGAGAATACGGAAAATTTTATTTTCATCATGGAGTTCACATAAATTAAATCGCTAGCGAAAACGACTATGACGTTTTTAAGCTTTATAAAAGTAACAAAATAATGTATTATGCTTATTAAAATAATCTAATAATGATCATGAACCTTTAGTGCACTATACAAATAATCACATTCACGATCGAAAAATCCAACAGCATTACCCTGAAGATCTTATAACCAATTTACCGTTTTGCCAATAAAAATGGCAAATTCATTTTCAAAATACTGGCAACATACGTTGAAGTTTTGTATTCCTTCATATCTGTAAAATTATTATTCGTATAAAGAAATAAATCAGCCAAATAATCTACAGAAAACCTGTGAAACGATGTTTCATCTTTTTTTTTGTTTTCGGGAACAAATTTTACAGCGTTTTATTATCACAAGACAGCAGTTTTTTACTAAAATTGCTAAGAAAATTGCAAACCCTTTTTGACGTAGTATTGCATGACACTATATGCGCTATAGCCAGGCTATAGCACTGGTGCGGCGACGTACAGGAAAATTAGCTTGGAGAATTTTTTGCATATGTAGTGGTGTGTATATTATTACTCAGATCTTAGAGCGCGTTTCCACTATATCGTTCTGGCCTATACAAAAATGTTTCGATATCCTAACATTACTTTTTAATTTTATACTTATTCCTAGCAACACTTTTGTTTTCAATAAAAACAAGTTTTTATTTGAAAGAAAATGGTTTTGACTTTATAAAAAAAAAATATCATTCAATTTCACGTCCTTGAGCAAACGACAAGGCGACTACCGTGAAACAATAAAATATCGTGTCCATAATAATTTGTTTCATAATAATTCATAATTCATATTTGACCATAATAATTACGAAACAAAACAAATAAATAAATCGTCACTTGATAGTGGAAAGTGGAAACACGCACAAAACCAGAATAAACCAGTTTACGCTGTCCGCAGGTGCCACGTGCAGTCGTTTGGTACCGTTAGAACATAAAGCACACATTTCATTCAAAAATTATAATGTATTACGTTTAATAGTTAAATTTTGTATTTGTTGATTGTTGTTATTATTTGTATTGTTATAATATTTGTTGAAGTGTTTAATTTGTGTGTAAGTGTTATAACTTTATATTGTTAATTCAAAATGGCTCCAGTGTTAAAACATGGTCGAGGCAAGCCTTTGACTTCTCAAACTAAAGAATTATACTTTAAATGTCGTTTCTTTTTCAGGTTAGTAAATTTTTCATTTTAGTAACATTGTTAATGTAAAAGTTATACGTATGTTAAATGTGCAAATATTAAAATAAAGTCTCATCTTTTTCAGAGGAGAAACACATATAGTTTAATTTAAAATCCCTTATATATATAAAATAAAAACTAAAAATAAAATGTTGTTTTATTTTATTTGCTGACCATACACTACTACAAACGCAAAAATTTCTCCAAGCTAATTTACCTGTATTTGCTTTTGATTTCGTATTTTCTTTGACAAGCGCGACGGGCGGTTGTCATGCTCCATCTGTACTTTATTTTGTAATCTAAGATTTAATGTACCTAAATTATTTATAATGCTTGATATTTGTATTATACATATATTCAATAATTATTTTAAACCAGAATTTACAATACTTGTATGTAGGTATACCTACTAAATTATTTTTAAAACGATAAATTAAATTAAATTAAAAAATACAAAATATGCAAAAATAAATTAAAATTAATTATTATACGAGCATAGAACCTCTACCTTTTTGTTTTAGGAAGAAAAAGAAAATAGTTTGACAGGCTTAGTGCTTGACAAAGTGGAGACGCCACGTATCGATAAAAATACAATAATAATTATAATATCTATCTTTTTCTTCCCTAATATTTACGTAATTATGCACATAAAATAATTTAAACAAGATTTTTTTCCTTTTTTTATACATATTTTCGTGCTCTTCTAGATTGCGTAAAAAATAGATGCGATCTTTAAACAGACTGGACTCCTAATAGGTACTATTTTTAGCTATCATTTTGGTAGAAAATATGTCAACATAATTTAAAACTCATACTGGCATATCTATAGAAATTAAAAAGTCGTCTCTTTTTAACTTGTAGTCAGATACGGTATTTACAAATATATTTATTGAAAGGGCTACAAACTGAAACAATCGATATTTATTTAATGTGAAATGACATCACTTTAAACTTTTTTCTATACTATGTATCTTTGTTTATTCAAAATCTGTGGATGTGTCACCCGCTACTATCGATCCCCCTCAATACCCTCGTAAACACGCTTGATGGGGGGGGAGCCATTTCGAACATTTTGTATGAAGTTTCCTTACTGTATGTATCTGTATATTGTGTTTGTACTGTTCTGTGATCATGTCCAATATTTTTTGTGTATTTTTTACATTATACAGATGTACAGCTGCAGCTGCTAATGAGCCTTATTAAAATAAAATAAAATAAAATTACTCAATTATAAAAGATTTAGTAAGAATTTTATTTTTACAGTCCTATAAAGACATAATGTTATTAATTATTATATGATAAATTTCTCTAACACACTCTAATGATATCGCAACGTGCAACGTACAAAAACAGCATGGCAAACAGATGGCAAACACAATGTCAGTGTGACAGTGGCTTGAAATTTGATTTTGACAATTGACATTCAGATATATTTTGGAACTTGTGATGGAGACTGGAGTGAAAGCGAAACTGTGTTAATTTATTGAATATATTATAACTGAAAAGACGTAACAAACAAAGTTAGTCCGCATGTTTTTCTTAGTTGAATACTAATATTGTGATAAATTATTTATGGCAGGTTATTTTATCATGATATAATAGTTACAACCTTATACATTCGTCATGTCATTGACAAAAATTAGCAATTTTCGCATAATACGTAACTAATAATATTCATATTCGTCATAAAACAGGTAACTTATATGACTTACTAACCTCTGATTGTAGTACCTATTTTATAAAGATTTAAAATGAAGGTCAGCAAATAAATTTAATAAAAAAAATATTTTTGTTTTAATTCCAGATGTCGAATACATTAAAATAATGCCATGTGAGCACCGGGTTCAGGAAATGTCTGAAAGGCAGCTTTTAAATCAAAGTTGTCTCAAAGAGGGCAGTATGTCAGTCACAATGTCAAAACAGACCCTTTCTCAACACTGGAAAGAGTTTGTGTGTGGTGGTGGTTCGGCCTTCTGTAATATACTCATCAGTTATCCCTTAAACAAGCTCATATTTAGACAGGTATTAACTTTGTATGTGATACATAAATCCAAGAAATTTGATATAAAATCTCATAGCTATGTGTTTATCAATAATTATTGTTTAAACTTTAACATCATAAGTGTTATTTAAACACTATTGAACATATCAATTCAATAGCCAGTTATTAAATAAATTGTAAACTTGTCTTTTTATTTTTATAAGTGTAATAAAGATAGAAAAAAATTACAAAAGAAATATTATGGTATAAGTATTTATCATAAAACTTTTTTTGATACAGATGATGCATGGTGTAGAAGCAACATTTGCATTAAATCAACTCCAAAAGGAAGGCTTGGGCTATCTTTACAGAGGGATGTTGCCACCACTGCTACAGAGGTCTTTATCTATGTCTTTAATGTTCGGTGTCTATGATGAGTGCTTAGAACCTCTTTTGGATAAACAAATTAATCCATACCTCTCAAAAACGATTGCTGGTGTTGTTGCAGGATGTTTTGAAGCAACACTTATGCCTTTTGAAAGGCTCCAAACACTGCTTATACATCCAAAATACCATAGTCAATTTAAGAATACTGCTCATGCTGCTAGCCATATTTCAAACTTTCATGGTATAAAAGAATTTTATAGAGGACTCACTCCTATATTACTAAGGAATGGTCCATCCAATGCGTTATTCTTTATTATAAGGGATGAAATTAAAATAAGAATGCCGAAACAAGAAAGTATTTTCTATGACAGTCTACAGAATTTTATTGCAGGAGCTTCAATAGGGGCATTTTTAAGTACTTTATTTTACCCATTAAATGTAATTAAAATAGGAATGCAATGTGAACTTGGTGGACCCCACAGAACTATCATATATGAGTTTAATTATATATTACGCAAGAGAGGGTCCAAGTTTGGAAATTTTTACCATGGAGCCCTGCTTAATATAACCCGTGCATTTCTCAGCTGGGGCATTATAAATGCCTCGTACGAAGTATTTAGGAAAATTTTATATTCCTAGTCATTTTATGTTATGATTTATTTGTTATTAATGTTATTTTAATGGTTGATTGTGTGTACATAAGTTATATGAATTGAGTATTATTCATGATTTGCTATGCAAAGTTTTATCATGATAAAAAGCATTTATCCTGACAAAACAAGTATGTACCTAAGAATTGTGATAAATGTCACATAGATCACTATTTATTATGTTATATTATCAGATCTTAATTGTTGTTAAGTTTAATTTACCTAAATCGCGACAGCCACGAAAAGACAGCAGTGTAATCAAAATACAGAAAACAGAAATAATTTTCAGTGTACTATAGAAAATAGAAATATATATTGCGCCAGTGTACAATATTAGATTGATAATGAAAATAAAGTCTACTCATAATCAAGTACGTGTTTTAATTCGAATTTATGTTTACGTCATTATATCGTTAAAATCCACAATAATTTTATGGTGACTGAGAAAAATTCCATTACTACTGATAAGCTTATAAAATGTATGTGATTGTGTGTTGTGATTTATGAATAAAAATATATCAAATTATGTATTATAATGAAAATAATTTCTTTATCTTTGAGATTGCACGCATTTTGTATTTGTATAATTGTTATTTGCAGCCGTAAGTATGACAGAAAAATCTACTGATAATAATATACCAGATACTTATAGGTAATTTAAACACGCAACAACAAATAAAATAAACTCATTAATTTATTTTATTTACACCGTTTCTTGCACTAATAGTTGAAGCTAATAAGAGAAACATAGGTTAAAAATTTGAGGCCAGACGACTGAAGTGAATAGAATGTGATTTAAAAATCAATAACAAACCGTACACATCTCGCAGAGAAGTAATTGATAGCGCCTGCTATACAATTTTAGCAACTCGATTTTATTAACTGTTTCGCCCGTAGAACCATTTGGTTATTAATATTAGTATGGGTATTCCGAACAGAGTCACAGAGGCCAAAATTTCGCGACGACTACAGGTACGAGAAAGCATTTGATGCGTTTTACAAGTTGCACACTGAAGCCGTGGACTGGTACCAGGCTAGAATACGTTGCGAGGCGGAAGGGTCACAATTAATCGTGCCGGATTCGCTCGATGAAGCGGACAGTATTCCCCTTCTCATAGCTCCAATACTAACTAGATATGAAGGAGTATACGTCGGCATGCATGATTTATATTCTGAGAGATCTTTCGTTACAATTACAGGTAATTGAGCATAACAGTTTTTGCGACATGAAAAAGAGACAAACAAACATTCGCATTTACATTTTGTAATATTACCTAAGTAAATATTATATAATATATTATTTACTGCGCCTCAAAAGGCCCTATTTTATCCATCACGTTATTTTATTTTATTTTATTTTAAACACTTTATTGTGCTGCCAACATAACAAAAGTAGGTACAATAGAACTTAAACTAGTACAAGTACTAGTATTTTATGAGGACCATTAAAAATATCCGCTAGAATGCATTTATGCTTGAATGTATTAGTATGTCAAGTATAGAACTGCATTGAATGCTTGCCCTGCATATTTAAAAGCGTTTCATATGTACCTATCTACATTGCATCGCTTAGCCAAGTTTTATAATTTTTAAGTACCTAAAATGTGGCTCAAAGTGAGATTTTATATTTCGGCATTTATCGTGATTAACGATTTAAAATTGAAGATAATAATGGCAAAGTCCTTTAATAATCAATGTATTACACAGGAAGTAGTCTACAAGACACAATCTTGGATCTTTTATGGGAACTAAAGCAGCCAGTCTACAACGGAGGCCGATGCGTGGCAATGCGTCGCAACGGAAGACTGTTCGTCCATCCCTGTTCCGATCATCTGCCATTTGCTTGTAAAATTCGAGCTGCCAATGTTACATATTATCAAGAATGCGATACTTATGACTCCCGTGAGTTCGTTCTATTAAAATAAATAAAAGATAACGATTAAATTAGATAACAGTGATTTGTGATTTATATAAAAACGTTACACAGAACTGCGACCAGACTCAATACGATTATAATAAAACTAATTTTAAAACGAGTTCTGTATCACAGTCATACCTAATTTATATGCAAAAACTAAATAGAAGATAGATGTCTAAAAATAGGAAGGCTGCAATAGTTATAATAATACCTACTAGCTTCCCACCCGCGGCTTCGCCCGCGCAGTCAAAGGAAAACCCGTATAGTTCCCGTTCCGGTAGGATTTCCATTTTCCTGGATAAAACCTATCCTATGCCCCGTTGTAAAAAGTAGCTTATGTCCTTTCTCGGGTGTCAAAATATCTCTATACTAAATATCATGTATAAATTTGTTCAGTAGCTAAGATTGAGTAACAGACAGACAGACAGAGTTACTTTCGCATTTATAATATTAATATAATATTAATAATAAGTATGGATAATCTTAGATAATCATCTTAATCAAAACAGATTTCCGCTTAAACCAATTAACTAATGCATTCTCGAATTTCGATATACTTAGGCGCCTACTATGTTCTTGATGATCTACAAATTACAATATACCTAACTACTACTACATACTACCTACTTGCAACTATAAACGGGTTTTATTTAGATGAAAAAAACTTAAAATTTCTAATTCATTATCTTTCGGATATTCACAGGCTGGAAATTGGGGCCGAACAATACATGCTATATTACGCATATAGAACCTCAAACTTGGTATGAAGCGTATTCCACCTGTTTATCAGCTGGAGGTCACTTGACAATATTGGATAGTAAGGAAGAGGCGGAATACATCCGAGATACATTCAAGCAAGTCGACCAGCATAAAACTCCTGGAGACCTGGCGTTTTTAGGTTTTAGTGATCTCTTTCAACGATATCACTATAGAACTGTTTTAGGTAAGTTAGACATTTTTACATTTTTTATTTTGAATTTTTCAATGAACATTTATTTAAGTAGTACCCTTATTGTAGGTAGGTATTATATCTGTGTCTACACATGTAATCAATTGTAGATATTTTTAACACACTGCAAACGTGAATTGAATTTAAAAGCTAATGTTTTATTATTTAACATTCAGCAGTCTGCAGTATATCAATCACTTAACAATCCAAACAGCGTGCATTCAAACAACATGCTTGCAAAAAATTTAATAATACTCAACAAGCGACTAAACATTAATAAGTAACAAGTTTACCTTCGACATTGAACTTAGAGAAGTCAACATCTTTGTAATTACTATTTACTACCATAATCGAATGTTTCATTGGTGGTTTTTATTAAATTAATAAAGGTGTAATAAAATGAACGTAGATTTAAATTACCTTTTAGGTATACCAAGTGTAATAATACCTTTACACACAGACATTTCATACAACTTAATTTTTAACCGACTTCAAAAAAAAGGAGGAGGTTATCAATTCGGCCGGTATATTTTTTATTTTTTATTTTTATGTATGTACACCGATTACTCCGAGGTTTCTGAATCGATTTACGTGATTATTTTTTTGTTCGATGCGGGATGGTGTCGAATTGGTCCCATAAAAATTTTAGTCGGATAGGCCCAGTAGTTTTTATTTTATGAGCATTTTTGTCTGTAGGTATTTGTAAATTTTGCAAGTGCAAGTTTGAAGTCGGTTGTTTTTAACGCAGTTATCACTTGTTGTAGGTACCCAATTAATGTACACACTAAAATTACAGGTGAAACACTGAATGAGAAACAAGTAGATTGGGACTTCAAATGCCCCGGTAATTTCACAAAATTAGAGGACCGGTGTGGGGGTGTACGTCGCAGTGGTCTGTTGTCTACTAACAATTGTCTATTGCCGTCTATGTTTTTCTGTGAAAAACCCGCCAACGGTTCCTTTCGAATTAAGAGCAGTGTTCGCAAAAATGTACTCAGAAGTAAATATAAGTTACGAGAATATTAGTCTAGTATGTATTAAATATTTAATGTATAAATATATATTCTGTATTTTTTTATATCTGTAAGTAACTAGGTATAAGCTAACTAAGTATATAATTAATAAGTTAATGATAATCTTTGATTATTAATTTCACTGGATACCAAAAAATGTAATACCTATTGATAATTCAAAGTATGATTTATTCTTCGGCATACACGGAAATAATTAAATACGTCTGGAGTCTGGACAAATTATTCACAAAATGATTATGTACTTATGTGTAATGTGTATGCACCTTCAAAAAATATTTTATGCACCACCACATTTATCTTTTAACGAAAAATGCCACATCTAAACTTTTTGAATAAAAATATCTTCAGTTGGATCGACGTCTCCCAAAGGGTCATACTTCTGCAGGTTTAATTTTTCAATAGTCATATCCCATAATTTCAAAGCTTCTGAATCATTCCGACATTGGCTGGATCTTCTTGCTTTAGAACAATCACTGTAATTATTAAACAATTTTTTATAAGATAACTTTAAATAGTTTTTTATTCGACTAGCCACTCATCCCGGCTCCGCCAGGGCTGATCCAGTATAAAAAACGTAATAAAATGTAGCGTAATTCGTAATAGTAAGTTCCTGTTGAAACAAAAGCTTTCAGCTTTACTCTATGTATTACGTACGATGTTATTAGACGAATATTAGAATAAATATATACGACAATATTATGTAGCTTACCTGTAATAAAGTCCACTTTCGTTTGCGCATTCCTCATCGATAGCACAATAAATAGTAGTCTGTGCGCCACATTGAGGTGACTTTATGAATACGCTTATAATATTATTAAACACCCAAGTCGCACCAAAAATTAACCCCCTAAAAAAATTTCTGCCTAGTTCAGTGCGGACAACACCTGGGTGCAAGCTATATGTGTTCACATCATTAATATTACGTTCCTAAAAAAAATGATTAACTAACTTCATCGCCAGGACAAAACCCCACAGACCACAGTGCAGTAAAACGATTATTGTATTAAAAAATAAAAATACTTCGGCTTGACACGCATAAAAACCTAAAAAAATAGTAATAGGATGAAACCCATTAGAAAAGGAGGAGAATGTGATAAAAATTAAAGGAAAAATAAATTACAGACAAACCGAGTTCGGGAAGAGGGAGGAGGGAGCTTCTAGGGCTAAAAAATGGTTTCTCTTGATTTCCGACAAAACTACAAGTCCTATGGAAAAAAGTTCAATGGCAAAGTTGTAGGTAATAAAAAGTTCTACAACTTTTTTATTTGCAATTTTTTCACATAACCTCAAAATTTAGGTGAAACATTAAAAAACCAAGTTTTTGGTTTTTTATTTATATCTTTTTCAAAAAAAAAAATTTTTTTCTACAATATTTGGTGAAAACTTACCTTATTATGTCCCAAATACACTGTAATTTATTTGATTGAAAATATTTATTTTTTCGCCTTATTTCAACTTAATACCAAAAAAACAACCTAATTTTCAATCGAAAATTCGGCTTTTTGTTCGTTGAAATATCTACTTTCTGATGATGTAAAATATAATATAAATTACCATTGTAAATTTACTCAGAAAATGCATGCAAACAGTGTGCCCCTCCCACTTCCCTAACTCAGATTGTCTGTAATTAATTTTTCCTTTAATTTTTATCATATTCCCCTCCTTTTCTAATGGGTTTCATCCTACTACTATTTTTTTTGTTTCAAAAATTATCGACCTTGGTCTATATAGGCACAGAGACACAGACAAAATTTTTACTTACCCTTAATTTAAGGTGAATCGCTCTTGCAAATAAAATATTAGCTGATTTGCTTCTACCGTAGGCCTTAACTGATCCATACCAAGTTTGGTCCAAATTAATATCATTAACGTTTACGTTTGAAACTGGAAGAAAGTAGGATGTAATTACTTAAACAATTTATAACCCAAAATACCTATTATCTATGTAAAATTCTTAAAAATCAGAAGAAAAGGCATCTAAGTATCATTATTATTTTTGATCTCAATCCGAAATTGGAACCCAAGACCTTTTCTATTTCTAGGCAAATATACTGCTTACTCGACAAAAATTCATAAACATAACGTGCGTAACAAAAATACGTGCGCCAAGAGATATTTATTTCGATGAATATCTGTAATTTTTTAGAAAAAATTGCCTACATGATATAAATAAAAAATATAAAAAATCTAAACGCAAACAGCAGAATATTTAGAAACGTAATTGCGTACCAAAATGCGCAAGAGACGCGACGTTTACAATTCTCGCCGGTCGCGGTGCACTCTTTATAATACGAGGTAATAATAGAAAAGTGAACATAGCATGACCAAAATGATTAGTCCCTATCTGTGTCTCGAAGCCATCTTCAGTCCGTCCTTTTGGTATCATCATGATACCAGCATTGTTTATTAAAATGTTTATTTTGTCCTCTTTCGCCAATATCCTAAAAGCGCATTCTCTCACAGAATTGAGACTTGATAAATCTAATTTTTCAATAACCAAGGATCCTGTTTCTGTCTCAGACTCGCATTTTTTAATGATATCCGCTTTGGCTTCTTCTGCTTTGTCGGTGTTACGACATGCCATTATTATTTTAGCACCTGCAAAAAAAATCTCTTTAGACATAGGTACTTAGTATTTGTTACTAGTAACGTGTTTGAAATTACTAGCTCTCGGCCAACGTTTTTTTAATAGGTACATTTTTAGTACCTACTGTATCACGATTCTCGAGTAATTAAGGGTACCTACTACCTACCTACCTATCTACATAAAAATATCATAAAATATATTATGTTCGTATTATAACTGAGTTTTTGACACGAATTTATATTACATATAAGTTCAAATATAAATAATAATCTTTTTGAATAAATTAGAATATCGGCCGATACAAAAATTTACCTAGGTCCTACCTATTGGTATGTATACAGTATAGTTATAATGTTATCATTCAAAAATGATATCAGCTAACGCAATATAAATAAATCTAATATAGATACGATTTAGATGACACTTTTGTATAAAAATAAGACATCTATAAATTTTTATTGGTTTCTTCTAAGGGTTTCTTATTCTTTAAATAGGTAGGTATATTTTAATTTCTTCAAAATTAACCTACTTTATATAGGTATCTTTCTACTTATATTCACTTTCGTAATAGGTAGGTACCAAATAATTATTAGCAAATAATCAATCGCGGGAAATTTGAAAATTGAATTAATAAAAATTAAAAGCACTTATAATTACCCCTTTTATATAGATCCAGGGTGGTTTCCTTTCCAATTCCCGTATTACATCCTGTGATAATAACTGTGTATCCATCTAGTCTCCTCTTGCTTTTGCACCAACCACTTAAATAATCCATCTTGTCTATAAAAAGGAGATGTTTAACGTTTACACTGACCGATCTACTGAGTACTAACTTTATATAAACCAATGATACGATACACTTACACAGTTATATATGTAAAGGCTGTACGATTGTGCGTTGGCAACAACGACCGTCCGGTCCCCACATTAAATATAATTCTATACACATATTATCTAAGCAAAAACGTAACCGTATAATTTTAATATGTATAGTTTTTGATGAGTTTTTGTAACCTTCACGATAACTACAATCTCGCTAAACAAAATAAGAAAAATACCTTGTTTTTATAATTTTACGTATACCTAGGTAATGATAAATTTAACCTTGTCTGATATTATATTATATTTATCGAATAGATACCTACTTATTTACAAAAGATTAGGGACTTACTTAGTATTTTGGTTACAATTTTTAATGTACTTCTTAACTACAAATAAATTAAAATCAAATCAATATACTTAAGTAATATCACTACCTGTATGCATAATGCAATAGGTACTTACGAAAAACAGGACTAGATATTTTTATGTAGTCAGTAGCGTAATAAATAATTATTGATCACGGGTAATCCTAATCAGTAGAAAATTGAAAACAAAATAACATTTGAACTTATAGCACAGCTTATAGCAAGTTTTACATCATAATAAGACTGGCATAATATAATTAAACTCTCACAAATGAATGATTAAAATGACCTATTATATACAATTTATCCTTGTTTGGGTACCTACCTTGATTTAAATATACTTATAACTCGTTTATCATTAACGCTCATTACTTAACTATGTAGTAAGCGTAAATGTACTTAACTCTTGTTCCGTCGCAGTATGCGTCAGCGGCGAAGGGCAAGCGCGGTGAAGTGGGTAGGTGTACTCCCGCACAGCGCAGCGTCATTCTCGATTCAACGCTGCGGTGTGCGGGTTTGCGTCACGGGTGACAAATTGACAATATTAATTTTTTCAAAGACAATTTAATAGAATTTCGAAGACAATCTAAAACCTTTTTCCTCGGAGAGTTTCCTTTTCTATTCAGAAGCAGTTAAAATTCTTCTACATTCTCCTCTTCAAGCAAACCACAAATTACAGAAAAATTGTTCATGTTCACGTCTACCTTGGTAGCTGCGGCAAAATCAACTGACCACCTCTCCGCAGGCGGCAGGGACGGTAAATTCTGCGTCGCGACGCTGCGTTGGGGCGCATACCACAGCGTTGTGCGTCATGATCACCAGACCAAAGCTTAAGCCGCTGCGTCACTGTCGCAGCGGCTTAGACGCAGATTGGCTTCCAAGCAGCAGCGTTCACAGTTATTAGTTCATACCTGACGGTTGTGCGGTACAGTAGGAATGAACCGATCAATTTAAAAAATATTATTAGAAGAAGAAGAGGATGATGATCTTTTGCTTCGTTACTACTATAGTATGGAGCGAAGCCCAGCAGACCCAATTTTCAAAAGTCGAAAGGATAAGGGCACTTATAACATCTTGATAAATAAGCACTTAAATGAGAACGACGAAAAATTTAGGAGTTTTTGTCGGTTTAATAAAAATCAGTTTAATTTTATTTTATCAATGGTATATGAAGACCTTGCACCAAAAATATCAAGAAACTTTATTGGACCAGAAGAAAAACCTTACTAACGTCCATTTTTTTAGATATTCTCTCGAAAATAACTCGATAATAACCTAAAAACAACGTGCTTTCGCAGGTTTCGCAGCCTGGTCGCGGAAGAATTCCAACCAATACCCGCGGCCCCATCAAAAGCGGCTCGACGGAACACAGTGGGGTTTTAGTCGGTAGGAATCCGACATAACCCACGGCTCCTTCCCCGGGGGCAGTGGGTATCTTTGGAAGATTTCCCCACTATAAAAAAAAAAAGTGTTCGCAGCCTGCCACGCGACAGTGCTTGCGCGAGCATGCCGCTACGGCCGCGCGTCACTGTATGTCGCTGCGACAGTGGCGCTGCGCTCGAACGTTCCATCATACATTTCCGTACTGTATAATACTATCGCTCTGTCGTCGCGTCACTGTCGCTGCGTTTAGTGACGCCGGAGCCGCGGTGGTCGGAAGTCCTACTTAAAAGAAGTTTCACTTAAAAAAAATAAGTAAGTAAACTTACATTTTTAGTAGTAGTAGGGTAGGTGGCGCTATCGTCACGTAAACATCTGATTGGCGTTATTAAATGTTAATTAATTAATTTTATAGTAAAACAGTGCTAAAACCAGGACTCAATTAATCTATACTTATCCAATTAGTGTGTATATCGTTTGTGCTAACTATACTCTTAAACCCAGTGAGATAAACTATCATACAGTCTAGTTGGGACAAAGTGAACAGTGTTAAAGTTGAACAATTTACGGACATACCTCAATAAAGTGAAAAACAAAAAAATCCAAACAATCCAGGAGCATTTACAGTATATTTATAATAATGGACACATAACCACTTAACACAAAAATACAGTGTTTTTGAAAGTAATTATTGAGCGAAACGAATAACCTCTTCAACTAGTTTACGATACGTACACGAGAGGGCGCAGATATAAAAATTTCATTAGTGTTCAACATAAAAATATTAAAATTGTAAAATAATTGTCTAAAAATGTCTGATATATACAAAAATTATTAATTCAATTGAGAGCTAATATAAGAAAAGATTCAAACGAATCTCTAAAGTTATTCGAAACAAGAGTTACAGAAAACATGAACACTAAATGACACTAATATGGATAAAAAGTTTGACCTTATAAAAAAGGAAATAGAGGACATTAAATTGTACAACACAGAATCAGATAGAAGATTACTGGTATTAGGGAAGCATGTAAGATACAGAAACTTAATATTGGCGTGGAGGAACCAGAAAAATCTAAAGAAGATTTGGAAAATTCTATTTTAAAAATAATCAACAAAGATTTGTCACTGAATTACGAAAACAGAGATCTAGAAATGGTTAGACGTATGGGAAGTAAAAAAGAAAATAAAAAAAGACCAATAATAGTTTCATTTACAACCTTTGGCAAAAAGCTCGCAGTCTTAACCCTTAGCAGGTATTGTGGGTCAAATTTGACCCAGAAGCGCACATTTTCGGTTATAATTCTTTAAATATTTATGCAACGACTATGCGCTTCTAAGTATTCTCAGTGCGTCGCTAGCTGCAGCGGGAGGTGGATGTGCAGCACCGTGACTATCTTAGGAGCGGAGGTATGTAGCTTTCTGGGTCACGGTCGACCCACGACACCAAATAAGTAACTTTTTTCACTGAGTGTAATTACTTACTTTTTTGTTTTATTGTTTATTTGTACTACATTGGAGGGCTTTTTGAACGACAGACAAATCGAGGAGTTGATGGACGACTTAAGTGATGATTTGGAATTGAAAGTGAAAGAATACCAAATGTAAACCAACTTTGTGACGACGAAATCATCAGCGATCGAGACAATCCCTAATCTGTTAGTTGCTCAGAAGACAGTGTATTTGGAGTAAGTTCTGACGACAGTGAAAACGAAGAGGAGATACGAGAATAATAGAAAATATACGTGGAACGAAAATACGAGAGATGAGAGTGAAGAAGATGAGGATGATATTTGATGGTAGAAGTCATTTTGGTTTTGGTTGTCATTTTTTTTATTTTATGCTGATTTCAGAAGCAATTTATTTTTTTGTTATAATAAAGATATGAGAAGTGCCATTAATATATTTTAGTTAAAGTTTTTCTAACATTTCTATTTTTTTTTATGTTTTAAGTTCACACTAACCAAAAAGTGCCATAAAATAAGGTTAATTACAAATCCGTGTAAAACATGATATTTTTTATATATTCTAAAATCAAATAAAGTTAATTTTGTAAAAAAATATTTTTTTATTTCTTATCTAACCATATTTTATACAAATAATAAAAAATCTACGTTCTACAACAGATTTTTTGGTATGGGTTGAATTTGACCCACGATACCGGTAGTGTTGCCAAAAAAGGCGATACCAGCTAAGGGTTAAAAGTCCGAGACGGGCCGCAGACCGCAACCGCAGGCGACACTGTGGCTACCGGCTGCGGTTACCGCAATGCTGCCTGCGGTCGCTATTCCAACTGCGGCTGCATGCCGTGGCTGCACAATGCACAGAACGTAAAAGTCATAAGAATTCACCAATTAAAATATAAATAAACAAATAGTTGCCATGGCAATAATTGGCATTTGCATACTGCAGTCTGCGGTCGCTGCGCGCCGCGGCCGCACGCTGCGCGTTGCGTCTGCAGGCAGCAGTGTTGCCGCGCTTGGAATCAATTTCATAGATGTTCATAGAAACAAGTGCTGTCGCTTGCAGTTTGCTGTTGCAGTTTGCGGTCTGCGGCCCGTCTCGGACTTGTACCTTAAACATAATTTAAAAAACCACGGAATGTACATTAAACAGGACTATCCTCCACAAGTGTTAGACACGCGTAAAAATTACAAGAACAGCTAGCAAAAGAAAAAGAGAAGGGAAACACTCACAGAACAGTAAAAACAAATAGATTAATTCATAATTATAAAACCAGTGTCGCCAAACCCACACATTTAAACAGATAGTTATACAGTACACTACAAGTAAACTATGCCTTTGATTGGACAGCATAATTTGAGTAAAAACTGACTTAGGTTATAAATTCAGCATTTCAATATGTACCCTAACGCACGATGTTACGGTTTATTTTAGTATAACATCCCTAGGTATATTAGCTGTTTGTTTCTCTTTGCTCAGAAATTCCAAATTCGAAAACATTCAGCTACTCCACAACAGAGGGCGTTAGTTTTCGGTAGATATAACTTTGAACCTCAACACATAGAAATAAGGTTGAAACTTAAGTGTCACTCTACATTAATGACATTAACTTGATATTAACCTGATGCTATGCTCTAAGGGATGTCAGCCTTGTTATCGATAATTCACAAATAAATATTTTTTTGTGCATTTTTTTTTCTTTCTATTATATGAGTATAGTATAATGTGTCACATTTTGGAGTATGTTTATACTTTATTACTACTAAGTACGTCTTTTCATATTATTATATTTAAATAAAAAACGGAATAGAATAGTATAAATCTATATTTACTAAACAAACAGAAAATATGCATTATTTTAAACGGCAGTTCCAAGAACTGCCGTAGGTTTGATGTATCGGCGGCCTTTGTTAGACTGCTTAGTGCTGTTCGGTATCCAGTTAACTCGTCATGTTGTATTAATTATCCATTTCTCTTTTAAATTAGCCTCTTTCGAAAATCTATAAATAAATAGGACAAATGAAAGCTAAGGAAAAATAAAATAAAATTAAAAAAAAAATGTTGTGTGGTTTTATGAAACCACGGTAAAAGTGAAACTTTTTTTTCACTTAACTAAAAATTATCGTATTTGTACGATAATTATCGTACGTATCGTGCGTCACGCGACATGCGCTACACAGACCAAAAAGTTTGAGACGATGTAATAAAAGTTTCACTTTAATATTTATAATGTTTGTCTTTTCTAAAGTACCTATCGATACTGTCGATATGCGCCACATGCATCACTAATCCGACATTCGTTTGTTTATTGCAATAATATTCCAGAAAGTCTTGTTTGCTGTTCAATCTATATTAGTACTAATTTCTTATAGATTAAGGTTCATTTTGAATTAATATTTTTATAAATTTTTGACAAATTACGACAACATAAAATATATTTAAAATAAGACTTACCGATGGTATGAAATGCCTCGATTGCTGATATTATTTTTCGTCTGCTATCATTTTCCACTCTAATACCGAACAACACGCCCTAAATAATGAATAAATATGGAAAAAAAGGTTTGACAGCTGACAACCGACTCGAATATTTTTCTGCGCACAACTGAGAGCGAGTTATGTGATCTTACCTTACTAGTGACACGTGGACCACGCCCACATCACACTTCTGGAAACATTGCTTATATTCGACATGACAAACTAATAGTACATCCTCATAAGACCCCACAGTACCAGTTCAATAAAAATATGGAACAATACAAACATAAAAAACGGGAACTAGAAATCACCCCACCAAATCCAAAACATAACATAGGTAGTTCCAACACAAATACCGAACCATCAACATCTAAAGGTCATCTGGCTAAAAATAACAAAGTAACAGGACATTAAAAGTCAATTAAGCAATTTCTTCCATAAACAAAACAATCAAAATAATAATTCAGATACTGTCGTCTATTAATTGGGACATACTCGGAATTTGCGAAGTTAGAAGGGAAGGGATAAAAATTGAACAGAGAAGAAACTACGTTTTATATTACTACGGCATGATTAAAGAACAGAAAGGAATAGGATTTTTAGTCAAAAAAAGTTCAAATACAAAGGTTCAAGAGTTCCAACCAATATCAGACAGAGTTGCAATTCTACATGTAGATATATACCACACTTCCTTCTCTCTTATACAAGTCTACGCGCCGACTGTAAGCTGCAGCGAGACTGAATTAAAAAACTTCTACCATGACCTGGAAAAAGCTATGGAGAAATGTTCCAATAACATAATTTTAGTCGGAGATATGAACGCTAAGATTGGTCAGACGTATTCATACGAACATCTTGTGATGGGCAGCTTTGGATATGGCAAGCGTAACAAAAGAGGACTAATGTTCATAAACTTCTGTTTGAGGAAGGTATAAACTGAAAATAGTAAACACACTTTTTCAAAAACCTGAGAGATACTTACTTACTTACTTACTCCTGTGGCGCTGAAACCCCGAAGTGGGTCTTGGCCTCCGAGACGAGAACTCTCCACCTTCCCCGGTCCTGAGCGGTCACTTGCCAATTGTCACTGGCTTGAAGCGCACTCAGGTCCCTCTCCACTTGATCGCGCCAGCGATACTTGGGTCGACCCACCGGCCGACGGCCCGAGGGAAGGCCCAAGTATGCTCTCTTCAGACCTCGCTCCTCACCCATTCGCTCTACATGACCAAGCCAACGCAGGCGATGCGCTTTTATTTCCCCAATTATATTTGGCTCGGCCATGAGTTTTTCTAATTCGGCATTCTTCCGGATTCTCCAACTTCCATCCTCTTGTCTGATAGGACCAAAGATCTTCCTAAGAAGCTTCTCGCCCCAAATGGAAGAACGAAAAATGAAATTGACTATATAGCTACTAACTGTCCTGGAATTATAGAAAAGTACAACGTGCTTAGTAATTTTATACACCCAAGTGACCACCGAATCATAAGAATAACACTTGATCTTGGCAGAAGAAAAAAATTGAGCCGAGCTCGTTTCAATAACACGAGTTCTTCAAAGCTCAACTTCAAATAAAAACAATATTTTATCAGTCAATTTCACTAATAATAATAATATTAGAAGGGCGTAGGGATGTGTCATGTGACGACCCCATCGCCCACGGTTGGAATATCTGTTGTCTACGTGACAATAGATATTCCACCCGTGCAATCAGTCAACCCGCAGGACACCTTGTGGCGGGGTGTCGGGGAGTAGCGACCCCGCGGGAACCGAGTGCTCCCGGGGGAGGCCCCTGTCTTCATCTCCGGCTTGCCTTCACCGGCCGGTCGGAGTGAAGCCTGACGAGGACAGGACCCCCACCTCTGGCTTGCCTTAACCGGCCGGCCAGAGTGGAGTCGCGAGAGCTTTTAGCTCGAAGGGTGGATGCGAATCGTAAGTGGCGAGTGGGCACGTGATGCTGGACCCTCAGGGAGCGCGTGATCATAGTTTAAAGTCCAGGGACGCCTCTCCACCCTTAGCTGCTCACAATATGTTGCCCCCTTGTCGCACTATTGAAGCGACTTATTTCGGGGGCCCATACAGTGAGAGGGCGAGTCACCACCTGCCAACATATTTTTACTTTGTTTTAGTAGAAAGGCAGGTGCCATAGTTTCCCATAGTCCCCAACACCAGTCCATTTAGCATCCCAATCCATAGCCCAATTATTAAATTTCCATACCCTGCAATAGTCCTACATCGGCCGCGGACTGCCTGCTGTATCTCTATAGTGCAGTCATGGGCAGGCTGCGGCTGGTGTCCCACAACACATTTAAATTCTCGAAAGGGCCTCTGCGTGTTGGATCCGTGTCCCCACGTAAGCCTTCCAAAGATCCGGTTACCGTCCTTCTGGTGGTACCCGAGTATTATGGAAATGAGAAACATAATAATAGTGTCCAAGACTTTTACAACACCTTAATAAATGAAATAAATAAAAAAAATCACTTGAACCAAATACACGAATGTGCGAAAGAAGAATAGAAACTGTAATGACAGACGAAATAATTAACATGAAGAAAGAATTACACAGCCTTAGAAATACAGAAAAGAAGACAAAAATAGAAAAAAAGAGAATTAATAGCCAACTTTACATGACAATAAAAAGAAAAATAAAAATGATGATGATTGATATATGATTCCTATGACACTGACAGTTACTCTCAAGAGACAAACTTGTAATAGCGTCACCATTAAATTAGAAACGTATTGGAGGCGTCTAAAAATGGCATTTATTAATTTTTACGTAGCTTTATGCCATAACAATGATATTCCGTTGGAATAATAACAATTCTTAACATAATTACGAGAAATTATATCAATCTGACTTTGCGTTTACTTCCTACAAAACTTACATCGTTGGCATTTATCGACTAGTGCGGAAGTATCGATAAACCAATTTCGATAATGGAAACGAGTTCAAATTTTTTCCATGCTTTAGCTTTAGTTCATTCACTATTGGATGGAACAGAAGATCGCAGCATAATTAATAAATTAATTAGGTACCGTTCGGGTTAATTTACTTACCTATGCTAATGTTTTTTAGACAAATTAAATGGTGGCTTCCATTTTCATGATAAAAATATAATATAAGCTGTGTAAAACGGGTTAAAAATTACGTGAAAATGATAAAGTAGCCTACTCACGATTCAATTTCAGTAACAATCTGTTGACACAATATGCAGTGAGCTGACAGATTGTATCGTGAATAGTATAGTTGAGGGCACGTTGGGGGCGTAACCCAACATGTTGTGTATTGGATCGGCGCGGAAGCAACCCGACAAATTGTCTCAGCAGATTGTGTGCGTGTTGAAACGTGAGTATTGTGATTGCTCCAATCTCGGCTCAATCGCGCTGCGCAGTAATCGCAAAATGGCGGTTTTGAGATAAACGCGGGAAAGACATTTTTACATATTTGAGGAAGATGTTTATATTTTATAGCCGTTTATAGTTTATAGCCCTTGAAATCTATCAATAAAATTGGAAAAAATACAAGCTGTACAAAGATAATTATCTTATATTTCATAAATTAGTATATCCATTAATAATGCGTATTATTGCGTTGAGGTTTAGCATCAGGCCAGGCATCAACGTGACGTGCACACGTTGTGGCAAGCAATCGCGGAATGAAATTGTATCAGCAGATTGAGGGTTGGATGAATCGTGAGTAGAGAACGCTCAATCGCGACTTCAACAAATTGTGTCAGCAGATTGTGGGTTGTGTTGAACCGTGAGTAGGGCCTATGAGGCGCATTTTTATGTGTTATTGTTTTACTTACCTACTTAATCTATGCTAAAAAACTTAAATTAATACAACAACAACATAATAGACGTCAAAAGTTATAGTTCAAATTAATTTTATAATACATATTTGTAAAAACATGTTTACCGATGTGGCTGAATGCAAAACACGCCTTTGCCTATAAAATAGTAAGGTATCGACACGACCCATCATACGAGCAATCACTAAGACGAACTGTCATAGGGATCATCATTCGCCGCGCCGAGTATAATGGGTACCATTCACAGGCGCACCCATCCGCTGGATTTGTAGCTGGCGACAAGTCCGCGGACAAATCTGCGTGTGTATGTTTAGTTGTGCGCGGCTCGCGGTCTGGAGACGCGAGCGCCGCACCGCACCCGAGCCACGCCGGACAAATCCGTACGTGTGTGTGCGCGCGCGGATTTGTCGGTGAACTTGTCAGTCATTCGCCATATACATAATTAATTTTATAAATGACTAGCTCTCCACCCGCAGCTTCGCCCCTCGCAGTCAAAGAAAAACCCGCATAGTTCCCGTTCCCGTGGGATTGCCGGGATAAACCTATCCTATTTCCCGGTGTAAAAAGTAGCCTATGTCCTTTCTCGGGTATCATATTAGAATATATTATATAATACATTATAATATAATTATTCGCTTATGGCTACAGAGCCATCTCTTCCAGGTAACCCAACCAAGGAAAACAATAATAAATTACGAATACAAGTAGGCGGTGTACATACTTAGAATGAAGCATTAATAAAATAAGTATGAATTAATAATCCATACTTATATTATAAACTAGCTTCCGCCCGCGACTCCGTCCGCGCGTATGTCGGTCTTCGCGTGGATGGTTTATTTCTTCATTTTGAGTAACTCTGACAATGATATCTTATAAATATATATATTGGACCCAAATACGGCTAGGCCTATAATAATACGCAACGTGTGTTCGCGGTTCTACAGAACAACGTCTATTGATAAAACTGAAAAGATTAATTTTTTTTTTTTGTTTTGTAAGGTGTTTCTCAATGTTAGCCAGAAGGGCTTCTACATTTTAACGCGGACGCGGGGGTGAACTGAAGGTTCACCCTGGTAGCGACATGCACAAGGGCGTCCCCCCTTGACGGGGATCTCGAACCTCGGCTTGGGCTGTCGCTTGAGTGGAGGAGGCCAGAAGGGCCCTAATCGGACGGGGCATCGCGCGGCGCGGATCGCAGTCCTTATATAGGAGTCGCGGTCGTGGCAGGCGTGGCATCGTGCGGCTCTCGTGTGACGCAAACGGTTCAAGCCAAATCCGACTTTCGGAGCTACAGGTTACGGCGCTGAATCCACTGCGGTACAGAACAACGTCTATGGATAAAACTGAAAATTTAAGTTTATTTTTTTTCTACGTATTTTTCCAGGATAAAAAGTATCCTATTTTACGCCCAGGATAATAAGGTATAATAGGCATGACGAAAGATTTTGAAATCCTCTTCCATAATGTGTGTATACGTTTACTATACAAGAAAAACCCCATATTTCGGTAATATACTTAAATTTAACGAAGATAAAAGCCATTTTTCAAAAAATATTTATAAACTGTGCCAAAACAGCTCGCAGGTGTCATGGCGTAGGTGTGACGTCACTCTTTAGTAAATACGTAATTATTTGTACGCATTGCGAAGAAAATTAAATAAATATTTATTTAATATGTGTTATAGAAACGAATTTCAAAGTTTATAAGTGGTGTGCAGTATTGCAGTGTGAATCCACATAAAAATAATGCTCAAAAATGTGTTAGTAATTATTTCAAGCGAGAAAATAATAAGAAATGATTGTATAAAGTGGGCGCGGAGAACCCCGAAACCACGTATTGTGAATTCGCAATTATATTTCTGTTCTGAGTCGATAAAGCATACGTGAAACAAAAGAAAATAAATAAAAATGCGTATTCTCAACATATTCATAACAACAAAATACATCTGACGTGAGTTGTTTATTTAAACGTGACGTCACGCGTGTTTTAGTCAAAATGGCCAACTGCAGAATTTTAATGTTTTATTTTATTGATAATCTCATTAATCTTAATGTTTTTTAGATTTTTAAGTCACTATATTTAATTTATTTAGTATACATTTTCCCTTGAAAACACTAATATGATCATTTATGGATACTGTCGTCATGCCTATTATACCAAGTTTCATCGAAATCGAACCGTTAGTTTTCACGTGATGTCTTCACATACAGACAGACAGACAGACAGACAGACAGACAGACAGACGGACAAAAATTTTTTTAAACACATATTTGGGTTTGGTATCGATCCAGTAACACCCCCTGGTATTTATTTTTTCAATATTTTCAATGTACAGAATTGACCCTTCTACAGATTTATTATATGTATAGATAGATTAATATTAACTAATAATGATATGATATGATGATATTTTATAGTTGATGATATTAATTGATAGTTGATATAGCGCACACACCCCGAGCGCTCGAGCCGCGAGCGCAGACGGCGAAGATGTTCTTGTCACCGTAATGAAATAGGATCGTGTAAAGCGCTGAGTCGGGATGTACGGCTAGCCCGTACAATAAATATGTATCCTGCATTTTTTTATATCTGTAAGTATGTAATTAATAACTAAATAATAATCTTTGATTACACAGCTCAACAAAAAAAAATTTTTTTGTTGTTGCCCTGGATATTTCTACGGATTAATATAATTCAACTACCCAGTTTGCGAATGTAGTCCTTAAAATTATTCAATTGGCTCTAGTTTTTTTTTAATGTGGGTTCATATTATGTTTAATTTTCTTACGGCTCTTTAGAGTACGGGTTGCTAACAAGTGCTTATTTTTTGGTGAATTACGTTTTCTGCACATTCTTCGCTCAGACTCAATGCCCTATTCTATAAAACTGACTATAGAATATGAGAATAATTAATAGTTTCTCTAAAAAAATCATTTTAATGCACAACAATTGTTCGGTTTGTATTGAGTTGAAAAAACCGAGTAGCACGATGGTCAAAGTGGATACACCAAATTCCCTTGATGTTTTTATTAATGGGATCAAACAAAGCAAAAGCATTGGGAATAATTAATAAAAATGGGAATTTAGGCCTTTGAGGGAATCTAGAAGTATAAGAAGAATAGGTAGGTACCCTACGGCCCCACAGGTCGGACGTGTCGAAAATTGATAAAAGATGAAAAATTAACAAAATTAATTGAATGTGAACTATGGAGAGGCATAGTATTGGTAAATTTAAGGTAAATTTAAAGTACCAAATTATATAGAAATTGCGCAACAGGTGTTGAAAAACTCAATATTTTATGAGCGAAGATACGAACATCAAGGTATACTTTCCCCACAGTCTCCTGGATATATTTCCAGTAAATCTGGGAAATTTCTTTAAGAAACAGGCAGAACGCATCCAAAAATAACTAAAAATTATGGAATAAAGGTATCAGGGTACATGGGATCGTCAACTGATGGCAGATTGCTGATGGTCCTTAAGAAACGATTGTCCCTAAAATAACTATAGAAGAGAAGCTTATAAAATATATTTTCTTGTACTATTTCATAAGTTTTGATGATTTTTCTCTATTTTCATGTCTATTTTAATTAATCAAAAACTAAAACAAAAAAATAAGTAAAAATTGTAATAAATAAATGATATTAAACAAATACACCTTCTATTTCATGCTGCGTTTTAGAGTCTAATCTATACAAATATTATAAAGAGGAAAGGTTTGATTTTTTGTTTGTTTGTTTGTATGAATTGAATAGGCTCCGAAACTACTTGGCAGATTTGAAAAATTCTTTCACTGTTGGAAAGCTACATCATTTCTGAGTGACATAGGCTATATTTCATTTTCAAAAAAAATAGGCATCCTTACTAAAATTACGATAACGTAATCCAAGGTGTGAAAAAAATATCAAAAAACTACCTTACATCGCGTGCGCTGCGAAAACTGTTGATGATAGAACAAAATGATATACTACATTTTTTTAGAACACACCATTGTCTACAAAAAATCAGCGGCAGCATATCTCTAACTATTACAGTCATGTCACAATAAGCGTTTTTTTATTGAAAAAAAGAAATTAAAATACCACCGCTACAAAAAGCTCTTTATTTGTACCTTGGTATTAACCCTTATCAAAATAAATGATGTATTAATGAATGGCATGGCGCGAAGGATGCGGGTTCGAGTCCCGCCTCGTGATCGAATTTTTTCTATTCTTTATAAATTTATATTTATAAAGCATTTGAATGCCATAAAAACCAAAAAATATAAATTCAAGAAAAGGTCGTGTTCCATCGTTACAATATTGTATTCACTGAAAAGTGCTTCATATTGGTTGAGATGGTTGTTAAATCATCTCAATAGATGGCGCGCGGTGTGTCCCTTAAGACACATAAAACTGAAAGGATAGAATAAATTCGATTACTCGGGCGGGTCACGAGTGGCTGAGTTGGTTAGGCATCCGCCCCGGAATGGCGCGAAGGATGCGGGTTCGAGTCCCGCCTCGTGATCGAATTTTTTCTATTCTTTATAAATTTATAAATTTATATAAATGATGTATTATTTAATATTCTATACAAATATTATAAAGAGGAAAGGTTTGATTTTTTGTTTGTTTGTTTGTATGAATTGAATAGGCTCCGAAACTACTTGGCAGATTTGAAAAATTCTTTCACTGTTGGAAAGCTACATCATTTCTGAGTGACATAGGCTATATTTCATTTTCAAAAAAAATAGGCATCCTTACTAAAATTACGATAACGTAATCCAAGGTGTGAAAAAAATATCAAAAAACTACCTTACATCGCGTGCGCTGCGAAAACTGTTGATGATAGAACAAAATGATATACTACATTTTTTTAGAACACACCATTGTCTACAAAAAATCAGCGGCAGCATATCTCTAACTATTAGTCATGTCACAATAAGCGTTTTTTTATTGAAAAAAAGAAATTAAAATACCACCGCTACAAAAAGCTCTTTATTTGTACCTTGGTATTAACCCTTATCAAAATAAATGATGTATTATTTAATATTATATAATATTTTAATAGCCATAAATATTACACTGTTTTTAGCTTTGTTGATTCTACACGTTGGGAAATGTAATACTTATAATAAATGCGAAAGTTTGTGAGGATGGATGTACCTACTCACTCTTTCACGCAAATACTACTGAAGATTACATTGAAATTTAGTATACATATATAGAGGGTAACTTGGATAAACATATATGTATATCCCGGAAATCCCACAGGAACGGGAACTATGCGGGTTTTTTTAAACGCGGGCGAAGCCGCGGGCGGAATGCTAGTATATAATATTTTAATAGCCATAAATATTACACTGTTTTTAGCTTTGTTGATTCTACACGTTGGGAAATGTAATACTTATAATAAATGCGAAAGTTTGTGAGGATGGATGTACCTACTCACTCTTTCACGCAAATACTACTGAAGATTACATTGAAATTTAGTATACATATATAGAGGGTAACTTGGATAAACATATATGTATATCCCGGAAATCCCACAGGAACGGGAACTATGCGGGTTTTTTTAAACGCGGGCGAAGCCGCGGGCGGAATGCTAGTAAGAAAATAAGGATTAAAAAAAAAACTAGAGCCAGTCTACCAAAACCATTAATAGTTTTATTTATAATATGCATTAAATTATTAGAAACCACTTTCACATCCAGGGCAACAAAATCATTGTTGACCAGTGTTATTAATAATTTCACTGGCCACCAAAAAATGTAATACCTACCTATTGACCCTTTATTGACCAATCAAAGTATGATCAAAGCTTAGGATCAAAGTATGATTTATTCTTCGGCTTACACGGAAATAATTAAGAAAGATTAAATATACGTCTGGACAAATTATTCACAAAATGATTATGACGTGTATATAATTATTAATTATGTATAATATTATAATCGTTGTGACCTCAAGTTGTGTAAAGTCAAGGCTTACTTATAATTGGTGCCTATTAACAATGGTGTTATTTAGGTACCTACTTATTAAGTACGTAGTACGTACGTATCATGCACCTTCAAAATATATTTTATGCACCACCACATTTATCTTTTAACGAAAAATAAAAAATGTCACATCTAAACTTTTTGAATAAAAATATCTTCAGTTGGATCGACGTCTCCCAAAGGGTCATACTTCTGCAGGTTTAATTTTTCAATAGTCATATCCCATAATTTCAAAGCTTCTGAATCATTCCGACATTGGCTGGATCTTCTTGCTTTAGAGCAATCACTGTAATTATTTAACAATTTTTTATAAGTAAATTTTAATTAATTTTAAATAGTTTTTTATTCGACTAGCCAGTAGACAATCGTCCCGGCTAAATATAGCGTTAATTCCAAATAGTGAATTCCTGTTGAAACAAAAAACTTTCAGCTTTACTCTATGTATTACCTCAGAATAATAACTAGGTAGTAGGTAGTAGTTAGGTACTTAGATCAATAAGAAAATGTGTTATTATTAAGACCAATAAAAGAATAAATATATTATATGACAATATTATGTATAGCTTACCTGTAATAAAGTCCACTTTCGTTTGCGCATTCCTCATCGATAGCACAATAAATAGTAGTCTGTGCGCCACATTGAGGTGACTTTATGAAAACGCTTATAATATTATTAAACACCCAAGTCGCACCAAAAATTATCCCCTTATATAAATTTCTGCCTATTTCAGTGCGGACAACACCTGGGTGCAAGCTATATGTGTTCACATCATTAATGTTACGTTCCTAAAAAAAATGATTAACTAACTTCATCGCCAGGACAATTTACCCCACAGTGCAGTTAAACGATTATTGTATTAAAAATACTTCGGCTTGACACGCTAATGATTTGCGAATCCTCAAATCCTCCTGGATTTGAGGGTTCGCAAAATCTGTTTGTGTATACCTACTGTGGTGTAGGCACAGAGAACAGACAAAATTTTTACTTACCCTTAATTTAAGATGAATCGCTCTTGCAAATAAAATATTAGCTGATTTGCTTCTACCGTAGGCTTTAACTGATCCATACCAAGTTCGGTCCAAATTAATATCATTAACGTTCACGTTTGAAACTGGAAGAAAGTGGGATGTCATTACTTCTTATACAACAATTCACAACCCAAAACACTCCATAATTCTAAAAATGCATGCATGTAAAATTCTTAAAAATGAGAAAAAAGGCATCTACCCTTATTATTTTTGATCTTAATTCGGAATTGGAACCCAAGACACATTTATAGGCAAATATACTGCTTACTCGACAAAAATTCATAAACATAACGTACGTAACAAAAGTACGTGCGTCAAGATAAATTTATTTCGATGAATATCTGTTCTTTTTTAGAAAAAATTGCCTACATGATATAATCTGAACCACAGAATTGCAAACAGCAGAATAATGAATGTAATTGCGTACCAAAATGCGCAAGAGACGCGACGTTTACAATTCTCGCCGGTGAACTTTTTATAATACGAGGTAATAATAGAAAAGTGAACATAGCATGACCAAAATGATTAGTCCCTATCTGTGTCTCGAAGCCATCTTCAGTCCGTCCTTTTGGTATCATCATGATACCAGCATTGTTTATTAAAATGTTTATTTTGTCTTCTTTCGCCAATATCCTAAAAGCGCATTCTCTCACAGATTTGAGACTTGACAAATCTAATTTTTCAATAACCAATGATCCTGTTTCTGTGTCAGACTCGCATTTTTTAATGATATCCGCTTTGGCTTCTTCTGCTTTGTCGGTGTTACGACATGCCATTATTATTTTAGCACCTGCAAAAAAAATCTCTTTAGACATAGGTACTTAGTATTTGTTACTAGTAATGTGCTATAGTAACGTGTTTAAAATTACTAGCTCTCGGCCAACGTTTTTTTAATAACTAATACTGTATCACGATTCTCGAGTAATAAAGGGTACCTACTACCTACCTATCTACATAAAAGATCATAAAATATAATATAGTCGTATTGTAAACTGAGTTAGTTTTTGACACGATTTTATATTATAAGTTCAAATATAAATAATAATCTTTTTGAATAAATTAGAATATCGGCCGATACAAAAATTTACCTATAATTGGTATGTAAGTATAGTTATATTTTATTATTCAAAAATGATATCCAGGTAACGCATTATATATAAATCTAATACACGTAGATACCTACGATTCAAATGACACTTTTGTATTATAAAATTAAGAAATCAATAAATTTTTATTGGTTTCTTTTAGGGGTTTCTTATTCTTTAAATAGGTACCTATATTTTAATTTCTTTAAAATTAACCTACTTTACTTAATATCTTTCTACCTACTTTCACTTTTGTAATAGGTAAGTACCAAATAATTAGCAAATAAGAAATCGCGGAAATTTGAAAATTGAATTAAAAAAAATTAAGCACTTATAATACTTAATTACCCCTTTTATATAGATCCAGGGCGGTTTCCTTTCCAATTCCCGTATTACATCCTGTGATAATAACTGTGTATCCATCTAGTCTCCTGTTGCTTTTGCACCAACCACTTAAATAATCCATCTTGTCTATAAAAAGGAGACGTTTAACGTTTACACTGACCGATCTACTGAGTACTAACTTTATTACTTAAACCAATGATACGATACAACACAGTTATATTATATAAAGGCTGTACGATTGTGTGTTGGAAACGACCGTCCCCACATTAAATATTCTAAACACATATCTAAGCAAAAACGTAACTGTATATTATATTTTAATATAGTATTTAATGAGTTTTTGTAACCTTCACGACAAAATAAGAAAAATACCTTGTTTTATACTTTTACGTAAGTACCTTAGGTAATGATAAATTACACTTGTGACTTGTCTGATATACATATTATATATTTTATCGAATAGATACCTACATAAAATTACAAAAGATTAGAAACTTATTATTTTTTTTACAATTTATTACAATATAATACCTAATCAAACCAATAATTTAGGTAAGTAGTTAATATCAGTAGCGTAATAAATAATTATTGTTCAAGGGGTCTCATAATAAGTAGAAAATTGCAACCAAAATAACATTTGAATTTATAGCAAGTTTTACATGATAATAAGACTAGCATACATATAATTATTAAACTCTCACAAATGAATGATTGAATTGACCTCCAATAGATACAATTTATCCTTGTTTGGGTACCTTGATTTAAATATAACTCGTTTATCATTAACGATCATTACTTAACTAGGTATGTAGGTATAATGTAGTAACAAAAATGATGAAAATTAAGGTCCGTTTCTTTTTACCGGCTTTTCTACACTTATATCATAAAGATTAAGTTCTATTTATTTGAAATTAAAGGAGACTACTGACCGATTTAAAAAATTCCTTCGTTGCTCACTGGTCTTGTTTGGAAATGGGTCTACAAGTTAGTAGTTAGGTATAGCTGTTCATGTGATTGGCGTGTACAACAAACAAACAATCTCTTTAACTGAAGAAAATGATATCAATAAAAAGAGCGTGTGTGACGAGCACACGTGTCAGAAGTGAAACTTCTTTTGGCTAGATTCAAAGATGCCAAAATCGTCGCCTTACTTCATGACGGTATTGCCATGACGAGATCTTGGAATTTTACTCTCAACGCCGCTAAAGAAGTTTCGTTTAAAAAAAAATTAAGTAGCTAACTAACATTCTTTGGCGAGACGTTTCACTTCTGACGCGTGTGCTACACGTTACATTTCAAACGGAATTTGATAATTACGAGGAGACTTACATATTATGTATTTATAAAGAAAAAAAAGAAGAGCACAACAGCCGATTAACACACTAGCACTACTAAAACTAATCCAAACCGGTTAAAACTTGATATATTATTGAAATCATCATAGCACGCTAACTGCATAGAAAATTCTTTTCTCTATTAGACTCTAATAATTTAATATTAAAATCATACTTACAAATTAATTTCAAATTCTATTAATAACTGACAGAATTTGGTAGCAGTTGCATACTGACTGATGTGTGTAACGACTGCCTGGTTGATAATATCTCTCCAGCAGTACCTACATACGCAGTTTCATTCATAAAATAAAAACATGATAACATCACTGACCGGTTGCGACGACCGCATCAGTGAGAAAACATTTTAAGTTTTATGTAATTACTTTAGGTAACTTATCTAGGTATCACAAAAAATACGAATACGACGTCACTGAATCAAATTTTACATTCATTTACAAAAAATGTCTTTTATTATAAAAAAAAAAAATGTCCATAACTATCGAGCCAGCACTTACGGATCACTTACATATCCAACGGGTTTTTTTTGAAGTGAAACTTCTATAACAGGGTTGGAAAAAAATTTAGTGTAACATTTTTTCATTACGCGAGACATTTTTCCGTTACGCGCCATCTTTTTCTTATCTCTACCACGCGTGATTCAACGTACCTATTTCTGTAAAGTTGCATATAGTAAATTATTTTTTGAAAAATCTAATATATTACAGTCATCCAAAATTAATAATGCACAATATGCAAATCTTCGCTAATAGGCATGACGAAAGATTTTGAAATCCTCTTCCATAATGTGTGTATACGTTTACTATACAAGAAAAACCCTATATTTCGGTAATATAAGTACTTAAATTTAACGAAGATAAAAGCCATTTTTCAAAAAATATTTATAAACTGTGCCAAAACAGCTCGCAGGTGTCATGGCGTAGGTGTGACGTCACTCTTTAGTAAATACGTAATTATTATTTATTTGTACGCATTGCGAAGAAAATTAAATAAATATTTATTATGTGTTATAGAAACGAATTTCAAAGTTTATAAGTGGTTTGCAGTATTGCAGTGTGAATCCACATAAAAATAATGCTCAAAAATGTGTTAGTAATTATTTCAAGCGAGAAAATAATAAGAAATTATTGTATAAAGTGGGCGTTGTGAATTCGCAATTATATTTCTGTTGTGAGTCGATAAAGCATACGTGAAACAAAAGAAAATAAATAAAAATGCGTATTCTCAACATATTCATAACAAGTGATAACTGCGTTAAAAACAACCGACTTCAAAGTTGCACTTGCAAAATTTACAAATACCTACAGACAAAAATGCTCATAAAATAAAAACTACTGGGCCTATCCGAATAAAATTTTTATGGGACCAATTCGACACCATCCCGCATCGAACAAAAAAAGAATCACGTAAATCGGTTCAGAAACCTCGGAGAAATCGGTGTACATACATAAAAAAAAAAAAAAAAAAATATACCGGCCGAATTGATAACCTCCTCCTTTTTTTTGAAGTCGGTTAACAACAAAATACATCTGACGTGAGTTGTTTATTTAAACGTGACGTCACGCGTGTTTTAGTCAAAATGGCCAACTGCAGAATTTTAATGTTTTATTTTATTTATAATCTCATTAATCTTAATGTTTTTTAGATTTTTAAGTCACTATATTTAATTTATTTAGTATACATTTTCCCTTGAAAACACTAATATGATCATTTATGGATACTGTCGTCATGCCTATTGTCGTATTTCCGAAAACACTCGAATCATTGAATCGTAAGAGCCCTAAACAATGAACTTGCATTTTCCACCTTGTTCAAAAGAAATAGAAGTCAATTCATGGTCATACACAATCAAAAACAAATCGGGCGGTAGGTGACGGTAGCCTGTCAGTCAAAAAACTCAAAAATCCGTCAGTTGTCTTTAAATATTGGTGGTGACTGCACGTGTTCTCTCTGTGTGGAATTATATAGAGCTGTTATTACGTACCCTTCTTGGTTTTGTTGTTAAAGGTGAATTGAATTGATCGATGAAATGATTTACACAGGTGATGGCAGTAGGGAAAGTGAAAATGAAGAAGAGTTCCGATGTATCTGGGTCAATCAATTTTTAAAGGTCCCGATCATAATTTTCTCGTATTTTTTTTTTACTTAATTTTCAGCATTTTACTATTTCATTTAGAAGATAATTCTTCGTAGATTAAGATTATATAAGCAGCAGTGATGTTGATTAAATACATTTGTGGATTTAACTTCACGAACCGATCTATTCACGGGAAATAATGTCCTTTGGACAACTTACACAATAGTACTTTTTTAAATGTTAAATTCCCTTAAGAATTAAAACAAATTCTTCTAATATTAAATAATAAATAATATTTTGATATTTGTTCTATTTACACCCAAAATACGAAATATTTTTATTAAAATTGAAACGAATGATGTCTTTTGAACAACCAAATAATGTTTCATATATAAAAAAGTTTCAGTAAAGCGGAAATAGTGATATTTTTTACAAAAAATATATTAAGGCGAGGTTGTTACGTATCGTATTATTGATTTTACTTAATTAAAATGAACTGATTCTCGATAAAACTGAATGAATGAAGTATAATGTGATTTTCATATGGGGACATCTTAGTTGTAGTAGTAGCGTCTTGATTTTTGAAATGTTAAAATTACAATTAAACTAGACATAAAATCGCGTAATAAAAATGTGTTCCCGAAACAGCCGAGTAATAAACAAAACATGAACTATTTAACTGTTAAAGTATAAGATTTATATAATTATTGTCCTAGGGACAACCAAATTGTCCATGGTACAACCACTTTGGTTGACCAAGTGACTGGTTGTCCGCGGGACATTTTTTAAATTTTGAGCCGCCAAGCAAATACTATTGTTATTTTATATATTAATCTCAGCTCACACTAAAATATAGACGAAAGCGCATCTCGTGTAGTATAATTGATAACAATGCATCAAGTACTTACGTTTTAATCACAGTTGTCTGACGGACTGACAAAAAAGCCACCCCACACTCACCAACAACGCTCGGACGACTGTTGCCGTGATTTTATACAAATCAAAGTGGCGTTTGAGCCCGACAGTTAATTATTGTGTTTAGCTTGTTGTTTAGGAATCTACCGCGCCATATGTGTTTTGGTTTCATAACTAAATTACGGTTGTCTGTGAGACCTGTGTCATGTAGGTGATTTATGGGGACAAAAGTAAAATGCCTGAAAATCGTATTATATCCAATAAAAAAAAAATGGTTTGTATGTTTGGATGTCAATAATTATGTACTGAAACAAGGAGTGTATTTGGTATTTATGGTCGTGATAGTATGTGTTCGTGATGCGAAGTTTGTTAATGCATTGTGGCATGGGGACAAATGTGATAGTACTGGAAAATTGCATTTAGTCCCTCGACAACCATGAAACAACGCACAAATTAATAAAACAAGTAAAATATTGTTCGCAATAATGCTAGAAAATATTAAAAGGAATATAATTAAAACGAATTTAACTCTTTATGATTTCATGTTTATTAATTATCCTTCAGGGACATGATCCGTACACGTCGGACCAATAAAAGTTGATCGACCCATCTAAAATGTCAGAAATAAAGATAATCCCTGATTTTGATTGTTTTTATTTTTTTTGTAATTGTCATAATATTGAAGAATGATCAGTACTGTAAATACTTTTGAAGTGAGATTTTAATGATAATATTTACATATTATGTAGGTATATGATTTAAATATAAACCTGTGTTTGAAAACCATACTTTATCTACACTAATATTATAAAGAGGAAAACTTTGTTTGTTTGTTTGATTGTGATGAATAGGCTCATAAACTACTGGACTGATTTTAAAAATTCTATCACCATTCGAAAGCTACATTGTCCACGAGTAACATAGGCTAGGTTTTATCCCGGAAATCCCACGGGAACGGGAACGATGCGGGTTTTTCTTTGAAAACGCGGGCGAAGCCGCAGGCGGAAAGCTATTTCAATATAAATTTTGTATTATTTTAACCTTCTTTTCTTCCATCATTACACCAGCTTCAGTAAGACACTTTAAAAGTACTATAAATTTTCCAAGTAAATCAATCCAACAAAGATAATATATTCGCAATCGTGGGGTTATACTCGCTATTTACTTACAAGGAATTATCGAAACAAAATCGTTACTTACCTACAAATACATAATCTCTTTTAGCACAAAACACATAATTTGACTAAATTATGCATGAAGAAAATTCATTTAACCGCTCTATATAGATATCATCTTCGGACTCTCCGAGAATATGACAGTTGCCGAACAGTGACGAAGATTTCTATGCGCATTATTATTTATTACTTTTGGATTTGGATTACTGTATATTATTATAAAGGCGAAAGTTTGTAAGTATGGATGTATGGATGTTTGTTACTCTTTCACGTAAAAACTACTGAACCGATTACAATAAAATTTAGCACACATATAGAGGGAAACTTGGATTAACACATAGGATAATTTTTATCCCGGAAATCCCACGGGAACGGGAACTATGCGGGTTTTCTTTTGCAAACGCGGGTGAAGTCGCGGGCGGAAATCTAGTAAGGTCATAAAGAAGTTTTACTTCTTACGTGTTTACACTAGTAGTTAGTACACGCACACATTTTTTTTTAATCGGTCCAGTAGTGCCTGAGAAGTGAGATCAGAAACTATAAATCTCTTCAGAATTATATTAATAGTAGTAAATAAAAATATCGATAATAATATTATATAAGATCGTTTTCAAAGAAAGACCAGTTCCCGTTCCCGTGGGATTTCCGGGATAATCCCTATGTATGCTTTTATATTTATAGGTAACTACCACAGACATATTATATTAAGTAGACAACGCAAGTACCGCGATCTGTATGAAAACCAAGCGTGTCATATTTTTTGTACTGACCTTGACGCGTTATGACGTCACGAGCGCTTTTTAGTGATGGAAATTTCATTTTAAGCTAAATCGATTAGGGACGCCACTCGCGCGGCGATTCTAGTATAGGAGTACGATGATAGACTTTTCAATGAGAGGTTGTGTGCACGAGCGCAAAAACGAATTGGAGGAAATTTGAGTGCTGATCTTCGCGTGATCTTCATAAATTCTCTATATTTTCAAGTAAGTTTACCTACGCAATTATAATTCGTACACTAATATTAAAACACCTTACGTATTCCGTGGTTTTCCTTGTTAGTAGGTAGTTCACAAACCAGATCTATGTCTAAGAGGTAGTCAAATAAATGAATCGTAATCGATTACAAAATCGATTCAAGACTAGAATTTATTAAATATTATATTATAATTAGATAATATTTCCCATATTATTTATTATAAGTAGGTACTTATCTTTTTTGTTGTAGAATATGGACGAGTCTAACTCAAACAAAAAGACCAGAGAACAATTTTTAGAAACTAAACGAAAAGTTCGATGTTCGTGTTCGATTACAAAATCGATTAGAATCGAGAACTGTTGCATCGAATGAACATCACTAAACACAAAATTGGACAGAAAAATGAGAACAGAAAAATGAGAAGACGCTATTCATTGCATATTATCATACGACGCCATCTTTACCGTGCCAAGTAAAAGCCGCAATGTATTCCGAATCATTCCGTATGATTTCGTATCCATGTTTGTCACGATCGTTTTCCACAAATATTCTTTAATTGATTTTAAAATAAATAGTGCATATTCTGATTAGAAAATTACTTACCGGTGGAAGGAAACATCTCCGACAACTCGGCCACTCATAACTGTGGAGTTTCTACAGTTTATTACTGCGCAATTCGGCATTTTACTCTATTCCGTTTCACGTCTTTCCTTGGCGAACTGCAAGCGCGGACTGAGTGTAGGTAAGCGTCAAGCAAGCGTTTTATGCTTAGTTTGGACACGGGAAGTACATACACTCGCGTAGTCTATCTTAATATATGTCTGTGGTAACTACGCAACTGATTTGGGTGTAAGTAGATAGAGTGATTTAAGAGATAGGTTTCAGTATAAATTATGTATCATTTATTAGATTTTGAACAAAGCGGGACGCCACGGGCGGAGATCTTTAGTTATCTATAAAATTATGTGTAAAGTTTACGATATTATGTGGTTAACCAATCATGTAATTAATTAAATAGCTTTAATGCTTCGCATTATAAGTCGTGCAATGTTAGGCTGGTTGCAGAGCTTGACCGACCGTCAGTGCGTACCGTCGGTCCTGACGATACGCATCAAGAATTGTATGACTTATGACACTAATGCGCATGACAATACGCGTGCGTGGTCGGTCTAGCTATGAACGGGTTTATGAATTTCCATACATATGACAAGCGCGACTGACGTACGCACTGATGGTCGGTCAAGCTCTGAAACCAGCCTTAAAGCATATACAGACGCTCCGATTTGGTTGGTGCCAACCATATTGAAACCGACATAGCAACCATTCCAACATTGCTACAGATTGTCCGACGGTTGGCCTTCCAGCTGTCAGTTGATTTTTCTGTTACTATATTACTTGCTCTGTGTTTGCTATGAATTAGTGAACGGACGTCTTGCCTCATGCCACCGGTATTATCAAAAAATGTTAAAATAGCGTTATAGGATGTACGCATATTGTACAACTTATTTTTCTTTATGTTTTTAAAATAGCCGCACTGTCAATTTTTTTAAGCTATTGTATAGCTTCTATCGCGTGCCTTGAGCGCGGGGACCGAATCGAGAAATTCCGTAACGATAAAACCTCACGCTCCCGACGGGCGGAGGTGTGGCTTGAAGGCATAGCATGCAATAGCTTTACCGCGGCAGTCGCCGAGTGCCACACGTCGTTTTTTTAAAACTTCTAGCATAATCAAATACGCTTGATTTCTGGCATCTCTATTAAGCGTGTCCCAGACAGACGCGGCCTGCGGTGGCGGTGGCGGTGGCGGTAAGTTGGATGACTTGAAAGTTCTAGGAACGACATAGACAGACGCGGCCTGGACGCGGTCACAGCGCGGCTTACCGCGGCCGCAAGCCCCGCCCTCTCCGCCACCGCTTCTGTGTGAATAAGCGCGCGGACATGAGGCGGTCATTACGCGATCAGTTGTAAATTTTTGCAACAGGCCGCGTGTACCGCGTGAAATTATGCCTATAAACACTGAGTTGTTTATTCAAACAGTGCAAAATTACCCAGTTTTGTATGATACATCACATAAAGACTAAAAAAACAAAAGAATTAAAGACAAAATATGGGCAATAAAAGCAATAAAACTTCGTACGATTGGCCATTACTAACGTCCACTTGCAGGTGAGACTCGAGAGCTAATGTGCCGCTGTAGGTTAGAATGACCGCCACCGCGGCCGCGGCAGTATATTGTTATCACGGTCAAGCAAGAAGGCAACAGCAGATCGCCACCGCAGACCGCGTCTGTCTGGGACAGGCTTTAAGCGTAATCTCACATAAGTTCTACAAACAGGGAAACTCTTTATAAAGTTCAAGTTACTTTATTATTATGTCACGTTCGGTAACCGTAACTCCCTCGGCGTTCATGTTGACGTCCTACACCGGCGGCGTTGCGAATGCGAATGAGCCAATTACCTATATTACTCTATGGAATGAGCCGATTTGGTCGGAACAAAGCTTCCAAACGTTCCAATTTGGTTGGATCCGATAGGAAGTTGGTTTGGTCGGGATCGCCGGCGCATCCGACCACGTCAAACCAATATTAATAATAATTATGTCGGACCGACCGCTCTCTTCACTTTCCGATTTGGTCGTGGTCGGATGGTTGGCACCAACCAAATCGGAGCGTCTGTATATGCTTTTACACTGGTGATATGTATTTTTGAAAAACTAAATCTCCTCTCTTGTAGAGAAGCCAATAGTTAGTCTCTATCTAGCAAAGAGTAGTACATATATTATTACAGGGGCCGTATTATGACCTCTTAGTTCCAGACAAATTACTTAGTCATCATTCACAATGGAGATTATTGTGGAAATTAGCCACGAACTGTAAAGGCACGACTGTACTGTCAGAACGACTATTTATATACATTTTATATTTTATTTAGCATTTTATATATTAAATTTAAAAGCATTCGGATACCCTTTAGATGTTGATTGTCGGAGTAGAACACGCTTTGGAACAAATTGGCCCGTAAACGCTTACTTAGATAGGATTATAATAAAAAAAAGCGCGCCTCGCCCTCGTCGAAAGGAAGGTACCACAGAGGAAGGTACTCACATGAGACAATCACTAGATTATTATTAACTAGCGGTCCGCCCCGGCTTCGCCCGTGGTACATGTTAACGATTTCTCTACATAAAAACCATCCTCGTACTTCAAGGAATATAATAAAAAAAGAATTATCGAAATCGGTTCAGCCGTTCTCGAGTTATGCGCTTACCAACACATTTTGCGATTCATTTTTATAGGTATACTAGCTTTCCGCCCGCGGCTTTGCTCGCGTTTTCAAAGAAAAACCTGCATAGTTTCCGTTCCCGAGGGATTTCCGGGATAAAACCTATCCTATCTCTCAAGTTGGATCGAACTGAACATGGTATGCGAATTTTATTATAATCGGTTAAGTGGTTTAGGAGTCCATTGAGGACAAACATTGTGACACGAGATTTATATATATTAAGAAGATATAAGAAGACTAGCTTTCCACCCGCGGCATCGCCCGCGCAGTCAAAGAAAAACCCGCATAGTTCAGGCAGACAGACAGACAGAGTTACTTTCGCATTTATAATATTAGTATGGATTATCTTGATACAAGACCTACAAACCTCAAATCGACCTACACATTACATAGGGCGTATTCAGAAAGAAAGCTTGAAACTTATAAGCGCTTATCGGCGCTTACCGGCGCTTGTCAGCGCTGGTTACCCGCGCAAGAAAATATATGAACACGCTCCGATAAGCGCTGAAAGGCGCCGACAAGTTCCGATAAGCTTCAACAAGCGCTTGTCAGCGCTGGGCGCTGCCATATAAAATTTGTTTTGATCTGCTTCAACCTGCTTCCTTTGTGTAGAACGAACCAGCGTTGACAAGCGCCGACAAGCGCCGATAAGCGCTTATAAGTTTCAAGCTTCCTTTCTGAATACGCCCATAGTTAAGTAAGAATGTTATAATTTATGTCAGTTTGTGGGAGACTACCTATATTACTTGCTCTGTGGAGACTACATTCACAGTTTACCGTTACTCATTGAATTTGAATATTTCCACACCGACTAGTTTGAACTTAGTTGTAAGCATACAAGCACTTGCGGTTACAAGACACGCTAGAGTCTGGATCTGTGATCTGTCACACTCATATCCTGTGGTTACCTTTTGGAACGAACCTTGGAACGAACGACACCATTCGACTCAATAGGTAATCTGTGCACTGACTGACGTTGCTGTGACTCATTGTACTCATTTTGGTTGTTTGTGTTTATATTTTGAAAACGTACTGTGTTTTCAAATAAATATTTGTAAACATTTATAGCAATAATTGTATCATAAATATTAATTTTCAGAACATCTTTTCAAAGATCAAACCTATAAAATAAGCAAAAATGCCTTTATTTAGTGGACGATGTTATAGTACCGTTAAGTTAATTGGAAAAACCGCTATAATAACTGGGTGTAACACTGGAATTGGAAAAGAAACTGTCCTAGATTTTTACAAAAGAGGTAATAATAAACATATTATTATATTACAACACGAGTATCATCAACTCATAAACAGTTTAAAAACACAAATAAGTCTTCCCGGTTGGAGCTGGGATGAGCTGCTTTATTGTTTTTTAAATTCATTGAGAGTTAGAAAATGATAGTGAAAAATATATAACTAGGTTTCCGCCCGCGGCTTCACCTGCGCAGTTCCTGTTCCCGTGGGATTTCCGGAATTGCGTCATTTTCCCGGGATAAAAAGTAGCCTTGTCCTTTCTCGGGTATCATAATATCTCCATACCAAATTTCATGATAATTGGTTCAGTAGTTTAGGCGTCATTGAGTAACAAACAGACAGACAGAGTTGCTTTCGCATTTATAATACCTATTACCTATTATATATTATATTATCAATCACTACATAGTATAAAACAAAGTCGCTTTCTCTGTCCCTATGTCACACTATGTCCCTATGTCCTGTATACTTAAATCTTTAAAACTACGCAATGGATTTTGATGCGGTTTTTTTCAATAGATAGAGTGATTCAAGAGGAAGGCTTTAGTATATAATTTATTATGTTTTAGACAAAGTGGGCGAAGCCGCGGGCGGAAAGCTAGTATTTTTATTTTTATTTTTATTTATTTATACACTTTATTGTACAATACCAGTAATAAAAAAAAAAAAACATATATAATTTAAGTTTAACATGGAGAACATGAATATTATGGTAAGTGCACAATTGGCGGCCTTATTGCTTAAAGCAATCTCTTCCAGGCAACCGAAAAATAAAGGACATGTACGATGCTGGTTAAGCGCGAAGACGCAATCATAAAGAAAAAAAAATAAATAAATAAAATCAGGGATAAGAAAACAAAATCAAAAAAAAAAATATTAGATAAATAGTAATGTATACAAAACTTAATAATATCAATATTACATACATACTACATCAATACTTAAAAAAAAATAATAATAATATAATAATAAAATAAATAAATAAATAAATATAATACAATTATATAACATCTTATATGTATACCTACATAAATATGCCAATAAATAAAATATATCATACTATACACAATATTAAACATTTTTTATATAATACAAATACAGATTCATATAAATATATACAGATAAAAAAAAAAAAAAAAAAAAAAGGTAACTAAATAGTGGAAAAAAAGTGCTCTTTGACAAGTGCTTTGAACAAGTGCGGTGATTTGGCGCGTCTGATAGTCTCAGGGAGAGAGTTCCACAGTCGAATTGCTAGGACGGTATAGGATGAGTTAAAAAAATTGGAATGGTGAATAGGGGTGGATAGGAGAAGGAGATCAGAAGAACGGAGGGAAAGGGAACTATTGGAATGTAAATATTGGAACTGATTCTTAAGGTAGATAGGAGTTTTCGGGTCAAACAGGATAGAGTACAAGAGTTGAAGGATGTGAGTATTCCGGCGAAGACGAATAGGGAGCCAGTGAAGTCTTTTGCGAAAGTCAGAAACATGATCGAACTTGCGTAAGCCGAAGATGAATCTGATGCAAAAGTTTTGCAGCCTCTCGAGAGCGTCCAGTTGATATTCGTGAAGATCGGGATAACAGGAGTCACAGTATAACAGTATAACAGAGATAACAGTAGTATATTAATATAGTATGGATTCACACTTATTACATACCCTAAAGTATCGAAAGTATTCGAAATTATATATACTATTGTATCTTTACCCTAAAGTATATATACTATTGTATCTTTATCCTAAAGTATATATACTATTGTATCTTTCTTACATTTTTAGCAGTGAAATTATTTTTTTAAATAGAAAATAAATTAGTAAATCAATATTTTAGGTGCCCGAGTAATAATGGCTTGCAGGAATATAGAAAAAGCTGAAGAGGCCAAAAAGGATATAATAGAAGCATGTAATAATTTGACGGAGACTGGCAATATTGAAGTACAGAAATGTGACCTCTCTTCCATGCAATCTATAAGAGAATTTTCACAAAAGATACTTGACAGTGAGCCGCAAATTAATATCTTGGTAAATAATGCCGGTGTAATGATGTGCCCAAAAGAGGAAACAGAGGACGGATTTGAAATGCAAATTGGCACAAATCATTTAGCACACTTTCTCCTTACAATGCTGCTGTTACCAAGAATTATTAATAGTAAACCAGCTAGGATAGTAACTGTATCATCAAGAGCACACACAAGTATGTTCACATTATACATTTTGTATACTTTTTTTTACACTGAAAAATGTAAATAACACAAAATAATATTTAAACTCATGTACATATATCATATTATTGTGTCTTTGAATCAAATGTGTATTCATAGATGTTTTAATTTTTAATCAATTGTTTAATTTTTTTTCAATTTTCAAACTTCTTTTGCAGGATATGACATGAATTTTGATGATCTTAATTACAAGAATAGAAGGTACAATGCGGCTGAAGCATATTCACAAAGTAAACTTGCTAATGTGTTATTTTCTAGGGAATTGGCTAAGAAATTAAAGGTATATATTTTTATTTGAAGTTAATTGTAATATGTATCTGCTAGTGTAAGATGTATAAACAAAACCATATGAAAATAATTGTTTCTCATTAGAAACAGCTAATCGAGTTGTGTATAACAAAAGACATAAGAAACAAAAGGTTTTATTTGTATTTTCAAATATTTTTTCTGCTCTAGGAACACAACATTGATGGTGTCAACACTTACAGCTTACATCCCGGTGTTATTAAAACTGAGCTTGGAAGACATTTAAACGAAACTCTCTTCAAAGGGTCGAGACAAATTATAGGATTCCTGGTGGGTCCTTTCATGAAGTCACCAGAGCTTGGAGCACAAACTACCATATACTGTGCAGTCGATGAAAAGTGTGCTAATGAGACTGGTCTTTATTATAGGTATGATATTTTAAGATATCCTGAATAATTCTTCCCTTGGATAAAAAACCATGGAATAACATGATAAAAAAAAACTTAAAGTTCATAACAAAATCCTTAGTGCTTGACTTGTGCTGAATCCTTAGTACTTTTGAAACAAGTGTTCTGTCTTTAACTGCACACTCATAAACATATTGCATTGCAGTAATTTTTTTTTTAACATAGTTAATGCACCTTATTAAACAGAAATGGTCTGGTAAATAGTTACTAATTACTGTTTTATGATATGTACAGATAAACACTGTTCTCATTTTTCAGTGACTGTGCGGTTACTAATCCAGATAGAAAAGCATTGAATGATGAATATGGAAAAAAATTATGGGAAAAATCCGTGGAACTAGTGAAGTTGGGAGACTACAATCCCTTTACAGCTAGTGATCCTGGAGTAAAGAGTGTATAATCATAGTTTTTTTATTAAAATTATTTTTATATTTCATTGTTTTGTTAAAATGCATTTATAAATGCGGGTTAATTAACACAATATTATTATTTTTTTTACGTTAAGAACAATTTATATTACAATTTACATTAAGAATAATTTATATTGTAAGTAATTTTTATAAATAAATTTGATTGCATTATGCTTTATCTGAAATATATACCTACACATTTTATATTTTTTTTTTCTAACTTATTTCATGTTATGACCTATATTACTTTCTCCAGCAGTTGGTTTTCCAGTGGAATTAGCAGCATTCTTTGATTTTGTTTGTTACATAAAATTGGACATCTTATATATAACTTAGAATGTTATGAAAAAATCTTTTGCTTGCGTTGTTCTACACCTGTAATTTGCGTATTCTCACGAATAATGAATATCGGCATAAGTGCTATTTGCTGTACTATTAAACTACTAAATTTTGTACGTGATTTGTACACATTCTTTAATCTGTTTCTGATGCTAGGAATGTTTATTCTGTGGTCCGACGTGCATAGCTGATAGGTGATATTGTCTGTGATACTAGATCTGTGTCTGTCTAAGAGCAATTGCTCTTAGGTGTCTGTAGGGTGTCTGTGACCATTTGTGTCATCAGTGTCAGTGTCAGTGTCAAGATTTAAAAAAAATATTCGTCCTCTCGTCGAGATTATTTATTTTTTATAAATTAAATTTTAAATATGGTGTGAAGATAAACATTAACTAATTTGATACTGTTAAAATATTTGTGATTATTTGTCCTGTGAATTCTAAAAACGTTTGATTAATTCCATTGTAAAGCTAAAGTTGATATATAACTATGGTCATCAAGATTACAAAATAATATTTCTAGTGATTACTTTGTTACCGTGGACTACAATTCGCAATCATGGAGTACGATAATGACGAGAATACTTGGAGAAGGTCATCAACACCTAAGTTTAAACACTCGACTTGCAAATCAATTCCTAGAAGGTCGACAACTACTGCAGTTGTTGTCCTTGGTCTTGCAGTTCTGAGCTGTTTATTAGGTTACTGCGTTTTAAGTGAAACTTTACCTTATGAGTCGAAAACTTTGCGCCTTGTTATTATTGTAAGTATAAGAGTTATAAATATTTTTTTAGATAGCCTAATTATTTCTTTATTGATTATAGATTAAGTTTTATATTGCGTTGTAAATTTTTCCATTTCAGTTATTCCGCCATGGAGCTAGAGCACCATTATCAACTTACAAGAGTGACCCATTTAAAAACTATCAATGGCCAGATGGACTGGGTAGCTTAACAAATGCAAGTAGAATAGATTTAAAATAATCTTTCATTAACATTACTGCAAAAAAAATATATAATAACAATTCAAATAATCATAAATATCTCTCTTAAACAGGTGGGCAAATTACAACTGTATGAATTGGGAAGGAAATACCGCAGTTATTATGCCACTTTTATACCAGAAGAGTACAATGAGAAGGACATATATGTACGCAGTAGTGATGCTTCTCGATGTATGATGAGTGCGTACACATTTCTGGCTGGCTTGTATCCTCCTACGGACAGGCAAATGTGGCACCCTGAAATAATGTGGCAGCCCATCCCTGTTCACTCCTTACCAAGAGAAATTGACAATGTATGTAGCATTTTGGAATAAGTTGCATGATAATTATATTGTAGTTTTTATTACAGTGTTATAATGTTCAAGAAGTACAATTTGAGATGTATACATTAAAAAATAAATTTAAAATAATCATACTTCCAGATAGTTGCTGCAACAAAACCTTGTAAAGCATGGAAGAGGATGTATGAAGAATTATTGGATGAAAAGAATTCTGATACTAAATACACTGAATTATTTGATTATCTAAGTAAACATACAAATCAAACTATGCGGAGTGTTCTCAATGTGGATTTCTTATACAGTACTTTTAATACTCAACAAGAAGCGGGGTTGAAACTACCGGAATGGACAAAAAATGTATTTCCCATCAAAATGAGACAGCCGTTTATGTTGAGTTTGGCTTTATTGTCTTATAATGATTCATTACAAAGATTGCACACTGGTAAGAATAGTGATTTACAAAGTATAATAGTTTTTAGGAATTTAATGTAATGGTTTAAAAATTTAATAATATTTTTTTTTTTACTATTTTGAGTGTACTTATAGCAGAAACAGAAGAAAAAAATTCAATGCATTCAAGTTCCGAAAATTAAAGAAAAAATAAATAAATTATGAATAATTATTACCTTATATCTATAACTAAACATGACATAAATTTTAATAAAATGATTGATGCCTTTTCTTGCTTTTTTCAGGACCACTGCTCGGAAAAATAAGGTCACATTTGCAAGAAGCAGTTACTCATATAAACATGGACAGAGCATTGTATGTGTACTCGGCGCATGATGTGAATATGGTGTCGCTCATGAGGTCTCTGGGTTTTACGGAATTGATGGAACCAGAGTATGGATCCAGTATTGTAGTAGAGCTGCATGAGGAAGTGGAACAGGATACATTTTTTATTAAGGTAGTTCTAATTGATATTTTTAGTTTTATAGCATTCAAATGCTTTATAAATATTTTTTTTAAATACAGACAAAATTCGATCACCACTCACAAGGCGGGATTTGAATCTGCGGCTTTCGCTGATCGTATTTTTTCTTTTCTTTATAAATTTGTAATAAAAAGCAATCTTATTAGTTTTTGACTATAGTATAAATGTATAATTTTTGGAAGTATGTTTCCTTTTACATGGTACAGTACAAATCAGCTAAGCACATCAAATTAGAACAAAGTTTAAAAATTTTATTCTGTCTCAGTTATAGTTTATAAATTCTTAATTTTCAGTTATTCTACCGGAACAATACGAAAGTTGAGGTGCCCATGGAATTGAAAATACCATTTTGCAATGAGCCCTGCACCTATGATAGATTTATTGAACATCTTGGAACACTAATACCATCAGATTGGGAAGCAGAGTGTCAAAATTAGGCCATAGTTAAGTGGTTTTTACTTATTTTTATTTTATCAGAGCCAACTAGTTTTATGTGTGTTCTTATCTGTTTCTAATTATAAATGTTATTGTAACCTGTGATGTATTAAGTAGTAAATCAAGAAATTATTCATGCCAAAATACTTGAGAATTGCAAATATTTGCATGCGCGTGCCATAATACTCGAAATTAAAATATTAGAAATTAATAAAATACTCCAATTTCAAATTTTATTCTGAGATTAATTAATTTATAAGAAGAATAAATTATCAGTCATATTATTATGAAAAAGATGAGTAAATACCATAGAGTTACCAGATCTTCTATTTTACATCATGCAATATAATTTTAATTTAAGGGAGGTAATACCAGTGGTAAGGCACTATACACAGATCCAAAATTGTGAATTCTATTTGGATAAGTTGTTGTTTGTTGTAGTCCACTAACGATTTTTTTATCACTGTCTTTCTACCGCCTTTCTGAGTAGGGTTTTTAATTGAAAATAATGTCTCTGTATGCTAAATTTTAAAATTTGACATTTTAGGACATTTTTATTGTAATTTGCGTAATAAGGATTTATGAATTGAAATTATACTAAATAATAAGATACTTATTCTTGTTTTGTGGTATTTCCATAACTTAGTAGTAGTAGCAGTATCAACAATTTTTATGATACAAGCTTTCCACCCGCAGCTTCGCCCGCGCAGTCAAAGAAAAACCCGCATAGTTCCCGTTCCCGTGGGATTTCCGGGATAAAACCTAACCTATTTTCCCGGTATCAAAATATCTCTATACCAGATTTCATGCAAATTGGTTCAGTAGTTAAGGCGTGATTGAGTAACAGACAGACAGACAGAGTTACTTTCGCATTTATAATATTAGTATGGATTAGACAAAACATGGACAAAACCTATGTATTTGAAGTACTCAACTTCTATAGGCAAAACAGATCTATAGTGATAGTGAATTACCCAAGAATAAGTATCTTAAACATGTTTAATGCCAAAAAAAATACTATATACCTATACATTCCATGTGCACATATTTTCTTAAAGCAATATACAATAAAGTAATAACAACTATTTTTATCACCTTCTTCACTTTTTTCTATTAAATATTAAATAAGACTTATAAATGTTGTGTATAGATAAATATTATATTAAGCGGATAGTGTTGCCCAAAATTTTTTATTATATTTCAATAGGAAATATCTAAATGGACTGATTTTCATCTATAATTATTCAATTTATTCAATTTTTCTATAATATTAATGTTGTTTAAAACGTGATATTTAGGTTAAGATTTACCTACTTAAATGTAAACGCTATTACGTTTTATAATTACTTACTTAAAATCAAATGTGCTAAGAACTGAATGTTGTATATTCGTTACGCATTTGATGTAATTTTTTATTTAGTTACGTAAAATATATCGCGCTTGTTCGTAAGCGTTTACTAATAACATCTAATATTTATATTATAATATCTATCTTTTGGCTCTTTTACCTTCACATTTTGTATCATGTCTAAGGATCTTAATGGCTAGAGAAAACTAAAGTTCGAGAAGTTTTCAACTTACAATCCTTTTAAAATTATAATTAAGTACTTACCTATCTGCTTCTACCAACTTATCTCAAAATGTCGTAATGAATTCTTTTGGGCAACGACTGGTTTTATGTTGTTATGTACGTAGTTAAAAGATTTTATGTCAATGTATTGTTTATATGTGGTTACGAATAAAATGTTTGTGAAATCAATGAGATAGCGTTTCATTTAATTACCTACCTACTTAGTAAATTGTTGGCGCGTGTGCGTAGAGGGTTCGATTCCCAGAGAAGTACTCAGGCACACGCCACACAGTCACACACATCTCCTTGTTCAGTAAGAAGAATGCATGCCAGCATGGAACGTATAATCTTAGGTACAAGATTTTTGTTTAATATGAATAAAAGCAGAGTGGGCATACCTAGTTTATATTATAGATTAATTTACGTGTAAACTTCATACAAATTAAATAGATGTAAATCTAATATATAAAAATCAATGCCACTTTTCGTTGTAATTCCATAACTCGAGAACGGCTGAACCGATTTCGATAATTCTTTTTTTATTATATTCCTTGAAGTACGAGGATGGTTCTTATGTAGAGAAAACGTTAATATGTACCACGGGCGAAGCCGGGGCGGACCGCTAGTATTTTACAAATTAAATAGATGTAAATATTTGCACAAAAGGTGAACTTATTGCTGCACAGCGATCTGCCTGGCAATGTGGTAAGAAAAGTAATACTTAGGTATAAGAAGTTTACTCTTTAAGGGTAGGTAGGTACTTAATATTAATGTGACCGCTTTTTACGAAGTGCATTTTATGGCTAATCTCTGGAACAGCTGGACCGATTCTGAGTTCTGTTCTGACAGGACTGACACTGATCGAAAGGAATCATCTACGCGGGTGAAACCCTTGTGAAACCGCATAAATGTTACTCGTAAGGATAATCGATTTACTGTTTTTATTTGAATTTGGTTATAATTTCCGAATGATAACAGGTAGATAAAATAAAACTCCTTAGTAAAAAAAATGTTTATATTTAGGTCATCATAAATTAATTAAAAATTAGGTACACAAGTAAATTGACACACAAAAATGGGACGGCACATTATTTAAAGCTATTTCTTAAATTATATTCACTTAATTAAATATATGTAAACATTGGAGATATTAAAATGGAATAAAATATAAAAAAAGACGTGTGGCACTCGGGGCACTGCCGCGGTGAAGCTATTGCATGCTATGCCTTCAAGCCACACCTTCGTCCGTCGGAGTGGGGAGCGTGAGGTTTTTTTCGTTACGGAATTTCTCGATTCGGTCCCTGCGCTCAAGGCCCGCGATAGAAGCTATGCAATAGCTTAAAAGGATATATAATAAATTACTCTTATCAAACCTCGAAATGGGTCAAAATATTTTATAATGTATTATTGTTTGTCCAGAATACACAAGCATGACAAAAATAGAAATGTAAAATTTATAAAGAAAACATATTCTGTACTTAGAATACGTTATAAAATGTAAAGAGAACAATAAATTATGGCTTAATTTATAGGTGGTACTTTTTCTTACAATATAAGGGTATACTTAAGGTATACTAAAATCCTTAATTCTCCATATTATGCAATATTTGAAAAAATAAATGCAGCTTTTGTTGCAAAAAATATGAATTAATTTAAAATATCCCTACTTACAGTTGTGTGAACAAATTTCAATCAAATTCTTAAAATTTTAATAAATATTCATCTGAAGGCACTTTTATAACACTTTTTGTTTCAAACAGTTGCAGATTAACATCCTAATAGATTAAATTGATATTTTTGGTTTTATGGCGCGAAAGGATGCGGGTTCGAGTCCCGCCTCGTGATCGAATTTTTTCTATTCTTTATAAATTTATCCTAATAGATGTAAATGTTACTTAAACATTTAATTTAAAAAATGTAAAATTATAAGAAAATGTCATCTTAGAAACAATACAATATCGTAGTCAATAAACTACATGCTTATAATAATAATTAGTATACACTATACATTGAAAAATGTAATTATCAAATAAATAAACATAAAAATTGTAAAATTGGTAAATCTCCATAAATTTATAAGGTAACCTCGTAACCTTAGTTTCCACAACAAGTAAGCACATGGCGTTCCTTATGTGCTCTAATAGCAGTAAAAACTGCGACAGCTATCCATAGAACAATTGCTAACCAGGAGCTTATAAGAGCTAATTGCAAGGAGAGACCAGTGTTGATGTAGTCCCCATGTCTGCTGTTTAGCCCATCCTTTTGTATGTAATCCATGAAGTCAAATATAGCTTGACAAGCTAATCTAAAATGTATTGCGGTTGCATGGTCTCCTGTAGCGTGTAGTTGCTGAAAAGAGTAGTGCTTATTATTCTTTCATACAAAGAATTAATACAATGGTCAGTTAAATGGCTGATTTATTTAGTTGGCTGTGAAATGATGATGAAGGAAGAAGATGCAAATATGATTAGATTTAGTAAAAATGGATAGACTATTATTGTTTTTATGTTGTATAGCTTTCAGGAAACTGTATGATATATTTTATTTTAATATAAAATTCCTGCAATACATATTTTTCTGGCTAACAAAAAAAAAGTAAAAACTCTTCTTCTTTCTGTCTAACAATACTCAAATAATGAATTTATCCAACTAGTGCTTTTTCTTCTATTTTTGAGAAAACTTTTACCTGATACTCATCATCATCAGCCCATATACGTTCCCACTGCTGGGACACGGGCCTCCTATGAGGGTACAGGCCATAATCCACCACGCTGGCCAAGTGCGGGTTGGCGGATGACACATGTCGTCGAACTTTTTTTTTTTTTTAATTCTTCGACATGTCGGTTTCCTCACGATGTTTTCCTTCACCGTTCGAGCAGTGGTGATGTTACAACATGCGCAGATAAATTGAAAAATCAATTTATTTCCTGCGCGCTCACCTGGTCTCGAACCACGGACTTATCGATTCGAAGTCCGAGGTCTCACCACTGAGCCACCACTGCTCACCTGATATTACCTGATACTACTTCTAGTAAAATATTTAAATATGTCTAAATATTTACCCGAACAAGATATCCTCGATATTGCTGACAAGTTTTCAAGAAACCATCTGTCATTATAGACGCATGGATAATGTTGTAAATAGCAAACACCACTGCTATTACAGTTGATGGGACCCAGCAATAGATCACAGCATCATTGTGTTGAGATGCCCTCGCTCTTGTCGTCACTACTATAGTTTCACCTTCTCTGTAAATAAAATATGAATTCTATTATGATATCAATAGAGATAATTCTTAGGCACTTTTTTCAATTATTTCTGTGAAGCTTATTTTAAATTATGTTTGTCATGAAATTTTTAATAATAATACAAAACTGTAGTGATATTTGGACAATAAGAATAAGGATTTGGTTTGCATTTTCTTTTTGTCATATAAAATTGTTTGCAATATTGTAATTATAATTGTAATATATTATTTTTTATATGTATTAAACTCGTAAAGTATATTAAGGTAAAGAGAATTTACTTACATTTCTTCCATTGCTGTTGATTTTTCTCCCTCATACTGTCCAATGTTGTTGATACATACTCTATACATATGAAACAGGGTCATAACTAAGGCATACACTAAAATTGGCAATGGGGCAAATATTGCATACAGACAGTATGAATTATGTCCTCCTGTAAAATATTGAAAGGTGCTAACACCATAAAATATGCACCCACAATTTGTATTCTCAAGCCAGCTGCCGGGACATACATCTAAAGTGCCTCTCCAATGATTGTATGGGATAGCAGTGCATATAACTGATACGGCAAGTAAAGCAGACAGGAGCCCATAGCACCAGCAAAGGCGTCGTTCAGTTTCATATTGATTCATGTTGGTTCTAAAAAAATAATCATTATCTACAACTGGGGAAATAATTCACAATAAATGATTATATTTTGCATGAATAACAACAATACGTAAAACAAAAAAGAATTTATTAAAGGTAAAAACAACAATATTTACTTGTGATATACTTGTCTTAGTTGTTTTGTATCTTTATCCAGGCTTTAACCTCATTACTAAAAATGTTCAAAAAGTAGGGTAAAAACAGAACAAATAATAAATTGATACCACTATCAAACTGATAAGAGATGTATACTATATTATAGATAACAATAATTATTTAACAAAAATCTGCAAAAAGGGCGATGCAGCCTGCAAGGTGTTGACGTTTAGATAGATAAAGAGAGCATATAGACTATAGAGGTCAGTGAGAGCGTTTTCACATTGTCCGGTCCGATATCGGATATCGGGCGCCGATAGCCGATATCCGATATCGGAGGCTAAGTAAAATGTATGATTTAGGTACCTGTCTTTCACATTGTCCGGTCCGATATCGGATATCGGAGCCCACAACGATATTCCCGTGAACTATCGGACGATAATGTTCAATGTTACCAACTCAATTTTCGAAAAGGTAGTATACCAACAGCAAAAAAAGCACTAGTATGTGTATTTTCAGTCATTTCTAGGCGCTAAATATAAAAAAAAAATCCTTTCATTTACTTTAAACCTTTTTATTAAGAAAACATTCATTTAAGTATTTAAAGGCATTAAAAATACTATTTTTACGGGAGCTATTTTAATACCGTCCTATAATATACGGCAATTGGCTGAACTGAAGTAAACAAAAATATCTATATCTTTTTTTACGTCTCAAATATAATAAATACAACAAATAAAGTTTTTTATTATAGTTTGATTTTTCAAATAGGTACTAGCTTAGAAAGAAAGGGGTAGTTATAATATTTGTTAAATACTACCCAGAATATTTTGAGAAAGGAAAAGTAAATTTGCATATTATGTTAACGAGGTATCAAAATATACTGCACTTTCCAACATGTACAATAAATCAACAAAAATAGTATGACATATTTTAGAAGAAACTGACGAAATAGTTAATTAGATTGGCGTGATATTTATGAATATGGTAATGTAGATGATGCGATTGAATTATTTTATAAAAAAAATTACGAGTGTATTAATGAATGTGTTCCCACAAAACGTAACCCCACATTTAATTCAAGATTTAACTACCCAGTATGGTTTACATCAGACGTAATTAGTAGGGGGAAGTGGTTACCATTCGTACAGTTTTTAGATATTTTTTTTTTACTTTATGATTAATTGTCGAATTTATCTAGTTAATGTACCTAAGTATACCAAATATATTGTAGTTTGTTATGAAAAAGTTCTGAACTTATATGTCAAAAGGTTAAAGGGTTATAGCCATTTATCTATGATAAGATATTTGTACGAACGTACCCCACGTACGGGGTACGTTCGTACAGTAGGTGGGGTACCTTCATACGGCATGGGGTAGATTCATACAGGAAATTAAAAAGCCAATTAAAGATGTGAATTTTTTTATTATTTATTATAAAAATATTAATTTATCAAAGAACTAACTTAATAATTTGTGACTTGACTCATAGTCGATAAATCTTTCTTTAGAAAAATAACAAAAAATAAAAGTGTTCATCCTTAGTTTACTTATAACGATTCTAAGCTTTACAATCAGTCAAAATGAGGTGTTTTCAATCATTGGATAACACCGTTGTACAGTCTTTGACAATTTAAACTTAAAATGCGTTCTTTGGAACTTATTGCATATTATACATACATATTTATTTAAATTCACTGTAAAAGTAAGAATTCTAGCCATTCTGGATGTAAAGCCCGTTCGTGGTTCAGGGAGAATCATGGAGACATTGCTGATATACACAGTATGTATGTCTTCTATATCAGGGAAAATGAAGGACCATGACAATCCCGGTTTCTTCCGAAGATAACTTATATTTATATATATTATAGACAGAGAACTTTTCCGACATAATAGAAACAAGAGACAATAGAAGTCTTTTTTTCAAATTTTACCAAAACATAACAATTATCTTTGATTTTCTCTGGTGTCACATTTAAATAGTTATTGATACTACGATCATCAGTCTCTTCGTCCATTTCTAAATCAACTGGAGATGTTGAACTCTCCCGCAAGCTAAATTGCGATCCTTCAGATTCACTTGAATCATCTTTGCTTTCTATTTTCTTAGCTTTCTTTTTCTTTTGTTCTGAATTAAGTTCCTTTAAACTACGTTTCACTGCTTTGGCTCTGGCTTTCCTTTCCTGTTCTATTCTTTTAAATTCTTTACATTAATGGGAGCAAAATCTTCATCGCTGAAGGCCATTTCATTGAACGGCTTTTCAAATCCACTTGTAATATTTTTTGCGGTGAATGATTCAAAATATGCAAGTTTTACCAGTTTAGGAATATTATAAATGTTGATTGTTTTGCCAGGATTCGACATGCGCCAATTATTCAACGCTATTTTCAACTTTGGAGCATTCGTACGCGTACGAATGTGCCCCCTGTCTGGGTGTCCGAATGCACCCCATGCCTTTACACAAAATTAAAATAAAGCTTTATACAAATTCCAATTTGTTTTTATAAATATAACAATTAAAGCTCAAAATAAACAATGTTATCATTAATGAACCATCACCATTTTATCAAAAACATAACAATTCTACTTACAATTTCCAACGAAGTTTACGTAAAAATTTTACACACCGCGCGCGAAAATGCGTCACGTCTTATCAGCTCATGCACCGTAGTATGAGTGGCGCGTAAATCCGCTAGCAACATGGCGACCGATATGTCTACGCACACAGGCAAAGGCGTGTTTGTGCGCCGTTTAGTATTTCTGTTATACTGACTGTACGAATGTGCCCCGCGTACGAATGGTGACCACTTTCCCCTAACATTAAAACTAAACATTTTCATCTAAAAAAGTATAAAGAAAATGGTACACAATTTAATAGGGAAATGTTTAGATATTATAGAATAATAAAAAGGTTAAAAACTTAATACATATTGCTTATTCTACCTACACGAATCAATTAGAATTTAACATAAAGAATGATCCATCAAATTTTTGGAATTTTATTAAACAAAAGCGCTCGTCCTACTCTCAGCGTACTGAATATGAATATAACGGGAACCTTGTCTCAGGTGTCGACGCTGCTAATGCTTTTGCTACTTACTTTCAGTCGGTCTTTTTGAAAGATAAACCACAACTTAGTCCGAATAACATCTGCCCACATCCTGATAATGATTCCTCGCGTGTATCTATTAACTACATCTCCAAGTCTGAAATACAAAATGCTGTTCGACGTCTTAAACCACGCTCATCTGCAGGACCCGATGGCATTCCTCCTTATCTCATTAAGGACTGCATATCTGTTTTTTTACAGCCACTTCACTTCTTATTCAACATGTCGCTTTCGTCCGACACATATCCCAATGAATGGAAAAAGTCGTGCATTACACCAATACCCAAAAGTGGCTGTAAGTCTCAAATTAATAACTATCGCCCTATAGCTGTAGCTTCTTGTTTTGGAAAATTATTAGAGATAATTTTAAATAATAATTTGACGAATCAGATTCGATCACTCTTGTGCGATCCTCAGCATGGATTCCGGTCGAAACGTTCTACGACAACAAATCTCATCAATTTTGTCGATTATACTGCAAAAGCACTCGATAAAAAAAGACAGGTTGACGTAGCTTATTTTGATTTTAAAAAGGCTTTCGATCGCGTAAATAATGATGTTCTTTTATCGAAATTTTCTAAATTTGGTTTTACACCCAAGTTGATAAAATACTTCGCTAACTATTTTGACGGTCGCGTCCAATACGTCCAACTCGGACGTCTACGTTCCGATCCTTATTCCGTGCATTCTGGCGTAAGTCAGGGCAGCACTTTAGGACCTACTCATTTCTTGGTCATGGTAAATGACCTTCCTAATGTACTAAGATCAGCCCAATGTCTCATGTTCGCCGATGACTTAAAACTATTCTTAACTATCGAATCTCATTCCGATTGCTTATCTTTACAAAATGACATAATAAATTTGACTTCTTGGTGCCACGAAAATCAATTAGAATTTAATATTTCAAAATGCAACATAATGACATACACTCGCTCGCGTTCACCTATTGTATATCCATACAGCTTAGAAGGCACAACGCTGCGCAGAGTCGACCACATCCGCGATTTAGGAATACTTTTTGATAAAACTTTAACGTTTAATGAACATATTGAGGCTCTGTGTCAAAAAGCGTACAAATCCCTCGGCTTTATTGTACGGCAATCGGCGAGGTTTCAGGATAGAAAAACTGTCGTCGTATTGTACTCGGCCTACGTACGCAGTATATTGGAATACAACGCAATAATATGGAGCCCTCACGAAAAGAAATACACACTACTGCTCGAGAGGGTTCAAAGAAAGTTTGCTCGTTATTTGTATTTAAAACTTTACGGATATTATCCTTACATGTATCCATCTCTTTTTGTAATAGGCATGGTTGGCTTAAATACACTTGAATTGAGACGAAAACTTGCTCTCATAATTCACTATTACTTATTATTAAATAATCGCGTCGACAATCCTGTCGCTTTGGGTATGTGCGGGTTGTGGGCGCCGCCTCCCGGCGTGTCGCTGCGCCGCCGGCCGCTGTTCGCGGAGGCCTGTGTGCGGACGCAGGCGGCCGGCACCGCTCCGACACACTCGGCCCTTCATCTGTTAAATCGTGTGCTGGCCTCCGATGCAACAATTGACATTTTTGCTAGTAGTATAAATACTGTCCTAGACCTCTGTATCAGGTACTTGGATGCACATTGAATGTAACTCCATTTTGTTTGTATTTTTGTTAACATATTGTTACTAAATTCTATGTATGCTTTGGTATTATTACTGTAAGTACAAAGAATGATTCTGTGTCAATAAATAAATAAATAAATAAATGGAGAAACAATTTTATGACATTCAAGAATTTATTACATTGCGGAATCTGTGACAACGAAGAATTAGTTTAGTTTAATTTATTTCGTTAAATATTTGCACACCCAGATAATAGGTAGAATGATGTACATTCTACCTATTATTTATAGGTATAATATATATATTATTATTAGCACTATAAAATTGTAATAACAGCACCTACATTTGTAAATGTAATTTGAATTTATATTTGCCAGTTTCGTCGCTTTAATACTGAGTTGAATTTTATTTTATTTTATTTGCTTATGAACATAACAGTCGTAACTACATGATTTAATATAAAAAAGTTCTAAAATTCACTACGACCACACAACATGTTCTATTATTAAAAAAAGAAAAACAGCATATAAAAAAAACAAGCCTCACAATGAAATTGAATATTGCTTAGGAATATTGAAACTAGATTCTGACTCTGCAGAGGGGACAAATCCAAACTCCACAGTCAGCAGATTAAACCGGTTTGAAAAACATAGTTTATTTATTACTATTTATTTTATTTAAAATAAAGTTTATTTTTTGTAACATAAATGCATCCACTGTTTTTTTTTTAATTCTCCATATATCTACTTTTCCAGTTTCTGGCAACACTCATGATATCGGGACGATATTATCGGATAGTGTGAAAGGGCAAATTGTGTCCGATATCGGATATCGGCTATCGGCTTCCGATATCCGATATCGGACCGGACAATGTAAAAACGCTCTGACGTTAATCCACAGACTACAGAGTCACAGAGTGTTAATCCATCGTTTATCAATGAACCACAGAGAAAGTATAATTAAGTCTGTGAATTAAGTGAATTAACCATTTCACGACATGAAAAACTGTGAATTGTGATTCACTATTTAAATAACTACAAAATAAAGTCATCCCCAATCATGTCCCAAATCCCATATAGTTTTTATTACCTATAAATTATCTTTATAAATTTATATTTATAAAGCATTTGAATGCCATAATAACCAAAAAATATAAATTCAAGAAGAGGTCGTGTTCCATCGCGTTACAATATTGTATTCACTGAAAAGTGCTTCATATTGGTTGAGATGGTTGTTAAATCATCACAATAGATGGCGCGCGGTGTGTCCCTTAAGACACATAAAACTGAAAGAATAGAATAAATTCGATTACTCAGGCGGGTCACGAGTGGCTGAGTTGGTTAGGCATCCGCCCCGGAATGAAATGAAATGAAATGAATTTATTAATATAATGAGTCCCGCCTCGTGATCGAATTTTTTCTATTCTTTATAAATTTATATTTAAAAAGCATTTGAATGCCATAAAAACCAAAAAATATAAATTTAATTAATCTTTGCAAACTACCAGCTAATAAGTGTGAAGTTCATCTAAGGAAATAAGACATAATATTGACATTACTTGCTCTGTGATATTGACAGTCAATTGACAATATTGACAATTGACATTGTCAAATGACAATATGTGATTCATGGATTCATGTGAATAAGTGATTTTGATCAGCGTAATTAATAATAATAGCCAATGCATATTTCAATCGTAAGGTCCATACGTACTTAATAGTTAAGCTCTTTAGTAAACTCAGAATGGATGACCATCAACGCAAAGAATTCGTAAATTCTGTGCTTAAATTTGTTATTAGTGAGGTATTAGAAGAGGTTAAAGATGAAATAAAGAGGGAATTATCAAATAACCTCACCCAAAAGATAGTGAAGAAGAAAGAGGTGAAGAATTGGATAAATAGAGAAGATCAGTAAGGTGCACGTTCCACAAGCATTCTCTCTTTACTCTTCAAGTATTCTTTAACAATTTAAAAAAGAAACACGACGAATAATTTGAACATGAACGCACTCCCTTCATTTGTACTTGTGCAGTGTTATCTAAAATGTGCCTGTCCATGTTGCCCACCAACTTACCAGATAAATAGACAAAATTCTAATTATCATGTTTAGTTGTTAGCTAAATTTTAACTTATAACTTGCTACTGAATTGTGTGGTAACATGCAATTATAACTTAAAATTTAGTTAACTACTTAATAACTTAATATGTGTAAACCAGACGTTAGTTATAGAAATATAAATATGAAAATAAATAGCAATATAAAGATAGTGGGTGAAAAAGTAATTTTGGTACCATACACTCAGATCCATGTTCCCAGGTTAGTTTTTATGTATAAAGAAAAATAGTATTTTATAGTACCTAGTTAGTTTTCTAATTATAAAAACAAAGTTTTATATTACCCAATCAATTCACAACATAAATTAATAATAATTAATAATTAATTTAATAAAAATTTAATTAATTAATTTAATTTTTGGAAGTTTGAGAATTTATGAAATAAATTACCTATGATTTTAAACATTTTTATATTTACAGATATCATGAATGGATGAAATCTGAAGAATTACAGCAATTGACAGCATCAGAACCTTTAAGCTTAGCAGAAGAATATGAAATGCAAAAATCATGGAGAGAAGATGATGATAGTAAATAATAATGCATATTATGTGTAATTATATAAACATTGTCACAGTTCAACTAATTAAATTATTATGGTTGTTCTGTTTCAGAATGTACTTTTATAACACTGGACAAAGAGTTATTTGAAAAAACTAATGATGAAATAAGTAAGTATAATAATTAAATTTTATGGTATTCATTTATTTCAATATTAACATGATTCATTTATTAAATTTTGTTAACTTTTTAGAGTCAATGATTGGTGATACAAATATATTTTTAACTGATAAAGACCAAGCACAAGGAGAAATTGAAATAATGATTGCAGAAAAATCTGCCAGAGGCAAAAAGATGGGCTGGGAAACTGTTATTTTAATGTTATTATATGGCATAGAGTATATTAATTTAAAAAAATATGAAGCAAAAATATCTCTTTCTAACGAGAAAAGTATAAAAATGTTTTATAAACTTGGGTTTGAAGAACAATCAAGAAGTGAAGTGTTTCAAGAAGTTACTTTATATAAAGAAATCTCAACAGAATGGACTACATGGTTGAAAGAGCAATGTGGATATAAAATAGAAAAATATGATTAAAACGAATAATTCAATATTCATCATTCTTTGATTTGAAAAATAAATATATGTATATATTATTTTTAGAAAGTCTCTTTGTAGATGATAAGTTTCTTGAGATTACCTCCACCAATTTTTGAATAGTTTCAAGTATGATAATTGATAGATGATAATATCAAGATTGAATTATGATACATAATATTATGAATTCTCATTCCTGAATAAGTGCTAATATTAGGGTTAATGTTTGCATTGCAAAAGTTCAAACACCAGTAGAATTTTTAAAACTGAATTTTTTATTTTTCTATTTTATTTCGTTTTGTCGCTTGTGAAATTGGCTATTCAAAACTAGGTATCTACAGTTGCCGCGTTGGTTCTAGATCGCTCGGCAAAAGTGGAGAGGGTGTGCGCAGTGTTCAATTTTAAGGTCTCTAAGAAGTCGTGCGGAGTGAGGGGGGTAGGTGTGCGCCGACGGCGCGGGCGACTCGTTATTGGTAGGTTAGTCGTTCATTTATTCCCGCTTAAATTACCTACTTGCTCTGTGCTCGTGCCTCTTGAGTACTGTTGCGCACAGCTTGTATTATCGCGACTAATACGTACCTAGATGAAAAAATAAAAATGTTTAAAAATAAAATTTTAAAACGGCAAGCTAGAAAAATGGTTTACGACGTGAATAATTTTCGTTGTGATTTTACGTAATAAATATAATAACTGTTTACTTTTGTTTTTTAATTTTTCTTATTTTACCTACCTGCAAGATAAATTACAAGTAAAAACTAGTGTTATCAACTTATCATAAACTAGCTTTTACCCGCGGCTTCGCCCGCTTTTATTAGCTTATTTTCGTCTCCAGGGTCCCAACTTTCTCTGTATCAAAATTCATCAAAATCAGTTTTGCCATTTAGGCGTGAAGATATAACAGACAAACAAACTCACTTTCACTTTTATTATATTAGTATGTACTTAAGTTACTAAAGTTCAAAAATACGAAAAAAAAAAATGCTTAATAACACGCTAAGATTTTCCGTGCACGATTGCACACATGCGCAGACTGCCCCCACTACTTTCCTCGAGCGATCTAGAATCAAGGCGCACTGTGTTTCATTAGATCAAAAAAATTTCCCTGTGCTGCTTATTGTATTTATCGATCAAGGGATGTATTTAAAATGTAAGAGTAGAACACCCACGTGTCAATTTCTTATACTTTTTTTTTGAAAAAATGGCAAACTTTAGGTGAATTTTTCATGAAAAATATTGAAATGTATTCCGAAATCGTAACTGTCTAAGATATTTATTTTAAATAAATATAGACTTATAAAGCATCTTTGGGCGCATATTATCCAGTTTTTATTTTTGGAAAACTACCTCCGAATACCGAGAAATATATTTTTTTCAGATTTTCGTTTTTATTTTTTTTCTCCCTAAAAACGCAAAAGTGCGGCTTGTCACTAGCATAGAATTATTGCTCGTAATAAGGCCTATCACTCATAAAAAAACCACGCCGCACTATTGCGGTTTTTAGAAGGAATCCAATTTCTAAACATAGTGTAAGGGTTGTCAATAAATTTGACCATCATTCTTTTTATTTTGTTTTGTACTATATTTTTTACCATATTACAATAAATGAGATATTTAGGCATGGAATCTAATGACCTGCTTGGGAAACCTTTTTTTAATTTTTTAAAATTTTTAAAATTTAAATAAATAATTAAATAATATAATAATATATTTATAATTATTATATAAATTCGGGCTTGCGATGTGATAAGTATGTAAGTTATATCTCTTTTTATTCCTTGTATATCCAAACTTAGAAAAAAAACATGTTTCACCTTTTTGCGACATAGGGTATGTTGTGTTTTTTGACCTTTTTGAAAATGGCGTATTATTCCCAAAAACCGCAATAGTGCGGCGTGGTTTTTTTATGAGGGATAGGCCTTATTACGAGCAATAATTCTATGCTAGTGACAAGCCGCACTTTTGCGTTTTTAGGAAGAAAAAAAACAAAAACGAAAATCTGAAAAAAATATATTTCTCGTTATTCGGAGGTAGTTTTCCAAAAATAAAAACTGGATAATATGCACCCAAAGATGCTTTATAAGTTTATATTTATTTAAAATAAATATCTTAGACAGTTACGATTCCAGAATACATTTCAATATTTTTCATGAAAAATTCACCTAAAGTTTGCCATTTTTTCAAAAAAAAAAGTATAAGAAATTGACACGTGGGTATTCTACTCTTACATTTTAAGTACATCCCTTGATCGATAAATACAATAAACAGCACAGGGAAATTTTTTTGATCTAATGAAACACAGTGAGGCGCCATGTATATGTGTGTATAATAGTTTTTAGTTTCGTAATTTAAAACATTACCGAAAAATAAATTACCTATTAAAATATTACCGTCTTTTTAATATTTGTTTTAATTGGATCTATCTGGACCACCTGGACCTTCTTCATTAAAACAATCCGTACTTTAAAATATTTTGATAGAATTTGAGAAGAGAGAAATATACCCACAGAACAGTAAAAACAAAATATACAAATATACCAAACCTCTAAGTACCAAACCATGGTACCAAACTATAAAAAATGGCAATATCGACAACTGTCAAGTCAACGACAGTCCGTCAATCGCAAAGTACACGTCTTTGTCAATGGCTGACAGGCGACAGCTAGATTTCTGAAAGTCTGAATGGCTTTATTTACGAACTACGATAAAATAAAAGTTTCTAAATTACCTAGTTTAATTTTTTATAACTGCGCTTATTAATAAACATACATAATGATTTTGAGGCTTATTTTGGGTCTAATATTTATTGTTACTGTATTGTGTACGCATGATGTAGACGTGAAAACTGAAGAAGATTTAGGCGTAAAGTATGCGAATAGATGCGAAGTATGCAAAATATTAGCAACAGAACTACAAGGCCGGCTTGAAGAAACCGGCAAAGTGCATGATGTGATTGAAATTGGATATTCATTGGACGACGTTCAACCGAAGAAAAGGACGAAATACCAGAAATCAGAACTAAGATTGATAGAATCGTTAGATGGTGTATGTGAGAAGATTCTAGAGTACAACATTCATAAAGAACGCGATGATAGTACTCGTTTTGCAAAAGGTATGAGCCAAACATTTAAAACTTTACATGGCCTTGTTGATAAAGGTGTAAAAGTTGACTTAGGGATCCCGTTAGAATTATGGGATAAGCCATCAGCAGAAATTACTCAAATGAAAACACAATGTGAAAGTCTTTTGGAAGAGAATGAGGAAATTATAGAAGATTGGTATTGGAAACATCAAGGTGAGATTGATCTAAAAATTCACTTGTGCACAAAGCATGCATTGAAAAATACTGATGATTCTTGTTTATTTGAAGAGCTTAAAGAAAAAGGAGATAAAGGAAAGGCAAAGACTGAATTGTGATTCATTTGAACCACAATTGATTATGTGATTTAATTTCTTAAATTTTTAATGAACCAATGTTTTTGCATTTAATTTATATCAGGCTGTTGTATGCTATATTTTTATTGTAAGTTTAATGAATCAGGAAATAATTATACAAATTAAATAAATAAATTACATTTAATATAGGTATACATACATATTTAAATGTGTAAAAATATTACCTTTCTGAATGAAGGTTTTTGGTACCAATTTGATCAAATAAATTGTGTTATTTTATATTTTCAAGTACAGTGTTAGTATTAAGTTACCAGAATAAAGATTTTGTATTTATGTTTGTCTTTTTCTTAAGTAAACCATAATAAAAAGATGGGAAACCTATGCTGAATTATTGAACAGTCAATAGTCAGTTTTGAGAAATTAACCTTTCTGTGATGACATCTATACTAATATTATAAATGAGAAAGTAACTCTGTCTGTCTGTCTGTAACTCAATCGCGCATAAAATAATGAACCAATTAGCATGAAATTTGGTATGGAGATATTTTGATACTCGGTTATCAAAATACCTCCATACCAAATTTAAAAGGACATAGGCTACTTTTTATTGCGAAATATGTACCACGGGCGAAGCCGGGGCGGACCGCTAGTTTTTAATATTATGTTATAATATTTATGAAAAATTAATAATTAGGAAATAAAAATATGCATTATTACTTATTTTTGTGGTGGTTTTGCCTTTTTGTGGTAAAAAACCAACAACTGGATAGGATATTTAACTTTTTTTGCTTAATTATATTCAAATTAACTACATAATATGGTCTGAGGGTCAGCTTTTTGTGCAAACATGTCAGATATAAAATTCACTTGTAGTATTCACTAGTAGTCTAGGTTTATTAATTGTTAGTTTAAATATTATATAAAATAAAACAAAACAAACTTTTAATAATAAGCACCTCTTTATTCAACTGTCATAAGAGTATTTTACAATAATAATCTATACTCTTTGCACCTAGACATTGTTGGTGCTACATAAGGCTCCAATGTTCTAATGAGAAAATTTACATTAACATAAATAATAATAAAACTAATAGGATTAAATACATTCACTCATCTGTACCAACAGCAGACATACAAAAGCCATGACATAAATAACTTAACATTAGCTCCAGAGAAATGCTCGCGACTATCCATCGCTTCAATCTTTTCGATGTCCATGGACGTACGCTGTATAAAAATACTTTGTTACAATTCCACTATCGATATTAAGTTCATGTAGCAATGACCATGAGTACACCCCATTGAACTTCTATCAATTTACAAATGTAAACTATTCTGATGATATGCTATCACCACATCTGATACAAACTAAGAAACTGTTAATTCTCGTAGAAGAGTAAGAACTATAATATATTAAAGAGTGTAAAATAAATTTACATAATTTGTTATGTATTATAACAAACGAGTTTTTATAATTCTTCGGGTAGATCAAGGCCAGTCTTGCTCACTGATGGACAGAGGGGCGAACTCCTAGGTGAGATACGGGCTCGGATCTTGGAAGTCGTCGTCGCTGTCGTCGGAGCCGTCGTCCGTCAGCTGGCGCTGTGTGGTCTCTTCCGCGTCGCCAATGCGCTCAGAGCTCGATGCATCTGTAAACAAATAAACAATTATAAATACTTTGATCTTTTTCTATTTTTGATAGTATGAATATATTGTTGAAACATGTTTTTTAAGTCATAAAATACCCTTAGATGGGTCACAAAATGCTTCTTTGAGATACAAATATAAAAATTAATATAGAAAGTCTTTTTCACGTTGACGAAGTGTAAATAGTAGAGAAAAAGAAGGATAACCGATGTATTATGTTGTCGTGAATTAAAGAAATAGAAAGCCGTCAAGAAATTATAATTATTGGAAAGTTTCTATACACTACTTGCTTGTTATGTAAGTGATCCACATCTAGTGCATGTGCATTGTGCATAATTAAAACTACAAAGAAATAAAAAGAATAATAAGCTAAAAGATTACACAACAATAAAGACCAATCATATATTACTTTCAATTTCTATTAATTTAGCATTCTAGGTAAATTATTATAAAGTGCAACAACTTGCTACTGCAGTGTGTGAGGCGTTCATATTATACCAAGAATGATTCTTAATTATAATTGTTACATAATTCTGTATAAGAAAACTGTTTATGTTAAACTTTGTACCTTATCATGTTTTATCTTTTATTAATTATGAATCATTCTTTGAGCAGACACGTAACTATATTTAGCAATTTGTTTTATGAATCCACAATAAAAATGTAAAACAAAAAAATTTAAATATTCTATTTACAAAAAAAAAAAAAAAAAATACGGCTCGAGGTTCTCAATTATTATGAGTATTTTTTTTTAAATTTTGTCCAGTTCTGACCATTTGAAGGCGGTATAGCTGTTAATTGTTAAAAAAGTATGTAATTATTATTTTATTATTTACTAGCTTCCGCCCGCGACTCCGTCCGCGCGGAAAAATTAAGATTTATTTTTTTCTACGTATTTTTCCGGGATAAAAAGTATCCTATTTTATGCCCAGGATAATAAGGTATAATTATACCAAGTTTCATCGAAATCGAACCGTTAGTTTTCACGTGATGCCTGAACATACAGACAGACAGACAGACAAAAAAATTTTTAATCACATATTTGGGTTTGGTATCGATAACACCCCCTGCTATTTATTTTTTCAATATTTTCAATGTACAGAATTGACCCTTCTACAGATTTATTATATGTATAGAATAGATATAGTTACATGTATGCGTGTGTGTGTGTGAGGCAAACAAGCAGCAAATAGTTACCCAGTTACCTGCGTGCGGCTCCCACGTCTCGCAGCGACGCGACTTGGGCGGCGGCGGGGATACTGAGCGTCTGTTGACAATGTGATTTATTAGATAGATGTTTATAAATTAATTAAAATATGATAAGAGAATAAAGTCAATACATTTTCCTTTGTATTTAAAATTTTCTATTGCGTCATTATTGCATTATTACGCAGTGAATGTTAATAATTATCGTATCGGTAAATTGAAAAAAAAAGCTTGCTAAATGGTGTAGGGCAGCGGTGAGCTGTTTTTTTATTATGCCGGGCGGCGGGGCAATTCTATGCAAGAGCGGCGATTTGTTCACGCGGGTAATTAAGATCTAGTAGGCCATCCACACGTCTGCTGAACAACGTGACAAAAAAAACGTACACATAGGGACAGCACTATACGAAGAAAAGAGATGTACTTATTTCCTTCTCGCTTCTCTATATAGCGCCATTCCTATGTGTTCGTTGTTTGTCACGTTGTTCGGCAGACTTGTGGATGGCCTATAAGGTGTACACTGTAAGGCCGCCTGTCCACCTGCAAGAAAACTTGCAAGTCTACTTGCAAGTGGAAACGCGGAATTAGACTTGCATGTTGCTGCCGGACAGACTGTCGGACATTTCTCGCGGAAGTTTTCTTGCAGGTGGAAACGCGGCCTAAGGTGGTGCGGTGCTGATAGTGGTCATGTGGGAAGGTATGTGTGCGTGTGCGTATGTTTTTGTGTGTGTGTGCATGAGTGTATGTATGTAGGATCACTCTTTAGTGATAAGGCCGCCCTCTGTGCTAGTTTAGCTATAAGTTTTAGTTTTAAGTAGTTTGTATAACTATTAACTAGCATAGTAAAGTGTTGTAAATAATAAATAAAATAAATAAATATGTAGGCGGTTGTGGTAGAGTCCCTCACCGGAGCTCCGTGTCGTCGTCGCCGTTCTCGCTGGGCGGCGGCGAGGAGCGCGGCGAGGGCGGCTGGCTGAGCGCCTGCATGAGGCGGCCCTTGGACTCGTTCCACATGTTGGACAGCCGCCCGTCCGGCCCGAACAGCAGCAGGAACGCGTCGATCAGCTCGCGCGACTTCTCCTCCCACTTCGTCAGGATGTCCACGCGCTTCTCGCCGATGTTCGTCATCACCTGCAAACCGCTAACGCTGTTAATAACTCTGCTAACAATAATAATTTATGCTCTATAGCTTAATGTAAAGGAAAAAAAATAAGGCAACTGCTAGTATGTTCTTTTTTGCAATTTACACAGTAAATTAAATTCATTAATTAGTTATTTATTTAAATGATGTTTTTCAGTTTTTGTAATGACACACATTACTAACCGGTTTGTTAATAACGTAATTGGTATGTAACGTAATTAAAAGCAAAGAATCACTGGCAAAAAAAATTTAAAACTTTTTATACACTACTAAGTACTAGCTTTCCGAGCAAACGTTGTTCTGTCTTACTCGATCATTTAGGGATTTGAAAAAAAGATGTTAGCCAATTCTTAGATCCACCCAATGGGCACAACATAATGAGTACAGTTACTTATATTGAGTCAAGAGAAGTTTATATACTATTCTAGCACAACCGGCTACACTTATTACCGAAAGTCCCACCTTCTTCCCCTTATCCTTGAGCTCGTCCATCTTGTTCTGCAGGCGGAATTTCTTCTCGTTAAGGAAAGACACATTGAGCTCTTTGGCCGAGTAGCCGCGCGCGAGATTCCGCCGCACGTATATGTCATAGTCACGCACTATTCGCGCTACTATGTCTGACGTTGATACACCTGGAATAAAGCGTATATAGTCAAATAAAAAATACTTTATGCAGTTTCAAAAAGTTAACTAAGGAACGTATTTTTTTAATAAATATAATAAAATAAAAAATACTTTTTATATATTATGCAGTTAGTTACAAAAATTTTACAATAATAAAGAACATATTTTAAGTTGTAAACGCATGAACACCACACAACAGTTTGCGAAGTAAAAAGTGAGTTATGAATGTAAAATTCCTTTTATTTAATAATAAAGTAACAACGAACTAATTGTTAATACATGACTATTTAATAATAGTTAGTACTTAGTAGAACATGTAACAGAACATTTTATTGAAATAATAGAAATTGGAGTTTCCCTTAATAGTAATGGAACAAGAAATCCTACATCCATACTATATACATAATTATAATACATATTATAAATGCGAAAGTAACTCTGTCTGTCTGTTACTCAATCACGTCTTAATTACTGAACCAATTTGCATGAAATTTGGTATAGAGATATTTTGATACCCAAGAAAGGACATAGGATAGGTTTTATTCCTGAAATCCCACGGGAACGGGAACTATCCGGGGTTTTCTTTGACTGCGCTAGTATTTTATAAATACAAATTTCTTTAACAAAAAAAAAAGACCAAAACTGCAATTATGTCCACTCTTCTTCCGAGTTGATAAAAGCGGTGCGAAATAATCGCGACAGACATTCAATACGTGTCTAGGTTAAATACTTCCACACTTGATATGATTACCGATAAACTGTTTGCCCTTGCTTATGTGAATAGACATAATATTGTGAGCTTCAATTACATTTATATTTTATTGTTATTTCTGTTTGAGATTGCATTGATTGATTTTACATGAAAATTAATCTAAACTCATTTAAATTTTAAATATTCGAATCTGAAATATCACACTACCGGTTGGTAACAAAATCTAATGTGCTTTTTTATCGCAAAATTTAGCAGCAGGATTTAAATACGAATCTACTCGAATATTCTAATGATAATTTTTTGTCTGTGATGATAATTTTGTTTTTTCCTTCAACATAATATTTACCTAAATGACGAAGCCAAAAGTTTAAAGTTGACATGAGAGGACAATCATTATAGCGATTTTAATATGTGCAAGAAAGAACTTTAGACATCGCAATTTTTACATTACTTAAAGCGAAATACAACGAAAATTTCCTACATCTAAAACATTACTATGCAATTTGAAAAAATATTTTACCTTCCGTCCGTTCAGTGGCCACAAACATGTCCTTCGCCTTGATCATGGCGTACGTGTCCTCGCAGTCCTCCGTCGTGTATGGGATGTCGTCGTGCGCGAGGAAGTCGATCTTGTGCTTCTCGAGGAACGCCTCGTCGTACTCCCACGGCGCGTCGCGGACTACCTGCAAAAATAACATTAAAATTACAATCTTCTATATAAAAATAAGTCGGGTTTTCCTTCCTGACGCTATAAGTGCTGATTTACACAGAGTCAGTAGACAATCGGCGCCGCGACTGACTTTAAGTGCTGATTTACACAGGGTCAGTAGACGAGTCAGTCGCGGCGCCGAAATTCGGCGCCGCGACTGACTTTAACTGTTTACATAGACTTCAAGCCTCTGTACTGACTTCAAATCTGTTTACACAGGGTTTTTTTTCGGGTTACCACTGATTTGCCTCGAATTTGTAGTCAGTTACTGACCCTGTGTAAATCAGCACTAACTGTTTACATAGACTTCAAGCCTCTGTACTGACTTCAAATCTGTTTACACAGGGTTTTTTTTCGGGTCAGCACTGATTTGCCTCGAATTTGTAGTCAGTTACTGACCCTGTGTAAATCAGCACTAACTCCAGAATGCACGAACCAATTTCCACGGTTTTGCATTCGTTGTAAAGGTCTCGGGCTCCGTGAGGTTTATAGCAAAGAAAAGGTGTCTCTGGTGGCGAAACGGAGTTCGCCCAGTTTGTTAGTCAGATTATATTTGTGAAAATTTTTACAGCATTGGATGTCCGGGAAAATGCAGTTTATGTGTAAGAATTATTAATGGATGGCCTGAATGGATATAGCAATATATTAATTGAGTTTCGGTGACTCATGTAACAGACTTGTAATAGTAGGTACCCACATCCTAATACTGTTACCTAATTATTTTGATCTAATTTTTTTGAATAAATAATAATAAATCCTTTATTTGCATTTAAACATGGTATTTTAAGGTGTTATAACTTACAATATAATGTTACAGCATGTTTAGCCGTTATTTAACAGCGTGCAAAATTATTTTATTACATAATATCTATATTCAAAGTATCCAATTAATTTGTCATTCATTCACATTATTCATTATACAATAAAAATTAATTTGAAGTAGGTAGTTACGCATTTCTACATTTTTAGTAAATGTAAAATAAATTATACATACATTAATCACAACTTATTTTATCCTACTAATATTATAAATGCGAAAGTTTGTATGGATGTATGGATGTTTGTTACTCTTTCACGTAAAAACTACTGAACCGATTACAATGAAATTTACACACAGGATAGTTTTTATCCCGGAAATCCCACGGGAACGGGAACTATGCGGATTTTCCTTTGCAAACGCGGGCGAAGCCGCGGGCGGAAATCTAGTTGCTATTAAACATGCTACAATATAATCAGGCCTCATTTAGCAGGGTAAAATATTTGGATGGAAATGAAACGAGTTCTTAAAAATAAGGTCAGATTGTTTTGACATATTTTTATTATTATCATACAATTTATACTTGAAAATGTTAGCGTATCGCTAATTAGCTGATACAACGGTAGCTGTTTAAAAGCGTGTCAAAAGCATACTTAAACACATGTCTATTGGTACTTCAGCCTGTTCGTGATCGATACAATGAATTTACGAGCAAGGTCAAATAGAAATAGCCTACGTTTACAAATATGCATTTTAAAAATTGGAGCTATTGCGATGTTATAATACCTATAAAGTTTTTATAAATCGTCGACGATTGCGTGATTAGGTGCGGACGCATTACACGTACTTATTCTACAAGTGTAGGACATTTGCATTGTTCTTATGATTTATGAATAAACAAACACAAAAAATAAATATCTACCAATCCATCCGCTCATATTAAGTAATTCGTAATAAAAGAAAGGCAATAGAGTCTGAACTCTGAAGTCAACAAGAAGCAACAGGATTTTATAAGCGCCGCAAATCGCAATGCTGAATCTACATTCATAAATAGCTCTCATTACACAAATACCACGGACAATAAATCACAACATGTTATACCGTTTAAGAAATATGTTGTATGGTTTCAGAGGAAGAAACTTTAATACAATTACAAGGCTTTTACGAGTAGGTGGGTACATTTGCAATCATGACCTACTGACATACAAATCTTCTTTACTATAATACGATTTTAAATGTTTATTTTTATACAGTTAATTGATAATACAATTTATTGTTCGGCTGAACGGTTAGTGTAACATATTGCTTGGTTTTGCACGAAATTCCGTTAAGGAATTCCAACATGCCAATTCCAATTTATTCTAAGCATTGAATGATAAAAAATAGAAAGGTAAAGTGAAGGGGATATCATTAAGTTAATGTAAATCACACCTTCACACAAATAATAAGTGTGTTACACCCAACATGAGTTACTAGAATATTCTAGCGCACATACGTAATCTTTATTCTGATTTCTGCATCACCTTATAGCGCAAATGTATAATTATTCCAATTATTTTTATGTGTCTCACGTTTTTCACAACAAACAATTATAATTAAAACAAAATATGAAACATGTGCGGAGTACCAATAAGCTTATCGTTTATGATGAGTATCATTTGTACTGCAAAAAGAACGATTATATCATTAATACTGATAGAACATTGAAATAATTATCTCATTTACAAATAAAACTGTATTTATCTAGGTGATAAGACATTAGTATTATTGATGTTTACAATTCACGTTTTGAATTTACTTTAGGTATATATAAAATTATCAGCACCCAACAGATGCGTCGTTGGAAACATTGAATCTGCTTACCCGATAACTACGATATTGTTTTGATAAATATTAATTAAAATTATTATTTCTATAGAATCACCGTTGCTCATCGCATATAATCAAGGTTTGGACAGATAACACTAAAATATTTTTTTCATAGAATGTTTTTGTTTTAAATGTATTCAAGATACAAAGTCAAACGCTATGGCAAAGACATTCCGAGGTTTCCATTCAACATTCAACAATTTGTTAGTGAGTAATTCATACTCGTTCACAATAGATAACATTAGGCGCATCCGCACATGATCCATTATTACGTATCACCTATCTATTTAATGGTTTATTACTTTAGGACATGGCTTATTGTATGACAAATAAACGATCTGGGTTAATTAGTTGTTTGATGTTTCACTGTCACATTAATAAACTAAAAGTTGAATAAAGTAAGTTCCTAAGTAAACAGTGTAATTATTGAATATACATATTAATATTATTTTCACGACTCAACGGTGGTGAAACCGGCTCATAATATTTTTTATAACTAACTCTTATTATAAAAAATATTATGAGCCGGACTCATAGAGCTAAAACCGGTAACTTAATTGTTTTACACATTTATACATAGAATGAAACATTATCAATGCAGTGCAAATTTATTATTTAATCAATAAATTTAGTCAAATAGTAATTATTTGCTAATTTCTACATGTTGCTTTATATAACATTTTAAAATAGTGTGTATATTAAAATAAGTAGATATATTTACCTCGTCGACGTATCTGCAATGTCTGACTGCCTCATACCGCTCATCTTCTGTCATCACAGTACGCCCCTTTCGGCTGTGTGTTAACTTGTCGCTACATACTGGAAAAGATAAACATGTATAAGAAAAAAGATTAAAACTCACATTTCAAGTATCTTAAAAACATCTGCACTGATAAACAAGTTTGGAGTGCATGGGTGACTCACATCAGTCAATTTCAAAACAGATGAGTTTTTTCATATTTTTGGAAAACTTATGCTTCTTCTACGTATAGAAATAATTTATAATAATCTCCTCATACTTTCAAGAAACATAATATTGTTTATAAATAGCAATTCGCCATAAATAATATGCAGTTGAAAGAACGCGGAAAGAAAGTTAGTGCACGGTTTTACAGCCTTGATAAGCTATGGTACCAATAAAGTATTTATACCACGGAAAACAATCGAATATGATAAGAAGTTTCTGTATTATTATTGTTTTAATTTATGGAGGAAATATATTTTCCATTAATTAGTTTTTACGATAAGTTACTAAGTACCTATGTGATAAACAACTAATTTCTTTTATTTATAAATGGTAAGATATCAATAGATATTAGATAATGACTGTTTATTAATTAATTATTTGTTAGTCAGAAATTAGTCACACGCGTCCCGCAGGTACACACCAACCCCACTTTAATACGGAGTGACTCAGCTAATTAACTTAGAGGGTTTCATTTTAATAATGAATTATGTTACAGTTTATATACTCGCTTACTAACTATTTTAGAGGCGTTGATGCTATATTAAGGTGAAGTAAGACGTTTACGGAAAAACATACAGTTTAATAAAGGTTTAATTTATAAAATATGTACCAAATAAAACTTTTGAAAGTTTGTCACGAAATAAGTTTTCCTTCCGGTCAATTAAGGCGAAGCGTACCCTTTTATACCTACAAGTTTAGGTATTGTAAATTGTAACATTGTAAGTTAAACTTGAGAATATAATATTAGTAATAAATAACTTTCCGAAAATTATCAATAAACACGTGTTATTGGAATGAACGAAATTGCAAATTCATGATAATTTATTGCATTACAAGAAAATTATAATAACTAATTAAACTAGACTGTCAAGTGTATTTTTATCATTTGTCCTTGCTCTGGTGATAACAGTGCATAAAAATGTTTATCATACAGATATATCTTATGCATACAATTTAAGTTAAATTTGGGTAAAGTGTAAAAAATAATTTGGCACGTTTTACATCTATATAATTATTTCATGGATTTATGTTTTACAGTGAAATAGAAAATTTACCTAAAATCTGTTTAAATTTACTGATGCATACATTTTATAAACAATGTCCGTAATGATCATTTAGTTGGACAGTACAGGCAATTGCAAAATAAATCTACGCACCGAATGAATCAGAAATACCGTTCACGAGGTTCTTTTCCTTATCACTAATACCACGCGAGCTACAATTGTGATAGCGATAAAGTTAATTACGCAAGTAATTACTACACATTCCTTAGAACTTCTGATTGTTAAAATCATACGACTATAATATCGACCAATCACTTGCTTTATAATTATATCCTCTGATACGTAAATTAGAGACCTACAAATTTAGTAGAATTGTAGACATAAGATACGTTGTTGTACCCTTGAGCCTTGAGTCTTGACGCAACCAGATAATATTAGGAATAACGGCTAAAACGCCTATTAGTATTTATGACTCACGATATTTCCATTCCGGGTCAAAACAAGATTACAGACATTTCTATGGATATAACGGATACACTATCTCTACTTTAGAAACCGTTTGTTCCTCCAGAAAGATAATATATTACGTCTACTTTCGTTTTATCTACATCGTACTTAGTCTTAGTCACTTCACTTGCTGGATACAACTATATACTAAGTACGTTAAGAATAACTTAAGAATTTGACAAAAATTTGATAGCATTCATAGTCATTGTACCATTGTGTATCTCACAGATAGGTCACCAAAAAAGACTTCTAACACTAATCCCCAATCTGCGTCATCACTCTTATATTTACCTGTTTATAATATCTTTATCTGATTTCGAGTTTCCAAGACATTCGTTTGTTTATATTTAATGATAATGTTTTTAAAATATAGCGATAGGAACGATAAGGGACTGTTTTTTAAACTACTGTGGCCTGTGGCGTATTTTTGTTTTGATAGATGATTCAAATAGGTATTTTTTACTAAAACGAGAAAGGTTTGCTATCCACAGTTGCTTTTAACTCACCTCCAACAATGAGGTATACATTTGGGAAGACCGTCTTGGCCTGCTGCAACTGCCTCGCGTGACCCTGATGGAACATGTCGTATATGCCGTCGGAGTACACGCGCACCTTGCGCGGGGCCGTGCCCGCCAGAGCCACCGCCCGCGGGATGCGCCCGTAGTGACATCGCTCCCGCTCCGCGACCGCTGCGGGGTCCGTGCTGAAGGGTGCTGCTGTTCGTATTGACTGTTGACAAACATATTTGCTTATTATTCACCATGATGTTATTAAGATTAGATAGAAAAATTGGGGTATAGATTTTGGACATGTTAAGCAACCTCAGCAGAAATCCTTGATCGTAACAATTATTTGACAGAAGAGATCAAATCTCAGTTCACTAACTCTAAGGGCGGCCGTACACGGACCGCTTCAAGCAGTTGAGACCGACCGCTTGAAGCCGCGACCGTGCGGTGAACTATAGGCATTCATTCACCGCCGTACACGTGACGGCTCGAGCTTGACTAGTCAAAAAAATCAACGGCTCGAGCGGTTGGTAGCGACGGCTCGAGCGGTCAACAACCGACGGCTCGAGCAGTTGACGCCGACCGCTCGAGCCGTCCGTGTACGTCGCTCAGCCGTTAACTGCTCGAGCGGTCCGTGTACGGCCGCCCTAACATATGATCAAGGTCATTAATCGCGACGTCCACGCAAATTGCATAGTCATAAAATGTCAGCTCGAAAGTTCAAGTGAATTTCACCTCTGAATCCGAGTCATGTTATATTATTTGAAAGAAAAATTTTGACATGAATAACGTTAGCCTAACGGTCTATTCTAAAATATACAGAAAGAAACCATGTAAAAAGTATCACTGGCATCGCTAATTTACTAAATTGATGTCACTTAAAATATAAATGTTAAAAACCCAGACAGCTTGTTTGTCCTTGTGAGAACAAGGAAATTTAAGGTAAAATCAAAGTTGCACTCTCACGCTCTAATAAATATGTACTTTATGGTTAACATTGAGCAATGGCTATCCCTATTACTAAACTGTATCCATGAGTGAGCGTCAACCGTTACATCACTAAACGGACAATCAAAATGATCACGCACAACAAAACGGGTATTTTATTTACAACTATTTAGTAGGAGAATGATGTAACACTATATCATTATTGCTATGGAATTTAAAATAAGCTTACAACTCCTTTGCTTTTGCAGGTATAACTTTATATATGTATTAGATATACATATATAGATATTGGGGCATAGATTTTTATAGATAACTAGCGGTCCGCCCCGGCTTCGCCCGTGGTACATATTAACGTTTTCTCTACATAAGAACCATCCTCGTACTTCAAGGAATATAATAAAAAAAGAATTATCGAAATCGGTTCAGCCGTTCTCGAGTTATGGAATTACAACGAAAAGTGGCATTGATTTTTATATATTAGATAGAGAAGAGATGAGGCTTAGTATTCCAGGTGAGCTATTTTATCCGCACAGAAAGAACAGAAGACCACATAGTACGATATGATTTTTATTTTATCTATTTAGATCTATACATATAATAAATCTGTAGAAGGGTCAATTCTGTACATTGAAAATATTGAAAAAATAAATAGCAGGGGGTGTTACTGGATCGATACCAAACCCAAATATGTGATTAAAAAAATTTTTGTCTGTCTGTCTGTCTGTCTGTCTGTCTGTCTGTCTGTATGTGAAGACATCACGTGAAAACTAACGGTTCGATTTCGATGAAACTTGGTATAATTATACCTTATTATCCTGGGCGTAAAATAGGATACTTTTTATCCTGGAAAAATACGTAGAAAAAAAAATAAACTAAAATTTTCAGTTTTATCCATAGACGTTGTTCTATACCGCAGTGGATTCAGCGCCGTAACATGTAGCTCCGAAAGTCGGATTTGGCTTGAACCGTTTGCGTCACACGAGAGCCGCACGATGCCACGCCTGCCACGACTCCTATATAAGGACTGCGATCCGCGCCGCGCGACGCTCAAGGGGGGACGCCCTTGCGCATGTCGCTACCAGGGTGAACCTTCAGTTCACCCCCGCGTCCGCGTTAAAATGTAGAAGCCCTTCTGGCTATTATTGAGAGACACCACACAAAAAAAAAAAAAAAAAAAAAAAAGCCGCGCGACGCATAAAATTTATGAATTTTGATGCGAGCGGACGTGTCCAGTGTGGCGAGCGGTCGTTCTTATTGGAATAAAATATATTGTATGCATAATAATAATAATTAACATATTAATATTGTTTTCACCGTAAATTGGTTTATTCATTAAACTCATAATTCTCTCTGTCATCTCATTTCATTGTATTTATAACTATACATATTATAATAAATCTGTAGAAGGGTCAATTCTGTACATTGAAAATAAGTTGAAAATATTGAAAAAATAAATACCAGGGGGTGTTACTGGATCGATACCAAACCCAAATATGTGTTTAAAAAATTTTTTGTCTGTCTGTCTGTCTGTCTGTCTGTCTGTCTGTCTGCATCACGTGAAAACTAACGGTTCGATTTCGATGAAACTTGGTATAATTATACCTTATTATCCTGGGCGTATAATAGGATACTTTTTAAATAAAATACGTAGAAAAAAAATTAATCTTTTCAGTTTTATCCATAGACGTTGTTCTGTAGAACCGCGAACACACGTTGCGTATTATTATAGGCCTAGCCGTATTTGGGTCCAATATATATTTATAAGATATCATTGTCAGAGTTACTCAAAATGAAGAAATAAACCATCCACGCGAAGACCGACATCCGCGCGGACGAAGTCGCGGGCGGAAGCTAGTAATGAATAAAACAATTACCAAGTATTGAGGTAGATCTTATATTTCGATTTCATTTGGCAAGAGTCCTAACTATATAAATAATGGACTAACCGGGACGAGAGATTTAAATGAAATACGTCAGCGTTGATGAGATTGTTGGCATCGTGATTCATCTTTGGTGAACATTACCTAGCATTAAGCGTATTTATCTTTCATTAAAGAACTTTGCCATTTTGTCCCAGAGTAAATGATGGGGAAAAAACTGCTTTTAGGGTAGACTATACTGTTGATCAATGACTATAAACATTGGAGACTTTAAACAACAAAATCTCAGAAAATTACGCTCGCCTTTATGAGTTTCTATAAAGAAGAAGAATTCAAATACGCTCTTACCGTATTCAAATGTAACAAGTGATAACTGCGTTAAAAACAACCGACTTCAAACTTGCACTTGCAAAATTTACAAATACCTACAGACAAAAATGCTCATAAAATAAAAACTACTGGCCCTATCCCTATAAAATTTTTATGGGACCAATTCGACACCATCCCGCATCGAACAAAAAAAGAATCACGTAAATCGGTTCAGAAACCTCGGAGTAATCGGTGTACATACATAAAAAAAAAAAAAAAAAAACATACCGGCCGAATTGATAACCTCCTCCTTTTTTTTGAAGTCGGTTAAAAATTACAAAAGATTACATTATACACATTTTGGTAGGTATGCTTATTATTTTTGGTAATTAGTAAATTCATATGTAATTTACAAAGAAACAATAAACAGGTTATTGGGTTGAAACTGGTTGCCCTGAGCGGACGGCACTCATAATTTACGGAATGACCTTAACTATAGACATTGTAATATCATCTTGTTTTTCACGGTCAGGAGTCCAGACGTCCTCGTTGCTACTTGATTTTTCAAATCCAGCAAAGGTAGATATCTTGATTTTAAGATCGGGACTATTCCTGCACATGATCAGTGCAATGACCTCATTTGTTTATTGTGAGATGAGTTTATTATTAGTAGTGTTAGGGTGTCAAGGTTTACGATTAGTTGGGGACTGGGGTGATAATGAAGTGGCGTGATGTGACGCTGTGCCGGACATGCGATATGCTCGTGTGTGACTCCTCGCTTATCATCGTGCAGTGCAAACTAGCATGTGTTGCAACAATACGTTATTAATCTCATTATTTTATCGCTTGTTACTTAATGTTCCAACTTTTAAACAATGTATGGAAGTGGAACATTTGGCAGGATTATCCACGCTAAACAGTAGTTGAGTACATTCCTCATAATAGTCTTTATAGCATCACGGAAGGAACCAAAAGACACAAGTGCAAGTTTGTCCTCGACAAGCCAGTAGAACCAATAAACAGTGATCGTATATTTATTTTGACTAAAAGCATACTAGAATTGCATTTGCATTAAATAGATAAAACTGTCTGACATCAGACACATTATATATTTTCTTTAAATTGTTTTAACCTTGACTGAGTTCGAAATCTATTTGAAAAGACTTAATAATATCCCAACAGAACTGTGTTTGATAATACCAAGCGGTCCGAGCGGTCCCAGACACAATAGATTTTCTATTGTGTCTATGGTTCCGGGGCCTAAGTTATTAAAAGGGGCTGGATTGATAATTAATTAGACTCAAAAATCTAATCTCTGTCGCTTGAAACAGTAATTTTAGTTTGATCATCGACGGCTACTATCTGTGGTTACTGGGTGCTGGGCAGTAATAATCATAAAATCATAACATTTATGTTATTATAAACCTACCTAGCCCCTAGGTTATATAAAATATAAATAACCTCTCTCATGAAAACAGTTCCGATAATGCAACTCATTCTCCTTGCTAGTTGCCATTTTTGAACAAAAACAATATAGAAAATCTACATACAATATCGCATATCAAAACTACAGACATAATTTTATGAAACTTATGAAATGGACTGGTACACTAAATTTGCATATGATTAGAATAGAATCAGGTTTGTCATACCACTTTGCAGATTTGGGTTGACAATATCATATTATGCATAAATTGTATTTTAATGAATACCTACCGAGAGTTATAAAGTCCTTGCAAGGACTTTTAACTTTAACTCCTTTTGACGTCAATTGACAACATTTCATTTTTTATAAGGCCATAAAAGAAAAATACCGTTTCTTTATTTTGCTCTTGCGATTACAGAAAAAAAATTATTTCATTTTTTTATCGCATATTTTAAGAGAAATTAAATAAAAACGATAAATGTGATGATGACGTCATACATACGGAGGAATAAAAATGAGCCTTAGCCTAATTTAAAAAAAGTTAAAAAAAAAACTATCACTGACATTTACAGGGTATGGCATGTGTCAAATTTCATATTAATGTCATTTTTGTGAATGAATCATGTCAACAAACTTTTAAATCGTGTTATTGTGTTTTGGTTTTCTAATTTAATCTCATTACCGCGATGTTTGTTTGATTGGAGTTGGACCAATTTATTTATATTATACAAATAGTGCCTATAGTGTTCATAATTTTCTTGAAATAAAAGACTTTGTTTACTTACTAAAAGTTGTATTTATTTAACACTTTCCAACCTTTTTGGGATAGTATATTTGCTTCCCAGAAATTTCCAGCACCTCTTAACAAATCCTGCATAAAGTCATCATCATCAGTACTTGTGAATAAGTTTCTTTTGTTTAAAATTTTGATCAGCAAATAACAAATAACAATATTTACAAAACTTGACGAATCAAAGTGACAAATGTGCCAAAATGTCAACTGTCAAGATTTCTTTTTAATTTAAACTAGTTATGTGGCAAAGGAAAAAATGTATTCCTCCGTATGTATGACGTCATTTGGCGCTTACGACATTTTAGAATAAGATGATTTTAAAACTCAAAAAGATGAATGAAAACTTCGATATTTAGAAAAAGCAAAAAATACGTGTATTATAATTTTTGATCTAGTTTTCATTAAAATAAAAAAATAAGTAGCTTAAAATTTTGAAATGTTGTCAATTGTTCAAAAGTCGTCATACACAATAATTTTAAACCGGTTAATTTTAAGACATGCAATTAAATGATTGAAAAAACATGTTCAGAGGACTTTGAACATACTCGTATAATGTGTGAGGAAAAAAATTCCACTAGTTTTTAAAGTTTCAAGGTGCATAATATATTTGAAATTTAAAATTTGGTTCCAAACGTAAGCTTGTAAAATGTTGAAGGATGGAAGACCATAGAAATATTTTTTGAGGAAGAACCCAATTACGTAAATTGTAAATTGCGGTTGTTTTTATCCCGTTATAAATGTTATCGCATTTGAACCTCAGTTATTTTTTAGATTACCAACAGCTATCTGTTCTGCAGGTCAAGAACCCGAAGAGAAGTCCGGTTCATTTAAACTCTACATATGACTAGATTGCGTTTTTGTTCTTTCCTCAGTTTTATGCAGCGATTGTACGTACTGTGAAGGCTAAATCTCTTCAGTGGTTTTTAAGATATTCGACCGAATATTGCAGAATATATTAAAAATAATGATGAATCTAATGTATAAATATTTCAAGTAGTTAATTATATAATGAATTTAAATGTCTTAAAATATGTGCTTAAGAATAATTTTATCATACTTAATCGTAGAGAGCTCATAATGCGGCAAATACTTGCATTATTACTTGAATTACTGATTGTGTAATTTATGTTATCTTATACGTGTAGAAATCTCGTAATTTTAGATCGTATTCAGTTTCGCTCAAAACTTTATTTTAAGTTTCCTTGTACAGGGTGCTCTACGAATGTCATGCGATAAAAATTTAAATGTGACAATCGAAGTGAATGCAGTATTTGTACATACGTACTGAATAATGCGCCGGCTTTGCAATATAAGTGTATCAATATAAGCATAGCTGGTGTGGAATGCGGTTCCGGCCGAACCGTACAATAGTCCCATGACTAAATATTGGCTTGACGACCAAACCAGTAGGTTTAAGCAAATTTTAAATGAAATTTAGTATTCAAGATATCGAAAGTACCAAAAGGCACATGACAGAAAGAGAACTTTCTATGCATAATGCATGCTATCGTCATACGCTTTCACTCTTTTCATGGTAAACAAGAGTTTATGAATTAGACATGATTTCAATTTGATTTATTTTGAATGTGGTTTTCAGTAAGAATCATAAGTCCCATTTTTGTGTTATTAATTTATTATGCTCCTCCCTGTGAAAAATGTATGGTTTGAAAAAGTGGTGCACTCTTTACAAAACTGGTAAGGGGATGGTAGATGCATAATATGTATTTGAACTTAGTGCTGGTAATATCAGATTTGCGCTGCATGACAGAATCTTCTCATCTCAATGTATTACTTACAGAAACTTCGATTGGTTCTGGTCTCACTACACCGTTTTTCTTATAGCCGTTGATTGTGGTCTCCAGTTTCCCATTGCAATGTCCATTAGTAAGCGTGGTAGTCATAGTTAGTGAAGTCATTTTAAATCTATTGTCCGACTTTCTTAATTAACAAGGCACACTTTCAAGTTAACGAATTGCTGATTTTTGTAAATCGCATAATAACCGTTTTATCAATGGGTAAAATAGTTTCGTATCTCTTAAAAGGCTTACGTAATATTTCTTTTATTTTGAAACGATTTATTAGTTACCGCTATTATATAAATCGATTTCCTGTTTAAAACGATAAAGCACGGTCGCACTCCGCGAAATGAGGTCCGTGACTAACAATACCTAAGCTGAACGTGAAGTTTGCGAGGGAACAGTGTATGTATAGCACCAATGCGGGTATAGGCGGGTGTGGGGCGAGGGACTAGGGGGGCAGTTATCGGTGGCGCGACGCCGACGTGGAGGCTCGTCAGACACGCGGCGCGCCACGAACCGCCGTACCGTCTTAACCCAATCGAATAAAATGTCATTCGAAATGAATTTTTACGCCTGACAGTTTCAGCTCGAATGTCTATTGTACCAAGGTCTTCAGCTATTAATATGTCACGGAGTTATTTTCAGAATGTCATATGAATGCACGAATTACAAAACTTAAAACTTCGTCAGTGTATGCTACACAGGAAATATTTTATTACTTTGTCGTACATACGTACGTATTTCATAATAATTGTACGTATAGGTACTGTGACTAATGGAGAAGACTCAGGAACTGGAACAGTATCCACATTTAATTTTCCTACGCCATTGCTAACGAGGACGTCCCAAATAGGCAGTCTTCCTGTTCTGGAATATGGAAATATTTGGGCCGAAAGTTCTGATAAAAAATATAAATAATAGGCATTTATTATTTATACTTAAAAGATATCTTGCATTTTGATGCGCAGTAGAATGCAACTGACGAAGCATGGGCACTTTAAATTACGGCGAAGGTCAATATTACACAAGTGGCAAACGAAGACAAAGGATGAAATATAATACAATATCCTAAAATTGTCAATGGAGCTGTGAGATGAATAGACAATAAAAAATGTGGACATGACCATGTAGACCGGACTCTCAGTGGAGTTGGGGGAGGGAGACCACAAAACTGGTTGGCAACATCTGTCTATAGGATGTCTGGGATCTATACAATATATATCAGAAGTCAGATTTAGGTCCGCTATTTTTGCAAACGAACATCTCCTTGGAGCCTGCTCTAATGAGGCGAAGACATAGGATACGTAATATTTACGTCAATATGCTCATATTAAAATCCAAGTGATTATTACAATAGCATCATATTGACATTGACGTCATAAAACAAGATTTGGAGGTACCTACTATGGGAAATACTCAGCAAATTTTAGAGCTCATAAGTCATAAGAAATAATAAAGGATGTAGGTGATTGCATTATTTTCAGATTAAAGTTAAACTTCCTCTGACCTCTGCAAAATATTTATAAAATACAAGTGATGACGATGTTGACGTGCATAATGTACGAGAGCACATTAAATATGTGAAACTTCGAATACTAATGATGACGTAATTGTTATCATTACAACCTGTAGTACCTTCCTTGTATTCATTAACGTATTTCAGAACCAATTAACATTTTACATTAAGACTCCATTAAGATTTCAGGCTAAAAATACAGTGGAATGATATTATTTTTGAGTCGTTCTATTTTTAGGAGTAGTGAAATGGATTTAAATGCGTTCGTAACCAGCTTTGCATATTTTACTCTAACATTATTTTTAACTTTAATAATGTGAAATACTTATTATTATTTAATAGAGTATGGTTTTAAATCTTGAAATGATTGGTCATCCCACTATCCCAATGTAATATAAATTAATTGGTGGTAAATAATTAAAAATACTTATGTAATGACGATTCGAAAGTGCTACTAAAAGTAGTCTGATTGAATAAATAAATGTTTGAGTTTGAGTACCTAAATTTATTACTTTTTAACGTTAGTTTTCTGTCTGAATTTTTTAAAATACATAATTATATGTATTCAATATTAAATCAGACCACAGTTCTAAATTAGACGTATTTAATGAAACAAAACGGAGTGTAGTGACCGGCTTAGTGACCTACTAGCATGCGCCAAAATCTATAATAGGTACCTACTCAGTAGTAGTTAATTTCTTGGCTACTCATGTGTTCGAGATTAGATTATTTAAAGTTAATTTTATAAGACAACGCAATAAAATTTATGCTGAATTTTTTAACATTCACAAGAGAATTGAAAACCTCTGTATTCTTCTCGTGAGTTTCAAGACTCTGTGTTCATGAGAATCACCCTGTAGGTTTTGAATTTTGATTTCCTTGCGAATGTCGAAATTTACAGTATATACGTTTAGAGGTAGCGCGCACGAGCAACTTTGTCTCCGCAACTATTTTGTCTCTCCCACCCATGGGCTAGTATGAAAGTGCGCGCACGTAGCGACGCAACTCCCCATACAATTGATGGGGGAGACAAAGTTGCTCGTGCGCGCTGGCTCTAAATGTCAGTTTGATGTTTTCACAGCTTCCAAGGGACCGTAGACTTGAGTATTCAGTGCTAATTTCAGCTTGATTTCTCTACACGTTCCTGAGAACAAAGTGATCCTACAAAGGTTCCATTTTTTCCTTTTGAAGTTATTTTTAGCGTTCCTAAAAACAGGTTTATACGGAACCCTCCGTCCGACTCGCACTTGGCCGATTCTTTCTCAAATATTTCCTATAAAATTTTAAATTTGAAGAGTCGGGGAAGTTGCGTGGGTTAGCAAGACTGCAATAGAGCTTATTTCATTGTAGGTGAATAATATTTTTCATTTCCCTCCAAATGGTTCAGTTATTTGTAACAATTTCATTGTTATTGTATGATCTGGGTTCAAGGTAAGGTAGATCGACAGACCGTCATTCTATTATTATGATATTACAATGAATATAATAATATAACCTCGATGTTTATTGTTTAAACAACAAGTTTTTGTGCAATTACGCAGATACCGGTGAAAAAGGTGAACAAAAGTTGACGTAAATAATCATAACATATAGGTATTTGAAGTAGATATTTACCAAAATTTATAAGAAAACTGAACGCAAGAAAGCCTTCAGTTCGACTTTCAGAGCTCGTGAATAAATCGTGTTTAGAGTAAATCTTTTTATACTTTTCAAGAAATATGAAGGAATTGAGTTCCTACTGGCTACTACCCATTAATAATATAAGCAACACTTTCTTAACTAGGAAATATACCTAAACCGTTTATTAAGCAACTCAAATCTTAAAAATAAAAATATATGAATTATGCTGAGGCAATTCAGAAACGAGGTAGTAATTTCGCTGCCAAAATTAGAAATAGGTACTTAGTTACTTCCTTGATACGATATTTTTTATAAAAATCCAATTCGTGTTTATAAATTAATTAAAACGACATCTGTGTAAAAAAAAGTTAGACATTGACCATGATAATCATGTTGGATTATGTAATATTGAAAGTAGTTTAATCGTGTACTATTTCGTAATAGTAAACGCAATGACTAGAACTAATAGTAGCATGGTCAGGAATCACGCCACTTAGTTGGATGCGCGCCCAAATTCTTATTTGGCAATCATTGAATATAATATGTATTTATTCAATGAAAACAAACAACATGTTGACGAAAAGAGCTTATCTGTGCAAAATAACAATAAGTGTTAATTTATAGGTTCGCAAATAAATATGTAGTTATTTTTACATCTTCATTAGACGCGTTTAGAGTAAAATTTCATGGTCACCTCATGGCAATGCCGTCACGTCCTTGAGTCAGGTGACGATTTTGGTAAAGAAGTTTCGCTTCTGACATGTGTGCTCGGCTCTTTTTTTATTACAAATCCCTATAGTTCAGGATACATCGCCCATTTTAGCAAGTGACTACTATCAAGCTAAGTTTCCGTTTGTAGCTTTATTTTGATGAGACGCCCAATAATTTCGTGTACGAAAGTCTCGATTGTGGTAGCTAACAGAGATAACAAGGATAAAAATTTTTGATTTGATGGTTCTCAAATATTTATTACTAACTGAATTTTTTTTTTGTTCAATCTCAAGATTACCTAAATTATTCGAAAAAATATTTGTCCTTCAAAATCTATGGTTTGTTCAAAGAGTCCCCCTTTCCAAAGTGTATCGATAACGAGGTCATCATAAATGATTACTAACAAGCTGATTTTTTTGTTTTCACTTAGTTAATGTTTATATAATTCAACAGACTTATTGTCCTACAAATTGCGTAGTAAATATTTGAGAACCATCAAATCAAAAATTTTATCCTTGTTATCTCTGTTAGCTACCACAATCGAGAGTTTAGTACACGAAATTATTCGATGTCTCATCAAAATAAAGCTACAAACGGAAAATCAGCTTGATAGTAGTCACTTGCAAAAATGGGCGATGTATCCTGAACTACTATATTGTGATGTAAATTTAATGCATGTGTCTGTGTGTTTGATTGTGGCACTATGGCTCCCAAAGGGATGAAGCGATTTTGATTGTTTGTTTTTATATTTAAAAGTGGAATAAGGATACTTAGAAGCTATGTTTGATAAGTTATTGGTCAAATGTAGCCGCCTCTTCTCCCTAAATATGGGTATCAACTTTATCAAATTTAAAATCGAAGATGGAAGCCGTGATAAATATTTTAGTGCTCTTAATCAATGCAAGATATATTTTAATTTCATTTAATTTTTCCCTTAACTATAAAGAAAATTTAAAAAAGATATATAATTGTGTACTTAGTTGCCTTCTTCTAACACAATAATATGAACAGGTATAAATGAGACTTAGGAGCCCATCTGAGCATAATATTATGTTAACAGGTGATTGGTGAATAAATAAAAATATACATAAAAGGTATGGCATCAGTTCATACTTTAAGGAACCATCTAGTTTAGGGATATGAGTATTGAGTAATGGACTGTATTCATTAATTGATGGTATAAATTGTGCATTTCATTGCTTAATGTGTAAGGACTATTATAAATTATAATCTCAATATTATAGGACAGTAGTAAATGAAGATTGCAGTAGTAATAGTTAGCTACAAACTAATTGCATTATAATATATGGCTACCAAATTGTACTTAACTAAGTCGAGCAAAGAATTTTATTATTATATCAAATTCCACTTTCATATTATAACTATTAGAGCAACAATTGACAAATACCTGAAATCACTTTGTAGAAACACAATTATTAGTTACTAGCTTCCGCCCACGACTTTGTACATCCCGTTTTTCCCCGTTCCCGCAAGAATTTCGGGAAATCCTTTCTAAGGGGACGCCTACATTATTACATCTACCTGCATGCCAAATTTTAGCCCGATACGTCCAGTGGTTTGGGCTGTGCGTTGAAGTCACCTATATCAGTCACCTTTGAGTTTTATATATATATAGATTACTTATTACATTGATTGATGATAATACTTATAATATAAATGAATAGATATAACTTGGGCTACTTATCAAAATCAGTTCACTTATTGAATCAATCAAGAAATCGGAATCAGAAATACACAATATCACCTTTGATATTTCTTGCATTGATGTGTTTTGCATTGATAGGTGTTTACAACATCCGCCTCAACTACTCTCATTTTCTGAACAGTTAATGTTGGAGGCTAGAGTTTATAATGAACGGAGTGCAGTGTGATGAAGTGTAGTAAATGCTATAGCATGCAAACTAATATTATTACAATAACAAGTTTATGTATAAGTGTTTAAGAAATTCAGAAGCACTACATAGTACTTTTCTAAAGTTTTATTACCTTACTACATTTAGCAACATCTGTATTCAATCAAGCATAGCACCATTCAAATATTAGTCACATCAATGATTCATGACTTACCTGTCCAACTTCAGCAAACACTTGACTACTACTGCTAGAAAAACTTGTATCACTTCCGTTTTGTCCCTCGTTCGTTTCTTCCAATTTAGAACACATTTCTTTTTCGTCTCCCATTCTGTATCTTTTACGTGACATTATCTCATGGCAAGTCGGGTTAAATGTTCCAGTAATTCTAAGCTCTTATTTCCTCCAATTTTGTAATACCACGAATAACAGCAATTATATCGAAGTCGCGTGTAGGTACAATTTCTATTTAATTTTTAAATAGATGTTAATCTGCGAGATATTAAATTACAACCTCTCCATGAGTCATGAAAAAATCACGAAAATTCTAATATCAAATATGGAAAATTTATCATTTAGCAAAAGGAAAATAAAATATTTAATTTTATAATTAAGAATAAATTTGAACAAAACACGAACTTCTTACGTCAGTCATAGGAAATAAATTGCTTCGGCCTTCGGGCCTCGGGGGGGGGGGGGGGGGGGGGGGATCGGCAACTCGGCATTCGGCACCGGAAAGTGACATTGACAATTGAAATTTGACAAGTGAAGTAATACACATACCACAGAGTACGTAAAAGATTATACTATAATATAGACTAAAGTTTATCCAAGAAAGCCTTAGATCATTAAAGTAATGGAGTAATGGATAACACGCGCTTCCCCTTTTGCCGAGGTATAAGATTATTCGAATCGAAAAATCTTAAGCTTTCATAAAAACTACTTGCGTAATCGATTATAAACACTCTGCGTATTCGTTAAACATCGAAAGGACGTCTGCGAGTGCTCCGCAAAAAATGCCGTTTTGTGCTGTCAAGTCTTGCAGAAACAAGTCAAACACATAAAATATTTAAAAAGATGGAATAACCATCTAAGGAATAACCTTACAAAACATTAAAAAATAAAAATATGTAATTTTTTTTTTTACGTAAATATCTATTTAAATGCATTTTCTAATAATCGTCGATGTATCGTTTAGCGATATGATCAAGACAAATGAGTCGATACATATCAAACTCCGGTAAGTCCACTCCCCGCCAAAATTGAGATAACAATGGCGCCAATTTTGAATTGTAAAACTAAACCAGTCTGTACTTTTCAAAGTTAGGTAAGTCAATCGTATCTTTATTAAAATAAGGTTTAAAGTTAATATTTTTTTTCAAACTCCGGTATGTCCATCGACAGTGGTTTATCAAACTCAGGTAAGTCCATTTCGACCAATCACAGCGCAGTATGGCACTAAAATGGCTGCCATTTCTCTCAATTTTGTTGAAGCTAACATGTGTGACCAATGCTTAGAAATCGTTTTAATTGAAAAATGATGGAAGAAAACAGTTTTACTATAGAGGTGGTGGTTCTAGACAAAGCAAGGAAAAAAACAATACCAAAAGCTAAAACAGACAAGGCTCAGAAAACAGCTAAAAGATAAATGAAACTGACGCACAGCACACGCACAGTAGTTATTTCCAGCCATGAAGCCCAGGGCCGTACTGAGATTTTTTCAACCGTTTTGATTTATTGACCCCTCTCTTTGCCCAGCAGTGGGATGATAAAGGTTAATAATAATAATAATTTGTATCTTTTAATTTACATATTTTATTTTAATGTCCTATACTTACAACGCGACAAACTATCTACCCATTTCCACCACCTCAGTACGTCCCAAAACTGAGTTCTATCAAATCCCTGTAAGTCCATTAGAGATTTTTCAAATTCCTGTAAGTCCAAGACGATGTTTTTCAAAACCCGGTAAGTTTTGCTGGTATTTATCAAACGCCTGTATGTCCAGATTTAAATCTAATTTTGTGGCATAATCATCAAGTAATACATTTCTTTTTCTTCGTAAAAATAATTCTTATGTATTATATTATATCCGTCATAAATTATAAAGCTCCAAACATATTGTTTTTTTAAGTTATTAAAAATACCTCGATTCCCACATTTCTGTTAGAATGGACTTACCGGAGTTTGATATGTATCGACTCAAATAATCGAGTCATGTTTAGAGTATGGCCGCCAAAAATTGTACATTCAAGAAAAAAAAATGTCCTTGTCATTTTATATAGCACCAGATTTTTTTATATAGTAATTATGGTAGTTTTTATATAGTTTCAGCTTCTCTATGTTATATTTATCATTATATTAATAATTTAAATTAATTTTGAGTGCCTTTAACAAGCTCAATATTTTTTTTTTGAAATGCTTATTTTCCTTTCCATACTAAAATCATGTGTCCCACTTAGTCATCTCACACTTTGAAGTCACAAAATTATGCAAAAATCTATTGATACCTGTAAAATTTTGGTATTTCTAAATTATTCTGTAAACTTGTGGATAGTTTTAACAAGTTCTAATAAAAATAACATAAAAGAAATTAATATAAAACTCACTTAAAACTATGTCCCACTTTTTTTCACGAATGATACTTCACGCACGGTTACCATGAAATAACACCCTAAATAACTAGATATCCAAGCCACAAAAATATTTTTAAGTAGTGGCAACACCGATTTACATGTTGGCCAACCTTTAGAAGAAAAATCGCCATTTTGTTACTGTCAAAGTTAATCGAAAGGTAGTCGGCATTTTTGCTTCGCAACATTTTAATAATTTTGAGTGAGAATTATGCAAGGTAAGAATACAAATTTACTATATTATTTAAATTATGTGTGTAGCTTTAGTGACCTAGTAACAAATCAAACTATGCGGCGTCTTATTACTACAATACTTTGGCGAATAAAGGCTTTTTAGGTTATGTCCAACCATATTTTTATTCACGAATGATACCATGTGTTACTATTGTGTTACGTAACATCCGTGAGCGGCTCTTAGGGGTAGTACTCACTAGAGAATCTAAACTTAAAAATTTACTTTTTTACATAAAGAGAACCCACTTCAAAAACTATCATGTTTCGGAAGTTAGTAACTTTTTTACTATAATAATTCGTATTCGTAATTAATATCATAAGTTGTGAATGATTCTTGCATTTGTAAGTATTATAGAAATACAAAATTTGAGAAATAAAACTTTTTCTTTAATATTTAAATTTGTTTTATTGAGTTTTAAAGTAATTTAATCAAATAATTTAATTACTTAACAATATAAAACAGAAATGTAAAAAAAATCTCCTGCATTATTAGTTGTAATGTACACTAGGCTTAACAAAATCACGTATGTTACTATCAGTCACGTATGTTACGGTGTGTTACGACTTCACGACTGTTATTGTACAATATTAGGCGGCCATACTCTTTACTCGATCATTAATGAGGCCCCACGAGACTATTATGGAAAGAAAATATACAAATTTAATCTATATGCACTAAGAGATAAAGTTGAATTTAAAACGCGATAATGAACCGAATTCCTTACGAGACTATCTTGTAAAGAAATACAAATTTTATCTTCATGACCTAAGTGATAAAGTTGAATTTAGAACGCGATATTGGACCGCACTCCCCACGAGACTATCTTTGAATGAAATACAAATTTAATCTTTATGAACTTAGTGATAGAGTTGAATTTAAAAACTCGTCGCTTATAAGGTCGTAAACTTTTACGACTTACGTGACACAAATTATTTTTGTGAATGTGTGATTGTGTTTCATAGTGTGAGTTACCCTCCCCGCACCAAAATCAGCAGAAAGTTTAGTTAAAACATTTGCCAGCGTACTCCATAATCCATCGATCGATGCAAAAGTTTAATTTGCTGTGTGAAAATATGTGGTGGGGTATACTGCGCATGGGTACTGTCCAAAGTATTAACATTTCCTAGTAATACGCTATACGGTAATACCACAGTTGACAGATATATACTACGTACATACAGTTAGGAAACTAAGCCCCTGCGATGAAATTATGACGTATAGCTATAGGGCTGTTACCTTTTTGATATTTAACCGACTTCAAAAATGGAGGAGGTTATCAATTCGGCCTGTATATTTCTGTTTGCTTTTTTTCACAGTTGATTTTGTGGTAATTTTGAGATTAAAACCCGTTAAAATACAAAAATGGTGTAGCCTAAATATGAATTTTCAAGAAGAAACAATCCGAATTAATACAGCTTGTAAAAGTAAATAAATACGTTTTTATCAGTGCTATATTTCGAAATCTTGTTTTGTTATGGACGCCGAAAAAAAATTAAGAATAAATTAAAATTACATATTATTATACGAGCATAGAACCTCTACCTTCTTGTTTTAGGAAGAAAAAGAAAATAGTTTGACAGGCTTAGTGCTTGACAAAGTGGAGACGCCACGTATCGATAAAAATACAATAATTATAATATCTATCTTTTTCTTCCCTAATATTTACGTAATTATGCACATAAATTTAAACAAGATTTTTTAAGGTTTCAATTTTTTTAGATTTTTGTGCTCTTCTAGATTGCGTAAAAATAGATGCGATCTTTAAACAGAATGGACTCCTAATATTGACTATTTGTAGCTATCATTTTGATAGAAAATAAAAACCTAAAATTAAAACTCATGCATATCTATAGAAATTAAAAAATAGTCTCATTTTAACTTGCAGTCAGATACGGTATTTACAAATATATTTATTGAAAGGGCTACAAACTGAAACAATCGATATTTATTTAATGTGAATTGACATCACTTTAAACTTTTTTCCATACTATCTTATACTATATTCAAAATCTGTGGATGTGTCACCCGCTACTATCGATCCCCTCAATACCCTCGTAAACACGCTTTATGGGGGGGGGGGAGCCATTTCGAAAATTTTGTATGAAGTTTCCTTACTGTATGTATCTGTATATTGTGGTAATACTTTAGTAATACATAGTAAAGTATAATACGTATAGTATTATATTATCTGTGCTCATGCCTCATTGTATGAGTTAGACAAAGGCAATAAATGTAGGCGTGTAATATATTAATAAACTATTCCAGGTTTCATTATGGCTAAATCAATCAAATAGTTGTATTTAGCATTACTTTTTTCTTGTTCATAGTAAATATCAGAAAGGGGGTCTCTATAATGATGGCATAGAATCCATTGATTTACATTCTAGTTAGGTACCAATACAGGTTTATTTTCGCTATAAGGCCATGTTCATTTGTAGTCAAGTCACATGGAAATGAGGGTTCGTTAAATAACTTAATTACAGAAAATAAATTAAAAATTTATAATGTCAATAACTTTTATTTTAGTTAAACAAAGAAATGTATACATAATATAATATTTATTTATTGAATAAAATTGTATCTTATAAACAGAAGTCTCGTCTATTTCGAGAAACAACTACCAAGATCCCAATGCAGCCAAATACATGGCAACCTATAAAAATGGAATGTGACAGCCCAATTTTTTTAATTGTATAAACGCTATGTATTCAATTACATAATAGTAACATTTAATAATATTCTATTTCTTATCGCAATTTAGCAAAATTCTTCATCATTTAAGTCATGTAAGGGGAAAATTCTAGAATTTCTACAATCCATGCAATTCAATTAAAAATTGGACCATCCACATCATGTAACATTTCAAAATATTGACACTAGAAAACATAAATGTTTAGAAACGACAATGACATGGTCGAGGAGACGCTACTTTCAAACAATGGCTGTTATAAATTAGTACAAAATATATCACAGCAATTTTAGCCCAACAGATGTCGAATGAGATCGAAGAAAATATCCATTCAAGGAAAGAAAGGGGGATAACATTCTGATAATGAATAATTTATTATCTAAAGAGAGGGGCACATATAATGTGAATAAAAGTTTAAATAGGTTTTTAGGGTTAATAATTTTAATCATTAACAAGTAGGCAGTCCACAATTGGTTAGTTATATATTGGGCCCTAGTATGGAGCGTGTTTACGGAGCGATGTGCGGGCGGTAATAAATACAAGCAATGAGTTAAGACCACTATGTGGATAGAGCCAGCTTCAAAGCTTCTTGGTGATCGCTGCTCAGTTGCATCAGGCACGAGTTGAACAGTTCAGCGTTGCCCTGTAACATAAAATTAGTTATTAGTTAGTTATGCTTGTAACATATTATTTGCATAAGAAGTAATAAGCAGTTAATTTTGTCAGAGTTGACATAAATTACATATATTATAAAATATAAATCATGTTATAAAGGGGTGGAAATGCTGATAAACTAAATAATTTTGTAAGTAAATATAATATCTCGAATATCTGCAATCAGAGCAGTTCAAACCCGACGCCTGATGAACCACTGCATAATTAAGACGCCATCGGGAACGAAATAGTTTACCTGTATCTGTCTAACGAGCGCGATCATCTGCGCGAACACGGGATTATCGTTCGTCACGGCGTCGCGCAGGAACGCCTCCGCGATGATCGCGATCACCCGCTGCGGAGCGTCGGGCGTGGCCAGCGCCGCGTGCCCGCTGCCCGCCAGCTCGCACAGCAGCGAGTACACGTGCGGCGCCTCTTCAGTGTCCTCCACCACCGGCAGCCATGTGAGCCTGCGGAAATTATTACAATTTAGTGAAAACTAAACATAATGCTTTAATAAGAGTGATCTGAACCTACAAAAGAAGAATATTAAAATCTAGTGGAGACCTAAAACAGTGAATTTTTTTACCAAAAAGTTTATCACTGAAATCATAACTCTTCCATGCCACACTGAGCACACCTTGAAAAGTACATATCTAAATATAATTGGCGCGTATTACGAATTATATAAGATATACACTTCATTATGATTCCAATTTTACTAACTATTCAATAAAATGGATTGCCAGGTCAGCCTGAGTGAGGTTAAAAATTTCAATGGAAGAAATATAAGTAAGCCATATAGTGGGATAGAGTGAATAAGAACAAACATCAAACTATAGAAAGTTCAGTATAAGCTACTCTACTAACTATGAGTAGAGGTTAAAAAATAGAACTGATGAATGAGAAATGATAGAAACTAATCTTTCATGTGCAGACTGGGATAGATAAGAATTGAGTACAAAGGTTATCCAATGGAAGATTGGATATGTGCATTGTGTATCATATATGATAAACAATGAGTCATAACTATCAAATGAAATTAACCTGTTACATTGTATGTGATACATACATTGTATCACTTATTTAAATATTATAGCAATCAGTTCAATTTAATGTGTAATTTTATTGCATCATTGTACTTACCAATGCCTTATAATCTCATCCCTATTGATCTGAGAGTGGTTATACTTGATAATCTTAGTGACAGCAGAGATGGCGTTTTCGGTAGCGTTCAAATTCTCAACAGTGCGGGAGTCGGGTTCGGCTATGAGTGCGGCCAGGAGGGGCACAGCCCTAGCGCAGGCGGGCGCAAACTGGGCGCCGCCGAATTGGGCCAGCACTCCGCAGCCGTAGGCGGCGGCTTGGCGGACTTCGGGTTCGCGTTCACGGAGTCCGTTCAGCATTGGTTCGAGGAATATATCTTGGTATTTCACACAGGCGGGACCTAGGAACAAATTTTTCAATTTTATAATTTTAATATGTACAATAATTTTGTTTCGTTATTATTAAATTTAATAATTGAATATTATAATATTGAAAACACAAGGGAGTATATTCAAATTATTTTATCATTCTTTCACAATTATTTTTAAATTATTTTATTTTCCTAGTAAGGAAAATATTTCCTAGTATATCTGACCAAATGTTAAGAACATGCCTTTAAATGTGCAATATTAGAAATTACCTCCAAATTCGATAACGTCGTCAAAGATGCATATAGCCCACTGCCTGTCTGCATAGGGGCGGCCGGGGGCCAGCAGCTGCACGAGGTGCGGCAGCAGCGTGTCGAGGTGCGGGAAGAACGCCTCGCGATACGCGGACATCAGCGAGTGCAGCACATCCGCCACGCGCGACAGCCCGTACACGTCCTCGTTGTCCTCGTCGGCTAGCTGCTCTTCAACAACCTGAGGATACAAATATTTTTTGTGAGAATAATATTAAAATTTATTTCATTGTAAACTATTTTTGCATCTTATTTCACAACTTATGTTTGATTTTACGCGGGTACTTTACATTTAAAAATTAAATATTTTCACGGATTTTAAATGCGATTTATTCGCGTTTGGAATAAATCGTAGTTCGTAGTTTTGTTTTCTAATAAAATTTCGCTTTTTTTGTCATCTATATTTTATCACATGGGATCAAAAAAACAGGGTGACAGACAGAGTTACGTTAATTTATTACTATAATTACGAAATGATTATTAACAACAGATACTCACTTCGTCGTAGTCTTCGTCAGCACGTTTTTGTCTTCTTTCAGTGGCGCGTTCGAAGTGCTCAGTGAGCAGTTTATTCAAAATGCGCAGTACTTCAGCCATCATTTCATCGGAAAGGCATCCCGCGCCGAGTAACTCTATACACTGTAAAGATATGTATTTTTAGGCAAACTGACACCATTTACGAATAGCAATAATTTAAAGCTAGCACAATAGGTATTAAATAAAATAATCTCACATAACTACCTTAGCAAGGCTGTTCAACAATTCCACTTGGACTTCTTGCTCAGGCTCAGAATCTATGGCCTTCAACAACTCAGGTAGAATGTAGGCCCACATGCCCTGTATGTACTGCGGGCCGCGTATTCTAGCGCACTCCAGCAAGTAGGGGAGTGACTCTGCGGCCGCCATACGCACGTTGTCGTGGAAGTAAAACTTCAACATAGGGATCATGAGACGGACTACATCTTCGGCATATTCGGCGAATGCCTCTTTCAATTCGCGTGCATAACATACCAGCATGTCGCAGGCGGATGCTTTGTCTTCGAGACCTATAAACAAACAATTATTTTAATACCCACGGTTTTCTATTGTTCGACAATCAATTGAAAAAAAAATATAAATATTTACAATTAATGAGTTCAATAATAATTTACCTGCAGTTTTAATGCCAAAGTTCTGTTGTTCACCAAGAGTCACAAAGTGCCAGTCCAAATCTCCTTCAATGGTCTCTAGGTCGTCATTATCTAACAGGGCGACCTCGGGCTTCATAGCGGCGGTACGCATTACTGGCTCCATTACCATTGGTAAGTATTGAGCGAATTTTTTGCCTGCATAGAGAAAATTATTAGATTAAATACAAGAAATAATGAATATTTAACATAAGTCTCTGATTGTAGAAAATAAAATAATCTAAATGAAAATCAAACAATTTTGAGATTAATAAATAAATAAATAAATAAACGTTTATTGTCAACATAACACAAATACACCAGAGCATGAGATTTTACACAATATAAACACACACACACACACATAATATACACACATTAAATTTATCATCCATAAGTAAGTAAGGTACTGGGCATTTTCATGTTGACAAAAGGGACCAACTCAGTATTCGGCACGAATGATAATAAAACCATTCGTGCCACTGATTTTCAGTGGCCCCTAATGACACTTGGAGTTGACAATTACGAAATACAAAAAAAAATAACAATTAAAAAAAAACGAAATTAAAACAAAAACAAAAATTAAACAAATAAAACATGACACTAACAATACTTGCAATTAAAATAGTAACAGAAATGAGAAAAAAAAATACATTAAAACAACCAAATAAAAATAAAAAAGGTCTAAAAACAAACAAAAACTTTTAAAGCGTACAAAAAATAAAATAACAATAAACAAACAGAGCAAAGCATATTAAAATAAACTAACTGAAACTTATATTTTATGAAAATTAAACACAGGAATCTGTATGAAAAAGGAACTAAGGAATTACTTTCAGTGCCACCAAGGCCTTCAAGAAGCTGAGATCAATAAGTTAGTGATAAGAACTAAGAACTAAGATAGTGACTAAGACATATTTACCCATAATTTTGCAAATTCTCGACCAAGCTGAAATTAAGTATGATGTTTGTGGATCATCAGCTGGCAGCTGTTCACCTTCAGTGTGAGTCTTCAACAATAAGTCCATCACTTCAGATGCATCGGCCATGAACTTCTGTTCTCCAACAGCCAGACCTATACAATAAATGTTAGGATTTAATTTTGTTTTATACTAGTAATTTAAAAACTAAATATGAACATCTTGTGTTTTTCTTCTCAAGATTATCATAATAAACTCACCAATCAAACTGACACATTCAATAGTCTTGCCACGCAAAAGCTTCAACTCCTCAGTGGTGGCATTAGCAATGATGTACTTAAGGCACGGCATGAAACGGTCGTAGTACTCCACAAAGTCCTTCTCAACCGTGTCGGCGACCGACGCGATTGTGGTCACGATCTGCTCCAGCACAAGCTTCGTGCCCTTTTCTACCAACTGGAGGAATATAAATAAATAAATAAATACACTTTATTTAGCACCAGATAAAAAAACAGACAATAAAACAAAAATAAAAAGACAATATTACAATGTTATGCCAAAAAGGCGGCCTTATCGCTACTCAGCGATTTCTACCAGGCAACCTATGGGTAGGATTTTGAATTATATTGCTTATTAGAAAATTTGTGATGTTAAAATAATAATTTGTGTGCTATTTGTAATTAAAATTATATTAGTTTAAGGAAGTCTTATCCTTGAAATAGGATTGTATGATATAATGTTTTAAATATTTATGTAAAAATGTATGTCTGTGAACTGAGATCCCTGACTATCTATCAAAGATAGAAACGGAGCAATCGCCACATTTAATCTACCAATGGTATGGAAGTGATCAAATGATGGGACAATATTGACCACAAACGAACATTGGACAGTTTGTATAGATGATATAAATTTTTACCTCTTTGAATTTGGCAGTTAGAATAGCTTCAAGCTTGCCCATGAGAGGACTTAAATATTGAGTGAGGATGGGCTTAGGACAATCTTCACTGAAGTTCACTAGAGCAGCAGCTGCATGTGCCTGTGGACAAAAAGAAACATTATGAGTACAAAACATAGTTCATAATTTTTATTTGAAAGAAAAAATAAATAAATTCGAAATTGAAAATTCTACACATACCTGTACTCTGGGGTTAGCATTATCGTCAAGTAACATCAAAAGACCAGGCACAACCTTGTCGTGGAATTTCTTCTCAAAAACGGGCGCAAAATCTGTTGACATTTGCCCGACAGCATTGCAAGCGGCGTAACGAACGCGAGGGTGCTGTAACAAAAATATTCTTTATATTTTTCATTCACATTAATATCATGCATGAATTCATATAAAAGCAATGAAAAGGCAAAAATCTAGGTCAAATGACCTAGATTTTTGCCTCTGAATCTGCCTCTGATCTTTACTATAAATATACTAAAGATAAAAAGGCATTGTCTACACAATAATGAAGTGGTTTGGATTCTCTGTGAAATCATTTTGTAAAAGCTTTCTACTGAAGTAGGTCAGTCTTTCTAATGAAGCTAGCTTGCTAATTAAGTGAGAAGTACTGGTATTGTTTGATGACAGCCCTTTTAGACTTGTGAAGTCAATTCAAGTTTAATTTTATAGGAATTCAAAAATAAATTCGAAATTCTAAAAGGTTTTTGTTGCACATTTCATATCAAAAAAATAAATATACAAAAAATAAAAAAACTTACAGGATCAGCAAGGTAATTGAGTACAGCAGACACAACTTGGTCGAGCATCTGCTCCATCTGCTTGTGGCAGCCCTCCCCGGCCGAGGACACGGCCATCAGAGCCGCGTGGCGTCGCTTCCAGTCCTCAGAGCTCAACATCTGGGGAACCTGCCCTACAATGAGTCCCAACATTATCTTGCCTCCCAGCCCACAGCACAAACGGTCCAATGCAGATTCTGCTGCTACATAATTCCTGGAAGAGACAATTATTTTATCACCACATTTTTTATTTAAAATAAATTAAACAAATGCTTGAAACTAAGTTATAATGTTATCGAGGGACTGACATCCAAAGTTATAAATGCTAAGAATGTTAATTATCTCGATGTTTTGATCTTGTAAAATTTGTAATGGCGACATCATAAAATGTAACCGAGGCAAACAAATTTTACTGATGAATGTAATATATTTTACAACATTAGCATCAATACAACATGATACATTTATGAGTATTTCAGATAAAAATGAATACATACTGTTCATTGTCATCATCAGCGACATCGTCTTGCACTGCCCATTCAGGTTCATCATCAAGCTCGCACATCATCTCCAACACAAGAGGTGTTAACATTCGTACTGCATTTGGAACTGTCTTGCGGACCATAGCTGGAGCCGTCTCGCACAGTGTAACTAGTGTTTCTAGGGCGAGTTGACGCCAATTGTCTTCGGCATTTGAATCGCCGACAACCTAAGGTCATAAAGATTTTGTAGTTTACATAATAATTGTATAGTATGTAATTAATAATATTTAATCTTTGACTTCAATAAGTTTTATTAATTAATGATAATTAGTATTTTTCTTGTAGAGAGAAACGGACTCGAAAATTATTGCATCTTGTCTTGCTGATCTTCATAAATGGACTGAATTGTTATTTAATGATTACATTATAAATTTATAATAAAAAAAATTGTGTCACGAGGCAGGATTCGAGCCCGCGTCTTTCGCCGAAATTTATATTTATAAAGCATTTGAATGCTATAAAAGTTAATAACGAAATTGATGTTAACATTATTTATTATCTGAATTTCAAACACTATCATGACATATCACAAGATAGCTAAGAATAAAAAATTACCTTGATGCAAACTTGGAAAATAGCCTCAATTTGAGGCCTCAGGAATTTAGGAGCAGTTTCCGCAAGTTCAATTAGAACCTTCAGTGCGGCATCATCGTCAGCTTTTTCAATTGATTGTACAACAACCTGTTAATAAATATTGGAAATTAGTTATCGGTTTTATTATTTCTATTATTTTATAATTTGAATAAAAAACATTAAATACATTTAGTAATGTTTTGTGTATAATAATTAATTAGTATTTAATTTGTCTTGAGGGCTACTATAGGTCTACCAGAATCTGATGGCATATTTATATTTAAGAAATAAAAGATTTTCATATGGCAATTTTATTTGACAACTATCAAAATGGTTGTCAAATTATTTGTCTTCTTTGCAATTCTTGAATAATTTTTAGGATTTTGTCTAAAAAATCTTCGAAGATGTCGAAAAAGCCGCTGCGATCACAAGCAAGAGGTGTTGTTTATAATGTGTATAGAAAAACATTCGATGAAGAAGGATCAAACACATCACAATTTTCAATTTTGAATATTTTATTGGTAAATTGGACTTACCCGTTTTGATACTTAAAATTAAAAATATTATAAGTAGGTAACTAACTACTTATAATATTGTTTTTTGATTACAATATAATTTTATGAAAACTTATTACAGGAGTTTCCAATACGGCTATACGTCAAGTCCAAGCTGTCCAAGTCAATTTTATAATTATTTGTGTATCTGTTAATACTTACGAAAATAAACATAGTTTTATTTTATTTTATTGTTATTTTATTTTATAAAAAAAAATATTAGCATTAGGTATCTGCATTATCATTACATCCATATTTTTACATGGCTTAATGATAATGAATATACAAATATAGGTATGTGTAAATAATAATAATATGTATTACATAGATAAAAGTAATATGTATATTATACATGTAAGTAGTACCTACAAAATATTAAGTGGATATCTCATTATTTGGTACAGTATTGTTCACTTATGTAATGTGACTTATGATGTTGAGGACAAAATAAAAAATAAGCAGTATCAAGATCGGTCAGTCCATTTTCCCTAGGGTTGCACACTCAAAATTTTGATTTCCCCAATTGCCATCAGATTCTGGTTTACCTATATCAAACTCCATCCTATTGTTAGGTTGGTGTTAGCGAAATCCTCTATTTAATATTGCACACCTTGGCAGTAATACATTTCATGAGGAAATATACACGTAGGAGTATGTGTGCCAATTTAAATGGTTTAATTAAACATTCAGTTCAATGTAGGATTAAAAATTGTTACAATAAACTCATTAACAAATGAGGTTAAGAATGTAAATGTAAAATGATATCTAATCAGATGATTTAAAAGTGAAAAAAGTTTAATGAATGAAGCAGGTATATTCAAGAAATTAATCTAATACACTTGATATATAGACATACCATAATGGTTAATTGTGGTATTTATTAAACAACTGACCTGCATAAATGGTAAAAGTAGATCACTGAAATGCTTTTGAATTGCTGGTTCCTTGTCATGGAGTAAAATGAAAGCACCCACTGCCTTAACAGCTTGCATCCGCAATGCTTCAGATTCTGAAGTCTGCAATGCTGACAGGAGCATCCTCTTGATCACATCTAAGTTCTCATTTTGCCTGTTACCGAAAACTCCAGGCACAGAACTAGAGATAAAATAAAATTGAAAAATGAGATACTTGTGCAAAATTTAAATATTTGAGTTGCAATGCTAGATGCTAGTTCTATGACCTTGATATTTTCTCGTAATATTTATTAAAACATTATTGGTTGAGTAATAAGTAATATAAGTAATAACTTCTCATTGATTAAATAATATGGAAAAAAAATTCTTACTTTTTCTTTACTCAAATTAATTGTTTGAAGATAGAAGAGAAGATACTCACGTAAACATTCTAATTCCAGCTTCTTTGATGTTGGCATCTTGTGCATTTGCACAATTGAACATAAACTGAAGAAATTCTGGCCACTGATTTACTCCATCATCATCTAGGTGATTTCTGGCCAATTCTGACACCACATCACAAATCTGTGGATATTATACTTAATTACCAATTTATACAAAATAGTTAGTTACTGCTTTTTTAATAAATAGATCAACAAAATAAACCTTTTAAATAGTACCACACCCTTTATCACAAGTCTTTTTTAAGACATGAATCATAATGTAGATTTAGCCCAATGAACATCAACAGACATGAGGTGATTACTCATCTAAAATTAGGCATGGAATTTATAGGGTGTTGAATTGAATGTAATACAAACAATGCTTAATTTACAAATTATTATTTGGAGATTTATAAATGTGGTTCTGCTTTAATATTTTTATCAGAATTGTTCAGTTTAAACTATTCAATTCAAATTATTATTAATGAAACTACTTTTATAAACTGGAGCTCCAGTAAATCAATGCAAAAATAAAGTGATTATTGTTTTAACAAGATATACTCCACAATAAGCTGCTTAAAGTTATTCCTAACAGTCTACACATGTAACTTTATTTAAGCTAGCACAACATGAACCTTTTTGTTCTCGCCTAGATATAATTCCTTCTTTTTATAATTTATAAATTAGGTACAGAAAATAATATTTTACTCAAGATGCGGAAATTTTTCTATATAATTAAAATGCGCAAGTTACGCGGGAAAAATGACGTCTGATAAAAGACGCCTAGGTATCACATGTGAGAACGACTTACCTTCCGTCGCAATTGCTGGGAGACATCCATTTGGAGTGTAATGAGCAATTGTTCTCGGAGCATTGCCTGTTGTTCAAATGGCAATTTAGGGAAGAATTCGAAGAACTCAGCGCTGAGAAGTCTTCGTAATAGAACTGCGGCTGTTTGGCGCCCCTCTTCACCGAGATCGGCATTTTGTATAGCACCAACTAAGTGTACCACTTTTGTTTCTGTCGGAATATTATTGTAGGCTTCCTTGGAAAGTTGAGAAAAAAATTAATATCTTTGGCGTGCATGAAAAATTAATATTTCCTAGATGTAACGATCTTTCTTAGACGATGTAAAGTTAAATAAAAGAAAGTCATCCTTTGTTACAATACGCGCTCGTTAAATTCGACGCATTTATTATAGGTACATATTTAAATAGAAGCATGTTCGATGACACTTAACCGTCTATCGCTAACATCTAATGGACTAATTTCGTAAATGCACACTCAGCATTCAGAATAAACTGTGTTAAGGTCAAATATATTTTTATTTTTGCGCGAAATATATTGTTTATCTATAAGACAAATCTATTACACATAAAATTAGCACTAGAGATCCTCCATGACCACGTTTTGACACGAGGCCGTACCTAACTAGTTTTTCAACAATTCTCTCAAATCACATTTCCTAGCTATCAATTTTCAGTAAAATATATATTTTAATTAATTTACTTACTTCTGCCTGTGTTCGCACGTCATTATCTGTAGATAATAAAGTAATTAGTAAATTATAAAACTGCGCCTGATCTCCTGCCATGTTGAACCTCTACGAAAAGGCCCAGTTTTTTTTCATAAAATTTTACCCGGCAACCAAAGTATTATTTTGTTGCCAGTTATATTTTACCGGTTTTATTATAAAATCGGTTTTTATAAAAAAAAGACAAAAGCAATTTATCTGTATTAAGTACTTAGATTAATGAAATAATATTATACTGTCTATATGTTTATTTAAAAAAAAAGACGTGTGGCACTCGGGGACTGCCGCGGTAAAGCCTTTGCACGCTATGCCTTCAAGCCACACCTCCGTTCCCGTCCCCGTGGGGAGCGTAAGGTTTTTTCGTTACAGAATTTCTGGATTCGGACCCCGCGCTCAAGGCCCGCGATACAAGCTATGCAATAGCTTAAAAATACTATGTATAATAGTATCACAGCTGGAGTTTGCTAATAAGATATGCTTATTTCTTGTTTCAACCCGGTTTTAGGCCCCGTTTCCACCTGCAAGTAAACTTCTGCGAGAACTGTCCGACAGTCTGTCTGACAGCAGCTTGCATGTGTAAACTATGTTGCAAGTTCTGTCGCGACAGTTTGTCAAGCGCTTCTTGCGAGAAGTTGCGAAAGCATGTGTAAACATGACTGCGTCTACTCGCGACAGATCTCGCAGCTTATCGGTCTAGTTCCGTTTATCTCGCAGCAAGCTGCAAGTATCGCCCGCACGGCTTTTGATTTTTGTTTATTTGAAATTAATGAGTCGTGAATGTGAAGAATGAAGAAACTATAAAGTCAATAGGATTATATGAGGTCTTAAGATGGAATAATGTGATTATTTTTTGAAAATGAAATGAAAATGAAATGAAATGAAAATTTATTTGTTGAATTGTGGTTACAAAGTTTTTATAATAAATTTCATGTCCGCACAATTCACCAACAAATTTGAATACAATATATTTATATTATGCTTATCTAATTTTATAATTTAACTAAGTTATTACATAATATTTAAACAATATATTATTTACATTAGTTCATTAGATCATTTTACATTAAATAGTACACATTATAAATTATAGTATACGATTTATTTCACAAAATAGAATAGAAAAATTGTGACAGTAATTCCTATCCCGTCACTCGCAAGATCGTGTGTAAACACCTCCGCGATAAGTTGCGATAGTATGATCCGCGAGCTTCTCGCACGACATTTATTGCAGCAATAAATTGCAGGATATGTAAACGACATTGCAAGTAACTCATGCAAGACTTCCGCGAGTTTACTTGCAGGTGGAAACGGGGCCTTAGTACATTCAATATTAAATCATATTTGTATTGTCTTAGATTCCACTTGCAAGAAAACTTCCGCGAGAAATGTCCGACAGTCTGTCTGACAGCAACTTGCAAGTCTACTTGCAGGTGGAAACGTGGAATTAGACTTGCAAGTTGCTGTTGGACAGACTGTCGGACATTTCTCGCGGAAGTTTTCTTGCAGGTGGACAGGCGGCCTTAGATTAATAATTAGTGTTCTGCACATAGAGGAAGGATGTATAACTGGGTATTCATTATCACTTGATTATCACGAATAAATGGTTGTCAAAGACTATCATAAACATGGAGCTCCATTAAAAAGAGAAGATCTTCAGTTTTTTCATTTAACAAATATGTAACTTATTAGATATTTTAGTAATACCTATTAAAACGAGCCAAGTGCGAGTCGGTGTCGGCCTCGGCCCTCGCGTTTGATTTGGTTTAGAAATTTCATTTTAATACAACTACAATGGACCGTAGACCTGAGTATTATAATTTATATACTTATTTCATCCCGATACATCTATGCATTCCTGAAATAAAGGAGCAAAACACAGACAGACGAACAACGATATTAGATGGGTTTCTTCCACAGTTTCTTCTTCATCTTTTTTTGTCTACGGGTTATTACCTTTTGTGATTTCTGAATGAAAGGGGTCTGACCCTCATAGTAAAACAAATATTAAAAGATCTCGTAGAGGACAATTTTAGTATAAGGAATAAATGAACGAAATCACAGAACGAAATGGATATACCTTCGCCACGGGACTGCTTTTCTGGCGAAAATTACGTTACGAATATTATTTACTGTACTATAATCTGTACTATTGTACTGTAATCTGTGGTTTTAAAAACTGAATGACAGTCGGCACTGCACTCAGCACTGTATGTCAAAATTTGCCCTTGTCATGTGTCAACAATGAATAATGTGTCAAAGATAACCTAATCACAGTGTTATGAAATTTATTGAGCAGTTCTTCATTCTTCTAACCGCTTAAAAGTAATGCAATAAACTGAAACCATATAACATTTGAAATGTGCTAACAAAACATGCAATTTTTTGAATAAAAAATATAAAAAAAGAACTCTAAACAATGGTAGGTTAAGCTTCTGTATATTGTGGATGTTCTTACTGAATGAGAAATTATTGTGACATCAACATTGTTTTAATTTGGCTTTTAGGCAAGTTCAATGATACTCGCTGGTCTTGGGATGGCAGCAGTTGGTTTCGCTGGTCGCTATTTGATGAAGCAAATGCCCAATGCGTCAATGAAATTCGCTGAAGCTGTTAAAAACTTACCCAAGTTTGATGCTGAAAGTCTAGCGAATTCGAAATATTATAAGGGTGGTTTTGAACCCAAGATGACGAAAAGAGAAGCAGCTTTAATTTTGGGTGTGAGTCCTACGGCTAACAAAACTAAGGTATGGATCAAAGCATTTCAATCACATCTTCAGAACGAATTAGATATGGAAATTATTTCATTATTTTACAGAACAGTGCATCTGTAAGAAGTTATATTCTTAAAAAAAAGAAGTCATATTTTGTGTTATTGCAAACTGTAAGTGCCTTTTCACACGTACCGTAGCCGGCGCCGGATACCCGGTTTCAATAGATTATGCCGGTACATGTGAAAGCTATGTACCATGCCCATACACTTCACCACCGGGTATCCGGCGCCGGCTACCCGACAACCGGTACGTGTGAAAAGGCACTAACAATAATACAATTAATACTGTAAAGTAATATTACACTTCATAGTTTTTTTAATGTTTACCAATCAATTTTCAGCTGTTGAGTAATGTTTGATTGAAATAAATATGAATTATTTTTAATTTACAGATAAGGGAAGCCCACAGACGCATTATGCTTCTAAATCATCCAGATAAAGGAGGCTCCCCTTTAATAGCGGCTAAAATAAATGAAGCTAAGGACATCTTGGAAAGTGGAAAATCATGAATTTGTTAGTGAAAAATAATTATGGTTTTAGTTATTTTAAATAGATAATATTACCTGTTAGTTAATAAATGTGATATGTTATATGCAGTTTTGCTTCTGAATATGATTATGATCAAAAGTAAAAAAAAAAAAAAACAGCTAACAACACCGTGTGACCAGTTTATGCGCCCAACAATAGAAATAAACTAAAATACATCCATACATTGTCAGCCATTTTTTTACTGAATTTAGTCATACATTTATGATGTGATGAAGAATATGCATTGTTTATGTTTATTCTAATTACAAATTAGTTGTAACATTACTGCAACTGGTTTCCTCTGCAAAATGTTACATTAAAAATATGTAAGGTCTTTGTATCAAATATGAATATTTTATAGTTTTTTTTTTAATCTTGGCAGTAATTTGATTACTATTATTTAACATAACATGAAGTATGACCACATTAGAGTACGGAAAATCTATCATTAATAAATACATAGAAAACATTTCATTCCTTTATTATCTATAGAACCTCCAACATAATGTTACGGCACGGCATAAAATATATTAAAGAGATTTGATAGATAATTATGAGAAAGCATGACACACCATAGACAACTACATAATATAAGCATTATACAAATATTAGTTTCAAAAATTATTATTATACATAAATATAATTATTAATTATATAAAATTATGTTCAAGAGTATTCACAATAAATAACAAATTTAAAGGAACGATACCATTTATTAGCTCAATGTATGTATTGTAGAGAACAAAAAAAATTGTATCACTAATAAAATATAAAAGGCTACTTTCTAGCTCTCTTACATTAAAATTTAAATGTCTTTTACACATACAACCACTACACATTTATTATAATTGCATTAATTAAATAATTTATTTTTTAAAAATATAACAGTACCGTTACTTGTATACGTAGTATATTATTATTAGTCTGTGCCGTTACGGACTTTTATATATGTACTAACCAATGAAAATTTTCCATAGAAGCAGGATAATATGCCTAATAAAAAAAAGATATGTCATTTATTATTGTCACTTATTAATTTTAATTGGTGGCGAATTTTTATGTTCGATAATACTAAGCCTCATTAATAAACTTAACTGTATCCATTTCCTTTGTAAATAATTAGGCTAGTTGCAGAGCTTGACCGACCGTCAGTGCGGACGTCAGTCGCGCTTGTAATATGTATGGAAATTCATAAAACCGTTCATAGCTAGACCGACCATACGCACGCGTGTTGTCATGCGCATTTAGTGTCATAGTCATACAATAATTGTTGATGCGTATCGCCAGGACCGACGGTACGCACTGACGGTCGGTCAAGCACTGCAACCAGCCTAAGTAATTACTTACACAAAGCTATAACAAAATCATCAAAAGATGAACAATGCACCAAAAATAAAGACTACAAAAAATTATACAATACTTTATGACTAAAACTATTCTTGTTATGATAGAAATAATAATTTCATAACAAATACTTGTAAAAATATTATCTCACTCAAATAATTATAAAAATAAATTATTATTATTATAAACTTATCACTACACTCATTAAATTACAAATTAATGCAATAACATCTCACGCTAATTCAAAATAAGCATTTTTTCTTAGTTGTACTATTTATTACCTATAGAGAATAATAAACAAGAGCAATCATAGATGTTATTCCCTGATTCATAAGAGATAGCAACCTATAATATTAATGCATAAAGAAAAAAAAATTTTTTTCATTTTTTTGTAAATGAGTCATGATCTTGCATGAATAAATTTTGAATCAAGGATGGACAAATAGGACTAGGTAGTTAACTTTTGTACAAAACTATAAATTTTGCAACTATTTATAATGTCATGTAAAATTGTTCATAACAAAAATTTACAAATACTTTGTTCATGAATCACTTTGTAGTTTCGATTTATTATTTTAAAATATTCCATTTTTAAATTTATGCATGTATTTTTATACAAGACATATAGTTTATATTTAAAATTGCTAATACTATAAAACTTTATTTTTATTTTTTAGCAACTTATTTTAAACATAGATATATTTCGAACGATTGAACTTTAAGTAGTGAATAAGTAGAACATCATTGGTAATCCATTAAAAGGTGAGATCAGAATTGTATAATTTTTAAATGATTCACCGCGGTGGTTCTTTCTGCTGCTGCTCTCGGCGTTGTTTGGCGAAGCGGGCGCGCAACTTGATAATCGTCGTGTTTGATAGTGTTCCAGGTACTTTGAATATAGACTGAAAATAAATTCAAATAATATATTAACTTCTGCTCATATAAGAAATATTTATGGTTCTTAGACATAATATGCAATTTAAAATGTTGCAGATATTAAATCGCAAAGCTAATTGATTTTTTGTCTTGTACTATTTGACTGAACCATGTTTATGATATGTTCGATACATGAGTTTCGACACATGAATTTATAGCAGAATAAATTTAATTGCATTGTTTATTAATAAATGGTCTATTGTGTAAATATCATAAAATTATGAACTAAATAGTAAAAGTGATATCTCTGAAAAGTACCTGCATAAATTCATGACAGTGTAAAGCACTGGCATTCTTCACAATAGCTTTAAAGCATTCCGCCAGTGACGTGAAGTCATTGCATGCCATGATTGCATCTCTGTTTGTTTTTATTAATGTAATGCACACTCTAAATAAAATTTTAGAGCCCTCATAAAACAAACAATCCCAAATCCTTAATACTGTCTCTATTGGCAGGACCTCAGCGAATAGACATACAAACCATTTTGTGGTTATAACTGCCCAGGGTAAACCTAAAATTGTAATAGACTTTTAGACAAGTATTAGAAAAGAAGCATTAAAAGTTCATAGCTTTGTTTATACATGAATAATTATTGTAACTAAATATGCTATTTTTATTACTTAGTACTTAAGTACTTAAAAATTAATTTTAATCTGATAAAATCTTTTTAATGATACATATATGCATATATTTAATTTCTTATCAAAAATAATTATGGCAGTTATATGATTTACACTCAGTCAATTATTATTTATAATATAAAAAAAATATATACTACAACCAAGTATTGATAAATAAAAACAATCTAGTTGATAAAAATAAAGCATCAAGAGTCGAGACACTACTGATAACATAAGTGCATCAATTATCAATACCTAAGTTTATCACATGCTGGTGAACATCAGGTACCTTTGATTTTACCAACTCAGATAAAACCTCAATGTCAACTATGAGGCCATCCATAGTCTTGGTATAGTAATCAGGAAGTATTTTTTCCACCAGCACTTTTAGAAGCCAGAATGAGGTTTCTTCACTTTTTGTTGCCAATAATAATAGACCTAGAAATCAAAGAAACACAATAAGATTAACTATCATAAAGCTACTTAGAATTGTAAATAGTTCATTATTAGTTCTTTGTGTGCGTCAGGATTGCTCCGCCAAGTTATCAAATCAGAAAATGGTTTCAGCCAAAAGTTTGTCAATATTTGTCAAAATCGAAAGAAACAAACCCCGTATTTGTCAAAGCAGAAATAAAGAAGTTATAAGCGTTTTAAGTTGGCCGCGCAATCCTGACGTCAAGGACTGCGCGGCCACGGAGATCTCAGCAACTACTTGGGATAGAGAAATAATTCCTTTTGTCAACTCAAGTCTGTATTTGTCAAGATTTGTCGAAAAATGAATCAAAGCTCTATATCAATATTATAATTAAATATTCGCCTTGAAAGTCATGGCCGCGCAGTCCTTGATTTGCTATTTTGTTTTTAGTATTTTTTTTATTAAAATTGAAGACTTCATATAGTATAGGAGTTAAAAGGAGAAAGGTCTTAATTTGTCGAAACTGACAAAAGCTTTAAAATACGAATAAAGTGTAATTAAACAGACGAAATCAATTTAAAACACAAAACTCGTGGCCGCGCAGTCCTGACGTTACTTTAAACCATGATATCTCAATAACTATAGTAGCTAGGATTTTGCTGTAGACGTCCATATAATCCTTATATTAACCCCATTAAAATGACATATCCTTTTACCCTCAACACTGTTTGGGACGCGAGTAATCTCAAGAATTATGTTACCCCATACAATGTTCTAGTAGAGTGACCATAATGTCGATTTGTTTTTAATCTTTGTCAAACTGGCTATGACAGCACAGTTCAAGGGAATTCTGTTCTGTTAGTCAAAAACTTAAATAAAATACTAAATAAGACGAAATAAAAAACTTGTTTAATATTTGAATATTTTTATTCATTGCACAAATATAAAGATTTCAAAAATCAACAAAATCATTATTCTTCAACTTTAAATGTTTTTCATCGGCTCTTACACCTCTACTAAAACATAAGTTAAAAAATGGATATATACAGAATCGTTTGTACCTACTCTCTTCTAATTTACTCTTGTTATCGTCGTAACAAAGCATTCCGCTATTTCTTATAATATGACACTTATAATGCCCTATTGTTCCAAGTATTGGAGGAACATATTCTACGGCACCTAATAATTTATAAATGTTTTGTTTAATTATTATACTTTTAGGTACCTCATGTAAAAACACCATTTGCGTGCCATTTAAATCGAATGTAACAATTTTTGACAAGGTATAATGAAATAGAACTACTTCATTGCATTTTCTGATTTGCTTGTTTTCCCAATCATGAATAATAATAGAATCTTCCAAGTTACTGATGGTGAAAATATTAATTATATCTAAATTTAACGGTATAAACACATGTTTTCTTCTTGATGGGGTAGAATTTATGCATGCACTATTTGAACAGTTACTTACAGAAGAAGCACTAAAAATAATATCATTTAAGACGTGCTCATAAATAAATGCAGCGTTACATTCACAATCATAATGATTGTTTTTGAAATGTATCGAAGCAATTCTTATTCTTAATTTGTTTGCTTCTTCACTGTTATTATCAGAGTTACAGAGGATTTGTAAAAACGCTTTTATATCCCTATTTCTGCAATTATTGTCAAATAAATCGCGTATGCATGAATACTCTTTAAATCCGTGGGCCAATAAAAAAAATACGGAATCAAATGCACAAGTGTTTGTTAATTTAATATTTTTTTCAGATATATCTTGTACAGTAAAATTACTATTTTTTAAAAACATTATATTTACAGGTTTATTTGCAGAATCATCTTTAGGAACACCTTCGCCTCTCCAGTTTTCAACATACGTAGGAATTACTGAGAATACCGAATCATTTAAAAACGTTTTGGTTACACTAGGTTTTTCTTTTTTGCAGCATTTGTTTTCAAATGGTAACATTTTTCGCTTCCTAGTCTTACCTCGTTTTCTTTTAATGTTTTTCTCCTTTTTGTCTACAATGTCGGCGAAATTATTTAAACAATTTAAAGCAATTTTTATTTCACCTAATAAATAATCATAATGCATATTTAAATATTCATCAATGTTATATTTCTTCGACCTTGTTGTGAATAACAAATTTTTCATAGTTTTAAAATAGCTCTCTAGAGCTGAAGATGTTGGTACTTTGTTTTGTGATTTATATAATGGGCACATAATATTACTCCAGAGGGGTAACTTTAGGAGTAACCGTTTGAGCATTGTTATTAAATGAGGCATGTAGAAAGAGTTTTGTGATTCTGACGAACTTTTTGTTTTATCTAGGCTTTTTTCCCTCTCAACAATTTCATCAAACCATGAGAGCAAACCGTCATCATCGTCGAGGATTATGTTTTCGTGAATATTTTCCTTCTCATCGGTGTCTTCATTAGGTTCCGTATATGTAGTATTACCTAAGGTGCAACTTATTTTCTGAATATAAACAGAAACAGGGTTTTCTGGGTTATCGTATTCGGTTAAAATTGAAAGAATAAAGTAAAGTTGAAGAATAATGATTTTGTTGATTTTTGAAATCTTTATATTTGTGCAATGAATAAAAATATTCAAATATTAAACAAGTTTTTTATTTCGTCTTATTTAGTATTTTATTTAAGTTTTTAACTAACAGAACAGAATGCCCTTGAACTGTGCTGTCATAGCCAGTTTGACAAAGATTAAAAACAAATCGACTCACTCCGAATCGGTCACTCTACTAGAACATTGTATGGGGTAACATAATTCTTGAGATTACTCGCGTCCCAAACAGTGTTGAGGGTAAAAGGATATGTCATTTTAATGGGGTTAATATAAGGATTATATGGACGTCTACAGCAAAATCCTAGCTACTATAGTTATTGAGATATCATGGTTTAAAGTAACGTCAGGACTGCGCGGCCACGAGTTTTGTGTTTTAAATTGATTTCGTCTGTTTAATTACACTTTAGTCGTATTTTAAAGCTTTTGTCAGTTTCGACAAATTAAGACCTTTCTCCTTTTAACTCCTATACTATATGAAGTCTTCAATTTTAATAAAAAAAATACTAAAAACAAAATAGCAAATCAAGGACTGCGCGGCCATGACTTTCAAGGCGAATATTTAATTATAATATTGATATAGAGCTTTGATTCATTTTTCGACAAATCTTGACAAATACAGACTTGAGTTGACAAAAGGAATTATTTCTCTATCCCAAGTAGTTGCTGAGATCTCCGTGGCCGCGCAGTCCTTGACGTCAGGATTGCGCGGCCAACTTAAAACGCTTATAACTTCTTTATTTCTGCTTTGACAAATACGGGGTTTGTTTCTTTCGATTTTGACAAATATTGACAAACTTTTGGCTGAAACCATTTTCTGATTTGATAACTTGGCGGAGCAATCCTGACGCACACTAGTTCTTTTAGTGTAACCTTCATACAAATCATGATCTACAGACAATTAGCAATTATTAATCAATCATATCATGCAAACGGAAACTTGAAAGTCAAGCATAATTTACAATTTAATCATTGTGTATCAATTAGTAATGGTGTTAAGTGAATTATTTGAATTGTGTCTTATAATTTCTAATCATTGCAGTATTTATAAAATGATGAATGAATGAGTTTGGTGGTAAAGTTATTTGTTTAATCTTAACCCATTGAGCCCCGAGCGGTCCGATCTGACCACGACACAATAGATTTTCTATTGTGTCTGTGATTCCGGGGGCTAAGTTATTAATGAAAAATTGTAAGGAAACATACCAGCTATATAGTTCAATCCTTGGCAGTATCCAACAACTCTATTGTTATGGGCATAAGCAATCAGTACATGAAACAAATGTGTCTGATGGTTGGCTTCTTTTGTAAAGTAAATATTATCAGGAAATGTCCGAGGTAAGTCAGTTTTCACAAGATCTACGAGTTCCTTTTCAAATGGCTGATCCAATATCTTGTGGTACAGGTCTGGAGACTGCTCCCTCATTTTATCAGCTTCTGAGATTGCCATCCATACTGATGGACGATGCTCACCTGGCAGTTTAAATATTTAAATTATGTATAAGTAACAATTTTCTAAATATAAAAACAAACAATAAATTTTAGTTAATGTTATAAAATAATTGAGAAATTTATTATATACGTATATAAATTATAATAAATTTCTCAATTATTTCTCATATATATATAAATTAGTGCAATCAAAAACAATGCATCGAATAAGTTTGGTATACATAAAGGTACTTACTCGGAATCCCTTTACGCACGTATCTTTTAACTGTGTTCGTGCGTTTGACCGACTTTCCTTCGCCAAGCAATATGGACCATTTTTGCGCTCTCGACGCCAATACCTTTAGGTATACAGACATAAAATCTTCATAGCTTGCATAATCAAAATCTTCGTGTCGTTCAAAACCATATTCATCAATTGCACTGAAACATGAAAATAAAATTATATTTTTTACTTGGTTCATGGTAATTAATTATTAATGAAGACCTATAACATACCTGAAATTAGACTGAGCCATATTGATATATGTACTTAAATTACAAATTAAATAGAAGCTGCATAATTTGTTCTGTGATCAAATAAAATGCGCTAAAATAAAAGTTACGCCCCCAAATTCATCGCCGTACACTATATAAATTTTCATGAATGAAAACCAAAGAGTATAATGTATAATGAAAACCAAATAACCCACATGACAATAAATCAAAGTCTTTCTGACATTTGTCACTGTCAAACCAGTTTAAAGATTATAAACGTGCATAGATTGAATGAATTTTGTGCACAACATTACGAGACATTACCTAAATAGCGCTTAAAATTCTTACTGTTGCTGAAAACGCCTTCAGAATATCAATAATTATCATAATCTAAAGTACGAACGGAATTTATATTATTTTAGTAATTTATGTAATAAAAAAATAGCTAACCGTCAACTGTCAAGTTTATTGTCATCTGTCAAGTATCATATTTGATCATATTTGATAACAAATCCATATAATTGTGATTTCGTGTAAAATGTTGATTAAAAATAATTCAAATTAAAATTTAAGTTTACTTAATTCTTTTAATATATATTTGCCAATCTGGTAAATAAACCAAAAAGCTAATTTCAGTGTTAAAAAAATATTATCCGTACTTGTGTTTGACTACATTTTGCATCTAATTTTTGTCTGTAAATTCCTAGTAGTGATGGGTCCGCCTCCAGTGGTAACTGGTATATCACCTAAAGAAGGGCCTCCTGGTACCAGAGTAACTATAAGAGGCGAATTTCTAGGAACAAGCGTAACTGACTTAATAGGTACATTATGAATTAAATTGTAATAGTATATTAATATAGTGCCCAAATCCTATCATTTGTGATATCTATGAGAAAACTGGATAAATTTCGTAAACAAACAAATAAATATAAAAAAGATGTGTTGCACTCGAGACTGCCGCGGTAAAGCTATTGCATAGCATGCCTTCAAGCCACACCTCCGAGCCCGTCGGAGTGGGGAGCGTGAGGTTTTTTCGTTACGGAATTTCTCGATTCGGTCCCCGCGCTCAAGGCCCGCGATAGAAGCTATGCAATAGCTTAAAAAATAAGTATCAGGCTATGATTACAAGTTCAATAATCTGGTAGGAAATATCTTCTAGGTCTGAAAATATGTGGATGTGATTGCTTGCTATCTGCTGAATGGAAAAGTCGAAATAAGATAGTAGCAAGATCTGGGCCTTGCAAAGGAAGAGGAGATATTATTGTCACTACAAGATCTGGAGGGGAGGGTACTTCTACTGTTCAGTTTAGAGGTATGTTTTGTCATTTACTCATTTGTCTTGCCTTGTCTAGTATTTAAACATTTCCCTGACTGTAAGTACTCTATATAAAAAATCTAATAATTGTTAAAAAGTAACTTCTTTTCCTGTTAAGATAGATTAAAATTTTTTGCAAATGTAAATAGGGTAAAATCACTATTTATTTATACAATTAATATCTGTACTAATAATGCATTCATTTTTAGGTTACCATGAGTCAATAGGCCCAGTAAAGGAGAGTGCAGTATGGGTGGAGGAAGCTGCCCCTCCAGCACTACCGTGGGGGAGACGGCCCATGTCCCCCACGGCGTATACCCCACCTGACCCATTGGGGCTCGCTACTGAGGGAGATGATTGCAAGTTTCCTGAAGAAGAGCTTAATGAACTGTTTCCAGATGGGTAAGGATACTATAAAAAAAAAAGAAAAAAAAAAGGATACTATAATCTTTTTATTATAATATTAGAAGATTATTTATATTGAAATCACGACCAACTTATTGAGATGATGTAGATCATAAAGAAATATGAAATGGTCTATATATTATATTATGTCTTATCAAATAATTTTTAGTACAATATTATAACACCTAAGTTTTAAAGTCTAGACATAACATTTATATAATATGTTGCCTACACTCGGCTTCAATACAAAGTAAGTTGAGTTCAAGGCTATATGAAGACATTGTAGTGTAAAAATATTATATAAATAAATATTATTAATGGACTTAATGGCTGTGTAATGGACTGAATATGAGCCTAAATTTAAGTGGGTTTTTATTCTAGTGTTCAATCCAATTAATAACTTCTATTGTTATGAACATTTTAAGTTCTGGCAAGCTGTCTGAAGAAAACTTTCAACCTGGCTGGTACTTGCTGGAACATCATAGCAATACTTCATTTGAAGACTTGAAGGCAGGAATGGTGTTTCTACAGAGAAAAGTATGTACATATTCTCTAAAAAATTTTTTCAACTTCGTTAAGAGAAAAATATCCTAAAATATACAAAATATTTACATACTTTTTTAGGTGGAAGGTCAAAAGGAAGGCCAGCTTAGTTTTCTGAAAGCGAATACTGGGGCTGTAATGGATCAACTGGATCGTCTTGTTCTTCTAAAGAACATGTATGAAGAGGATCAAAGAAAGAATGGCAAAGAACCACTGCCCAGCTTACAGGCAGCCATTGAAGGTTGTAAATTTTTTTAAGTTAACAATAATTTTGCTAACCCTGCTTTTAAAAAAAATATATTTTCTTCCTATTTTTATTTTCTATAAAATATTTTTATATGCGATTTTCAGAATCAATAACATTAGCGGACTCACTTTTCTCCGAAATATTATCCCGAAAAGAGAACGCCGATAAGACGCGAGAGGCGCTATCGCTTCTGACGAGGCACAAGTTTTTATTCCAACTACCAGCATCAATTGATAGGAATATTCGAAAAAAGGAATACGATTTAGTTGTTAACGACTATACGCGAGTTAAGAACTTTTTTGGCAATACGGATGTAAAGGTGAGATAATTATAGAATTCTGTATGTTTATAGAATTTTTGTAAAATATTAGTTTGAATAGGTATGAAGGTATATTATTGTACTTATGCAGTTATTTTTTTTTAGCTTTTTCAAAAAATCTTAGATGAAATCGATAAAAAGATTGAAGATTTGAAAGAAAATTTGTTTGCCCGCATGAAAACAATGCCATGTAATGTCCAAGAACAAACAAAATACATAAGGTATGCTGCAAAACTAAAAAAAAATTAAAACTCGGAAACAATAAAAAAATATTGTGAATGTAATGAACGAAATTTTAAATGTATTTTTTAGATTGTTAATAAGTTTAAATTGGGATGGTGATGCAGCGTGGATTGCAATCACAACACGAAAAGATTACCTCATGAGTCTTATGAACAAAGTGAAAGACCATTTTAAACAGAAGGAAGATCAAGAGATAAGTGAAAAAGGTAACTTTTTAACATGCACATTTCAAACGCCATGTAGATATTTTATTTTTGTTTGTATTAAATTGTTATTTATTAGTAAATACTAATATTATAAAGAGGAAAGGTTTGTATGTATGTATGTGTGGTTTTCACGCATAAACTACTGAACCGATTATAATGAAATTCAGCATACATATAGAGGGTAACTTTGATTAACACATAGGATAGGTTTTATTCCAGTAATCCCACGGGAACGGGAACTATGCGGGTTTTCCTTTGAAAACGCGGGCGAAGACGCGGGCGAAAAGCTAGTTAGTAAATATTTTTTTAAATGAAAAATAAACTTATATTCTGATAAACAAAATCGGTATCAACCAGTGACATTATAAAATTGTCGAGCACAGGTAAACGCAAAGCCCGCGAAGAGAACGAGGGCAGCTGGAGCCTGTTGCGCGCGAACTGGTGCGCGTGCGCGTGCGGCGCGCTGGCCGGCGAGCTGCACGCGCTGTGGCCGCTCGCGAGGCGCTACTTCGCGGGCGAGCTCGCCGGCTGCCCCGCCGACCCGCAGCGCCAGGCGGACCTTAAGGTTAGGTTAAGGAAAATTATAGTAGAGCCATTTTAATAGGCAACATTTGACAGTTCAACAAAATTCAACAACGTAACCTAGTAACGACGACATAGAATAACATGATATTTCGTTTTGTTAGAACTGCACATTTGCTTAACTTTTTTCAATTACGATTACATATTTATAATAATAATGACCGATACAAGTAATTTTAAGATTTCATTTTACTGATAAACCATCCTAAACATAATAAACAATTTCTGAATTGAAGAACTGACGTCGCTACAATTTTGTGTCAATAAACCTTTTTCTTTTTAAATACTAGAGACGTTACTCTAAAAATCGAAATCTGACATCTAGAATCGAATGCATTGATTACTTGTGAATAAAAATCATCATAAATTAATAAATTCGATTGATAAATGTTTCAAATCCGTATCGATTAATACACTTTAATCGATGTTTTTAAGCAGGTTACCTCTCTTCGAAGATAAAATTGATAGACGTCAAATGTTGCCTATTAAATTGGCTCGACTATAAATACAAAAATAGCGTGATTCTTTACAAGTTACTGAGAACAAAATATAATGTTTTTATTAGGTATTATTGATATATCGCGCTCCAGATGTCCAGCCTCTATCAATTTTCATTTTCGTCATAAAAATGGCATACTTCTACTACCACATTTTAATATCAAAACATGACTTTTCCCACCAATGTGATATAGAAGAGTATTTCAATTAAAAAAAACGACGTGTGGCACTCGGGGACTGCCGCGGTAAAGCTTATTGCATGCTATGCCTTCAAGCCACACCTCCGCCCGTCGGAGTGGGGAGCGTGAGGTTTTTTCGTTACGAAATTTCTCGATTCGGTCCCCGCGCTCAAGGCCCGCGATAGAAACTATGCAATAGCTTAAAAAAATCTAAAATCTGCTTCCATTCTGGTTTAGCGTACATTATGATTGCATATCAAACTCATGTGTGTGTAATTTTTAAAACGAATAAAATACATATTGACAAAAAAATGACATGGAAAAATAAAATAGTCAATTACATCACATCATGTAAGAGCTAGCGCGCAAGAGCAACTTTTGTCTCCGCAACTATTTTTAACCGACTTCAAAAAAAAGGAGGAGGTTATCAATTCGGCCGGTATGTTTTTTTTTTTATGTATGTACACCGATTACTCCAAGGTTTCTGAACCGATTTACGTGATTCTTTTTTTGTTCGATGCGGGATGGTGTCGAATTGGTCCCATTATATTCGGAAAGGCCCAATAGTTTTTATTTTATGAGCATTTTTGTCTGTATTTGTTAAATGTTGCAAGTGCAAGTTTGAAGTCGGTTGTTTTAAACGCAGTTATCACTTGTGTCTCTCCCATCAACTCTATGGGCTAGTAAGAAAGTGCGCGCACGTAGCGACGCAACTTCCTATAGAGTTGATGCGAGACAAAAGTTGCTCTTGCGCGCTAGCTCTAATTATAATAATAATGTACAGGAGATGATAATAGCCGCGGTGGAGGTGTTCTCTGAGCACATGCGCTTGTGCCTGCTGGCGGGCGGCGGCGCGGCGCTGCCCGCGGACGCGCTGCGCTCGCGGCTCGGCGCCAACCTGCGCAACTTGCGGGATGCGTACGAGTCCTTGTTGAAATTGGATCTGCCTTCACAGGTATACATTTAGTATTTACACATGCGTAACACGCATGTAGCTAAAATAAACATGTATTGGCCAAAAATGTTGAACACATAACGTCTGCATCCAATTAGATAGCCCTTTTTGTGTTTATTATTGTTAATACAATCTTTGTATTGTTCCTTATCGATTGCAATTGTAGTTATGGCTATAGAAACATGATATTAATTATTACATTAGAAAAAGTAGAAATCAAAGTGTTATTATATCTGTATTTTATCGTTATTTTCCAGCCGTTAAGTATTGTGGAGAAAGTCATATTCGATTATCGTGTCCACGGCATGACTGTATTTTTGCAACGAGCGCACAAGCGAGTGAAAGGACTCGCTGATAAAGAAACTTGGAAGATTGAAGAGTTTTCTGATTATGGTGCTATCACTAATCTTGTAAGTAATAAAATTATATAATTTTTTTCCTTACAATTATTGGTGTTTTATAAAAATTTTATGCTACTTGAATTGTTTGCAATTATCATTAATATAATTGAATAATTAATATTATAGGCAGTTTTTTGGGGAAATGTAAAATGTACGGTAATACTTATTTGAATAAATAACATGTACAAAAAATAGCACACTAGGTTCTCTATTGAAGTCTCTATTCAGAATTTTCTGATTTATATGTTCGTTTTTTCAAAATTTAACCGGTTAATGAATATTATTCTGAATAACGAGCGCACCTGCGTTAGTTTATGGCCGGTTGCAGAGCTTCACCGACCGTCAGTGCGTACCATCGGTCCTGACGATACGCATCAACAATGTGTATGATAATAATAATAATATGACTAACTAATTCGTAACAATACGCGTGCGTATGTTCGGTCTAGCTATGAACGGTTTTATGAATTTCCATACATATGACAAGCGCGACTGACGTACGCACTCATGGTCGGTGACGCTCTGCAACCGGCCTGAGGTTTAACAGTGCGAATTTACAATGCAAAGTTTCACTTTCTACCATTGAGATAATATTACTACGTATGGAGGAGACACCACGAACAAAATCTGTGCGCCATTTTTTTGCTCTAACTAAGTTTTAAAAATTATTATCTTGTTAGGTACTTATCGATGAAAGTTATTCCTTTGCACTTTTCCGTATTATTTGTATTATTTGTGCAATATTGTAACACACACGAAGTCATATTTGATGCGTTTCACTTTAAAACAAATAAAAAATGAGCGTGCAGTTACGCCATATGTTGAGCGGAACATAAGTGATGTAGGCGGTGTCGTCTCCATATCTCAATGTTTTCCACATACAACATTCGATTTACGTTCGATTCCAGCCGAATCTTCTAGAAACGTACATGAACGACGCCCTCTCATCGATCCACAAGTGCGTGTCAGTGGGCGGGCGGCGCGAGAGCGCGCTGCTGGCGGAGGGCGGGGAGCCGCTCGCCGCGCTGCACAAGCACACGCAGCAGATACTGCTCGCGTACGTCGCGGTGCTGCACAACCTGGCGCTGCAGCATGATGATGAGGTCATTTTTATTTAGTTTTTTTGTTACCGCATCTCTTAAAAGCGGGCCAAGCATTTGCAAATGGGCCGTGGTGATCACTTACCATCAAGCGAACCACCAAATTGGTTAATCGCATGAACAAAAAACAAACAAACGGTAGTTTGTGGGTGCGATATATTAATTATAATGTAAAACATTTAATAACTAAACATTTTGCTTTAATTTTAGTTCGGAACAATATTTTGAGTACATATAGATCTAGTGTATCAGTAAATGTGCTTATTGAGATAATATATTAACTTACTTTTGAAAAGAATAGTTTAATATCAACTACATGTAATTATGCAAATTCGTTTCTTTTTCAATACCTTCAATCAAACTTATTACACCTTTTCGTTCAATTTTTTTAAATTACCTATACTTTTTTAATTTAATAAACACATAATTTGTAGGATTTCAACAACACAAGTTTATCAGTCGCGCTCGACCAGCGGTTGGACGAAAGCGGTGAAGGTGGCACTCGCTCGTGGCAACAGCGACTGCTCATTGCGTCCGCTAATGCACAATACACTAGGAGAGTTATATTGACCAATATCGCGACTTCGTTTGAAAAGTATGTGTATTTTGTTTAGAACAATATTATGTTTTAAAACTTCATTCTAAGTGTGGACATTGTTTTTCGTATATGCACTTTATAATTGCATGCTACAGTTAGTTGCAGTAGTTAAATATTTAATTGGCTTTTCGATTTTTAAACAACTTAAAATCAAATGTGATTTTAATGGGAAATAAAAATACACTACTACCAAATTTATGTAACGCATTGATATTTTATCTCATTTTCTATTTTTAGTTGAGATTTCATGAATTTTTATCACACACATAAATTGCAAAACACAATTTTTTTCAGCTATGAATTCCCAAAACCGGCGCTAGCGTTACAAACAACGAAGGACGCGCTAAGCGATCTCGAATCAAATATAGCGGAAACGTACATAGAACAAAAGGGAGATCCTCTAGTGGGGACCATTGAGCCCAGCATGTATATGGGCAGGCATAAGATAGACCCAGATGCTATGGTAGATGACGCCAGGCCTTATGTGTACGAGATTATTAATAACCTCATCGCTGTGCATGCTGAGGTATGTATGTTTTTAGGTATAAATATGTATTTGGATAAGTTTAAAATAATATAAATCAATAATAAAATGTTGTGAGCAGTAATTTGTAGCAGTCTTAAATGGTCTTTAGTTTGCACACAATTGTATGAAAATTTTCAAATATTTTTTTATATAGAATGTAAAAAAAAAATTAATATCAAAAAATAATACACAAAAAAAAAATATTATTATTTTGTTTTTTAACGACTTCAAAGTACGATTATATTTGTTTGCTCACCGATTTCATTGCTACTTGTAGACGGATTTTCAAAATAATTTTATATAAAATTCTTTGTTTTTGGAAAAATGTAGTAATCTTATAGTTCGAAGAAAAAATAAAATTAATTAACAAATGTAAATGGCCTTCAAGAAAGAGACGAAACATTATCAAATATATTCGCATTGATTTTTCCAACTAAAAATGGCAAATTCAAATAACCATAATAACTTGTTATTTGAACTAATAGATATTAATTATACATAACATTTTTTTAATATATTTTGTGTGTTAAAAAATGTTGAATAGATAAACTTGAAAGTAACTTTTATAATTTTAAGTCTTTCTGTTATTTCACTAGATGGCGTTGTTCAAATTTACGGCGATTTGCATCGCGCTATCGAAACGTTTTCGTCAAAACTATATAGTTTTGGCGCTATTTATGTTTATTTAACTTTGCGCAGAGGCAATATCGTAACCAATGAGGTTAATCCGAGGTGCGATTATTGCTAGTTGAAAACTTTACCAATACCCCGCCATGTGGACGTGAAATACCGTCCGATATGGCAATTTTTTAAAGGCCGTTAAGGCCTTCATAAATACGATATAATCCTTCCTGCACAATTGCACACTGCAGTGTTGCACAGTGCATATACAGGGTGGAAGCACTATATACAGATACATACAGTAAGGAAACTTCATACAAAATGTTCGAAATGGCTCCCCCCCATCAAGCGTGTTTACGAGGGTATTGGGGGGGATCGATAGTAGCGGGTGACACATCCACAGATTTTGAATGACAAAGATACATAGTATAGAAAAAAGTTTAAAGTGATGTCATTTCACATTAAATAAATATCGATTGTTTCTGTTTGTAGCCCTTTCAATAAATATATTTGTAAATACCGTATCTGACAACAAGTTCAAAAGAGACTATTTTTTAATTTCTATAGATATGGCAGTATGAGTTTTAAATTATGTTGACATATTTTCTACCAAAATGATAGCTACAAATAGTACCTATTAGGAGTCCAGTCTGTTTAAAGATCGCATCTATTTTTTACGCAATCTAGAAGAGCACGAAAAACTAAAAAAATGGAAACCTTAAAAAAAAATGGTTGCCTGTAAAGTCGGTATACGGGCGAAAGTTTTACGTGACAACGACTTTTTATGTCTGTCTCTCTCGCTTTTAGGCGGGCTAACCATGTGGAAGGGAAGTGGAGTGGAAGGGACGCGTGCCTCTCACTCGCTCTCATTGTGAGCGCATAACGTGAGCGGAGCGTAACGCAGTTTCTTGAAGTGTCACCCGGCAAACCAATTTATAAGACGTTGTCACGTCAAAATCTTGTTTAAATTTATGTGCATAATTACGTAAATATTAGGGAAAAAAAAGATAGATATTATAATTATTGTATTTTTATCGATACGTGGCGTCTCCACTTTGTCAAGCACTAAGCCTGTCAAACTATTTTCTTTTTCTTCCTAAAACAAAAAGGTAGAGGTTCTATGCTCGTATAATAATAATTTTAATTTATTTTTGCATATTTTGTGTTTTTTAATTTAATTTAATTTATCGTTTTAAAAATAATTTAGTAGGTATACCTACATACAAGTATTGTAAATTCTGGTTTAAAATAATTATTGAATATATGTATAATACAAATAGGTATCAAGCATTATAAATAATTTAGGTACATTAAATAGCCTTCGGCGTCCATAACAAAACTAGGTTTCGAAATACATCACTGATAAAAACGTATTTACTTTTACAAGCTGTATTAATTCGGATTGTTTCTTCTTGTAAATTCATATTTAGGCTACACCATTTTTGTATTTTAACGGGTTTTAATCTCAAAATTACCACAAAATCAACTGTGAAAAAAAGCAAACAGAAATATACAGGCCGAATTTTTGAAGCCTGAAAATCTCTTTGGAGTTTTCTATTAGCGCATCTTTTGTTGAATCACTTATTTTCTTAGTGAATGTGTGGATATAGTTTTTCGCGATTTCTAACTTTTCTAGTACTCATACCTCAGTTGGTCTTTTAGAGTGTTTTGATCCCCATGAGAAACTGGATCGATTGGCATCAAAAAAATTTTTTTTGAAAACTGCCGATTTCTTTGCTGACCGTACATTTTTTCAAAAATCTGTGAATGCAGATTAAAATTTCTCAAGAATTTAAGGATAGTCTCCTAAGAACGTTTTCATGTAGCTACAACGGTTAAGGTACCTGCCTTTCATGCCCCATCTTAACCTTCCACCCTGTATATTACATCTAAATGTAAACATGTTGTATAAGTTTATGCATTTGCAAACTGCAATGTGCATAATTTTATGAACGTGCATTATGCATATAATATTACATTGAATAACCATACAATATTATTCATATTTATTTTATTTTACAATTTACAGTTATTTAATTAAACTCCAGAATGTATTGATATATTTTTAAAGTTAAATTAAATAGAAAAAAAAAATATATTATATAAATACAGGGTGTCCCAAAAAGTAGTGATGAACGGAAGCTGGGAGGTTAAGGACCTAGAGGGCTATCCGAATCACCCCCATGTATGTAATGCGATTTTTCGTATTTTCGGAGTTATGACGTTTTTTTTTCAATTTTTCACCTATCGCCGAGTACGATGATATTTTCACTCATGGCGACGTCAATTATTGCGCTAAATGCTTGATTTTTTATTGTTTGCTAAGCTGAAAGATAGGCCAATTCAGTATGGTAACATTTACTATCGTTAGATGTTTGAATGGAATAAAAAAAAGAATTAAATGCCAAGAAAGATGAAATTATCCAGTATGTTCACAACTTCAAGGGCCCGTAAAAAAATAAAATCACATAAAAAAAGTTTTCCGTTTTGCTTTTAAAAACTTGCTCTATCTATCAGGTAGCTACCCTGAAAATTTCATTTTATTATTCAGAAAGCTTCAATCGAAAAATTGAAATCTAAATGTGGTAAGTGCAAAAATTGAATTAACATGATGAATAATAAAAACAAATTAAAACCAATAACAAGGTGTTAAATTACCAGAAATTTTTAAAATGACCCCCCTGTTGCTCAATGCAAGCGCGACATCACCGTAAAAAGTTGTCTTTTAAATTTCTGAATGCCTTTTATCATTTTTTATGGTTTTTTTTGCTACTATGAATTTCCGGGTTATTTCGTCCAAATTGTGGCAGTCTCTCGTCTTTGTAGTATCCCCACGGAAAAAATCAATAGGTTTTATGTCCGGGGACCGTGGAGGCCAGGTTAAAGGGCAAAGATACCCTGAAAGATGGATTGGTCGTTGCAGCCTGCGCATGCGCCGGTGACGCCTGCCTTAAAGCATGGCCTCCACGGTCCCTCGACCTAAACCCCATTGATTTGTTTCAATGGTGATACTAAGAAGACCTCGGCTACTTGAGAGAATGCCACAATTTGGACGAAATAACCCGGAAATTCATAGTAGCAGAAGAAACCATTAAAAATGATAAAAGGGCATTCAAACATTTAAAAGACAACTTTTTATGGTGATGTCGCACTTACATTGGGCAACAGCGGGGTTATTTTAAAAATTTCTGGTAATTAGACACCTATTTATTGGTTTTAATGATCATCACGTTAAAAAAATTTTTGCACTTACCACACTTAGATTTCAATTTTTCGATTGAAGCCTTCTGAATAATAAAATGAAATTTTTAGGGAAGCTATCTATCAGAGATAGGGCAAGTTTTTAAAAGCCAAATGGAAAACTTTTTTTATGTGATTTTATTTTTTTATGGGTCCTTGAAGTTGTAGACATACTGGGTAATTTTACCTTTCTTGGCATTTAATTCTTTTTTTTACTCCATTCGAAGATCTAACGATAATAAATGTTACCATACTGAATTGGCCTACCTCTAAGCTTAGCACACAAAAAAAATCAAGCATCTAGCGCAATAATTGACGTCACCATGAGTGAAAATATCATCGTACTCGGCGATAGGCGAAAAATTGAAAAAAACGTCATAACTCCGAAAATACGAAAAATCGCATAACATACATGGGGGTGATTCGGATAGCCCTCTAGGTCCTCTACCTCCCAGCTTCCGTTCATCACTACTTTTTGGGACACCCTGTATAAAAGTGAAAGCATTTTTATACGGCAAAGTTGTTTATGTGTGTGACAGTGATATTTTCTTTACTATATTTTTTGCTAAATATATTTTAACTACATTTATACATACAAGAGTAATTTTAGAATATATTGTTAAAAACCCACATCGAAATTTTGTGCAAGCGACTTTGTTTATTTATGTACTTGACTGGTCAATGAAATTTCAAGGTCGCGTCATGGAGTAAGGCGACAATTTTGGTATCTTTGAATCATACCAACGAAGTTTCACTTCTGACACGTGTGCTCTGCAAACACACTCTTTTATACGATTTTGTTAACTTTGACTCTTGCCAGAGAAGTTTCACTTCTGACACGTGTGCTCGGCACACATTCTCTTTTATTTCTATAATAAAAACGTTCCAGGTGGACAGCATCTGCGGCGCGGCTGCGTCCCGCTACGTGCGCGACATATGCGAGACGGTGTGCGAGGAGGTAGCTCGGCTGGCGGCCTGCGCGCCGCCGCACAGCCGCGCCACCGCCTTCCGAGCGCGGCTCGAGTGCGCGCTGCTGCGGTTGGCGTGCGCGGACCATCTTACGAGGAAGGCTGAGTGAGTTTTTTTTTTTCTCAGTCGGGCGTTCGATTTTTCGCGCGCCGCGAGTGCACGCATCTTAAGAGGAAGGCTTCTTTGTATTTAATTTTTTTATGTAAGTTGTAGGCTGATGTGTACAGTCCCATTTGATGGAAAATGCTGACGCGGTTATTATTAGATTTGATTATTGATGGTTTCATTGATTTTTATTTTTTTGTATAGATAGTTGTTGGTTGGATGATGTTTGTGTTTACTCATTTACATTAAGATTATAATAAAGACAGATTTTACTTCCGATGAAGAAATAAGAAAATATGTTTATATTTGTATTTCAAGTTTGTTTCGTGAATTGATGTTTTGATTATTATTTTATTTAATTATAAAAGGGTTTATTTATATTTATAGGAGTCATCTTATAGAATCGCTTGCCGGTTTACCTCCACTGGATAATGAAGAAGATAAAAAGTAAGTATCTTTGAAGCTTTCTAGTAATCTTCGAATAAATTTACATTTGATCAAGTTTAAATTAAAATAATATAATAAATATAATATTATTAAAAAAATTAATTTATTCTTGCAGACGCATGGACAGCTTGATTCAAGGATTTAAGAAAAGAATGGAACTTCAATTGGCCTGTCTGAATTGCAATATGGAGACTGTGTAATTAACGTTACTTAAAATATATTATTTATATCGCATAATATTTTAATATAGTAATTAATTCAGTATTGTATAACCACTAGTACACTGAAGTAAAAGACTCTTTATTCTGCAATTAATTTATTATAAAGTTATAATTTTTTAAATAAATAGTTTCTAAAAAGTTTCATCTTTAATTTTGATCCCTTGATTTGTAATTCTGGAAAACGAAAACAACTATTAAATAATAATCGTTCCATGTTTCGTTAATGTTTATCAAGTATCGTTTCAGTTAATGACATTGTGAATTATTATATCTTAAAATATTATATCATAAGTATATAATTGTTATTGTCATAAAGTTTAATTTTAATAACCTCAGCCGCTAATTTATGTAAAACTTGCGACATAGCTGGTCCAGTCTCAGCGACCATCTTTCGAAAGTAGCCTTTTCTGTTCTGTAGCAGGACATATGGATGGTCGTATTCTACCAAACGACCAGCGTCCAATACCAGAATCTATTTGATATAAAACAAATGAAGAATAAACCTTATGATAACGACGCCGGTAATTATCATATCTATCATAGTAATACAGCCATACGGGATCATTTATCATTAGTTAGGTATTATTGATAAATTGGTCGAGTTATTAGGAAAAAATAGTATAGACTCCATACCTACGTAATACAGCTAAACTACTCTAGTTAAACCTTCGCACGTCCTACGCACGTTATTCGCGCGTAACTAAATCTGTATTTTATAGTAGGACGCGTGAGAGATTTTTAAAAGTTTTACTAAACATACTGCACTACTTCTAATCTCATGAATCATATATTTCAATATACGTATGTGAGCTCTTTGGCTACGTACTTTATCCGAATCAATTACAGTATTAAGGCGATGTGCTACAGTGAGCACAGTGCACAGTTTGAAATGTTCCCTAATAGCAGTCTGTATGAGTGCATCAGTTTGTGCATCCACGTTGGCTGTGGCTTCATCCAGTAGCAGTATCTTATCGTTGTTCACTATAGCTCTAGCTAGGCATACTAGCTGTCGTTCGCCAACACTAAAGTTCGATCCACAGTCCGATACTTGCTTGTATAGGGCATCTGTGGATTGATAAATTAATTCTTGGTAAGAAAAATCAAGTAAGATTTATAATGGCACGTGCGACAATGGTGGTATGATGATCTTAAATATTTATTAACTAAGGCTATTGACATGCTAATGCTTTGCTGTATTCAATGATTTAAATGTTCTAGCCTACATTAATTAAAAGAGAAGTTTTATTTCAACTATGTTTACCGACATCATCTTCTGTTATGAGTTCCACATCGTTTAGAGCTCTAAGTAACGCCTCGTCGGAATATTCGTTAAAAGGATCCAGATTTTTCCGTAAAGTTCCACTAAATAACACTGGTTCCTTCGGACAGATTTTATATTAAAAGTAAGGCTCATACATATATGGGGTTATACTAAAAATGGTATAAAATTAATTGAAAATGTTGACCTGTGGTATAATGGATATTTTTTGCCTTAAAGACTCCAATTTAATCGAAGATATGTCGATTCCATCTATGGTTACAATGCCTTCAATATAGGCTAATCGAAACAATGCTTGGATTATCGAGGATTTGCCTGCCCCAGTCCTTCCAACGATGCCTATCTGTAAAACAAGTTTAGTAAGGAATACGGAAAAGGTAACTAATTACTAAATTTTTATTTTTACAACACCATTTGACACATTCCTTTTTATAGGAATAGATCTGCTTGAATTCAATTTAAATTTAAGTTGATCTATAAAAATTTTACCTTTTCTCGAGGCAAGACATTGAACTGCAGGCCATGTAATACCGGTGATCCCTGGGGATTATATTTCAGACTAAGATCATTGAAGTAAATGGCACCTTCTGTTGGCCAGCCTTCCGGTGGTACTTTATCTGGAGACTGAATTTTATTATGGTGAGTATACTGTATCTTCTTTGGACATTTTGCTAATGAATGATATAAAATAATATATATAAATCTCGTGTCACAATGTTTGTCCTCAATGGACTCCTAAACCACTTAAGCGATTATAATAAAATTCGCACACCATGTGCAGTTTGATCCAACTTGAGAGATAGGATAGGTTTTATCCCGGAAATCCCACGGGAAAGGGAACTATGCGGGGTTTTCTCTGAAAACGCGGGCGAAGCCGCGGGCGGAAAGCTAGTAATATTATAAATATTAAAAGAGATTATTACGCCCATCAAAGTAGATTCCTTCGGTAATCTAGTGTATTCTACGACTCTTTCTACGCTTGTCATCTGATTTTCCATCTCCGCAGACTGTCGCATTCCCCATTGAAAAATTCCAGTCAGTGATATCGACTGAGTTATAATTAGACCAACGATGCTTCCTTCTATATCTAAAAAGTATATTTTTTATTACAATAAGCATTATGTACTTTGAAATTATGTGCCGTTAATAGACTAACTTACCGGTTTTCATTAAACAGCTAAATGTGACGCAGATAATGAAAAGCAGGCAAATCAGATCCAAAAAGTACCCAAATGCGCGACTACAGGTGATGAAGAGATACCAGGCAGAACTGTGCAAGTCTTGATGGCGATCAAATTCTTGGGCTAGCAGCATCTCAGCACCAAATGCACGAATTGTTGGTAAACCAAGAACTGTCGCGTTAACATGGCTAAAGACTGGGCTTCGGGCTGTGACATATTTTTGGGTAAGTATGTAGTATTTAGTAGTATATTTAACTTATTAACACTATTATATTTTTAAGCTATGTACTTACTTATTCCTTCCAGCCTTTTAATTGCGCCAGTTGTTCGCACGTATATCAAGCGAAAGATATAAAATATTATTAACGTTGTGGCTATTGGTATTAAGAGTGTTATCTCTGTTACCAGTATAACGAAAATTACTCCTAGTAGGTTTAATAATATCTGAAATTGAGTATTAGTGGTAATATTTTAACTTTATGAATTCATCAAATCTACAAAAAACTCAAATGTTATCACTTGAAAACAATCAAGCATAGCTTGAGGCAATAGCTCATCTACTGCACCCATGTCTTTACTGAAACGGTTCAAAATTCTTCCCGAGGGATTTGAATGGAAGAAACTCATCGGAGAGAGTGAAATACATTCGAACATTTTGTCGTGTAGCCTGCAAAGATAATGAAGAAAACCATTATTATTTTCTCTTCGCCTGTTTGAAATCATTATTTTACTTTGTAAAAGACATACTTAATTGAAGATTTCATGCAGAGGGAAAAGAACAAAAACGCTCGTATAAGTGCAACAATAACGGTTGCTACGGTTATAATACCAAAGATCGTAACAAAATCTCTTCGCCTTAGGCCGTATTGCGACCATAATAAATTGTCCATTGTTGCATCTCCTGTTAGGTGATCTTCAGCATTGCTCCTAAAACAATTATTATATTGTAATCTAAATATTTAGCTTTATATCTTTGAGACAATGACCATAAACCACGAACCATTTACTTATCCAATAATCGCTAGCACTTGCGAAAAACTGAGCCAAAATAAACATAAAAGCAACAAGTAGGAAGTATGGGAACGCGACATCCGCTAAGAAGTACTCTCTATAAATGGACCCTTGTACACGACCGATGGTCTGCTCTTCCACTTCAGGTTTTTGGTCCTACATAATGTGATAATTAAAAATAATTTAAATCCTTTTATGTTTTAAATAAGGAAGCTTTAACGTTTTCATTGCTCAAATAAATACAGTAGGTAATGAAATTAACTTACTGCAGAATCGAACATTAAAGACCAGTGAGACCAATGAGAACGCTTAGTACTCAAAAAGCTAGCAGTGCTTTGCACAGAAGAAGTCATATTTTCATCTTCTCGTACTTCGCGAACTTTGTCTTGCATCATTTGAATAATTTCTAATTCTTGATCCTTAAAAAAGACACATTCTTATTATTAATTGGTTTTTCAGATATAATCACTTGTCCATATACTAACATTCAGATCATTAAATTCTCCTTCTGCAAGAACTCCACCATTATCCATGATAACTATACGATCAGCATGTTTTATGAATTGCAATTGATGTGTAACTAACACGACTGTTTTCCTTTCCAAATATCTACAATTTTAATTCGTAAGGATACGATAGCGCTTTTGTTATTCATTTCCTGTGCCTAAGTGGTCACAACAGATGGGCTGTTTTTGCATACCTTTTTATACAATTTTCAAAAATGTGTCTAGCAACTTGAGTATCCACGGCAGATAGCGGATCATCTAGTAAGTAAATATCAGCCTGAAATAATTAAACTTTGCTGATCATCTGATTTTTATAAATATAACATAGCCCAATAAGTAAATGCTGCAATATTTACCTCTTTATAAATGGCTCTTGCTAGATTAATCCTTGCCCTCTGTCCACCGCTTAATGAGACTCCCCTTTCACCGACGATAGTTTTGTCACCATGAGGGAACAATGATATATCTCTTTCCAATGCACAAACTTTGCAAACTTCCATGTAACGAGCTTTTTCAAATGGTTGTCCAAACAAAATATTTTGACGAACCGACCCTATATTACAATTTTAATATTTTACATTTTATTTGCAAATCCAAAAGCGGAGATGGACAATTATGTTATTGACATGTAACTCACCTACAAAAAGCCATGGGTTCTGACATGCGTAGCTTACGCTCCCAGAAACTTCCACTAAACCACTCGAGCAAGGCAATTCGCTGAGTATCATGTGTAACAAAGTGGATTTTCCCGCACCAACGGATCCAATTATTATCGTTAATGTTCCAGAATATATCTGCAATTTCGTACTTTTAACGAATTAAAATATAAACGACTATCTCTAGTTATAATAACATCACCTACGTTCAAATTTATGTTTGTGACGTCATCGATTTCTGATGATTTAATCCAACGGCTATAAGCTTCTTCAAATTTGATCACTATTTCTTCTTTGTTTGTGTCTGTAAGTAAGTAATATAATTTTATTAACAAGTATATTTCAGGGCCTGTTTGTTAAATACAGGGTGGCTCTGAAATACGTTGACAACTTATTTTACGATTTATTTTATTTTTCTTTTACACAGTATAACGGTGACTACTAAATAATAAAAATACAGTATTATTTTAATGTAAATATCTTTTTATTTTCAAAATATACAAAGACTTAAACGTTTTCTGAAGTTTTCGACGATTTTCCGTACCTCCTCTTCAGATATTTTGTCCCACTCACGAGTAAGTGTTCCCTTCAGCGCGTCTACACTTCTGTGTGATGTTGCACAGGCCTTCGCCTCTAGAATTGACCATACGCTGAAATCCATTCGATTAAGGTCTGATGAAAATGGAGGCCATTCCTTGGAACTTATGAACTCTGGGAAATGGTCCATACATCACTACTGCACATTTGAGGCCCTGTGAGATGCAGCAGAGTCATGTTGAAAAGTCCACGGTTGGTCACCGAAGTGCTACTGGCTCCAAGGAAGAACTACACTCTCTAAAATATCGCGTCGGTATATTTCTTGATTCATTTTCACACCTTTTTTTACGAAAACGAGAGGAATTTGCCTGTTGAGCAAATGCCACGCCAAACCATGACTGAATCCGGTCTTTTCCGATGGGGGATAATTGCTGTGGCTCCAGGGCGACTAGAAGAGTAAACTTTATCGTTTTGGCGGTTATGAGACTGTTCAATCTGAAAATTTTTTTCATCGGTGAAAAAAATATTTTTCCACGCTTCACCAGCGGAGCGCGCTTTCAGTAAGCGACATCTTTCAAGGCGTATTTTTTTATCTTTATCATCCAACCGCTGCGCTTTTCGAAGCTTGTATGCTGTTGACTTGAGCTCATTTTTAACAACTCGTTGTAACGTTGAATGACTTACACCTAAATCTCGAGCCATTTTTCTTACCTTGGCTTGTGAATTGCGGGTCTATCTTTGTTTGGCGATATGTCGAAGCCTAGGCGTCTTTACAGTTCTTTTTCTGCCTCTTTCCAGACAGTCACCAAGATGGCCAAGCTCATCTTAGTGTTTAATAGCAGAAGAAACTAACTGCCGACTGATACTGAGAAGTCACACTATCGCGCACTGCCGCTTACCAGCCTCATATAAGGATATTATTGCACCTCGTTGAGCAGACATAGTAAAAAATGACTAATTTTTAATTTATTCTCTTCACAAATAACGTTAAGTTGGCGCCAAAACATGTGAAAATAATAATTAAAAAACAAAAGCAACGCAGCATGTCCCATTTTTGAAATTTATTATTTTGAAATTATACAAATAACAAAGTTATAATGTTTTCCTCACTTACTTTAGTTACACTTACCTTTTGGTTTATCTCTTGCCTTTGATGTACTTGGTTCAGTTTTTTGTGGCTTTTGTGGACGTTTTCTTATAGGTTTTACAGGATCAACTAATAAAAAAGAAATGCTTAAATGCATTCAAGGCTATTTTGAATGACATAAAAAAAGTAATAATATTAGTGGTATTACTTGATATCGTGACACGTCTTTTGTTCTTTTTCTTACTCTCTGCCCTCGCTGAATCGATTGTTTGGGTTTTTGGTGGAAAGCGACACTCTTCGCTCAATAGATAATCGTTAATTCTTTGTATAGCAACTATCATTTCGGCAACCTGAATTAACAATGATTCCGTGAATATAGTCCGTATTTCTTGCAAACCCATTCCATGTTTTCGATCATTTTGGGTGTCTTTTTATTTAGCTAACGTATAGTTAATTCAATGTAGGTACGTACGTAATAATATTATGAGATCATTTTTATTTAAAAATTTTAAATACGAAAGTTATTCAGGATTTTTTAAATGTTAAGACCAGTTGCAGAAAAAAATGAAAAAATGATGATCATCTTAAATTCAATTGAGAATTATTTCAATGAATAAATTAATTACATGCCCAACAGCTTGCGGGAAGAAGAGTGTCATCGTTTGTTTCATGATGTTATAGTAGCATGTGAGGAAAAATACATTTTCCACAGTAATTCTGTTAACGTAAGTCACGTAGAGCAAGACGGTTATAAAGATACTGAACCGTGCCGTGAACATGATGAAAGACATGATTACACCACGTATGTACGACGTCATTTTAATAAAGTAAATTTCTCGGCTGAAACAGGAAAATATATTGCATCAATAGGGATCGGAAATTAAAGGTAGTAAATATAAATTGATTGGTTTTGACATATTTTTAAACAACTAAGTAATAGTTTAAAATTATATTTATAATCGTAAGGAATATGTATGTAGGTACCGACTCTACATGCTAACTCTACATACAAAAAAAAAAAACTCGTATGCCTACCGTCTTACTGCGTCTATGATTTTTCTAAAAGGTTGTTCCCAAGTATACATTTTTATCACTTCCATACCGATTACTATTTCCTCCATAAGCCTTACTCTCTCATCGGATTTAATGGCAGTACTTCGTCTATAGTATGCAGTTCGAGTACCCAGGAAAACTGGATTGTAGAGAGATGGATTATTACTACATTTTAAATTTTAATCCATATACGACTCCGCTTTTAACTGTATTTTCTTTCTAACATTTCAATCGCGAGTTATTTAAATGAAGTTCTTACTTTGAAAAGGGACCACAGCAAAAACTACGATAGCTCCATACACAGCTGACATACCAATTTCCCGATAAAGATAAATCGTCATAAACTGAAACCAGATAAGCCGACTTTTATGTTTTCATTCAATATTAATAATAATATAAAAATTCAGTGAAAAAAAAATGAAACGTTACAATAGTCTCTAGTGGTCCAATCCATAGATAGTGAACAAATAGGGGTCCTGTATCGAATCTATTGACATCATTAGCCAAAAGGTTTACAACGAGACCCCCTCGGGTTTCTGACATAGCTTGGAGACTAACTTTTAATGCCTGAAAATGTTCACTTCTTATTTTTCTAGTTTGAAAGAAATGTCTTATATTGTTTTAACTACTAAAGCAATTTAGATATGAAGTTCAAAAGCATTATTTATTGAAATACTAATATATCATGAGTCCCATACGCATTAGTTTAATAAAAAATAGCATATATTGACATGACTCTACTTTTGCTGCCCACTTTTTTACAAGTCCATAATCATACAGTTTTCAAACAATTAAATTGCACATTAGCATTTGTAAAGTGTATTCAAGCAATTGTTGCATTCTTAACGACAATTTCATTTGAATTTCTACCTTTCTATAAATGAGACTGCAGATCCCCACACGCATTTTCATACCCAAGTGCATAACTCCCATCATAAAGGGATGCTGCACCATCACGTTCATCATGCTACAGAACACTACGCCAAATGCAAAGAATACGGCTTCTCCCCAAGACACACCACTGCTCATATCATAATATGAGTATAGACGTGACAAATACGCTGAGTCGGCTCTAGAACGAAACGTGACTATATGCTACAATAGCACATTTTATCATTGACCCAGTGACCAACTATTTTTCTAAAGTAAATATAATCAATAAATAATTATCAAGTTAAAAGATAATGTTGAAAACTTACGTTGTATTAAAAAGATCTTGTGCGGGACTGTAGTATCTCAGCAATAGGCCCAGAAACAATGGTTGCTGCAATCTTATAAAATAGGTTTAAAAAATAGTACTTAAATGATATTCGAAACCCTTGTGATCAACGCACCTTTAGCTTTGTACAAATAGGTACATATAAAGCCTATTAAACTGAAGAAGACTGACTTACTTTTTTGGTTTCTCTTATGATTTAGATAGTTACTAACTATAATAGTCACCAGCGATAATACCTTATAACAAATTCCATCGCAGCTAATATTAATCCATATAACATGAGTTCAGCGCCAAAGACCTTAATTAAAACTTTTATTAATCTAGGTTTTCTATTATCTTCCCTTTCTCTACATTGATGTACCTCTTGTTCCCATGCTTTTTGTAGTGTATCGCCTAAGAAATAGAAACAAATGACGTACATCGATGATTAGAATGGTCAATGGGGGAATGCAGAAGTTTAGCATTGATTCTTTTTCAAGATACCACGTATGTATTCGAGATAGGCATGCCTAATGCTGTATCAGAAATTACACGTTTTTAATCAATTGAACTTTCATTTTAACTAACCTAAAACATCAGATCTATGTTCAGGCAGAGGGGCGTACAAATCAGATTCTTTTATGTCGCGACTATATCCCAGCATAAAAGTTTCTAACGTCCATCTAAAAGATACGGATAGTTTTATTATAAATCTCTTAAAAAATGTAATTTTGATGAACATACCCAAAAGTTAGGATAGAGAATAGATTGGCTTTGTTTCGAGGGTTTATTTGACGTCGTTGCTTTGGACTTGTGTCCATGTTAATTGAAATATGTTACATCAACGCGATCACTGCGTTTATTGTTATCGTACCAATAATTATAATTTGAGCTGTAAATCTCGTAGGCCGTGGTTAGAGATTTCTTTGGATATTGTTTTGCACATTGAGAGTTTGTGGGCACCTTAACTTATGTGAATATTTAAAGTTCATTACGTTAAAGTTTTAAACAACAAATCTTTGTTCGTTCGCTGTAATTAATTTTTCTTATAGTACCTACCTATTATATAAATATTCAGATTGCACTTTCTTGAAATATGAATCGTTGGGCGTTTTACGACTTGTAAAACGCGAAGTTTAAATAATAATCGATGATAATACCGTAGTATATTATTATTGGTCTGTGATAATACTACATAGAGTCACAGATAGAGTTTAGTCGTAGAATTATTCTATTAGTATGAGGTAATTTCATATTCTAAGTATTTCATCAACTTTCTAGTTTCTATATAAAAGGACACTTACGTACCTATATACTGTTTGCAAAATTTTTTTTTAAATAAAATGTTCCGTCTATTGATATTATTTGTTTTCGTTGGAGTGAGCGATGTAAGTAATACAAATAAATAAATTGTTACATGAAATGGGTTGATAATATGTTTTCGTAGCAAAAATTTAAGTGAAATAACGTTGCAGATCATCAGCTCTTTTCTTGTCCATGAGGGATATATTATTATCTTCCTTATGTCCGATAGATTCAAGATTTACCTGTTACCTACTCATATAATAAGTAAAGACCATGACCTGATCAGACGTTATTCAAGATCATGATCATCTTTAATAATAGTTGACAAGGGAATTTGACTAGGTACCTTATATGTATTATATCTGTCTGGGGGTTTCAAAAAATCTTTTATTTTATAAAGAAGCTTTTTGCACGCAAAATGTGTTTAACGTTAATGTTGATAAGATGAGGATGAAGTATTAGAAGATTTAATTTTTGTTATGTATTTAGGTGTGCTGTGCTCAAAGATATTGCAGTGCTCGTATCAGATCAGCAATGCCTACAGCGACGTATACCACTGCTCCCAACGAAGTTACTCCTCCGTTTCGAGGGAAGGATATTGAAATTATAGAAATGGTATGTAACAATTCATAATTCAATACATTAAAAAATACTGGATGAAATTACACGAGTGTGACGAGTAGGTATGTACCTATGTGATATGGTTTTAAGTCACGTCACGTCATTTGCACTTTGGTTATGACTTTGTTTTTTTTCGACACCACTAGCATGGTTGTGACTTTGGATTTGGAGTCATCGTATCAAACTGAACATGATGATGTTTTATTTAAAATATCACAAACAAATACACTAAAACTTCAATGTAATTAAACATGTTGTGTAACACTAATAGAACAATGTAAATAATTACGTGACATATTTTTGTTTGTGTTTAATTTCTCTAGATAATTAAGAAATTTCATGGAATCCTTAACGAAATAAGCATTTTACTTTCAATGGGAAGATTTCGAAATAATGTTTTTAACCCATATATAAGAAATGATTTTTCATTTTATTTTATGTTTGAAAGCAAAAATGGGTCATTCAGTAGACACTATGTTCGTATGTCTGCTCGTCGTCACCATGATGGCTGTAAGGATAAACTTGTATTTTTTTATATTTTATTTATTTTATAATCTCAGCCGTCGCCGTCTTTTTGTCAGATAATATCGACAGCTTAAAAACAGTTCGTAATACCATCACGTGATCGGTGCTGGTAGCTCCAATAAAGATTATAAATCGTGTCCCAAATTTAAAGACACTTATATTTTAATAAATGAAACGACTCCACCTGAACATTATAACATAATATTTCATAAGCTTATATTACTACTTTCAGATTTCTAGCACGGAGAGTTTCGGAACATATCGTCCTATGCCATCTGGAAATCATCAAGAACAATGTCCTTCATCAATTGAAGAAATTAAAACGTTATTAAATTTGGCGCGTATTCTGGAAGAACAAGAAAAACCAAAACCTGCCCCGTTTAACCCTGAAGAATTGATAATGAAATTGGTCAATGCTTTGGTAGTGACTTCGACTCAAAATAGATGCCCTTCTGATTATGGTCATGGCGGCAGAGGCACGACGGGAGGATCTCATGGTGCTTCAAGAGGTCAAAGAGATGGCTTAGTGAATCTGGACCTTCTCAATCCGAATAATCCAAACAACGTGGCTCAGCTTGACCTTGGAAGGCAAACGGTTGCCGGAATCGGTATTGGAGATAATACAAATGGGGTGGTCGGTGGTGCCCTTAAAGATCTTGTAAACTAATTTTAATCAAATAAAGTGGTTCTTTAAATAAAATAAGATTTTTTTGTTTAAGTCATACTGTATCTGTGTGGACTAGCGAAGCTACTTTAAAATTATTTTTGGGGAATTTATTACCACATAATTCAATTTAAGAAATAAATAAATATGATATCTTTATATATTGTGTGTGTTTCAAGAATATGGAAAACGCCTACTCTGCCTTACTTATGAAAAATAGATGTTATCCGATTCTAAGAATAAAATTTCATGATAATTGGTCCAGCCGTTTCGGAGGAGTTTAACTTCAAACATCGGGACACGAGAATATTATACATTACATTTTTTTTTCACAAGCAAGGCAAAATATGCCATATAAACATTAAAAAAAGCATACACTCTGAACCAATTAATAACTGAATGGAAATATGTATTATAATATAATAGTAACAACAGTAACAATTACTAATTATTTTCTATGATTCATTAAAATCAATGCGTGAACGCGATTTTACATATTATACCATAGAGTAAACTGTCAACTGTCATTGTCAATTGATAGACGTCAGACTTGCGTCAGACATCCTATGACGTATAAGTTCGTTGGTAATTATTGTTTGAAGTTTGAAGTACTTAATTTATTTATTTATGTTATGTTATTTATTAATTTTAAATTAATTTTACTTCTATTAATTTACTATAAAATAGTTTGCCAAGAAATGTCCATATGTATTTCTTGTTTGAAATCTAAAAACACGATAACGTCAAGATGACTTCTGAAATTGATGTTTCAAGAACAAATGAATTTCAACGACGTCGAAAGCTACGACTTCAACAGGTTTGCATATAGATTTTTTCAAATGTTTTGTGTCTAGGAATTAATACTATATAATCAATATAATATATTTCATGCAAATAGGTCAGGGAACAGTCAAAAGATATTGCTAAGAAAATACGACAACGCGCTAAAGTTGAAAAGTTACGGCATGTTATAAACGTTGACGCAAAAAAGGAAAAGGACTATTTTGATTTACAAGAAAAATTGGTTGGTCGATTGGAGCAATTGTATTCTCAAAGCTTGGAAAATGTCGGGGCTGGACATAAAGACGCGTCTAATGTAAAAGAAACAGGTGAATTTTTACAGTTATATTTCGTCGACGTTCATTCCACATTCCAACGAAAGAATATTTCGTATTCATGATTTATGATCTTCATTGTGCTCATAAAGATGGTAATGGATTTAGATGTAATCATAAATTATTTGTATTGCTCTCTTTAAACTTTACTAAATATTGATGCAATTTGTATATATGGACCAGTATTACCAGAATGTTTCAAAATGAACCCAGCCCTTAGAAATAAATTCAGTGTAGTTATGTATAGTAGGTATTTGATTTGTTTTTATTCATAGTATACCGAAATTAATTTGTGGAGTAATTATTTATTATAGATACAGAACAAAAAAAGGATCTATCGAAATTGAGGGGAAGAGAAGCTGTTGCAGAGCTTCGAAAAAGAAAGCAAGAAAAATTGGATGAACAGAAGAAAATCTTGGACAGGAAATTACAAGCTAGGTACCTATGTACATATTATATAAGTATTCAAAAAATGTATGTTTTTTAACATTCTCTATTTGAGATATAAGTAATGATAATATCAGATAGGAACAGATGCAAATGGTATATGAACCTGATTATTCAAAATTGGTCTTTGTTTTTCTTTTAAAAATCAACATATGTCATTAAAAGAGTTGTAATTGGCTATTGAAATGTTTGCTCAGAGTTTGTCTTTGTTCATTTTGCTATTTTCAATGTAACTGTATGCACCACCGGTCTCCACCTTTTATGAAAAAGAGACATTATATCTTATTCATTTTCCAGGGAGGTTGCAAATGAGATTAGTAGGGAAAAGGGTGTGCTACTATCAAAGACTTTAGGGTCCAAGTCTGCTGACAATCTACAATCAAATAATATAGATGTTTGTAGTGATAATAAAGAAAAGGACAAGAGTTCAGACAAACTCAAAGACACTGATGATACTAACATAGCTAAAAATGATATGGGTACCCAATGGGAAGGCGATGAGCTTGTTAATGAATGGGCACCCTGCGTTCCTGCTTTATCACTACCAAAGGACAAAGATAGTTCAAAAGATTCAGGACAAGACAGAGAAAAATCTGACCATAACAAAAGGATAAATTTATTTGCCCTTAGTGATGAAATGCCCTCCAGCCTGAGGGGTGGCCCATCATCTTCAGCCATGAATATACCTCCGCAGAAACCGTCAATGACTCTTATCTCTGAATATTTGCAAAGCAGAAGTTTACGTTTGCGAGAGAATGAACCCGTCTCAAGCTCAAAGAAGACAGATGACTTGCAGAGCATTAAGCAAACTATTCTTAAGAGTCGGTCATCAAGACCTGATGGTAATATCTCCAATCATGTTTGTCATGTACTCGATAAGCAACTTATACCAGTTCCATCCTGGAAAGCTGAAGATAGTTATAATATTTGTTGTCATTGCCATAGACATCAGCATAGTTCTAATAAATATATGACTTATATTAATAATAATGTAACATATCCTTTACATAGTACAGATTTGTCCCCAAGGTCTAGGAGAGGATCAGTACAGAGAAAAACTAAATTGTTTAATACACCAGGTGATCCTAAGCACAAGCACCTACAAGTCATGGCATTCTAAAACATTTTCACACATTAACAATGTAATATTTGGTTGTGTATCTCTGTAGTAGAGTCAAATCAATAAAACTAGAATACACCAATTGTGTAACATTAGTTTAATATTTCATTTTATTTAGTGCAATTGTAAAAAGAAGCCGTACTTTCATTCTTGTATCATTCTAATTTCATAAAATCTGTTTATCGTAATTCATAAATGTTGGTATTGCAATAGAGAGTAATTGGATTTGTATAATGGCTTTGTGTGTTATTTAAGTTCCATTTATTGTTGTGTGTTTTGATATTGTTATCCATTATTAATAGCTGTTTATATAGTTTCAGGTAAATCAGACAAATCTAAAAGTGAAAGAGATAATGTTCTTAATAGAAAAGCTTCTGTCACCATGTACAATCACAGCACAAGAGACACCCGCGAAGTATTATACAACAAAGATAAACTTGTTATTCGCGAACAAAATGCAGCTGATGATGATGCTTACACCAAAGCTTTGAAAGAGTCCTCCATAATTGAAGATGTGGAAAGCAAGGAACTTGACAAAAAGAAACAAGAAATGAGGAATAAAGTAGCAATGACAAAAGAAAAGGTTGACAAAGAATACAAGGATACTTTGGCATTTTTGAACACTCTCTCTAAAGACACAACTAGTAGGACACAGGTAGGTTTATACAAAAGGGGATGTGTTATAATGGAAGTACATTGAAATGTTTTTATAAAGTTGGTGTGCTTTATTCGTTTTTCGTATTTTTTTACTGAATTAAAAAAAAAAAAAAAAAAAAAAAACTAGTATCAATTTTCACATTGATTGTATACCTATTTTACAGAAAATAGCATATATGGATAGTGAGAGGCAGCAAATGCAAAAAGAAAAACATCAGAAGAAGATGCAAGAAGAATTTAGAAGGATAGAAAGAGAGTGCAAGCGGAGCTGTAAGGTAGTAATAGATTATAAATAATTGATACAGAATTAGTTTTAAACTTAGGCATGTAATAATTGTATACTTTAATAATTGTTTTAGCATACAAAAAATCAAAGTAGGTGTAAATCTAGATCACCTGATAAATTTGACAATAATAATGACGTCTTGCCAAGAAACTTCCAGTATGATTGGATGCCAGTTCCAGAAAGTGACGGGAAGTACGCTGTACACACAATACCAAGTACGACAAATGCAAAATCAAATAACACAGTTAAATTTAACGATGTCGACACTTACCATGAATACAGGTCCCGTCACAAACATACACCTCCAACAAAAGAAGGAAGTAAAGACAAGGAAAGAAAAAGAGTTGTTGAAACAGTTGTAATAGAACAAAATAGTAATGAATCAACGGACGCATCTTCTGTTATTTCTGACGCAAGTTCCATGGAACAAGTTGACAAAATAAGGACAGACAACGATCATTCAGATGATCCTAGACTCTCAGATGGCGATAGAATAGTGATTTACAAGATTTTAGATTCAAAAAGAGACAAAAAAAGTAAAAATGACAAGAAATCGAAAGCCATTAATAAAATTTTCAGATCTCTAAGTATATCAGAGAAGGCTAAAAAAGATGAAGTTAGAGAAAGATCTCAAGATCTAAAGGAAAAGAATGTCACAGATAAAGATGAACAATCAGCTCTCGATAACTTGAAAGAAGGTAGTACTATATTTTCATTTTTTATTTTTTATTTATTGCAGTAACCTTAAATTAATATCTTCTTTTTTTGATGCAGGTATCTACAAAGTTAGCGACAATGGGTAAGTTACATAATATTAACACTTTCTACATTCAAATTTTTGTTCGTTATGCCGCGGCCACACAAGTAACGCGGGAAGTAACGAGGAAAGTAGGCAGAGGCATAGTGTGACCACGTTACTCGTCATGCCACTCGTCGTGCTCATCGTCCTGCTCACGGCTCCCTATTTTGTCGGCTTTTGCGCGCGAGTCAAAGGACCGGCAATACGAGTGCGAACTGAAGAGCGTCGCGATTAATCGCGCGAGTAGAGCAGTGTGTGGCCAGAGGGCAATGTCGCGGCAAATAACGGTAGCTGCAGCGCGATGAGCAGGACGACGAGCATAGTGTGGCTGCGGTATAAAGGGATGAGAAAGATCAGGATTGCAGGTTATCTTTGCTAGAAAGCATTGTAAATTTTATGCCCAAGGTTTATTGAAAATGGTTATAATTGTTTCTTTTTGCATTTCTCCAAGTTGTTTTCTGCATAACTATTACGATGGATAGTACTAGTATTTTTTTATTAGTAATAGATATTATTGATTCAAAAATTTAACTACATACTCCTGATGTTTATTAAAATTCTTGATCCTAGGATGTCATGTAATATTATGAGTTGTTATACTGCTAATGTGGAACTGTGGCAAACATCTACTGAGAGAAGGCCGTGGTGGTAATATTTTGTAAAAACAATTATTTTATCATTGAATACTTATTTTGAATTATAGTAGTATCATATTGTAATTAGAATTCATACTTGCATATTTCATACCTCTTGAACCAAATTATTTTCAGAATTGAATTTATTATTTTTAATTGCGTTTGAGAATTTAGAACAAAAATTAATAACTAACATAGATTTTTATTTTTTAAATATTTTAAATGTACAGAATTGACCCTGCTACAGATTTTTTATATGTTTAGATGTGCAAAATAGAAATCATTTTAGAAATATTTAATGTTATTTGTTCAAAGACAATTTTTCAAAGCCAGAAGCCTAGCACCAGCGACATCAAAACTTAGGTCACGATTCAGTAAAAAAATTAATGTTATCCAAAAGCATAGAAAGGCCAAATGTTTTAATAGTTTTATTTAGAACTAGCATCCGCCCGCGACTCCGTCCGCGCGGATGTCGGTCTTCGCGTGGATGGTTATTTCTTCATTTTGAGTACCTCTGTCAATAACATCTTATAAATATCTATTGGACCCAATTCCCAAATACGGCTACGCCTATAATAATACGCAACGTATGTTCGCGGTTCTACGGAACAACGTCTATGGATAAAACTGAAAAATTAAGATTAATTTTTTTCTACGTATTTTTCCAGGATAAAAAGTATCCTATTTTACGCCCAGGATAATAAGGTATAATTATACCAAGTTTCATCGAAATCGAACCGCTAGTTTTCACGTGATGCCTTCACATACAGACAGACAGACAGACAGACAAAAAATTTTTTAATCACATATTTGGGTTTGGTATCGATCCAGTAACACCCCCTGCTATTTATTTTTTCAATATTTTCAATGTACAGAATTGACCCTTCTACAGATTTATTATATGTATAGATGTTAGATAGTTATTATTTTGTTTGTTTTAAACTTATTAATAATAAACTTATTTCTATATTTTAGGGATAACATTGCTTCTATGTATTTCACGGAAAGTAATCGGGACACAAGCAAATCTAAAGTTCCAGATACAACACAGAGAATACAAGATAGTAATAGCTCCAAGCACGATAAAACTCTAAATGGTAATTATAAAAGCAGTGTATTATTTGAATTAATAAAATATATAGATAATCTTAAATATTTAAATAATAATTCATATTTTATTTATAGGTTTCGAGCCGATGAAAGACAATGATACTGCGCAATCTAGGTAATTATTGCTAATATTAAAAAAAATTATCATGGAAGATACTAATGTATAGATTTGTTTTTATTAATACTGTACGAATTTAAAAGTATTTATCGTCATTCCAGGAATCAACACTCTTGTTCGGGATGTAAATGTGCATGTTCAAATGCGAATCAGCCGCAATCCTCAGCTGCTACATCCACTTCTTCATTCCAAACTGCTACAAATGATAAAGCTCCAAGGGGACTAACCGATGACGGCTTTTTAAAAATTATTAACGATGGGCAACATGATGCCGGTAAATTTTACATAGGTGCTTCAGGTTTTCTCAAAGACGATAACTACGAAGTTGTAATACAGCTTAAAAAGAAAGAAACGGAAAAACTTGGAGGCAAAAGCCAAGAAGTAAATGTGAACGTCGTAGATGATGCAGCACCACCACCACCATCTAATATCATATCAAAAGTCGATACTGAAGTACAATCGTCTTTTTGTGACAATTTAAAAGAAAGTGCGGCACAAACTTCTATCAATAAAGAATTAACAACCGGAGATAAAATATTATCTCAATCAAAATCAGAGCCTGTTCTAGTTACACGAGTGGCTTCTTCGGAGCAATTGAAATCGCGTGAAAAAACCCTAGATGGTGACAAAGAAAATAATAATAAATCTGAAACAGCAGTCGACAAAAGTATTCATACATCGTTTCACGATTCATTTGCGATTCCTGAGCATGTAACTAAAGTGGATCCCGTATCAAGACCAGCGACTTCTACATATACACAAACTTCATTTAGTTCGCCAAATTCACGACCCGTATTCATGCACATGACTTCATCTACTTCAACAGCATATATGAGTCCACCGGAGCTCATTATACCGCGTTTTTTGAAACATCATTCTCCTTCAAATACTGCTGATTTTCTGATTAGTGATAATTACAATAAATTGAATGAACAAGGATGTAAAAAACAAAATAAACATTGTAAATCGAAACATTCAAGAAGCATTTCTACAGAGAACGTTCGTAAATGTCAGTCAAAACATATTTGTAGCACCACCGATACACCACCAAATACGGCTCATAGCTGTGATTATAACAGATCATGGTCGGAAAATGTTGAATCTGAAAAATATACACATGTAACACACAGTAAAAAATGCAGAAAATCCCATAAATATAAAAATAACGTCACCTTACATAAAAGTTCATCCAAATTTGTATGTGATAGTAACTCAAATGCTCTACTATCTAACAAAAACATCCAAAAATTATCCAATACTCACCAATTTAGTTCTACTAAAGGTGGATTTAACCCTGTTGTTCAGCAGTATGTGAACAAATTATTAACACTAAATAAAGAATCACTTAAAGCCATCCAAGTCGTCAATCAGGACTGTAGCACAGTGGACACACCTGGAAGTTCAATTATTTACAATCCTTCTAATACCGCTGGAAAGGGCTTGCCTATACAAAATCAAATATCTCTAGAACAAATTAAAATGATGCTCGAGCAGCAAATTATTCGAGAGCAAGAAAAGAGGCAACAGAAATATTTTGAAATGCCACCCAAATATATGTTTAGATTACCTCGTAAAAAACCGGTGCACAAAGTTAAATCTTTCAATATTTCAAAGCGTATTTTGAGAAATAAAAATGTTCAAGAGGTAAGCACGGTACGTCACAAAAAATATAATAAAGCTGAGTCATCTTCTTCTTTGACAAAAGTATCTTCTTCAAAACAGTTACATTTAGATAAGAATGAGTCTGATGTTTTAGTGACAAAACCTAAAAATCGAAGTAGTTCGCCGACTCCTAGAAAGACTAAAAATTATGATTCTAGTAGTATTAATAATGCTAGTAAACCACGAAAAAAAGAAACTTTTTTTCAACATGCTTCAAATTACTCTTCTGATGGAACTCATTGTAGTAAAGAGGATTATAAACTTCATCTAGATAGATGCACAATAACGCCTATGACCTCTGATTCAGAACGGAGACAAAGAAAAGTTAAGAACACTTCTCAAAATCTTCCAACTGATATTTCTACTCAAACAAGTGGAATCGATAGTGAAATTAATTTTATGAAACTAGCCGAAAACAAGCTTCAGAATATGGAAAAAATTGCTGATTTGACTGATAAGTGTACCAAGCGTTTATCGAATTTAGCTAAAGTTCTAGAAGAAGTAAGGCGCAATAAATCTTTAGTATATAGCCATTTGTCAAATTCCGATACTACATCCGACTCTGAACCCAAGAATATAAAAATAAAAGAAAATGTGCCGGAATTATTACCAAAAGACATTATACATGTTCCAAAGGTACCTTTGAATTTCCATGAAAAAGAAAAGATCGATGGAGATAACTATGTACCTTTACTTGGAGATATCCCTAAGCCTCTTACACCCTCAACACTATCATTATCAACCATAAGTGAAAAATCAAATCTACCAACAAACAGCACAGACCAGACTAAGGTGAAAGCAAGACCACCTCCTGCTTTAACGCGCGTTAATTTAAAAAATGTACAAGATTTTTATGCTATTCCACATGAATTGTCTACTGTCCTTGAAGTTGATTCACCAATGAGTTTAAAACAGAAAAATCAATCATCACGTCGTGAAATAAGCCAAGAAATACCATGTAAAAGTAATGAAGATGATAATGACAAACAATTAAACAAAATAAATGAAACTAAAACAACAAATGATACTGGTGTGGATTTAGTAGATAGTAAAGGAGACTCTTCTAAACGCCACTCCTCAGATTCGACTGACAATGCTAAAATTCAAATGATGGATATGAAATTATTTAATGATATCATGCTCAAGCCATTTTTGAGTTTACAAGACTACGCGAAGCAATGTGATGTTCGTATCGACGAAGGGTCAAATATAGAAGAAGTTTTTAAAGAAGACCACATACAAGAAGAATTAAGTTCTTTACATTCTGATAGTAGTCTACCTGATGTTATCTCTGAGTTACTCAAAAGAAAAATTATTACCGAGCCATTTAAGTTTGATACGGCATCACATGTCAATAGCACAAGCATGTCATCTGAATCCTCTTTATCCCTTTTAGCCCTATCTAAAATCCGCAAGGAAAGAAAGAAAATTAGTAAGTTAGCTATGAACAAAGAAAATATGGCGGAGACATCAGAAACTTTAAGCATTTCTTCAAACCCTGATTTAGAAAATGCTTTTCAGAAACTAGGCATGGGTTGGGCTTCTTCTACATTAAAAAAGACTAAAGAGCGATTGGCTTTATCTTCTTCCTCGAACACTTCTAGCTCCAGTTTAAGTCACTTAAAATTTAAAAGCTTCAACAAGGAAATACCAACTATAACAACTGAATCTACAATTTCAGAACATAATGATTCAAATAAAAAAATCCGCCAACCGAGAGGTGTGATTGATAATTCGAAAAATGCAGAGCAACAAACATCCTTGGTAAATTCCATGACTGTGAAGGAGTTTTTGACAAACGAACTAGCCAAGAAAATCACATTTACCAACAGGTCTAATAAAGGAGGCGATGACGAATTTGTGTCTCTGTATGAAACGAAAATGCCAGAGGAGATAAAAAATACAACGGAAATATGTGAGGATGAAAAATCGTTGGCAAGCCAGAGCAATAACAGAGCAAGGACATCAACTCCTGTCCAGATTTATAAAGCAAACACATACCAATCGTCCTCTAGCACAAATACATCCAATGGATTGTTTAGTAATGCAGATGAACTCTCTTCAGTGAAAGTTACTTCAACCTCCATACGAAATCATTCCACTTCTGACAAGGAAGATCTGACCATTCCAAATTACAGCCTTAAGAGAAAGGGCTTATCTGATTGTAGTAAAAGTGAATAATCAGTAATGAAATTTAAATTATTTGTTACATTTTTTCTGTGATTATTTAAATGATTTTTTTTATATGTAGACATTTTGTTGATGACCTGTTTAGATTTTTATGTATATAAAATAACGAATTTATAGTGGAATAAAATACATGTCTAAAAAATAAATATTTTTATTTGTGTTCCTCCTCTTAGATATTAATTAGGAACTGTAAATGTAGGTAGGTATATAGTTTATTTTTTACTTCGCCTTTAAATTGTCAGAATATCCAACTGCAGAACTCTGCAAATTTAAAAGTGACCAACAAGAAGGCAAAAACAATCCTTATACGTAACAAAAAAGCATAAAACAAAAATTCAGTTGAATTATTATAACCTGCCTACCTGTGTATATTACCTACTTATAATAATTACTTTTAATTAATTAATTAAACTTATATAATATGTACCGACTAAGTACCCATGGAAATTTTACGAGTTTAGTTTGGTCTCTGCCTAGATTTAATAAGCATACTATTTAAAAAAAACTAAAAGGCGTCGACGTTGGTTATATTATTATGACAAAAGTAGATATTTTAATAAGTACAACATTCTTCAATTCATCAATTTTGTGTTGTATAATATTTATATCGTTTTTAGATGATGCAATATATTAGTTATAGGTTTTCTTTCTGGCAATCCTGTATTATATGCAAATAATTTCATGATATGTAACCAATAAGTAACTATTCACAAGACTTTTTTTAAAATCAATTTATGTCAGTTTACAAGCACTCTATAATACTCTGAAGATGAGCAAGTTCTTAAAACTCATTATATTTTTATATTATTTTCTTTGTTCATATCATTTAACTTTTATGAAAAACTGAAAAATATGCAAATTAAAAAATCATCATCAGTAAGTAGTGAAACTAGCCCATTGGGTATTGTAAAAAGGATAAAGTTATTAAAACAAATTTATCGTTGAAGCAAGTCACATTTATTATACAACATCAATTTCTTAACATTAGTATAAATAAGACATTTATCACAAAAAATTACCTCAAAGGTTACATATGGAAATGTCAAAAAATAAATATTACAACTGTCTTAGACCAAACTGTAGTAGAATATCAGCTAAAATCACAGAACACAAAACTAACAGCTAAATAAAATTAGTATTAACTTATTCTATAGCCACAGACATTAGCACATCGAAACTACCCCCACAGTACAGCACATGACAACATAAAACAAAAATATACTCATTTGCTGTACACATGTTCTATCAGCTGTTATGGCCATGGCTAGTGTTTTGTGTGCATGATCATTTTGATCATATTTGAGGTTATCTTATGTGTAAGCTTCAAATACTGTGTAGAGTGTAATAAAATTCTCCTTTAAAATGTCTAATTTCATCTAGCTGATCATTATTGTTCTTTCTTATCAGATTTTAACACATATTTGTCTACAAGTTGGTATCCAAGCCCTAGGGTGAGAGCTGCTACTGCAGTTCCTTGGGCGGCGACACGCAGCTGCATTAGGAATACACTTGTACTCATTTTGCCTCTGTTCTTATATTTGTAGGCACCCACTCCACATACACCAATTAATCCCATGATACCTGTAAATATATTTTGAATCAATTGAAAAAATTGAAATGAGCATTTTATATCTCATTTACCTAAACCCAATAGAATGAAAACTAAATGAATAATTTATAATTATTTTAATCTTTTCTTAGGGAGCCTTAAGCCTTGAGAGATTTTAAAGATTTTTTTTATAGAAGCAAAGAAATTAAAATTACCAAGAATCATGAATGGAGAATCTTTGGATTTCCTTGCCAGTCTTTCTGCTTGAGACTCATCTTTGTATTCGAAAATTTTTTGTGGATCCATTTTGAGATTCAATGATTACTACACTGAAAACATAAAAAAGTTAATTTGTAAGAATGTTTCATAAAAATAGCAAAACAATAATCTTGACGAAATTTTAGTATTTTGTATAAGTTAATTTACGGTTTATACACATATTACATCTAATTAGGCATTATTTTACCTATTAAATAAAGAAATATAATGACGGGATATTAAAAGATTTGATAAATTTATTAAAATTATGTATGTTATGGAACAATAATTGACCTATAAAGACTCAAATTAACTCACCTTAACCTTATATAAGTTTAAATAATTATTATATAATTTTAGAAATTCCACAACATTGCATCACTTTCAGCAACCTTGTCGATTTTCAATTTTCCATGATCTGTCAGCTCACAGCTGTCTGTACTCTGTCATCTGTGTCAGAGACCAAAATTCCGCTGTCAAATATCAATAGATGACAACTGACAGAGTTGAATGGTAGATTAAAAATTTATAGCATTATGAATAAAAACAATTATAGAAAATAAATAAATAAAATCAATATTTTTTTATTAATCTCAATCTCAAAAATACATTATTTTTACAAGTACTTCATGCAATTGCTTCATCATAAATAACCAGACGTAAATTGTTTGTTAGGGTTCCGTACCCGAAGGGTAAAACGCGAACTCTATTACTAAGCCTCCGCTGTCTGTCTGTCTGTCTCCAGGCTATCTCATAAATGTATTTCCGTTGCCGCTATAACAACAAATATTAAAAATTAAAAAAAATATACTTAATATAATACAATAGATACAATATTATACTATAGCCGCACCAAAGAACACGTTCATTAATATTAATGAAGGTAGGAACCTTTTTAGGAAAAAACACAGAACAGTAAGAACATAATAGAAGTGCGATGTGGGCGTGGCCCACGTGTCACTAGTAAGGTAAGATCACCTAACTCGCTCTCAGTTGTGCACAGAAAAATATTCGAGTCGGTTGTCAACTGTCAAACCTTATTTCCATATTTATTCATTATTTAGAGCGTGTTGTTCGGTATTAGAGTGGAAAAATGATAGCAGACGAAATAATATCAGCAATCGAGGCATTTCATACCATCGGTAAGTCTTATTTTAATTTATTTTAAATATATTTTATGTAACAACTTCGCTTGTCGTAATTTGTCAAAAATTTATAAAAATATTAAGTCAAAATGAACCTTAATCCATAAGAAATAAGTACTAATATAGATTGAACAGCAAACAAGACTTTCTGGAATATTATTGAAATAAACAAAAAGTAAACAAACGAATGTCGGATTAGTGATGCATGTGGCGCATATCGACAGTATCGATACTTTAGAAAAGACAAACATTTTAAATATTAAATTTTATTCTATTTTTCCTTAGCTTTCATTTGTCCTATTTATTTATAGATTTTCGAAAGAGCCTAATTTAAAAGAGAAATGGATAATAAATGCAACGTGACGAGTTAACTGGATGCCGAACAGCAATAAGCAGTCTAACAAAGGCCACCGATACATCAAACCTACGGCAGTTCCAAGATTTAAAATAATGCATATTTTCTGTTTGTTTTGTAAATATAGATTTATACTATTCTATTCCGTTTTTTATTTAAATATAATAATATGAAAAGACGTACTTAGTAGTAATAAACATACTCCAAAATGTGACACATTATCCTATACTCATATAATAGAAAGAAAAAAAAAATGCACAAAAATATATTTATTTGTGAATTATCGATAACAAGGCTGACCCTTAGAGCATAGCATCAGGTTAATGTCAAGTTAATGTCATTAATTTAGAGTGACACAAATTTCAACCTTATCTTTATGTGTAGAGGTTCAAAGTTATATGTATTGAAAACCAACGCCATCTGTTGTGGAATAGCTGAATGTTTTCGAATTTGGAATTTCTGAGCAAAGAGACACAAAACAGCTAATATACCTAGGGATGTTATACTAAAATAAACCGTAACTTGGTTCGTTAGGGTACATATTGAAATGCTGAATTTATAACCTAAGTCAGTTTTTACTCAAATTAAGCTGTCCAATCAAAGGCATAGTTTACTTGTAGTGTACTGTATAACTATCGGTTTAAATGTGTGGGTTTGGCGACACTGGTTTTCATACTAATGATGACATTATAGCACTTCTATTATGTTCTTACTGTTCTGTGGGAAAAAACGACTGGACGTGGCAACCACAGAACAGTAAGAACATAATAGAAGTGCTATAATGTCATAATTTGTATGAAAACCAGTGTCGCCAAACCCACACATTTAAACCGATAGTTATACAGTACACTACAAGTAAACTATGCCTTTGATTGGACAGCTTAATTTGAGTAAAAACTGACTTAGGTTATAAATTAAGCATTTCAATATGTACCCTCACGCACGAGGTTACGGTTTATTTTAGTATAACATCCCTAGGTATATTAGCTGTTCTGTTTCTCTTTGCTCAGAAATTCCAAATTCGAAAACATTCAGCTATTCGACAACAGAGGGCGTTGGTTTTCAATACATATAACTTTGAACCACAACACATAAAGATAAGGTTGAAATTTGTGTCACTCTAAATTAATGACATTAACTTGACATTAACCTGATGCTATGCTCTAAGGGATGTCAGCCTTGTTATCGATAATTCACAAATAAATTTATTTTTGTGCATTTTTTTTTCTTTCTATTATATGAGTATAGGATAATGTGTCACATTTTGGAGTATGTTTATTACTACTAAGTACGTCTTTTCATATTATTATATTTAAATAAAAAACGGAATAGAATAGTATAAATCTATATTTACAAAACAAACAGAAAATATGCATTATTTTAAATCTTGGAACTGCCGTAGGTTTGATGTATCGGTGGCCTTTGCTAGACTGCTTATTGCTGTTCGGCATCCAGTTAACTCGTCACGTTGCATTTATTATCCATTTCTCTTTTAAATTGGGCTCTTTCGAAAATCTATAAATAAATAGGACAAATGAAAGCTAAGGAAAAATAGAATAAAATTTAATATTTATAATGTTTGTCTTTTCGAAAGTATCGATACTGTCGATATGCGCCACATGCATCACTAATCCGACATTCGTTTGTTTATTGCAATAATATTCCAGAAAGTCTTGTTTGCTGTTCAATCTATATAAGTGCTTATTTCTTATGGATTAAGGTTCATTTTGACTTAATGTTTTTATAAATTTTTGACAAATTACGACAAGCGAAGTTGTAACATAAAATATATTTAAAATAAATTAAAATAAGACTTACCGATGGTATGAAATGCCTCGATTGCTGATATTATTTCGTCTGCTATCATTTTTCCACTCTAATACCGAACAACACGCTCTAAATAATGAATAAATATGGAAATAAGGTTTGACAGTTGACAACCGACTCGAATATTTTTCTGCGCACAACTGAGAGCGAGTTAGGTGATCTTACCTTACTAGTGACACGTGGGCCACGCCCACATCGCACTTCTATTATGTTCTTACTGTTCTGTGGTGGCAACGCAGTAGGTACTGCCTGTGGTACTGCCATAAATTAAAATATTAAGTTGAATTCAGAACGATTGGACCGATTTTAAAGAAATTTTTCGTGTGTGGACGTAGGTGTAGAAAAAAACAGCCGTGGGAAGAAGCCAATATTACATAGAATAAATAATTCAGCTGATAAAATAATGTTTAGGTCCAGTGTAGATTTTATATTTTTATAAGAAAAAATAAAATATCATATTTTTATAAGTACAACGTCGTAATTTCAAAATATCTACTCTAGACTCTAGTCATAATAATATTATTGTATAATCTTAATAAAATATATTAGTTCGGTAAATTATAATAAAAATCCATAAAAAAATGTAAATAAATTTATTCAATAGGTTTAGTTACTTAAAAATAAATAAAGTTGGCCCCAAAAGTTTATACGTCTATTAAAAGCACACTAATTACACTATGATATTTAAAAAAAGGCAATATTCACTTATCACTTACATTCTAACCGGTATTTATTCATTAAATTATACTGAAACTAAGTTAATTATATATATTTTCCTACGTATATAATACCAAACTAATATGTAATTTTAACCAGTGGCGTAGGCTATAATATAGTGACGCGCCTTTTCACTGTTACGCTTCTCCCCATATCGGTGAAAATATCGTAAATTACAATCAACGTCTAAAAAAAAGGACGACTAATATTAATTAGATATTTCATATTTTTATATTCGAAAAAAACTAGCGGGCCCCCTCAAATTTTTTATACATGGCCAACTATAATAAACACCCAGTTAGATTTTGTTAAGATCAAATAAATCTATTTTAATATGTTTCGATCGTTATTAAAAATTAACTCTATGAGTAATATCTCCGCACTTCCGCTAGTATAGATTCATACGTCGATTCGTCGATGATAACAAACCGTTTTGCCCGTCTACTAAAGTAATAAATGTCTCCAGTATAAATATCGAACCATAGCGCATGGATATGTAAGTCGTGTTTCTCTAAGCGTTTTTTCAGCATACCATATGACGCCACATTTTGAAGCTGTTGTAGCGTATTTACCTGAAAAATATAATTTAGAACAGTTCCTATTACAATCATAGACGGCAATCACACAAAATTATTGTTGGATCAATCATTGCAAAGATTACTTGAGACAGTTTATCCTCGATGCAGAATTTGTTCTCAGGATCAATATACGCGACAAATTTTCGCTGAGGCGTTTCAGCTGTAAATAACATTGGTTTGTTGAAGTCGCCATTCATGTCTAAAAACTTTTGCAGGCTTGTATTTCCGTGAGTACAAAGCCATGACTTAAGGGGGGATATTCGCCGCTGTTCCTGAAAAAAAAATCAATATCCATAATAGGTATAATCTTTATAGCCTCTTCTGTTCATTTCTTTTTTGTTATTTCGTTACGAATTCCTCAAATAAAAAGGCCAAAGACTTACAATACTAGATTCTGTTTTGCTTTTTAATTTGTATAAGAGATTCATTGCTTTACAATCACTATGTCCGCAGACTATGACATGTCTGATATCGTTCATCATACATCCCAGTTCAAGTCCTGCTGGTTCACAACTAGTCATCTCATCTATAAAGCTTTGAGAATGAGGGACGAGATTACCGGCATTTCTGACTGAAAATATTAACAATCAATTTAATTTAAAGTCGGAATGGTACAAAACGGTAACAATCAATATACCTAGTAGGTAACCTGCATTCTGCGGGTGTATAAAGTATAGGCCCTTTTAATATGTTTTTTTTTATTCACACAGCGCCATAATATAATCCCAAAATAGCTAAGTTATAAGTTGTTTGAAACAAACCACTAATTTTAAACTGCTCGGTTTATAATACGGAGAATTTTTCTGAAAGATGGCCAACCTACTGTTTGAAAGCCACCCAAGTCACGGGCAGCATACTATATAGAGACTACAGTACATAATAATTTACTACCATAATACTACATAATTAGGAAAATGATTTTAAATACAAACCGACAAACTTAAATACAAACCAACAAACATGTCGCCTACGCAAGTCTCTGTGAATCTTGTGGGTATCATTCTACTGTCCATGCAAGTGTAAAAAATTGCTTTAGGCTAAAAACATAAAAGGAAAATAAATAAGAATTAACTACAGAATTAACATTGTTATAAACACTGGTTTTAAAATTCTAAGCTGAAAACAAATTGTGATTGTTAAACTGAACTGTAAACGTCAAGTTGATATTCGATAACTGACACTGGAGTAAATATGTCAAAATCGTTTTTTTTTTTATTGTTGTATCGTTATGACATTAAATTGACATTTAAAATTTGCACCGAAATCAAGGATTGCGAAATTAAATACCTAGGTAGGTACCTATTACCTACAATTTCTTCACACATTTTTGTTGGCAGTTTTAATTTGAAGCATAAAGGTAATTCATATGCGTTTGTAAAATCACAATAAAAATTATTTAAGGTTAGTTCTACTTACAACAGGATTGTCTTTAACTTGTTCAAATTGCTTCACCATGCTTGCTCTGTCTAAAACTCGGTATCTCATAATACCTCTTAATATTCTATCCATTTTGTGTGCTAACTGAATTTATATCCCATCATTGGGCTGCCACTTCTATTTTAATTTCAAACGCGTGTATGTACATAATTAAAGCTGATTTTGACATTTGTGACCTTCATTACTAAAGCTTATCGGGCGAATGAAAACATTGGGAACAACATATTGTAAAACTGTAAAAATATGAACGCGTATTTTATGACGATTGCTTTATAGTAGGCTATGAGATAATAATAGTTGACAAAGGTGTAATAAATAATAAAATTGCTTAATTTTTTTGCTTCTTTTTTATATTGTTTTTTTGGTATGTTACTGTAAACAAATTATATAACATTTATTTTTCTTTTAGATGAATACAGAGAGTGTTATTGGGGATGGAGCCACTTCTGAGAAGGTGACTCCATTACTTCCTATAAATCACCGTTTCTTGGAGCCTGAACGGGCTGTGAAATCCATAACTGATATGGCTATTTGGGAAAAATCAGAAGCTTACATGGAATACACAGGATTCATTGCTACTCTCAATGAAGCTATAAAAAGTAAACCTTTGTCAGTTGATTGTAAAATATCAGAAAATATAACAAAATTTGGGCACATGTTAGATAAAATAAGTAATTTAATAAATGAGTTCCCACCAATAGAGCAGCCACAACGGTTTGGCAATAGTGCATTTCGTGACTGGTTGGCAAAAGTGAAGGTTAATTCTACACAGTATCTTCAGGATTCTCTAGATCCCAAACTGCATTTAGCTATACCAGAAATTAAGATATATTTGGAGGAAAGCTTTGGCAATGCCACCAGGATTGATTATGGTACAGGTCATGAGATGGCCTTTATTATGTTCTTATGTTGTCTTTACAAAATAGGTTCCCTCCAGAATGATGATCATGTTGCAACTGTCTTCATTTTGTTTAACAAATACCTTAATATTGCTAGAAAGTTGCAACAAACATACAGAATGGAGCCAGCCGGAAGTCACGGTGTTTGGAGTCTTGATGATTATCAATTTGTGCCTTTCATATGGGGTAGTTCCCAGCTGATTGAACAACCGAGAATATACCCGCCAGCTAAATTTCTAGAAGATGATATTATTGATAAATATTCAGATGATTATATGTTTCTATCTTGCATTAAGTATATAAAAGAAGTGAAAAAGGGACCTTTTGCCGAGCACTCAAATCAATTGTGGAGCATCAGTGCTGTCGGTTCATGGGCTAAAATAAATCAAGGTCTGATAAAAATGTATAAAAAGGAGGTACTAGCAAAGTTTCCTGTTATACAGCATGTATTATTTGGATCTCTTTTGCCCATACGTAGATTCCCTATCCAACATTGATGATAAATAAAAGCCACTGTTGTATTCTATTTTTAATTTATTTACTGTAACATTTTATCTCATATTATTTATAATCAGTATTATAATAATACTTGTATTGATTTGATTTTTTATTTGAATCAAATTTTGTAATCAAAATGTGATATTAATATAATTTCAGTTTAGGTGTTATTAAAATTGGTATTGCTAAGTCTGTAACTTAAATGTGAAGATATTTCCTACATGATTGTAGAATGTGGTTTTAATTTTTTTACCTTAATATTTATATGTAAAGATGAATTATTGATGAGTATGTAGGATTGTTACTTTCTAATAAAATTCTAAGACAATTACTTTGGTTTTTTGTTTAATTTCCATTACTAGATATACAGGGTGTCCCACTATCGGTATACTAAGCGCGAAGGGACTTGTAGTTTTGCATACACTGATCACGTAAAAACATTTAAACAACAAAATTACGTCAAAAAATTTTGCTAAATTTTTCCATAAAATCCATGTTTTCTTCTCTAGCTTCGCGCAACTGGCATAATATACCACTTCGCTAATGTGAGCATTTTGTCTATAAAAACATAATCCACGTGCGGGTGGCAAATTTGAGTGTGTTGCTTGTTAGTAGTGCGCATAGAGTTTTAAGAATTCATGTATCCGAAAAAAATGCGTCTGAAATTTTATAAGTATTTTTTACGTACTCAGGCGTATGCAAAACTATAACCTCCTTTGAGCTTAGTATACCGAAAGTGAAATACACCCTGTATACATGAATATTTCAAAATATTTAGTTATTTTATGTTTCAAGAAATGTTCTAAAAAATCTCTCGAAGTTTATTGTATAATTAACACATTTATGTAGAAGTAACTAATTGTATTGAAACTTTCAAAAGTTTCACATTATTTCACATAAATGTTTGTATCACATATCAGTAAATGCATACTTTAATTATTTCAAAACAATCAAGTGCTCTGTTCAAGCTTACTCTTACACCTCGTAATACAAAGCATATTCTAATACTTAGTATTTCACATGATATATCAATAACTGTATAAATAAACTAGCTCAATAATTTATCTCTAAATTTATGCGTGCTCATTAATGCTCAGTTCCTAAAACGCTTTCTTCGATTGCTTCTGGTTTCTTAGCAAAATGATTTCTGTAGAGCGTGTAAGCCATGCCAACAGTGAGAGCTCCGACAGCAGTTCCCTGTGCTATTACACGGAACTGCATGAGGAACACGCTGGTGCTCATTGCTCCACGATTTTTGTACGCGTAACCTCCATATCCCACAGCAGCAGCGAGACCAGCTAATCCTGTAAGTAAAAATTAAAAATTTATTTACTTAGTTAAGAAACGCACCGGAAATCAAATTCTAACCTAGGGTTTACGCTCACGTTTATCAAGGAAGCGGTCAGCATTAGAAATAGTGCACCCTCATCGTTGTGCATCATATAAGAATAGTTTATAATTTTATTATATCTTACTCGTAACTCGTAAGGCCATCAACTAGTACCTTTTTTTAAGTGGGGAAATCTTGCATAGATATCCACGGCCTCCGTGGGTTATGTCGGATTTCTACCGACCAAAACTCCACTGTGTTTCGTCAAGCCGCATCAAGGACAGGGCCACGGGTATATTCTGTAGAATTCGTCTGTGACCTATCCCACCCACCCATCAGATCAACTAGTACCTACATAATATTACTAATGAGTCTAGAGTCTCATACCTACATACAATGGTTAGATATGTCATATCACAGACTAATAATAATATACTACGTATACAAGTCATATGATACCACTTTCATGCAGGTATCGAAAGCAAAGCAGATACCAAAGTACCTATTAAATGCTTGACTATATCATATCTATGTAATAAACTAAACAGCAGAAAAGCGAGCAGAAGAATCGAGGTAATAAATTAAACAACAGAAAAGCGATACGTACCGATTACCATAAAAGGCGACTCTTTGGATTTTCTTGCTAATCGTTCCTTGTGAGTTTCTTCTCTGTATTCGAAGTCTGGTCGTTCAAGGGCCATTGTGTATTCTGTAAATTCATAATTAATTAATATCAGTGCAACTCTCTTTTACGTGCGTACATATGTATATCGGTACCTATAGCTATAAACAGTTTACACGATCGTATTTATCAAACTCTAGTCTATCTTTGTTTGTCCTAATAGGTACGCAAAAATATACAGCAGGGTGTCCCACTATTGGTATACTAAGCTCAATGCTGTGGAAATCCCCTATATAATATTTTAAATGCGAATATACTCTCTTTAAATCTGTTTGTCTGTTACTTCTTCGCGCACATCAGAACCGATATGGATGAAACGAAATCACTATCACTACATAAGTACATAGTATAAAACAAAGTCGCTTTCTCTGTCCCCTATGTCCCTTTGTATGCTTAAATCTTTAAAACTACGCAACGGATTTTGATGCGGTTTTTTTAATAGATAGAGTCATTTAAGACAAAGGTTTTAGTATACAGGGTTACTTGTAAAACACCAGCAACCTCGCAGGACAAGATAGCTAACATCATAAGTAACAACAACTTATGTAAGTACATACGTAAAGCATATAATTATTTATTTATTTATCATTGAAACTCTAACAAACAATAAATATAGAATATCTACCTACATACCAAATTTAGACTTAAATCTGATATCAAATGATATTTGTACACCTATCAGTTATCTGTTTCATTCAGGCATAAAATTTTAACGTTTTTGTAATTTGTATGAATTTACTGCGTTCGGAGGCCCGGATTCGGAAAACGGATCAGGAAAACTGATATATGTATGTGGCCGGCCTAACAGTTGTGATTAGTAATAATTAATGATTATGGAAAAGGAAAGCTTACAAGATTAATAAAGAATCGGGAATTGATAAAGATGAGGAACACTTTTAAGTTTTAACAATTTAATATTTAACACATTACTTACGACCGTCTAGACTTATACCTACCGAGTTATCTACAGAAAGACTTGATTAGGTAGGTAGCTACTAGATAATTTTTAAGTGGTGACGCGGCTGACAATAATTGAGAATTCTCGCAACTGGGATTTTACAATGATACAGGAAGTTCTCTTATAAATATTAAATTATACGGTATACCTACCGATTGATCGAACTACGAGCGGCTTTTAAAAATACATTTTCTTTTATTTTCGTTATTTTTATAAAAACAATCTGCTTAAAAATTTTAAAAATAACAAATCATAAATATCTTACCTTGAAACGGAAGTATAACAGTAGTCAAGGTTAAATCAGATAAGCACGGGCCGACGCGACGTCACTATAATATCAATTCCAGTATATTACGCAACACGTCTACAACACACGGTTATCAGCAGAGGACTGTAAAATTTGAACAGTGAGACGTGAGTTGGTAAGTTTATAAAATGAAAACCGGCCTCTGCAAACTTATTCGCAAATCGCGAATGACGACTGTACCGAGCAGCGAGCTACTATAGTGAATCACAGGTGTCTGGTGTATTCTGTGACCTAGGGAAGCCCAGTCCGCATTGTTACAACAGATGAGGAAAATGAGTTGATAAAATAATTAATGTGCTCAGTAGGTTGCCAATAAGGTTTAAATTGGCTTACTTATCCTTCTATATTAATTTTTTATTTAGTACATAGGTACTTAAGTATAACCACGTATAACTTTCGTTCCTATTTCTTTTACAATTGAACTGAAGAACTTTACATTAGGTAGGTATGTACCTAGTTAGTTAGGACTGGTATATATTATTATGTTTTAGAAATTCCTTAAGTAGGTATATAATTTTTTACGGATTTTAACATTGACAACGTTTCCTATAGAGTCGTCTTAACATGGACATAAGTAGGTAGGTACATATTTTAAATAAATCATGTATCGTGTTCAAATTCCGTTAAAAAATATGTAACTTTAAAATATAATATGGAATAAATTCTAGATGATATCAGATATGATTGGAATATCTATATGTAGCTAAGTTTATTTTGTTCAAATAAGTAAGATAAAAGTAAATACCGTTTTTTACTGAAATTTAACCGTGGTTTAAAAAACCCTGTCGGTTACACCCTAATTTTCGATATTATATTTTTCGATATAATACCTATTAGGAATATCCGAAGTAGAAACTATTTATATGACGATGTTCGTCATGTTCACTCTGCATTTGAGGAAAATTAATTAACGATGACTCATGCAGACGATGCAATACGATATACTATTGCGTCATCATTGTTACGTTATTTTCAGTGTCTTCATTAACCGCAATATATTTGATGTTATGTACCTTTCTTAACTGAGATCCAGTCCTTCAGAAGTATTTTGCTAATACACTGTATAAATATGTATCACGTCGCCCTTCAGAGGTCGTGTTTTTTTATTTCATTGTAAACATCTCTTAATTCAAAGATTTAATATATTATATACCTACCATCTATATTATTTATTACATAATATGTCGTAAATATGTAATATTTTATTGGTTTGGAGACGTAACTAGGTACCTAGTACCTACTAACTATATTCTAAAACGTTGAATCACTGATTTTTTTGCCTTTTTTATTGTAGTTAGTTAATACTGTATACGTACTTGGATATACAACTGTCTCACATAACGTCCATAACGATAAAGCTTATGGACGTATATGTTAATATGTATATAAATAGGTAATTAAACTTCACTTGACTTTTATAAGGCTAAATTTATTTGAAGTAACCAGTATTAGCAACTAATGATATAAAATCACAGACAATTGGCTTTACCATACATTATATTACATAACAATTAAAAAGGTAGATATTTATCAGGTCTTAAAATGTAACATTTTTATATATATACCTACCTATTTATTGTATGAAACATAAGAAAATAGTTTAGGTACCTACCTAATAAGAGTCCGCGCTAGCCGCTACCTCCACTAAATTTGTTAAAGAAGGTGCCATTTTTATCATTAGCACCAATATACATTTATTTACAGCCATTAATTATTGGTTATAAAATAAAGTTGCCTAAAGACTAGTGGAAGTAAAAATCGCGGAAAATAACGAACCCTTGAAACAAACAGTTAAAACAGATTAAAGTAATTTAGCATTAGATTCAACGAATCGAAACAGAATTCGGATGAGTGTACACTGTACATATACTTAATTTTATACGCCTTTAAAAATATAACAAGCAATAATTTGTACAATGAGATATGTGTTTGGGGTCGTATCTATAAACTAGATCAAATCAATTTGGGAAGAGAGAGAAATAAAAATAAGTCAGAACAAAATTAGAAACGTTGTTACCATTGTTTACAATAAAAACATTCAGTGCTTAATAATATTGAATGGATTGAATTGATAAAGATTAAATAGATTACCCCTTTGCAGCACAATGCTAAAATTTATAAAATATTTGCCATCTTTATAAGAAGCGCTGAAACAGGTAAAACATTTATATAGGTTCACTCACTCAAAAGCAAAAAGTAACTCAATTTTTTCAATCATGCAATATATATATATATATACATATTATATTATTAAATATAAAAAACTTTTTTTATTTAAAACTGTATTATTATATTATATTATACAAGATTAACAAATGGTTATAATTTATGACCTATTAAAATAAGAGACGATTAAAATTTAAAAATAACAAAGATCACACAATCGGTGGCTTTTAGTACTCTTTTACAGTTCCACAATTTTGGAGTCTTTCCGAATATATAACTTTATGAAATATTTTTCTTTTATCCAATTTATTTAATGGAATGCAGTAAAAATTTCTTAAATATTGATAACGTTACTAATAAATTTGCAAAGATTAATTCAACGAAATAATATATTAAAATTTAAAACCAAATGAAAACTGATTTGGAAACACTCATTAATTTAAGGCATCAACTCACTTATTCTAAGTAGAGGCATAAATATCAATGCACATTGGAGAGTAAATAAATGGTTTGCATATTAAATAGCCTCTACTCTACCCATACTTTAATATTATCATAAGAATGAGATAACAATCTTTGATAATGTTTCCTTTCATTCTTGTATCATCACTGATGTGTAATTTTCTTCCATCTCTAGGGTCAGCTCACACCAAGATATAGTACGACACGACGTGATATAGTTTGCAAGCAGAATGGACCTTGATTTCCATTGAAGAAGGTATTGGAAGGAAATATTTGAGGTTTGAAAGACACTGGGCAATGTTTCGAACAATGTAGTGCCAACATTTTTACACATAGAAAAAGACACTTCGACCTGTACCGGGTATAATCGTTTAGTTTGCACAAGCGATCTACTGCAGCAAATCATTTTAAACAAGAAATATCCAACATTTTTAAACAATGAAAATTTCAAGGTCCTTCGAGTCACAATGATTGAATGCTGTTAAACTCAATTTCTTCAAGCATCCGTGCGTCTTGTCCGTCGCGTTATATTCCTGTGTGAACTGACCCTTAACGTGTCTCACTGGTACTGGCTCGGAGCGCTGGATGAGACCTTCTCTAGTTTCTCAAAGTGTTTCCTGGCGTTACGTATGTTGATGAGTGTGGCCTCTGACGGTATCTTCGGGTCGGACATTTCGACCATTACGTACGTGTTACTCGTGAAGCCATCTATAAAGGCCGCGAACACGCTGTTCCTTACCTGTTTGGATTTTTATCACTTTATTTCAATGTATTTAAAATCGTAGTATATTTTTAATTAAATTATAGTTTGAATGTACCTTTCTTTTTTATTAGAACATTTTAATCTTATTAATAAAGGAATAACAGAGCATTTTCTTATTCCATTCAAGCCATTCATGAATTTAATGAATAAATTCTAAAAAAACTTAAATTGATTTTTTTAAAATCATATAAAATTTGACACAATAATATTAAGAATTTATTCTTTTTCAATTAATTTTATAATTAACTATCCCAAAAATATTCTAATAAAAGAAAATATTCAGTACATACTAACCTCCATACTTTGAAACTGCGCGGCAAGTTTAGAACAAGACAGTTTGAACTGTTTCACAATATTGGAGACTTTTTCAAATCTGTGAGCATCGCGATGCGGGCGCCGCTGACAGTGGGACACTACGAGGAAAGTCGCGCGCTCAAACAGGAGTACCTGAAGATTTTAAATTTTAATGGCTACATTTTTTCAAGTTTACTACATCTCAGTAGATTATTGTACCTAGAACACTAAGAATCAATACTCTGTGTTGACCTACTTTTTTTTTTAATTTGCTGTCTTTCATAAAATCATTATAATATTTGGAGTAATAAATAATTTATAATCAGAAAAAAAGAAATATTGTATTTTTGAAATAGAATATAAATATTGTATTTTTGAGCTTAATCTAGTCCTTTAAATTTTAAATATACACTTTTTAAATTTACTTAGGTAATTCATAATGTCATTATTGTTTTATTTTGTGCCTTTGTTTGTTTTTATTTTGTTATATGAGATTATGTATGTGAAAAAATTAAAATCCTACCTCATCAGCATCAACAATGTCTGCAAACTGCTTCAATGAAGATTCCAGAGCTTTTACATTAGGTATTAATTTGTACACTATACTGGACCATGCTCTGTAAACAACAAAGTAAATGTTTATTTAAGTAAAAAATAAAAACAATTAAGAATGTAAGGCTTGCTGATCAAATTAATTAGATTGAATATATTAATATCAGTTACAAGCTGTGCCCTGCAGTTTTACCCGCAGTGCTCTACTCCTGTTGTTCTTAGCATGATGATATATAGCCTTCCTCGATAAATGGGCTATCGAACACCGAAAGAATTTTTCAAATCGAACCAGTAGTTAGCGGAGATTAGCGCATTCAAACAAACAAACAAACTCTTCAGCTTTATAATATTAGTATAGATAAATAACTTCTTGTTTAATATTTTTTTATTACATTTGAACCATATTTCATAATATTATACTACACATTCACAATTTAGTAAGCAATAAATACAATTTAAAACAGGTCATACTTGTAAAGAGTTTCATCCCAGATGCTGGTTCTAAAGCAAGTACACTCAAGTGGTTTAGAGAGCCTTTTCAAGTCTTCCTCTCGAGTTTTGAAGATTTCTTCTCTCCTCTCTTCCGCAACTAGATCCATTTTATGGACCAAGCAGAATATCCTTGCTTCTGGTGAGTTCTGGAAAATTATTTGAAAGAATTGTTTAAATGGAAATGGATGATAACTGTTGCTTATATTTATTAATTTAATAATATACTAGGATAAAGAGCAAATGAGACACCAAGTTAATATGATTTTTTAAAACTGTTATTTGGGAGGTAAAATTTCACTGCAATCATAATTCATATGATACAAAAACAATACATAACAGCACTTTCATATAATAGCACTTTAATGTATTTTATCTTCTTATGGCAACTCTTGGTAGATTGCCATAAGATAAAATAACTATATAGAATAGATCCAGGATGTGGATTCCTTAATTGACTATGATCTTAAATTATTATTAATATGTACATATATAAAATATAAAAAACTTACTTGCAAAATAGCTTCTAAACATGACTGGTAATAGTGCATGTCTTTCTCCATTTCTCTGCTCTCAACATCAAACACATATATCAAGACTTCAACATTCCTGAAGATATTGTCTCTTTGAGAGGCAAAATAGTTCTCCATAAATGCTTCCTGTCCTCCGCAGTCCCATAGATTGAGAACAAGGTTACCCAGAAACCTTACGTGTGAGTGTTCCACATCAACTATATAGCACAATTAATCATATAAGTAAATGAAATGAATTAAGAGATGAATATGTCATGCAGGTTTTGATATCAATTGCGATATATACAAATTATAGTAATGTTTCAACACTCACTTGTAGCTCCTAAACGTCTTGTATCTCTTGCTATATAGTTGGCAAATATAATAGACCTCATACTGGTTTTACCAGAACCACTTTTGCCCATCAATAATACCTGTAAGTTGAAGATAAATTGGTATAAAGATAAAGGGGATAATTTAGAAAAAAATAAACATACTGTTTAGCTTCAAAATATGTTGAATTGTTGTCTTTAAAGGATCCAAATAAGAAAAATATTAGAAAAAAGATCTACTAATAACGTAGAAAGAGGAAACTACTGTCTATGAATAATAAAAATAACAATTTCAAACGTACCTTCTTCTTCATGTTGACAATTTACTTGATGAAAATCTAATAGGTACCCGAGGAAAGCTTATGGTAATGTAACGAAATGAGAAAACTTTCGACTTCGAGCCTTTGTTACGATAAATAAAAAATAATTTTAAAACTACGTAGTTAGTAACAACATAAAATGTAGGCGTTTTCAAGAAGCGTATTTAATCCTTATTCATTTCTATACATAAAAATAAGCATAAAACACGATTATCACTATGTATGTCGTAAATAAAATTAAAATTTAAAGCAGACACAGTGAAATAGTGATGAATAGTAAACTGTCAAGCAAACTGTCAAGTGATCTGTGATTCTGTCAATTGTCAATTAGAATTTAGAATTATCAATGTCAACAAAATAATTTAGCTAGCTACTGCTAGGTAGGTACCTCAGAGCAATAAACCTAGGTTTATTGCTCTGAGGTAGGTACCATAAAAAATACGAGCGGGGAATTGCAACTTGCAAGTCCCCGCTCGTATTTTCAATCTTGCAAGTTGCAAGATTGAAAATTGCTTAGGCCGCCTCTCCATCTGCAAGAAAACTTCCGCGAGAAATGTGCGATGCGATAGTCTGTCTGACAGCAACTTGCAAGTCTACTTGCAGGTGGAAACGCGGAATCAGACTTGCAAGTTGCCTTGAAACGCGGACTTAGAAATAAAAGTGTCAGATTTAGATATTTTCTATCTCTGACCTGTGTTTTCTACAAAGAGTAGGTATAATGTTAAATGTTGTAGTAGATCTGTGATAATGTATTAATAGGTGATGATTCATGATATTAGGGCAGTTTTCTATCTTTATGGGTGCAAGGTAGCAAGAGTGTTACAATTTTAGGGGAATTTCATTTCATTTCATTCAGGAGTTCATTTTTGAGGGAATCGATGTAAAATATTTATAATAAAATGGATTGCTGAGTTATCTCGCAAATCTCCCGTGTTTTCCAATTACAGCACTAGAGCGCATTATGCGGCATAATGCTTAACGTTGAATGTTCCAACTACAGCAACGCTTTGCACAATCGAGCACTGTTAAAAGTAGTGCGCGTGAATTGATGCGTGCAATCGATTTATCGTTAACTGTAATTATTAATTGTTGGAAAAAATTTTAAAGCTTTCGTTTCATTGTAGTTTTTTCGAAGTAATCAAAGTTAATTCAAATTGTGTTAAAAAAATAAATATAAGTATGGATGAAGGTACAAACTTTGAAAAAAATGTTAATGAAATAATCAAAATACAACACTGAACTTAGCGCAACCTGCTGGTGCGTTTCACGTTCCAATTAAGCATCAGCATAATTCGGCATTGTGCGCCACTGAGTCGCATTATGCTCTGTAATTGGAAAACAGCCCTCGTTACCCTAGCATTTGCCTGTGGCATTTGCGATTGTTTGTCAATGTCGTAAGTCGTTGTCAAAAGCATGATATTTGGAGAAACGTGTGGATTTTTCCAAAATCTAGAAATGTATTCAATAAAGTGATAGATATTGATTGTATAAATTTGAAAGGATGGCGCGTCACCGTAATATAAGAAACAGAAGTTATTCTGACGATTACGACTATGAGGATGTGTATGGACATTCAGTTGAAGAGGACTCTTGTTTATCTCCAAGTGATGCTGCTCAGTTTATGTATGATCGTTCACGAAACCAGCACGCTATATCACAGTTTATAGATTCTCATGATGATATACAAGAGGAGCCGGAAGATGATGACGTCGACAATTCACGGCCTGCTCTCGAGCGTCGGGAATCTATGGACTTGAGGGGCCTTAACTTAACGGAAGATGATGAAGCAAAGCTTATGTCGTGCTTGGATGAACTGCGAAACATTTTAGGTGATACCTTGTCGGATAATATTCTTATACAAACGGTCCTAAAACATAGATTTGATTATAGTAGAGCACTTGATGAAATATTAAATAATAACAAATCTGCCAATGACTTGACAAACAAACAACAACATACCGATTCCACACGGCCTAAAGTAGTTGTTGAACCACCAATAGTCATTCCACTAGTAGATAAGGCTCCTCTTTCTATATCTACGGTGGACCAAACACCAAAAGTAATTGCATCAAAAATTGAAAAGACAACACCTATAGTAAAAGGTTTTCAAATTAATGTAGATGGTAGTACCAATAGTCGACCTCAGACACCCAGAGATCAGTCTCCTGCGGTGGACAGAATACAGTCTAGAAATGACAATTTAGATGATAGTAAGTCAACCCCAAAAGTTAAAGAAAGTAAAATAGATCCAAATACAAAATTTACCAATGAGAGAGGTTCTGATAAAGAGCATTTGTATATTGTTGTTATTGGGCATGTGGATGCTGGCAAGTCTACATTAATGGGACATTTACTTTGTGAGCTTGGCGAGGTCAGCCAAAGGACTCTACATAAATATGAGCAGGAGAGCAAGAAGATAGGCAAGCAGAGCTTCATGTATGCTTGGGTATTGGATGAAACCGGTGAAGAGAGAGTACGAGGGATAACAATGGATGTCGGAAAGGCTCAGTTTGAAACAAAGACAAAAAAAGTAATTATATTAGATGCACCGGGCCACGCAGACTTTATCCCAAATATGATTACTGGCGCTGGACAAGCAGATGTGGCTTTGTTAGTAGTAGATGCTACTAGAGGAGAATTTGAATCAGGATTTGAACTTGGTGGACAGACCAGGGAGCATGCCCTGCTGGTAAGGTCTCTTGGAGTCAATCAGCTAGCTGTTGCTGTCAACAAATTAGACACCACAAACTGGTCTCAAGAGCGCTTTAATGATATTGTTAAAAAATTAAAAGCATTTTTAAAGCAAGCTGGATTTAAAGACTCGGATGTTACATTTGTGCCATGTTCTGGTCTGACAGGGGAGAATCTTGTTAAAACCCCAACTGAAGGCGAATTAATCAAATGGTATAGTGGTCCTAGCTTGCTTGATGTAATAGATAAGTTTAATGTCCCAGAGAGACCTGTTTCTAGGCCTTTGCGAATGTCCATAAATGATGTATTTAAAGGCACTGGGTCTGGCTTCTGTGTGGCTGGGCGAATAGAAACTGGAATACTGAATAAAGGTGATAAAGTATTGGTTTGTCCTTCAAAAGAGATAGCCGAGGTTAGAAGTCTTGCTATTAATGAGTTTACTACTAATGTATCATTTGCTGGAGACCAGGTAGCTGTGACATTGTCAGGAGTAGAAATGCAAAATGTATCAATTGGTTACATACTGAGTGATCCTGTGAACCAAGTGCCTGTAACAACACGATTTGAAGCCCGGCTCGTAGTCTTTAATGTAAAAGTACCTATTACTAAAGGCTATCCTGTATTACTTCATCACCAGTCACTGGTCGAATCGGCACACATTAGTAAACTCAAAGCACTTTTGAATAAAAGCACTGGAGAATTAATAAAGAAAAAACCTAGATGCTTAGGAAATAATTCAGTAGCCCTAGTAGAGATTGAGGTGTGTAGGCCTATTTGTATGGAGCGATACAAAGATGTGAAGGAGTTAGGAAGAGTAATGTTGCGTGTTGCAGGTGTTACAATAGCTGCTGGACTTGTAACTGACATTTATACAGATTGATCTGATGTTCTGTTCATTATTTATTTGTCAAATATAGCAGATTTTTCTGGCTTTAAATGTACACACTTTCAGAGGATGGAAATGTAAATTTCATAAGAATTAATATTAATTATGTACAATTAAAATTAAAATTTTATTGTGCTATACTTAATCGTGATAATTATAACATATAAATTATATTTATGGCAATAAATGTTATCAAAGTTTGTGATTTTGTCATTTGTATTCTGGTGTTATTTCCTTCTGTATAGGTACTACTTTATGTTATAATATTATATCTGTGTTAGGGTCATGGACCTAAAAAAACCTCCTTTTTTAGGTCCATGGTTATGGTCATAATTAATTTTTAAATTCGTTCAGTATGTTTTGTCAGTATGTGAGAATATTTTGTTATTTCTTATTTTTGTTGAAAGTAGTGTGGCGCATATAATATATATTCTTTTTCATCCGAGATAAACTTCGATTAACAAAGCGTATATTCACGAACGAACATGGAAGCTATTTTTATGGTTTCTATCACGTTTTAATGTATTCTCGAGAGTTAATTTATTAATTATTAAAAAAAAAAGCCTCTCACGAGGTGCAAATATTAATTGTATTATTTCTAACTATTGATTCTGTATTGGAAAATGAACTTTTTATTTTATTCGACGGTTTCAAAACTTCTGGTTAAGATCTGATTAGCCTATCTGTCAGTTACAATACATATATATGAAAATTAACATCAAAGAATAGAGAGATTTCTAAATAAACTATAAGCATTAAAATGGAATTTATCACTATGAAAGCTAGGTAGTACTTAATAAATAATATTTATACATGAAAAGTGACTACATTTTCGTACGAACCATTTTTCAAAGAGGTTTAATTTTGATAAAGTAGTTTTCTGACGAGTTTGTTATTCAACGGCAATTAACTTTATTCTGCTGTGTTTGGGCTTAGAGTCGAAAGTTTTTTAAAATTGGGTTCCTATCGAAGTTAACATACCTGAAATATTACATTTTAATCTTATAATAATCTAATCAACCGATTTTAATATATTTTGTAACTTGTATCTATTAATTATTCTGCTTTATTTTTGTAATTTGAAACAAATAACGACGTGTTAATATAGGTACGTTATTGTTATTTACTTACAAGTCTGATGTAGAATTTGGAAACTGTTAAATATAGGTACATTGAAAAAATTACCAATTTTCTTTCCCTCCAATGTAAGTATAACTTTCTAGGGTGCCATTATTTGTTTTGGCCGGGCGTCTGGTGCTGGTTCAACAAAACGAACCTCCTGTCGTAGGAATATAGCTCGTAAGTCGTGGCCGGCTCGTGAAATTTAATTTCCTACTCATTTCCCAACAGGCGTTATTCAATGTTTGGTTACTGAATTGGTTTTTCATTCAGTATTTATATAGACTTATGGTCTGAATGTTTAATGTTCTATTCATCTCAGCTTCTTTGAAGAGGCTTTGCTGTAAACATTTATCTATAAAAAATATATATTATTACTAGCGGTCCGCGCCGGCTTTCCCCGTGGTACATATTTCGCAATAAAAGGTAGCCTATGTCCTTTCTCGGGTATCAAAATATCTTCATACAAAATTTTATGCAAATTGGTTCAGTAGTTTAGGCATGATTGAGTAACAGACAGACTTACTTTCGCATTAATAATATTAGTATGGATATTATGAACTTACCTGTTAAAACGACAATACTTCAATAAAAACTGAATGATTTTCATATTTTCGTAGGTAATATTTAAGTAGGTAAGCAAAATTTTACATCAAAGAGTAGTCAGTATTACGAAATTCGGCGGAACTACGATTTCAGGCTTTATTATTTTGCATTTTCTCGCTACGCTTTTCGCTCTACCAGTCAGAAACATTAATTTCATATCCTAATTTTCGTTTTGACAGCGTGCAAATGCGTGTAAATCTGAACACGAAATAAACTTAATAAGAGCTCTATTTACATTCTGCGTTGAAAACATATTGATGAATATGCAATTTTCATGAATTGAATCAATTTATTATATCTACTTGATGTTAAAAAAAAAGTTTATCTCAAATAGGTAAGAAGCAACCCATAAACTACACAGTTGCTTATAACTTCTGTGCTTATAACTTTGTATTATTATTAATTATCTATGACCGGCCAAATTTTCAGAAATGGTTCAGAATCGATAACATTTTCGATCTAATGAAAAAAAAAAAAACTTTTTTTTTCATATTTCATTCCTGTCCGCCACTAAAAAGCGAACGTGTGGATATTACAAAAGCACAATTCAGTTCAACAACCTAGATAGGTAGAAGTTAGCACACACATTTGGCGATGCGCGCACGCACACAAGTGCATTGATTATCGTGTGTTTACGATTTAGGAAATTTTTAAGACATTTTCAAATGAATGCTATTATTATTATTTTTTTTATTCGACAATAATATTTCAAATGTACCTTTGGTTTAATATCTAGATCTTAATTTTAAATTTTGGTTGGTCATTGAAAACTAACCCTGTATTTTATAGACACTCATGGAAATAGTTATTATTTACAATGTTATTTACGAACTAAAGCTGTTGAACTGTTCTTATTTTAAATGCTTAGTATTTTCCATATAAAGTATTTTCCTCATTCCTCATTGTAAGGTGTTAAAGCCGATATGACTGGAAAAGAATGTCCATATTAAATAACACATTTAGTTACGCAAATACATTTTAATCATTATGAATATTTTAATTAATTGTACCTACGTATAGGTTACTTGGTTGAATATTTTATAGACTTACAAAGTGCTAATTAATTAAGCTAACAACGCTAGACAAGAACTAATTGACTGCAAGTTATTCGAGGCCACAAGAGTACCTATGTAGTAAACCGCTTGACCGTCTAATCTTATTATTTAGCTTGGCTTACAAAGTTACAAGAGTTCAAGTTAGAACTACCAATGGAGATAATGGAATTAAAATTTATAAACTAAAATGTGGTTCTGACTGAATTTCGGTCACGGCTTATACTAATAGAGAGCAAAGACTGTATTCCAAATTGCCATTTTAAATAGCTTTCGTACAGGTAGTTGAATATGTTACAGTGCACAAATACAGTCTCTATTTATATTTATTTATCTCATAAATATAAGCACAATATGATGCGAATGACGTCCAGTGAGTACTTAGGTATATATTTATTTGATGTAATGGATTTTGGTCTCGGCTGAAAAGAGTTTATTCATTTCTAAGTTCTTTTTGTTCAAGATTGAAATTAAAACCATATGCTTTAACTATACATAATATTATATCCTATTCGTTAAAAACTTTAATATTCTAGGTTTATTGTGATATACCAATAAAAGACCTTAATAAGTATATAACGAGGACTTAATCAGGTTTCTTAATGAATGTATAACTTTTTGATATAACTGGAAGACCGAATAAAGTTGTCTCCACCTTTCAACGTACCTAGGCGTCAACTTTTGTCTATAAAATCGTATTCAAGAGAAAATCGATAAGTGATTCAGAGTGAAACACAAGTTCGCGGTATTTTCTTCGGGATCGTTCAAAGTGCTATTTAGTATTTAGGTACATATGCACACTAATTGCTTACGCGAACTTGGTTTTTAGCATTCACTGTGATGTAGCGCTAGCGAAAATTTTCTTCTACATAAGAAGAAAATTTTCATATTTTCAACCTAAATTTACAAATGAAGAGTAATGTGTTATAGTCTTTTTATTTATTTATGTGTAGCGAGCTTGGGGATCGCCTGTTGGTACTATTTAGCGTTCACCACCTGTGTTCACCACCATGCATGTCTCTGCTAATGCGTTGCACGTTTCTAAGGCATGCAGGTATGCAGGATAATTTTCATTATCGATAATTTTCATATTAGATTGACGACGGGGTTAAATAAAGGATTGGAAAGGGTGAGGAAAAGGAAACGGGCCCCCATGTATCCGTTCATTTCTTTGCATCCGTATTAACAGTCTCATTGTACCTACATAAGTCTTCATTTGTGAATATTCAGGTTCGTCTGGACGTTTTTTTAATCATTTTTCATAGTTTTATGTGAACAGTGTTTTTTTCCCAATATGCGAACGTATTCAATAGATACCCATTTTTGTATTATTATGATCAGTAGGTTAATATCTATCTATACGAAATTTCGAAATTGCAGATATCTATCTATTATAGTGTTTTCTTTACACACCCTTTACCCTTCCTCTCATTCTATTAAGCAGGTAATTATTTGTTGAATAACGCAGTCTGGAGTGTAACCAAATCATATATTTACCAGGGAGTATAGTGAGAGGTAAACTGGAATCATATATCACCACATATCACATGTAATGTAGACAGAGGATTCCCTCGCTCCATAAGCTAGCAACTATCTCATGATATCACAGCTACCTTTGTTATGTACATGTTTATTGCGAGATTTACAGTGACATATTATTTTAAAAGAGTAGAATAAATTGCGAAACTAAATAAATAACGGTCGTGTGATTACCGTTAACTGTTCTATCATTTGTATTACATCATATACTTATTAAAAATACTTTCTTCAGTTTGCATGAAAGGTAGTTATTATATTTTCGTACACAGATTTATCTCAAAATTTCTTAGAAAATGCTTGTAAGATGAGTAAATGCTCATCAAACTTTAGATGTTGCTCTACAGCAAAATACCGAAGCAAAACAACTTACCAGATATCAAATTTAAGATAAAATGTACAGTCGAAAATTTAATATTAAATTATAACTTTATGTAATTCCCTTTTAATAGTAACTAATATTTTAAGCATTTTTTAGTCAGCTAGTATAAAAATAAAATTATGGGTGTTTCTAACTCATGCAGGATCTTCCTGAGTATAGTAGGTACCTATAACATAAAATGCTATATTTATAATAAGGCTGTATTTATTAACGGTAATAAAGAAAGACGATTTAAAGCGATTTAAAATTTAAAAAATTGCTGCAGCCAGATCACTTATTTCCAGGCGTATTGTAGCTTTAGGTATTTCTCGTAGTCTCAAGTAGACTCTACAAATCGACAAACTTGTTTCTCTTAGGAATGAAAATATATTATATGTAATCGATTTAAAGGTGTAGAAATAGCCACGTGTTTTGTACGCAACTAGGTATAATACCTAAGCTTCGAGGCTCGAGCTTATTCAAATAACATGCAAGTGATTAGCTCTCTTATCAGTGCGTAACGTAAACAAAATCATGTAACATTATATCCATAAAGGTTATTCTATAACGTTACATTGCGATTTTATAGCTGTCTGAGACTGATGCACGGCTGGGCACTTTGTTATCAAGTATCCGAATTCTGATGTGAACCGATTCATCGGATTAGCCACGCGGAAATGCGGGCTGGCCCTTGTGACGGCCGCTGTCGGCAGTGCGTTTCCACTAATGAAAAATGATCAAAAATAAGTAACGATATCCTACACTGTTAATATTTGTAAAAAGATGATTTATGATCGAAAAATAAAATGTGTTATTTATGTGGGTTCACTTAAAATATATAACAACGTTGTAAGGTTGTAGGTAGGATATACCTACTTACGAATACTGCAAGTGACTAATATTTAATAACCTTTTTTAATATAAAATGATAGGTTTCAATCTGACACTAATAAAATTGAAATACTCTTTCTTTCCTATTAGGTCTGTCTAAGACGTCTTGAATAAAATATCACAAAACATTTTATTTCTTTATTGGCTATCTTTACTTTATTGCGGGAAAATCCGCTTGTGATCGCCCACATCTCAATTTAAGTCATCCGGTCTTATTGTTCTTTTTGTTTTTGTGCAGTAAGTATTGAAATGTTTGTATGCACCTATTTTTAGAAGATAACGTAAGCACATTTAATAAAAAACGACTAAAACATCAGATTTTTCTATTTTCATTAAACTGATAAGTGTAAAAATTTAATGTCTCTATTTTTGCAGAATCAACGATTAAAATAATTAATATAGCATAAAGAATGTTTCGTTTTTTATAATCCGTATTACTTAGAATTTTTAAAGTCATCTAAAAAAACAGGTTTTCAGTGATTTTCAACATAATGGGGTAAAGTGCATTTAAATTTTAATAGCGGAACTCTTTGTGGTGAATATATTTTTCTCATGGTTCATATTTGGCTATATAATAATTTTGCCTGAGTTTGTTATAACAAGGCTATTTTATCGATTGCTCCATAGGCGAAAGATGTCAAGAGACATAAGGCATGGCTAATTATACAATTTTAAAATTCATTCATTACAATTGCCTTCAAGACAAAAATAAATTCAGGTCTTTCATTCTTATGTATCGAGCTTTAAGTTACCATGCTACTTATTTGTTAAGTTAAGAGCAAAATAATTTACATCGAACATTTTCAATAAAGCAAAATTCAACTAAATTCATAATATAAGTGCTGTCATTCAAATTCGGGACGTTAAAGGGTATAAAGGACCGGAAATAGACCCCTCACAGAGTGGAAACGCACCACCGAATTAATAGAGGAAATAATAGGTTACATGTAGAGCTACATATGCTCTCCATTTTATATTTACTGTAATAAAAACGGGTAGTACCGATTGATCGGTCCCTGTTGGTAATCCGTAATTGTTCCAACACCGAAGGGGTTGTATGCGAAGCTGCCAGAATTTGTCAGCAGAGTTTTATTAAGATAAATATTAGAACACTTTGAATTTTGAATATTGTGTACAATTTCAATTGTATTGTGTAACTATGTCTTTAAATGTTTATTAACGGTTGTAATTGGGTATTATAACCCAATTACAACCGTTGACAATGTAATTTTGATACTAAAAATTAATGGCCACATAAAATATAAATATTATTTGAAAATGCGGTCTCTTTCTATAATTCCCACAAGAGCAGTCTTATATTATTAAATCTTTTATTTAAATATATTTGTACCTTCCAAAATTACGGACACCATTAACGAACTCGCCCATTAGCAATAAAATACATCCTATGTTCAATTTTATTTGTATTCTTTAGTAACACCGTTGCTATCTTGAAAATCTGAGCTCGTTCGTTCGAAAATAATTTTTGTATTTATTTTAAAAGCCAGATTGTCACGTAATATATTGATCCAAGTTTTGGTGGCGCCAATATTCACACGCCTTTGAAAAAAAGGACTCAAAATCTCAAAATTGAATTATTTTAGTCATTCGTTCTTTACCCATAAATTCTTTGAAGTAAAGCGAAATACATAGTACCTACCGATTTTCTGTAATGATGCTCTGGAGTCTGGACAACAGTTTTTAATGAACGCAAACTCGTTTCGGCAAAATGCATTTTAAAATAAATCTTATCGATCGTAACATCTTCAATGTGAGATCGAAATCAGGCATTGCAAAATTCATATTGAATACATTAAATTATTATTCTGCTTTAATTTCTACCATGTTTTATACGTGCGAATTATTTTTATATAAATTATTGATGATTTACTAAAATCTTTTGTTCGAATATTTTTGTAAGTGGATGCTTGTTTGTATTAGTATGAATTCTCAAATTGAATTTTAATTATTTCGTCTTTTTTATTTAATGAATGACGTGGAATTTATCATGTTACCTACTTAATAAAACAATCTTCAGTCATCACTTGATACAGCTGTTATTATTAAGTATGAAGTGATTTCAAAATGAGAAAACGAAACCTCATTGTCATGATAGAATAAATCGGATGAGCTAATGATATTATGCATATTTTAAATAAGAAGTATTCTCGTCACTAGAGCACTTGACTGTGAATGCGTTTAACATCAATTTCAAAACTGTTTTCTTCTTTATGACTATGCGTTGTGCCAACACGAATTATATTTCAAAATATTGATCGTTTTCAAGCTAGTTTGCTGGGTGAGTATGAGGTATTTTGAGTGGCATGTTAACTCATAACTGGTTAAATTCCAAAATAAATTGTTTCTAGGTCAGTAAAGGTTTAATTAATGACACTCATTTCGGTTTTTAGTCTTTTGGCATCGATGTCGGTCTTTACGCATTGGCCACTGAAAAATAGGAATAGTCAGCTCCGACTTTAACAGTTAATACATAAGCAGAATATTTTTTTGGTATCCAATAAAGCATAGGATAATTTATATGGCCATTGATTTCATCGTGATCAACACTGAAACTTGAAAGTAGCTCAGATGATTGATCCGTGTCTGTGGATACTGGTAGAACTAAAATAAAGATCTATTACCATATATGCGATTTGAAAGTGATACGTACCTACTTTTACCGAGCCAAAACATGCACGTTTCCCTTTTAAACAACAATATGCACATGCAACAATGCAACGTAACAAAACGCCTTTCCCACACGTCATAATATTTTATTTGCATACTTTCATATCTGAACGGGTTGAAGAGTCGTAAACCGCCTACAGTGCGCCGCCCGCATGATCGATTCCCGCGCTTATTGCGATAGCTGCAGAAACAATGTACTCTAAAATATTTACAACTATTTTCTACTGGTTTATTTTGACATTGTTGTATTCGAATATTCTACACGACGTTGGTACCTAAAATATTTCTAAAATACATGATTATATGTTTCGTTTCCTGTTTTCAGAGATATAATAGTCACTATTTTATTCGTGCAGAAATATTTTTATATATTGTTTAATACATTAACGATAGTTGAAATATAATAGGTATCTATTTGCATGGCTGTCCTTGATCCTGGCATAATTGAATTGGTTTCCGGAATAGTGAGTCAGTACCCAATTACAATACTCAATGCTGAGGATGTTCCATTCATTCGATTTAAGAGTCTCCAAATAGGCCGTAAGTCTGTCTATGTAAATCAATGCCATTTTGGTCATCATTCATTGAAGGTTACGAATCCTTATTGAAACAATGATTGAAACAAACTACATTAACATACTAACGTATTACGTAATGTTTTTAAACTAAGGAAGTGGAACTTTATGATATATTGTTAAAATTGTTCCCATTTACAGACATTCTCGGTTAGTTTAGCTCAAAATAAATAATTCTTTACATCAATTGGACAGGTACTATTCGAATGCAAATATGACAAATATGAACGCCATTTCCACGTGGATATACATAATTCCCCGACGTTTAGGTCACTTAATAAAATTTAAACAGCACTTTATCAACACGCGAGCATAATACTTTCAAACGTTTGACCGTTACATACACTAATGTAATTTGTGAAGGCAGTTATGCTAATTTATTGATATTTTTATAGTTCTACGGCGCTCGGATGACAATGGCCTTACAAAATAAATAAGATAAAGGCATTTTTATAGGATTACTAGTGGTCCGCCCCGGCTTCGCCCGTGGTACCTACATGTTTAAACTATCCTATCTCTCAAGTTGGATCGAACTGCACATGGTGTGCGAATTTTATTATAATCGGCTAAGTGGTTTAGGAGTCCATTGAGGACAAACATTGTGACACGAGATTTATATATATTAGATGTGAAATTTTAACCTCGGGTCAACGTATTTTCCTATTATGTGGCTGATGTTCATGGAATTGTTTGACAGAACTTCAATACAATTCACAAAACTTTATTTGTAGCAATAGCCATGTTTTAGCATTAAGACTGTATTATTGTTTTATTTTATAACGCCTTATATCAGCATTTTTGTTCAATATCGTTTAGGATACTTATATTTTTAAGCTCACAAAAGTCAGTCTATCGTACATTTACATGCCGGCCATCCAGTGAAGGTAAACTTTGGTGGGTCGTAACTGAAACCAGGCAGAATTACACTTCCGAAAATCCTAGCAAGAAACTATGAAACGGCTTAAATATACTTCTTCATTAACAATACTACCGACCCAGCCTCTTCTTCGCTACCTTTCAAAGAACAAATAGCCTTATAAATCAATTAAGGAACTGATTCTCCAAGTGTGAAATATGTAAACATTATCTATTCTATCGATATTGCTAAAATAGAAGTTTCACATTGAAGTCGTTTTTATATATTTTATCAATATGTAAAAAATTATAAGTGACGCACCCATCATGATCATAAAACGTAATTGTTTAAACACTTGCAGTAGACGTAACTAATTAGGTTTCAAGGTTTATTGTCGATGCCAAACTAAATGGTCAAGTTCAATGTACCAGCCAATGTCATGGTCAATTTACATCTCAATTAAAGTCTAGTGTGCTAAATACTTATGATAAACGAGCGAATCGCCATCATGTCTGAACAAGCTTTTTAAAATTGGTTTTGCTTGCACATCATACTTATACCAATGACCATATTACACCTTCTAATTATCAATTATTGTAACAGTTTAGAGAGAGGACTTTTTGAATCATGACTCCGCCTTGGTGGTGGAAATCAAATTCATGAATTGTTGTTAAAGTTCGTGTGCTTGTTTTCAAAACGGTGTATATTCAGGATAAGGAAGAGGGAGAGAAAAATATTATACAATTGCAATTACAAGTAAACACTCGTTCAATGTGAAAGCTCCACTAAAGTAGGTAGTGTGGGAACCATTATGGGCGGTAAATATTTATATGAGAAAAAGCATAATGAACTTCAGGTGAATGTAGTTTTGTAGTATTATTTTTCTGTAATAATAAAATTATACATTGTTACTGAAGTATAATACATAAATTTAGGAATTATTTATTTCTACCTATTTCAAAAAACGATTCTTTAAAATATGCAGGTAATGAACAATATCTTTCTAAATGCTTAAATTAATGTTACCTACTTTTATTTTAATTTCATGCTTATGTATCAATCCTAGGGAATGAACAAGTCCTGTTAACACAGGTATTTCCTAGCAAGGCGGCCTAAATCTTAAACCATTGTTATAAAAAAACCATGTATGAATAAGTAGTTATGAAATATTTCATGTATGAAATAAAGATTTAATATTTCAAAATATAAAGTAAGGTAAAGTGCATAATAATAATTATCATTTGTATTACTAAGATTGTTTGCTACTGTAATATTTACTTAAAAAGCTGAAAGCTCCGGCTTTAAAAGTAGGACTAAACGGAGTCTACTTGAAAAAATAAATGATTGAGCGTCAGTCATCACCAACCAATTATGGAATTCTGCTATCTGATTGATGCAACACACACTACCGGTTTTTAATTGTATTCAATTAACAACAAGAAGTACTTATAATTTAATTTTAAAATAATTTAATTTAATATGAGGGTAGCGTATTTCACACAAAAATGTACATTTACACAGCTTTGCGTGTCGGCATTAAAATCTTTAAATTTTCTATGCAAATTAATTTACAATTATACGATAATAATAGGCGATTGTTAAAATTTGGTTTCGCTGTTATTGCTTGGGTATTTTTAATAATTTAAAAACCTTTATACAATTCGCCTAATCTCCGTCGGGTTTTTCCTACATCTATAATACCTAATTTGTGTTAACTAGCTTTGACCTACGACTCTCCATCGATATATTTAAATATAGTTATGCTCTAAATAGAAATAATAGACTCATGATTTTTTTAATATGCTTTTATTTGTGATAAATCGTTATTTTATATGGGTAACTAAATGCTTAAAGGCCTATCGGTGATAGGATGTTTGCAACGTTGTAACAGTAGTTAAAAACACCGAAAAAGGTTTCCAATTTGTGGCAGTTTTCAAACAATATTTTACCACAAAATTTGAATGAATATCAATAGATGAAAATTATATATATTCTCGTAGCTTATCCGTTTACTTCCCATATTCAAGATTCTCCACCAGTTTGAAATTCGGACGTTAAAACAGTGACTAACTGGCGGGCAGTATTACTAAGCTCGAGTTAATAAAAAGCTTTTTTAAATGTGTTAACAATGTTTTTGTAATGGCAAGCAGAATGTATTGGTCTGGTCGTCTGTCTGTCGATCGTTGACCCGTCTACAATTTCGCATTGTCCGATCCACCGCGCTTCATTTGTGCGATAGCATCTCGGTGGATTGCGTCATGGCATGTTACTGTCATGATACCATCATAATATGATATTAGAAATGGTCTGTCGTTTATCATGGATTAAGAAATCTATAATGTGTTGTTATGTACCTCTGAATATAACTGGTCAAGATCGGTTATATTTCATTGAAAATATTAACAACTCTAGGTACTGTATTAAATAAAAAACTTTGGAACTTTGGAGTATAACGATTTTTTTTAAATAAACGAAATGTTCTACATACAGCATGTGGACTTACATTCTTTGTTATTAAATTTAATTATCTTACCCTAGCATTTAAGTATTGTATTTATAAAATAATTAAATTTAAGTTCTAATCTAGGAAGTGCTTCTAATTGTTGTTGTTTGTTTTCTGAGAGAAGTTGGCGAGTACTAATTTTAAAGTTAGACGTGATATTATACATAACCTCTACTGTTGTAAGTAATGATATTATATTGATTAATCCTTTTTCTAGCATTTTTTAAACTCATTTCCGTACTATTGCCTCATGTAGTATTTATTCTAGTAAGCTTTAGAACTGCAACAAACTTATTAACTTTCGGATCTTTAATATTTGTAGGAATAGTGTTGTTCAAAGCTTCTTGGTCAGACAATAATTTACCGACCATAAAGGCCTATTTGAAACTGAAGTAAAATGTCGATAGGCATATTTTTATCATCTACAATGTACATGAAAGGGCACATTAATTAGTGCAAAATTAAAGCATGTTTTCTCTAAGAGAGCGGCATGTTGGTAACTCGCACTATGCAGTAATCGCTGCTTTATGACAACAATCGTGCCGCTAATTACGGACTCTTTATACTTCACTATTGCTTTTTACTTTTATTTCCACTTCCCACATCTTCTAATATATAAAAATCAATGCCACTTTTCGTTGTAATTCCATAACTCGAGAACGGCTGAACCGATTTCGATAATTCTTTTTTTATTATATTCCTTGAAGTACGAGGATGGTTCTTATGTAGAGAAAACGTTAATATGTACCACGGGCGAAGCCGGGGCGGACCGCTAGTATTGTATAATTGTTGCGTTCACGTAATGAGCTTTGTTAACCCTGCTCTTTATATTTCTTTTGTAGCCTTGATTATGTGTTATTTTAGCTAGTCATTAGCACAGGTTAATCTAGATGTAATCATATAAAAACACGGGCAGAATTTGCGAAGTTTGTATTTATTTATTTATTTATTACTCTTTAACAAAACTATACATGGGAAACTTATTGCTAACTTATACAAAACAAAACAAGAAAAGTATAGTTTATTAGGCGGCCTTATCACTTAGAAGTGATCTCTTCCAGGCAACCTGGGCAAAAGGTAACAAGCTTACTGAAATTACGATGGTAGGTAGAAAAAAAGGCAAGTAACAAAAAACAAAACAAGATAAATAAATAAATAATAATAATTAAAATAGATATACATATAGATAGATATATAATAAAAATACCTACATAATATAGATAAATATACTACACTCGAATATATACAATTAATTCAATAATAATAATATTATTTATATATTATATATATTGTATAAATTGTATTTGTATTTAAAGAACATCTAATTACATGTTCAATATGAGACATAATTTTAGGGTTTCTTTTACGGTGTAGAATATCATCTCTATTAGCGATGTTCTAATGTCGTTATGAATAAACCTTGCCATTTTTTCCTCGACCTAAATTGTTCATGCAATATACCCTATAAGTATTTGTCAATTTAATACACCGTGAAGGTCGGACAAGGGAAGAATGAAAATGATGAACGAAATGAGGCTCTATTTATAAAAATGCCTCGGTTAAAGAACATCTTATTCGTATTTCGATTTGTCGCAATTCGATCTGAATATTAAATTGGATAAAATAATGTAAAATATGTTTTCAATTTAAACATTCTTGAATTACAAATGTATTTTTATTTTATATGTATCTCATTCCATAATACTCGGGTACCATCATAAGGAAGGTACCCGGTCCTTTGGAAGGCTTACGTGGGGACACGGATCCAACACGCAGAGGCCCTTTAGAGAACTTTACTGTGTTGTGGGACACCAGCCGCAGCCTGCCCATGACTGCACTATAGAGATACAGTCCTAGGCAGTCCGCGGCCGATGTAGGACTATTTCGAGATATGGAAAACAAAATAAACTGGGCTATGGAGAGGGATGTTAAATGGGCCGGTATTTGGGGACTATTGGAAACTATGGCACCTGCCTTTCTACTAAAAGAAAGTAAAAATATGTTGGCAGGTGGTGACTTGCCCTCTCACTGTATGGGCCCCCGAAATAAGCCGCTGCAATAGTGCGACAAGGGGGCAACATATTGTGAGCAGCTAAGGGTGGAGAGGCGTCCCTGGACTTTAAACGACGATCACGCGCTCCCTGAGGGTCCAGCATCACGTGCCCACTCGCCACTTACGCTTCGCATCCACCCTTCGAGCTAAAAGCTCTCGCGACTCCACTCTGGCCGGCCGGTTAAGGCAAGCCAGAGGTGGGGGTCCTGTCCTCGTCAGGCTTCACTCCGACCGGCCGGTGAAGGCAAGCCGGAGATGAAGACAGGGGCCTCCCCCGGGAGCACTCGGTTCCCGCGGGGTCGCTACTCCCCGACACCCCGCCACAAGGTGTCCTGCGGGTGACTGATTGCACTATATTATTAACGTTTATAATTTTGTTGCAGAGTTTTACAATGTGCTCGAAATTAAAGCGTTTTAAATCAATATGAACAATTAATGTTGTCACTAAAATCAAAGCTTGCAGAAATAATTTTAAGTGTCGAATGTATTGAATATAAATAAGCTCAAATAAAAGGTCATTCAAAAGGACAATGACTGAGATATTAGTATATCTATATGTACGAAACGACTCTATATTCTCTAATCAAGGTATTGGGTTACAAAGGCATTGTGAGAAATTTAAAAGTATGTCACCCTTTAAGCTGTTAATGTACGCAGTACGAGTACCCTCTAATTGTTTCATGGTAACTAGAAACAAGAGCTCTAGTGAAGGACTCTTCACACCGATTTAAGAAATGAGGGATTAACTAAGAGATTTTATAATCTTTCAGAAGTTATTTAAGCAACATAGTTCTGTTTAAAATTATGTTATGGAAGAAATTGCCTTTACTGTTTTTTTTGAGGTAAAAGTGAACAAATTTAAAATACTTAATCTTAACTATAAATGACCAATATATTCTGGGCTGTTTCGTAATTTACACTAGTTTTACACTTATAATATAAAGTCTTCCATTTTCTGAAACAGTTGTGTTGGGACAGTGTGCAGATAAATTTAAAAATCATTTTAACTTCTTACATGTTCGTCCTGTCACCAACGACCAACTTTTTCATTACTATTAAAAATAATTATCAGATCGCTTGCGAGTTCTATAGAAGAATAAGATTTGCATAAAACGAGCTTGTGTGAAGGCACCCTCAGTGTTTACAAAGATATCATGTTACAGGCTTTCTCTTCCTCATTCACGTGATGGCTCTGTTGGTTTCAGCGATGTCGTCATGTTGTTACATTACTGTTATTAAATGCACTTAGATAGCGCTGTGAATACAGTGTACTGCATGTGATATTCATTTGTTTAATATACACACCGTAATTAAACTTATGTGTGTGGTTTAATTTAACAATTAGCCGTAGTTAGAGGGACTGTTTTGGTTATCGTCTAAAAGTTTAGACGATATACAAGTGTGGTTACACTTGTATATCGTCTAAACTATACTTTACTACTTACTATACGGATTCCTACACTTTTTACTAGCAAAGAATGAAGTTTTTGTTAATTAAGAGTTATAACCAAAGCTTTCATTTTTAATATTCTTTTGTTAGTTTACAAATGCCAAGGTATTATGGTTATCAACATGTAAGTATTACATGTAATGTATTGCCAGTGGCGACATGTAGGTCTATTACACAAATTAATGGCTCTTGAGATAAACTATCACCGCTCATCATTAGGCGCCAACGTAATGAATGCTTCAAATCTATTATAATTAATTTTTATTAGTGTATAGAACGGACTTAGTGTAGAGGTGAAGCAATTTGTTCAATAAATTGTACATAAGAGATTGGAGGTCCCAGTTACGCAGATTACCTGCTATATGGTATGTTTTTAAATATAAAACGGTTATATATCAAAAGATTGCTAGAATTAAATTTAAAATTAAATGAAATAATAATATAACCATAAGGTGTCAGGTCAATTTTTAAGTATATATTTTCTAGTTGCAATAAATAAAACTTTCATATTAACAAAAGCGAGAATAAACTTCGTATAATTAAATATGTGGATGTTAACTTATACCACAATTCAAATGCATAAAATAATGTGACTGTCATCTTATTCAATTCCCAATAGGTTTCATAAGTAAATAATCGTAACAAATGGTCTGATTTTAATGAATAGAGCGGTAGAGTTCACGAGCACGTATTTATGGATAATGTAAACATCATTAAACTCTAATGACACGAAATGATAAACGGTGCTAGGAATCTAATCTGTACAATCGATGAATGAACTTTTCGTGAAGCACGTGGGTATGAGCGAGATAAATAAAGAACTCTATATCAGGGTTGCCACAAAAATATTGAATAAACATGGTTAATTAACTAAAATTTCAAGAACAGCTAAAATTTAAAACTTAAACATAATAATTTAATAAACGTATGATACAATGGAATGTGGGAAATGAATCGCCAAATGTGTTGCTGGAAGAAGAGAAAACACGAAAAGGGGGCAATTGATTTAAAGTACCGACATATTAATTTTATTTAAGTTACAATTAATAAAACATTTCCATTTTCAACTAATTACCTTCTACCATATTTTTAAGGTATATTTAAAAAAACCTTATTAAAAATGTGACTTAATTATTTATTATCTTTATCTACTATTAACACTTTTAGCAATACAATCAAGCAAGCAATCAAGACTACAATAGGTACTAGATCTGTGACAATAGGGGTGCGTTCATATTAGTAAACAGACAACCGTCAACTATGCACTAACTGACATACCAAGTTTTATGTGGCGACCGTTTAGAGTGCTCGTAAACATATCTCAGCCGCCCACGACCTTAACTTCAATTTGTTTTACGTTAATCTCGAGAAAGCAGCTGATTAATGCTTTTGTTAAGCTAATGAGGCTCGTGCCAAGTTCTTAAATCAATAGACTTATGCTCATGAGTCTGTTTAATGTCGCAACTAAATAAATATAAAGTGTACCGTGAAACTTAAACCCGAAATTATCTTATTTTATAGCTTTTCTGATAGTGTTGTCTTTACTAGTTCTTCTTATTATTATGGCCTCACTTTTGTAGTAAAGCCCTTAGCCCTAATACCTATTCAGTAAAGTCATATCATCATCCATATCTATATATTTTTTTAAATAAAATTAAAAATTAGTAGCTAACGAATTTAGAAAGTTAGAAAAATGAAGAAAGGTTGAATAACTTCAATTAATATCAACAGAACCTATAAATATAGTACCTAAGAGAAACTTCTATTTACATTTATGGGCAAACTTTTTAAATATTGAATATTGACACAAAAAGATCTTAAAGCATGATAAAGTGATAACCATCTAACGTAAATACACATTTTGGAGCGTTGCACTTCAATATTAAATTTAATGACACTTATAATACGACATGACGTTCCAAACTTGTACTTGTTAATTGAATAAGCAATGATATGATGGTCGAAATTTATGAACAGTAGTTAATCTAACTGCTTTGCATTGGAACTTGTTAAGTATCTACCGTTTCCATAATCAGAGATATATTTAAAACGGGTAAAGGTCGTGAGGTTATGAATTCCAGCCGATGTACTGATTTCTTGAATAGATTACGCAAGATACATATTTTTGATTCAACATTAGATGTACCCGTTTAAGGGTACGTGTGATGTTATTTATTTTAAGTGTAGCCAGTAGGCTTTATTGAGTGCGAATTGAATTATTAGTACCTATTTACTTGATAAATTTCATCAACTCTGCAACTCTGCAAAAAATGTTTAAGTAGCGAGATGACAAAGTTCTTTAACTTTCAAATCATATTCCACCATGTGCAGTGATCGTTTTCAATAAAAATAACAAAAATATTGTGTGTATATCCCGTGTATATTCAAATATTGAAAGTAAAGGCTTTCAGTTCAAAATGTTAATATATTTTGTCGATTATATACATATACAGCTAAGCTCGAGGCATTAGCTGGCAACTTCCCAATAGATCGCTCAGTGAATTTAAATGAACATTGTGCAACGGGCATATTACATAATTTATGAATGCAGAACCTACGGTGCTGTATAAAATCGATGCAGAACGTTTCTTTATTGTTTTGTGGAAATTAAGGTTACGTAAACAAATAAATATACCTAAAATTTTAAAGAAAAAAACGAATTCCATTTGTAAGAGATATCTTATACTATGAGATATCTATCTATATATCTTATGTAAGAGAGTACTTTAAATTTTAGGGAGCATTATATTTTAGATACCTCTCAAAACACACATATTCAATTCTCGGATATTTCAATGTAAAGATAGATAACAAATAAAGTAGACATACATTTATCTAAAGTAGATAATATATTGTCACTATCAATTGTAATAATTAACATTCTTTCGATACTCGGTGAGATGAAATGTGATTCAATTGATAACATATTTCGTAAGGAATTGGAGATAATCGAAAAGATAATATAACTTTAAATGTATTCATCTACTAAGATCGTTAATTAAATAGCTATAAAAATTCTTATGTCTATTAGTATGAGCGCGTGCGGCCCTTTCACAAGCGTGGGTGAAAATATTAAATCAACGTGCAGTACCATCATTATAAATAATGGATAGATAAGTGTAAGACAATAGATTGCATCTCTCGTGGGTGCGTTATGGCCATTTTATTTTGATCTGTAAATAACACTTGCGCATGTTAAAATTATAATCGATTATTATCTTTAGAGCTCTCTTTAATTTGGTTATTAAAACATTTGTATGTAGGTGTATCGTTTAAAGAAAAATAATCAAGTGTCCGATTGATAATTAAATATAAATGAAATTTCATTTTAGATATTAGTAGTCAGGAAGAGTTCAAATTGACGACATTATAAAATATATTTATACATAAAATTCAATTATTGCTTATTTAATTTCAAATGCATTCGTTTGAGACATCTTTTGCGATATGATCATTGATCATGTTTTGTTAGTTTAAGTTGTTTTCGTAAAACCTTTTTTTCTTATAATATTACTGTACTGTAGATATGTTTATTTTTTTTAATTCAGTATATTTGATGATGATTCAAACTTTAACAATGTTTGAAAAATTGATAGAATCTAAAATAATTGAATAAAGATGAGGGAATACGACATTATAAGGGGCCATCGTAAGAAAATATAAATGTTATCAAATTGTTCTGTTAATATTAATAAAAAAAATATTCATTCGAAAATGTTTAATTTCAATTCCAATAAAAATACTTATAACTCTCGAAAATTCCACTCCGAATGAAATCAGCCCACGTAGCATATTGTTAGTAACATTACAAACGTTTGTTTCGAGAATCAAACTGTTTATTTATTCAGGTAAACTCGTAATTTAATGACCATTAAATCTGTAGCGCCGTGTAAGAAACTCTTTGAACCGTTATTGGTCAAGTGGGCGGTTTGTTCTCCAGATTTATTAAACTCATCTAAACGACATTAACGTTAAATAAAAGCAGTCGGCTCTATTATCGCGCGGCTAAATCTATTTTATAACGGGTTAAAATGTTTAATAGACTGTGTTGACATCTAATAAATTGAGTTCAATTAATTTCTGATTTTGACACCAAAAGATTGCCATTATTTAATATGAAAACGTCAACCTACACTTGTTTTGTTTTCATTGAGAATGAGTTTGAAGATTGATCCTCTTGTTTTATACATAGGATTATGAAGGCTTTATAATATGTTTTTAGTGTAAAAATTTCATGCTTCTTAAAAATAATCCGCACCGTTGCCTCTGAGATTGAAATTTTGAATTTCCTTCCTCTTTTCTACAGTATTCCATTATATAGAGATAATAAATTTAATAACAAAAATACAAACGTGTTTAGATATTAAAAATAGTCACAGATAATGTTAAAATCATGTTGAAATAATGATTAATTATTGATGTAGGTTATTCTACTAGACATTTTTAGTCAAGTCGATCTCTGTATAAATGGGCATTTACGTCTTACTCATTCTTATTTATGTACTCATAAATTGAATATCGAAAAAATAGCGATGATAGATGTTCTGCATAGTAAAATAATCAAAAAGGAAGGCGAGGCGCGGCGGTCGCAAGTATTATATTGATTTTGACCCCAATTATGTAAATGTCCCACTCCTCAATTTAGCAAGAATCTGGCGAGGATTGAAAGTCCGTTAAAATGACAACCGGGAGCCATTCGCTTTGAATAATAAATGCAAAGAATAATATTTTATTCTTTTTAGACTAAAGGTATGTGTCTCCGGTGTGAATTATATTATATTTTGTATTTTAAAATAAAAAATACATTTTTCTGTTTTATCAAAATGTTCTGTAATCTTGCCTGGCTTGAAATATTATTTCGTTTACAATTTAACTGAATATTAGGATAAGTCTTGTTATATTCCCCAGGGATATTGCGTATTTCTTATTCTTGTTAGTATTTCAAAGACAAAATTAAGAGTTTTAAAAATATATCTACAAGTAAGTATATTTTCAATTTTTGGAAGATATTTTTCCAAAAAGTCTATTTGTCTTTATTTTTATTATAAATTTTTACTGATAGGTCTATGAAAGAAAGGAGGTAAGAAATAAATAATTTATTACATCATATATTTTAGACTACGAGCATACGCCTTATGTGACATATCTATTACCAACCTCACCCAATATATGAGCAACATTCAGTGAGTGGACATACCTATTATTGCTTTTCTTAGAAGGTTTCAAGAAAATTCTGGAAAGGACTGTAAAATTGGATAGATAGGACTTCAAACCTCTTATTTATTGTTGGAACGCAATATAAACGCTATTACATGTTATTCAGTGTGTTACCTTCTCCAGTCTCTATTTCAAAAATTCTATTATGAATAACAAAAATAAATAAGTCTGTTCATTCTCCTATGTTTTTACAAATACTTCTCTCAATTTGCCTTATTGATAAAGTGTCGGCATAGTTTAAAGAAAAAGACGCTATAAATGTTAGTGATGCAAGTACCTTCGTCACAATAAAGGGAGGTCCTCAGGGACACTTATATTTGCACCTACTTTGATGATTGAGTTTTCTTTTATGTTTCCTTCCCTTTGTGCACAAATGCGACGATGGCTTTTTTTCTTTTGTAGAATGTTTATTAATATTCAATGCGGTATTTTAACGAGATTACGTAATAGCAGATGATTTATACATATATTTTATTGTTCAAAATATCCCAGGATTTCCATTGCTTTGCAATTTATCACTAATCAAGTGTTCAATTTTTTGTTTAAGTATCAAATTACCGAATTGTAACTCGTTAGTAGAGTACATATTATATTATTGGGCCGAAACTGGTCGCAGCAAAAAGTAACTCCGTTATTCAATAGACGTTTCGAATAAGACCGCTGATTTTATTATCTATAAAATAAAATAGTAGGTCTATAGCGATTCGAAAGCTCTGTATTAACTTTTATGAGATCCCCGCAGCGTTGGTTGACCGCGAGTTTATTTCTACGAATTAATTAAGTTATTGTTTACATTTCTTTCAAACTCAATAAAAGAGTAGACGGACAACGGATTTAACAATATTTCTTATTGAATGATTTCGCATTCTCATCGTTTTGCTTCGGTAATCATAATATATTTTCTTACATCGACTTTTGAAAGTAGCTTCAAAAAATCTTCTGTAGCAAAAACGATTTCTTTATAACCACAATATTTTTTTCTAAATTTAAATAACTGATAAAATATCTTAAATATATTAATCACATATAACAAAAATAATCTGAAGAAATATTTTTAATATACGATCAAAATCGGACCCTTCTGCAGTAAATAACACCTTAAGTAGGACGTAAACTCTACCATCTGGAAACTTGTCCAAACTTTATTGATACCAAACTTTAGTGGCCATTTGCAAAATGATGCCCCGTTGTACAATTTTATAAGGTTATTAGGAGTTCGGGTTTTTTTAAACTGATTAATTATTTATTGATACATTTAATGAAGCAGAAGAAATAAATTTTTAGTAGTAGGTTCTTATTGTTTTTATTTACGTCTAGGTGATCCACGCAACTTCGTCTGCGCTATAAAGGATTATTTTGCTACCCGGTTCGTATTGATTGTAGTGTGCTATTATTATTTAATTGCTGCTTGTAACCTTTGTCGATAAATGGATAATGCAACGCAAATTAAAAAAAAATGCAGTAGTTCCTGTGATTGGCATTTGGCACATTACACAAACAACGGATCTTCAGTTGTAGGCAAGGAGTTATAATAAGTAGTAGGTCTGTATCTTTATATTTAATACGTGAACCAGACTAGAACCTTGCCAACGTCAGAAAAGGAAATATTATGTACCTACATGTATGAGTTAGAATTTTGTTAAAATTGAAGTTAATTAAATAATACCGTACTTTTTTGATTAACTGAACATAAAATAGATGTAACAAGTACAATTTTTATTTTATTAAATTTAGAAACTGTACATCAATTCCAATAGTCAGAAAATGAATCATCTTTTCAAACATATTGATTTCATATGCCAATATCATAATAACGGGTGTTCCTCAGGAAACTGAACAAGTCAAAAGTCACGAAGGTGACACGACTTGACACCGACCTGTGTTCGACATACCATTCTAATTTTGCTGGGTTATATGTATAATTACATTTGGCATTTACAGTACTCTGGAATGCTTTAATACATGTTTTAATCACTAAAGTATTTTTTTTTGTATGTGCAACGAATAAATAAGTTTGGATACAATTTCTACTACAACGATAGATGAAAAATTGTATTTAATATAATGTAACGATTACGTCTGTTATTTAAAGGAAGGGTTGAAAAAGGTCTCCATCTTCCTTAGGGAACCATCTATTACCAAGTCCAATTTGATTTAAGTAAATAATATATAACTATGGATAACACATGATGAAATATTTTGTTTTATAATACGGTCAAAACGTACCAATCGTACCAAATTGTTTACATGAACGTAATATCAATATCGATTGATATAACGTTCAGGTAAACAATCATAATCGTATCTATGATAATTTCTAGATGGATATTCAAGTAGGCCGGTGTTTGCAATTCAACCATCTCAATCTCAAACATAACCTGAGTTTCACTGTAATAAAATACATACTGAAAACAACAAAGTATCTTTTGAAAACATAAGGCAGAACTCAAGTCTCTACTTTAATGTAACTGCTACGACTTTAACATAATAGATTTAATTTATTTTCAATTCCGAGTGCGTCAGTCAATGCGCTACCTTAGAGTTTTAAACAAAGGCATTTCGATATTCAGTAATGGTAAGCAATTGTATAAATCGAAACGTTCAGTGGCGGACGCAATGGTCCGCGAAATGGTTCCCGATACCGTCTCTCTATCTTAATGCTTTGACTCCATTTCTTAATGTTACAATTTAGGCCAGGCTATATTTTAGGTAAATGGGATGTTTATAACGTATATGTTGATATTTTAAATATTTATTGTATGCATAATTAGATGTGCCCCGTGGTTTAACCACGTTGCTCCGATCTTATTGGTCTTATGCGATGATGTAAAACCGATACTCTTCCTCGATAAATAGACTAACAGTGATATAATTTTTCAAATAGGACCAGTGGTTTCTGTGCTTAGCGCGTTGAAACAAACAAATTCTTCACATTATTGCATTATAATATTAGTATAGATGTAGGTCATAATATCTTGTAGGTATCGCAAATATCGGAGATCTGAGAATATTACTCATGAACATGGAGAGTTGCTCGAGGCATGTTTGCGGAGAAAGCAGACTGTATTCAGCCTAGATAGATCCTTTTAAGACTAGCCTTATCGACGATAACTTTTTAGGATGATTGAATTCATTGTTTATATTTGAGAAGTTTTACAACATTTTTTACTCAATTCAATATTTCACTATATCCGGATGAGGTTTCTATAGGTGTATCCTATTTCAATTTTTTTTTCATTCTCATATTGTTTTGCTATTCGTGGATATTAACAACCATGCTGTGGTATTTGTTATAAAACAAAAACCTTTTCCTAAATTTTGGAGAATTTATTGCACCATATCCTTCAACATATTGTTATTGATCATACCCGAAGAAGTTTTTACGAGGAAAAACATATGCATGGAGAAAGGCTGTTCTTACCATAAACAATAATTGTATGATCAAAGTTTTCCATCCGTAACATTCCTAAATATAAAAGCCTCCGGGGTTTCATTTTGTCTCTTTTCGAAGAATAAAAAAAAATACAGATAGTCTGATGCAAATATTTCTAATCATATTATAAACAATTATAAATTCAGTTTGTATATTTTGATGTAGCTTTTATTCTAGTTTTCGTATCATACTTGGGAGTATATAATTAAGGAATAAATGTTTCTTGAATAAAACAAAAACAGTTATGGTACAGAGTTTATTTTCATGATATAAACACACTATCTGTCCAATATTTACAATATTCGGGATAAGTTCGTTGACCTACGATCGAATTGCATACAACTTAATAGCATCTACTTCCATTCATAATAAACAGTTTTCGTTTTCAGATCATGCATAAAAGACCTTGCCCACTAAAACGTACAAAATAGAATTTATTACCAACTTTATAAAAATGCATAAATATTTTAACATAAAAAAGAGCGTGTGTGCCGAACACACGTGTCAGAAGTGAAACTTCTTTGGCAACATTCAAAGACACCAAAATCACCGTACTCCATGACGTGACGGTATTGCCGTGACGCGGACGCGACCATGAAATTTTACTCTTAACGCGCCTAAAGTTTCACTTCAATAATTAACACCTGATTTGAAAATCTAGTAAAAACGTAGATTTTGTGTGATAGTCGAGACCTTTGTTGTAAGTAATTTCTGCTCTAATGACCCTTATTGTTTAATTAAAATGGAATAGTACGGTGTAGTGGGCAGCCCTTTATTATTTATCTTACAAAAGAAAGAATCATACTTTCTTAACGAGGGTTGAAACAATAACATTTTATGTCTAACGTTAAGCAGAAGTCGTTTCGCATGAATAAAAGATTTTCTTGGGTGAAAAAGAGATTATTGTATTAAAAATGTCAGTTTGATACATAAAAGTTTGCATGTATTTTGGTATTGACCATTCCCGATAGGGTTATGCTTCGGTAATAAACAATAGGTAATTAATATATTCGTTACCGGTTCATCACTAACAATTAATATAATATACAACACAATTAAAATACATTCTGCCGCCATTAAATGGCGAATATAATACATTTTTAAAGCACAATCGATTCATATAATATCCAATTTTCACTACGTCCTTTATAACTAATAATTTCTTGGAATTTTTTAAGCAATTTTATCTAATTGTGTCTAAAATCAAATAAAACCATAAAAACGGCTTTGTCAAGAATTGATAAGTGCCTACTTTTTGGCTTTTTGTCTTTTATTATACAGACTACCTAGTTAACATATCGTGTGATCTTAGCAAGTAGGGTCTCTATTTAATATATTAGTGATTTGACCTTTTAGATAATTTTTGAAGTGAAACTTCTTTATCGGGGTTGTAAAAAATTTAGTGTAACATTTTTTCGTTACGCGTGACATTTTTCCGTTACGCGCCACCTTTTTCTTATCCCTACCACGCGTGATTCGACGTATTTCTGTAAAGTTGCATATAGTAAATTATTTTTTGATAATTATGGTCATAAAGAAGTTTCACTTCTTACGTGTGTAGGTACTGTGTACACTAGTACACGCACACATTTTTCTTTATCACTTCATGCTTACTAAATGTGTATCACAATGGTTTGGTTTATGCATAGAATGATATTCTAAATGTTATATTAACGTATTTTGAAGTTAATTGAAATATCTATAAAGACTCTACTTGTAAGTAATACGTATTAGGTAAAAACTCTACATTCGTAGACCAAGAGCGACTTACTAATAGATACATACATAAGCAATAAGCAATTTGTTATAAAATTAGGCCCTATCCATCCTTCCATACAGCATCTATAAAATATTACTACAATAAACAAAGTCAACTTAAATATAGTAATCCTGTATCACATAATATTAGATTAAATTATGACTTAATTATATTTATTATAAATAATAATATGGCAACAAAACATGATTACTTAGCTAAGCACCTAGACCAGTAGGATTTTAGGTATGTACACATATACAATCGACACTTTTATACTCATTATACTAACCGATATATATTTTCTAAGAGAATTATTGCCAATCAGCTAATATTAATATTAACATCGATAGAGATTCTTTATATGTTTCTTATTATGACGATTTCACACTCAATTAAATGCAATATAATATTAGATTCTTCCTATGCTAGTTATATAAAACGAGAAAATTATATACAAAATACAGTTAACATTTTGATATGCTCTGTACAATCGCAGACTTCAAAATGATATTTTCAATGCCGATAGCATTTTAGTTTATATTAAACTTAGTTTAATTTGGAAGCTTTCATACCGGGGACTAGCTACAGACACGCCTACGGGTTCACACCGAACATTTGGATTTATCAGACTACCCTCTAGTAGCGTTTGTACGAATTTAAAAAGTCACTAACATTAATTTTGCTAACACTTTTACCCTTAATTTACGTATGCATAATTCAATACAGAAAACGTGAACTATTGAAATCAAATTTTCCAAAAAAATCATGTTTATCTTAATCAGTACACGAGAGTAATCTCACAAAACGTCACAGTTTTCATTGCACAAATCCATATTACATATGATATGATTCACTGAGTACTTAGAGAGTGACACTTGAGATAAGGAAAATAATTGTAATTCCGAAAGACATTGAAGCTAAAGTTGAGGCGCTGCTGTTCACTTTGGGCGGCGCTGAGTGTGTCTTTTCTTCTCCACTTACTGGTCCACCAGCTAGAAAAAACATAATACATGAAATATTGTAATTACTAAAATGTTTTTTTTTTATTATTCTTGGTATATTTGTGGTAACAGATATACTTTCAGCAATGAGCACGCTTCGGTCTCATGAATAAATAACACGCAACGAAGCAGTTCGGCCTGAATGGACGCGGCGTTTCTTTTCGGCAGAGCCAAGTGTAGGTAAAAAGCTACAAAGGCTGAGTTGCTTTGCATGGAAATGCTTAATTACACCGGAATTCAAACATTAAGAAATTGAAACGTGCTGAAACTGTATGTATGTATTAAACTCTATTTAATAAAAAAGAGTTTTAAAAATCCAGAATAACATAAATTTTCCCATCCACCAACCAGACACATCTACACTGTTAAAAAATAAATCCAACAACCACAAAAAACATAAAAGACAAATAAAAAAGTTGCAAATGCTCACCAATATCATGTGACCCAGACCCCTCCTCACCAGACCCCTCAGTATCATATGAAGCATCATCATCAGTGTACAGTCTCCCTGAACCAGACCCTTCATCCCCTGCTTCATCACCCTGCATGAAGGCTTCCGCTGTTGGAGTACTCCACGAGTGTTTTACTAGTAACTGTGGACGAAAATATTGTTTAAAATTATATGTGAAAAAAAAATTACAGGGTAAAAATATTGTTTGAAATTATAGATTTTGCTAAAAAATTCGAAAAATCTTTTTCTTTTTGATTGTAGAGGATGATGTGTTTTATCTTTTATGTAATTCATTTGATTAATGTTTTACGAAATATTGTTTAAAATGACGATTTTATTAATTGTAGAGTTTTCCATATAAATATGTTTTTTTCTTTAATTATTATATATATGAATTTAATAGAACTCCATCAATGCTTTACAATGTGCAATGTGAAAAATAAAATTCAGAATTTTTCTGTGTTTTATTATTAGAGTTCTAATATGTAAAACTGATGTATATTATACATAGCATGATGTCGGATATATACACAGCATACCCTTCATATACACAGATATATGGCAGCTTAACCTGGTCATAGGACCAGTCCTATTAATACAGTTATTGATTTTCATTGTTCCAGTGCTAACCTGAGCTTATTGAATATCACATGAGATTCGGCATGGAAATGGCTTGTCAATTGTCTAGAATATTTATAGTTTAATATACATATATGCAATATTAAAATCGGATATACTATAAAATATATGCTATTTAAGAGATATCTTAATTAAATATTTATGGTCTTACCACAAAACAATTTAAACACAGTCTAACTTTAAACCAGGGATCTGTCACTTTAATAGTTGTTTATGTGAAATATGACAAAACCAGATTAAATTTAAACCCTGTCTAAAGTTTTTTGTGGTAAGACAGAGATTTTTACAACATTAAGCACATACTTGTCTTGCTTGCCGTAATCTATCTCCGAGAACTGCAATTTTGGAATTTTGGTTCATCTCCGTAGAAACTTCTGGATTGTATTTTTGATCACTTATAGAAGCCGATGCGACCAATGCTTTGGTATAACTGTACAGAGAGAAAGTTTATATAAATTACATTGCTAATAAATTTGGTTAAAATAGAGCTTTTTTATTTTTATTTTATTCGCAATCTTATGTATTATTTCGTAAACAAAATGTAACTAAAGAAATTATTTATTTTAAATTATATAGCATTTTGAAAAAAAATTAATACTAAATTCAATATCACAGAGCTTTTATATAAAACTTTTTAAAAAAGGGAACCAAATCGGTATAAACTGGAATAAATATGTCTTAAAGTTTGCACCCAAATTACTTACTCTCCAATGCTTTCCCCGTTCCAGCAGTGCTCATTGCCATCAGCTGCGAAGTCTGTGTCATCGCAGAGTCCATCAGCCAACCCCGCAAAGAGTTTCTTGCTAGCTGCTAGTGTTGCAGCGAATTGCAATAGCTCAGTGTCCGGTGGAGGCGCGCGGAGGGCATCCCGCCTGCTGGTCGTGGCTGTGGGCTGTGGGGAGGTGCTGCTGGCCGTGTCTAGGGTGGACGGTGGACCGCATTCTTGCCGCACCTATTTGTAATAGATGTTGATGTTTTGGTGTGTTTTAAATACAGATTTATGTAAATAGATGTGATGTTTATTCGCTAAGGCTAGATAATAATAGTAATTTTATAGTGAGTAATCAATTATATAGGAATAAATATTAATAACTAATAAATTCTTAATAGATATCATAAATAGTTATTGATTGTAAATAACTCTCTGGCATTTATATTAATAAGTTTTATTTATAGTAACGGGGGGTACTAATAAGCAACAACAATTACACATCAACGACCACGTCGGAATGTGCGAAACTAACATACCGGTTGCCGACAAATTGCACTCGCGATGTGTTATTTATCTATCCGCATATATTACCTTATTGCAATTCAAAGGGATCTTATCCGCGTCATTTGGCGTCATTAGTCTCTGTTTGTCAGTATGAAGTTACGAATATCATCAGCTCAAGACATCGGCGTTCGTGCGTAAATAGCGCCCGAGCCGTGTGAATGCCCTTAGCGACTCGCGACAAGCGCAAATAAACGAAGCCTGGCCGCAAATAGGCGCATAGTTCGTGCTCTGGACTACAACAATTTTGTGCAATTATTCTAAAAATTGCACCTTTACACACTTACGCGGATTCGCGGAACAATTCCCATTGGAATGTCAACAGCTTTTGCGTATGCCTTCACTTTTTGCTCCATATTACATTTGAAATAATTGAAATTCTGTGATGATGTGATGAATTTTAGAATACGTATGTAAAGCTAACTAGTAATTGAAAAGCTCATTAGGGTACAATATACCACAAGGCATTGTTATTCTTATCTTTAAACCTCATTTTATTTAAATATCCATACTAATATTATAAATGCGAAAGTAACTCTGTCTGTCTGTCTATTACTCAATCACGCCTAAACTACTGAACCAATTTGCGTGTTTGGTACGGAGATATTTTGATACCTGAGAAAGGACATAGGCTACCTTTTATTGCGAAATATGTACCACGGGCGAAGCCGGGGCAGACCACTAGTAGGAAATATTTAAAGAAAATGAGGAAAATGAGGTATCTCCCCGAAAGTAGTTAAATTAGTAATAGAACTTTATTTGCGTTAAAGAAATGTTTTCACATTTAACTCACAAAAAATCTTATAAATTTCCAAAGTCAATAAATAATGAATCTCCATATACGTAACATTCTATGATATCGTCGATGTTTATACGCACAATAGACGAAAACAAGAATGAGTTATTACACACAATTTATTAGAAACATTATTCACATACCTATCTCTACGATATTGATCATCAGATTCATAACCCACTGACTAACGCCATTGTCTCAAACTTTAATTAAAACAATTGTTACAGACGTCACGGTTTGTCCTTGCAATATGTCATTCATTATTATTTATTAGCTGAATATTTTGACGCCTAAACGAATTTGAATGAAATAATAATTTTAAATGAAGCATTTTATCTGTTATTTGATATCTTGCTCAAATTGTATTTAAATTTATTTTAAAGCTGCATATTTTTATAACTTCTAATTGTCTATTGTTATGGAATCCTTACGAATATTATAAATGTGAAAGTAACTCTGTCTGTCTGTCTGTCTGTTACTCAATCACGCCTAAACTACTGAACCAATTTGCATGAAATTTGTTATGGAGATATTTTGATACCCGAGAAAGGACATAGGCTACCTTTTATTGCGAAATATGTACCACGGGCGAAGCCGGGGCGGACCACTAGTATTGATATAAATCTAATTAATGAATCAGTATTGATAAAGTTGAAGTGTATAAAAATATACAATATTTATTCGGCTCATTTAGCTCTACATCTTTAAACTTTAAAGGAACTTACAATAATTATAATGGAAAATATACCTAATTTTAAAAATAATACGATAACAAACGAATGAAAATGTGCAATTAACGAATAACACAATTAACTGTTTTTTTTATATTTTCAACGTTAATAAAAACTAATAAAATGATGTTTTACTATTCCATTCTGTTCTTTAATGAAATATTTCATCAAGCTCTTTACATATTATATTGATAAAGCCTCCAACAGCCATTAATTAACACATGTCACTTATAAAAGATAATATAATGTATAGTCACATGTTAATTACTTTTCGAGAACTTTAGTAAAATGGAAAAGATAAGATATGACAATACTTTCCAAGATTTAATGAATACATGTAGGTATAACTTGTCAGATTTATAGGTAATAAAAAATATGGTTGACATAATTAATAAATTATTTAACTTACTTTTTGTGTGCCTTTTCATCAACTTTCATTGATAAAATGATATATTATCTACCTATTACAATGTACCTATAAAATATATACCAATATTTTATTAATCATATATACCGTGTTTCGCGGAAAACTAACTATATTGCAGTCATTGGGGAATTGTGAAAGCTCTATAAAGAAACTACGCAAACCAAACTTAATATGATGAGATGTTTTCCAGTAATAAAATTGAACAAACATTAACCAGGAAATGTTCACTGTACTATTTTTATGAATATATTCATACACTATACAGGCTGAAGAGTGGAGGAATATTTTATTCATTAATTTCGCGTTAATTAGTGCAAGGGCTTTATTAAATCAAATATGTATTATGTTAAGAAGTATAACATAAAATATTATTATTTTCTAATTTCATCTCGTTGTTTCATTGATCCATCCATTCATTGATCATAAACTTTCTCAGTTAAAAACATTAAAATAATCTTTTTGACACCTGTCAAACTGAAATCCTTCTTGCAAAGATATACAAACACAAAGCAAATACATTTGAAAAAACAAAACTTTCCTCCACCTAGCTAGCTAGCACTAGCAAAAACAAACTGGAAACCAAAATTGATGACTTAATCACAAGAACTATAATTTAGAGGTATATATTCTCAAAAATAACAGGCTGTCATATCGCTATTTGAATCTATCAATAGCGGCTAAACGTTTTAAATTGAAGCTGTATAATCTATACAAATAGTGGGCTGGTGTGTGGGCGACAAGTGCTTGTAATTAATTCGTCTTTGAACATCCGGACTTGCGTAAAAGTTCAATCGTAGTCACAGATAAGGCAATATCAGAAAAGAGGTTAAGGTTTTATAAATTAGTGTACAGCAGGTACATTTAAAGCGTTATTGTGTAAGATGAAAATCGAGTTTTCTAAATTAATGGGATAGTAAGGATATTTGTCATGGTGATATATTTCAAACACACAAACTTTAATTTAATTCAAAAGAAAAGCTTGGGTTCCATGGTCATGATTAAAAATATACGGTATACATTATGTAGTGAATTTTTTTTAATGAATATTCACCTGTTTTAGACTGCTACGAATATTATTAACATTAACTCAATCTCCTCATAAAGCATGATGCTTTAGATCAAGATAAAAAGAAAGATTCCTCGAATATTGAAATAAAAGAAAATTAATTAGGCGCTCCAATCATTAGTGATAAATATTTAAAACAAAACAACACGGTCTGTTAAAATGTCTGGCGCCTTTAACGAATTTACATTAAACCATCAATATTATTGCAAATGAAAATCGAAACAAACATTAATATTCAAAAATACCGGTTACATTTCACCAAACGCGGGTCGAATCAAATCGAGTCGTTAAAAAATCAGTAGTCGTAGGCAGATAGTGTCATGGCCATAAAGAAACTATCGAAGTTCAATAAATAAGTGTGATGCGGCGGTTTATCAATAAAATTGCGTAGTCGATTGGCTGCGCCGGCGCCCACGTGGCCTGTGGTGCAAGTCAAGTGAGCAGCGACTTACTTGGAAAAGAGAAATCGTACATTGATACTTGCCCTCGAAGTTATATACTTACGAATAAAAACCACTGATAGTGAAAAAAGGTTTTCATGTAAGGATGCGAAAGATCACTTATACGAGTACACGCAGTTTCCGATCAATGTTGCTTACAAGAAAACTTATAAAATTTATACCGAAAACACAAGATTAGCAATGGAATATAATCGCAAAATAGTAGTTCAGTATACCGTCTACCGTCAACAGCGCTATAATCCATTACTATAGTATTTATCCATACATACTTATTGTGCAAAAAAGAAATACCATTGCAATACGAACCTTCTATTTTGCTTAATCGTGTTAACAAAATCGCTAGCCGCTTATTCCGTAAACTCTATCGCAGAGAAAGCTCGTTGCGTGGGCGGGCGCCGGCGCTTCAACCTGATGGAACTCGAGACGCGGATTGTTGTAACATTTGATGACTTTTCACTCGCGACGATGCTAATGACCTTACGATTTTTACCTCATTCCAAATTTGAAATTAGCTTTTTTTACGATTTGTTAAATTATGACCAGTCACGACTTAATCGAAATTCGAATCATGCGTTTTGTTTTGTGCTAATAAAATTAAATTTAAAATTTAACTAATATTTGGTACATTAATTAATACTAAATTGATATGATGATTGAAAAGATTAAGATATGCTTGATTTTAATATTATTACGTACCTACCTATAGACTTACGTCTTTTATTAGCAAAACGAAAATAAATTTCAAATTTCAATCTACATATTTTCAATCTCTATAGGTATTTAAAGTTTACTTCAACTGTATGAAAAAAAAATGTTATGTAATACACAACTTAGAGTCATCTACAGTCGTAACATAATCCACGGAGAGACACAATGTCAACATAATCCGAATCCCTGCCTTCTGTGGAATACCTTTTGATAAAGGGATCCTTTGAAACCCCATCCACTGTCTAACGATGTGATTTTTTTAATCTTTGGCGAATAAAGCAGAAAAATCAGCTTAAATGTTAACACCGTTTGCGAAATGTATTTGCTTTATCCATAATTTCAAGTGTGCTTTGCGGGTTCTTTTTGTGTTTTAGTTACATATATTATTTAGGTTGTTTTAGAGGTTACTTCGTAACTTTAACTCAATTAAGGTTTATGTATTATACATGATAGTATTAAAACAGTAAATTCACATAATTTTAGGGCACTGTTACAATTTATTTAATTTTTGTTTCTTTACGACATTATAATATGAAAGCTAATCTTTTCTAATAAATCTATACCTATCGCAAAATTACATCTTATTCAATATCTATTTACCATAGACAAACCGAACTTCGTAACCGTAAAACCTACCCAAATCAAAGTTTCCTTAAGTTCTAATAAGTTACAAAGAAAGTAAGTAATCGAAAATTTTATCGATAAGCAACCGATCCCTAAAGTTGTATCCTGCGAATTCTTGGGGGAGTGGAAGCCGCACCAAAGCTATTAGTATGAAAATTGAAAGTCAACATTTTACCTACAGACTTCGATGCTTTCTAGAACGATTTACGACCGCGTGGAGCGGCATTGTAATGGAATATTAAATGTTTACTCTTTATCGTAAAAGTACTTTGTTGAAGTAACTTTAAAAAAGTCATTATGTTTAAGAGACGACCTGTATTGACAAATTATGATCCTTTATCCAGGTACACATGAGTAAGTAGGTATAATACCTAACCTATTTATAGCATATTTATAACATAATATATTGATAGCATATTTTCATATATGTGCCTCCGATATTCCTATTGATAATCGAAGCAATTGTAACTAATTACAATGAGAACACGTTACTAGTTCAATGCTACGACATGGCTTAGTAACATCTAAGGTCACTTCAGTTTTATTGTCATTAACTTTGCAATTTACGACGATCAATTGTGATCAACGGGTGTGAAGACTGTCAAGGGGACATAGGGCAAACAGATGTTTACTAATGATGTGTAAGGATGTGTACTCACACACAGAAGTTCAGTTTGTATTATCGTTATAATTTAGTAGGTGTGTTGGTTGAATTTTGTATTCCAAAATAATATATGTGTACGTAGTTTACATGACAATTATATCGTTTTGATTGCTAGGACTATTGTGTGATAAAACAAGGAAAACTTCATCGTATATTTGGAAGCATTTTCCTAGCCAAGATCAATTGAGAGCTGCTTTAAACGAAGTATTATGTGAGCAAAATGTGAGCACAACAATTTTAGAGAATTGAAAGCGGTAAAAGAAACACTTAACAGTGAATTATAATGATCCGATGTATAGAATGATGTATTATGTCGAATTCAATGTAGCCCACATTTGCTCTTCAATGCTTTCACGATTTCAATATTCATTAAGTGGAAGCCCACGCGTACTGAGCCTATTATCCGCGAAGCAAATTCAACATAAGCACTTATACATTCGTACCGCGAGCATACAATAAAATTTAACCACTCATTGTACTTAGAACTACATTCAAATAAAAATGGAATAAATCTATAATTTGAAATGTTTAAAAATTTATAGCGCATTTTAAACTACATATTATGTAATTAACATCGTTATTTCTCTGTTCCAACTGTCATGTAAGTGGTCAATTTATGCTCAAATGAAAAATGATACTCAAAAATGAGCAAGCTTTAATGATATGTAAATCGTGTTATGTGTAAAGAGATATAATCTATATAATTAGTAACACATTAAACATATTTCCGTCTAAAGGTATAATTCGTTTAAGCGTCTGTGGTTTAGCGAAGACGTTCTTTGCCCTGCGCCCACGATTGACCTGAACTTCGCCCACGTGCACACTTTATGGGCTCATAATTTCACATAAATTTATAATAAGAAAATTTCAAACTTTATTGCCTGCAGATGAACTGCAGTGTTGTTCGATTTTGAAGAACATAATACTACAATAAAAAATAATGTCTTATTCTATTTTATTCATTTTGAAAAACTGCTAAAATTAAAGAGCGATTGAAATATGCAGGAATGAATTTTTTTGGGAAAGATACGTTTTGAAACAAATCTTATTTATGTTTGGTCGAGATGATAAGCGAAACCTAACTATTTTTTAAAGAATTAACTATTCGAATAAATTTTGCTGTGTCCATTTGATGCTTCACAAAAGATAACAATAAAAATTTGTAGTAATAAAATTTGAATTATTGTAAATTTTATTGGTTGTGAAAACCGAATGTTTCAAGTTTTCGTGTCTGGTTGTTAAGCGAAGTTGTGTGGCGTACTGCCAGTGTGAAAGTTTGAGGAAACATTTGTTAACTACAAATTGCAGTTAGCCAAGATTACATCCAGCCGTCAAAGTAGGTACTTTAGTGCATTATTATAATTGCATTATGATTTATTTCTATCATTATGAATGTAATAATAGGGATGTAGTTGAAACTCTTTCTTAAAAGAACATCACAACTAGGTATTTTAACTTGGATACTGATACCACATACTGAAGCTAAAATATAAATAGAGACTAAATAATATGGAAATAGATATTAGTTGCAAATATCTTATAACTGTTTTCATTTCGTATACAGGTTTTAATTATTCATAAACTAGATTTTTTACATAGGAATACTTTGTTTTGATACATATAAATCAATTTTATGAATGCCTATCCATTCTATTATACTTTTAAATATTTATTATCTATAACTTGATGCAAATTTAAGTCGTATTAATAAATTAGCTTTTGTATTCATGCTGTTCATGTATATAGCGATAAAATGTTTTGTTTATTTTTTATTTAGCTGCATTAGTAGGAACTGAGCTCATTATTTATCTATGTTCAGTTGCATTGTCGTTTCCCGCCATAAATTATACTCTAGGTCAGTGACATTTAGCTAGCAAGCTCAAATGGCGTGCAAAATGCACAACTTATTGCTTCGTTCGCTGTAAATCAAAAGTTAAGCTCATTGTAGATTCAGAAGCATATTTTATGCAGAAAATTATCTCGTTCGCACAACTTGTGTACTTAGCGGCTGTAAATTAGTTTAAATTTAGTTCTGCAGCCCGTTTTGTCTACCTGATGAAGTGTTATTAATCAAAACTCTAGATAGATTTGTTTTGTAATAGCGGATATAGCGCTAAATATTTGTTATAGGTGACTATTATGCAGTGGTGCTGAATCTATAGTATCTTTGTGTGGTATTGAGAACGATTATCAATCTCATAGTAATAAAGGATCCAGCATACACTTAGATCATTAAGTTAATGGTCTAAGAGCATACAGCATTTTTTTACATTAAAAATATGATACAAACATTTAGAGTTCATAACATAGTTCTAATTTCCCCTGAAAGTGATGCCTAGATGTTTATTTAATCTTATCTCAGCGATTCTCGCCAACAAAATTACAAGGACGTGTAGTCAAGAGGCGAGTCTGCTTTGTGCTAGCAATATACGAGGTGAGAGACAATTTAAACATAATGTAATATGTAGCGAGGGCATAAACCACTATATATTGCATGTGTCGTGTGAGAAAAATTACTCCACTTTAAAGAGATTTTCTTCAAAATATTATATGGTTAAGTGTGACGGATTTTGGCCAGGATAAAATTGCACGATTTTTGAGGTTTGAGAAACTTATTGTATACATAGAGCCAACGCATAGAGTCTTCGAATGTGACTGACTACAAAATAAATAAATAAATAAATAGAATTATGGAAATCGGTCAAGCCGTTCACGCGTGATGCCGATGCCGTGAGCCCGTGACCAAGAGCTAAAGGGATTCATTTTTATATAATATAGAGATTTTTAAATATACAAGGTTTTATTTTAACATAGCTATGTTCATCAATGAACAATGGACGTCGCGAGGCAATGAGTTACCGGTAGTGACTTACCTACCGGACTTTTTGTTTAGTACAATACACATCTTCTATCAAATCAAAATCAAAATCAAATCAAATCAAATTTTTGATTTTGATTTGATTTGATTCTATCAAATGACTCACCAGATTTTACAAGAAAACGTAGGTACCTTTTTCTCCAAAATCACGTGAATCTCAAGCGCGTGCATGATCGCCTCCGAGACCCTCGCGTCCAGCGCCCGCAGCGCGGCGTCCGCGTCCGCGCGCGCGAGCCGCTCCACGCCCTCCACGTAGCCCGCCCACGGCGCGTCCAGCTCTGATACTAGGGAACCTATGCAGCTGTTGAGGATAGTAAATAAATAAAAAAAAATACGTGTGGCACGCGGGGACTGCCGCGGTAAAGCTATTGCATAGCATGCCTTCAAGCCACACCTCCGCCTGTCGGAGTGGGGAGCGTGAGGTTTTTCGTTACGCAATTTCTGGATTCGGTCCCCGCGATAGAAGCTATGCAATAGCTTAATAAATAAATATACTTTTTAAGTAGGTATAGAAAAAGAAGAGCGTGTGTGAGCACACGTGTCAGAAGTGAAACTTCTTTGGCAAGAGTCGAAGATACCAAAATCGTAGAGAGCATGAGGCAGAAATCAAACCCGCGTCTTTTGCTACTAATAGTAGTTTTATAAATGTATGTATGTTTAATATTTAATACATTAATATTTCAAATAATTTATATCCTCCGATTTGAATCATTCGTTACTACAATACCTACTACTTATACGCTACTCAAAGATACCTACTAATTAGCTAAGATAAATAAAAATAAAAAAAATAAAATAAAAATAGTTTATTTACCCTTCTCAATTTCATACAATATGGAGTAGTAGGGCCCTCCTAGTAAGTTTAATATAAAACCTGTGTCAGGAGGACCCGCTCTTCCTTAACTTAAAATAGGTTATCTACATGAGAAAAATAAACTGTTTAAATAACAAAATATTAATAGTTAAGTGTGGAGTGTATTCGTGTGTGTGTGTGTGTGTGTATGTATTGTGTGTGTGGGCGCATGTGTGCGTGTGTGTGTGGGTGTGTATGTGTGTGTGTTTAGATTTGTCATTTTATGTATGAGCACGAGTTTGTGAGTGAACAAATTTAATAGCAATTAATATATTTTAGTAGCGTATGATTATGATTAAATTTAAATAAATAATATAGAAACAATAATTACACAGTGCATGACGTAGCAAGGAGTTTTTCTGTGTCATCATAATTTAGTGTTTTTAGCCAGTTCGTTGTTTTGTTTTTTAAATCACTACACGTTAATCTATTAATGTTTAATAATTTATTAAGATGATTATATATATAAACTGAGTTAGCTGAGTATTGGCGTCTGGCAAAAACAGTTTTGGTACAACGAGTTTTGATTACATCCTTCCTTCTTCTTCCCTCGACTGTGGTATGAATTAATGGTGTTTTTTTGTGTGTTTTTATTGTAATAAGTAAGATGTATAATTGTCTAACTGATAGTAAATCACATAGTTTAAACAGATCTGTCGTTGGAAACCGGCGCGGTTTTTGATACATGACTTTCAAAAGACACCTATGCACACGCTCCATTTCTATAAATTTAGATTTGTTAGCCCCCCCCCAAATAGGAATACAATATGCTAAGATTGATTGAACTAAGGACTTGTATATTTGATTCATAAGTTTATGTGAAGTTACGTGTCTCAAAGATTTAAAAATCCAGATTAGTTTCCGTGCTCTTTCGTTCATATAGTCAATGTGTGAATGCCAAGATAAGCGGTGATCAAGTATGATCCCGAGATATTTTGTAGTAAATACTTTTTCAATAGTGTCGCAATTGCAATTTAAATTATCTGTTCCATCGCATTCGTGGAGCTTAAGGTTAAGATTAGGGTTAGGTTGTGTTTTATTATTAATTGAAAAGCATATGTAGTTAGTTTTTTTAATGTTCAGAGTGAGGAGATTACTTATTAACCAATCAGAAATTTTAGAAATACCTATTTGTGCCGCGTTAAAGACTGATATCCATGAGTTCCCACTAAATACTATCGCCGTATCATCTGCGTAAGAGTAGATTTTTCCATTTAATATACTTAAATTAGTTAGATCATTGATATAGACTAAAAAGAGCGTTGGCCCGAGAACGCTTCCCTGTGGCACACCACAGGTAACGCCTCTGTCACAGCTAATATAATTTTCTATTTTTACACATTGAGTACGCTCTGTTAAATAACTTTCCAATAGATTTAGGGGTGTACCACGAATGCCTGCATGTTCCAGCTTACGGATAAGGATAGGGATGGAGACGGTGTCAAATGCCTTTTTCAGGTCTAGAAAAACAGCCAAACATTTTTTGCCTTCATCCAGTCTGTCAGATATAAGAGATGTTAATTTCAACACAGCATCTTCGGTTGAAAGACCGTGTCTGAACCCAAACTGTGAATCGGAGAAGATGTTATATTTTTCAAAGTAATTGAGGAGTCTACTATTAATGAGCTTTTCGATAACTTTAGAGATTGCTGGCAGAACCGAGATGGGGCGATAATTATTGACATCGGATCCATCCCCACCCTTATACACCGGAACAACTACTGACTTTTTTAGCTGAACAGGGAATACACCTGTATTAAAACATAAATTCGCTAGGTGACAAATAGCAGGAGCTACAATAGGCGAACAAATTTTAAGAAATTTTGTAGGTATTTTGTCCCACCCTGGGGCACTATCAGATTTTAACGTCGTGATTATTGTATTAACTTCACTGATATCTGTTTTTAGAAGAACGAAAGAGGAGCTGTGTTTGTTAACCGTGTCTGAAGTAGGGTTCCTTACCATATTAGAATTTTTAATCAAAAGTTGATTTGCTAACTCTTTACCGACACCAACGAAAAAATCATTGACCAAATTTACCGATTTGCAAGGAGAAGAATCCGACTTGAGAAGATCTTTACTATGTAATTTAGCTGGTTTAAAGTTGGTAATTTGTCTTATCGACTTCCATAATTCTTTTGAGTTTTTAGCTGCTTTATTTAATATTTCTCTGTCATAATTACGTTTTAATTTTTTAATCAAATTATTACAATGGTTTCTGTAACGTCTGTATGTAAGTTTTAAAATTTCGTTTAGAGGGTCTGCTTTAACTTTAAGTTGCATTTGATTTCTATTTCGGATACACCTGAGAATACCTGCTGTTATCCATGGTTTAATCGTTCGTTGTTTTTTGGTTGTTCTTTTAATTGTTTTACTCTCATCCAATGCCTCAGATAAATATAACTGTAGGTACTCTGTGACTAAATTAGGATCATCGCACAATAACAAAGACTCTAAATTCTTTTGAAGAAGCCTGTCATAGGCTAAATCATAATTCACATATTCGGTAATTTTTGAATTTACTGTATGAATTTTAAGTTTCGATACACATAAGAAGATTGTTAGATGATCAGTGATACTGGTATTTAATACAGCAGCATTTGCCGAAAATTTTGTTTTGTTTAGCTTCACCATAAAGTGATCTAAGCAACTAGAATCCCTCGTTGGCAGCGTGTGTGCAGCAAGAAAACCATGATCAGCTAGCATATTTAAATAATTACCTCTATTATTACGATCATAGGATTGTTCGTTTATACTATTCAGAATGTCAATATTTATATCTCCTGTTATAATTATGTTACGATGTGATTTTATATTTTCAAGGTGGTTATTAAGAGATTCTACATATTCAGACGCATTTTGTTTAGAGGGCGATCGGTAGATGCCCAGAATGGTAAGGTCAAGGATTTCCAGCTGCACACAGGATGCATGCACCAATTTAATTTCTTTTAGGTTAGGTCTAAGATAGGATTTAGCATAGATAATAACTCCATCGTTTTGATTTTGATTAAATACCGATTCTAGTGCAGTATAATCAGGGATTTGTGGAATGGGTTTGAATTTATTTAATCTACATTCTGTAAAAATTAGTACGTCCACATCAAATTTTAGAACCGATACAGTTGTTAGGAAGTCATTTAAGTTACGATAGATACTTCTTATATTTTGGCACATTATAGTAAGATCTGAATTTGAAATATTTATGGATTTAGTAAGGTCCTGTATATCACAACTTATTTGTGGAAATGGCATCGTTTGATCTAAGTCTCTTATTGCATAAAGTTGATTAACTGCCGCCATTTTTAAAGTTAGTGTACACATGATGTATCAGTGGGGCTTTTATTAAATATAATTCAATGATAAAAAATTGATACTGGATGATAATGTCATAATCAAAACAGGTTATGTTTGAGATGTTGAAGTATATAGTAATTAGTTTAGATCCCCTCAGTAAGAGGCCAAGAGGTTTTATGAACTCGTAAGACTGTTTGAATAATAGTAATATGTGTGCGCATTTTGTGTATGTGTGTGAAGTGTAATTGATGATAATCGTAAAAGTATGTGTGGTGTGAGTTAAAATATGAGTTGGATTAGTAGGCAGGTGAGTGGAATAGTATACTGAGATACATCGAAAATTCAAACTAGTTGAGGCATCAAACAATTCTAACACCTTAATTACAATGCAACAATTAAAAGTAGAGTAAAAAATAATATATAAAACTAGCACTAGAGCAGTTAATGAAAGACAATTAAAAACAGATAGTAGTACCGCAAGTCATGCTTGTGTCGCAGTTTGCTGTTGCTGCATTAACTGATGAACTTGTGACTCGGTTTTTATGGTGATAATTGAAGATTTTTCATCCTTTCTCACGTATATACGACCAAAAGACGTCCAGCAGAACTTGAAGTTACCCGATCTTGTAAGATCTCTTGCGAGAAAAAATAGACGAGCACCCTTTTGAGTTAATTGTTCAGAGATGAAAATAGGGGTGTCACTATTCGTCATGAGTCCCAAGTGTTTCGCTTGTAGCTTCGTTTTGTTTTTAATATTAAAGGATTTCGCCATACTTAGTATATCACGTTTTAATAATGCAGAGCTCATCTCGATTACAATAGTTGAGTTCTTTACAGTGTCCCCATTGTGGGACTTGGGACGCACTCGAAAGATATCCCGAATTTGTGATTTATCCAATTTACAATCAATATTTCTGGACAGGTGTAAAAACATATTTATTAAATCTTCTCTCGATTCTCCACTTTGTATTGGAACATTTTTTATCTCAATGTTTGTTTTACGAATAACCCTTTGTGCATCTTCGACTTTCTCTTCTAGCATGACAATATATTCTCTATCCTTCTTTGCCTGAATTTCCATATCTTGTATTTTTCTTTTGTATTCTTCATTCTGACTCGTTAGCAGGGCGATGGAATTGTCTATATTGTGATTGGATTCCTGTATTTCTTTAATTTTCGCTGCAATAGTCTGTAGTTCTGATTGTTGATTAATCGTAAAAGTAGAAAACATGGCTTTAAACTCCTCTTTGAACTTATTGAATTCAAAACTTAGATCATCTTCCCGTCCTCGCTTAAGTCTTTGGGTAATATAAGTTGATGATTGGGAAGTGTCAGACAACTCATTTAAACGGGAGTCCGAAGAAGATTTATCCGAAATCATGCCTGGGGATAAGCCAGTCTTCTTGGTCGGTGGACTACGTTTAAGTGGCATTTTCAATTAATAATCGCAGTTAATTTTCTCAATAACAAAATATAATGTTTACAGTAACCGGTTTAAGTACCAGGGAATAATGAACAAGTAGAGGTAATCAATCAATTTATATGCAAAAGAGTTGCGAATATATTTCTTTCTCAGCTGTACAAAGGAGCAAGTCACAGTAACAGGAGCACAAAGGTTGATAGGAGGCTTCTAAATAATTATTTCTCATTAACGCAATTATGCGTTCTTCTTTTAACTTCAATTTCAATTAATTAAATAATCAATCAATGAGATCTTTAAGGCCAGTTTAATCTTTTATATTCAAGTGATGTACAAGGGTGACATAAACAACTAGCGGTCCGCCCCGGCTTCGCCCGTGGTACATGTTTACGTTTTCTCTACATAAGAACCATCCTCGTACTTCAAGGAATATAATAAAAAAAGAATTATCGAAATCGGTTCAGCCGTTCTCGAGTTATGGAATTACAACGAAAAGTGGCATTGATTTTTATATATTAGATTAAGATGTTTGATAGTTAATACATCACAAAGTCTCAGAAGAAATTTGAATAATAATTATTGTATTCATCTAATATTGGCACATCCACCAGGGTCTCATAAGTCTGAGGAGGTGTATTATTGCTCGTATAGTTCTTATATAGTTTTCGTATAGTAAATTTTTTCGTACCTTTTTAATAGTAGTTTTATGAATGAAAGACGGGGCGCAACGAGCGGCTGCAGCGTAAGTTGTCACTTGGTTGTCACAGTTGGAGTGAGCAGGACAGCGAAAGGTAACTTAAAGATGTAGTTATTAAAAGATAACGCAGCGGAATTGTACTAGGACCGCAACAACAGTAAGGAGGTTTATCACACGTTCTTGTACACTCAGCTTCTTGCAAGTATGCGCTCCTATTTTTCGTGATGGATTTTAATGTGAATAATTGCTATTTATTGAATAAACTAATCAATAAGCACTACGGTTAAAGACACAACTGCACGCGAGCGTGGTCCGAGAGGAAGAGGAAAGATGAAATTAAAATGTCATGAAACGATATTCGCACTTTACTATTATACTCAAGCAGCTAAAAAATAATCCTTATAATTAATGACCGCAACTCATTAAGATATATTTTCACAAGAACTCAACTTTTAAAAGTTTTAGTAGATAATATATTATGAGACATAAATCCTTTCTATTTTGCTTTCGTTTAAATTGCTAAAAGCTCTATCAAAACAAATTATCACGAAGCGACATTCAGGATTTAAGAAATTTATTATAACGGTACAATTTTCAATCTCGCAAAAGAATCAAGACCTAAATTTTGTAGCAAAACATTTTCATATAATGGAAAAATAATTTTCGTTTCCTTTTCTTACTAAATGTAGGCTAGCTCCGTAATTAGAGATCCTTTGTTTTCTTTTAGTGTGGAAAACGAGTGCATGTTGTTTTTAAAAAGATTCCCATTTTCATATCGGAAAAGCGTAAAAATGTTTTCTTTGTTTATTTTCTTCATTTATTGCTATGGTATAAGTATCTAATTGAAATTGATAATAATGGTGTGGCATTAAAAGTTAATTATACGTATGTATACGATACGTAAAACGACATTTGACGCAAGTAATTCATTTTAAACATCAAAAAGAAAACCACTCTCCCATATATCCATTTACTATCTCTAAAGATATATTTTAAATAACTCACCCTCTCGCAACATTAAGGCAATAGCTTCTACAGGGGCTGACTTCGAATCCCTTGCATCTCGAACAGCCAGCCAACCGCAGGATCTTATTGGAGCACTCCTCATTGGAATTAATGACTTGCTCACTGGCTGTCAGAGCACCAGCGCCCACCGCAAGGACTTGCAATAAGGCTCGTGCCGCTTCAAGCGATTTTGATAGAGATGCACCCAACTGTATAGAGAGATACACGTTTATCAATTTATTTTTATAACAAAAATGCATTTATTATATGTGTTAAAATTTGAACAACTACAACGGAAAATTTACAGAAAAAAACAATCTTTAATTTATTAATAAGAAAAAGAAATGAAAAAAATTATGTACCTGCAAATTACTTATATTTAATATCTCGTGGTATAAAGTTAACGTTTTTTATGGTGGGGAAAGCCTATTTATTAATCCCTAGAATGTCATTATTTAACATTATTTAATTTTAGGTTCACGTAACGTAACTATGGAATTTACCGTTTATTAAGCTTTCGCAATTCGCATACATTTTCATTAAGAAGTAAATTTAAGAACTCCAGTATGCAGTAATAGAAAATATTTTACCTGTTGTGGCACTTCGCCAAACGGCTGAACGGCATCATAAGCGTCTTTTAAGCACGCTTCGTACTCTGGGGTGAATTGCTTCGCGTCCAATCTCAGCACGTTCTGATACGCAACCGGGAATACCTCTCGAAAGAACTTTTTCGTGCTCTGAGCCATGTCTTTTGGAGGCGGCGATCCCAAATCCACCCCATTCGTGTCTTCGATTTCTGGATTTGATCGTAGCAACGTTCGAATGTCATCGTATAATGTCGCTAAAGGTGCGTGAGCTCTCGTCGCGTGACTCCGATACAGTTGCGAGAATAGCACAGCTGTTTTGTTTTGAGACTGCTGTGATAACGCTGTCAGATGTTCTGAAAACAAAATGCGATTGTTAATATAAACAATAAAATGTAGAATTTTGGGCAACAAATGAAAATAAATGAGTGTTAATGACATGCAATGGGGTTAATGTAAATTTCGGCCAATTATTTTGTTAAAGTTAATCTATTCTCTAATCTCGAGGTGTTTGTTAAAGTTTATCTATTAGAAAACTATAAAAAAATATATTCTAAAGAACATTTAACTTTTAATATTCCAGAGTAGTGCCGTAAAAAGACGTGCAATTTCTTGCATTTTTTTGCTCTATTTCTACGGTGTAATGACTGGCGGGCGGCGGGTGCCAACGACCGCTGCCCACTTCTCAAATAGCATTCAACTATTTAATAGCTCAAAATGTGACTCGATGATATATTTATTTTACGCTATCTCTATTCAGTCGAATAAATTACTTTTGTTTGAAAAATAACAATGATTTGTGATCTATAAGCGCTTATAAATGTCGGCATTATTAATGCTCATTTTAGTTCAGTTTATCCGTATTTTAAGAAGATACGTTTTTTCGCATCATTATGAGAATGGTATGTTGTAATAATAAAACATTGAATTATGCAATTTAATCAATAAGAATTATTAAGTAATTCATAAGCTTTTATTGTCTTATCTACATATCACTCCTTACTGTTGTTATATTTGGGAGGACAAACAACGCACTCATAAACTTTGATAACGAACATACAGAGAAGCTTTCTTTGACAAACTCGTCTTGTAAATAGTTATGTAATTCAAGCTCAGCGACGCAAACTAAAATCAAACAGTTCACAAACAAACAGGCTTAACAAAGCCTAAGTTAATACATATTGTAACGTCTCATATTTGAATTCACAACACCTGGAGCCTACCTTATCTACTAGGAATGTAAGGAAAAAGATCAAATGCTTAACATTCTTGAGATATACCTAGTTAAGACTTTGCGTGAAGTCCATTGATATTACACATATATTTTAACAGAGGCTTGAAATGATTTCCGGTAGGCGCCGAGCCGCCGAGGCACAACATAGAAGGATTAAGTTAGGATAAAGGGTCTCGTGTATTAATTTATTATCGGGAGACAGTTTGTTTTTATCCCTTTTATGTCAAGGCCTTACTTAATATAAGAACATATTTTTGAAATGGGCCGTGTGAAAACATTATACCAATAAGCATTAATCATCAGCATTAATTAAAATTAGAACACAATACTTTCCAGGGTCGAAAGGTTAAAGGAAAGATAAAATTTTTCCATTTAAGAAAATCTACAACAAATCTGTTAAAATACGCGCTCCTAAAAGCTCTGCACGCTAAGTGCTACATTGTTATTCTATACGAATAAAAAGTGAATTAAGTTTACATGAAGGGAGTGTTTTGTGTATAAGAGCGAGTCTTTGAAGTTACAATTCAAAGACATTCAGGCGAGGAATATGAAATGGCACGGACATGTGCGCTTTTATACAGGGCCAGTATCTGAATGCTCATACGAAAAGTGTTTGGTAATGTTACGAACGCTGCATTTGGCATTTATAATGGAAGAGTATTAAATATTCTATAGTAGTTGTACACAGCTTATGTGTGACGACAGATGGCATAGCAATAAGGCTTTAACACGGTAGAGGAGGGCTAATGAGTAGATTTGCCTTGTCACCTTATGTAAGCGCCGCCCTGTCACATTCGCTTTGTAGAATTGCGGATGTGATTTCCTCAGGTATAATAATACAATAACAAGGATGCCGTAAACTTTTAAGTTTGTAAAGAAATTCTTATAAATTTCGATAATAGAAAAACATTTTGTCGTGATACTATACATTTACTGGTTTAATCGTTAGAACTACCGATAAATTTATTTCATAATGTACCAATTAAAGTATATTTATTTTAGTACCTTACTTTATTAATTCTGTGAAAATTACACCCATGAAATTTTCTCAAAACGTTAAAAACAGCGCAATAAAACACTAATAAATTGTTTATCTAATGCAAACTCTTCCAATTTAAATATTTTACGTGTAATTTCAGAAAAGTATCTATGTTAATATTTCAGTTTACAATACTTAGCCCATTTCTCTTCAATATTGCCACATTATATTCATAAATCGTGGCCCATAAATACACATTTAAGTTCCCGGGAAAATATTTTGCGTTCCCTACATCATTTTATTTTCAGTATGTTTTTACTGTAAGATTAATGATAGCCGCCATTTTAGTCCGCGCTTTCGCTATGTTAAGAATAAATCTACGTTATTCAAGGCTCGTTTTAAGTCGCGTGTCGGCAAATATGATTTATTTACTTGATTGGGAATTGCTGAATAAGTATTCATTTCAGGTGTAAGAATGAAACGGCATTTTACGGTAATAATACACTTGAAATGTATATTTTATGTTTTATTTTCGATATGATAATATAGAACAACGATTTAATTTTCTTGATAAAGGGTAAGTAGTAGGGCATTTTTCTTGTATTGCATTGAAAAAAAAAACAGTAAACATGTCAAATCTAAAGAAATCTAGGTAAGTAATGGATTCTCAATGGAAATAAAAACATTTGAATTGTTTCTCGAAAAAAGCTTTTATTTTTTTAAAGTTGCTCTCCAGAGACCAAGGAGATATAAATCAAACTTGATTGTGAGTTAGTTGCCGGAAAATATAGTCACAGGAACTTTCTAAAGTACTCTGACAGGAATTTAATCAGCATGCGACTTTTTGCAACCTAGCAACTTTACATTCAATAAATAAAAAGTATTCATCTTTTAACCCGCCGCCGGCGGGACCTCCATACGCCCTCAAACTGTATAAACTCTACATTAAACATACTCGTATAACGACTTAAAAGTCTGCCTGCCTTATAGTACCTATCCATAAAACTGTTAAAATCTAACTTTGACATATCTTAACACAATTGTTTATTACATCGTTCATTTAGATACTGTGTTTAGATATAAAGTTCACAGATAAAGCAAGCAAGAATGACTATTAGCATTTCTTTTTAATAAAAACTACGCAGTTATAAATGAAGGCGGGAAAACAAAATTATGTTCATAGCGCAGAGAAGAGGTATGCAGGCAGTTTGGAGTGCTGTAATTAGTTATGTAAATTACTGCAAACTTTGTTTATTATAAATGCTGAGCGTTGAAATTTGCTTGCAGTATAACAATTATACGTATATTAAAATTTGTTTATGTTCCTGTATTTGTTATATGATTAAATTAAACCCACATGTGACCACTTCCGATTTTACCTATTTGGATAACAATAAATTTATTTATCGAAACATGATTATTACAGGGTGTTATTTAAGCGGTTAGCGAAGTATTGGTATATTTGTGAATTGGTAAGTTAAAATATTGATATTTGGACAAGAACTTTTGTTCAGCAAATATTTATAAATCAGTCTGCAATATATCATTCTGAACAGCAGTATTTTACAGCTGAGTATATATCAAAGCTGCAATGAATGACCCATACCTTATTAAATTTTGGTAAGCACTCAGAGAATAAGTAAAAAAATCAGTGTCGCTAAAATTAGGTAGTCTAGCATAAATAAATAACATACTTAAAAATCACTAAATAGTCTTACTGATGATTCATTTATTTATTCACTTACACGTAGACGTAGACAAAATGATTTATTAGAGGTTATTTCTTGCAATACAACTTTTAAAATGTATAAAAGCACTGTATAAAAACAGTTTTATACAGTTTTATACACGGTAATTAGTTATTATTATTAAACGTAGGTAATGGATCATTTCATCTTTGATATTTCTAGTATGTAATGATTTTAATAGAATAAAATTATCATCTACAACTCTCAAAAGAACTTTAATGATTTCAATGGCAACTATAATAAATAATTGATATGGAATTAATTAATTTTAAAATGCTTTACACACCATTAAACTTGTAAGAGTCAAAGTATAAGTCAAGGACAAGACGGTAGAGCGTTTAATTTAATTAACTACCTATGAAATAGTTGGCTTCATAAACACGAGTTACGTTCAGGGTAAGGCACAAAGGTGGAATTATTTTAGTTCTAATGACGGTCTCAGGTCTGCGCTTGAAATTACTTGTAGGCACAACACAATGGTACAGAGTTGTAAAGTACACCGAACAAAACATGCTAAGCGATAACGAGCCCTTTTCATTTTATGAGATTGGTCTCTAGGCAATACTGGAGTATTATAGTATGAAAGAAAGTATTGGAAGGATTAAAATGGCTTTAATAATGAAATTTTTTAAATGTTTTGTGAGTTTGTAAACAAGAAGTTAGTCATGCTATGTTTTTACACATGCAAGTTTAACGTTTAATTTTTCTTTTATTAGATACTATTTACTAAGATAATTTTGAAATTGCCTTGCCTAGTTATGAAAGATAAATTATGAAATAATGAATCAATCTAAACTAAAAGGCTAAAGTTGTTTACGCTCTTAAGTATCAGTTAAAAAACAAAGTAAATTAAAGGTGGGAATATTGAATTTTTTATTAATCTCGTTACAAAAAAAGTTCATTGCACACAAAAATAGTGCTGCTTACACGGTGTAACGACAGTTTAAAAGGGACGTTTACACTCCGGTTATTTCCTCTCACCGTCTAACCGAGGGTGTAGAGTAGGTATTGTTCTTAACCCACTCATTATGAAGAGTTCGATGCACTTGCCAATGTCAGAATTTACTTTGTGCATCGTTTATGCGACTGCTGGCGGTTTGGTAAGCGACACTGTTTTGGGATGACTGACGAAAGGATCATTAGGTCTTTTAACTCCGACCTCTTGTGTACCTTTGACGTTTGAGACTTTGAGAGCTGTGGTTTCATTTATTTTTTTGAAAAAATTAGAGGTGAGTTCTTACTGGTTCGCTTAGTAGGTAATTAAAATACTTTAGCTTTGAATGTGATCGTGGTTCCTTACTAGGTAGGTACACCATTAATAAATTATTATAATTTATATCGTATTCCGAATTCCGAATTTCATAATGCTAATTAATGAGAACAAGTATTTGAATATAATACCTTAAAATAACTTGATATCTAAACAGGTTTACAATCAAACAAACGATTGTTGAAGTAGCTTTTACAGTTCATAATCTCCAAATAATCATTTAACTTTTGTTTTATGTTCAACATTTTCTTATTAAGTCCCATTTAATTACGCAAAGCAAACATGAAATGAATCCTTAATACTCAAACGACATTACACCAAGTTGTCGGCAAGTTGATGACTGTAGCCATTAAATTTTATGGAATATAAAGCTTCTGTAAATAAAACTGATTTGTTGAGCGGCAGAAGATCGAATGAAACGACAATAATTTTTTTTACGATTTATTTTCTGTTAAATTTCGTGAGAGTTATTTGCCTTTCTTGTTTCTATGAGCAATTTTCTGTGGAAGTGATATGAACAAAATTCATTTCACTTGGCGTGGATATAATAAAATAATTATTGTTAAATTTATTGTAATAAAACGTTTAGAGAACATAGATGTCGCACGGGGAAAAAACACAATCGTTAAAAATATATTATAAAAAATTCAATTTGTTATTGCACCATTTGTTTTAGCTTTAAGTATCGAACACCAATAGCTTTCAAGTATTTATTGTTCTAGCATTCGATCAAAAATAAACGTCACATAAAACTAAACTTTATGCCTAACCTATACGTCACATAATTGTACACTAAAAGAGATTTATGATGTTTTCCGCGGTTGGGGTAGGCCTGATAGAACGCATTTGGTGTTTGTTTGATCGATCGCTCCTTCGGACACTTCAAACAATGTTCGGATGATGAATTATAAAATAATTACAGCGCTGCTACAGAACAATAGGGAACAGTTTATGCAATCCTAGTACGTAATACTAGTGTAATAGGGGTATTGTATAATATTTAATTAAAAGCAAACTGTTATGATTGCTTTGAAAATTTGATCGCACTAAAGCATCGGTTAAATGTATCTCGTAAAGCAGAACTAATAAATTATAATAACCGAATATTGTTATAGTATCTATTCTTAAAATATTTGACTAGTTGGTTACTTAAACTTTATGTTAATGAATACCTCTTTTGAATTATGTAAGACGTGGATAGTAAAAATGAATTTAATACACCCAGTTACAAAAGATTCTAAATTATTGATGTAAAAAAATGTTATATTTCCATTTATAACCTCAATATTTTACGAGCCGCAATTAAATAGTTTTATTGTTAATATTCACAGACAAAGTCTAGATAAAATGTTATATATATTTAAGACAGCGATATCGTACAGATTAATATTAATATATTCGCATTGTAAATGGTAATTTCTCTCAAGGCTGTGGAAAGTGTATTATGTGCTGGATTTGAATTTGAAATCTCTGAAATATCTCGCTTACAATATTTGTTTGTGACGTACTCTCGTTATCCCACATTTACTTAATTTATGAACAGTGAAAATGACAAGATGTTTGATTTAATAATATAACCAGACTTTTGTTTTAATGCGAGGTAAGAAAATTTATTTTTCATCTGTAAAATTTATAAGAAAATATGATTTTAAATATTTGTTTATAATTTATCAATATGAAAAATAAGGTAGAGTTTCTCCCAAAACTGAAGCCTTACGTAACTTGCTGGGTTCGTCAGGCAATAATAATTAAGTTCAATATAACATAATGATTATCCAATACTATTCATAATAATGTAATCACACAAACCTTGTAAAGTCCTTCTTGTAGCCAACAACAGCTCAGCAATAGGCCTGGTGGCGGCTGCTATCTTGTCCTCTGCGTTCCTTCTTAAAGTGGTACGTAAGGAATCTTCTCTCCCCCGACCACAACATTGACTTCCGCAAATGAGACCTACGAAGACAAAAGCATACAAAATTAACACAACATATAATTTTTTCTAGACGAATTATTATCAAACTTAAAGGAAACAAATTTGAAGGCATTAGTTAGATTAATCAATCGATTAAAACTTTACAATTCTTAAGAGCTCTGAATATTATTCAAGACTTAAACTACTAACTAAGAAAGTATGTATCTAGTATTAGTCTTAAATGCGGTGCAGCAATATTGCAAATTTGCATTGCAATTTGTTCCTGCACAGAAGATATTCATTTCCGACGTAGAAATGTGAACGCTGACATTTATGTATTAACTTTTCATATGCTTTGGACAAATAGTTACAACAAAGTAATAAAATTTTATTGCAGTAAAGATAGACTTATAGAGGCGACATCTTAACCGTAAATGTTGTATAACCCTCTTAACACTATTCGATCACAATCGGGTGTGTACACTTGTATGTGTTCGTTGAGAATTGCGAAGGTGATTAGAGAGGTATTTAGTCTGTATTACAAGCAACATTGTTTCCCTTTTACAATTCATTATAAACAGTTTTTTCTATTCTGGACTCTATCTGATCTACGATCTTAAAAATATATCCACAATTTACTAATTAATAGTTTCTACGTGTAACGGTAAAAGTTTGCTAAATATTGTAAAATATTTTCTAATAATATTCCACTTAAAGATAAAAATAAAACTCAAGTTATCCTAATCACAAAGCCATGGACTCTTATGAGCTTCTAAAAGTAATATATTCAGGTAAAACAAAGTGTAAATTACATTTAAGTGAGGTCACGCTGACGTAATGACAGGTCCCATTGTTGACGAGGGTCCAACCCACATTTATTGGACAATACACTAAGTACATTTTGAAGAAACTTACCCTTGCCGGTAACAGGTTGAATTTAATACGAGTTACGGATTGTTTACCGTAAGTCAAATTAACAGCTAAAATATTTATTATAGTTACTGAAACATTAACTTTTCTTTACGATATTCAGCTTAACCTTTATATTTTTTGTGTGAAGAATTTTACGATAAATTAAAAAAAAGAATCTTTATAAAATCCATGACTGCGATATTACAGCGAGAAGAATGAAGTAGTTAACCTGACTTTGTATTTATAGAAGGCTGTGTCTATTAATACGTTTTTTTTATTATTTTTTGTAAATCGATGAGGTTCATAACATCAACATCTGCAAAAATTCAACTGAAACCTGTTGGAATCTTATAAAGATTTCGTTGTATACCTACTTCAATGCAATTAAATATTCACATGTAGGTATTTCTAAATAAGGATAAAGTTATTGATTCAATAAATAATCGCATAAAGTTATTTTAATATAAATGATTAAATCCTTTATTTATTAAAGTTTAATAAAGGTTAGATAAAGGAGTACGTATAAATTACCCTCATGCAGTGCAGAAATATCGCTTCCAGTCTAATAAATAATACGATATGATGTCACCATATGTGGTAGAGCAAAATATGAACGTAAATGATCTGTAACATCCATTAAAGCTAAAGATGCGTGGTTCCGAAATAATACAGTTCTATAAATACCATATTATGTCTACATAAAGAAGTATGTTTCTAAAATATGGTTGTTAAAATTGTATTGATTTTTTTGGATTTGAATAACAGTAACGAAATCTTCAATTTCCTTCATAAAGTGAGTCTAGAAACATTTAAAGCAAAAGCTATTTATTATGAAACTTATAAAATGTAGGTTCAGATTAATTGAACAATATGTTCTTTCGATAAAGGACTTACGAGTTAAAATCGCATTCACAACCCGTCTTTCCAAACAAATCAATGAGCTAGTCTCTCCATCTTCTTTGATATGTGCTCTGTAATACGGTCTGTTGAATAAATATGATATATTAGATGTAGACAGTATAATACAGGATATGTCATCGTTCAGTCATGAAACGTTTGGCACCGTCGCCGAGTGAACGCTCGCACGCGCCCAAGGCCGGACCCGCGCAGACATCGCGGAGTCCGCAAAAACTATTTTTATATCTCTTTTTGTTTAAATCGTAACGTGATGCAATTACTGAAAGCATTTTTAAAGAGTATTCGAGTACTTTTTATCTCGTTTTCAAGCGACAGGTGGCTAAATAAGATTAAACACGTTCGCGGCGAACCACTTAGGTACTTGAAGAGGGGATGTGGTATTTTTATATAGCTCGTAAAAAGGTGAAAATTGGAGTTAAAATTATCATCCACAATAATTTTTGCGTAGAAAATCTGCGATTTTTGCGAATCAAATACAATATAATTATGTAAGTAGATAGATAAATATTTCTTAATATGAAAACGTCAACACATTCTACTTACAAACAGAAGACCTAACGTAACGCACACGGCATTTTGAGATAACATCAAATGAATGAATAATAAGTGTCCCCAAATGCAGTATTACAATATAAATAGGACGACCGACATCCGCTACTTTGTACTTTACGACTTCTAAACGACCTTTGAACGTGCCGGTATTTGCATAAACGAAATATTTTTACTGCCATTCTTACTAAACATAATGTATTTTTATTTAATTGCCTCGTTAAGCCTACACCACTCACATTCTAAATGTTTTCAATAAAGCTAAATGTTGTAAACGCATGATTCAATCGTGATTCAAACGGAAAGAGGCGTATAAAATCCAATGCGTATATTTCTCACGATTTCCAATAAATGCGCTGCTACAATCCGCAAATCCTTTGATATAGTGGCGATATTTCAGTATTTTCTTTGATAACAAAATATTCTGTATGGGATAAAATGTAAGCTTTTGTTTGTAAAAACTCGAAATAGCTCGTTCACCGAACGTTAGTGGAGGTTAAGGGTGCTTACAGAAATATTGGATTAGTACCAGCCGAGTGTATTAAATAAGCAAAGCACTATCGAACATACACGAGATGAAAGAGCTCGTACAGATAGCCGAACAACAATAAACTTATCCTGTCTCTGTGTACGATACTGATCAAATAGTTAATTTAAATAAACTCGATTAAATACTAAAAACAGTAGCTGATATTGATTAGTATTCTAATACATAGTTATGTAACTATTGTTATTTTAAATGAAATATATGAAGAGCGAAGGTCTATGTTATAATTTTTTTTTTGTAAAAAAGGAAAATACATAACATGCGATGTGCGCAGAATTGTATGATATACGATATAAAACAATTTCTACCGCTTCAAGACTGAAGAAAGAAAAGAAAATGAGTGAATAAATAATGTCACGTATTTTTCTCCTTGACGTTGTCTGATTATGCTTGATACGAAGATCGGGATGTGAGCTCTGAAGAAAAGGAAGTAATATAGCTGTAACATCTGCAATTTCATACTTGAATCTATAGAAGTCGGTAATATTATGTGCTGCGAACACAAGCATGTTAATTTTAGTTTTACAATTTACGGGTTATCTACACAGATAAGTATAATAACAACAAAAATGTAATCAAGATCAATATTGTTAAGTAATGAAATGATTATAGTAACTAAGTGAAAAATATTTTTTTCAGTTTTAAAAATAATAAAATATTATACATTTTTTCTCTGAATTTCCTTTGAAATCGTTGAATATAAATTCATACTCGTATGTTAATCCTGAACTATGCACAAACGTGAAAAGCGGGTCATTAAATTATTTTTAAAATTTTCTTGCGAACTTTTAGCGCTATAGCGTTGTCACGGAAATAGACTGAATAAACTGTTTCATAAAGCAGCTTAGCGAGAAATATAATTAAGTCTGCGTAAATTGTTAATTTTCGTTTGCGAAATGGTTTTAAGATTGAATAGTATTTAAACATAAATATACATAATTTCCTTTTGAGGAAAATATACCTCTTCGGTCCATTTTTAGTTTTCGCATATCATATATTTTTTTACAAAAATTAACTTTTCAATCACACCATGGCTGTTTTCATGTAGCTTTTCAGTTTTCACTTTTTTACTAACACAGTCATTTTTATTCCCTTCAGTAATATTTTATTTTATTATCTAAGAAATCGATTAACTTTTTCCAATAACAAATAAAACTTCATCCCCATAACGCGTTTAGTGTTCACGCGGCAATTTTTTTTCGTTAGCACTACAGATTATAGAACACTCATACTAAGTTAGCAGTTAGCACAGATAATATAATACTATATTACAGATAATATAGAAGTAGACTCGGTATGTTTGTTTAACTTGCATGACACACATGATATTGCATTTGCGTACTTTGTACTATAATATGCTATTATTAATTATATCTAGAACTAGCTTCCGCCCACGACTTTGTACGTGCATCCCCGTTTTTCCCCGTTCCCGCAAGAATTTCGGGAAATCCTTTCTTAGGGGACGCCTACGTTATGACATCTACCTGCATGCCAAATTTCAGCCCGATACGTCCAGTGGTTTGGGCTGTGCGTTGATAGATCACTATATCAGTCACCTTTGAGTTTTATATATATATATAGATATTGATAAACTTAAATCAATTACATTTAATGATTATTGAAAATAACACCTATTGACATCATGAATATAGACCTTCGAACCGTGACATAAGTAATCGTAAAAATAAGATTTCCTTCTGCTTTTATTTTTCTGCTTTTATTTAATCCTAAAGATTAAAACATCCGTATCTTATATTTTTTATAGGTAAAACGCTATTCTATATTAGTATAAAATAATTGTAAAACGCCAAGCGACACTTTTGCTTTCTAAGCGAATAAAAAGTAACTTTAAAAATAAACGAGTCTCGGAGGAAAGAGGTCACTACAGCGAAGGCGTATAAGTATCATTATAAAAACGTGTGGGCAAACGAAACCGAGAGTTTAACTCTTTATATAGACAGTTCCCTTAATTAGAGTCGAACCCACTTGCATTGCGTAAGGTATTACCATACAGGTCCCAATACTTTGCATTTCATAGACTTACGTTATATTTTTAATTAATAACAGCCCGCGGCAAGTTTGCACATGTGAAAATAAATCTACTTATAATTCCATTTCATACCAAATTTCGGGCAATTTCCGTCAGAAATCTCCATAATATACACACACACAAACACAAACTTTTTAAATATGAGAATTTAATATGATACATAAACCATAGTCCAAAGAGATATAAGAGATACATAATCTATACTGATAAAATAATTAATTAATCATAGAGTGCAACACTAACATATTGTAAACAAAGTAATTTAATTGTATGATGGATAGCAACAACCAATACAAGCAATAAAGCAAATTATATGTTTGATTGATCTATAAACATAATATTATTATATTATATTATGAAACTAGCTTACCGCCCGCGGCTTCGCCCGCTTTGTCTAAAAACTAATACATTATATACTAAAACCTTCCTCTTGAATCACTCTATCTATTAAAAAAACCGGATCAAAATCCATTGCGTAGTTTCAAAGATAATTAAGCATACAAAGGGACAGAGAAAGAGACTTTGTTTTATACTAGGTAGGTATGTAGTGATTCGCCATCCAGAACAAAAAGTTATACTATATTTTCTTAACATAAAACTACCTTCCTATATAAAATTAATATTATAAATTTAGTAGTGTCCCAGCATAAATGTTATAAGATTACTGTAAACATATAAAATAAACATTAGAGTTCGTATTCTTATTATGTTTACACAGAAATGTGAGTAAGATGTTATAGGTGGGCAAATTAAAACTTCGCCAAAATGTTCCAGCCATATCATTTCAGAAGAACATGCAGAGATTCTTTCTTACAAAAAGTGAGTTCATTAGCTGTTATATTCAACGTCTTACGTCTCTAACTAGGAGTCAAGAGGCAGGTTCAAGCGCTCTTTGGAGCGGCGTAGCTGGATTAAACCCGCTTTACAAGACTATTCCGAGATCTGTATCTTTGTGTGTAGATAATTATAACTAGGATAAGGGACAAGGGTACGGATACCCTTGAAGTCCTAACAACTTCTATAACGAATAATTGAGGTTATATGAAACTTGTGATTAAGGGTCTGTAATCTTGGCACGTAATCATTTTGTTAGAATATGAATCTAGACTCTATTTGGATAATATAGGTACCCATGCCATGTGATAATTTTATTTAAAATGTTAAATAAACGTAAATTTTAGAAACTGGTTTGCTACATTGTAATACTTTTATATTAACAGCAACTTTTGCTGTGACATATTTTCTCCTCCTAAATTGAAAATTAAAAAATTGTTCTACTTCCGAGTTTATAGTTAACGATTAATTTGGTAAAATGTAAGTATTATATACCTAGGTGTATATCTATAAATAAGTAAATCGTTATTTTTCATCAAATACGATAATGTTGAACATTTGTTTACCTTAAATAAAATTTATTCAAGTAGTGAGTATAAGCAACGGAGAGCTCGCAAGAAAGCTAAGAACAACAAACAAATTAAGTGTCTATAAATATTTATAAACAACGCGGACTGTAGAAATAGCTGAAGTAGCCTAGCGTAGATGGAGAAGACTATTTAAACTTTAAACAATATCTATAAATGGAGCTCGGATAAAAATATTATCGAATGTGTTTTAACGCGTTGAAATATGTACAAAATATTCCCTTGTACCTCTATTAAAAATCGAAAGGCCTAAAATAACGTCTATAAACGGACCTTAAATTCAGCCCTAATACTAGCAATTATAATTATTGATATTATATCAGAAGAAATCCGTATCAATGCAGTGGAAAGAAAGCTGGGAACTCGAACTGAAATGAACCAATTAAGATACATAGTTAACCTGGTGGTTAATTTATTAAAAGCACTTTAAATACCAATTGTAACATTTTTAGACATTAATTATGTATTACTATGTAGGTTAGTTAGGTTTTCACATGAAACTTCCGCAATAAAGAGAAGTGGATGAAGATTAGCTTTCATTGGAATGCACCTTCTACATTGTAAATAGTGTGACACTATGTCACATTCTATCTTAATGGAAAATTAGCGTTTTAATATGTACAATAACATTACTTCCTTTTCGATATTTATTTTGATTGTTTTGGTAAAAATGACGAGTATTTATTACTGTAATATTTTATAGCAAAGCGGGAATAAAAAAAACTGTACGTAAGTATATGTATCTATACCGGCTTATACCCGACACATCTGACCTCATCGTAATATTTTTTTTCTTATAAAATAACTAATTTAATATGTGATAACTTTGACTTATTTTATTTTGGAAAATGAATAACGATTATTCGCATCAAAACGAAATATATATCTATATGTATAAACCAACGCTTAATAGTTTACCAACCTTTATTTATTACAAGAGATATTATTATGGTTTAACATAATAATAACTGTTAAAATGTAATATAATAATATTTATTGATTGATAGAATATTCGCTGGCGATACCGGACTGTGTTCTGACCTATGATATATAAAAGAGCTAGATACGTTACCCGCTCTCTATTTTGGCAAGAAAAAACTCAGGTAAGTGCCCGAGTTTCACTTAGTCACGCACCATTCAGCGTCGTGACTGGACGTTCTTTTTGTATTTTAATCGGCAGTTGTTATTACGAAGTACATGAGTGAGACATGTATTATGTCTCGTGCGTGAGAGTGAAAGAGAGAACAACTGTATTGGTGATAATGCGTTAGTAAGTAGGTATGTATTAATTACGCTGTTTTTTAGTGCAATGATGTTGGCGTATGCCGCGTCTACTAGTATAATAGGTCATTGGTTCTGACAAGAATCGTGCCCGCATAGGCCTTGAGATATTGCTTTACGTCCATTTAAGTATGAACAATTAATTTACCAAACAATAAGTAATAAATTTGTGCTTTAATATTGCTCGATCATTCAGTTATCGAATTTCATGCAGGTCATTCATTGGCATCCACGATTGTTTATTAAAATACAATGTTATTAACATCGTTTAAGACGCATTATAATATTAAAATAAATTGTAAAAGCACTTGTTTTTACAATTTCAGTATCCTACTGACCAGACTAAGACAAAGTACCTATTAAAGTAAATTGCTTACAATCCTTACTATATACATAATCTAATCTAATAAAGACCGCGGATCCTAATTCAATACAAATATATTAAAAGCTTTGAGCTCATCTCTTCTGAGGTAAACCACAGACGAAAGTTCTAGTGGAATACCCATATCCCTGGTGGATATATTAATAGCCTGATGATGAATAAATTAACACTCGATTAACCCACACTGCCGTTGGTTAATGGCTCTCTGAAATTAGAGACTTCTCCGTTTACTAAATCAATATATTATTTCAGTTGATGGAACTCGAGTTAATAAAAAACAAACTTAATAAAAAATAAAACAATAAAGGGATAAATTTGGATCACTGTCAAATGTGATCGTCGTAATATGGATATTATCCATTATTGTATTATCTATTCAGTTATGATTGGATAACGAAAATATTGTGGTACCTAAAGCTCATTTTAAATGGAATTTTCTTAACATTCAATGAAGCAAGATATCCTTGTTTTAAAACGCCTAAAGTTATCACTATTGTGAATTTTGTTTTCATCAATATTGGTATCATATAATCAAAAATAATTTCGTAAGCTTAAGCAAATTTCAAAAACCAATATTTCTTAAAAGCTATGATTAACCTCCTGGGGCCTGCGGTCATATATATATTACATAAACAATAAAAAAATATTTCAACGCCATCTTTTGCGTATATGCGCGAATAATACCTCAAATCGATGTAGTGGTATGTCATCCACTATACTAAACGGTTTTTGGTTTTATAAGTGACAGTGATTTGAAGTATTCTCATTTCGAAGTTGACGGTGGCTGTGCGACGGCAAACACGTGGTCAGTAATCTTATATTTCTAGTGGAACCATTCGTATATTGCAGTATATCTTTGTATATCTAATGATAATAGATATTATTTCTGCAACTGCAATAGTTATTTTGTAAGATAAATCTAAAACTTGTGAAAAATATTAATGTTTTCTTTTATGTCATACTGGTAAGACATTTGGTCTCAATTCTTGCCAAAATGGTATTGGTTACTAGAGCCCCATGTATTACCTACATGACATTCTTTAGTTTATGTTACAGATTTTATTATAATTTCCAAGGATTATAAGATACTGAGATCTACCAACACCTGGATGAGTCAAATATTGACCTATATGATGGACCTATGGAGTTTCTTGCCGGTTCTTCTCCATAGATACTGCTTTCCGAATCGGTGGTAAATGTTAATACTGTTGTGACGATTCAAAATTGCTTTTAGAAGAAGTCTAATTGAATAAATAAATGTTTGAGATGAAGGTAATACCCCAAATGATACCGATGAAGCCGCCCAAATACCAGAACATGATTCTTCTTCCATTCGTCCAATGAGTATGAGTCATTTCAGAACAGAATCGTCACTATGTATGTCATCTTCAGTTGTTGGCAGACCATCTCGGGGACGCACATGACGTGGACCAAGCTTATGGGGAGGCTGACCGAGAGGATGGATTAGAAATAAGACCTAGGGGTGGACGTGACAATATAAATACACCACCACGCCGGTGCAAAATACATGAACTGGTCGTTTCTCACCCTTAAAAATACCTATCTATGAACCAAGGTACAAAAAATAGACACAGAACAATGGATAGAATAATAACTATTTAGATTCAAGTTTAAAAATATATAATAACTAAAAAAACATGTAGTTTTTCTTCATTTTCATAAACTTATTACACTTGGAACTGGGACCCCCTGTAATATATACATGACATAAAGAAAATCCAAGTTTTCCACGAAAGATTTTTTTTACCATTTTTTTGAATATCTATAATTGCATTAGAACAGATACAGCTAATTTTTATTACAAAAGAAAGAGAAAAAAATCCTGGGTCTCAGGAGGTTAAAATTTACAAGCCACTGCAACATAATAAGATATTATACATGAAAATTCATATTATTAAGTAATATACAAGAGCATTTGAAGTCTGTTCAAGCGAAGTGAATAAACAAAGATTAGGATGATGTTGTACATATTTACAGAAGCAAGGTATATTTAGAGCTTAGCTGACTGAAATTGCAATAAGGCGGTCCACAAACAAGTAATTCAGACGCTACGTTAGCGTAGGGTTGCCACATAATTACATTTTATAATATTTTTAACAACATATTTAATTTGCCTTTTCTGGTCTTTTCTACGACAACAAAGATCATCAAATTCACCAATACACTATTAATTAAAAGAATAACAACGTTTAGGAAAGATATAAAATTAAGTTTGATTAAAAAACACAGTTAACAGTCCAAACAAGGTTAATTAATGCCGGCTAATCGGTCTAGATACTAGAGGGAATTAAATAGATAATTCGAAACCTACATACTAAACTTGATTAGGAATACCACGTTAATAGGATTAGTGTGGAAACAGTATAAAATACATGAAATCTATATAATCATGGACTCATTTGTTAATTCGAATCTCCAACCTATAAGCTTAAACTACGTTGAGCTACTAATACACGGTCTAATGCATCATTAGTTCGTAATGTTCAGCTCACATAAGAAGTAAGTTGTTTTTCATAGTGGCAACCCTAAAATCATGAGATTTCGCGTAGTATTCTTTAACAACAGCAACATTCGGTAACAACATTATCATTACGGAAGGATTTCACTAACCATATTACTGCGACGTGTAATGGCACTGCTATTAACTTCTCTTTGTTGTAAGTACACGTTTGTTGCATTAAACTTCTTTTGTAAGGAAGTTCAGTCAAAATGCACTCGAATAAGTTTTTAACTGGTAGAGCCAAGTTTTATTTAAATTCGGAATGCTCTTAAATGTATACGTATTACTAAATAAGTTGGAAAAACTGAAAAGTTCAAATTCCTATTCGTATAGCTAATAAGAATTACTGACACATATTAAACAAAATTTTTGAAGTAGTGTCGAAATAATTTATTTCAAGAGAAAAAAAATTGCTAGTTTTTCTTTCATCTAACTACAATTTCAGTTTAACTTAGTCATCATTTTTATGAATTAATTTATCAATTTTCTAAATTAAATTTAAAAATTTAAATTATGTGCTTCATTATACCTACTATTTAGCATTTAGAAATGTTCGTGCATGCAACATGTCAACAAGAATGCATCGTGCCTATGCTAATGCAAGCGCAATATTAACGCTTATCTTGTTACAATTATCTTATCAGAGATAATATCTCGAGAATTGCTTTGTAAGATAAACTTACTCGTTCTAATTTCAATAAAACGATCGTGTTAAGTAGTAGAAAATGCAAATATAATCTTTAAACTTTTAAATTATTTTGGTATTGAGTTTGCATTTGTTACTTACAAACAATAGAACGTCTACAAACAAAGAGGGATAATATTAAATTTCCAAAAAGTCTTAATTTTTTGACATGACAAAATGCGGGCCGAAACACGAAATAAAGCCCTCAGCGGCGACTGACAAAAGTATTACCTATATCAAATATCCCTTTATGTACATATTTACGACGTAATCTGAAACGTGTCCTCGGAGCGTCGCATGTCAATGTACGCTTAAAGTGCAAATGCAATTTTTTCGTGAACCAGACCGGTCGGTACGCACTCAACACTGCGTGTCAGCGGACGAGACATATTATTATAATATACGTTTAGGACGGTTGCTAACGATACCAATTAATATGTAAAAGGTTTTATTGGCCAGTAAGAAAATACACTTTTTATAAAAAAAGAAATGAGAAGATGACAGTAATGTGCTAGTGTAAACTCAATATTAAAAATCGGAAATTTAAAGACGATTCAATAAAGGAAATTAACTTTTAATATACCGAGTTAACTAATGCAAGTGTTATTTTCCTGGTTTAAATACCAGTTTACACATCGGTTAAATTGAAATTAATGAACGTTTACTTTTAATTTTAAGCTAATTAAATGAAACTAACTAGAAGTGAAAAATGCAATAACGAAGCAACAAACAAATTATGCGAGCTCCTCCGAACCGTATATTTGAACTGAGTTTAAATTTTATTTTTTATTTTTTGGACGATGCATCGATAGCCTTATACGTAATTTGAAATGAAGGTGTAATAAGAAACCATTACGTAGCGAAATGCGAGTAAAAAGAATTTCGTAATTAAGCTGTTTTTATTGCCTTCCAATTTATATATTACATTTGAGCGTGCGCTGTTATTTTGATGAACCAAATGCGTAAATAATTATAAGCTGCCTTTGATTATGACATGTGCGGTGTTTTGTTTTAAGGCACCTACATCTGTATCATCTGCGCATATAATGAGTATTTTATTCATCAATTCGAAGCCTGTACTGACCTTAAAGTCCTCACAAAGCCGTGCAAAATTAAATTCCTTTCCACACTTTTCACTGTTTACTAAAATTGTACATAAAGGGCTTTGGAATTAATTACAGGGCATTTCCAGGACGCAATTTCGTATAATCTTATAATTCCTTTATTATTGTGGATAAATCTTTATACGTTGCTGTAACAATGCAAAGTTTATAAGGAAAAAACATGCGATTAAGTTATAAAAAATTTACATAAAACGACTTGTTAAGAAATACGATTATCATCAACATATTATGTAGACATGACCCATTGTGTGTTTCATGGATAAATATTATACACATTTCTCTTCAAAAGTTATTCTTGAATTTCTGTCCTAATTGTTATTTATTTAGGCTTTCTAATATAATTGTGCAATGAAGAACCCAAATCTTGAGATAATATCATCAAAATCAGACAATGAGACAACAATAATTTGCGTTCCAAATCAATTACGAGAACGAGCGAAGGTTTTTAATTAGAATTCGATGAAATTATACAGTTTCAAATAAATTAAATTCTAGTCTGGCTTTGTCGTGTTGCAAAATTCCACAACAAAAAGCTTTCAACTGGTTTTCCTTATAAAAGATAACATAACAAAGCAAACAATACGATAATAATACATTTGTATAGCCGGTAATGTGATGATGAAGCCGGATTAGAAAGAGAGCAGTGATGTGGCAGGTTATCGACGGTCGATAAGCCTAATGTAATGGATGAGTCGATGAGAAATGTTTCCTAAGTGAATTGATGTAATAACTGGCTTTGATGCGATGCTAGATAAAAATAACGCTGAAAATACCCTTCCTGGGATATCGGCTTGTTACGAAATCTAGGGCTGTGAGCCCATACATCATTATTTGATTATACGTCTTGCTTTATAGTGATATAATGGACAATTATTGTAAGAATTGGAAGTGCCGTTTTGCCTACTTTTTTGTCTGAATGGTAAAGTTGCTTTACACATAATTTGTAATATATATTTAATCTCTGTATATGAAAATGAATCCTTATTCCTTTGGCTATGGCATCACGCCTGAATTGCTGGACGATTTTGATAATTCCTTTTTTAATGTCTTCGTTACTGTAAGGACACGGTCTTATGAAAGAAAAACAAAAGAAAAATCTCAACGGCTATTTAAACTTCACGGGTTGGACAATCCGCACGAAGACAGGACGTTTTAATCATTCTATCTGTGTTCACTTGTTACAAAATAAATCTATAGCTTCATTCGATAAAACTATATAATTCTTCACATTTTCTTATCACTTTTCGATATATTTTGTTTCGTCTGAAACGTTTTTTATTTTGGAAATAACCTGCCATTAAATTACACAACAATAAAATTATTAATACGTACGTATATTTTATTGCATTCTCAGTGACATCGTAGCGGTATCCCGCCCACAGTACAAAAGAATGTAAACAAATTTCAACACATTCAAATAATTTATATTGTTGATGAAATTTATAGCTTGTGATCATGATAGTTATTATAACATTAATATTAAAGTTTCATCAAATGCTTGGTGCGAATTAACTTTTTACCTCTGTCTAGTTCATAATCTTGAAGATTTTAGGTCTCGTACGGTTTGTCCGGATGGTCTTACCTGAAAAAGAAAAACATCATTAGTATTCAATTTTCAATATAGTTCATTTTAAATACCTACTTCATAATTCTAAACTCTAGTTCATTTTTAAGCTCTATCATTTAATTATATTGTAGCACTTTTGTACACATAAACAACTTGTTTCAGTCATAACGTTATAACTTATACCCGGCGCGGCCTAAGATGATCCCTATGACAGTTCGTCTTAGTGATTGCTCGTATGATGTATCGTGTCGATAATTTACTATTTTATAGGCAAAGGCGTGGTTTGCATTCAGCCACGTCTGTAAACATGTTTTTACAAATATTATAAAATGAATTTTTAACGTCTATTATGTAAACGAAACGGTAAGTGAAACGAAAGTTTTCCAAAACATAAAAATGCACCTTATCATTTTCTCGTGATTTTTAACCCGTTTAACACAGTGTATATTATTTTATCATGAAAATAGAATCCCCCATTTCATTTTTCTAAAAAACTTATATTAACATAGGTAAGTAAATTAACGCGAACGGTAATTAATTAATTAATTATGCTGCTATCTTCTGTTCCACTCAATAGTGAATGAACTATAGCTTAAGCATGGAAAAAAATGTGAACTCGTTTCCATTATCGAAATTTGTTTATCGATACTTTTCGCACTAGTCGATAAATGCCAACGATGTAAGTTTTGAAGGACGTAAACGTAAAGTCAGATTGATATGATTTCTCGTAAATGTTAAGAATTGTTATAATTCCAACGGAATATCATTGTAATGGCATAAAGCTACGTAAAAATTAATAAATGCCATTTTTAGACACCTCCAATACGTTTCTAATTTAATGGTGACGCCATTACAAGTTTGTCTCTTGAGAATAACTGTCAGTGTCATAGGGATCATCTTAGGCCGCGCCGGGTATACAAGAAAGGAAAGCTTTTCTATCAATTACTAAATGTTGTATGCGTCTAAGAAAATCATTGCCAAGCTTTTCATTCTTTTAATTTCCAGTATGCTTTTACTCAGAAAACCATTAACTATATTGAACTACAAATCTTATAAACAACAGCAATGCGTGGTATAAATCGTGCCAGTAGCAGGGGGCAGACAGTATGGCGATGGCTAATTCCAACCCACGTACGCATTCGCACCCTCGTGGCTCGTACATGCATTATTTCAAGAGTATTACACATGTGAAACACGAAACTTCGCACTTTATAAACAACCACTGCTGACGGCTCTGCCGTTGACTCATGTTGAATTTTTATTCACTAAGTCGAACGGCTTTTGTCAGACTGTCTTAAATAAATGGAACTTAAGCGTAACTTAACAACAGAACATTTTAATAAATAAGAAACTTTGTATATATGAATTATAGGTATATCAGTCATCCATCGTCAAATAAGACCTTGATAGAGATCTTGAATAATATTATTTTTTTATAAAAAAGTAGATTAGATAAGGCATTATGTCCAGATGCCCAAAAATATGCAAAATATTACCTATATATTTCATTTCGTTTAAATTAAGTTTAAAACTACATACTGTTTTAATAACGACTTTTTTATTATTTAAATAACACCTACCTACATATAAAATTACATGACATAAAAGCTTTAATAATAAATATGAATTATTTATAGGTGGTTTATCAGCGTACGTACCGCATCACTCGCCGGCGTATTGCACTTTACACGTAGGTACCTACATACGTTAATCATATTAATCAGATTCCACAAAACTCAACATATGCATTCGAGTACATACATTATCAATGCAATATAAATCTAACAATACACGTTTTCTTCATTTTGTACAGATTAAACCCAAATATGAACATTATGTTAACGTATTGGTAAAATATTGTGAATTCAAAGCCGCGAGATCTCTGCTGATTTATGCACCTGCAACATTCTTGATATTTACGATAGATAGGAATATTTATTGCTAAATAACGAAGGATCTCTTTGTTGTACCTTTTATAGTTAATTGTGACTATACCGATAAGTATTTTATTTGATGTTAGTACTTCTAGAAAACATTACTTTCTTATCAATGATTTTTTTTAATTGAATTTTATTGTGGTTCATCATCTCATATTAACTTTCGATTAAATCAGTGCCGGATTAGCCACGTAGCAAGAGTAGCAAATGCTACGGGCCCCGCGACTCGGGGGGCCCCGCGGTCTAATACCTGTCTGACCGTAAAAAAATATCAATTTATAATAGACGTACCGTAAAAAAAATACACGTACCTATACCACGAGAAACGTTGGTATCAAAATCTACAACAATAATTTAAAATTTTACCACGTTTCTACAATAGGCATGACGAAAGATTTTGAAATACTCTTCCATAATGTGTGTATACGTTTACTATACAAGAAAAACCCTATATTTCGGTAATATATTTAAATTTAACGAAGATAAAAGCCATTTTTCAAAAAATATTTATCAACTGTGCCAAAACAGCTCGGAGGTGTCATGGAGTAAGCGTGACGTCACTCTTTAGTAAATACGTAATTATTTGTATGCATTGCGAAGAAAATTTAAAAAATATTGATTTAATATGTGTTATAGAAACGAATTTCAAAGTTTATAAGTGGTGTGCAGTATTGCAGTGTGAATCCACATTAAAATAATGCTCAAAAATGTGTTAGTAATTATTTTAAGCGAGAAAATAATAAGAAATGATTGTATAAAGTTGGCGTGGAGAACCCCGAAACCACGTATTCGTGAATTCGCAATTATATTTCTGTTCTGAGTCGATATAGCATACGTGAAACAACAGAAAATAAATAAAAATGCGTATTCTCAACATATTCATAACAACAAAATACATCTGACGTGAGTTGTTTACTTAAGCGTGACGTCACGCGTGTTTTAGTCAAAATGGCGAACTACAGAATTTCAATGTTTTATTTTATTGATAATCTCATTAATCTTAGTATTTTTAAGATTTTTAAGTCACTATATTGAATTTATTTATTATACATTTTCCCTTAAAAACACTAATACAATCATTTATGGATACTGTCGTCATGCCTTGTGTTGTACTGCTTGCACTGCGCTACACGCATGTTGGTAGCACGGCAAAACTAACAGGGGAATCCCCTGATATTGTCATCGAACGAGCTAGTCGTAACAACCCGATCAAATAAAATAGGATTCTATCGACTATCAAACCTTAGTATCAAACAATAAGAAAATGCTGTACATTTTATGTTTGGCACAACATAAAAAACTTTTAAAAGGACTTTAGATGTGAGCCATTCTTGAGAAAAGTTGTTTTGACATTGCTTCGAGTACTGTTTTTAGTTTTCTAACCTGACTTTGCGCTGTAAGCAAAAGCAACTGATCACTAACTGCAGTGGCGAACGTTCTTTTTCAACGTTAAAACGTATTAAAAACGAGTTAAGAAACACGATGGGCCAAGAACGTCTTAATCACCTTACTTTGATGAATATATAGAGTATAATTTGCTTATAGAAGTCGATAGTGAAAGTGTTATCTCTAAATTTGCCCATATTAAATGCAGAAAAGTTTATTTGTAATAGTTTTGTTTTATTTAATACCCTTTAACTTGAGATACTATAGCAAACGAAGGGCCTCTTGACAGAATTTGCTACAGGCCCCGCGCTGGCTTAATCCGGCACTGGATTAAATTGAATGTAACATTATGCATGTGAACATTTTAATACTAAATTGTACATCATAAACGTCCGAGAATACAAAAAATAAAAACATGCTTTTGTTGTCTTGAACTGCAGTCTGCATAGCTTTGCCTCCCGATTTGACGATAAAAATTATAAACTAAATTGATGTACACAATCCACACTTGTAACTAAGAGAAATACCATCGCATAACACTCGGTAACAAAGCCAACATCAAAGAATGTTGAAACATATCTCCGAAGTATAACAATACAAATTCCTTGGACGTCTCGTGTCGGGAACGCGAACGGAGATTCGTTACTTCTTTTTACATATTTCGTAAAGAACTGCGTATCGCGCACTCACTTGACAGGCGGCTTTTTTTGATGATCGATCTTCAGACAAAAAGTCTACAAAGCGACACAAAGGCACGCGGATTAGCGAAGGAGCAACGAGAGATCGGGCGTCAGGCCAAGGAACGGGTTGCGTGAGAATACGATCTAATGTATATGCGTTGGAGACAATGCCGTGCCTGCTGTAACGCCTCGTATATCTCAAACACATTTGCATACATGTCACCTAAGCATGTCACTTATATTATTATATAACTTGTAAATAGATTATGTGTTGATTGTTTAGAATTAGCTGGGTGTTCGGTTATTGTCAAACATCAGTAATTTATGTTGAGTTTTATTATTTGATACTGATCGTAAAACGATGAGAAACCTGATAGTCTGCTTACAACGTGCCTATCAGTTCAATCACACCTAATATTTATGATGACGTTAAATTAAACGTCTAATCTAATTAATTATCCTGTTCCAAACTATATCAAGCTATTGTAAAAAAAATACATTGTTACTTCGATTACGCAATCATGTGGTAGGAGGTATAGCAAAAAATCCTGAGAATGTAAATCTATTATTATATACAGTGTTTAATAAATATTAGGCTGTGGTAAAATATGATTTCTCTGTATAATATTTCTTTATGCCTTTATTTGTTAGATAAAAGTTATAACTATGTCCTAAGAAAAATATATGAAATCAAAGTTTGACGACGAAAATGTATGAAGTTTTGCAATAATAAAGTCGCAGACTCATTAATTACTGCGGGGTTAGATAAAATTTCAGCGCGTTCATAATAATTACTATAACATCATTATTACCATCTGGCCCAGTAATGGGACTAAGTATAGCTAACTGTGCACGTGCAAGCACCTCGCTTCGTTAAAGCTGCGGATTTAAAATAAAACTTTTGCAGAACAATAAAAGTTGCGGTTGCACCGAAACGTCACGAATGCACTCCATGACACGCTGAAACCGTTCTTTATTCTTGTAGTTATAGCGGTTAATTTCGCGTGCATAGCCATTTGCACTTCTTTCTTGGCCGATCTTCAGCTGCAGCGTTTTATTTCAATTGTCTCTGCGGGTGGATTGCCCTATTTGGAGTGCGCAAATAATTCTCGCTCGATAGAATCTGGAGTAGCGCTCATTACCAAACACTATGCCAGGTGAATGTGAATGCCGTGCACCGCTATTGTAACACCCACTTGATGACCCTTCATTTGGAGGCACGTGTTCCGAGATTAATTGTTTTTATTACCATTATAATAAAATGCTGAACAATAGACTTTTATATACAATGAAACTTCAACGAACATTCAGAAGTGACTGTCACTGTACAGTGTCGATATTATTAAAAGAATAATAAAACATGGGAGAACAAGACACAGCGTCCTGACAATTTGAATAATTTAAATTACAGTCATCATGTGACGTCATAACTTGCCCTTATTACTGGTAAATGAGTATCAAGTGATAAGCTCAGCTTAATAAATGGTAATAAGATTAGAGCCCGCCTGTCTGATTGGGTGAACTTGTTATTACGGATCAAGTTTCTTGACGGTCAACGCAATTTTCCGCTCTGGTACCTTATGAGCAGGGCTGCTGATGTTATTTAGTTGTTTCAACTGTGGATTGTTATCTTAACTGGAACTATACAAAACTTTGATATCATTAAATAAACCCAACTTCACTTAATAAGAATTTTGAATAAACGCAATCAAAAGATCTTAAAAGAATTAATTAACTTATTGTTTTTTACTAAAAATAACATACTGTAATTAAATACGAGACTCTTAAAATGATTTTTGAGCACTTTTATGTCAAGCAAAAAATGTAGACGTAAAAAAATGAGGGCAACACTGTTTGATTAATTGGACCGTCTGTGTCGAGGATTATGGTGGGAAAGAGAGACCGAGAAAATATATGTTAGTTACACCGAGTGATTTATATTGGAACTTGTGTAAAGCAAACTTACGATAATATAAATAACGCTTTCAGAAAGAAAAAAAAGGAAATTAAATATGTATTACAAATACTTGAACTATAATACAATAACACTCTCATACATACACTATAACACAATAATTTGTTTATTTTTAAAAGATATTAATTTAAAGTTATCCTGGGCTTGTATTGAAAAAATTATTTTCATCGTGTGAACATCCCAGCATCGCGTGATATTATGTATGAACACATTCCACTACCCTATTTATGCACTAAGAAGTTTCTTTAGAAAAAAATTCCCAAAATTCTGTCTTGAAAAACCTTCATGCCAAATTTAATCAAATCTGAACCAGCCATCTGAGAAAACGAAACAGAATAAAAATAACATTACTATACATTATTAGGTAAGTAGATGCATATTCTAGAGAAAATGGGAGCTGGGTAAATAAACTTATAAACTTACAGTAGAAGCAACCCTAAACGTCTATCGAGCCAGAGCCAGACGTCCTGACGACGTTACTGTAATAAGAACCCTTTCGTTTTAACTTGCTATTACTTTAATTGTTTATTTTTTGTCCATTAACAAATACAGTTTGCTCTCGTTAAGGGCCCTTCGAAAGATCCTTATTCAATGAATCGGAGCTATTGGCAAAATAAAGAACTGTGATTGATTCGTTTGAATTATTTATTTTATTATTTTTATTGTATTTATGTGGATTTTACGGAGCTTTGCAAACGGAATTCATATGTTCTGTTTAACTTCACATTATCATTGTTAATTAAATAAATAAAATGCTCTTTTCCATAAACAGGAGCACCAAAGGCCATTCTATTCTACTGCTACTACTGCTACTACTCATTTGTTTACGTCTTCATTAGTCAAAACAAATGTTTTAAAATAAAATAACATATTATGATTACTATAAGATATCTTTAATCAACAAAAAGGCATTCCGATATTTGATATATGTAAAGTAAACACGGGTATGCATCGCAAAGCCTACATGATTGAAATTGTATACTTTTATAACATAAACATGCATAGTTCCAATAAATATATTGGCGTAGTAATTAACACAAAGCTGGCGTAATTAAAAACAAACAGGCCGGACGGTAATCGGCGGCGAATTTATTTTAACGATCTAATTTATTATGTTAATGTGTTGATATCAGCCACTAGGGATTTCATTACTCTATTATATTTTTATTCATGTAGGTACCTACCAAATATTAAATATGAATTATTGCATTCTTCTCTGAAATAATGGAAATGGAATGAGGAATGTTCGAAAAATGAATTGTTTTGAAAATGTTTATTTACACGAAATTGGCTTAACTATAACAAATAAAACTAAGATTTTTAAGAAATTTCGTGAAAAATTAAAATTATTTGGTACAAGTAGTACAAGAGTAAAAGACAAAAAGAAACAATGACAGAACTATCATCGAAAAATAATATATTGTCATACACTGTCATACATAATGATACATTATCATTTATAGTAAGTTTATAGTTTACGATTGAATCATCATTATAAAATCAAACATCACATCAACTTGACTATTTCAGTGCAAATCATCCAACTCAATGCAAATTCTTAGCGAAACACCGTTAACGAAGCGTCTACTCAACTCAAGCAAAACCTTTCATGTCTAAGAATATCAGATTGTTCATATCATGCACGCAAATATGTGCCGTACTGCCTACAAATTATGAACAGATTGGAATGCAAGGAATATGATATTGTGCGACATTGGATTCACGAATAGGACCCGAACTAATCAGGCGCTAGCTGTGAGTGAATGCTTTTTCTAGAAAAAGCTGTAAAGTCCTTTTGCGTATAATTTAGACCTAACATGCAATCTGCAATGAATGAAAATTGGAAAACGCTGTTATTTCCACGAAAGTTAAGCCAAGAAAAATATATTGTAACTCTAACACTATCATTATTTTATGTCTTATTAATAATCCTATTTTCAGTTTATTCTGTTCGAGAAAACTAATAGTAAAAACTATTAATTTCATTAAATGTTTTTATTATCTTTAATAGCATTGATATGAAAAGAATATTTGAAAATCCAGCAAATAATATTTAATAGTTAATACGCTCATATAACGAAATAATTATCTAGGTAAGAAATAAAAGCGGAACTCTAATAGGAAATAAAAAGCTACGCTGAAACTTATTGCCTTCAATTTTATGCCGTGAAGACAACAGCTGTTCTCTATCGATTCGTCATTAAGGTGACCTCAGCCGGAGGTGTCGCAGATACATTAATATCGGATTATGAAGGAAATAATGATATAATATTAATAATATTAATCGCCTGTACAAATATATTAATGTCGTCTGTATTATATGGGCGTAGCTGGTGTAATAACGAACAAATTACTATTTTTTTCATTACGCGGGATAAGGCTCTCGATAATTATATTATACATAAATCAATAATACTGTACGTTACAAATTGTACTACCTTATAATTATTTACATACTTAGGTACTATCGCAAAAAACCTATACCTATATGAACATGTCTTTATTTTCATACAAAGGAATGCTATCTGGGATAAAGCGTGCCTGCTATAACTCTTTTATTTTAACCTTGAAGAGACAATACTTTTTTCTGCCAAAACGAGCTAGTAGAGAGTTCTGCCCGCCGCGGCCGGCGCGGCGTTTCCAAACATAATTTTCGCACGAGAGCCTTGTTATTATGTCAGTGCTTGAATCCTTAAAACTTTCTATGTTCAAATTCAAAAAGTAGTACGTTCGAAACAATCCCCGCATAACAGCATTGGGCAAAGTAAATCACTTCAGTGTAGTCTCATGCCCGCATAATATATCCGCACACAAGCTTAGCGGTTAGAATTAAGGTTAGAATATATCTAGAGGTGCCACTAACCGTAAAGGCTTATTAAATGTTTACGAGCGCCGTAATACTGTCGACGTTTTACCGCTAATGCTATGAAGAAATGATCGTCCTATAAGCTACATTAATTTACATTACGTATGAAGTTTTACGCTGTTCAATAAAACTCTATTTAAGTACGCTATAAAAGCGAAATTCCTTGTTACGAAACTTTTTTTTACGGATTAGTGCGTCTGCCGAGCGAGGACGACATTTTTTGATGTTACCACCCGCCGAAATATTCTTTATGCTGTCGGTTATGAATCTTTATGTGCCTATATAACTAAGGCCAACTACTGTATAAGAAGATAAAATAAACAAATGAATAATACAAAAGCAGAAGATGAATCGATATTTTGTTTAATTGATTGTTTATAATGACAAAGGCGATTCTGAAAGCAATGCAAAAAATTCAATTATGGAACTCGATTTCTCATCAAATTGTAAATCAAAGTACGCTCACGATGACATTCCAGCGCTACAATGCTAGCTTATTTTCTATACAAATGCTAATGAGGATGAAATTGCAGCGCTGTAGCGGTTCAAGTCGACATCACAAATGATGTCTAATCATACGGAGTTATACACGACTACGTACTAGTTAATAGTTCAACTGTATTCGTGATTATGGTTACGATGTATTATTGAGTCAATTTTATGCGGTAAGGAATTTCAGCCTAAATATCGGTAATGTTAAAACTTTGTCTCTTACAAAAAAATATGGTAATGACAAGCGACAGCCGTCTATGAACGCGCTACTGAATGATGTTTTAAGAAAAGTTAGAATATAACACTGAAAAGGTCATAAAAATGTTTTCCTTCTGTAATTCATAAATTTAATGTCTTTGTTTTAAGGGTCGATCAACTTTTATTGGTCCGACGGTACACGCATCATGTCCCTGAACGATAATTAATAAACATGAAATCATAAAGAGTTAAATTGGTTTTAATTATATTCCTTTTAATATTTTCTAACATTATTGTGAACAATATTTTACTTGTTTTATTAATTTGTGCGTAGTTTCATGGTTGTCCAGAGACTAAATGCAATTTTCCAGTACTATCACATTTGTCCCCAAGCCACTATGCATTAACAAACTTCGCATCACGAACACATACTATCACGACCATAAATACCAAATACACTCCTTGTTTCAGTACATAATTATTGACATAAAAACATACAAACAATTTTTTTTTATTGGATATAATACGATTTTCAGGCATTTTACTTTTGTCCCTATAAATCATCTACATGGCACAGGTCTCACAGACAACCGTAATTTAGTTATGAAACCAAAACACAGATGGCACGGTAGATTCCTAAACAACAAGCTAAACACTATACTTAACTGTCGGGCTCAAACGCCATTTTGATTTGTATAAAATCACGGCAACAGTCATCCGAGCGACGTTGGTGAGTGTGGGGTGGCTTTTTTGTCAGTCCATCAGACAACTGTGATTAAAACGTAAGAGCTTGATGCATTGTTATCAATTATACTACACGAGATGCGCTTTCGTCTATATTTTAGTGTGAGCTGAGATTAATATATAAAATAACAATAGTATTTGCTTGGCGGCTCAAAATTTTAAAAATGTCCCGCGGACAACCAGTCACTTGGTCAACCAAAGTGGGTGTACCATGGACAATTTGGTTGTCCCTAGGACAATTATTATATAAAACTTATACTTTAACAGTTAAATAGTTCATGTTTTGTTCATTACTCGGCTGTTTCGGGAACACATTTTTATTACGCGTTTTTATGTCTAGTTTAATTGTAATTTTAAAATTTCAAAAATCAAGACGCTACTACTACAACTAAGATGTCCCCATATGAAAATCATATTAAACTTCATTAATTCAGTTTTATCGAGAATCAGTTCATTTTAATTAAGTAAAATCAATAATACGATATGTAACAACCTCGCCTTAATAGTTTTTTTGTAAAAAATATCACTATTTCCGCTTTACTGAAACTTTTTTATATATGGAACATTATTTGGTTGTTCAAAAGACATCATTCGTTTCAATTTTAATAAAAATATTTCGTATTTTGGGTGTAAATAGAACAAATATCAAAATATTATTTATTATTTAATATTAGAAGAATTTGTTTTAATTCTTAAGGGAATTTAACATTTAAAAAAATACTATTGTGTAAGTTGTCCAAAGGACATTATTTCCCGTGAATAGATCGGTTCGTGAAGTTAAATCCACAAATGTATTTAATCAACATCACTGCTGCTTATATAATCTTAATCTACGAAGAATTATCTTCTAAATGAAATAGTAAAATGCTGAAAATTAAGTAAAAAAAAAAATATACGAGAAAATTATGATCGGGACCTTTAAAAATTGATTGACCCTTAAAATAAATAAGAATATCCCATATTTTCCATAAATAGGAACCTGTTTCCAATAAAATAAATCACAAACAATCCACGTACATAAAGACAAAACATACGTATAAGCTATAAGCTGGCAATATTTCACATGACGGCAAACCTTCTACGTTTGTAGGACAATATGGTTCGCATGTAATGCACTAAGATAAGTTTCCTTGGCACAGTGGAGCCGAGTCGATTCAATGCTGTACGTACGCCGCATATCAATCAAATGCACAGATGGTTGCATAGATTTATTGTGCCTCCTCATATGCATTTAGATTGAAACATGATATTTTAGAGCACGCTCTTTGTATCAAATGCATCAAATAATAAAAGATAAGAGGATCTTTCAATTTATAGCAGAATTGGGAAGTAAAAGGAATAATAATTTTAGTCGTTATAACTACATAAGTATATATGATTGAGAAACTGTATATTATATAAATTCTTAAAGAATAAGAACTGTGTATTTAATTATTATATTTTTTAATGAATTGAATTAAATCAGCTCTATCTTCAGAAGATAAACAAAATATAATTTATAACATTTTTAGCAACTATAAACTAAATAAAATCCGACACTAAAAAATAATTAAATTGCAAAATACCGGCAGCAATGAGAATCTGTAATTTATGACACTATTCGATTTAAATGATAATAAACGATAGCGCTAAATTGCCACTAAATTGATTTGCTCCAAATTGGAATTAAATTTTAGTTTACGATGTAACAAAATTATGAATTCCACATCTAAATATATTATTGTTATCCTAAATGTGAACTTGTTAGACTTGATTTCCAAGTTAAGACGTATTTCCCTTCTTTAAAGGTTCGAATTTCAGAAAAATCAGTATGAAACCTTGTTTCACTGAAACTAACCAAGTTTCCATTTTATACGTGACAGATTTAGGCAGATAACCTCGATTTTTCAATCGGATGGCACTAGTTTGTCACGCAGGCTTAAAATGTGTGAAAAAAATGGGATTGTCCGGTTTTTAGTATCGAGAATCTTTGAAATTACTATCTGCACCGATAAAATAATACTATACTAGCTATCAGCGTCTACAGTTTATTTTCCAAATAAGAACTCATTCCAGAAAATGTATATTATGGAACCATAATATTATGTACTACGTAGTACATATTATTATCCCTATGTATGGAACATATTATTTTATTTCCTTAATGTAGTAGGTATCAAACTTAATACTTAAGTTCCTAAATATTCCATAATAGTTTGCTGGACTTAAATTTTATCTCTTTTTTTATGATATGTTTTCTATCAGTAAATCAAATTATTAATCACAAGGATTACGAACGACATAGATTATATTCATTAGCATACACGTCCCCTTTCCAGTAATCTTATAAAGTAAAAAAAAAACTTTTAAATTCAAGGCACGTATCCGAATTGCGTTCTAATGTTCGTTCTTGTTTAATTGTCTCATAGGATTAGCATATATTTGTCATTGTCTGGGTTACATATGCTCTTAACAATTTTAATTAGTTACCTATTACGTTATATAAATATATAGATATATATAAAACGTAATATATATTACGGTATATTTTCACATTGCTTTAAGACCATATGTCGTTAAAATTATAGACATTAATAAGGATAAACGATTAGAAAATGAAAACAAATTAAAATAATTGCAAATAATAACCGCTCGGCGTGCAATCAATTTGCGTTTTTTTTTTCTTAAAGACATAAATAACCTATAGCCTATAGGAGGTCCAATTAATTTAGTATCCTTTCCAAATATTGCATATAAAGTTGAAAGGTTTAGTATCGCTTAAAATCTATTTCAGAGCCAATATTTAAACGCATTAGCGTGACCATTGATTGTAATTTAAATTGAAGAAAGCAATAACAGATAACACACAATTTACACATTATCTCCTAAAAGCTTGCACACCGTTCGCATAAATCATAGCCAAATCATGCGCTAATACCGCTTATACAATGCAATATATCAGGCGCATTCAGATAAACATAATTGTTCATTATAAGCGGGAATCGCGTTACGTAATATCGCTGTTTGTTTATTTGCATTTCTCTTTAATGCATATGTAGTCTTTATTTATTTCAAAATCAAACTTTGTATCCTCATTCCTCCTCAAGATTCCTCCTCCTGATTCAAGATTATTACTTTGTAGGAAGGAAATGATTCATTTTTCATCTAAGAAGGCGAAGACATGGCCAATTATTCTTTTGTCGTAAGTAGTTATATTATGTTGTTCGTTACACTCACTACCAATTTCTAAACACCATCGAATACATAAGATACATTTAAAGACATATTCTTGATGTATCACATACATGAATAAAAACATTCTACGCACGTTGAAAGCTCTTTTGCTCTTAGCGTATTGAATGTCAGAGAAAGTCAATCGTCTAAAGGTATTTCGCGAGCTTATTTGTTGAAAACGACAGGATCGGTAAGGGCACGTATTGATGGTCTTACATCAGTGAATTTTCTGAAAACAACATTCAACAATCAATTCGGCTCTCGTTAGTACGTGTACTTGTCACGAACAAAATGTGTCAAGAGCCCGTCTCTAAGTTTTAACGACGTTACCGCTTGGAAACACCTACGCTTTTCATTGCTTACGTTTGAAAGAAAAGTTCCATCATTGGATATTATTATAGTTATATAAATACATAGTTATATTGTGCGAAAAGTAATTGAAACTATAGAAACCAAGAATTCGGTCGATAAAATTTTCTTAATTAGTAATTCATGTCTCTACCACATCATTATTTAATACAAGACTGAAACGTGATAATGAAATACCTAATTTTTATCTTAATTCGTGATTAGTGAAATTTAAAGGTAAAGGAAACGACAGTCCATTTATATAGCTATTGGCTATATCAACTGTTAAAGAATCTAACGATGAAATTATGCACTATAAGTTGAGTAAATAAAATTAGAAGCACCACAGATAAAACAAAACTTATCCATCAAAGTCGACAATCGAATTACACTACTTAACTGATACTAGAGTAATCGAATGTAAATTGAACCGTTCATGAATATTTCGACTGTATAATTAATACAATGTTGGCGACAGATGATTGATAACATCCTGCCTTCAATACATCAACTATTAACACCATACAGTGTATATAAGTAGCAATAGCTACATAAATGATAAATATTAAAGACTACCTACAGCTGTTATATAACAGCTTCTGTGAAATAAAATAGTAAAAATTGATCTGGTTGTTTCATTTTTTAATTCAAGATATGGAAAATACGACCGCAGTAGGCAGTTGGTTTGAAAAATGTCGGATATTGCTGTTTTGGCATCGATGATTCGATTAAAGTCGGACAGAATAATAAAAGTTTCCATCGGAGTCCACGCTAATTGCCAATCAAGGACGCGCTGGTTAGTTACGACTTTATATTGTGTATTATTGACACTGTTCAAATATTTTTATGTATTATGTACCTATGGTTTAAGCAGAAAATACTGCATTTGAGAAAAAAATACTACCTACATCAAAGTTGAACATACAATTCCATAGTATTCAATAATTACTTTTGACGTTTCCAACTCCCAGACTTTTATTTAAAAAGATAAGCAACTACGTTTGCTTCAGTGTAACGAAAAAATATAAAAAAACTAATAAATAAAAAATCTTTCACGTATTATGAATACACAGTAGCGAGTAACATGAGCTGCATTAACTAATGGGATTTGCACTCACTAGGATGATACCGCACAGCTATATGAATAATACATATAAACGATGCAAAATATGTATTCTTGAAGTCTCTGGTCTAACAGCTTCGCTATAATCGTTTTATCAGAATGCTATTGCGTAGTTTATCGTTTCGGATAGTAACTCTTAACTGCAACCTAACTCTCCGTCCTCTATTTCCATCCAGATTTTATGACATTTCGTAGTTCCCTTTATTGACTATCAAAGGTCCATCAGCAAATAACTTCCAAGAATATTCAAACGAGGTCATTTCTAGATCTCCGTATCTTCGATGACCGTAATTGATGTGCATTGCAAACGTACTCGCATCGCCCGTCGGCCCAGCGTTCGTCACATATTGTACTGAATATTAAACAAAGTTTATTTCTTTGAATGCATATATTATTACTTTCTAGTAACTAGTCTATCCCAGGCTGCAACATTTCCTGTACGAGACGTTTCCATCATGCACAATTATACGCGTATGGAATTGACAAGGTCTTGAAAATGTTGCCGAGATTTATAAACTTTTGGAGCGTTAGGTACTATTAAGCATCCTGTGCTTTTGGAGTCAAAACCCTTACGAAATAGATAAAATCTATAACAATTATCCCCCATTAAATTTGTAACATATCGAAAACAATCTGTACAGTTCGCTCATTGAACTCTGACCCACAAACGGCACTAACTTTAGTTCACCGAAGCATTCCTAGTCACGCACTAAGGCACGGTCCTATTCCATTACGTCACGCCATCAGCTGTAATTAAGAGTTCCAAGAACCGACCGATGCGATCTGCTTTTCCTGTCACGATTGTGATCAAATGCAATTAGCGACTCTTTGTCAAACAAATGAATACCTGTCGCCATAAAAAATGAACAATCCGTTGGATAGATTTAAATTTTAGCATAAATATATCATTTGAATAGATTATATAATAACTATTGGAGGCGCCCGCGCAGTATCTTGACGCCGATACGGTATCGAAGATTTCATTAGGCGCATTTATTGTCGGGTCAGGCGGAATGCCAAACAAACTATAAAAAGGTTTATAAAGGCGTCCAATTTACATAAAATTCCACAGCTACATCGGAATAGCGTTAAAGCCGTTTCGCGACCGATGAGCAGTATAAGATTACAGTGTAGGTATTGTATGAAGTATGCGGTGGGCTGACGAGGGTTGTTTTAATTTAATTCAAAGACTATGCCGCCGAGTAAGAAAATAAATTGTTTGCAGATAATGATGAGTGATAATTCACGCCCGGGAGAGCGGTGCCGTCGATTCCACCCGTATAACCCGTTTCATATAAAGTAATCAGAATAACTCCGCGGGCGCTTGCATCTACAGTGCTATAATTTCATAATAGTTATGAATTTACTGGGCTTCGAGTTCGTATTATTAGTGGCCAACTTATTTAGCTAACGATTCTTTATTATACTCGACTGCTAGAGAAGTTTATCGGTGCTGTTAGCTAATTTAATGTAGGTACTTTTCGTAATGTGACTGTATACGTGAGGTTTACGTTATTAAATATTATTTTTATAAATAGTTATATAGTAAATATTTGAATAAGTAAAAAACTTTCTTCTTCAAGTATTTTAATAATATTTTAAGCATAAATGTCAAATTTCAGTGAAATATTATAAATTAAACAATAAAAATGCTCCTTAGCTCTATACATTTACCTGAACTACATACAGATTATCCTCAACTAATGACGGTATAAAATAAGAATGGCCATTCACAGCAGAATAAAAAGGTTTAATTAAGGTTTTGGACGTGAGATGATTAAGAATCCCTATGATGATTAAGCTGATAATGAGACGAGGTTAATGAACTCGTGGGCGAGATGCACTTAGTGTGTATTTGATGGAATAATTAAATTAATATTTTGACTTCATGGATTAAGTTTCTTATGATAATCAATGTTGAAAGTAGCTTTCAATTAAATTGAAAATATTAACTCGAAATTAATGAGAAAATCCATTATGCACAATAAATTATTAACAAATTATTTATATGAGGTATGAATGTTGTTTATTAAGCTGCAATCTATTAACGTATGGAATAAAGAATACCAAAGTAGAAAGAATACCTCCGTCATCACAGAGAAAATAGAAGCTTTACACGATCACACATTCAATGTCACTCTTATTCGTATGCACTTGTATCAACATAATATAAAACATTATAAAAGTAGATATTTGTTTTCTCTTAATTATCACGTCAAACATACTACAATATACTTCGTTCATTCGTTTCAAAACAAAATAACGTTGCCAAAATGGCTATAATAAGGGTAGAGTAACATTTATATATTGCATAAAACATTATGAGGGTCTTTTAGAAATGTTATCTCGAATAGTCGCATATAGTATGAGTGTAAAGGCAATATCGTGTAAAATTCTTATATTGCGCCAACAGATATAAAGCTGTGCAGGTGCGCCCGGCTCGTAAAATAAATTACATTAGTTCGCAACAAACGCTATTGTATGTAAGCTGTAAATATATGTGAAACGCTGATTGCTAAGGACTTTCTAAAAATAACTATTCCATTTTCTTTAATGCACATTTTTTATTTCTTACTATTAAAAGCTTGCTCTATAATATCTAGGTATCTATATTCATTTGTCGTGTTGTGTTGTCAGAATCTCTATAAACTATTCTATATCTATGCGAATACGATAAAAGTTTTCAATACAAACTGAGTTACTTTCACTTGTGCTCAAACATTCCTTAAATCCTGTACATGTATGATATTAAGGTATTTGAAGGCTACACTACTACTACTTATATATTGACCCTGATATCATTATTCTCCTTTTTTGGAGTAATGTTTCCACATCTACATATTAATTAAAACGCATTTTAAGGTTAAAACCAAAAAGCACCAGATATATAATAATTACACTGCATTATGTTGCAATAATACAATATTCAATATCTCTATTTCCCTTTAAATTACATTAAGATAATTAATAAAGAATTTCCATAACATTTGATATTGCATTAAATTTTTGAACAAGCCCAGAGAATAGAGATACATTTTACGGGTAAGCAGACGACTCATAAAAATATAAAATTCATGTTTTGGGTTTACGTCTTAATTTTATGAAGGAAACCCATGACCCTTATGTTGCCAGTTTGACCCCTGCGTATCATGATTATTAAAATTTATTGCTGAAATTATAATAAAAATTTGATAGTCCACTCGCAGTCGACTTGAACTTGTTGGCGTCATGTTAATCAAATCGTTAATGTTATTAAAACGTTAATACTCTAATGAAAATAAATATGTTGTGGTGCTTTTGGAGATAGAGGTATATATTTTAATTAAGAATACCTATTTAATGCAAGAATACCACTAACAAAATTTTTGGCTAATGGCGTCTCGCATAGCAATGGCAACTTATAGTTTGTACATGTATTATTTATCGTGTAATCAAGAGTATGTACAAAAACAGTACACATAATACATGTTCACATATATCCGTCTGCTCATCATGCAGACCTAAATAATTAATACAGAAAATAGGGCATAGCGTCATCGCTGGAACTACGGGTACCTTCATTAATGAACGACTGCATACGATCGTGATGTAATTTACAAGGATTTTTACGGAAATGTAGATTGAATTTGTAGTTTTCTACGTATTTTTGTATTTGTATAGCAATATGGACATATAAAATCCATACTAATATTATAAATGCGAAAGTAACTCTGTCTGTCTGTCTGTCTGTTACTCAATCACGCCTTAACTACTGAACCAATTTGCATGAAATTTGGTATAGAGATATTTTGATACCCGAGAAAGGACATAGGATAGGTTTTATCCCGGAAATCCCACGGGAACGGGAACTATGCGGGTTTTTCTTTGACTGCGCGGGCGATGCCGCGGGTGGAAAGCTAGTTACCTATATTTTGAATATTTTTTGATATCATTTTGCTCTTAACACATTGAGCCCCGAGCGGCCCGATAGATCCACGACAATAGATTTTCTATTGTGTCTGTGATTCCGGGGCCTGAGTTATTACATATAGCCAGTCTCACATAATAGGTATTCCTATATATCAGTGAAATTATTTTTGCAGAGAACCCAAAAAATGCAGCATTTCATCAACAATATTCAAAATGAAATCACGCCACCTCGTAATACTTTAATCTAAATTCGCATGGGTTCAGAATCAACAATTTCAATATAAATGTACAAACGTGACCACCCACATAATTTTATCTCCATACTCATTTCGAAGTGTCGTTCACGCGACACGGGTGTTTTATAAAATCCTTTTAACCCTTTTATTTGTACATGATTTAAATTTTAGATAATTTTTATTGTAAAACTTTAGCAAAATTTTATATCCTTAATAAATTATTGATCATTAATAATTAGGAATATATTTGGTGTTCGCACTCAGACGTCTGCCGTTTTGTCATTTTTTTTTTTTAGTTTTTAGTAATTAAGTATATTCGTATTCACCTGTCGGGTAGAGGTATAAGGTGATATAGTTAATTAAGAGGTGCGGACGATATAAAGAATTATGGCTTCTTGATGAAAAGCAATCTGATGCCCTGACTCACACGGCTCAGTGACTCATCCAATGAATTTAAATATTGGCAGAATGCAAAAAAAGCACGAATACAAACGGAATAAAAAGTTTTTGACCCTCGTCTGCTTTGTAAACGTTTATTATTTTTAGAATCCTAAAATATTGTTGGGTTAAGTATCGGATGTTTAAAAAATAAGAATATGCAGTACCTACATACAACAATTTGAATTTTATTAAATAATGTACATCGTATGATACAATATTTTGTCAATTGATTTTAACTGAATCTACACACCCATCTCATCTGATTACTGTAACAGGCACATTGTGATATCTATTAAAAACAATTTAGTTCGATTTGAATGAAGTTTCTCATATTTTCAAGTAAAGAAAATTCTTGTTATTAAATTTTTTTAATTCGCATTTAAAACATTAGTAAGGACTAAGGATACCTACTAGATATGTACTTAAGCGACCAATGCCATGAAAACAATTGAAGTATCATTTAGACAATTGTATTCACTATTCAGCTATCAATTAACGTCCACCGATAAGCTCTACTGTGTAAATGGTAGACTTTGCAGGACGTTAGGCCAATTTATTTGGCGTTCAGTTAAACTAAAATAAATGACGCGGCATTATTGCATCTATGCCACGTTCCATGTAACACACATACGCAATAAACGTCGTTTTAACCTAAATACTGTTCAAATGGTTAGTTTTAAACCGTTTTGCGAATAAGCTAACGAAAATTTATTACATCCGTATATGTGTACTTTCCGTTTTTATGTCCATTTAATGTCCTCGCGTATGCTTCGACGTTAAAGATCTATTTTTAAGGAATTAATGGTAATATAAACGTGCATGAAATTCATTAAAATATTCTTTCATAGAATACCAACATCGCGATAACAAATAAGAATTTAATGGTTACAATCAAAACTCATTATAAATTCACACAGTTAAACTTTGTTGCGCAACCGTCATTACAAATAAAAATTTTCAAATCCAAAAGCTTGAAAATTTATGCTATGCTTTAAAATGTTTTCTTCGAATTTATACGAAAAAGTTTCCAGCTTGTGAATTCCCGCGCACTGCACCAAATACAAATCTCTTTTTTCTCTGCACACAGATAAAAAACAAATATGCGCCGGTTCACACCAGTTATAACTGTCAAACAGTGGAACTTTCATGAAAATGCACTTGGTTACGTGAGACACTGAATTTTAATTGGATTATTAGTTGCTTAGTGTTCATTCTAATTGCTCAAATTTGTCGTACAATTATTAATGTATAATGAAATATCTGCAAAGTAATAATAAATAAAAAGAATATGATACAGGAATTACGGTTCGGCGTACCTACACATTTCTTATACATTAAAGCTTAATTTACACGTAAAAAATTGTTATTAAACAATCATATCTTACTTCAATAATATTTAAATAAGAAACAAGCTATCGCCATAAACTAAAAATACCACAAGCTGCAGTGTTCTATAAAGTAAAACTCACCCAGATAACTTTTTGATAAATTCGACTGAAAATGTTAGTTTGTGGAATGTAAGACAAATCCAAGCATAATAATATAACCAAATTATTATAACGTTGAATGTTTTGTAAACAGGGACATCTTGTATGCTAGATTCCAAATATACACGGTAATAAATAGATCACAGAATGGGCCAATTTCTTATCAATACTAGCCAGCATTGATATACATATTATTATTTTTCAGTACAATTCAATACCTACGAGTCAATTGTAATTAATATTCATAAAAAGTAATAAATACCAATAAATCAAAATCAGCGCCTGTCACAGTTAACTCACGTCTTATATAATATACAATTCATTGCCATTATAAGTATATTAAGAAGAGCTGGAACGTCAACACATTTACACATTGCACATGTTAGGCCGGGAGATACTGACACAAAATTTCGGGTCATTTGTAACAGGATGGCGGTCTAGAGGGGTCTTACTTATCCGACGAGTGTGACTTACGCCCTCGCGACTAGTCCGCCGGTACCAGCGTTCTGACCATCGTTTTTCTTTTTGTCAATGCGTAATAAGACCTCTGTAGAACCGCCATTCTGTTACAAATGACCCGAAATTTTGTGTCAGTATCTCCCGGCTTATGTATGTGTCATATTTTGCAATTGTTTATAAATACAGAGTGATGTTATTGGTGTAGTACGAATATCTAAAAATCTATGAAGAATTTTGTGATACAGTAAATGGAAGAATTATAGACTATTTTACAGTATTTAATAAAATCATTTAATTTTTTGTTCATTTTCATTAGAAATGTCAATTTTTCTCACCAAGGTGGAAATTTGGATGATAAGGATCTTGTTAGAAAAATATACATTTTGACTAAAATCGGCATTTTTTTTTTCAAAAATCAAATTACTAATTAATAATCAGAGTTATCACCATTTACATTAATTTACAAACGATATCGGTTGTTCTTACTTAAAATTGAATACCAATGTCTTATAGCGGTATGTGTTCTTTGGAAGTGTTCGTAAAGTTGTTGATCCGTACCTAATTAAATTTTGCGGAAAATCTTTTAGAGCGCTTAGTCGTGACATATCCTAAGTCTTAAGTTTGAGTTTAAAACCAATAGTGTGAAAATTATACAATAAACATGTAACACGTATTTGTTAGCGCGTATTGGTAGGTATTACGTACTTACTACAAATATAATATTTCTTAGATATTTTTACTCGACCAAAGTCAGGACAAGACTGCTCCGCAACTGCAGAAGACGTCCGTCATTTAAATCATTATCAAAACAACCATCCGTGTGTTGGGACTTGGGAGTGAGCGCACGTGTTATTTGTATTGTTTTTATGACCTGAAATTTAATTATTATTTGATAATTGAATGATTATTAATACTTTTATCCAATTGATTATTTTTAGAATAAATAATTAAGTTCATCAATTGATTTACTTTTAAATTATAATTTTACAGGTAAATTATGAGAGCTTTCATAATTATATTTGCATATATTTATCTACAACGCACCCATTTTACAATTCAAGTCTAAAATGAAACTAGAGTCGCATTTATTTTTGAACATACTGTAAGTGAAATTGCATAAGTGTGAGTACTGTGAACATGCCAGCTTTCCTTAATTGACCGATAGCATGTGACGAAAATAGGATTGTATAACAGTTCTGTAGATGTGCTATCAGTCCATATTAATAAAACATAGGCGACAAAGTATGATTGTAGTGACATAATAAGCGCAATGTTCGAGACATTAATAATGCAGACGTCTTGGTTTGTATGGACCATTGTTCTAGACTTCAAACAGGGACAACGTAAATGAATAGTTTCTTAAATCGCTTTGTACTCGGCTTTAGTTCTTTGGCAGTTTATTAAGGATTTATAATAGCGTCCTATAATAATTAATAGCAAAGAAAGAAAAGCAGAAACTTCACAGTGCCTGTAATTAAGGTGGCTAAATATAAGTATACGTATATTATATAGAACATTATTTATCATTTTTCTCTATATTTTAACGTTTATCGTCAACATTGCGTTCAGTACATTTCTAATTCTAAAGTTAGGAACTGGAACAATTTTCTCTTTTCACATTTCTTGAATACTGTTTTGATTTGAATTCTATGTAACATAATTATCTGTTCTATTTTCAGGAGATCCTGAGTCGTCTCTGCTGTCGTTCTCTCTTAAACCGTGTGTGTGAATTTCATTCAACTTGAAAACGTTCCACATGAAAAAAAACAATGTATTGCCTTAAAAAGTTAAAAGTATGTTAAGTAACATTTACAAAACATGTAAGAACGTTTTCAATAGAGACTTTCAAGACAATACACTGTTCTTTACATTTGGAACATTGTCAAGTAGAGTTGTATAAAATTCAGTCAACCTTAGCATTGTCTCAAATGTCTATCTTTGGATTTTGTAGAAAAAGCCGCTGCCCTTGGGAGTTCCGCGGCGGATGACTCAAGACCTTGGCCTGTGGGGTCGCCTGATCGATCAGTCGCACCTAGAACATCTTAATTCTAGAATCTAGACACTTTTGTTTTTCGCCTTTTATTTTAAGTCTAGTTGGAATATAAAACACTAACAATAATATAAGCGAACAACTTACTTAAAACAGCTGATTGAATATAATTTTATGTGCGATTTATCGTTATCTGTGTTACATTTTCCGAAGTTGATTTTATAAGAGATGTTCGTAACTAGGGTCCAATATCATAGAAAACGTTAAAAAGTAAGATCTACTTTTTACGTATTTAAAATAAGGTGGGAAAGTAGAGTCTAGTACAGATTCATATAGCGCTTTCGTTACATAATTTTAAATATGTATTTTGAAAAGTCATTCCCAAAATTCACATCTAAATAACAAGGTGTCTTGTTATTTAGATTTCTATGGTCATTCCATATCAAATTGGTGACTTGTACTCCAGGTTCCTCGAAACCTATTTCAGGCACCAGTCTCTCACAACACTAGTTGATAAGCTCACTCACTTTGTATTTGCAAGCAATGTATCTATTTACCTAATGTTGTGATGAGACAAATAAAGTTATATTTTATTTATTTATTATTTATAAATTACCACTACATTCCACTAGTAACAAAATAATTCTAAATTACTATTAAATATGCGTGACATTGAATAAAAAGCTATCATGTTAATATAATTGAAACGTTTGTGTTAAATAGTTGTTGTCAAGCGACTGTTTCAATTCATTGGTAATTTAGTTTAAATACAATAGGGACATCAATACTATTGCCAATTGAATTTCAACGATACATGGCTGAAGCTATAAGTAAATTATTGTATGTATGTGCATCGTTTTTCTTAGTATATCATTTTTATTGAAACTGATTCTTAAAAACTAAATATATCATAATAAACAAAGTGACTCTTGTGCACGCACAAAACGTTTATAGATGCAGGTTTCAAACTATATCCATTAACGACAAATGCTCTAAAAAATTACCCTAATTCAATACACAGTCACAGTTGCGTAAAATAACAACATGTTTATTTAATCCAAATTTAATCCAGCACGATGTCAAAGAACTGTATCAGACATGTATTAGATATCAATTCCAATAATCAATTAATGAATATATACGAAATAAAAGTCACTCAGATGTCATATAAATATAATATTGGCATGCTTCCATCCGCGAAACTATTCTCGAGAAAGGTCAGCATATAAGACGACAATAGGAAGATGGAATTGTGTCACGCGAACCATACCTAAGCCACGCTTCACGAATCGTTCATGTACAAAATATTGATTACCTACCGTAGTACTTCTAATATATTTTTGAAGTGAAACTTCTTTAGGCGCGTTGAGAGTAAAATTTCAAGGTCGTGTCATGACAATACCGGCACGACATGGAGTAAGGCGACGATTTTGGTATCTTTGAATCTTGCTAAAGAAGTTTCACTTCTGACACATGTGATCAGCACACACGCTCTTTTTTATTATTTTAGATTAAAATTTATATCAAAACATAATAAATAGCTTTCTATATGATTAGGTACTATTGGTTTATTTTAAAATTCTTATGTACAAATTATCTTAAAACCAGCTAAGATTAGTTATGATTTATGTGAAAATAATAAAATAACATTGTGTCAATTTATGTATTTTTGTAAATTTATTAAATTAGAGCTTATTAGGTACTTCAATGGGTTAAAGGCAGGTGTATTTAACCTAGTTCTCTAATCTGTTAAGCAAGATCATACTTTATCATAATCTGGGTTTTGACAGCTAACCTTTTTTATTAAAATTTAAAGCCCAGTTTGAAACTCCCACACCAACCACTATACTAAGAAGGCGTCCTTGATTTTAAAAATTATATTTAATTAAACAAACACGCTATCACGTAATAATCACATGAAATAATTAACACTCGATAAATGTTTAAGAGTCAGTAATTAAAATTTGCTAATGAGCTTTTAAAAAATTAAACAACGTTACCATTTTCGATATCGGCCTGCAACAATCGGATATTTGAAGCAGTTCCTATTATGTATATTTATATTTACTCATGTCACTCAAATTGACATGTAGCAATTGAAACATTTTTCTCACAACGAGTTTGACAATAATGGGGCCACGAGTGATCTGACCATATAGGGAAACGGCGTGGGCAAACAAAAACCGTGGGATAAATTGTCTCACAACTACACTTTACTAAAGAAATTTGAAGCAATTATAGTTTTTATGCAACTTTACGCTCCTAATTGATCACAGCTATGTAGTATGTATACAATTTGACACATTTACGATACCTACCTCAAAGCCTCAAGCAAAGATCATTCACAGCATGTATTTCATCATTGGTTGGAATGCTCTTCTATCTATAACACAGTAGGTATTTCCTAAAAAATGTTGTCGTGTTTTTACACCATTCTCCAAAATAATCTCACAATTACAAAGTATTGTTTAAAATTTACAATAACATAGTATTAAATCTTCATACAGTCTATGTAAGAGATATTCTAGGCGAAAATTCATACCGCAATCTCTAAATAGAACACCACAACGAGAGGCCAGTATGTAGCGTAGTCCTTTTTATTTTTAACTCAAAGCAGAGCCTTTACAAAACTTGTACTAAATAAAACAATAAGGTATTCAGTTTGCATATCCTAGTTTTAGTCGGGAAAGCGCTTTCACAGCATGTGAGTTCGGATTGGAGATAATAGACTTTAGAGGGCGCTGTGCGCGCTTCGGTTCGTATGGAGAGGGACTACACTGTGGCGACTGTGGCTTTTATTGTAAACCCAATGTGTGATAGTTCGAGGCAGGAAGAATAGTAGCAGTAATATAAAGTAAAAATATATGTTATGTGCATTATGTCCTAACTTTATTAAGTACTCTAAAATACTTCTTTAAAGATTGACTATAGCAAACAAATAGATCATACATACAATTTATAAAGTCTCGTTCTAACTCTAATAAAATAAGAAAATAGAGAAAACCCTCTTACATTTGTTAGTGGTACTTTATTGAAGGATTTAAATAATGCTTACGGAAGTTTTCCACTTAATATTAACTTTCCAATAGCAAAGTTTTGCAAAAGAAAAATCATTTATTAAAAACGGGAAGTTAATAATTTAACTACGCTCTTATAAATCCTTACGTCCGCATGAGTACCTAATTTTATCCAAAATACACAAAACATCTCTTTTTATTAATAAAAATAAAACAAAACTTATATATTCATTAATATAAAACAATAAAAAGCTCTTAATTATAGAGCAAGTTTAAAATATTCTATTAATAGACATGTCTTCCACAAATTATAGCTATTTCACGAGGTCTCCGTCTATAATTAATTACCGTAATTTTGTCTTTGACAGGTAAATCGATACCTACACTTTTAAGCCAATCAAAAGTTATATTTTTACCTCTGTATAAAACAGATAGATAATATCAATAGCAAGTATATTCATAGATACCAATATAATCGTTCGATTCAGACCCGTCTGTTACCTATTCAAGCGAATCATTAATTTTTTGCGCGTCAAATAGAAAAACATTTTACATTTAAACTCCGATAGACATTTGAATGTCGTTAACTTCTCGATATGTATCTCTAATCCTTATACGTGTCAATAATTGAAAAATTATTTTAAATTATTATCTCGAGAGATTGTATTACTCTTAGCCGGATACATAAAGTGTTGTGTCGTGACTCTTACAAGTCCATGTCATGTCCATGTAGCGTATTTTTAAGCACACACATACAGTATAAGTACAGTATTACCAAACTCACATTATATTCAATACACAATATGCCATGAAGAATTTCTGTATCTATAAGTAGTTTTCTTTTCATCGTTTTATTGGAGAAACAAAGCTTTACCTACAAAGAAAATTCTATGATGCATCACTACAACGCGAAACCCGAGATAAATCTTAGCGAGAGAACTTTTTGATACCACAAATTTGTCCGCAACGAAAGTTATATGGCATCCGTGATTCAGAGATTTCATTTACGAGTCTATCGGGAGTTCCTTTATCAGAAGGTGAATTAACCTTGTAACAACGTATATTCACGATCCATATATAGCGTTAAGGAGTGACACCCAAACGTGTTGGGAATGCAGTGAGAATACATGCCGCTAGAATTCCGTACCCGTCCGCCTACGTCAGGGCACTATATATTTTACACGCCTATGATAATTTAGAAAGGAATGAAAATACAACCAACATAAATTTACTTTAAGAACCAATAATTACTTAGCTCTCGAGACCTTGTTTACAATCTCTGAAAGATAACTGTTTATTGTAAATATTTATATAATAATTAAAGAAAGTAAATAATTGCACGAAACAGGAGAAGATTTCGTCTCAACTAATATTTAAATTAGAGTACCTGTAGATACGAGTTCACACTCGTATACGCAGTGGATGGGAATGGCTCGTTACGTCGCCAGTAGCTAGGGTAAACACACGTCCGCTCACGCCCGAGGCTGCTGCGTGACTGTGTTCCCCACTACCCGCGAACCCGAGACATCCGGGGATATAGTACCTATACTTTACTCAAACACTACATCCCTTCCTTATTCTATTTTTTCTTTTATTTAAATATAATTGTTTACAACAAACATACATTATAGAAAGCTATCAGACTGATTTAGTTAGGTATTTCATTAGCGGTATTCTTCGCTTTCATTTACATCACCGTTGTCTCCACCTCTATCCTGAACTTTCTGGACCGCTTCCATTCCATTCCCCCTCTGTTTTTATTAAGTCACATTACTTCTATGCTTTTGGCTAGTATCCACATTTCTGACAAGTACGTATCCACCTTCTAATCGTTCTACACTGTTTCGAGTTGATTTAAAGTTTGCTGTCAGTTTGTTACGCTTCTTCATCAAATTCAAATTCAAAATTCAAGTTATATTTATTTGCAAGAATGTAGTACAAATTATAGATCTTTAAATTACAATATTATGTGGCTAACACATTCTACCCAATACCCATTGATTGGGTGTGCAAATATTAAACAGAAAGTTGATTAGTCTAATTATTATTTAAATATACACACAATTCAATTTTCACAATTACACGAACGCACTACGATTTACACGATTAAATCACACACTTATCACACAATCTTCTCACTTCAAAGTCATAAATTCTTCAATGTCATAAAATTGTTTTAACATTAGCCAGTTCGTCAGTTTATTTTTGAAAAGATTTACTGGTAGTTCCTTGAAATTGTCCGGTATTTTATTATATATTTTAATAGCCATAAATATTACACTGTTTTTAGCTTTGTTGATTCTACATCTCCTTTACATATACTTTATCACCTGTTATTGACCTCAAAATCACCTCTTTCTATCTGTATGTTATTTTCTATTGTTTTTTAATTCCTGCCCCTAACATCGGAATTGTCAAATTCTTGTTCGTTATACAACCGAGAGGAAATTTTATCTTTATTTTTTATCTTTATTTTCTGTCTTCCAGAGAATGTCCTTGTTTTCCAAAAGAATTTCATTTCATCAGTTGTTCTTCCGAGCTTGTTTGTATATTCAACTTTCCAGCTTGGTTCCGCAGTTTTCCTACAACTTCTCGAATATCTCTCCTTCTTCCTGTTATGTTATGTTATGTTTGTTGAACATATACCTTTCGATAATTAAAAACACAAACCCAACATTTATTCATTCAATAAGACTTCTTCTAGAAGCTCTTTTGAACCGTCGTAACATAATTTCACACTTTACCACCAATTCGGAAAGCAGCATCCATGAATGGAACCGGCAAGAAACTCTTTAGCTGCTCCTCTAACATCATGACAATATAAAATTTTAATTTAACATAACAGTAGGGTATGTAAATATAACATAATGATGATGCCAAAGAACTGTCCCGTGGATCCCACGCGACAAGCCTCCATGGCTTTTCATTCTCCATAATACATATTATATTCCTTAATGCTGTACTAGGCTCACTGAACTAATACGTTTTATATTTAAGTTTTAAAAATACCAATATTAAACTCTTTAATTCTATCAGGGGTTCTATTCCAAAAGAGTTATATATATTATATCTTGACCCATTAGATAGCCGGAAAAATAGCATGTCAATTTTATTTTTGTTCCTTACCTATGTGATAACAATGTCCATCTCCTTCTCTTGAGTATAAGTCAGTATTATTGCGTATATTTAAAACGTTATTAAAATTTAATTATATACTGTGAAGGTACAGTAAGGATGCCAGTATCTCTTAGTGAGTCCCGAGCACGTAATTTATATAAATGCGTATGGACCATTTGTGTAATATTAAAACAGTTTCAATATCTGCTGCCAAGCCAAGCCAGCCCCATAGTAACCTTATGCCATGAAAGTAGTTAATAAACCAATCTAGTCGTATCTTTATCCGTGAAATGATGCCTCATGTTCCGAACTGTACGCAGCTGAGCTGGTGTCCTAGCAGCGGCAGTGCTAACATAGACTCCCCATTGTAGCTTCTCGTCTTATTTTCCTATAGCTGTGGCAAATAACTACACCGACTCCTTCAGAATCAGTTACATATATTTCAGGTAGACTGTAAATAGTCTCCTGTAACTCAGATCCATTTAACAATAACAAAGTGGCCCTATTCTTTTCGGCGCCTTTCGCGCATCCAAGAAAATCCAAGAACACCCTTTTCATCTTTTCCAACAAAAAGCAAGTGTTGTATTGTCATCTTCTAGGTCGAGTATACCAGGAGGGAAAGTAAGTTAGTCATTATTTAGTCCAATAGGCACAACCTAAAATCAGGTTTGATTTCATGTGATAACACCGGTACGTATGCTTTACATTAATATAATGAAGGCTCATACTGCCTACAGCTAACAATTACGTACAATTTACCATTTATGAAGGCCATTTATATAGCCTATATAACAAATAACGCACGATTTACAATTTATGAAGGCTCGTACAGCCTATGTCACCAATCACGCACGATTTACATTTAATGAAGGCTCGTACAGCCTATGTCACCAATCACGCACGATTTACATTTAATGAAGGCTCGTACTGCCTATGTCACCAATCACGCACGATTTTCATTTAATGAAGGCTCGTACTGCCTATGTCACCAATCACGCACGATTTACATTTAATGAAGGCTCGTACTGCCTATACAACCAATCACGCACGATTTACATTTAATGAAGGCTCGTACTGCCTATACAACCAATCACGCACGATTTACATTTAATGAAGGCTCGTACTGCCTATACAATCAATCACGCACGATTTACATTTAATGAAGGCTCGTACTGCCTATACAACCAATCACGCACGATTTACATTTAATGAAGGCTCGTACTGCCTATGTCACCAATCACGCACGATTTACATTTAATGAAGGCTCGTACTGCCTATACAACCAATCACGCACGATTTTCATTTAATGAAGGCTCGTACTGCCTATGTCACCAATCACGCACGATTTACATTTAATGAAGGCTCGTACTGCCTATGTCACCAATCACGCACGATTTTCATTTAATGAAGGCTCGTACTGCCTATGTCACCAATCACGCACGATTTACATTTAATGAAGGCTCGTACTGCCTATACAACCGATCACGCACGATTTACATTTAATGAAGGCTCGTACTGCCTATACAACCAATCACGCACGATTTACATTTAATGAAGGCTCGTACTGCCTATACATCTTGCATAAACAATAATTTTATTCATATTATTTTAAATTTGATTTGCACCCAGTGTGCAGTCTCGTCTAACTTGAAGATAGGATAGGTTACATTTCAGTTTATAGTCGCAAAAATATACATATATATATATATATATATATATATATATATATATATATATATATATTTTTTTTTTTAATTATTTGACAGTCAGTTCTCTGTGTATCTGTTAACTCCAATCGATACTTACATAATATGGCGGCATCTATTGACTGGAATTATTGTTGTTATATTGTTAGTAAGTATTCAATAGATGGCGCTATTTAATAATTAGAAGACTACGCGTTTGACCGTTCATATTCATAATTAAGACAACGTCTGTCGGGTCAACCAGTATGTATAATGTATATATTTATCGAATATAAAATTAATATTTACAATTGCATGCTTAATATTAAGCGAAATACGTAGATCAAGCGTAGATCAATTATAGGTAAAGTTATATCTTTCTTTTGGAAACTACTTACATAATATTATTTTATTTCATTTAGTCGGTACACAATTATATAGCTATAAGATACTATAGTACAGTTAATAGATTTTGTATCCAGTAAGTATAAGTTGTAGTACCTACATAAAACTTCCGACTAAATACTCTAAATAGTTTTATGGCCATACAAATGTGTACAGCGGGTACTGTGCAGTGTGCACGCGTAAAGAGTGTTATAATAATAAATAATAAAAATACTTTATTGTACACACAGATGAAGTTGACAGAAAGACAATAAATAACAGCAAAAGAGGTTATAGTACAGTAGGCGGATATTATATGAATTAAGTATAATATTTGAACAACTTATACGTAGAAGAGGAATTAGTTATGTCTTCATTTACTTTTTACGACAACATATTATATAAACAAATATATGTCTGTCTCTATCTCTGCTAGAAAAACACAGTGTCATATAGGTAATATTTATTAGAAAAGTATTGCATCCGTACAGTCACGTGGTCTCCTCTGAGCAGCCATACCCTTCAATTAATGGTTGCTGCTTTGCGGTAATCCTTTTTGCCGCTATTGCTATCATCATCATCAGCCCATATACGCTCCCACTGCTGGGACACGGGCCTCCCATGAGGGCACAGGCCACAATCCACCACGCCGGCCAAGCGCGGGCTGGCGGATGACACATGTCGTCGAACTTTTTTTTTTTTTTTTTTTTTTTTTTTTTTTTAATTCTTCGACATGCTATTGCTATATTTTCTTCTTTTTAATTTTATTTGATTATTAAGAATTGCATTTTTTCTTTATGGTGGCACATAAAGTTTTCTATTTAGAAACAAATCATCATGTCATATTTATTAATTGCTCTGATACCGACTATATTATAAAATATAATTATTATTTATAATAAGTAGTTACAGCCCTATAAATGTACATATTATTTACTATTATAAAACAGAGCGCAGCAATTACATAATTAAATCATAATATTTAATACAATCTACAAAATTTATGATACAAAATCATTGGCCGCTTTGTTTGGCTTATTTAACCTCATGTTGGTAACTACATAATTAATATAATAACTTTGGCAGACAGTGCACGCACTTAGCACCGCGCAGCTTTAGTGTCACGCTCCGCTCATGTCACACAGATTGACTAGTGCCTCGCTAAGCAAAGCCCTATACACCAACGCGTAGCCCAAAAACTCGCAAACCATTAACTTAAGAAACTATTGCATTACCACCGATCCCAGACAAGTATGCGAACCAAATCTGCCCGTTCAAAATGGGTTAAAATCTTGTCTGAAGGACCAACTTAATACAAGTAGGTGAAGCTATTAAGAGCATGTTATAAAGAGAAATCATTTAGCAGAATATCATTGTTTGTGTCATGAGTTAGGCTAGGTTTTTTCCTAACTAATAATATCCGTTTTACAATAATTATATACTTACTCAAATACATTAGAACGCAAATATTTTGTCGGACACTAATATAAATTTTATGAAAATTATAACTTTAGACGTCAAGCGTCTGAGTAGGTACACCCAGCGCTGGCGCTCGGTAATCTGTTTAGCAGCATAGTTACTGCGCATTACAACCATAGAAAATATTCTGGTATAACACATTTGACATATTAGCGCGGCGTCAGTTTAGTGTTACGTTTTAGTTATGTGCCTTGACGTCGCGTACGTACGCATCCTATGTGTCAAACTCAAAGCCTAAATCATGTTTATCGCTTACGACTTGAACAAAAGCAAAACGTAACGTAATTAACATTAGTAATCTACCTCCCTTATTTTTATAAATTCTAAGAATAATTATTTAAAATTATAAGTCTGACCTTCATCCTCGTCGCCAAATGTAGATACGAGTTCACACTCGTATACGCAGTGGATGGGAATGGCTCGTTACGTCGCCAGTAGCTAGGGTAAACACACGTCCGCTCACGCCCGAGGCTGCTGCGTGACTGTGTTCCCCACTACCCGCGAACCCGAGACATCCGGGGATATAGTACCTATACTTTACTCAAACACTACAGTACCTAAATAATATTTCGCTTAAACACACAATATACGTATAGGTAATTTGTAAATATAAGTAAGAATAAAATATTAAAGATATTTATTAAAACGCCTGACTGTACGTGAATTTTACAATAATTCCAGTTCACTATAAAAGTTTCAACTACAACAGCACTATCAACATACCAAAAACTTGTAAAATGTATTTCACTTTCTACACACGAATAATTTAATTCCGTGAAAAAGGAGAATGAAATTCCGTTTCATTAGTTGTCGGCAGTCGGCAGCTCGTGTAGGTTGCTCCAAATACGTCTTTATAGCACACGTGGCAATTTTATAAATGAGTCTGGTCCCTAACTCTGACGGCGCGGACCGTGAGATCGGACTGTGTCAATGCTTAATCTCTGATCGATTTAAAAAGTATCGGTAGAACACAATGATTCTATATATAATATCATTGGTAGAACATGTTTTTTTTGTCAATAAAACTTGTACGTTCAAACTCGATGTAGAAAAGCTCTCTCCCAATTTTTTCAAAAATGTTTTGACGCTTTGACGGAGACATTCGAAGTAAAAGTGGTTTGAGATTGGAGAAAAAAAATGTGCTATTACTGTTCTGACATAAGCTTTATATAAGGGGGTAATTTAGAAATTGTACTGTTATTTTGTTAATAAATTATTAATCAAAGGGTTACTTAATTGCCTATGGATAAATGAAAGCGTATCAGAAGCTGTCAAACACAAGAAAGTCATTAAAATTAAAGCGGATGCAAAAAGCCTCTGCTATGCTTCCATTATTCATTATTCACAAAATGGTTAACCTTTAGATATCATAAATTAAACCATTTAGTTTTCAATAATAGTCATTCTAATCTCAAAAACTAAGCATCAATATTGTAACAAATTTTATAACAGCGTTTGAGAATAGAATGTAAGACCCTAAAATCACTATCTTTTATTAGATTCACAGATAATCTCTTCTGTATCCAAAGTAGATAATTCAATCAAGGGCCGGACTTCAAACCGAGGGGCACTCACGGTTCGTTGGGCAGCGCACCTCACACAGAAATTGGGTTAACCTCAGTACAACTCTACTGTAACCTTTACTAATTTAGCGATACTTCACCTCCACTTGATGACTACGTCAAACTAATTGTCTTATATTGAGAACAATCTCAATGTTCAATATAATTTGTATACAATTTTTTATTCAGAATAATTATATTATTCTATATATTAATATAATAGAGGAAAGAGAATCTGGAAGAGATAAACAACACGATATTGCATTAACCTATTAATTTAAAATAACTAGGTACTAACTGTACGTGTTAATTGAATATGTACTCTTTGATTATTTCTTATTATATCGAACGTTATAGATACTGCTATTGCTAAAACAATCAAATTGTTTATATGTAAATTCCAAGAACAAAGACTCTTTATTGCAATTTGCAATTTATTCTTATAGATGAAGATTCATTCCGTTATAAGTATCAATTGAACGCTTCAATAAAAGTCAAACAATTGTGATTTTGCTCATTATTCAATGCAGATATTGCTGAACAATGAAAGGTGAAGAAATAACCAGTTATAAATGATAATATGAAATTTACTTCATGGATTTACCACGAATGCTACTGTAAAAGCTTCCGATTTCTAATTTGTTGCTTGGCGATTTCTCAAGCAATGAACATTATTCAAAATGTAATTGCTATTTATGTAGTGTCGATATTAATGTTTTCTATAAATATTTATAGGCGTTATATCTATTTTCTGCCTAATTTAGTGTCAATTAAAGATGTATGTAATAGGTGTGTTCATTTATTTAAAAAAATGCAAAAATATATATCGAGAGACAATTTTACAAGATTCAGTTTGTAGAAGTATCATAATCTCAATAAAATTTAAATTTTTGTTATCTTGTACTTTCATTACACACTCTGTTTGTAGAACTAGGCTACTAAATAAAATAAAATGAACATATTTCATAACATACCTGGTATATGACATAAAAAGGAATTACGCAGTTTGATATAAATTACAAGCGGTATCATATATCAAGTTCGCAGCATCACAGATTACAATAGAAATAAAAACCTACTCTATATTGTAATAAAAAGGTGACGCAAAAACAACATTAATTGTGACAAAAGCAAAGAATTATGTTTAAAGCGAAATATTAGATCAAATAATTTATCATTCTATATTTACCTATTAAACAAAATAAATGCTTAATAAAATTAAAAACCAAATTTTATATTTTTTACGATAAGAACATTGAACGTTTCCTTCCTATATTCATTTTCCAAATTCAATAGGCACTTTCATAATAACTTCAAAGAAGCACACGTTGCTAATAATCGCGCTCTAACTTGGGCACAAAGGAAATAATTTTCATTTCATATTCTGGTACATAACATGAAATGTGCATTGTACAAAGGGTGGCACTGTCTACTTGTTTAATGGCTGTCCGTCGGCAGCACATGGCAGTAGGCTTCATTAGCATTGTTACCCAAGCTTGCAAGAATACGAGCGACTGCGAAATATTTGCGCTCACCGGACTATGCAAATTTTAAATATCTCGATTTTAATCTAAATCTTCTCCTTTATTATGTTATCCAGTTAATACTCAAATCATTAAGTGTTCATATTGAAAACTAATACTTAACATATTTTTTGTAAAATATAGGGTTTTGTCGTACTCTACATTGAAACGATAAGCCTTCATTGCAGCAGAAACAAATCACGCGACAGAATTAATTTAAAAGTTAAAACAATAAGCAACGTAAAATGTAAGCCGATTTCTAGCACGAATATCTCAACCCTTAACTGTAAGTTCAAAGCTGACTAGTACTAGTCGGTACTAGTTACACGACGCGGACTGAAAGTTTTATCGTCGCTAAAAAATATAGGCCAGTTCGTACAAGACATGCGAAAACCGCGAATAAAGTCTGACAAGTCTTCTTATGAACTACTTGAAAGTTTTGAAAGTCCGTTTGAAACTCTAATTGGAAACAACTGTTTGCTAAACGATTCGTTGAACATGTTTTTATTTACGTAGTTACTCAAGTACTTACTTTATACATGCAATATTTTAGTTGATGGTAATTAAATTAAACCATTGTAGACAATTAAGTCTACAATAGTTCATATCAGATTACGACGCGCTTATGAGAAGGCCACGATTCTATTGAATGTAATCCAAACACCGGCAATAGAAAATCGATAACTTATTATGATACTATACGTCAAGCCAACTCGAACTAAAACTATAATTTATAGAATGACTTTCGAATGCATGTGTGTGCAATATCTTAAAGCATAAATCAGTTCGTAACACATATCGAAATGCAGTCGTCACAAATTCAACGGCAAGACAGCTGGTGCATGCGGTCAACGCATTAGCTATGCGATTCGAACTCAGCATCTTGAGAATGTCCTCGTTCACATAATATATTCAAGACAAATGTATGAATATATTCGCATATTACTTCGTTTGAGGTATGACCGCTGGTCTAATTTTGACAATAGCAGTGTCTTTTAGAATCACCCAGCATAACTCGACAACGGGGAACGTTAATTTCTCCATAGAAAATACTGTTTCTAAACATTTCTTTTTACATTACCTGGTGATACACCCCAGTAAATCCGTAATTTATTTCTACACGACTGTACCTGGAACAATAAAATAACAATAAGATAATGATCTAACATTGCGCAACCAACGCAAAGTACACTCAATGGAAAAAACAAATAGAGGTCTATTAGGAAGCGAATTAATTAAGCCGTGTTTCGGAACGGGATCTTAATTAATGGAAGTAACATTCAATAGCAATTGTTTAGCGCCTCCGGAATACTAATCGATAAACAGGAATTCCGAATGCATCTATAGATAATTTAACTTTGTTCAATCTATACTAATATTATAAAGCTGAAGAGTTTTTTGTTTGTTTGTTTGAACGCGCTAATCTCGGGAACTACTGGTCCGATATGAAAAATTCTTTCAGTGTTAGATAGCCCATTTATTGAGGGAGATTATAGGCTATATAACATCACGCTACAGCCAACAGGAGTGGAGCTACGGGGGTGAAACCGAGCGGAGCAGCTAGTATTTGATAAAAAATAAATATGGTAATGAAATTTGAAATAGATGATAAAAGGGAGTAGGAAAAAAATCAATCAATTTGATTAAAATCTACGCAAATTCTTATTTAACTAATAGAAAATCGCTGCGTAAGTATAACAGACGATCTAGGCTTCTGTTGATTTTGCAAATCAAGCAATTTATAAAATAAACACAAGAAGGCAATAATGATAGAAGTTTTAATGGGAATTTAATTTTAGATTAATAATTGATACACAAGCTGTCTTCATTAAAATTGATAATAAACTTTGTTAATTGGATCGTTTCGGTGAGCATTTTTAAGAACTTTGAAACAACAGAATGTTCATCCTTCAGAATTTTTACCTGATAACTACACCGCAAAATATTCAGAATGTAGATAAAAAAGTTCTTCGAATTACTTACGTTGTTTTTCAAAAGATGGCGGTGTTAAAACTTGCATTGTTTTTAAAACACCATTTAGGTACAGGCAGGTAGCATTGTTTAAAATGAAAGCAAAAGATGAGTAACATTTTTCAAATCTATAATGCGACGTTTTTGAATAAGCCTAATAAACCTAATATTACACTTAAATAATATTAAGTAAGAAGATTAGTATAATTAGTTACAGTCTTAATATAGCTTTTCCTAGAAAATTTAATCAAAATGCTGAAAAACAAACTTTAAGATTTATTTTCTAAAGAAAGCGAGTCTAATAAGAGAGATTTTTTGTAATTGCATTAGTTTAAGTAAGTACGAAATGAAGACTACGAAATAAACTTTGATATGAAAAAGGAATCTATTATAGAAGCCATACCTACTAACCGTACCTACTTCTGTACTTTTGCAGGAATTGTGTTATGCTCAAATGCAACAAATGTGTGTATCATAGCAAAATTGAATTGAACTTTGATATCGATCTTCAAACAATGATACCTTAGATTTTCTGAAGTATCTAAAATAAAAATAACTGCGTTAAAAACAACCGACTTCAAAAACGGAAAAGTAAGAAATAAAAAAGATTTGATATTATTAATTACTACATATTATTTTTATGTGCTATTTACTAAAAAGGTTTGATGTCGGTGCATGGGCTTAATACTAAGTGCTTAGTGTTTGGCACCGACTTCAAACCTATTTAATAAATAGCACATAAAAATAATATGTAGTAATTAATAATATCAAATCTTTTTTATTTCTTACTTTTCCGTTTTTGAAGTCGGTTGTTTTTAACGCAGTTATTTTTATTTAATACTTTTTAGTGTATTTTTCAACACGAATCAAACGAGCCCAAACTCGATAAAGTTGAGTCAATATATTACTGAGTTCCTATGGCCACCTTCCGATTCCATCATCAGATCAGCTCCATGTCATGATAATGTTTCATCGCTATCCAATTTACATTCGTATACAAAATTTCAGCTCAATCGGTTACCGGGAAGTGAATCAAAGTTACTTGCTACATTGAAATTAAGTCATCGAGTACAGACAAAAATGCTCATAAAATAAAAACTACTAGGCCTAGCGGAATAAAATTTTTATGGGACCAATTCGACACCATCCCGCATCGAACAAAAAAAGAATCACGTAAATCGGTTCAGAAACCTCGGAGTAATCGGTGTACATACATAAAAAAAAAAAAAAAAAAAAAAAATACCGGCCGAATTGATAACCTCCTCCTTTTTTTTGAAGTCGGTTAATAAGCTCAGATTAGGTATTCTGTCGAGCATTAACCGAGAAAAGGGATATAAACTTTTAAATTAAGATATAGTATGGATCGGAAATCCTATTGTTGTCCTTTCATTATCAAACTGAAGTTTAGCAAATCCGTTGTAGTTGGGCTGATCCGAATTACCCGGGCTTGTCCGGGTCAGGTCAAGGGCAGTTCTGAGAAGAATACGTGTTGGCGGGAATAATATTATTTATTGTTAGACCTTCGTTATTTTCCTGTAATGTACTTCGAATTGGGAATATTAATGATAAAGTGCACTACATCATTGTACTGTTTATAGAGTTTAATATGTTTTCTAATAACGGCATAATTAGTAAAAATATAATTTTGTTCATCCAAATTCCTAAGGTAGACTTAGGTCTAAGATTTTGAGATTGACGACGCGGTTGGCGCAGTGGTAAAGTAACTGCCTACTGAGCCGACGGTCCCGGGTTCAATCCCCGGTCAGGGCAAATATTTGTGTGATCTCAATTATTTGTTCTTGGGTCTGGGTGTTATTATCTATATATGTATTTATTAAATATTATATTTATCGTCGCCTAGTACCCACAACTTACTGTGGGACTAGGTCGATTTGTGTAATAATGTCCTATAATATTTATTTATTTATTTATTTTAACATTACTTTTTTTTGCGAATATAATATGTTGTCGTGCTATCGTTGCTCTAAGACCGCGGTTACACTAATACAATGAGCATGTTAAGTAGGTAACACAAAAACCTCTAATCCGTATACATAACCTCTCGGCCAGGCAAACATAAAAGCGGGGCGAGCGGTAAGCCGATAACTGTATTCAATAAAAATGTATTATGGCTGTATTTTGGATGAAATTCTTATCGTTAACGAGCAATGCTGTCAGGTTCCGACGTAGCAGGAAGTAGGCCATTTCACTGTCACGGATGAATTGATTTAATCTAATCAAGCGATAAATTGCCTCTACAGAGCTCGTTATATTTGAACAAGTATCATCTCCACTTCATTCTCCACACTTGAGATAAGATATCTCATAACACTCGATGATTAGCGCTAATTAAGTGCTAATGAGCGCTCTTCAGTTAAGTGTTAAATTCCTAAATTACAGCAGCAGGTGCTATAAATCATATCACGCCTTTATATGTTATACCGTCGCGTATGAGAAACCGATCAGTAATTACCCTTGACAAGAATTCACACATGGAACATGTTGAGGGATAAATTAATAATATTATATTATTATGTTACAGCTCTATAAATTTATTTCGTATTTACTTAAATTATATATCTAATAATTATAATTCAATATGAATAAGTATAAGTTGTTAAATTGGACATCGTCACGAAGAAATAAAAGGATTCATAACGTACATATCTACCTCTATATTTTAAAGTATAGACTGAAACGTCCGAGCGAACAAAATTACTGACAGGAAACTCCCCAGACATTTCGTAGATGCCTGGGAAATTGAAATAAATCTAACGTCCATTTATTTCCAACGAAAAACTATCATCTTTCAATTATTTCATCATAAAACCCATAACCTAAGTCAAGCGGGCGTTAATATGGTTCCCAGTGTTCGCATTCGCATTGGTTGCGAACATAAAATATATTTAGCCCATCCGGTGACGCGAGCGCGTGATGAAAAACCACATGTGGAGACCGCATCTAAGCCCCAACCAACGGATCCTGTTTAATGTGGAAATCGTGTTAAGTACGTTTTGTCCTTAATTGTGTTTAAACTAATATATAAAGAGGTTACGATTTTAGAAAATTATACTCAGACGTAGGTAATATGATTTCAGTTCTATACTGTAATCAGCGTACGATGCTTTTGTGACATGCTATATTTTAACATTAATGTCTACTATTCTGAATCTGATCCATTCTTCAATATTCTATTGGTACAAAGATTTACGCCGGGAGGTTGCCACTCCCCGTCTACGAAGCAAGTACATAAAATATGCTTAAGTATAAATAAATAACAGGCGAACAGTAATATCGAAATTATCTGAACATTACGGTGTTGTTACTATTGCAGGATTGTGAAATCTAGGTTTCGCCCACACCTGTTCACAACTTTATAAATAAAAGCCGTATTTAATGTCATTTGATAACAGTTATCGCTTCCCTTACAAGACATTTGTTACGAACGAAATAAATGCGAAGAATTAGCTTTAGATATCAATGGAAATGCTTGTAATTATACATTCATAAGATGCAATAAAATTAATTAAAACACAGTTTAATTTAATTTATTCTTATTCTAGTGCATGGTGTGTTTCCATTAAACCGAGCAACCATATGTGGTTTCATATATCATTCTACAACTGGGATCATTTTTATTATTGTTTATACATTTATTTGTTTAAAAGCTCATGCTAGAATTAATATAGACTATCCGTACACAAATTTTGTGTTTTGCAATTAAACTATTGTAAGCTGAAAGTTATGGGGCGTTGGGGTTTGGGACCAATGGCAATCCGGCGCATGTCACATATCCAAAACATATTTAATTTTGTCATTTATAATACGTCCACACTACCTACTTTACGTTTTTGAACAACAAATTTGAAATATCGACATATCCGTGGGATCATAATTTCACCCTACAATCTGGAATAGATGATCTCTTGACAGTAAACTACCGGGATACGAGTCAAACAATTCGGTTTCTAACTAAAGCCGGAACAGCTTAGGGTAAAGAGATCCGGCTTGATATGTTGACAATCACTACTACTTTCCCATATTTAAAGTATGCATTAACATATTGTTATACAAATAAAAAAGGGACTAGTGTTTTCTTTTATATTTCGTTTTCACTGTTTCCCATTATCTTTTGAAGGTTGATCAAAGCTTTTTCCCTCGTGAAATCATTATTATACTCATTTGTCAATCAAACTTTCATTTGAAAAAGATAAAGAAGAATGAAAGCTTGGGATTAAATTTTATAGATAAAAGTCTCTAATAAATAATAAAAGTATGCTCGATACCAAATTTTATTATATCAATATCAATATTAAACATCAAGCAGAACATAATTTTATACTCTTTTGGAACTTAAGTGATGAAAGGAACGATGTTTACTTTCCCATTATTATATCCGTATCAAATTTAAACGCTACACTGGCGTACTTTGTATGAAATTAATAAACCATTATTCATTCTTTGATATTGGGTAAATCTATACTAATATTATAAAGCTGAAGAGTTTGTTTGTTGGTTTGAACGCACTAATCTTGGGAACTACTGGTCCAATTTGAAAAATTCTTTCGGTGTTAGATAGCCCATTTATCGAGGAAGGCTATATTTCATCACGCTACGGGCAACAGGAGTGGAGCCACGGGGGTGAAACCGCGCGGAGCAGCTAGTATATAATAATATAATAATAATTAAATAATTAGTGGCCAAGCTCAGACGCGTTCTTGTTGGACATAAAGTTATGTGTCATAAAGTTTATTGTGTTTATGTAGCCAATTATTAAAATAATATATATAACAATAAGAGCAAACGAAAATGTAGGACATTTTCATAAAATTTACATCGACTTTTCCCGAGCTATAACGTCGTAAGAACTGGGACGTTAACTCGACATTTCTACAGAATTTTGTCCGACAGTTATTGGAATAACTCGTCGTGATTTACGGAAATCTGCTCAAATTCACGAATTTCAATATAAACAAACATTAATTCCCGTAATACTCTCTCCAATTAATATCCACGCTTGATAATTCAAACAGTTATGATATCATGTCTGTCTGTTATATTTACAATAATAACATTGAAGAGGTTTTCTTAGAAGCTGGTCAAAGTTACGAAGTTTCAACTTCTCTAATGTGGCAAGAGACAGACACTTTTTTCTTATACATTTTTAATGAAATCAAAAGCTTATAATATTTCTGTTTTCAAAGTTAGCAGCACTCGAGCAGAGGATGAAATTCGTTACATTTATGGTTATAAAATTGTGATCAATAAATTACTAATTATTTGCATTCAACTATTATCGTATTATTTTATTATGTGTTATGTTAGAAGAGATAATCAACTAATATACATAAAAAAGCTTTAAAAAACTCAAAACATTCACCCAAATTGACACTACAACATGAACTATTACCAACCTAACATTTTCCAATCAACCAAAAACGCCATAACCACAAACTAATTGCCAGAACCACGTATCGATGTCTACTATGGCTTATGACTCATTGATTGTAACTTGACCCGGGAAGCCACCGAGGGTCGGATGTGAAAACTATACCCGGATCACACGACCACCTGTTTTATGACCATTGACAATCCAAGTGCTCTATAGCTATCGACGCCAGATGCGATCGTGTTCAATACCAATTACCTTGGATTAGTGTTAATAGAATACGCACTGGTTTTGGCTATTGCAACGGACATCTTGAATTGTCTTACTTACATTTGGATTATTGAATATGGAATTCTATAATATTGAGTGTGAATTATTATTTGTTTAACCGTGATTTATATTAAAAAATCTTAAGCCAATATTAACTCACTTTAGAATCTAGAAGGTACACAAAAATTCCTATCTCACTAAATATTACTTCTATTCGCTACCACTACACTCATACATACTAAACATGCAAATCCCATTATTAAAAAGAAAGCGTCAACGCTAGAGGCGCAAAATCTTAAGTGGGTTCGTTTAATAAAAATTTATTCCAGATAAGCTGGGTTTACCCTGGAACATAATAACTTTTTTATTAATATTTAAACCTGTCTCCGGCACAAATCCGACGCCTTACCTCGTCGTCCCGGGGGAGGAAATCGAGACTTTGCAAGACCTCATTCGTGACCTGCATTTTCTTTAAGACTTTTACCTCACTTATTCTCTGAATATAGGACAGATAAGATGCTTATTTCTCGCATCTCGAGAGGAAATGCCTTATTATGTATGTTACATGATGTATAACTCTGTCATACTATTATGTATTCTGTGACTCTGTGTCATCTTCTATCTTATATTATTAGATGTTACGTCAACATCCGACATAAGCAATAAAGAACAATTGCAGGACCATCTGCATTACTTATATATCTTGGCTAACACTGAAGTTTCCTTGTGACTCATTTACTTTATGTTTTAAATTAATGCAAATTGTAGATTATTATTTTATAGAGCTAATAAATTAACTGTTTCTTTATGATGAATAAATATAACAGGTATTTAGATCCAAAATATAAATGAGAACGCTATATTTGTGGGTACAGAACACTAAAATCGAATAAAATTACGATTAATATATCAAAGGACAGCAAAGCTAGGCAAAGCTATTGCAATATTGAACATAAACAACTCCGTCCATATATTGCAGTATCATATTGTGTCTATCTCATATATAAACGCGACAGTGTCCAGCCTTTTTGGGCTGACGTTTAAAAGCTCTCAGAGAAGTAATTGTTCCTATCTAGAGGCAGATGAAATGCCGTATAAGGCCTGCACAATTAGGTCTCACGGTGTTTCCAGCTCGGTGAACCTTTGATGCACCGACATGAGGAAAATTAGCAGTGATTTAAGTACATGTTTTTTTTTAAACGACTAATGGCTTGAACAGCTGGTGGTAAAACCTTCAATTAGTTGAAGGTAAATGTGATACAATAAATTCACTCAAATTAGATAAGTAGGTATGTTAAAAAAAAGATAGTGGACAAACGAATTTTTGGATTTGTTGGTGCCAATCATATCTAGTCATTGTCAAAACTTTATAGCGCCGATAGCTCTACTAGCCGAAATTATCTATGCCCAATTGCAGTTGACCGAATCACAAGAGCGAAGATACAACAAGATAGAAGACCAGATAGCAGATAAACAATGTCCCAATTATTCGCTCGACTCGCAAACATCTGTGAATGTAAACGTGTTCTTGTCAGTACTGTCATGTACCGGAGACATACACCTATACGATAGAAGGGATCGTGAACCAGCGATAACAGCCCAGATACTTGACCCCTGTGGGCTGAGAGCTGCTGCAATATCTCGCAAGCTAATTAGGTAACAAGATGGTAACAAGCTATCGAACGTTCTTGATTAACAATATTTTACATAATTAGTTGCACCGATTTTTTTTATGCTTGATATTTTCCAATTTTATGTAACTAATGGATGAAATTATAGCAAACTATTTCAGTTAATTTATTCTAAATTATTTCAGTACAATTGAAGTATAATATTGATAAATATAGCTTTTGTATATAAATAAAATAAGTATAGCTACATATTGTAAACTGATAAGTTGTAGCTACTGTTTCTAGTAATATGAGTACTTCTTAGGTTAGAGCTAGATGCCGTGAATCGTTTAAGTTCATAATAAGACAAATATAATATTGATTAATTATTAAAAAAATGAGCATTCGATCTCCGAGGCTATCCTCACAAGGGACAGTCGAGGACTAGAATAATTAGCGCGGCCATCTTATCTCTGTTAATTAATTCCAAGAGAATCGCTGGGCTCTATCCGAATATATAACATTACTCTCTAATTAAATTCCCTCACAAAGCAGTCGAACGGGAACGTAAAACCCAATTTATCCGATTGTGTTATGAGTGCGAATTTTCTCACTTGCCCGGAGATAAGATAAGGTTGTTTTACACAGTCTAAACATTTTTTATTGATCTAACAATAATATGTTAATAAAGGAATTGGTTACAAATTTAAAATATTCTTATGCAGTTTTATTTGAAAAGTATCATTGAATCGAATATCGATACATTTCTTTTGATAATATAAATTATATTTAATTTCATATCAATTGTCATGTTACTCACCGAACACATTAATATAATGGCAAGTGATAACACTTTACTTATAGCAAATTTCTTGATAAATTAATAAAAAGCCTATGTAAACATTAATTTGTGTCTTTTTTTTTAATTTAATAAATATACTTTAATAAATAATTAATGTAATAATAAACTAACGAAGTTCAAATTATTCAATTAGGCATATATGTATAAGTAAAAGCTATTTTATTGTAAAATAAAGTAAACTAATTAACTGATTACATCAAAGCACCCCGCTTCCTAAAATTTGTATGCACTTAAGTGGTGCATTGAGCAACTCAATAATCCTTGATCTTAAGCACTTCATCAATTACTCAGGACCCCTAAAAGTATGAAAGACATAAAAAATAACAATAAGGGCTCTCCCCTAAGATATTAAAACTTCCGTTACAATAAAACTTTCGTTTTTATTTATTATTCCAATTTATTTTGCCGCTCTTCTATCAGTTTAACGTGAACAATAATAATTAATATCAACGGAAAAACTTAATTTATTTTTCATAGAGCTTTGTTATTTAATTGTTTGGAAACTTCTGTGACGTGAAGGTAAAAATAGAATATGGTTTTTGTTTCATTATAAGTTACATACCTGAAATTTGGCTTTACGTAGGTATTTCTCTACGCAACGATAGGATAAAGTACACGATACCTATATACGTATATTATATTAACAATTATCTAAATATGTACATATATATCAATCAAAATTATAAACGATTCTAGAGTCTGTCCAAGTCTATCTACAACTCTATAAGATATATTTATATAAGTATACCATTTCAGTGAGCTAATGTTGAAATGAATAAAAATAAAAAGCGTACTTCAAACAGCTTCATTTATCTATATGTTAGGCATTTCGCAAACACAGCACGGCTCGCTACGTGCCGCTCCGACTACGAAAATGCTTCCAATTTATTCGGACTTTCATCACTCCCTGACGAAGTATACTCTTCATTTAAAGCATTTTGGTGTGAATCGCAAAACGAATGTACGTGTACTTCAGTGGAATTTCATTCGTATGAGCACGTTTTCATTGCAGGTTATGAAGTGATATTGGATTGTTTTTAATAACTTAATCTTTTTTATACCGAGGATTTCATTCAGGTATTATACGTGGAATTGGGTTTATAATTACCTTAACCACTATGAATATTTTTAAACTCTAACTTAATCTTTTCGTTGTTGTACTAATTTAAAGAAGCAAGAACAAAAAGGAAAGCAGCTAATGACGGACTTTTTTGAATTCATAGAAAAAAAAGTCTACATAATTTACGTAAATACCCAAAAGTAATATCCGTCACCAGTCGACTAATCCTCGAAAACAAATAGAAAAAGCGTTCAAAACTAACAGTTACACAGATAAGACAACAATGCCACCTTGGCGATAACTTTGCGAGTTAGAGGTGATTGTCAAAATGCATACAATAATATACCTGCGCGCAGGTAAGGCGGTGCGCACAATGGCATTCCAAACATGGATATGAATCAAACTCGATTCGATTTTGAATGAATCCAATCTTAAATTATCGACTTTCAATTCGTGAAAATAATACCTCTGAATATCGTTATGCAATCTTATAAACGCTTTTGCGAATTGAAAAATATCTAAAGGGCAAGTGAGTGATAAACAACGAGGATAGAATGTTCGGCTGAGACACCTTTCCTACTTCTGTAGTGATAACTATCTTTTATTTGCTTGTTTTAAGACATTATAACATCCTGACATAAAACTTGCATTAATTACTGCAACTTACTACCCTTCTAACAAACCGTAATATTATCCTTTATCGTCGTTATTGGGGGGATGATTTCATTAGTACGACGGAGCAGGTGCACCTTCGACCGGGACCTCTATTACCTACCTGTCAACCATATGATTAGTGTTTAATAAAAAAGAGGGTCTTCCGAAGTTAAACAGCGCTTAGTAAATTCTAATTGTCTTTAAATATACGTCCTGCTGCAAAATAACATACATTATCGTTCTATAGGAGTTTAAGTACATTTTACGACGAAGACATTTATCCTATTGCGATTGACGTCAGCCAATTTAATTTGAACGAATTTAAATTACGAGTGTCTGGGAACGCTTGTATCGATATTTCCAATTGCCCCGTTTTCCCTAAATGTCATTTAAGGATACGGCGAGCGCATTTATTGGAACGCGAACAAGTCCTCCCCACTTAAACAACTGGTTCCATTATTTGTAGGAGCGGCGACCTACCGCGCCGACAGGAACAATGAAAGTGAGAGAGGCAGGAATGTGCGGGGCGAGGAGCGGCGCGGGGCGGCCGTTCCCTGTTCCCAGGCGAGGAATGTCAGCACGACCAACAAAGCCTACCGGCCGCCATTCACCCCGCTCTGCCGCCACCCTAGCGGTTCCGTCTCGCACTCATAATTTTTCATAACCCTCTAAGTACCGTTTACGATCCGAAATTGATTCGAAAGCTCGATTTTCGCAGCGCACGCTCATGTATCGGAGGAACAATGAATCGTAAATAAGAACGCGAACATACGTCGATGTATTAATGCATGTTCAGTAAAACATTTAATGCGATATGATTGTTCCATTCATGAGCAGTGTCAAAGTTCACGGCCAAGTGTCAAATAGCTACAGCTGATTTAACGTATCGCGGTTTATTTACTCCGTACCTCAGAACGATACTAATAATAGTACAGTTACACTGTTATTAAACTAATAATCTTATCAAACAGAGTGGAGCACTTGTCCGCGTCTAACCGTTGATTACTTAAACTACTGTATCGTCTAGCTCGTAACTCGATAATTGCACGTAATGTAGTACTGTGAATATAATTGCTCTATAATTTGGACATTTATTTTTTGTTATCATGAAAGTTTTGTGTTAATCTTATACTGTATGCTATGAGCTTCTTTAATGAATAGTAACTAAAAAATATGCAACAAAAAATAGAGAGAATCTATTATCCAAATTTTGATCCAAACCTTATTTTTTTTTTATAAAAGAACTGCAATAAAACTGACAAAGAATAAATAAAGTTGAACGTTGCACGTTTCCCCAAACAGTAGACAAAGTAAACGCAAATAGCGTCGAACAAGAACAAAAACGTATTTCGCAATCCGATCAAAGTCAGCCATCGCGCATCGCTAAAACAAAGGGAGTAAATAAAAAAATTACCCCGTGTCTGTGTTTATGCACGCGAGGTGGGTATTAGCGCCAAGCGGACTAGCTTACACCGTACACGATGCCTACACGATATCCAATGCAAACTAATTCATCGTTTAACGGAACGTGTGCTACTAGTAAATTATTACTCCATTTAGATATACGTTTGCAATATAAACAGCGATTTTTTGCAAACTAGTCTAGTTTATAACGGTAAATTTACAAGGAAATCTGAAAATAAATAAATAAATAAATATTGAATGCTGAGATGAAAATTAATGTTTTGCCAATTTAAATTAAATAAAATACAGATAGGTATATATATTAAAAGGTATACCTATTAAACCATTTCTGTGATTAAATAAGAACAGTGGTTATTTGTTTTATACTAACAGAAAGTAGGGCTTATGTATAAATAAATCACTATTAGGTACAATAAAAATCTTGTTCAATATGTAAGTCTATTATAACTTAGCCGAGATAACGCTGGTCAACAAGCCGCGAAAGCCCTCGAAACAATTTTTCTTTGTGTAGTCATCAAAACCCATAACCTCTAACCTTTAGTATATGTGTTATAACGGATAAAAATGATTTACATTTATTACGTAATTAGAATATGTTTAACAGCCAAATAGTCTTAGCCTTATATCGCGTTTATTACAAACACTATTCAATGTCGTATACCAAATCACACCCAAATCCATAGAGCCTTATCCAGATCCATAAAGTTGACAAAGTAGGTACCTAATCAATACTTAGGTACTTACATTCAAACTGTCTCATTTATAATAGTACCTACAATAAAACGAATCGCCTCATCGAATTCAAATAAGATTTGCAAACCAAGATATATTGTGACCTCTACACGTATCCATATGTCAAAATTACATTTTGCTTCGTCCGCACAAGATTTTATCGCAAAGTACAGCGGATCATTGTCCACACAATAGATGATTACACTAAGTATTGTAATCCTGTTTGTCATTGCCACAATTGAACCTCACATGTGATACGCTGTGGTCACACTCTTATGCTATTAGATCATTCATGTGTTTTTATTCATTGTATAGTATAAGATTACATCATAACTCATAACAACTGTACACTTCATTAATATTAAGCAAATGTTAAATTAACAAACACGCGAACTTCCAAAATTTTAATAGAAAACAATTTAATAATTAAAACGTTTCAATTCTAAGAAAGCGAATAATGATAAACGCGAAGCAAACTGAAGCAAACATTGATAAGAAAATTTAATTAATAAATGCTTTAAATCCACATGACCCTTTTGTTTTGGGTAAATAATAAACATTGAATATTTTTTAATAAAACGTAAAGGTTAAATTAATATGAGGTTAAAGACACATAATGATAATAACAAACAAACAAGTTTTATATTAATAAACTATCGTTACTATTTATCTCCGTTCGCTTGAATGCAGTTTAAAAAAAAAAAAAAAAAAAACTCAAACATTTATTTATTCAATTAGACTTCTTCGAGAAGCACTTTTGAAACGTCAATACATATTTTTATCATTTACCACCGATTCGGAAAGCAGTATCTATGGAGAAGAATCGGCAAGAAACTCCATAGTTGCTCTTTTAAATCATTTCAGTATTACAATTTAATTTTACAAAATATGTAAGTAACCGTACGTTTATATACTTTATAGTGTGAAAATAAGAAATATGAAGTGATTGCATACATAAATTAGTTTATCAATGAGCTATCAATATTCATATTCTCGTTCTTGACTCAGGCAACTTATTGATAAAATATTAAAAAAAAATTATTTCTGCTCTACACTCGTATAATTCGGTACAAATCGACCTACAAATACTACATCCGGAGGGTCCAAATCGTGTAATCCTCTTGAGGTCAATATTAATCTTATCTGCTCTCGGTATTTCAAATTAAAATTAAATAAAAGATGTTCTAAGTTGTGACAGATTGTGAAAAAAAAAACTTCATTTTTGAGACATTCAAAATATAATCATACTATGTATTTACTTCGATAGCTCTAGAATTATCCGGAAAAAAATAAAAATGTTTGAAATAAAGTAACGGAGAAGTATAAGGAACAGTAGAGCCTAATATTTTTGAAGATTTATAGCAGTAGAGTCGGTAATTCTACTATCTCTCTATTTCCAACTGTTCCATATAGACAGCTGAAAAATGTCAGATAAATAATCAGTCGAAATATTCGCCAAATATTCCGTCGAAATTTGTAAGGTGCTTAGCCCTTCCATAAATACTAAGAATTAAAAAGAACACGTTGGATGTTTGCAATTATTGTTGTATTGTTTACTTTTTAATTTCATTTTTTCCTTTGATGTAAAATATAATATTATTTATATTGTATGTTTAAATTATAGTATAGAGAACGAGGAAAACAAATTTTCTACCTGTGAATGAAAGAAAATATTTCCCGATGAAGAGGTAATTGAATACCTAATGCGAAGCTCTTCATAATATTGATTTCAATTTTAAAGAAAGTTTATACGGTGTAAATAATAATTTTTTATCGCAATAATCATCAAAAGGCTCTACATTATAAAATGCCTCTTTTTATATTGGTATTATGTACGTACGACTTAATAAAAATAAATAAAAGGTATGCTGATTATTGTAGAGCTTTTACCGCTAAATATGAACTTTATTAATACAGAAATATTTTTTGTGTTTAAGAAAATCGCTCCAACACATAACATTGCGTAGTTCAGTCAAGGAAGCTATACTGAAGTTTCGTGAAACCGTGGTGTTTACAAGATTCGCACCTGGCTCATGGCTGTCATCAGCTGATATATTATGTTTCTTGAAGAAGTCTTCGGCGAGACAGGACGCCGCCGCCGCCGAGGCAGAGCTCACACACGCCGCAATACAAACAAGCACTAAACACCTCATGGTCACAGGTACACAGTATGGTCACAGAATACGAAACACACACGAGATCAACGGAGTTCCGCAGACGAGAGCGCGTGCAGCCACATCGGTGCGCATTCCCTAACTGGCCGCGAGCTGCGAGTGACGACCGGCCGCGACTGCAGATCGCATCGTTATAAATTAGGAACAGAAATAAAATAACTGGAAGTAGCTATGAGCTGTCCGGAGCACTTTTAGCAATTTTAAATCTTTTGACTTTTTTACTTTTATATTTCGAAGTCAACTTTGGAACCTTTTATACGCCGTGACTCCGGTTCCTTGGACTTAAAGTTTCGTGCACATTAAATATTCACTTCGCCGCGCTTCGCTTTTAGCGGGTATGCTTGGAATAATATGAAACGTTTGATATTGTAAGGTAAGCTCAGCTTAGCAAATGATCTAGTGGAAATATTATTTTGTATTGCAACATTTGCTTTTGAAAGCTTTCAGGTACTTTACAGGAATTGTGTTGTAGTGTGAAGTCATACGAGTATAACATATAATTAGGTAATAAGCATGTTTGAATAGAGTGTATTATAAAGGTCTGTGCAGTGTGAGCAAGCAGCAGCTCGCCGGCAGACAAGTGTGTGCCGCAGCGCTGCGCGCGCACTGCTATCGAACCATTTGAGTCCGCTTCACGAGACACACGACTTTATTAAAATAAAGCCTTAACGTACGACATTTCGTAATTGCAGTTAATCATTCTTCTTATACAACTTAAATACGTAATTGCATACAACTTAAACGCATAATGTGCACGTTCTGTGCGACGCTATAAAAGATAAATTCTGCATTTAATTGAAATTCACACAAAACCTTTAAAACTTCTGTAAACTTGTATAATTATTAAACTATCTATTTAAATTTAATTCGAAAACTAATCTATCAAAAACTATCTATAAAAACTATCTATTTGAATAAATAATAAAAGTTTACTAAATTGATACCTATTTTGATCCAAATAATAGAGTCTTGGTAATGAATTTGTATCCGCGCTACATTCCGACTAACAAACCTTAAATCAATGCATTCTTATATTCCCCGAACAGTATTAAAATGCCTTACATGTGACCTTCGTGTACTCACGTTGCATTTTCACGTTCACCCCGAACGGAAGAGCGTCTAGCCAGACTTCCAGACATAGCTAATACTCGCTACACCATGAATTAAATCACGTAGTCACGGAATGCTGACTCTTACAGTCCTTTGTTTGTATAATGTTCAAATATAACAAGATTTGTTTCAAACGCAGCAAATATAATTGCATACATGGCAATATAAAAACTATATTCTAGAGAAAAAATATTTCAAGGACATTGTTATGAAATTCGCTGTTTCAATAACAATAAAATGCTTATTTCAGCTATTGTGTTTTGTGTCAACATTGTTTTCATTACAAAGAGGTCACCCGTGCATCGTTGCAAGAAATCTCACGTTCGCAACACAAAAGGCATTAAAATTATTTAACGAGCCACTTCACACAAACTAACCTCGAATTTATTCGAGTCACATAAAACAATCGCGTACAAAATATTTTAAGGTATAAAGAAGCAGAAATGACCCATTCGGATGATAAATGCCGTTCAAATGCCATATTTATAATTTATCACCCGATAGATAATCCAGGTAGGTTTCATTGAGTCCCGACACCTCGCCGCCCGCCGTGATGCTTTTGTTACTATGGCTATGAGAGCGGCAGCCTCTATTGCTTTGTGCAAGTCACACGATCACGGCGGAAACTGAAAAGTTTTACATATCATAAGTCTTTTAAATATATTTGCTTAAAACGTTATTTTTATATATACACTTTTTATTTTAATGATCGTGAGCCATTTAGAACCGTTAAATATTTATGAAATAGAGCTTTTGGTAAAGGTGAGCTTTTAGATAAATTTTTATTATTTACACATACATACATTAAGACTCTACCTTTTTAAGATCCTCGTAAAAAAAAATTAAAATAACGTCGATCCCAATCTCTTATAACTTAACCCAAAACCTATTTATACAGCTCCAAACTGCACACCGGTTATGAATGTTAGTGGTAATAAAAGGGACGTCTCATTTATTATTACAAATATTTCGCGCTGAGCCGAACTTCGTACGGAAGGCGCCACCTTCATTGTATGAATGTACACAATGACAGCGCCCACTTTGGGCTTTGGCGGTAACTTTTGGAAACCATTAAGATTATGATATATGCAGGTGGATAACAGCTGCTATTGCTGTTTCTATTTATTTATTTATTATTCATTTATTCAGGAAATGATATATAATTATATATATTCTTAAACACTAATTGTTTTCTTACACGGTGTATTCCAATGTTATCACGGTCAATGCTGACAAGCTTTCAAATGAAGCAGTGAAATATTTTATTTTGATCTAACGTTCAATATCAATTGTAGAGCAAAATTAAGGTTGTTATTTATTTCCTAGATCTTTATAATTTGCTAGCTGTGTACCAAAGAGTACCTTTTGTAGGTACCATACTGAAACTGAGCACCTTGGCTTCGTCGATCGAAAAGTGGGCTCATGCTCAACACATTGAAGACCATAAGATGATAAAATGTATAGTTTACGATTCTATAAAGTACATACCGACAAATATTCAACCCATATTCACCAGTGTTTAAAATATTGAATACTAGCTTTCCGCCCGCGGCTTCGCCCACGCAGTCAAAGAAAAACCCGCATAGTTCCTGTTCCCGCGGGATTTCCGGAATAAAACCTATCCTATGTCCTTTCGCCGGTATGAAAATATCTAAATACCAAATTTCATGCAAATTGGTTCGGTAGTTAAGGCGTGATTGAGTAACAGACAGACAGACACTAGACAGAGTTACTTTCGCATTTATAATATTATTAACTAGTATGGACTAGAAGAAACGTGAGATTCCATTATCAGAATTCAACTTTATCCATATTGTTAGTAAGAAATAGTAAGAAACATTAACTGGAAGTCTCTCCTTTATGTAAAAAGTGTCTTCAAATGACAGGAAATAGTATGAATTGTAAGTCAGCGTCCTCTCCCTGGCTTACAGTTGCGCGCGCGTTTATGTCTATTGTGCGATGCGCTTGCGCATGCCTTTGGAATTTCATTTAAATCCACTTTTTGTGTGCGAATAGTATTAACCACCTTGTGATTTTGAAATGATTTATATTTGGTGTGACTAATCGTGTGTAACTTTTTTTCTTACGTGATGAATTCGTGATGATGAATCTTCTTTAATGTGATGGATACACGTATTTTGTAATGGAATGAGGCTTGTTTTAAAATTATCCTTCATAAAAATTGTCCAGATTTGATCTGAATGAGATCATACGGATTCGTAGTTAGTAGTTACTCTATCTACGTAGAGTTAGAAAGTTAAAAGTTCTAAATTTGCAATGGAATATCTTACAATGATAGATTCTATAAAAAACATCTTCAACCATAACTTTTCTTGTCCCATATTTATAGCTGTTTAGGTCGTAAACATCAACTTTTTACCTGTACATAAAAATAATTCAGTTAGTATATCAGTCTAGGCGTGTCTCATCTTGTCGACACACGAGGATTTACGCAAAGCACACAAAAACGTGCACAAAAACAAGCGAACACAATGCCCACAACCGTAAAAATTCTTTACAAATAAAATCATCTAAGAGATGCGTACTTATTTTGAGGCCATTGTTTTGTATGAATCGCGCTTTGAAATACTGAAAGCATTATTGTGGCATTATGTTTCAAATACTCTGATGAAATATACTTTAGATATGAGGCCGGCCTACTTTCGTAGTTTAAAAATTTGCTACTGATTTTAATAATGCGATAGTTTGTAAGAATGTACCTTTGGTTCTCTTTTACGTGAATGAACTGAACAGATTGGTATCATATTTTACAGTTATGTAGATGGTGTGTCCGAATAAAATAAAAGGCAAGCTATAGAAATATACTAGCTTCTACCTGTGATTTCGTCCGCGGGTTAATCCACATGACATAGCAAGCAAACAATGTGATAAATTCTGATGAATAAAGATATATTACAAAAACCCTTAAACATAACTATTAAAACTACTAAATTATTATGCCATTACAACACTTTATTACGAACACTTAAACTTAAAAGAAAAGCTCGTCTTTGACTCTCAGACTACAAGGGTCCGAAACGGCCGACGCGTTGTTTATAGCTAAAATATGTACATATTAACGATCAGATAGTGCAACATCATCATTTGCTCAGTCGGCTACACTAACACAATTGCCGTGTAATTAATTAAGACCGGGAAAAGGTAAAATTTAATGGCTATCAATGATTTTACGTTTTAATAGGTGAAATATTTAAAAGAGGACTATTATACAGTATTATAATGTAATGTATTGAAAATAAATTAAACTATAATGAGATGAAAATAATAGAAAATAAAGCATGTAGGATGTATACTGTAGTAGGTATTTATATTTTATAAATATAATACACAGAGTTTGAGATGGAGAGCGTATTTTTCTGAAAGAGGTTGATGTTCGCTTATCAGTACAAGTTGTATACGTAGTATATTATTATTAGTCTGTGGTACAAGATATGCTCCAGGCCAATGTATTTTGTGGGAAAGCCTGCGAGTGTCCTACGTAACTACGCACTTCAACGCGTTATAATAGAGAAATTGACTCCATTTGAAATATTGTGACATATCTTCGTATTAAATTTGTGGATGGGTAATAATCGAATTTTAGATAACCGTTTTCTCATTATGAAAGTTCTGGAAGTTACAGTTTTAAATGCAATGTGATTGTCACGATGTCCACCTTTTGTCCTCCTTACACCTAATAGGTACATATATCGAACGGTTATTTAATATAAAAAAAAACAGCAATATGCAAATACCATTGAAAATACATAATTTTCAAGCACATTAAACGCGATTCAAATCTTCGATCATTATTTACTGAATGCGATTGGAAGCGAGCCATTGTTGAGCAGTTGAGAAATAAACGAATCTATTGTCAATGCGATATATAAATCATTTATATTGCGAAAGCATTCAAGTCTACGTACTTTAGTAAGAAAAATTTCAAACCCTTTGTTCAGGAAATAATTGAGTGTTGATATAAAGTACCATTACTGTTCATGAAGATCAAACAGATTATAGAATTTATTGAATTTCATTTCTACTTCTGTTACGTGAACAATTATATTATGTAATCGACCCAAATGGGCTTAAAATCTAACATAAACGTTTTCGACATTGATTACGATAAATGTGAAGATAAATAAATTTATTTGTCGTAAACTGAAACGCGTAAGACCTCTTTTACGCTCTTTTATTCAAGCGAAAATAATGAAAATGTATGTTTGGATAAATCCCATTTCCTATGTATAAATACTTTCTTGCGTGATCGGAAAAAGTTCACTTCTCACCTTCAATTGGGACATTCGGTGTTAATTTCAACACAAAATCAAATATCCTGATTAAATAGAAAGAATGCGATAACCGAGTGAGCACAAGTTTATATAAATAGATAATGCGACTTAAATATACAATTTTATCAGTAGTCGTCTGAAAGAATGTCTAGGCAAGCAAACACTGACGATTGCGTTCCCACCCCTTCAAAGCCTGTCACTAGCGACTAGCGAGATATGATTCTAATTTATAATATCTCGTTTTATACGCTCGATAAAAAACCTTCACACGACAACACTTGATCATTACCAGGTCGTTAACTTATTTTGTGACAGGAAGGACAATAATATTTAAAAAATAATAATTTTGTTTCACAAAATAAGATAAACTAATTATGAATTATCTTCATGTTGTACTAACTATCCGTGTCCGGCTGAAGAGAAATCATTCCTTATATTTTATGTCAACAAAGTTTTATCAAAAGCTTATGAAGTTTTCACGGCACTAGCGTTGATCGCGACAATCATCGTACAGAAACTATCTTCCATTTCCTTTATCTAATTAATACTTTTGTAATCTAAACTTACAAGGATATACGGGCTAGCGAACTTTGTCATTGCTTCAATTATCTTGTTTTTTTTTTTAATTGCGCTTTTTATAGATTAGATAGAGACAGCTTAGTTTCGTTCCCTATATGAAATTCATATTTTCATAATGGAGACTTCATAACATTCATAGTTTTAATCATCGCCCATTTTTGCAAGTGACTACTATCAAGCTGATTTTCCGTTTGTAGCTTTATTTTGATGAGACACCGAATAATTTCGTGTACGAAACTCTCGATTGTGGTAGCTAACAGAGATAACAAGGATAAAATTTTTTGATTTGATGGTTCTCAAATATTTATTACGCAATTTGTAGGACAATATGTCTGTTGAATTATATAAACATTAACTAAGTGAAAACAAAAAAATCAGCTTGTTAGTAATCATTTATGATGACCTCGTTATCGATACACTTTGGAAAGGGGGACTCTTTGAACCAACCATAGATTTTGTAGGACAAATATTTTTTCGAATAATTTAGGTAATTATCTTGAGATTGAACAAAAAAAAATCAGTTAGTAATAAATATTTGAGAACCATCAAATCAAAATATTTTATCCTTGTTATCTCTGTTAGCTACCACAATCGAGACTTTCGTACACGAAATTATTGGGCGTCTCATCAAAATAAAGCTACAAACGGAAAATTTGCTTGATAGTAGTCACTTGCAAAAATGGGCGATGTATCATGAACTTACAATATAATGTACACTTGAAATATAAGTATTAAATTCCTCTATCAATCCATCTACTTTAAAAAACAAAAACATTCCCATATTAAATTTATGAGACATACTTGCACTTGAAATTAACTTTCACAGAATTTCATCAAACATTTCATGTCTTACACGGCTTTCATATTTCAAATAACAAATAACAAGACGCGAGCCGACTCGCCTCAAATTATACAAATTACGCAGAGGATATTCAAATTCATATTCGCCATATTCGCAGTTACGTTTACAATTTCAACAGCCCTCAAGCTTGTTTTATTTACTGAGTAAAACATTATTCACACAGCAAATGATGTCTGCCGAATATATTTTATCTCACGTATGAAATATTTTTGAAACGTTCCGTATGTTTACTCGAGATCTAGATGATCTTAGTTTATTCAAATGCCACTCGTTCACTTAGCTTATTTATTATTTACCTTAACTAAATATTAGAACTCGCTCTAATTGTTTACATTCCTCAAATGTTATTCCTACGTAAACTAACAAAATATGTATTTCGATCGCCTAAATAACTATAATTCCAGGCAAGTTCTTACACAGTTAACATGTTTCACAACCGCATGAAGTTAATACATTTCACAACTAGGTACTTCAGTATCGATTTTAATGGCCCAAGCTAACTATAACCTTTTTACAAAGTCCAAGTATTTGTTATTAACTACAAGTCTAGAAAATTACGCAATTGCCTCCTTGTGCTAAAGCTGACGGAGTTTTCACTACGCTTCGTCGCTCTACGTCCATTATCCTATATAGTTATTGGTTATAATGAAGAACGTAACAGCGATCAAATTAACTCAGTATAAATTAAACCATATGAAAGTTTAACTAATAAAACAGCATTATTAATAAAACGGTCGTTTATGTCATAAAAAGCTAGCTTTTCAAATAAACTCTATATAAAGCAGTACCTGAAAGGTGCGAGCGAAGCGCGAAATGCCCGCCGGCATCGCTTTGATACACCGCACTCGCATACCAATACAAGATAAATCGTATCTCAATGAAAATCTATTTCATGCTTAAGCTGCTTCTACGTCACATTATTAATCCGTGCCATAGCTGTAATGAATGGCTTTGCTTGTAATTAATGTGCAAAACAGAATGAGCTTTGATAGTCATCGAAGTGGTTTGAATTAGAATTTGAAACTTTAGTGCTTAGAATATTAACACGATTGTGTTTAGGTGATAAATTGTGTTTTTATGTAAAATCGCAATATTATTCTGGGTCTCTATATTATTCTCTATGTTTATCTATGATATGAACAGTTGATATGTAAATATTTAAAAAATTTCATAGTTTGAGGAAACAATTAAGTAGATAAATTTGGATTATTAGAAAAGTCATAAACGCGACTCTATCAAGACGTCACGTAGACGAATGAAACAATTTCACAGAAGGTGTTCACAAATCAGTGGAACGTCATGCCGGTAATTATCCGGGCAAGTCTCCCAGATCCGATACGATCTTCCATCCCGAAGCCTGTGTGACTAACTCGTGAGGAATGCGACGTGCGAGCGCCGGCGGTAGTCGGGCGCGAGAACCTGCTCAAAGCACAACTACAGAACATCATAACACAAACACATTATACACAAAAATCTGTCTTCCCCACAAGGAATAAGGACGGAGGTACCTGCGGCCATATCATTTTTTATATTCCTTTTTTAGAGGTGTCAGTTAGCGCCGGCGACAAAGCAATCCTGTGATACAGCCTCCGAAACTGATAAATAGATCAGGCTTTTAATATTTTAATTTGCATGTTAATTAGGGATAATAACTTAACAAAAAATATGAGATATTTCAAAGACACGGAGATTTGATCCCAGTGTTGGTGAATTAATAACATTTGGATGTATTTCATGTACCTACCTAATATTTTAATGTTATAGAGACTGTCCCTTTCATAGGTTTTAGCCCAAAAGATTATTATAATTCAAGTTTTGCAAAGTATTGCAATTCCACAAATTGCTATCATTATCGATTTCTTGAACTAAGTATTCCTGCTATCCTATAACAATACTTAGGTTCATTGACAAAGCTAAAATTTTAGTTCGTAAAACTAAAGTTTGCGAACAGGCGGAACAGGTAAGTAACGTACGCCAGGAAAAAGTTTTAAGGCTAGCATTAATCATTGCCAAAACTTAGCCGTGAAGAAAGGAATTATATCTTCTTTGACATGTTCTATGAGTTATGAGATTTCCTTGTAGGACGTGTTTTCAAGATATAATAAAAGTGAAGTACTTAGGTGTTAGTTTGGAAACATAAAAAAAGGATTAAGTATTAACTTAGACTATTAAGATCAATGATGTAGCTATGATTCAAATATTGTATTTAATTCATACACAGAATAATTGAGATGCAAATATTTTAAAATTGCAAGCTCAATATTTTGAAAGATAATTGTTTACAGAAATCGACTTTCTTGCTGTGCTTTATCCTTGAGCTTGTGAGACTCGGAAAATTGCAAAACGTTTAAAGCTTATAATATATTTGTATATTTCGCTTCTTAATTTACTTCATTGTAGATAGATAATATAAGTACAAATAAAAATCGTACATAGGTAATAATAACGATTAATTTTACTAAATGATGTAACAATCAAAATGTTTCTATACATATTTTATTTATCCTCACTACACCATTTTACGAATATACGTATAAAAACTTATTGCATAAATAGCTAATATGAACCTCAACTCCCAATAATCCTTGCCGTGCTGACAATAATAATAATCAAAAACCACAACTACAGACAACTCGTGACGTTTATTAACCCTAGAAGCCTAATCTACGCCTGCGAGGCGTACACGATTTCGAATATCGGATGTCTCTTTTTAACGGTTAAAGCTAGGGCGTCGTCCTCTTTAGTTATCTCAGTGGTCAACGGGAGCTAGAGGACGGTGCCTGTATCATTAAGGTAAGTCCCGCCATTTTTGATTTATCGAAGTGTTGCACGCCTGCGAGACGTATGTTTAGGCTTTGTGTAACTTTCAACTAAGTGATGATAAAGATTAAGTGATTTTACTTTTGATTGTTTTTCGTGTATTTTATATCTTTTTTCGGCATTGTTCCAGTTATAAATATGTTACGGTCAAATATATTCAATAAAGACGACATTATCACAATTTTCAACGGAGAAGACAGTCCTCACGAGGATTCAGATTCCAAAGTTGAGGATGACCAGATTATAGACGACGTTCAAAGTGAAGACGAAAATTATGAGGTGTCTGAATTCGTTGCGTCATTTCAAGAATCTGAGCCCTCTAAAGAAACTAATCCAACCATGAATGTCAAAATTAGAGTGTATATAAATGTAAAAAATCTGTGTATGGCGGGCACAAGGTGTATTTATGTGTAGTCTATTCCTAAAGTTAATCTAGTCCTCTAAAGACTGGTTAGTTGTAATGTTTGATCTAAAAATATATAATTAGCGTAAAAAAATTGATACTATATAAAATAAATGTAAGTATGTTTTAGTTGATTTTGAGGAAGTTAATATTTTTGTTCCAATTTATGCATATTGATTTTTATGTTGTAACAAGCGACTGTAATTATAGTTATAATTGATAACAGTGTGGTTTTATTTTTAGTTTATTTCTCAAATTCAAATTTCCGCTTTATTAAAACAATAATAATTAAACAATATACCTAAAATAAGGGCTTTTATATGTGTACGCCTCTGAGACGTATATTTAGGCTTTGTGTACGTTCTATATAGATTAGGCTTCTAGGGTTAAAGGCGTCTACTTTACCAACTTCCCCTTTCAACTTTTTCAATTTCGACCCAAGCTCGGGGCTTAGACGCGAAACGCTTTTCGGTACTACACCTATGATAAGCAGAAAATTCTTTAAACGCTTTCGAACAAAGTTTTGATTAAATAGTTATCCGGCGCAAATAGTACCAATTTATATTCATTTTATTATAACAACTAAAATCAATAGTTTTAAATTTTTAATGCCCTTACAAACTTATAGACCTCGTCTTACTTATAGGTTATTAAAAAAAGCTTTTTGAGTTTTAGTTCACGTAATCATCGTAGATTGTGAATTGAGCGAAGAATATTTATTTTTTAACAATATTTTAGAGACGTTTACAGTTAGCATTGTGAGGATCGTTTCACAAAATCGATGATGTTTCATTAACACCATCGTTTTCTAAACAAACACATGAACTCTCAAAAAAATGAAATTATTTGCTACGGTCACTACAACTATGTACCTATACTGAACAATTATTAATTTCAATATTGTATGACATTCGATTCTTCACATCTCCCTAAAGCATATATACCTAAATATTAAAATATATGATTCATAATTAATATAAATATGCAGCAATATTATAATTATTGCTTTGAAATATTCTCCGTACATTTAAATGAAATAGGTCGTTCCTTTGCGCATTTCCTGCATTCGATTGTTTATGTTAACATATCCACACATTTGGAATGTGAAATTCGGTCGAGAGTCGTGACCCGTTCCGCGACCCACATGAAAACTTTAGCACTTGTCAAGCGCTTTAATTTATTTATACTTCTCACTCGCTTACTAATTAACTCTTAACTGTTTGTTTCGTATATTTGTTACCGTTTCGTATATTTGTTTCCGTTTCGTATTTTTTCAGTAAACACTTAAATAATCTTTATAGCATACTTAATATTACGTGTACAGGGAGGGATAAAACTCATCAAGGTACAAAAAAGCGACAATATAGGACTATAGATTTTTAAAATATCGTCTTGTTGACTAAGTTTTTTGTAAAGTAGGAAAATTTGTCTTTAATCATGACAATAATAATTAGTGTTAGTAATTTTAATATACGAGTCTGCGCTGTTTGTATATAAGGTAAAACTACTGGAGTTTCTTATTCCTATTACAATTGAAGTAAAGTACTTTAAATCACCACTAAATAGTGGTTAACAAAGATAAATAACTGAATAAAGAATGAAGATAATGGATAACGGAATAAAAATCACTACATTGTATAAAACAAAGTCGCTTTCTTTGTCCCTATATCCCTTTGTATGCTTAAATCTTTAAAACTACGCAACCGATTTTGTTGCGGTTTTTTTTTAATAGATAGAGTGATTCAAGAGGAAGGATATAGTATATAATTTATTATGTTTTAGACAAAGCGGGCGAAGCCGCGGGCGGTTAGCTAGTAAGATAATAAAGGAATGTATGAAATTAAACAACAATTGTATTCATCAAAAACATTTATTGATCAATCACAAAACTTATAACTAAATAGGCAAAACAGATCTTAATTCTAAGGTTACATAAACGTAATTTTGGTCCGCACTTGGTTCACTTGCCATACATTCAAATTTTCATATTCTTCGATGCACGCATCCACCTGGGAAAAAAAGGTTTATAATTTGTTAAGTTTTCTACGAAATTGGCGAAGAAGCGTACGTAAGGCTAATCTCAAAATCTAAATTGAAACTGTACGCATTAGATAATTTATAGTTCTTTTGAACAAAGATTGGACATAAACCAATTACAAATCACACAACACATTAACGAATATAAGAGATATGCCTACAGAGCAAAAGCTTAAACGCAAATGCATCATTCTCATAATCTATAACAGAGAGTTCAATTACAGGACGGGCAGTTTAGTACTCAATAAGGGTACCTTCCTAAAAAAATCAAGGTATGTAAAAAATAAATAAATTAAATAAATGTACCTGATCGGGTTTAAAGCCCTTGTCCACACAGCGCTCGATGACGTCAGCGACCTTCACCGTGCTGGCTCCGCCGGCCAGCTCGCGCACCACCGCGAAGATTCTGTCCGTTGCGCTTATACCCCTGAAATTTTATTCATTTTAATCATTGAGCTAATTTCAAAATTACTACGTATAGAGGAGACACCACGAACAAAATCTATTGTGTCGCGATATTTCTATTATATATTTCTATAGCTTATTTCTAATGCATAAGATTTATTTTACTACTAACACTACCGCGCGGTTTAACCCGTAGACATATAGATAAAAAAAATAACAAAAGGTACCTTTGCACATTTTCTTCGACGTGTTGCAGCGACTGCTTCGACATATCCACGAGACGAATTGCTTCAGATACATCTTCCTTTTCGACCACATCAGACAACCTGATACAAATACACTTATGAAAGAGTGCAAAGAAAATGAATTTGATTATATTTTAAATACCAATTTTGTTGAAGGTTTCCACTTTTTACATTTCACACACATTACTAAACACATGTAAGTATTACAACGATGTATTTGAAATGAATTTTACAGTGAAATATTATTAAAAAAAAAACTGGAAGTTTAGACATACATATTTCAGAAAACTTACCTAAGTCTTGCGAGTGCAGTGGAGAGCCGCAACACGGCGAGCAGGTTCCTTGCTGAAGTGAACGTCACGTCGCGGCTGTTGCGGGCCTCACGACGCAGCTCTACGTATGACGCTGTAAATATTTCAAATATTAGGTATGTAAGTACTTTTCAATAAGGCTCTATTGAACTTAAAACGAAAGGATTGCTCTATTGCCATTTAATAAAAGGAAGGAAAAGTGGTACAGGTTTTGCGCTTTAGACATCCTATTCTACATAAAGCGTTTTAGTGACTGCGATCCAGAATCTAGATACACTGTGCTGCGCTCTGTGTCGTGCTCTGCTCTATGCATATCACAATTATAACTACCGCACTTTAAGTATTGCACTTAGTCGTGCTCTATGTAAACCACTCTACATGCCGCGCTCTAGGCTCTAGGCTCTTTAAGCATCGTGCTCTATACCGTATTACTCGTATAACCCTCTAGATGTGCTACTCTACGTAGCAAGTACTCACAAACAGTACAGTCAGACAACCACTCTATGTAGAGCACAAATACTCACAAACAATATAGTCAGGCAACCGTTCCAGGTAGTGGTTAGGGAGCCAGGTGCAAATTTGGTTAATTATTTCCTCTCAAGAGATAATTCGTCAGACGCATCAGAGTATAGTATTATAAAGCCTCGTGAACGTCAGCTGGCGCTCGGTTGGGGGGGTGAGCGGTTGTAGCCTCCCACGCACGTAGGAAAAAAAATACATTCATTCATTTCCTCTCAGCTAAAAATTTGTCAAATTGTAGCTAACCCAATATCTCAACGAAAAAAAATAATCAGCTGGCTACAACATGGTGTATTATACGTCAGCTGGTGACTCGAACATGAAAAAAATAAAATTATTTTCCGTGATTTCCTCTCAAACTAAAATTTACCTGATGATAGCTTATATGTAACTGTAGATATATATATAGGTCAGCTGGCTGTATCTGGGTGGAAAAACCGTCAGCTGATACTTTGAAAGTTATTACATAGGAGTTAGACAGAAGCATCTATTGCCAATTTATATGCATCAACTTACTAGGTTTTCCTCGAATTATTGCTAGCTGATTTTTTTTATTTATCGCATCAGTATATTAACAATCAGCTCACAAATTTTCATCTGAGATGAAATGACGTATCTTTAATTATTATCGTTATTTTTAAAAATTCAAGCTTCACACGCTAGCATAATATAGACAGTAATAAGGTACTTGGAGGTGGTTAGTTGTGCACATGATTACACTACGTACATTCAGCCACATCGGTAAACATGTTTTTACAAATATTATAAACTGCATTTAAAAATAACTATCATAATATCATCAAATTCACATAACTAACTAAAAGTGTAACAAATATGAAATAACCCACTAAAAACATTAGTTAACTATAATTATTAAAAAAATAAAAGTATAATATATAATTAATAAAGTTATTACTTATATTTTACGGGGACTTATGTTGATGGAATTCCACGTATCTCGATGATTTTGTTAATGTCTCATTATATTCGAGACACCAGCTGACGCATAATACACCATGCTGTAACCAGCTGATTATTATTTTTCGTTGAGATATTGGGTTAGCTACAATTTGACAAATTTTTAGCTGAGAGGAAATGACTGAATATACTTTTTTTTCTTACGTGCGTGGGAGGCTACAACCGCTCACCCCCCCAACCGAGCTCCAGCTGACGTTCACGAGGCTTCATAATACTATATTTTGATGCATTTTACTAATTACCGCTTGAGAGGAACTTGGTCATAAAATATGCTTCTGGCTCCCGGACCAAGAGCACAATTACTCACAAACAATATAGTCAGACAACCGCTCTACCTAGAGCATAATTAGTCACAAACAATATAGTCAACCACTCTAGGTAGAGCACAAATACTCACAAACGATATAATCAGACAGGTGTGTAGGCACGGCGGGCTGCTTGCGGCGTGTGAGAGCCACGTAGCGGCGCACGAGCCGCATGCTCAGCGCGCGCACCGCGGTCGGCGGCTGCGACGAGTGCTGGTGCACGTATGCTATGTGCTTCGCTAGTTCCAAGTCCTTGTCCCTGTATATATTGAGGCATTATAAATAAATAATATGTTTTATGAAGTTGGATGGGAATTGTGTCATAATGCCAAGAAATTTTCTATATTATATCCTTTTCTATAGATTATTTTGATGTTTCTAATAATTTTATGCTTATAATTAATATATTATCTGAATATCGGCTCTACTTTTTTTTCTCTTTTTTTTTTACTTCATTTACAGTCACCTGTTGGGCTTGTCCTGTATGAGCCAGAGCAGGTCGAAGCGCGAGAGCAGCGCGGCGGGCAGCTGTATGTTCTGCTCGATGGTGCGCTTGGGGTTGTAGCGACACGTTATACAGTCACCTGTTGGGCTTGTCCTGTATGAGCCAGAGCAGGTCGAAGCGCGAGAGCAGCGCGGCGGGCAGCTGTATGTTCTGCTCGATGGTGCGCTTGGGGTTGTAGCGACACGTTATACAGTCACCTGTTGGGCTTGTCCTGTATGAGCCAGAGCAGGTCGAAGCGCGAGAGCAGCGCGGCGGGCAGCTGTATGTTCTGCTCGATGGTGCGCTTGGGGTTGTAGCGACACGTTATACAGTCACCTGTTGGGCTTGTCCTGTATGAGCCAGAGCAGGTCGAAGCGCGAGAGCAGCGCGGCGGGCAGCTGTATGTTCTGCTCGATGGTGCGCTTGGGGTTGTAGCGACACGTTATACAGTCACCTGTTGGGCTTGTCCTGTATGAGCCAGAGCAGGTCGAAGCGCGAGAGCAGCGCGGCGGGCAGCTGTATGTTCTGCTCGATGGTGCGCTTGGGGTTGTAGCGACACGTTATACAGTCACCTGTTGGGCTTGTCCTGTATGAGCCAGAGCAGGTCGAAGCGCGAGAGCAGCGCGGCGGGCAGCTGTATGTTCTGCTCGATGGTGCGCTTGGGGTTGTAGCGACACGTTATACAGTCACCTGTTGGGCTTGTCCTGTATGAGCCAGAGCAGGTCGAAGCGCGAGAGCAGCGCGGCGGGCAGCTGTATGTTCTGCTCGATGGTGCGCTTGGGGTTGTAGCGACACGTTATACAGTCACCTGTTGGGCTTGTCCTGTATGAGCCAGAGCAGGTCGAAGCGCGAGAGCAGCGCGGCGGGCAGCTGTATGTTCTGCTCGATGGTGCGCTTGGGGTTGTAGCGACACGTTATACAGTCACCTGTTGGGCTTGTCCTGTATGAGCCAGAGCAGGTCGAAGCGCGAGAGCAGCGCGGCGGGCAGCTGTATGTTCTGCTCGATGGTGCGCTTGGGGTTGTAGCGACACGTTATACAGTCACCTGTTGGGCTTGTCCTGTATGAGCCAGAGCAGGTCGAAGCGCGAGAGCAGCGCGGCGGGCAGCTGTATGTTCTGCTCGATGGTGCGCTTGGGGTTGTAGCGACACGTTATACAGTCACCTGTTGGGCTTGTCCTGTATGAGCCAGAGCAGGTCGAAGCGCGAGAGCAGCGCGGCGGGCAGCTGTATGTTCTGCTCGATGGTGCGCTTGGGGTTGTAGCGACACGTTATACAGTCACCTGTTGGGCTTGTCCTGTATGAGCCAGAGCAGGTCGAAGCGCGAGAGCAGCGCGGCGGGCAGCTGTATGTTCTGCTCGATGGTGCGCTTGGGGTTGTAGCGACACGTTATACAGTCACCTGTTGGGCTTGTCCTGTATGAGCCAGAGCAGGTCGAAGCGCGAGAGCAGCGCGGCGGGCAGCTGTATGTTCTGCTCGATGGTGCGCTTGGGGTTGTAGCGACACGTTATACAGTCACCTGTTGGGCTTGTCCTGTATGAGCCAGAGCAGGTCGAAGCGCGAGAGCAGCGCGGCGGGCAGCTGTATGTTCTGCTCGATGGTGCGCTTGGGGTTGTAGCGACACGTTATACAGTCACCTGTTGGGCTTGTCCTGTATGAGCCAGAGCAGGTCGAAGCGCGAGAGCAGCGCGGCGGGCAGCTGTATGTTCTGCTCGATGGTGCGCTTGGGGTTGTAGCGACACGTTATACAGTCACCTGTTGGGCTTGTCCTGTATGAGCCAGAGCAGGTCGAAGCGCGAGAGCAGCGCGGCGGGCAGCTGTATGTTCTGCTCGATGGTGCGCTTGGGGTTGTAGCGCCCGTACGCCGGGTTCGCTGCCGCTAATATTGACACGCGCGCGTTCAGGCACGTCATAATACCCGCCTGAACAACAAGTATAAAATTAATAACAAACATAATATATAATATCTTAGATATAAAAATGATTTTGAAATGTTCAATTCAGATAATGACTTGCTTATAAGATATATGTATTGCGAAAATAAATAGACAGAGTAACGCCAAAAAATCCCATCGCAAAGTCGCCCTACGGGAACATTAAGTCAAACCTCTATCATTCAGTTCCATCTCAATTTCAAAGTCATTTTAGTTTTGACTAATATTAACATAGTTACATGAAAAATTTATTTAAACATTACCTTGGCAATACTGATAGTTTGTTGTTCCATAACCTCGTGTATGGCTGTACGGTCAGTCTCCGCCATCTTGTCGAACTCGTCAATACAACACACGCCCTGATCTGCGAGCACTAAAGCACCACCTTCTAACATCATCTCGCCTGTGAATGGATCCTAAGGAATAGAAATAATATGTTAATCAAGATAAAATCATAATTTAGTTTGCAAGTTAATAGTTTGTATTTAGCACTTTTCTATGACTATACTATATGCCTAAATTACAAATCACATGTCACATCAAAAGATGGTCTAATGAAAAAACGTTGAAACAATTTTTAAAACTATAATACAAAAGTATCCTTTGTGAGCACCCTTTATAACATCTAAAATTTTTAAGACTGACTCAAATGTATGTGTTTCTTATTTCACCTATCTTATTAATTTTCCCATTTGGTAATAGAAATTACCAACAAATGTAATATTAACCTTCATAACAGCAGCCGTAAGCCCCACACCGGAGGAGCCCCGGCCCGTGGTGTACTGCGAGCGCGGCGCCAGCCTGTCTATGTAATTGAGGAGCTGGGACTTCGCCACCCCGGGGTCGCCCATCAGGCAGATGTTTATGTTGCCACGGATCTTCATGCCGTTTGGACGTCTATGAAAATGATTTAGTTAAAATATTGCAATAGAGATGAACAAAAGCTGGCATAATAATATGTAATGCTGGCAGATAATATAATACTATGTCGAGAACTATAAACTTTTTATTAATACAATGATATATTATTGTACTAAAACTTATTGAGACAAGGTTTTTATATGGCGCCATTTATCAGAGTCCAATTAAGCTACATGTATTTAATATATTTATTTAATTGCAATTATTAGTGTGCTTTTTTTTAAAGAACAAAATTTTAAAAACGTAGGTACATATCATTTTTTAACAAAATCCTTTATGTATGTTATTTTTTCGTTTTTTCATTGATAATTTCAACATATCACAAACCTGTCCACCCCTCCCACTAGAAGCAACAACAATGCTTTCTTAACATCTTCATGTCCATATATCTCAGGCGCCAGACTCCTCGCCATACGAGAGTACAAATCATCTTCTGCTAACTCTGCTAATTCTTCTTCAGTCAGAGCTTCCGCTAGCTCACTCTCATCACTTTGGTTTAAGCATGAAACGGACTAAAATAAATAATATATATTTAATTATTTTTATGAAAGAATATTGAGATTTCACAATATGAAAAGCTTTCTCTTCTTTATGTTGTAGTTAAATTGTAATAATTGTTTTTATCAAAATATATATTATTTGATGCAAATATGATGACAGCAATTAAACCTTTGTCTGAAATACAAGTATTGTGTGCCCTTTTTATTATTTGTGTGATGTAGTAACATATTTATTGGTACAATGAAAAAGCATGTTGCAACAATCCCTACTCAACACTTCTAGCACATGTTTCTTGTTCGTGCACACTTTTAAGATCATTCCTTCACAAATCACTCACATGAGCTTCCAAGTAAGTATCAGACAGCAATCCTTGCACCATCTGTCTGAAGCCTGCATTCAGTAACGGCAGGAATATACCAGTCACCGCTACATGGTCACCGGGCTGTGCGCGGCGGGTTGTTTCGCCACGACAGTAGACGGATAGTTGACGAGGTATGTGGCCTACTGGTACTTGGTCTGACTGTAAATTGATATAAGTTTAGCATAAAGAATTAATGTCATGATTTGGATAACTAATGTTACTGCTGTTAACAACCTGTACTTGGTTGTCGTGTTGTGATGCCACTTTAAGAGCCATTTCAGACTAGCGTATTTTTCTGCGCGCTACATTACGAGCATCAAATATCAGGACTCGCATAAACGCATATTTCGGCGAGCTCTTATATGAGTATAAAATGCTAGTCTGAAACCACTCTTAGAAAATAAATTCTCCTAAAAAATCAACAATATTTAAACTACAAGTTAGCAACAATCATGTTAAACATTATGACTAATAAATCATTTTTAATTTAATTACAATAATTGTCTACAACATCTGCTGTAAGTAGATGTAGATCTATTACTCACATGTTCTTGAATTTTCAATTCCTGAAACTTCTGGAACCTAGATCCCCTAGTCTGTAAGTGTAGTTGTCCAGCGGTCTTGTTCAGACGACACTCATCAGCAGTACATGCTGGTGGTGGAGTGAACTGCAGTGCTCGTACTGGCTGGTACGTCTCCGCACCACAGGCACTGCATGAGTATGTTGCTACTATGAGAAGAGGCTTCACGTCTGTGCATCTTGTGACAATACCTGGAATTTTAGAAATATTTAAAAGAAATTTAAGGCTAAAGATGATGATAACTCGGACAACATGTTGTTAATGGACTTTGTATGACAATAATGTTGTATCAAATAATATGTTGTTAATTTTGATAAATTATTGTTCAAATTATATGCATTATGTCACAATCAAAGATTGTGAAATAAACTGTGAAAACTATAACTAAATTAAATGTTGGAAATAGTTTATTGGCATACCTCTTACAGTGACTAATTTGCCAATATGTTCAGCTTTCACTTCTCTGATTGGTACTGATTTTGATGTAGATAAATCCTTGAAGTATACTTCACTAGAAATTAAACATTTCATACATTAAAAAGCATTAACAAAGTACAAAAACAATAAATAATAAATAGATTAATGAGATTTAATGTTAAGAAAATTTTAGCACAGGAAAAAGTTAAACTTACAATCGTCTTATTAGCTCTGGTGGGTATCTATTTCTGGGATCCCTCATTTCACCAGGGATTCTGTGGTTTCTGGATTCTAACATTATTCTGTGCTCTATATACACATCCAGAGAATCTTTGGCTTCAACCTAAAATGTTATTTTATACAAATTTGTTCCAAAATATATATAAAATGTAATCACCGTCAATAATTCTTACCTCTCTTTGTTTATAATCTGGTAGCATGTCATAAACTACATCAGAAACCATATTTGTGTAACGCCTAGTATTTTTGATTACAGCGTCGCAAAGCTCTTCATTCATTTCATGTAAATCATCCAAATCAACCACAAATGCTATCTATAAAATAGACATAGGAAAATGTAGAGGTTGCAAATAAAAAATTGTTTATACCTAACCTAAAATGATATAAACATACCTGCTCCCTATGTGCTACTTTAGTCAGCTGCTCAGAGTATTTATAAAACTTGTTGCCCTCATCATCGGTTTGACAAAAGTCGATAAAGAAGTTTTTAAAGGACTCTGAAAGACAAAAGTATTAATAAATTTGTAATGTTTATTTTTTTTAGTCTTCATTCAGTATAAATTGTATTATATCCACCTTTATCAGCAGTATAATCTCGCATAGCCATTTTTCTAGGTATTATTTAACTTGGATCCCAACAACACAAAGAAATTGTAAATATTTAGAGAATGAGAAACAATTAACAAACCCAACTTTGACACATTGACAAACTTTTTGGCGCGAAACAATGCCAACCATGCCAACTGCCAGAAACATGGAGATCGGACAGCTGTGAGCTGTCAGCTGCTCAAAAATATTCGTTACTTTTACCGGTGCTGCCAAGATTAAAAACAAGAATTTTTTAATTTTTAAAAATTCCTACGCTTTGTTATTGTTAATACAATTACACATATTTCCGTTTAATTCATACCTTTATCTTTTTGTTCCTAAATGAATTTAATATCTGATTTGAAGCTCACAGTTGCACAAATCTAATAATACGAGTTTTTTTTTCAAACTAGGTAATGGAATCTCACTTCATGAAAAGTTTACGTCGAATATTGATATGTTAACAAAAAAAAAGTTCCGTATTTTGTTATTTAAATTTTTTCTTTTTTTTTTCATTTCACGCACGCCAATCTCAATACTTTAATTTATGGCAATACTGCGTTCACAAGTCAATGACTAAGGAATCCTATGGACAGGGCATAATGTTCTATACAAACAACTGATTATACAAATATCATGCATTTCGATACCGAAATAATAAAACGAATACTGTCTCTTTCTAACTAATGAATATTCTGCTAAGTGAAAATATATGACTATACGTCAGTCAGTGCTAATTCTATACCGTTTGACATTTGAAGTTAGCTCAAATACCTACTGTGGCCGGGCGCCATTTTATGTTCTCGTTATTATCACAGAGTACCTTTTTATATACAGGTTATTATGATGTACATGCTCTGTCATTGCTCCGTAGTAAACATTGAAAAATATTGAATATTTTTGTGATTGTGACAAACATTTGTGTCTAAAACATATAGAGTGGTCAAGGACAAATAGTGGCATAATACCAAAGCGCAGTATTGTGGGATGTGGCTCCGGAAAGAATGAAAACTAGAAAAGTTTGTCTTTGCACCGGTATGTATACGTTTTGACTGAAATATTAGTTATTACTTTGCTGATTTACTTATTTTCATGTATATTGAATTGAGGAGTATTCACAGACTATGTTCAGTGTAAAATTGTTACCAAATATAGCTTTATTTTGTATATTTTCGTTCTAGTAAAATAATGAATTTGGGTGCTAGTGATGACTTATAATATCGACATCAGCAAAATGTTCGATGAAGACGTGCGTCTCCCAAGGCTGTGTCATTAATCTTAAGAATAGTTGCTTTGGTGAATACACTTCCAAAATAACAAATTAATTTTGCCAAGAGCAGCAGAAGGAAAAATAAAACACTTAAATTTACCTAATATGAATTTTAACTTAAGTAAGATTAATCGCTTTTATAGTAGGTACTTTAAAAATGTATTTATAAATAAGTCAGGTCAGGACTAAAATTATAATAACCTAAAAATTAATTTTTTGAAGGTTACCAAGAAGTGAAAATAGAAAAGGAGAATGGTTAGAAGCAATTGAAAATGAAAATATCAAGCCAAATGTAAAGGATATAATATCATAGTATGTTCCCTACATTTCCCCGAAAGTGCTTTCAATAGAACAATGGATGTGATTAGTCTGCACGATGATGCTATACCAGTATGTCTGCCGCTGCATTCACACAGGGTGAGGTTTTTATCTGTAGACACGTGATGTCTTCCAATTTACTTTTGGTCTTTTTATTTAGATTTAGGGCTGTCATTTATAATCTAACGTTTCTCCTATTTTGAAGGAGGCCTGTGAACAAACTGAGATGGTTTTATATGATTTTTTTGAGTACAAACTTGGGTGATATTTGGTTGTTGAAATGTTATTGACTGAGGGAAAGTGCAATTTACTTTAAATACATGGGGTGTTTTAAGTTATTTTTCTATTCTTTATAAATTTATATTTATAAAGCATTTCAATGCCATAAAACCAAAAATATAAATTCAAGTTCCGCTATTGTAAGCCCTAATGTTGATATTAATTTCAAACCATCAGCATTGCCCTTTTAATTAAAATGTATTGCATTTTAGTTTAAATGTAAAGTGAACAATGCTAGTTAATGTAAACTGTGACATTTCATTTCCAGGTACCAGTTGAGCCTCAAATCCCGAACTCAAAAATGAACAGAGTGTATCTGAGTGCATTCCAGGCTACACAAAATAGTTTAGCTCTATAATTTTCTCTATTATTATATATTATTGTTTTTTTTGTCTATTATTTATAAATAAATAAATACAATTACTGTATATTGTGTTGTTCATCGTAATAAAATACTATTATATACCTATATTAGTATATATTATGTTGTTTCATTATATTACATTCCTCAAAACTGAAATTACCAAATTGTAAGTCTACCGTAATCCTTATATCGAAGTCAAAATTGAACTGGATTTATCAAATTATACAGGGTTAGCTATCTTGTCCGGCGAGGTTGCTGGTGTTTTACAAGTAACCCTGTATAGGTGTTACCGTCACGAGCAGCCATCGTCATACTTAATTTTATTAATTGGCATTGTCATTTTTTCCATTTGTAATTTTACTTCTATGTTTTGTACAATAAAGTTAAAATAAATAAAAAAGAGTGTGTGTTTATGTACACGCGTTACAAGTTACGCGCCAAAAGAAGTATAACTTCAAAAAAAATATATTAATATTATTTTTATATCGATAAACATAATAATGTTTATCGATATATTCTCGGCACTAAACACCGCCATGTTTTGTTACAAGCAATATGGCGCCGGCCACACTTTTTTTGTAGGTATGTCACTTCCATGTGATTCCTTATTCATTGTCACAAGTCTACAGATGATGGCAATCGTTAAAACGTAACGTCAATATTTGGCGCCAAATTAAAACGTCAAAGTGACAATCACAGAGTACCTTTTTATATACAGGAATAGAGACCAATTTCCGAACTAAATTGGGAAACGCATAACTAGCGCCATCTTTTATTGAGAGTTGGCATTTCCTGCTATATCATATATACATATTATAGTATGTATAGTACGGTTATAGTTTAAATAAACGATGAAAGATTTACGCGCGCGATTTGACTGTTTGTTGATGTAATTCCTTGCTGTTTTCAATTTAATCATTAAGTAATATACGCGCAGGATCTGCAATATTTTATTATGTAAGTATATCAAAACAGCAAAGAATGGCATCAACATAACAGTCAAATCATGCTCGTAAATCTTGCAAGACAAGGTGGTAGAACTTGTCAGGGCGGGGAAATAAAAATCATTGTATAGAAGAAATTATTATTTATTTCTTTTAAAGCAAGTGCTATAAAACTTTTTAGCTTTTATTTGTAGCATGTCCTCGTTGTCATCTACTTTTCTTTTGCCTGCCAAGATCTTATTTATATTCTTACAATAATTATGTGTGTATAATTTAATCATTGTATTTATTAAATTATTAATATTTTTTTCTTTGTGAATTTGACAGTTAATGAAATTAAAATCAGCCAAAATAATAACAGATGTTTTCATAGACACTGTAAGACAATTTTTCTCTATGTTTTCTTTTAAAATAACATTTAAAATATCATGAATATTTGAAATTGCCTCTATTAATGGCGGACTTGGATAGCAGAGCCAGCGACCACCTGCATATTCTCTGTAATTGAGATATTCAATAACACTATCTGTGCAAAGGCAATTTTTGCAAGTAGAGCAATTTTTGAATGTATTTTTCATTTTTTTTAAAACATATCCTGCTATGTATTGTAAGGGTGCTATAACACGGGGGTCATTTTCTTTTTCTCTTATTGTAACTAAATTAATTTCAAATAATTTTTGAATGTCCATGCAGGTAGTTGTTTCTTGTTGGCTGCTAATGTTGCTATCCTCAACGACGAGGGCATGCAAGGCATCACAGTAATCCGATTCACAGTTTTTGCCCCGGATCTGGACAGTATTTAAATTATTTATTAATAGTGTCGTAAATGACGCTTCAAATTGATCACAGGTGGGGTTATTGTTGCGGCACCCCTGGCTTCTAATAGCCCCAAAGAAGTTTTCTAGAGGATCTTGGTTGAGGTGCCGCATCCAAACTGAGGTTATCCCATGACATTTTTCAATATTTTTTAATAATATTTCTATACTATTTACTGTCCAGACCCAGTTTGCAATAGTAGGAACTTTTTCCTCTTTGCCTTTATTATTAATAAATTTCATTGACATGAAAATCTTTTTAGCTTCTGTCCAGGTTTTATGATGGGTTGAATTTGGTGTAACTGGCCCCAATAATGGCTTCGCATGTTTATTTTTATTAAAGCTGCCATTAACCGAATCGAATATATTGTCCATAAATAATAACAGATCGGCAGTGTCTTTGCACTCTTCTCCTAATATTCCTTTGTCTGAAAAACAAAAATAATAGTCATGAAAATGTTAGTTAAACCATTATTAAAAGAAATATTATGACTATTAGAATATATTTTAGAATTCTATAATCAGTTACTAATTAGTAATTTGACTGTATCTCTATTTTCATCATCATCAGCCCATATACGTTCCCACTGCTGGGACACGGGCCTCCTATGAGGGTACAGGCCATAATCCACCACGCTGGCCAAGTGCGTGTTGGCGGATGACACATGTCGTCGAACTTTTTTTTTTTTTTTTTTTTTTTTAATTCTTCGACATGTCGGTTTCCTCACGATGTTTTCCTTCACCGTTCGAACAGTGGTGATGTTACAACATGCGCAGATAAATTGAAAAATCAATTTATTTCCTGCGCGCTCGCCTGGTCTCGAACCACGGACTTATCGATTCGAAGTCCGAGGTCTCACCACTGAGCCACCACTGCTCATCTCTATTTTGAATCCTTTAAACTTTCGGGTTCCAAGTCAAGGCACTCGACAAAAAAATCTGTTCTTAACGTCTACAAACTATCTTAAAAATTCTCCATATTTCAGACTCCCTGAAGTATATAATAATAAATTTTGCTCAGCTGATATATTTAGTTTATCACGCCCTATATTTAAAAGTGCAATTCTTCAGATTATAAATAACTTAAATAAGTAACACACACGCGCAGACCCTAACACACACTCATTTACACATTCACTCATTCTCTCACATAGTTACCTTAATAGGCTCAATTTTATTTCTGTTTTTTTTTTCTACTTTAATGTTATATTGTTGATATTGCTTGTTCACGAGAAGTCACATTTAATTCATTTATGTTTTGTGTTTCATCAAGAATAAGTGTATTTTTTTTGTTAAAGTTAAAGTTAAGTAAACAATTATTGCACCTTTGTAGTTTCCCGTTTTTTGTCACACAATTTTACTATTATCGGTGTGCCTTGTAATTGGCGTTTTTATATGTAATTAGTATAATTTATATTATCAACAGCTGTAAGGTACCTTTTATGAATAAAATAAAAATAAATAAAAATAGTAATTTTATCATGTTTATCATGAAATAAATTATAGTAAATTTAAAAAGTTAATAATGTTATTTGTGTATGTTTGTGACTACTTATGTGATATTCATATGTAAAAAATATGTATAACAAATACCTGCAAGATATCCCATATTGGATGCAACAGTGCGACTAAAGATTTGGCTGGCAAACTTTACTTTCATTTTGTTTATTTTTTCTGGCTGTACATGCTGATCTGTTAACTTGGGCAGTAAACGGATGCCTTTATATCCCGGGTTTTCTTTTTGGAGGTCTTCCAAATGAGACCATTTAGCAGTTTTAGTTGTTCCCTCTTTTATAAAACTTAAATTCTTTGTCAATAAATTATTTCTTATGCCCTTCAGTAGGTGAGGGGGATCATATAAGATGACAACCTCTTCATTATTTATTAACATTAGGTTTTCTTTTGGTTCTTCTCCTCTCCTTAAGTAGATCCCTCTTGTTTCATTTATAAGTAATTTAATGGCTTGTCTGTTGTTTGTGCCTTGGTCACATACGGTTGCGACAACATGTAATGACACTTTTTGTAGTTCTATTATTATATTTTTTATCTGCGTAGCTAGTTCGGGTCCCTTCGTAGCACTTCTCGAAAATGTATATGCAATTGCTTGCTTATAGTTTTTTATCACTCCACGGATCATAAATACTTGTGCATGGTCTGCAATTTCAGGCTTCCTTTCACAGCCGTTATCAATCAATCCTGTGATTTTGTCCTTCCTTTCGTTGAAAGTTAAGTGTGCCTTTAATGATACTTCATCAAATAACAGTATGCACAGTTTATTTTCATTGGACATGTTTTCAGTTTGCTTTTGGAGCTGTGTAAATATTTTTTTATTAATACCAGGTCGCACATCCGAATTCTGTACTAGTTTGATAAGAGTTTGAGGGGATGGCAAAACAAATATTTTTCTAAGAAAGCGGTACGCTTTAGCACTTTGTTTTAAAATAGACAAAGCAAGAATTTTTTCTTGTACATTAAAACGACGTCCTTTTTCTTTTTTTTTATTTTCCCGGAATTGCATAGCAATTAATAATCTTGCTGCATAGGAAAAATTTTCCAACATTCTCAAAACCAATGGATCCATTGCTAATTTTTTTGCAGCTTTTATTTCTTCTGTTTGTTTTACAACCTTATTTTTCATTTTGCACAGCTTTACTTTTAAAGAAATAATTTTCTTATGCAGTTCTTTCTCTGCATAGGTCATAAAGAGACTTTTTGTATATTTTTTTGCTGTCATTATTTTCGTCTTCGCCGTTGTTTCTGTAAAAAGAAAACAGATTTTTATATCATAATATTACATATGAGTATGTATTGTAAATGCGACGGCCTTATGCATAATATTTGTCATATTTCACAGGTAGCGCAAAAGAACCAAAACGTGAAAAGGTATTGTTTAAAAAAGAAAACTTAAAATCGAATAAATAAAAATCTTACGATGGAAATTTATGAAAAAGCTGATCCTTTTTATAAATTCAATTTAAGAACTAGGTCTAAATAATTGACCAAATTGAAAATTTAAAAACCCCCGACATTCGCCATTTTGTACCGCCGGCCACCTTGGATTTTAAAATTTGTTATACAGTGATGTTAAAGGTAGCCCTTTCATTTGATAGCCAACCCATATTGATGGAGTTGTGTAAAAATATGCAATCTGTCATTCTGTGGCGGCGGCCATCTTGGATAGATTTTCATTAAACTGACAAAACAATACTCTCGACTAAATATCAAACAAAAAAAACAAAATCAAAATCGGTTCATCCATCAAACTAGAGTGGAACAGACAGACACAGACATGTCAAACTTATAACACCTTGTTGTTTTTGCTTCGGGGGTTAAAAGCCTAGGCGTGTATAAATAATTCACTTGTACTTTTTTATTATTATTAGGAAGTGGTTCTTTATTAAACTCTGTACAAAAGAAAAGCAAACTCTTGGTAAGACAACCTACATAGCATCACCTAGTAGTTTTATAAAGCTGTTTTATTTTATTAAATTCTCTTTTAACAATAACATATAAAAATCTTACTTTGACTTTGTTTATTGTTATCAGCGAGTAGAGTTAGATCCGAAGGCAATACATTTTTGGATGTCTCTGACTTTTGATTTAAATCACTCTCCTTAACCACTGGATCTGGAAATTAGTAAATTATATGTATAATAAGTGTAAGTATTATTTACATAAGACTAAGCTAAGACTTTCTGTGATTGAGCGGCCTTAATCATCGGCTTTTTCTCTAGAGATCCTTGGTTTCAATCACATACTTAGAAGCTATAAACATTGTATGTTTATAGCTTCTATAGTGTATAGAGAAGCTTTCGATAGGTATGTTTAACATACCTATCGAAAATTTCAATTATTAACACAAAATTGCTGTTTTTTTTTAAAGCCCTACATTCAAAATTTGTGCCTTATGTAACTCTTGCAATGAATATGAATCTAATATGACTTATGTATGACACACATAACGATTTTATTTCGATCACAACGTCAGATCAATTAGCTACTAAATTGAGATCTAAGATTACTAAATTGATCTGAGATCAGAACACGAAATTCACTTGGTCAAATCGTTTGTAAATGAATCAATTATGCAACCGCAATGAATGTAGTTGTTGGCGACACAGACCTCTTTTTATTTATTTATTTATCTTTTTGGAGCATGCTATTTTAATATTTGTAACTTTTTTTTATATTTGACAGGTGTTTTGATCATTTTTAGTGAGTTTTTACTTTCAAAATCATTGTTAAATTAATAATAATAATAATCTTTATTTGACAAAAGGATTTGTACATTACATAATGTTATAGCAAATATAATAAATAATAATACCTATATACAAAATTTGTTTGTGTAGGTATAATATATATTTTTTTTATTGCTTGTTACAGTAGGTATACATAGATGGGCAGCAAGATATATAATAAATATTATACATATATCTTGCTGCCCCATACTCCTCCCTAGCTACTAGCGCTGCTGTCAATAATAGTAAGGGAACTATATTTTCTATCACCAAAATTTATATTTGTCATCAAGTTGTATCACCTAATAAATAGATCTATCACCACGAAATATTTTCGTTCTCAGTTAAACAAAAATTGTTCCCAGGTATGAATTATCAAATTAATGTTAATACATTATGTGTAAAATAAGAGATCGATAACCAATAAAATTATATTGCATTACATGAATATAAACTTTGTTCTTATGATAACAGTTTTGTTACTTAAATAATAGCTCTGTGCTCAGAATGGTAGATCTGTCACCAAATAAACCGATTATCGATCCCTGACTGCGACTCCTTTTTATTTGATACTAGGTTTCCGCAGTTCCCGTTCCCGTAGGATTTCCGGGAATGCGTCAATTTCCCGGGATAAAAAGTAGCCTATGTCCTTTCTCGGGTATCAAATTATCTTCATACCAAATTTCATGAAAATTGGTTCAGTAGTTTAGGCGTGATTGAGTAACAGACAGACAGACAGACAGACAGAGTTACTTTCGCATTTATAATATTAGTATGGATTATTTGATATTTTGTCACCAATATAGTAGTAACATTTTATTTCGTTCAGATATTAAATTAATAGTATTCGTTACCAATTTAATACATCAATTTATAATTTTAATGAAAAAATGATCAAAGGGGCGGAGACAAATTGGCGCGCTTTAAAAATTGACTTTAAAGATTGATTGAGAGAGATGCAAGTTTACTTTATTCGCGATTTCACGTTCATTGTTGTAGGTGCATTTTATTATCGTTGTGGATAATTTGTTGTTTTAGTTAATTTCTCAAAATTTTTTATTTGAACTTAATGCAATTTTCTAGTAACATAATATGATTTATTGGTGATCTCTTTAAATTAGTTTGCTTAAATACTTATTAGGACACACCTATTATAATACATACAAAAACATTTATTTGGTACTAGACCTTATATCTCAGGATTTTAGGTGATTTATTGTGGAACTGATTTTGCATTGTTTGGTGACTACATTTTGGTGACAGATCTACTATTTTGAGGACAAACCCTATTATTTAAGAAACACAAAACTAATTAAATTGGTGATAGCTTAAATGACACCCTAATAGTAATGACTAAGGCAACTTACCAAGATTAAAGTCATCTAAACGAATTTTGTGTGGATCTGTACAGAGTGTTTTTTCATTTATAAGAGCCGTGTTGATTATACGTGGAGCAGCAACTAAATCTGGAAATGACAAGAAGCATAATTACTTATATCTTAATATATATAAATCTCGTGTCACAATGTTTGTCCTCAATGGACTCCTAAACCACTTAACCGATTATAATAAAATTCGTACACCATGTGCAGTTCGATCCAACTTGAGAGATAGGATAGTTTAAACATGTAGGTACCACGGGCGGAGCCGGGGCGAACCGCTAGTATAAATCATAAATTACAAAATCAATTTTTTAGGGTTACATTATGTTTAAATGATACCAACCAATATTTTCTTTTTCAAAGTCCAGGGCTGAAGAAGTAGACGCAAATTGCTCAGCTTGCTGACCTAAAAAAAAAAATTACCACTAATATATTAAAATTTAGATAAAAAAAAGAAACAAACATCATCGTATGTTACACATGTAAGAAATAAATAGAATTTTGATTTTGATTTTTGGATTTGATCTTTGCTGCAGTAGGTGATGATTTTATCAATACACTTCCTCAAAAGTTTTCACTTTCAATGAAAGAAACATCACTACTTGCTAGGTGATGAATTTTTAAAATCACTAACCAAAAGAATTTATGGCCTATTTACCTGTTGGTTTCCTGCTAACATTCTCAATATTACGCATTGCTGTCCTCACACCAAGTGTATGTTTTTGTAAGGATAATGGATCTGGAAAACAGAAAATTATAATAGCAGGTAAAGTATAAACGGCTTGATGGATTTTGATGTATGAGGTATCGTTTGATTCATCTTGATCACGGGAGTGTCATAGGATACATTTTATAACAAGAGGTTGATTATTAACATGACATGTAAATTAATCAAAGAGGTTGACTGTGTACCGTGTAGTGTGACTTTACAATGATAATACATACCTGGTAAATTCAGTGTTGGCACTGCTACATTGCTTAATTTATTATTTCGACAAAGATATATTGGTTCAAAATGTTTGCAACACACTCGACGATACTTGAATATATGATCATTTTCAAGGCCTAAGATATCACCTCCAACTGCATACAGCCAAGTGTTGAAACGCTGTCTTTCTTTTTCTGGGTTTGGAAATCGGTGCAGGACTTGACTTGTGCCTTAAATAATAGAGAACTTGTCAGTTATACCTCAAAAAAAATATTAGAAGTTATTTCTGTAGTAAAAAGTCTATTACGGTAGGCGTGAAGCCATTTAGTAATCCTGATGATGATCTCTATTATTATATAGAGGTAATATTTGTTGGTTATGTAATGGCATTAAGTATGGCCATATTATACTTTCAAAAAAAAAGTTACAAAAAAATGTAAGTACAAAAAAATGTAAAAAATGTAACCCAAAGCCTTAGCCCAAAGCGTAGAAAATTCGGCCGGCGAAGCCAAGGCGGATATCTAGTGATAGTATAATAAGAAAATATTTGTATTTTTGTGTTTGTCACAAAGAAACCAAAAACTGCAGAAGCGATTCAGACTACTACTACTACTAATCATATATTAAGATTAGGCTAATCTTCGGGGCGAGGGTGGTTTCTGAGAAGTGGTTTGTTTAGATGAGGTTATATATTAACTGGACTTACGTCTACTTCCGTCGCAGCCGGTGACGCAACAGTGTTTATCCGATGCCATTGTGTAAAAACAACTTAAAACTCTCAAATAAAACAAAAACACATAAAAACGAAACAATAAAATTAGCAAGTACTTATATATGCTAGACACTAGTAAAATACACCAGAGTCGGTAAATAAAAAGGTACTTAGGAGTCCTATCTCAATAAACATAAAAGTAACTCATCCGGAGGAACAGTAGCTCAACTCGACGGAATAATAAAACACCACAAAGCACAAAATCACTTTTCTTGCGCAAACGCAAAAAAACAAAATGCCCACGCCATGTTGTTTTTACTTTTTATTTAGTGTTGTGAGTGTTGCCAGTTTAAAGTATCTGTATCTACCAAAGCTTATTATATGAGCAAATGCTATTAAATGAAATACGATAGAAATACAAGCCTGCTTGTCTTTTTTTTAAATCTTACCAATATTTTGCTTGCCACTTGTTATAGTTCGACTAATTTTATTTTTTTGTTTTATTCAAAACTTTTATTAAAATAATTTTACTGTAAATAAAACTACTGTATAGGATAATTTTTTGAGCTGGTTATAATAGATATCGCGTTTGCAGTGCCATCTATTGAGAAATAAAAAAAACTATTGACCTGTATGCCCTCTGAATATGAAGGTTGGAACTACATATTTATATGCTACCAATTTCAAAATCCCACCGACAATCTGCATGGAAAAAGACTTTGACGCACCACTTAATTTTGTAGTACAGCATTGTCATCCTTACCCGTAGATTAGTACTATGATTGTGGCCCCTGGTGACAATAAACTTGGGAACTTGGAGTGTTGGAGTTGTACCCTGTGTTGTACCTACAAAAGTAAATTTAAAATTGAGATGTATTTCGTGTTTTAGTATTAATAATTTGTTTACATAATTCTTTGAAATGGCAGACTCCTTAGGTATGTTGAAGAATATAAGATTCATAGTGAAGGAAAGTTATTTTTGTTGGTATTTATGAAGTTCCTGATTTGTTTACAGCTGGGTCAAGAGCTAAACGCCAGAAAGTAGACAAGCATGGGCGAATGTCAGCTTTTGAAAAGCTGAAGAACCTGAAGAATAAAGGATCAAAACATAAATATGATGTAGACGATCTTGAAAATGTTTATGACACTGTTGACGAGCGGGAGTACAGTGAACGTGTGTTACAAAGGCAGGAAGAAGATTGGATTGAAGATGGTGACTATACATATTTTTCTGCTTATTATAAATCTTATTTCAAGTCTAAAAAAATCCTGGATAAAATTTTTTAATAGTCATGTTAACAGCTTGTAATAACCTAACATATTACTTGGGTTGGCTTTAGAAACTTGCGGCACGAATTTCGGCGTGATTTTAATTTTTTTCGATCGATAATAATGCCCCGAAACATACATTAGCGGCTTTTCGTGCGGAAACTTGTTATTACAGAGAAATCTTAATTTTAATTTTTGAGGTTATGTTCAAAATTGTTTGAGTTGCATTGACAAAACTACCTAGGTACAAGAATTGTGTTTGAAAGAGATAACAAATGTCAAAATGTACATTAAAAACCATAGTTCCTTCATAGTTCATTCAAAAGCATGTTGCTAAGGGACAACAATTCATACGGATTATTGGCGAGTAGTATATGATTGGGGCAACATGGGTATGTTTTCAAAAAAGTTAATCACTCAGACCCAGACAACCCATTTGTTGCCCCTGATGGGACTCATACTCAAAGAATTGAGTCCCAGTGGCGTGTTGTATAGAGATTTTTTAAACTATAACCACCCAAACTTAGATGATATTATTAAAGAATATAATATGTGGAGACGCTGATTGGAAAAAAATAAAATTGATCCATTCATTGCCCTTGTAAATTGTATCAAACATGTATAATTATTAAAAAAATGTTTTTTTTATTGTATGTATATTGCACACAAATTGTTAGTAACAGAACCGAATCTGTCCACCCCGATTCCACGTGGTACTTGTCTGTCATACACTAGAGTGTATTTAAAAAGTCGGAGGCGCGGAGGAGCGTGGCGCCCGCGTGTGCTGAGGAGCAGGCAGAGTCAAGCGAGCCGGAGTGGCTGAGGCTGGTCGCCAAAGGCGACCAAAAAGCCGAAGCTACGAAGGCGAGTGAAGACTCCTGCCTGCAACGAGGTACACGGGGGCAAGCGCCACGTTCTGCAGCGCCGGAGCAGTCAAGAAAGCCCATAATCTTCAATAATCAATATATATCTAACTACATTTCACTACATAGTATTTAAAACAAAGTCGCTTTTTCTGTCCCTATTTCCCTATGTCCCTTTGTATGCTTAAATCTTTAAAACTATGCAACGGATTTTGATGCGGTTTTTTTTAATAGATAGAGTGATTCAAGAGGAAGGTTTTAGTATATAATTTATTAGGTTTTAGACAAAGCGGGCGAAGCCGCGGGCGGTAAGCTACTATAAATATAAACTCAAAAAAAAATAAAAAAAATAGAAGGGGGGGTTTCCGCACCCCCCCACTTCACAGGGAGTCTCCCCTTACCTCCCCCCTCCCTTTCCCTCCCCTCCCCCCCCTTAATTCGTGCCGCAAATTACTAAAGAAATACCTATTACTTTTAGACGGTACTGGTTATGTCGAAGATGGACGGGAAATATTTGATGATGATGAAATCGAAGATACATATGTTGCATCAGATACCAAAGAAAACGGAAGAGGTCTCAAAAGAAAAGCCAGAGTGGCTCCTCCAACTGCAGGGAAGGGTAACATAAGACACTTATTAGGAGCTATGCCAGCTAAAAAGAAGGAGGTAAGCTGTCATGTTCAACAAACACTTAATATTTTGAAATATCAAAAAAAAAACTTTGCTACAATAGAGTTACTAGATATAGTTTATCTTGTTACTTAATTTGACCTATAAATAATAACATCTATAGAGTTTTTTAAATCCTAACAAATTATCATTTAACATTCACATGGGATTATATAGTTATCCTCTCAATTAACCTTAACAAAGTTATATTTGCCTATAAATCATCATTCATTTCAATTTTTATTTATAGGAAACTAAGATATCTGATGACAATATTCTGTCCGACATCATGTCAGATTTAGATGGCAGTGGACCAGCTATCGTAAAACCTAAGGCCTTAACTACACCCAAGGCTAACACCATGCAATCAACTAAGACAGATGCACAGAATTACTTTAAAGCCCTATCATCATCTGTGAAGAAACCTGTTGCTACTGTTATACTTGATGAATCCCCTGTTGTAAAGCAGGAGAAAATTGTAAGTTATTTCTTAAACTTATTTATTCAAAATTTAAATTGTTCTTATAAGTTTTAGGATAATAAACACCTTATTTCTCATAATTCTAGGAAGTAAGTCCACCCATTAAAGAAAATGGCAATGCTGCCCCCAAGAAAAACACATGGAAAATAGATAAAGAAATAAAGAAAGAGCTAGAAGATTCTCAAACACAAAACATAGAAGAGTTTAATACACAAGACATTGATTTAGGGGATGATTTCAGCAATGATACACCGATAGAAGTGAAGGAAATAAAGGAGGACCTACCCAGTACAGCAAATACTATAACAGATGTAGCTGAAGAATTCCTCAATGAAGACTTTGAAATATTTCCCACTAAAAACGTGAAAAAAGAGTTAAAACCCTTGCATACAACTTGGGACAACCAGATGGGTGATAACCATGTTGTGAGCTCCATACAGTCTGATGGCAAATTGCCTTTACAGACAAATAAAGATGGTAAAAAGGTCCTCAAATTCTATTGGTTAGATGCTTGGGAGGACAGGTATGTGAAGCCAGGAGTTGTATACTTGTTTGGCAAGGTGTATGTCAATCCATTGAATAAGAAAGCAGGCTGTGTGTCCTGCTGTTTAGTTGTGAAGAATATTAATAGGCAGATGTTTTTGTTGCCTAGGGAATATGTAAGTATTCATTATTTGTAATTGGAGTGAGAAAATAAAGCCTATGATGTCTATCATATAAGTATGAATTTGTTCTTAAATGTAAATTACCTGACCATATATCAGTAACAATATTTTATTATTATATCTTTCCATTATTAATGAAATACATCACATACAACATTTCTTGACTTTTTCCAGAAACTAGACCCAGTTACTTTGGAACCAACAGATGAAGAAGTGACCATTATGGATATTTATCAGGAATTCAACACTTCAGTTGCATCAGAATTAGGTCTTAAGGAATTTAAGTCTAGAAAAATCACAAAAAATTACTGCTTCAATATACCTGATATTCCTGCTCAGTGTGATTATTTAGAAGTCAAATATTCTGTGAGTAATTTGAATATTAATTATGTGGAAAGATAAAATAATTAATGTAGAGCTTTATCATTTATATTTTTCTAAAGTACCATCAATAAAATGTAAAAAAGGTTCAAAAACATAGCTTAACAAGAAATAGACTATATTAAATTGATTTATTTCAGGAGTATTTCCCATACATTCAACTTCAAATAAAAATCAATAAATCAAAATAAAATAAAGTAATAAATAAAATTCAAATAAAAATTAAATTGCAAAATTTCTACTAAAGGTAACTACAAAACATTAAAATCGATAAAATAAAATAAATTAAATTAATTGGACCAATAATAAATAATAAAATTTGATACAATTTGAAATTGAAATTTTAAAATATAATAGATATGAATAAATTTTATGGTCTCTAAAACATGTACCACCTGGCACCTCTATCATTAACAGTATTCCAGAATAACCAGTTATTCTTTTATAGTTCACACAATATAAACAGATTAAGGGTAATTAATGTAGTGGTAACATAACATTTAAGCATATAAACATTATAACCAACATTTTTTTTTATAATTTCAGGCATCCATACCACCCCCACCTACAAACAAGAAATTCTTAACTTTCTCACATATATTTGGTGCTAATACGTCATCATTGGAGATGTTACTTCTAGAGAGAAAGATTAAAGGACCATGTTGGTTGGAAATTGTAGAACCTGATAATGTTCAAGCTAAAGTTTCTTTGTGTAAACTGGAAGCAAATTGTGATGATATGGAAAATATTAATGTTATCAGAGGTGATGAAGACTTGGAACCACCACCCATTGTTGTAGCTACTGTAAGTTGCCTAATATATAAATTTAAAATAAAGTCTACCTTGAAAAATGACAAAGTAATAATGGTAATTTTTTACATTTTCACTAACTTTGTAATTATTTTAATTAATTTTCAGATTAACATGAGAACTGCAACAGATCCTAAAACGAATAGAACAAAGATTTTAATGATTAGCTGTCTAGCACATAGTAACTTTCCCATACATAAACCACCACCCAACCCACCGTTTCAACAGCATTTCTGTGGTAAGGATTTAAGCCGAAATTATTGCAACCAAGTGTTCAATTACTTCTCATGTTTAAAGTGAAATTTGTTTTGTTTTTTCAGTAATGACAAAATGTAATGAACTTTGGCCTCTTGATTTAAAACAAAAGTTGCCTCAATATAAAGCAACAAAACTATCAAAATGTGACACAGAAAGAGAGCTATTAAATTGCTTTATGGTTCAGTTTTGGAAATTAGATCCAGATTTAGTAGTGGGTCATGATTTGCAGGGATTCCAACAGGATTTGTTAATAGGAAATATTTTAGACTTGAAAATACCAAATTGGTCGCGTTTGGGAAGACTTAATAGATCAGTAGCACCCCAAAAGAAATATGCCGCCAAAGATGCGTTTTTGGGTAGATTGGTTTGCGATATTAAAATTTCAGCCATGGAACTTATCAGAGCTAGAAGTTTCGATCTGGATACGTTGTGTATTACTGTGCTAAAAATGAAGGAAGGTGAACGTCTAGATGTCGCAATAGAAGATTTGCCGCGTTATTACGAAAGTAGCAATGACTTGTTACAGCTTGTTACTTTGACAATGCAGGATGCGTCCTACATTCTCAAAATGATGTGTGAACTTAATGTTTTACCACTAGCCTTACAAATAACACAAATTGCTGGTAACATAATGTCTAGAACTCTCTTAGGTGGTAGATCGGAAAGAAACGAATTCCTATTACTTCACGCATTCACAGAGAAAAATTATATTGTACCAGATAAAGTGTATGGTAGAAAAAATTTATCTGATGATCCTGATAATGAGGATAAAGAAGAAGCAGGTGTAAATAAAAAGCAAGGCAAGAAAAAGGCTGCCTATTCAGGAGGTTTAGTGTTAGACCCTAAAAAAGGCTTCTATGATAAACTAATACTTCTCATGGATTTCAATTCCCTATATCCCAGTATTATTCAAGAGTTTAATGTTTGTTTCACAACAATAAAACGGAAAATATCATCAAATACTAATGATGATATAAGTAATTTGATTCTACCAGGTCCTAATACCGAATTTGGAGTTTTACCGACACAGATTAGAAAACTTGTTGAAAGTCGACGAGAAGTGAAAAAGCTTATGAAATCACCAGATTTGCCCCCAGAGCAGTATATGCAATATAATATAAGACAAACTGCTTTAAAATTAACTGCCAATTCTATGTATGGGTGCTTAGGATTTACACATTCGAGATTTTATGCTAAACCACTAGCAGCCCTTGTGACTATGAAAGGAAGGGAAATTCTCATGGACACTAAAGAAATTGTACAAAAACTAAATTACGATGTTGTTTATGGTGATACAGACAGTTTAATGATAAACACAAATTGTTTGGATTATGATTATGTTTTTAAAATTGGTAATGATCTAAAACGAGAAATTAATAAAAAATACAAGCAGATTGAATTAGATATTGATGGAGTTTTTAAGTATCTTCTCTTGCTCAAGAAAAAGAAATATGCAGCTGTTGTAATAAATCGAAATAAAAACGGAGAACTAATTTATAGCCAAGAACATAAGGGGTTAGATATTGTTAGACGTGATTGGTCGCAGCTTGCCGCAGAAGCAGGAAAATTTATTCTCAAACAAATTCTTTCAGAACAAAGTGCTGATGAAAGAATTGAGAGTATACAAACACATTTAAACAAGTTAAAAGACGATCTGTTGAGTAATAAAATACCAATATCGCTCTTGACCATAACTAAGCAGTTAACCAAAAATCCAAACGAGTATGCCGACAAAAACGCCCAACCTCATGTTCAAGTCGCTATGCGACTCAATAACAAGAATAGTAGGCGATTCAAAAAGGGCGATATTGTTCCATACATAATTTGTGTAGATGGCACCACCAACTCTGCTACACAAAGAGCATATCACATAGAAGAATTAAAAAATTCTGAACATCTTAAAATTGATTATAGATACTACTTAGCGCACCAACTTCATCCCGTAATATCACGTATTTGTGAACCAATTGAAGGAATGGATCCGGCGCGAGTCGCCGACTGTCTCGGTTTAGACCCATCTGGTTATAGAAATATGTTAAAAAAAGAAAACTCAAATGGAGAAACTTACGAAGTAGAAAATGAAAAGGAGAAATACAGACATTGCAAAGAATTTTCATTCATTTGTGTAAACGAAAATTGTCAGACCGAGAATAGAATAAGAGAAGCAGTAAGCAAATTAGATAAAGAAAGTGTAACGTTTTTAGAGCGTTGCCAAAACGAGCAGTGTACATACAAGCCAATTGACTATTTGCCGTGTATACAGAATCAGTTGTGTTTGCAAATTAGGCAGTACCATAATCAGTATTACGCGGGTTGGTTGTCGTGCGAGGATCCAGCTTGTGGTCATCGTACTACGCGAATGCCACAGAATTTCCAAGCAGGATATCCGCTGTGTCGCCTGTGTGAAAAGGGCCTTATGTATAGGGAATATACAGAGAAGGACCTGTATTTGCAGATCAATTTCTTCCTATTCCTGTTCGATCTTAGCAAACAGAATAACTCCAGTAAGTATATAAAACAACAAAATATTAGAAGTTGCATTTCTTTGAAAAACGCATGATTGAATCATTCATGATCAACTTTTTTATAATATTCTTTAAATTTTTTTTAAATATTTGTAAACTGCACTAATGCTATAAAATACTAATAGTGATATAATATTTCTTGTTGGAAGAAAGTATATCAATTCAATCGATCAATTCTTACAACTCTACTAAAATTACTTTTTTCTTTTTCAGAAATCAAACTGTCACCTCAAGTCATATCTGCCTTCCAAATACTCAAGGAGCTGGTGGCGGACTGGCTCTCACACTCAGCATATTCCATTATAAACCTATCAAAACTATTTAGATTCTTCAGCGTCGATTCCAAAGGCGGAAAAATTAAAACTGAGCCAGTTGAAATAGACATTTTACCAGAGACTGAACACATTGATGCTATCATGGAAATGGGAGCATACTAGATTTTATTTTTAAAACTTATATGTAGATCATGGTTCTTATATAGAATTTTATAATAAATTATAAATAAAATACAACTGCGTTTAATTTAATACCTTTATTTAAAACAATCATAATTCATAAACCAAAATGGTTTTTGAGACAAGTTTTAAAATATACTTAATCCTAGGTCTTAATAATACTAATAATAACCCCTTCCCCGACCTCTTTGGGGTCCCCCGTAACCTCTCCCTCGACCTCTGTAATTATTCTGCTCGAAGTTTCCAAACGCTTGCCGATTTCCGAACTGCTGTTGATTAGGATTATTATGTCTGATATTTTGATTATCTAGCTGTCTTCCATTCATGAAATTCCCTCTAGAAGCTTGATTAAATTGATTTCCGGGTGGCGGCCCTTGATATGAATTATTAAAATTGCCAGGAGCATTAAAATTGTTCTGAGGCATTTGTTGTTGATATTGCATATTATCTCGATGCGGACCTTGATTAAAATTATTTTGTGGCTGGGAATTATTTTGTGGTATGGTAAAATTACTGCCTTGCGGCGGCCCCGATTGCATATTTTGATAAGAATTAAAGTCTCTCTGAGGTTGATTCACGTTCACGTCAAAAAAGCTATTATTATTCGGTTGCCACGAAGAATTATTGGAGTTATCGAAATTTTGATTTCCTAGGGTTGGAATTCGATTTTGAGTATTGAGATTATCCATATGAGGCTTTCTTTCTATGAGGGGTCCATCCTGGGGGTCACCGAAGGATCTCGGTTGTATGGAAGTGATGGGCGTTGGGTCTATCGTTTGCGCGATAGGCGCCGTGCTGGCCTGTGCAGCCTGAGTGGATTGTATCGAAGCTTGAACTAGTGCCAAGAGATCTGAAGCAGAGGAAATGTTCTTAGCGAATTCGAACACCGCCGCAGCGCTGCTCGGCTCGATCGCGGGTGGACTCGATTTCGCCTCTTCTATTGATTTCTTTACAATTTCCATCTCCTGTCGTATTTGATTCTCTTTTACCTTTTCTGTTGCAGATTTAAATACCTGAAAATAATTACATAATTATAACGCAGCCACACTAGTTTATTATTATAACATTTACCTTTATCTGAATTTATTAATTATCCTACTATCTTACTAATATTATAAATGCGAAAGTTTGTGAGGATGTATGTGTATGTTTGTTACACTTTGACGCAAATACTACCGATTACAATGAAATTAAGCACACATATAGAGACTTTTGATAACAAATCCGAGCGAACGTAATCCGTCGTTTACGGATAAATGAGCTAAATGACTAAAAACAAATACAAAACACCACCCACCTCCTCCACAGCGTAATCATCATCATCACTCTCTATACTGACAGTCCTGATATCATCCTTTAGCGGCTCATTTGGTTCCTCTATTGCCTCGTGTGCCTCACTAGCCTCGCCTGCCTCGCGCGGCTCCGGGGCATCAGCACTAACATACTGCCGTAATCTCTCTACACGTTGAGGCTCGCGAGCTTCGAGTTTCTTTAAATAGGCTATTAAACTGTGTTGCTCCTCTGCTGATAGCTCATTGAAATTCTTCAGGAGTGTTTCCAAGTCGGAGTCGGATAGGCCGTCCATAGCGTCCACTACGTCTTCCTTGTCAGTTCTGAAAATGTATTTATAAGTTATTATTTATTTACCGTTCCAATTGTTGATGTTAATAACATTAATAATACAGCCTATTTTATTTTAAGTTGGTTTAATTGTATAGCATTAGAGATTACCATTTACGATTAATTATTTTCTCAGAAGCATTATTGATATTCCTATGTGGATTGCATAGCATTGGTATGAAGTGCTAACATGAGTATTGTATTAATTATTGAGAATAAAATGATATTTTTGTAGCATACACACAAGTCCAAAAAATTTATCAGTTGTCTTATTTTTAAATTTCTATACTAACTTCTTATCATCGTAAGCAGACTGTAACAACTGCAACGCCGAGGCCGCACTTGACGCGCTCGCACTCGGTTCAGTCGGCGCAGGTTTCGATTCTATAGCTCGAGCCTGCTCTTTGAGTTTCGCTTCCCTCTTTTTAGCTTCCGCCATTCCAACCTGTATATAGAAGTTTGGGTAACAAAGTTTGCTTGTTGGAAGATTAAATTCTCAGGAACTCTAAAGTAAAAAAGGAATATTATGCGTTGTGTTGTTTATTGCGATTTTGATATTATATTATTAGCGACTCAAATTTATAAGTTTTTTTTTAATGTTAAATCTACCAACTAGTTCAAACTAAATGATTTATCGAACTACACTTCTTCTAGAAGTACTTTCAACCAAAAGCCCAAACTTTCTAACTACATAGTCAAACAAACAAACTCACCACAGCGTCCACAAGCTGCGCGAGCTCCTCAGACGACACGTCGGTCTTGCCCTGCGCGATGAGCGCGGCGGCCATCTGCTGCGCGATCTCTTCCCGGTCCACTTCGCCCACGCCCGCTACGGGCACGCCGTCCTTCTTGTTGCTGCCACTAGCAGCGCTCGCTTTCGCTTCCTGGATATTTCGTAGATTATAAGTAATTTGACAAAAATAAACTATGATTTAATAGTAAAAGTTTCAAGGCTTTTGTCTCTTATTGGCATGGATTTTATTGGATTTGTCTTGTGTTGAAAAAAAAGACAACCATAATTTATGATGATATAACGTACACGTGTGCACTTTGTATACGCATGTGCGTACGTATTCGTGCTGATGTATACTATATCTCACCTTACTACTCTTCTTAGCGCGCGTGTCCGCCTCGTGCAGCGTGGCAGCGGCACGCACGACCGCAGTGCGGGCAGCCGCCGCAGCCCCGCCCGTGACGAGACCGGCTTGCAGCGCGCCCTTCAGCTTCTCCTTCGCCGTCTCGATCAGCACCAACGCCGTTTCGCGCTCCAGTAGCTGCTCCGAGGAGTTAGGCTTCTCCTGATTTTAAAACAGTGAGAGATATGAGTTTTGAAAACATGAACCGTCAAGTACATCACCTCACTATAATTTTCGCTAATTTATAAAAAAGAACAGGCATTTATTTTGTTGTTATTTTTTAGATTGAAAATTTGTGGAAAATGATAAAACTATGTTATGATTTATGACGATTCAAAAGAGATTCTAAAAGAAATCTATAAACAAATGTCAGAGTTCGAGTTAAAAGTTTAAAACTACACACAACATTTCTATACCACGCACCTTCTCCATCCGTATCGCCTCCGCCAGCAGATCAACAACCTTTGGTCCGAGGCTGCCCAAATGATCCTCTAACGCCACCAGCTGCCGAAGCGTGGCCACAATATTATCTGGAGCCCCACCAAAATCGTTCATAGATTCCTTATGGTCTGGAATAAATTCCGGTCGGGAGGGTTCATGTCTACGTAAGCGAGATGCGTGTGAAGCGAGACTGCCAGTGCGAGAACGTGAGCGAAGTTCGGGCATGTCTGGTAACGAGCCGAACGAGTCGTCTGAATCCCATGGCGACATGTTGCCTTCGCTGTGGGGCAAAATTAATAATAAGTTTAATCAAAATAATAAAATATTGAAGTTTAAAAAAAAATCCACGTAAAAATCTGAATAGATAAGAAATACAAACTGTTTTAATGCAATCTTTATACTCTAATAACTAATCGGTAAAAACTTACATCGCAGAAACTTGCGATTCCCACACTTTGGCATCGTTTGTTTTTGTTTTTCTTTAATTACTTATTCTTCAGTACAAAGAAATCCTGTCCAAATTTTTTTGCATTTCCTTTTTTTCCAGGTTGTCCAGTAGCGATTTCTGTTCAGCCATAATGCTGCCTTTTGTGCAAATTATGCTTTTTCTAACACTACTCCATTTTACATTTTTTTTTTCTTATTCTGTACAATAAAGAATTACAAATAAATCATATGGCACTAACGGTTTGAGCTCATCGTCGGATATGAGCACGGTCTGCATGGAGGGCGGCGGGTGCGGGCTCGGGTTGCGCGCGCCCGGACTGCGCCGCCGGTCGCGCGCCGACAGCGGGCTCGCACGAGTGCGGACCGGACTGCTACTAGAAAAAGGAAACATTTGAATTTAGAACTGAGAATTATAAAACAAATTTAAAAAATTAGAACTGGCAATTAGAAAAAAAAAAATAGCGCCAATAATTTTTTTTTGTCGCGCATTTCGCTAACAGCTAACTATTTCAGTCATCAGTAACATCACTCATAAAAGAGAAAAAAAGCGTGTGTATGGTGAACACGTGTCAGAAATGAAACTTGCTTGGCAAGATTGAAAGATACAAAATCGTCGCCTTGGGACGATTTTGCCATGACGCGACCTTGAAATTTTACTCTTAACGCGCAAAGAAGTTTCACTTCAAAAAAATATACTAAAGAAATATGATTTTTTATACTTATTTTATATAATTATAAAACTATTACTTTTTGTGCACTGGACTTCTAGATCGAGTTTTGAGAGTCCTCACTGGTGAGCGTCTTCGCGGTGGTGAGTGGCGATCCTTTATCCTGCGAAATATTTGTACTTTAAGAACATTTGAAAGTCCATAATGTCGAATCAATTCTGATGGCATTATTATATTAATATTGTTTTATAGATAGACAGTGCAATAAAAATAACATCTTGGCTATAATTAAAGATATTAGAACATAATAATGATGCTATAGTCGTCAATAACAAACAAAAAGGTAAGATTATAAACTTATATCAACATACCATCTATACCTGCGATCTGGCGACCTAAGTCGTCGATCAGGCGTACGCCTCAGGCTGCGTCTATCAGGCGTACGTCTGCGTTCTAGCGATCTACGCCTCTCCGGAGTCCTTCTACGTTCTGGAGTCCTACGTCGTTCTGGCGTTCTGCGTCTTTCAAAGCGCTTGTATGGAGATATACGCCTTGGTGACTTTCTCTTTTCCACCACTCGCGGTTCTTCTTTCGCTGGAGTCGGTTCGATATCTTCGGGAGCCGGTAAGCTGAACTTGCGGTATATCTCGTGTATAGTGATGCGTAGCTCCTCTTCGTGCAGCTCCTTCATACGCGCCGTCCAGAACGTTATCCACTCCGGTTTGAAATCGTGCTTCGATGGGTCTTTTCCATCTGGGTGGTGTAAGATTTTTGGTAATGTTAATAAATATGTGCGATACAAAACATAAAAATCTGTATTTTATTCATAATTTCGCAATTTGAAACATGAACATATACACCACAATTGTTATGTGCGTTTTTTAAATAGTCTTAGTTATATATGTTTTTAATTCTATCGATATAAGTTTTTCATAGCATGTCATACTATAAGAATTTCGCAGTATATATTTCCTGACCTGCTTGCAACTCCTTATAGCGTCGATTCCAGAACTTCTTCCACTCCTCCGGGTAAAGAGGATGCTTCTCAGGATTCTTCTCGTGGTAGGCGAGCATTTTCTTAGCAGTAGCCTCCGCTGCGACACGCTGCTCCTTAGCTTTCTTCACTTTGAATTCGTAATTTCCGGTACGGCTCCGCTGATATAAAAATAAATAATACGTTAATAAATAAGAATAATTATTATTTTCTCTATTATCTTATTTTCTCTATGATTCTGTTTTATATTTCAAACAAATATAAATAATAATTGTGGCCGATCAAAATCGAAATCTCGATAGACGAATGTGTTAAAAAAATGTGGTCAATTGATTTTCAAAAATACTAATTCATGTTAACTACATTATTCTGTGATAACCACAATCTTTACCTTTATTTTAAAATTTAGTTTTCTATTAAGTTAAAAATTTCATACACTATCTATTAATTTAAGAAAAAATACAGGAATTTAAATGTGATTTTTACAATTAATATGATACTTTATTATAGTCGAGCCAATTTAATAGGCAACATTTGACGTCTATCAATTTTATCTTCGAAGAGAGGTAACCTGCTTAAAAACATCGATTAAAGTGTATTAATCGATACGGATTTGAAACATTTGTCAATCGAATTTATTAATTTATGATGATTTTTATTCACAAGTAATCAATGCATTCGATTCTAGATGTCAGATTTCGATTTTTAGAGTAACGTCTCTAGTATTTAAAAAGAAAAAAGGTTTATTGACACAAAATTGTAGCGACGTCAGTTCTTCAATTCAGAAATTGATTATTATGTTTAGGATGGTTTATCAGTAAAATGAAATCTTAAAATAACTTGTATCGGTCATTATTATTATAAATATGTAATCGTAATTGAAATAAGTTAAGCAAATGTGCAGTTCTAACAAAACGAAATATCATGTTATTCTATCTCGTCGTTACTAGGTTACGTTGTTGAATTTTGTTGAACTGTCAAATGTTGCCTATTAAAATGGCTCTACTATAACATGTTTATTTAATAATAAATAAATAACAATACCCTTTCATTTCGTGCATTGTTTGCATTGGGCTCAGGTTTACGGTTTTTAACCGGTACTGGAGCATCTGGACGTCCATAAGGAGAGAAACGATGTCCCGGCCTTAAAGACAAAATAAAATTACATTAATACTAAAAAAAATAATAACAATCATTGGTAAAATAAAAGATTTGATATTTTTTTTTTTTTTAATCTTTATTTTATTAAGGAGGGTTTGATCAGACATGATCATGCCACCCTCATTGGCATTACAAAAATCAACTACCTACGCTTAATACCTAAATTAACAATTGTATAAATAAATCTAGCTTCCTTAGAATAAGGAAGCGCCAAAAAAACATTAATATTGCCCAACAACCTAAGGTTTACCTCAGCAGAAGATCTTTCAGCCTCGTTCCGGACACACTCCACCATAATATGGTAAACATCCTCCACTATGTTACACACACTGCAATTGGGGGATGACGATTTACCCATCAGGTGTGCAAACATATTTAGAGGGATATGTCCAGATCGAAGCCTGAGAGCAATTACAATTTCAGATCTACTTAAACTGGAACTGGTAAACCAAGGATATTGCAGAATGTGCCTCTGAATGGTTTTATACCAAATCGCTTTCGATAAAGATCTCTCGTCGAAATGCTCCTTCCACATCTGACTACAACAATCTCTCAAATAATAAATATAATCGGTATGTAAAGGTAGGCACGTGAATGGTACACCTTCCGTAACTGCGGTCCTGGCAAGGGAATCTACTCTTTCATTACCAGGAATACCCACGTGAGAAGGGATCCATTGTATTTTAATTGATTTATTACTATTGCAGGAAATATTCCATAGCATTTTCAAAATGCTGTAGGCAATCGGTGTGCCTCGAAAATTCGAGGTACATCGAGCCAGGTGATATATAGCACTTTTAGAGTCTGTTAATATAACAAATTTACCATCTCCCAAAGAATTAATATATGAAATAGCTTCTGCAATAGCAATCAGTTCAACGTGCATGATAGAAATTGAAAAATTAATGTGCAACTGAACGGAGCAGTTCAACTGAGGATCATAAATAGCTAGGCCACAAGAGTTGCCCAGTTTCGAGCCATCTGTGTAAATATAATAAAAATCTGAGTAATTGGAATTTAAATACTCTATCGCGAGTTGTTTTAACATTTGAGGCTGGTGGCTCATTTTTGGTTTATTGATGCCCCTGATTTCCAGTTCCAACACATCCCAAAGATCCACATTGCTGACCCAAGTTTGTAAAGAAAACATATCCAACTGACAGCAAGAATAAATAGGTTTTTCTTTTAACAAGTCATGAACTAAGACTAACAAAGGAGTATTTCGGCGGGCCCAATAACTGTTCTTGCAAAGACTACTCAACTCATTTAGGACATCCACTATATTATTATCATAAAAAGCTTTGCTTTTAAGCCAATACTTACCGGCTAAATAATATCTACGCACCTTTAGAGGAGGAAGAGATAGCTCATTCTCCATAACATGTATAGCCGTCGATTTAACAAAACCACCTATAACTCGCATGCATTGATTTTGTATCTTATCCAGAATATTTAAATTAGTTTTACAGCTATTACCATATAAAACACACGCGTAGTCTAATTTACTTCGTATCATAGCAATATAAATGTGTCTTAACATAATTGGATGAATGCCCCAATCCGACCCAGCGATCACTTTGAAAAAATTTAACAACTTGTAGCATTTTTCTTTGACATATTTTATATGAGTAAACCAGCGCAAAGAACGGTCAAGCCACACTCCTAAATATTTTACACTATCAACCGACTGTATTGGGATACCTTCAATGAAAAGATTAATAGACTCTCTACGCCAACCCCTTTTGAATATGCAAAGTTTTGTTTTTTGGATCGAAATGTCCAAACCAATAATACACAACAGTTCAACTAATTTATCCAATGCTCTCTGCAAGTGAAATCTTCCATACTCCGCGCTACGGCAATTAATAAAAAGAACAAAATCGTCTGCGTACTGAGAAATAGACACGTTATTTATATTTTTACAAATATCTATGGTAACAATATTAAAAAGGAGTGGTGAAAGAGGGTCTCCTTGGGCTAGACCGCAAGAGGTAGATCTTCGAACAGAAAAGCAATTAGATCTAATTTCCAAGCGTCTGTCCTTCAAAAAATTCCAGATATATCGACATATTTTGGGGCTAACACCTAACTTTTGCATAATTCCAATCAAACTTAATACATCAACATTATTATATGCGTTATTTATATCTACAAATGTAGCGAGGCAAATATCATTTCGAGAAAAGCCCGTTTGTATTCGTGAAACTAAGTTACTTAAATTATCAAGAGTAGAACGGCATCTGCGAAATCCAACAGTATTAGACGAGAAAAAATTGTTTCTTTCGATATACCACTCTAATCGTTTAAGAAGAATGTTATGAAAAACTTTGCAGAGGCAAGAAATAAGCGATATAGGACGAAGGGAATTAGCACTTTGATCATTTCGACCGGGTTTTGGAATAGGCACAATCGATATATCTCGCCATTGTAGTGGTACAAAGCCAAAGGAATAAAAAACATTAAATAACTTTAGTAAAACTCGTTGTCCATTTTCAGGTAAGTGAGCCAGCATGGAGTATGAAATATTATCACTTCCTGGTGTCGAGTCCTTATGACGCATACAAGACTTTAATTCCTGGATGGAAATTTGGTTGTCTAAAATAGTCATGCCAACGTCAAACATAGGATCTTTAGGGACAGCCGAGTCGGGTGTCAAATTCTGTAAGAGATTATAAGCACTCTCTTTATCGATACAAGGGCGCGATGTGTTGATGCCTTTCAACCAACTTATCTTATGCCACATTTCACCTAACTTAGACTGGCCATCAATAGAAGAGTAAAATTCGTGGCGTGACCGATTTTGCGCTTCCCGTATCAAGCGTTGAGATTTGCGGACTTGAGATTGTAACTTTGCAAATTTATGTGGAGTTGGGTTGCGGCGAAAAGTGGAAAGAGCTAACCGTCGCTCCGCTACACACTTTGATAAGGTTACATTCCAGTATGGTTTGGGTTTGAAACTACTTGCTGGATTGTGACTTAGCTTAACAAATGGAATATACAAATCGGCAGCTAAATTAATAGTATTAATAAACTTGTTATACAACGATTGAGGATCTTCATTAGAAAATACCCAGTAAACAAATTCTTTATCTAAAAACGATGTATAAGACGACCAGTCCGCGTTTTTAAAATTACGGCGCAAAGTATAGTGCCCTCGTGTGTTATCCCATTGCGAAGTTATTTTAATGATAAGATGATCGCTACCTAAATTTTCACTTAAGATGGACCATTTCAATTTTAAAGCTACATCGGCAGAAGCCAGGGATATATCCGGCGAGGACTGTTGCAAATTATTATTAACAAGTTTTAAACGCGTGGGAGTGTTACAATTATTCAATGTAATTAGATTATTATCCAAAATAGCGTCCTGAATATTAATGCCACGGGTGTCTATTTTATTTGACCAGTTTGTATTATGTGCATTAAAATCGCCTAATAACACACATTTCTTATCAAATGTACTAAATAGTAGATCCCAATCTGATTTACTTGTATTTATCGAAGGGGGACAATATAAGGACGCAACATATTTTATACCCTCACAATTAAATATCTCAATAGCTACAATTTCAATACCCGGCCTTATATTAGTTAAAAAACATTTTAAAGATGCTATAACAGACCGGTGAACGATTAAAGCAACGCCACCATACCCGTCACACCTATCTTTACGGAAAATATTGTAACCACTTACTCTTAAATCACTCTCAGGCTCTAACCATGTCTCACTAACGGCAGCAATGTGAATCTTTTCTTGGTTAAGCAACTGTTCTAATGCATTAACTTTTGGGCGAATACTCTGAGCATTCCATTGTATCATATTTAGCTTTATTTTGTTTTTAGTTACAGACATTTGTAATATTCAATAAATCAATAACATACTGTAGGATTGGCCAATCAGAAATATTTTCCACAATTACAAGCATTACCCATTCAATACAACTTCTAATCACACTTTGCACTTTAGTTTTAAATGTGGCTCCTTTCAGGAAGATTATGTCCTTTAACCTGCTTAAAAGCTCACTAAACTTAACGTCTTTCTTCTCCTTATTCTCTGTTGAATTCTTTACTTCTGTTTCTTCTACTTTTGAGGACGTTTCGACATCCATAAATTCTTTAAAAATATTTGTCTTTTTTGGGGTATGAGAAAAACTTCTACTCCTTCTGCTCTTCGATAGAAATGAGTCCTTGACGACATCCGCGTACGTTGACCTCCGACTTGGCGTTACCTGAATAGATTCAACTGGCAGAACATCAAATGTATTACCGTCGACGTATTCATTTATGGGGAAATAATCTTCATTATCAGCAAAGTGTGAAACCTTATTTTTAGTAGATTCCAACGGAACGTAGAGAGAAAGTGCTCTTCTATAGGTACAATTATACTCCGCCATCAACTCTCTAAGCTTTCTTTCCTTTTGGTAAGACGGACAAGAGCGAAACAAAGACATATGTTTTCCTCCGCAATTAGCACACTTGAATGTTGATGTATCACAGTTAGGATGGTTATCAGAACATTTAGGACATACTACTTTTGAGGAAATGCATTTGCTTTTAGTATGTCCCAGTTTCCAGCAGCGCGTACACTGTGATACGGGAAATATGTAAGGTTCTACTTTGATTCGCAATCCATCTACCGATATATAGGGTGGGCGATAAGAACCTTTAAAACAAATGCGAATGGATTCACACGACTTCCATCCTGAACTCTCGCTGCTACTTCGACGGGAAAGTCTGTGGACGGAAAATATCTCGCCCGGTTCTGGACACGAAATATTTTTAATAATCTCTTCTTCTTTTAAATCCAAATCTACATCTTTTATAACGCCATACGAAAAATTAACTTCCAAAGCCCTTTGAATCCTCCACCCCATTTCTTGGAACTTTTTAGACTTTTCAAGTTTTTCCACCATCTTCTCGTTACACACGTCAACCCTAATTTTATAGGGGTTTATATATTTAACCCTCTCAACATCCAAAATATCTTCACCGCTAAATAATTTTGCTAAAGTAAACTGCTTCGGTAAAATTTCTTTCGAAGAAATATAAACTTGAAGTTTATCCTCCACAATCTTAGTTTTGCATCTTTTTTCTTTTCTTTGAATTAAATTCCAATCGTCCTCATCCCTCCCTCTTTTACTTGGTTTATGCTCAACAATAGTTTTCTTCGGCGTCTCAGAACAAACTTGTATGTCTTCTGAGGTATCGTCAAGTTCCTCGTGACAATTTGAGTGGTTTAAATTAGTAATATTAACGTTTTCGCGCTCAGAATGGATTAGATCATCAGTATCCATTATTTAATTCAAAAGCCGACGCGCGGCTGCCGCAGGTAGAAACCTAACGGTAACCGTGGTGAGCCGATACCGCACGCGATGACTCAGTACGCAACTTATTACGAAGTACGCGTTCACCTCGATCGAGTGACGAACCGAGACTGGGGATTTGATATTATTAATTACTACATATTATTTAGATGTGCTATTTACTAAAAAGATGTCGGTTTGATGTCGGTGCACGGGCTTAATACTAAGTGCTTATATTGTTTGGCACCGACTTCAAACCTATTTAACATAATATAAGTTGGTTTGGTATGCATGAGCTTTACAAAATGCGGGCGATTTTGTTTTAATTTCACAACATTGGTCAAAATGATTGAAGTTCAGAAATAATGGGGTGTTTGAAATCAGTTACAATTACTTCGTAGATCGTCAACATTATCAATTATGAATACCAAACAATTTATTTTCAAAAATGTATAAGTATCACGATAAAAATGTTTTGTTATGTATTTGGTTGTGTAATTTAAACTAATCGTAACATTTAACATGAAACTAATAAAACTCAATACAAGAACTACATAATAATTCACTTACTTCATTATAATTGGCCCAAAAATGGACACGAATCGGCTTGTACATTATATTCAGTAAGGAAAGGAAATAAAAACAAATGATCCACCTATTATTGGCTTTGTTGTACCGCCCGAATTTCGCCGCTTCGTCCTCTTCGCTGAGGTCTGACAGGGAATCCACTGACACATTCTCACGCTTTCGACCCGCTTCATTAGGCTGTATAATAAACAAAAAATAAAAATCATTAATAGATGCCGAACATCGTGTAAACTATACCCTATACATATTTAAATCCATACTAATATTATAAATGCGAAAGTAACTCTGTCTGTCTGTCTGTTACTCAATCACGCCTAAACTACAGAACCAATTTTCATGAAATTTGGTATGGAAATATTTTAATACCCGAGAAAGGACATAGGCTACTTTTTATCCCGGGAAAATGAAGCAATCCCGGAAATCCTACGGGAACTGGAACTATGCGGGTTTTTCTTTGACTGCGCGGGCGATGCCGCGGACGGAAACCTAGTATGTCTATAAAGATAGAATTCAATTTCTTCAATTTGAACAAAAGATTTTACATGCTATAAATAATAAGCGTAATTCAATGACCTTAAATTGTGGTTTTGTAGGCGCAGCAACACGCGGCGGCGATGGCTCTTCAGTACCTGGTTGTCCATGACCTTTCCGAAATAAACATTAACAGTATAGTTATTTTTATAATAATAAAGAAGAAAACTTTTTATAATGTATGATATTAGTAAAAAATTGTATTGGTCAAATATTATTCCTGAATAAATTACCTGCATCAAGTGATTTTAGTAAATCGACGTCAACGACTTCTTCAAAGGTACAGTCCTCGACCTCGGCATAATGTTTGCCTTTGAATATCAATTTTAGTATTTGGTCTCTGAAAAAAAGAAACTCGTATTAATTTAACCTTATCAATTAGAAAATTTAAAATTCAATACACAAGTCCAGAATAGTATGTAAACGTAATCATACATGAAAATTAAAAATATTAATTAGTTCACAAATACAATTCTCATGGTAATAAAATTTCGCTCGGCGACTCATAGGAGGTGATATTCGTGTAATTACACTTCCATACATTATTACCAACTATACTACACGGCACTCACAAATTCTTCTCATACCTACACTATTTACATAGGAATCGATAAAAGATATACTTTGGAGTTACACTTCCATACATTTTAACTAAGTAACCTACACTAGAAGTACAATAAAACCCACTTGTTCTTGTCGAACTCCTCCTTCTGCCAGTGCACGGGCTTCATGCGTCCGTACTTGTGCTCGATGCAGTGCGCGAGGCGGTTGAGCGTCATGGCGAAGCCCGCGCGGTGCGTGCGCCGGTACGGCTGCAGCAGGTTCGTCGCTTTCGGGAAGTGGTGCGCCTGGCCGAATGTACATTATAATAACACATTTTGTACTGCCATAAAAGTAATAAAGATATATTATCAGGATTTGATTTTATTTTTTAAACAGGGTTTTCCAACGTCGGTGCACTCATAGCTTTGCATACACAGATTGATTTTACGTTGTTGTGTTAATATCTTTAATTTTCTTAAACTTTGAAAATGTAATTTATTTATCTATGAAACAATATAGCCGAACAAAATTTCTTCAGTTCAATCCAATTTACGAATAAACTTACAAGATACGTATGACGATGCCAAAAACAGGTGAGATGATTGACGATAGTTCTGGGATGTCCATGCTTATTGCACAGAGTGCACACGTACGAGGGCTCGTGATGAGATTCCTCTGGAGGGTGCTCCACTAGATACTCGATGCCTAACAGAGCCGCTCTGAAAATTAAGTTTATAATAATAACCAAAGCAACAAATAAAATTTTCCTTCAAAATTCATCTTTCCTCTTTCCACATAAGCCTTTTAGTCCAACCCAAAAAAGGTTTTAGAACTATTTTTAAAGAGAAATTAATCTGCATTACGGTGCTTCAACTGCATGGTCAAAGAAATTTCCCTAGGAACAAAATGTTTGCCCGTCGTAAAAAGTAGTATATCGGTCGCTAGCTTCCTAACTATCTCCAGACACAAAAATCATGTCGTAAAATAACTCGGTTGTTACGGGAAAGAAATACAAACAAACAAATACACTTTCACCTTTGAACGAATTGGGCGTAGTTAGCACGCCATTAGGAAAGCATATAAAAAAGATTCCATTAGCATAGAGAAGATATAGTACAGCCCCCTAGCCAAGTGGCTTTCTGTTAGCGTAGCGTTCAATAGAATGTAGATACGTTATCTACAGCTTACGTCAATCTCATACATTCGTAGTCTATTCTATTGAACGCTACGCTAACAGAAAGCCACTTGGCTAGGGGGGCAGGAATGGAGTAACTTACTTTGTTTCATTTAAAATGTCTTGAATGTGACATGGCAAAGTCTTATAGTAGTTATACTTTTCCTCAATTGTTGTAGCATTGTGGAAATTCACTTCTTCAGCCATTTTTTTGAGCACATTCGACATGGCTGAAATCAAAGCAAATTTAGCTTATACTGTGAAAATTAAACTAGTACCTATATTAGTTATTCAATCCTTTCAGTAATTATTCTTATGTTTGAAATTTGATATAATAAAACGATTGGTTTAAAAGACAATAGGTGAATAGACACAAAAAATTAATCATTATAATAATAGGAATGGAATATTTATCAAGGAATGGCTTCTAACTTACCTCCAGGTTTAGTATTCGCTCCCCTTTCATTGAGAAGGTAGGGATGTTCTTTGAATATTGCTTGCGGCCAAATATTTCTAGTTGCTAGCCTTGTTTTGTGCTTTTTCCCCGATATATGTGTCTGTAGAAAACAATTTAACTATAAATTTACCACCTAAATTGAGTGGTCGGGTGTGAACGAAACACTGAACATCAACCTCAGTAGTTCTTACTACTAACCACTTGGTTAGCTGTATCCTCAACTGCAATAACTTAGGACTTCCAATCATGACATGTGTTTTGAATTCTAAGGTATGCAAAAAATTTTTTTTACAATTCTACAATTCTACAAATCCAATATAGGATAATAGATGTTTTAGCTCAAGTGCAATATGTGAATATACCTGTAAGACGCTCTCTCCGCTGCATACAGCTGCGCAAGGGAAGCACAAGTAGATCCATTTCCCCGAGATGTCGCGCCCGCGTCGCTCCACCATGCACCGTACCGTGTCATCGTCAACCTTGATCTTCAAACTGTTCAGATGTTCCAGAAACTCCTGCTCAGCCTGTAAATTATATTTTTAAAGTCATAATCACGTATCGATTTTAAACGCGTAGAAAATAACGTAATAACGATAATCATATAACAGAATTGCACGTAAACATCAGTCATAATATGAGGGGCAAAGGAAATAAAATACACAAATAATTGTTTTTTTCCATTTATTTAATCATAAAACCCTTTTTTTGTAAACATACCGACTTACCTTAATAGAATAACAGCTAGTTCTGTTTTAACCAAAATATCACAATCACGAAACGGAATCGATAATAAAAATCAGTGTGAAGATTTTTGTTTTAAAAATAAAGATATTATAACACCACACATTACACTATAATGTCAATAAGTTTGACCTGAGAATATAGTACCTAATCTGATCCACACATCTAGTGGTCATAATATATTTTTTTTTCAATACATACTAGGTTTTTTTTGTTCTTTTATTATAATGAGTCTCAAAGAAAGGAGACATGAAGATAATTTATAAATTAATTTTAGATATTTAATTTTAATTCCGACTATACAAGTACTCTCAGTTGAGGCCAATTTCATCAACATTTTGATACTTTTGCTCATTAACACCTGGTTAAATCTCTAAACATTCTTTATGCAGATTGCATAGTTTAGTCCAAGTTTTATAACGTCAGTGCCTCTTTAGTTTGTTTTAATAGTGTAGTAAATATAAACAACTTTAATGTATTATTAAAACGATATTGAAAAAGAAAAAAAAATCAATTGCCTTTAATGTTAACACCAAACAGAAAAGGTATTGGAAAAATAATAATCAGTTTTTGTGCATGATAAGCTTTTAATAATATGTATTATAATAATATCTGTTATTGGATGGATAGGATTAATATGGATTGGATATGAAATTTCGAATAATGTTTTTATTGATACTATCGAAGAATAAAGTATAATTTCTATGAAGATATTTGTCATGAAAAAAATGCAGCTCATTCTGTATCTATCATGAGTTCAATGCACACAACGGATTCTCTCGTTGGATACTACAATATTATACACAAATAACTTAAGGTAAGAGCAACATTATAAAAGCTGCTCGTCTTATTGTGCGCTGTTCCCTAACTATTGTAAGATCTTTTGTTGTATTAAGATTTGGGTAAACAGGCAATATTTTTTTTACCTTCATGTCATTAAATATCAGTTACAACCATATTAAATTAATTTCCTTACACTAAACTTTTACATATTGAATGTATTTGGTAAAAGGGGACATATTATAAGAGGTACATCACAGTGCCTGAAAATGTTATTGTGTGTTCCTATAAACTTCAGTCTTATTCTATATCAACTTTCCCAAAAAAAATATGTAAGATCCACATATTATTTACCTTTTAATAATGTTTTTTGTTTATAGTAATTGATCATAATTATCATTGTTTTAACAAATATAATGTGTTATTTAAGTTATTAAATAGTTGTCCGAATATGGGGGGCCGAGTGCTTGAGCATTATTTGTCATTTCATTCCATCAGAATACCGCATCATCTTTTCTTTTCTATTCTTCACAATGTTTAAATTGATAAATTAACATAAAATTATAATTTGGAAATTAAATGTTTTTAGTTCAGTACCATAGTCAATAAGTACCATAACATTGTATTCAGAAAAATGTTTCCATATGCTTTTAGCAATTGAAAAGCACATTGACTACATAATAATTATTTATTAGCATTTTTCACACATTTTTATAGCTGTTATCTCTGACTTTCATTAAAACCTTGCAAATAATAATTTATAATCTCAATAGAAAGCAGGAAAATATTTATAAATTCTTAAACTAATAATTACTTTTAGTACTCTAGTGCCATTTTAAATAATAAATAATTGATATAAAATCTATAGTTACAATACATAGAAGATACAGGTCCTTCTAGAACTTCAATTTAATATATCCTATAAATACTTTTTTTTTTATTCTATTCAAATCAACAAATTTGATTAACAGAATTCCATTGTGAGAATCTTATACTTACACTCAGATGAACAAGAACAATTGAATAATATCTACCCAAGAAAATTAGGTATCAATTATTCAGAATGGGAATTAATTTTCCCACCACAATCTATGCAATCATATAATTTAATAATTTAAATAGAGTTGGTTAAGTTTATACTTTTTTATTTACTTTATAATGTAGGTTAATAAACTCAAAATAAAATATCTTGTACTCAATGCTAATCTAGACAATATTTAATAAATGTTTAAATCCAATATGAAATGTCAATTGAAAATAATTTCAAATGTAATATTTACCTTAGTGCATGTTTCTACGTCTGGTTTCTTGGGTACTTCAGTTACAGAATCTTGATATCCCTCTGCACCAGGAGGGCAGTCTGGGAGCTCCATCTTGATTCACTACACTTTAGTTTATGACCTCAGGACGGTCATAAACAATTTTTCACTACTTAAAAAAAATCTTCACTGTTCCTTACACACAACTGGAATGAAACAAATAATAATAATAAATAAAGGTAACAGGCTCCACGCTTAAACTATAAAAACTTTTGAAATAGAAGTGTTCAAAATGATACTTACACAGTAGCTGCATACTTACGTGCAATTTCCATACTTCACTATTGAGGGTGGTTTTTAGTAATATAACATTCGTCATAAATAAGGATGAACCCTTTTTGTAAACAATATAATTTTTTAAATTGTGACATTATATCTTCTGTATATTTGTGAATTATAAAATAAGTGAAAGTATTTAAAATTATTCAAGTACAACCAATTAAGCATCAACTTTTAATGTTATACGATAAAATATGATTTCTTGTTATTTAGGTACCTCAAATATGCATTGTAACAGTCCAAAAACTTCAGATTCCATTCTGATCTAATAAATTATAAATGTGTTATGTAAATCTTTACTTACCCAAAATTATAAAGGCACTTTAAATCACTGAAATGTATTTGGTTTTAAACAATACTATGTCAAAACAAACAAAAACATTGATAATTTAAATACCTAGGTATGAATTCATGTCAAAGGCAAACGGCATCGATTGTCAAAAAAGAAACGCCAATCCTTTTTAAATCATCGTCAATTACATAAAATTTGGTTATATACGTAGACTTATTCTATTTTTGACAAAAGATAACAATCATTTTGGGTTTAATATGGTTTCAATATTCATAATACGTAGATGTAACTAACCTTAAATTTACTGTTGCTAGTTTCCTATAATGTTCGATACATTCGTAGGCCAGGTTAATTTATGGACATACTTGTTACAAATAATAATCCAATATATTTACGATCTTCGTGTGATTCTAAACGACGACCAACCGAAATCAGAATACAAGATATTGATTGCTCAAATCTACCAAAAGCGTAGACCAAAAGGCCACAGAGCAAGTAATATAGCAAAAGGCGAAATGCGAATTCCAAAATCCAAACCATAGAAATTATGAAGCTTGTCAATAACCCAGGGGGGGGACACCTAGAACAAACTGACATTTATTAAAGAAAGCGACGTCATCTATACTTTGGCGTGTAAAAACGTATTAAATCAGTTTATATTAAATCCCCAAAAGATGGCATCGCACTTTCTAAAGTTATCGGAAATTGTATAAAGACATTTAAATAAATGGCAGTTATTCTTGAAACATTATTTTATTTTAATAGATCGAATGCGAAGCTTACCTTTTTTTTTAAATTCCATTAAATAATTTTGCGATTTTAATCGTTTCATATTTTCATATGGTAACAAATTAATAAACTTGCAACATTTTCTGAAAGCTTCTCAGTGTTGTCTATAAGAAATCAATGTAGTAAAATAAGATAAATGAAAACCTTTCTATATTCCCTATTTTCAAAGTTTAAATGAATTAGAACAATTATCTCAGATTTTTAATTCACTATCCTATAGAACTTTAATTCAGGAAAATATTTTACATAAAAAATACTGCGTGTGATTTAATAATTATATTGAAAACATTTTATTAATTAACATGAAAAGTGTAAAATATGATTTATTAATTGGTAACATTGACTAACAAAATATTTTGTTAGTACATCGCAATTCGCAGATCACAAAATATTATTTTGTTAATTCTGTCATAAAATGGCGGCTACTATACGTGAAGTTTATTAACTTATTATTTAGTTCATTTTGTTGATAATCGTGTGAAGTTTCTAGTCCTCGTGAGTGTGGTGAGTGTGGTGAAAGTGCGTTGAATCGAGCCCTACGTTCAGGCTTTCAAAAGTTTCTACTGAAAATTATGTGCACGGACAGTTTTGTTTTAGGTACCTATATAAAATGTAATATTACAGTGAAAGCATTTAAAAAATAAAGTATTAATTTCTTTTAATGTCGTTTTCTTCATTATTCTTAGTAAGTACATACCTACTTCAATATGTTTTAAGAAATTTGACCGAATAATATTTAGCACTTCCAAATATCTTATTTTTATAGACTCCGTAGGTAATATTCATTTAGTGAAACTAATTTATATACTAATAATCTTGTAATTATTATTATAAGTGAAAAGTTTTTTTTAAATCACCTAAATCTTTAAAATACCATCCATTTCGTAATCATTTAGATCTTTAGTCTTATTTCTTAAATGTTGAAAATAAATGATATTTCAGTTAGCTCTCCTATTTCAATAACGACGCAAATATATGTGAGCAGGCACATATTTTGAAGTTTGATTTCAATTTTCAACTATCAACATATTAAATTATTAAGTAAAAAAAAAATAGGTAGGTATATACCTAGTTATTAGTATTACGTATATGTATACGTAGGTATATAGAATTAGTTTTAACCCCAAAATCCAGAGAGCGCATTGTCGCATGTCAAAGTCAAATAGGTTTGCCTTCCAATGGAGATTTCGGTATGAACATTGACGTGTAACAAGAAAATATTGCCCACTAAGAGCAATTAACCTATAGAGTACTTGTATCGAGCGTATACAATTTACATATATTTGTTTCTCTCTATCTAAAGAAAACGTCGTATGAAAGAATGAGACAGCTATAGACAACAAGCTACGTTTCAACATAGTCATGGCACCATTTTTACTATAGGTACGTATTTAGATAGATAGAAGGTGATAGTGATGGGATGTGCTTCAATCGATAAAATCGTGAATGTATTTTGCATTTACGGTTTCGTGAAATAATAAATAATAAAAAAACAAAACTTATAATTAATTTCAGTTGAATACATTATTTGTTTAATCCTACGTATATTATAAATCCGAAATTATGTGAGAAGGGATGTTACTCTTTCACTGCGGAACCGATTACAATGAAATTTTGTACATACACACATAGGTTAGGTTTTATCCCGGAAATCCCACGTGAACGGGAACTGTGCAGGATTTTCTTTAAAAACGCGGGCGGAAAGTTAGTACATTATAAAAGAAATTTTAAAACTTGAAATGTAATTTAAAATAAAGAAGGAAATGATGATAAAGTTAAAGTAATGAGGAGAAAGGCACAGTCAGCATGAAGGAATCATGCAGCATTTTAACAAGTTAATAAAAGGACAGTCTTAATGAAAACATTTTCCTAACATCCTACTAATAAATCGAAAGTTTGTGAGGATGGATGTTTGTTACTCTTTCACGCGAATACTACTAAACCGATTACAATGAAATTTGGAAAAATTACTTTTGATCCCGTAAATCCAACAGGAATGGGAACTATGCGGGTTTTTCTTTGAAAACGCATGTATATTAAGTATGTATTTCAATAGTAGTTTCTCATCTATGAGAACTATCATTTAATCAACCGTTTAATTTTCACATAGTTACACATTTAAAGTAGGTAACTTATGTGTAAAAAATTTCAAAATAAAAATTCACTCTCTTTAATCAAATGTATTTATTATCTACAGGAACAAAAAAAAAACGTAAGCGTAAGATTGCACAATTCTTCTAGAGTATCCATCTTGATAACACGTAGGCTCGAAATGCAGTGAACACAATATTGCAAATTGTGGCGGCGTCCAATCAACTCATGTCTCACGTTTTATACCCATTTTTTATTTAGCTCTGGAAATCTAAAACAAAATGAATTTATTAATAATCTGAAAGAGAAATTAATAAACAACAAACGAAAACTAAAACACATAGGGCAAATAAAACAACCACGTGGTATGTTTTATTTTCCTGCGGTAAAAAATTTACATCTATTATTTGCAACAACAACTACATATAAATCTGATTTATGAAACAAAATAAATAAATCAACGTTAATATGAAATAGATTTTTTGTCATAAATCGATAATATACGCTAGATGTGTTACAACACTACGGTGGTAAACAAAATGCCAAACGTGATATTATTGTGACGTTTTTTAAAAATTATTTCATTATTTTATATTCCACAACCCCATAAAGTGGGTAAATGTTACAGTTACAACATAAAATTACGAAAAAGCGCTTGATAAAACCTTCAAATAGGTTTAAAACATAAATATTTATCAATTTGCTGAAAATCACTTACCGATGGAAAGATATTTTTACATTGTTTTTATCCAAAACTCCCATTCGACTAGTGATAGCCGGTTGCTAAACATACAATAGTTATTTTAGCACACTGACAAATAAAAAGAAACACTGTACACTTTATATTTTCTAAATATTTCGTTAAAAACACTTGACGCACTGAGCCCACCAGCTGGTTGGAAAACAAACTGACTGCCGGCGCGCTACGTTTGAAGACAGTGCAGATACTCTATCGCTATCTCAATCTGGCTTATGCTGTTATTGACTAAGAGTAAGTAGATTAGAAAATATGTATTTTGTTCTGTCTTAATATAAGAACTCTATAGGTTAATTGCTCTTAGATTGCCCAGTTCATGTTTTTTATCACTTTCACACCTAACTTGGTATTGCCACTGTTAATACGAAGTTTTCCCAAGGCTACTATGTATGCTGTAATATTCTGTGCAAAAGGTTAGTTTTTGTACATGAGTTTGTTGATAAATTGCCAACAACGTCATTCAGAAGCATTGTTGGATGAGACAATTATTATTTATGCTAAATAAACTAAGTATCTGAACCAATTATTAAAAAGCGATACTCCCTGATTATGGGTAGTCACCATAATAAAATTGTAGCAATTCTCACTTTGTCAATACGGCATGTGTGTCAAAAAAATTGCGTCGCTTAGAATATTTAAGTTAATATTGTTGCTTATTTAATGAATATTTTCCGAATATAAAGAATGCATTGTATTGTGCAAAATTGCAGAAGTGTTTGGACACCAAATTCTGGCATAGAATTTCACAGGCAAGTGTATATTTACGTTATTTACAATATTCCTCAATACTCCTGCATTTTTACCTGTTTAGAATCATTTCAATGGCAAAAATTGTAAAATTTTGCATCATTTTAGAAAGCATTCATGTTAAATTTGTTATTTTCCTAATACTTTATCATTTTTCAACAAGTTTTCAATAAACAAAATTAACAAGTAAGGTAACCATGATGACGAGTTTTTATGGATAGTGAAGAGAATATATTGTAATAACAATATTATGATGAAATTTAGAACACCATTTTCAAGATTTTTACTAGTAATGAAACAACACTCGACATCGGTATTGCACTCACATGTAGTTATAAGATTGTTCGTTTTTACATTGAAATTTATACTTTTTTAACTTACCTCATATTTTTTGTTTTAGGTATTTCAGCTTTCCAAAAAGTAAAATAAAAAGAAATATATGTGCCCATCAAGGGTAAAATTACTGAGGATTACGACCCAGAAAAAAATACCTTTTGAAAAATAAACTTTGTAAAGAAAATTTGTGCAAGGCTGCTATAAACAGTTTTTCTTTGATGATTCTGGCTTGAAATTGACCCGTCGAAGCAACGCGTTTCAAAAGAAGATCTGAGTAGCTAACAATTTGGTAAACAGCATCTGATGCAAAACACAACTTTCCTCTATTTACAAAGAATGTTAATGCCACAGACATGTATAATAAGTAGACAACGCAAGTACCGCGATCTGTATGAAAACCAAGCGTGTCATATTTTTTGTACTGACCTTGACGCGTTATGACGTCACGAGTGCTTTTTAGTGATGGGAATTTCATTTTACGCTAAATCGATTAGGGACGACACTCGCGCGGCGATTCTAGTATATATCGTTTTCAGTATATCAATTGTCGGATAGGCTGTTTTTGTCAATAGTCGAAGCTTTTTTCCTTCAACAAAGCTGGCTTCATTAAAATGTTTAGAGCAAATTGTGCTATATTTTGTTGGAAACCAATCTTTATGTCCCGTTGCATCGATCCATTTTTCTTTTATGTTCGGGTTACTTGGAAAACTGAAAAAACAAACATAGTCTAAGCAATAAGGAGTTTTCTTAAAAAACTCCCAAGATGACACTTTAACTAATGGCGTCCATGTCCATATTTATTTTTAGTACCTTTGTATTAAAATACTTAAAAGTTCTAGGTCAAGTCGTATTAAATGACAAAAAAAATCTATGCCTTTTTTTCTGAAAAATTGCTCCTTCAAATTATCATTTTTCTGTCCGATTATAAAATCGATTAGAATCGAGAACTGTTGCATCAAATGAACATCACTAACCACAAAATTGGACAGAAAAATGAGAACAGAAAAATGAGAAAACGCTATTCATTGCTTGTTATCATACGACGCGATCTTTACCGTGCCAAGTAAAAGCCGCAATGTATTCCGAATCATTTCGTATGATTTGGTATCCGTGTTTGTCACGATCGTTTTCCACAGATATTCTTTATTTGATTTTAAAATAAATAGTGCATATTCTGATTAGAACATTACTTACCGGTGGAAGGAAACATCTCTGCTAACTCGGCAACTCACAGCTGTGGAGTTTCTACAGTTTATAACGGCGCAATTCGGCATTTTACTTTATTCAGCTTCACGTCTTTCCTTGGCGAACTGCAAGCGCGGACTGAGTGTAGGCCAGCGTCAAGTAAGATTCATAAGCTTAGTTTGGACACGGGAAGTACATACACTCGCTTAGTCTATCTTGATACATGTCTGTGGTTAATGCTATATATCGGTTCATATCCAAGCTTTGTAGCCAAAAGTTATTTATAACTATCATTCTATACCAATTAAAATTGTATGTACCTACCTATAAAGTATGACCATAATATTATAATATAAATACTGTTAAAAATATATGTCGTTATTATTTATAGACCATGATTTTTAGTTTTTTCTATTTTGAAAAATCCTGAATTTACAAACCAGCGTGGTCACTCGACAGAAAGAGACAAAAAACATGACTGACGTCATTGAATGTCATAGTTTCTTGTTTCAAGTTAATGGTCATAGTGCAATCTCCAGTGTATTAGAGGATATAAGCTTCTTGTTGCCTTCATATGCTTCAAGAGGGCTCTCTATGCCCTATATATACATTATACTCTTTGCAATAACCTTTTGAAATTTAAATAGTACTCTATGGTCTATGCACAGACTAGACTCTATGTTTCATACTCTATGCCTTATGGCAAAGTGGCACTTTTTAAAAATTAAAAAATATAATATATATACATATAACTATTTATGAATAAGAATTAACAAACTGTGTAACAAACAAAAACACTTTATTGTGAACCAAGAAATAAAAATTACAAAAGTTATTTACTTTTAGAAATCATAAAAGAAAGAGACACACACAGTTGAGCACAACAGGCGGTCTTATCGCTAAGACAGCGATCTCTTCCAGACAAACTGGTGGTCAAGGAAAAACAGTAGAAGTATAAGTTTATGGGCAAGAGATGCGTGTATAAAGTTTAAAATACGTAAATAAAATTAAGTAGACAGAACCTCCATAATTTATGTGGGTGTGGTGTAGGCATATAGAAAAGTGATTAACTGATTAGTATGGCAGAATAAATAAGAACAATACATGGTTGATCCACAGATATATAAACATTACTTATATTTGGATGTCTGTGGGTTGATCATAGTATTGTGCTCTTGTGCTTAGTAATTTTCAATTAACGCTGGCCTTCTTCAATCTTCAGTCTTCACCCACTTTGTCTAATACCTAATAAATTATACTATAATTAAACTATAACTGTAGTATTATAAAAAAACCGCATAAAAATCCGTTGCATAGTTTTAATATATATAAATACTAGGTTTCCGCTCGCGGCTTCGCCCGCACAGTCAAAGAAAACCCGTGGAATTTCCGGGATTGCGTCATTTTTCCGGGATAAAAAGTAGCCTATGTCCTTTCTCGGGTATCAAAATATCTTCATACTAAATTTCATGAAAATTGGTTCAGTACTTTAGGCGTGATTGAGTAACAGACAGACAGACAGAGTTACTTTCGCATTTATAATATATTTTTTTATAGTATGAAGCGATGTACCTACGATTTGGCGGCCTTATCGCTTAGAATAGATTTTTCCAGGCAACTTTGGGATATAGGGAAAAAATAACGAATTTGAGTTCTCATGAAAAAGTCAAACAGAACTCTCTTAATCTCTATCTACTTTATATAATATTAAGTTTATTGATTGGGCAAATAAACTTCGCACCGTCCTATACAGAGGCCTCAGGTATTTTGCTGACTTTAAAATCTTTTATACTCATTTGCAATATATATTAGATTTATTTTTATGCATAGAGTTATTGTTTCGTAAATTCTTTAACCAAGCTTTCACCAATAGAAAGCTTATAAATTTTTCCTTTTTCACAAGAATTAATGCAGGTGAATTATTTTGCTATAAGTAGTAGTTACCTTATTATATACTAGCGGTTCGCCCCGACTTCGCCCGTGGTACCTTTTATTATGTTTTTTTTTTCATAAAAACTATCCTATCTCTCAAGTTGGATCGGACTGCACATGGTGTGCGAATTTTATTATAAACGGTTAAGTGGTTTAGGAGTCCATTGAGGACAAACATTGTGACACGAGATTTATATATATTAAGATAATGAAAGTGTTTTTTTTTTGGCAAATAAGTTAGGTAGGTAGAGCAGAACAGTGTTGGGGTCGTGGGCTCGGGGGTACTCCGATGATAGAGCGGGAAAAAATCCAACATCAGCGCGTTGGCGTGGGCGGCGTAAGCCCTCGTTCTAGGGTTCTAGTGGTGGGCCTAGAAACGTTTATATCTGCTGGGGCGGGCGGTACACGCGGTCGAGTCGTCTGTTCCCGCAGTTCCGTTCAAAGCAGCGCGATGGAACAGGGGGGGGTTTTAGTCGGTAGGCCGTAGGAAAACGACATAACCACAGTTCTATTCCCGGGAGCCAGTTGTATCTATGTAAGATTTCAATATAAAAAAAGGAAGAGCACAACTACGAAAGCCATCGAGGAAAGAATAGGTCTACGTCTGATTAAACGCAGGCTAGAAAGTTGAGAAAGAATACTTTTATTTTATATACCTATGCTTATTAGTTATTATGTTTGTGTACTTAATTCATTATAATTATACGGGTTCACTGTAACTTTATTATCGTGCCTAATATTAATTGTTTTACTAAAAAAATACACAATACATATATAGTTAAGTCAGCGTCGTTAACGTTTATATAACATACTAGCGGTCCGCCCCGGCTTCGCCCGTGGTACATATTAACGTTTTCTCTACATAAGAACCATCCTCGTACTTCAAGGAATATAATAAAAAAAGAATTATCGAAATCGGTTCAGCCGTTCTCGAGTTATGGAATTACAACGAAAAGTGGCATTGATTTTTATATATTAGATTGTAAAAACGAAGTACCTATTTAGTGTGATATAACTACCTACTACTATGTTGAATACATATTATTATCTTGTTGTTTTAATCGTAAATTTTGCAAAATAGCATTGACCCTCCCTGACGAAAAAGCTTTTACGTAAACCTATATATGACTTACACCTAGAGGGCATTCACCGTATGGCCGCGGAGTTGCTAATTACAGGCAAAGAAGCCTCCAAGTATAGCAGCCTTATTCATCGAAGCGCGGACAGATTTGCGCTCACAATGAACTGGAGCGGACGCATTAGCGTCGCCGCCACTTTTGGCATAATACCGCGATTGTTTTGTGTTTACGCTTATATCGACACTTTCTCTCCCATTGCGGTTTCGGAACATGGAGTACCTATAGAAGTAAAGTTTTGGGACACTAAAAGAACTCCCCTTGCACATATGGTGGACGTTACCAATGAGTTTGGATTAAAAGTTTTAGCTGAACATAATTTTTTAAATGATAATAACATTGCATTTTCGCCCTACGGTCTTATGGGCATTTTAGTAGCTTTATACGAAGGTGTTGATGGTGAATCTTCGTACCAAATTCAACGCAGCATGCAATTACCATGGAATAGAAATATTATGAGGATAGGCTTCAGGGATATACATCGTACTTTGAAGGTTAGTATGTACTAAATACAATTAGAAACTCAAAAATTTTTAGTGTGCAACCCATTTTGATATAAATAAAGGCCTGTCCATTTTTTATAACTTACTAACTGTCTCAGCCACAGAGCAAGTACCTAATATAGCAATATGGTCTCGGCAAACGTTGTTCTGCTGTAGGTACTCTTGTCACTTAGGAGTATGAAAAATGTGGGCCGATTCTCAGAACTATCCAATTGCCATGCAAAATTTCATGAGAATCGGTCCAGCCGTTTCGGAGGAGTAACTATGGTAACTTACATTGTGACACGAGAATTATATAATACTAGTGGTCCGCCCCGGCTTCGCCCGTGGTACATATTTCGCAATAAAAGGTAGCCTATGTCCTTTCTCGGGTATCAAAATATCTCCATACCAAATTTCATGCAAATTGGTTCAGTAGTTTAGGCGTGATTGAGTAACAGACAGACAGACAGACAGAGTTACTTTCGCATTTATAATATTAGTATGGATGTATATTGTATACATCAGATATAGAGAAAGATAGAGAAGAGATAGATTATCTAGGTAGGTATTTAGTCGAAACAATTGAACAGAACTAGCTTAGTACCTTTAAATTGTTTGAGAGCCAAATAACTAATAATTATATTGTTTTGTAACAAAAAATGTACAGATAAGTAGTTATTTGAAAGATAAATATAATTAATTTTTAAAAGCTGTTTGCTAAAATTTTCAGACTTATTTCGTTCCAGAAGAAGGATTTTTAGCTGGTTTAGCACTTAATAACGAGAATGTGACTTTCAGCGACAGCTATCGAAAAATTTTAAGGTTTTATGGTTTTGATTTGCAAAGCGACCCATTGCCAACACCACCAGAAGTTAATACCACGGATAATTTAAACGCAACTACTAGTGCCACAGATTCTCTTGCTTCAAATGGTGTTACTGAAAACGATCCGGAAATAACATCGGAGCAAACTTCTACAGCTCAGCCTACTTTATCTGCCAAGGAAAAAACAACAATAGCCACGAACTTTGAAACAATAAATGGAACAGATGATTCTCAATCGCCTACCACGGCATCAGCAGCAAACTCAGAATCAACTTCGGAAATAACAAGTACTCTGCAAATGGAAACTACTGAAACAACAACACAAGTTTCTTCTTCTGAATTAAATATGAGTACCGTAACGACATCTGCACCGACGACGGATCCTTTAACTACAATGCCAACTATATCTACAACGGACGAAATGTTATTGAATAAGGATGTTGAAATTCTGTCTACTCAAACAACCATCATGTCATCGGATTCAACGACAAGTTTAGATACGAGTTCGACGCTAACAACAGATATGGAAAGCACAGCATCAACCATGACTGAAATACAATCAATGGACGAGATGACGACGCTTGAATCCACCACAGCCACACTCAACAATTCAACATTAGAAACACTTGAGCGTCGGAAAAAATCAATCGTAGACTTCATCTTTACCAGTCCGCCAAACATCGATGACTATGTGGTTTATAGATCCTTTAATATAGGTCCTGATCTCCCTGATACGGAAGGTTATAATACTGATTCTATGTTTATGGTGAACGGGCTTCGAAATATTCAGGTAATAATAGACTGCATTATTAGATCTTAGTTAGTTATTCTTTCAAAATCCATTCATTTTTAAATTATTTTGTCACAGGTTTCATACATGCATTATGATACAGTTTTGGAGCATGCGTATCTACCTCATTTAGAAGCATCTGCACTTCGGTTACCTCTGGACAGTGAAAGATATTATTTATTGGTCGTATTACCAGTTAGAGCAGGCAAAGGGGAGTTGGAAAGACTGTTAGCACGAATGGCTCGAGAATCAGACCTCTCTGATGTGTATGCGGCGCTGAGACCTCGCCGTGTGAGGGCCGTAGTACCTAGCTTTACGGTGAAGGGTCATGTTACCTTAACCACAGATTTGCAAAAAGTAAGAATACACTACATCGTGTTATTATTATATCTTATGCATTTATCAAATTAGGACAAATTATGAAATATGGTCTATTGAACATCTTTAAAAGCATCTCTGAATATTATGAGCGTATTCTTTTTCGCAACTTGTTTAGTACTTATGTCTTTCATTTAAAATTAATTGGAGTTACTTGATTATACGTGTGTCTAAATTCTAAATATCATCATGGCTCTTCAAACTAGTTTGCTTTAATCGTTTCGCCCCGTATACTTAATACTTCCACCTATAAAAAAATCAATCTATAAAGGTTATGCAAAAGAGGATATTGAAGCTACATTATTACCTATATTCGAGCATTCACTTTTTTATTTGGCTACGATGATGATTCATCGCAACCAAATAAATTTCTTGATGTTTGATAGGTAGTTAAGTTATACCTTATTTAATATGGTGTTAGACGTAACTTTTGATTTAATATTTTTGTGGATAAATAGTTGTCAATATAGTTGTCACTGTTTCCTGTCCGAACATGCTTAGCTGTCGAATACTATAAATTGCCGCTTTCCTTTGACTCGTGGCGCATTCGTACGAATCGTGCCTAGGGGCTTGGACGTTGTTTATACGACGTTCGACCCAACTACCTTCACTTTGCTAATAGTCGTTGACTTGCTGCGTTTCGTTATCAACTACCTACATCAATTAGGTAGCTGTGTAGAATCGCAGTACATTCTTATTACATTCAAACCAATATTTAACCCGGCCTCTCGTGTTATTTCTTACATCAGAAGCGGGATAGAATTCAAGCCCATACTTTTTAAATGTGTTTTGAGTTTACGTAGTTTTGTAACGGCATACTGGCGTTTGTGTTTTTTCGTGCGTTGTGTGAAGTAAAAGTTTGTTGCGTGGATTATTGTAACGGGAATGTAGTTCATCGAAGGAATTGTGTGTGCTATCCGGACTGCGCCCTGCGGTCCGGGGTAGTTAAGCCTTCATTTGTGTTATGCGAACGTCGTGCCTATGTCACAAATGAGTAGGCGTTGTTCCCATGATACGCGAACGTAGTGCCTATGTCATGTGGATGTGATTGTTGTTCTGTAAGGTCAGTGTGGCCGAGGCAGGATGGTTGTGTAATCCCGAGATGAACTACCGTTGCGTTGTAATGTAATACGAGAAAAGGCGTACGAGGACGTACGATTGTCAGTATGGCCGTGTTAGACGTAACTTTTGATTTAATATTTTTGTGGATAAATAGTTGTCAATATAGTTGTCACTGTTTCCTGTCCGAACATGCTTAGCTGTCGAATACTATAAATTGCCGCTTTCCTTTGACTCGTGGCGCATTCGTACGAATCGTGCCTAGGGGCTTGGACGTTGTTTATACGACGTTCGACCCAACTACCTTCACTTTGCTAATAGTCGTTGACTTGCTGCGTTTCGTTATCAACTACCTACATCAATTAGGTAGCTGTGTAGAATCGCAGTACATTCTTATTACATTCAAACCAATATTTAACCCGGCCTCTCGTGTTATTTCTTACAATGGATTCTTAAATATGGACTTACATTTGAACCTAGGTTTCTAATTAAAAAATGCAGTTTGAAAATATTTGACCCAATTGTAACTGATGAGGCAATAAAATAATTTATAATCATTCTCCGTGACACTTCCACAAAATCGTAACAAATTGTATGTAATTACCATACAATTAAACGAGATTTATATCTCTACAATGAATGAAATGAGTATTGTAATTTAAGTTATTCGCTCTAATTTGCGTTGATTTATTTAGGGCACGAGTTTATTGTCTCAATACTAGTTAAGTTACTAAGATAAGAAAAAACCCTAAAAATTATGCAGAAAATCAAAAAACCTTAAAAAATTATGCAGAAAATCTTAGGTATAATGTGCTCACGTTAAAATTTAAAGTAGGCATAGAATGAGTTTTAGAAGACAAAACATCATCTTCACGGTTCACCTCACATCATCAATGACTTTTTTATCCAAATTTTAAATATGTGAAAGGCTTTGTTGTAATGCTTTCCTACCGTTCTTTGCAGCTAGGGGTCCGAGATGTGTTCGAGCCACGACAAAGAGACTTCACGCCAATGACGTCCCAGCCGGGTGTGTATGTGCGCAGCATAGAGCAGGCGGTGTCCGTTACCATACGAAAATATCAACCAGATGATGCTAAGAGTAAGCATTCCAATTGTATTAAAGGTATCCTCGACGTAAAATTTGGTTATTTATAACGCTAGATTCTTCTGTTTTAAAATATGCAGAAATTGTTTAGAAAAACCAGTGATGAGTGTTTTGCTGTCAATAATTTAAATCAGACACTGGTAATTTTTCGGCATTTTTTTGCATCGAAATTGTGTAATTCTTATTGTTAACTACTTCGAAACAACTTTTCGTTATTTTGATGTAACTACCTATGTTTGAAAAATAATAAAATAGGTACCTATAGGGCTGAGAATGCACTGTGGTCACGGTGTTGATCCATTTAATTGTAACAGGTGTGGTTGTGGCGAGCTTTGAACAAGACGAAGTCATGCGCTAACGACCGCACATCCTTGAAACCGTACACAGTTCACACGCTCAGCCCTGTGGCGAATCACATATCGATAAAAAACATGATTATACATTGCTAAACAGGAAAATCTAAACCAATATTTAAAAGAGGAAAGGTTTGATTTTTGGTTTGATACGGTTTCACTCAGAAAATGATGCATCTATTAAAAAAGAAAGCTCTTTGTTTACCAAATAACAGGTTATTTTTTATCCCGGGTCAATCAGGGCCGCATAATATTTAATAGTACATTTTTATCCATTTATGTGAATAATCATTTATCATTATTTATTTTTTATAATCGTAATCGAAACAGCCACTTTCGATACATAAATAAAAATATACTAGATAGGGAGGCGAGGTAGCTAAATGGCGTAATTCAACGGCGTCGTCGAGACTTATCAAAATCGAAAGAGAAAATAATTTCTAAAAGAAAAGCTTCTATGGTAAAAACCATTTTAGCGGTGGGTTTGGCGTGTACGGATTTTCAAAAATGTAAAAAAAAACAGTTACTTGGGCATTCTCGAGCGCGTCAGATATTCATACTACGTATGCCCCAAGTGCCTCTGATAACAACGGTATACTAATCTGCCGGTTTGCGTGGTGGGGCTAGGCATATAAATTCGTCAAAAATGCACAAAAAAAAAATTTACTCGAGCGCGTCAGATTTTCGGAAGGGGTGTTAATTAGGCCCCAAGAAAGCTCCCCTTAAAAAAACTGACGATTACGGCATGAGCATGACGATAAGTTACGATGAATTTTTGAAAATGCAGAAAAAAAAAGTCCTTTTGAAATACTCGAGCGCGTCAGATTTTCATAGGGGAGGTTTATCTAGGTATCCTGAAAGCATATTTTCTTAATCTGATAAAAATGTTGGTGGGCTCTCTTAATCTGACCGAAAAAGGTTTGTGGGTTTCTTTTTTTTAATCATCGTTAATTGATATCAATTTTTCTTACCACCCTCAGTTTTCGAGATATACTCAAAAAACCGGGAGTTTGAGTTTTTAGTAAGTTTTAGATTATATTCTTCAAAATAAAAATAAAAAAAATCGCGCTCGAGAATGCCGGGTTAACGTTTTTTTTTTACAAGTTCCCGACCCTATAACTCGGCGGCGTCAAAGACTTATGGTCAGATTAATTAAATTTAGTCTTAAAACACTAAAATCAACCCCCAATATCTTAATCTGACGCGCTCGAGTATTTCAGACTATCGATTTTTTTTTACTAATCTGATCGTCTATCCTAGGCGCGCGTCACTACATATAGAGCTAAATAGTGAAAAAGTTTGTTCTATTAGGTCTAAGGTATCTCTCATATCTTAAACTGCCACGCTCGAGTATTGCAGAAAATTCCCCTCTTCGCCTCCCTATCTATACTACACAAGAATGTGAGTGATATTATCATCACCTACGAGAACGTGCCAATGTCGCAAGTACGGCAATTAGTTCTGTCATATGCATACGCATTACACAGATGAAAATTTTTGCTTCGACCTTATTTTCCGGTGTAGGATTAACTTAATGATTATTATTACCAAAAGAGTGCGAATTTGTGGTGCTAAAGCATGAGAGGACAATTTCCATTGTCTATGAGTAGCGATTTCGCAACACGGCGACACGCGCATTTGAATCTATTGATGCGCCCGCGCCGCGGCCGAGCTGATCTGCGTAGGCATCGACAATTAGGAAAATTGCCTGTTGCACAAACGCCATTACCGGAATTGAATATCTAATCGAGATTGGAATAATGATTCCTCGACACAGCAACTTTTCAATTACATAAATGAGCTAATTGGGGAAAAATTACGATTAATTGTTTCCTGTCACCACAAATAATTCTGCTATTTTGTTTTAATTTTAACGGTCCGGCGCATTTGCATATCAAGGACGCAGTTTTGCTACATAACGTCAATTTAGATTAAAAATGAATTAGTCGCGTAGTTACCTACCTATACATAATTAATTATTTGCTACTTTCATTTTTTATACACAATACATATAATTATTATCTTTCTATAGGTATATAAATATGAATCCCTATTTACGATTTACCTTGCTCACGACATCACGCGTGAACAGCTGGACCGATTTCGATAAATCTTATTTTGTTTCTTATGAAAAAAAATCATAGGAAACTTTCGCCAAAAATTAAGAAAATTTGAAACAAACGGCCATATAAACTTCACGGGTTTGACAATTTGCGCGAAGACGAGTCAACGCTGGTCAACGTCTGTCGGGTCAGCTAGTAATAAATGCTTTTAAGGATTTTTAAGGGTCCAGAGGGCTTTTAACTTTTTTATAGGTTCTCACCATGTATTTAACAATTGTTTTGTAACATATAACTTTTTTCAGGATACGTGTCCAAGAGGAATCCAGTGCTATTCTCGGCTACATATCCCTTTTTATATTTTGTTATGGATTCCAGTATACAAGTGTCCTTGATGGCTGGCAAAATGGTAGATCCACTAAATACTAGAATATTATAAATCGTTTAAGAAAAATTCGGTGGTTTTATTTTATACTCCTGTAATCATAGTTACATAGTAAAGATATACAGGGTGTCCCACTATCGGTATACTAAGCGCGAAGGGACTTGTAGTTTTGCATACACTGATCACGTAAAAAATACAAATAACGTCAAAAATTTTTTGCTAAATTTTTCCTTTTATTCCATGTTTTCTTCTCTAGCTTCGCGCAGCTGGCATATACCGCTTCGCTAATGTGAGCCTCTTGTCTATGAAAACATAATCTCAAACGATAGCTCACGTGCGGGTGGCAAAATTGGGCGGGTTGCTTGTTAGGTGTACACATAGTTTTAAGAATTCATCTATTAAAAAAATGCGTCTGGAATTTTATAAGTATTTTTTCGTACTCGGCGTATGCGAAACTATAACCTCCTTTGAACTTAGTATATACCGACGGCGGGACATCCTATATATCAAAGTTTAGTAAGGATGCCTGCCACTATCTTATAGATATTACTAGCGTAGCCTATGTTCTTTCTCAGTGTCTTAAGATTGTTTGTGTCAAATTTCATCAAAATACGGTTGAGAGGTTTAAGCGAAAAAGCGTTACAGACAGACAGTAATTACTTTCGCATTTATAATATTAGTAGGGATGTCGATTTAGATAAAATATTGTTGTTATACCTACGTAAAATAAGCATAGTTCTTTGTGAATTCAAATCAATCATTTTATTCATTCCTTTTGGTTGTGTGCCTATGTGTACATTACTGCAGATCAGAAAGGACAAATAATTTTATTTACATCCTCTTCTGTATGATTTTTAAAGTTAGTAGTAATGAGAAACTAAGTGTTTCTATAAAAAAAATAATAATATGGATGCATTCACTATTTGCTTATGTCCCTGAAAGCTTTTACACTTTATATATTTTCATTTATTGTTTGTAAATGTATTTATTTATTTCACCGACACATGACATTACAGAACATATCCAGATAAGCGCTGCAACAAATTATAATACATGGGTACTAACATGTGCAATATTTTATTACACATTATTTTCAAAATAAACTACCTCATTTCAATTGCATTATTTGTATGTATAAACTGTGGAATAGTTTATTTTAGCAGCGTATTTACACTACCAATCATCTATCTAAAAAATTTGGCAACATGAAAATTATAGTGTTATGGAAATCAACAATATTTGATTCCAGCCTTATTAAAATAACTAACTACACTATGTATAGAGTTAAATGAAACAAAATAAATTGTTTTTACATTATTTAATTACACTTCTCACTTAGCTCTCTTAGATTTGATCTTTCTCAAGTAGAACTCAAGTTCCTTGCCCTCAAGCACGTAACCATCAGCCCGTCCGCATTGGCCTGGCCGACTCGCTACACACGCTGCAAAACAAACATAACATTTGAGTAAACAGTCAAAACTGCTACATAAAAAAATGTTTGAACAAATTTATCAGAGTAACTATGACAGTAAAAATCATTCAATTGCTGGACAGTTCCCAAAACGGTACCCATCCGTGACGCAATTTCAAAACTTCTCGATTTCATCACTTAATAGAACCTTTATTTTTACTTTTCAGAAGTTAATTTATATTTTTTTCTTAACTTATCAAATATACGACACAGATATTTCTAAATAATTGATTAGCTATATGATCTTACCTAATAAACGTCCAGTGTGGAATTGCTCTTCTAAAGCAGCTTCAACTTTGGAAAGGCGCTGCCTTGACAAGTACTTCTTTGCTGTCTTTTTACTTCTCTTCTTGTTGATGATGGCTTCTTCAGCTTCAGTCTGGAATTTTGTTAAATACAATAAGTTACTAAATTGTATTTATTAAACTTGAATTCACAATAGTAATTGTTAAAAAATGCATGTGTTTCAGGTACCTTTAGTCAAATCACTGAACATCATTTGACACGCAAAATGTTATCATCATGATCATAAATGTTTTTTTAAATGGATTTATTTTTGCTTTTGTAAATTAGACTTTAAACATGTCTAACAAAATTATTATGATATTTAGTTATATTTCATTATTCCAATTGCATAGCCTTAGGAAATGTTCACATCTACATTTTGAATTTTACTTTTTAAAATTATTAAGTAGAAGATGTGAGGACAAATTAAAATATGATTGATGATTATGGTATGTTTAGTACTTTGCAAATAAAGTATGGTTAAAATCAATAGTTATTAGATCTATGCAAAAAGTAAAATGTCCAATAATAAAAAAAAAAAATGTATGAAATAAGATCCAGATAATTCCTAATCTGTAGAAACCATAATAATTTAAAAATAAGTTTTATAGGAAGTGGTCCTAAGTTTTCTACACCCCAAAATTAACTACCCAAATGAATTTCTGTTGTATTTCTTCAAGTCTAAATATATTCACAAAAATGTGTATGTGACAAATTGAAGAATGAAAAACAATTTACAATAAGTTATAAATCCAATAGATTTTAATATTATTAACTTGTTACAAATGACAAATAGAAACACTACTTACCAACTTGGCACCCTTCTTTCTACCAAGAGGGAGAAGGTAGTGGGATTCATACCACTGCCTGAAGGGTGTTGCATCAACCACCACAATTGCGTTCTTGACCAGGGTCTTTGTACGCACCAACTCATTGTTAGATGCATTGTATACTACATCAATGATACGGGTCTTGCGAGTGGCACCTGAAATATACAAAACAACAATCATTATTTGAAAATAAGAAATCCTGATAAATAGTTGTTATTCCTTTCATTTAAAATTTTTATATAAATAAACAAACCCACTTCTAGATATTACTTACATTCGGAACCCCAAGCGAAGTTTCCAGTGTCAAGACGTAAAGCACGATACTTGGTATTTCCACCACGAGAACGCACCAAATGGATACGTTGAGGTCCAAGCTGGAAGTTGAAAATAGATCATAAATTAAACAGAAATAAACAAAGTCAAGTCAATATAAAGAGGTTATAAGTACACGTTCTTACTTTGGTGTTTGCAGCCGGGCGACCTAACTCGTACTTCCTCTTCTTGCGGATTGGGGCGCGTTTACCGCCCGTAGCTCGCCTTTTATGCCAGTGATCGCGGCTGATACCTACACAGTAACAATAATTAAGATCCGATTTCAGCGGTGTCCTAAGTTATGATATACAAATAGACCGAATCACTTCACAATTATGTTTCAATCCTAACACAGAAAATAATAACAAATACAATTTAACCCAAGGGTAATGCACACAATATTCAGTACGATTAAGTAAATGAAATTATCACTGAGAAGATATTATTCGATAAAATTTCACAATAAACATACTACTCACCCATCTTGTCTGGGTCAGAAAGAAAAGGTTGTCAAAAAGAACTTTGAAGTTTAATGTATTGCTGTCTATGGTCACCTCATTGACCCTAGATGAACTAATGCCCCATCCACACACTTTTTGTATTTCTTGACGTTTTGTATGAATTCAAATTTCAATGAGAATGAGAGAAATAAAAGAAATTAGTATTTTTTATACCGTAATTATTCACCAAAAAAATTGTAAACAAACATTTTTTCTTACTAGCTTTATGGCGACAACTATGGAGCACTCAAGCACTCCCAGAGGCGAGAGGTCAATTTAACAATATGTATTACTAGCAGTTCGCCCCGGCTTTGTTCGTGGTATATATTTCGCAATATGTTCTTTCTCAGGGTCTTAAGATTGTCTGTACCAAATTTCATCAAAATCGATTGAGAGGTTTATGCGGGAAAGCGTAACAGACAGACAGACAGAGTTACTTTCGCATTTATAATATTATATAGTAGCGAAGTAGGGATTCTGAACTTGAAACAAAAATAAATGTTCTTACTGTTCTGTGAAAAATAACTACCTGTGTTATTTTTTTTTTTTTTTAATTATGTTTGCCCAAAAAACACTGTATGACTCTGTACCTTTGCCTTCTTTATATGAAGAAAAAAAAATAATGTCATACTGACAGGGTTTTCGTTGTTTAATGTTTACCCGAGTCTCGACTTTTATCTATGGTTTTTCGCTTCGCTTTCCATAATTTGTGCAGTTTATTGGTTACCGCCAAGTATAATATTATTGTAATTGAATTAATGGTATTTTAAATAAATAAGAATATTATTGTAAAGCTTCTTCTAGATTATCAAATTAATATACTTTAGGAACTAGACAAAGAAGAGAGTGAAGGAAACCTCTTGTGCATAGGTTATTGAGAATGTCTACTGATTTTTACATACGTTATTACGTGGGCCACAAAGGCAAGTTTGGTCATGAGTTTTTGGAGTTTGAATTCAGACCTGATGGTAAACTCAGATATGCAAATAATTCTAATTATAAGAATGATACCATGATTCGGAAAGAAGCGTACGTACATCCTTGTGTCATGGAGGAATTGAAACGTATAATAGTGGATTCCGAAATAATGCATGAAGATGATCGACTATGGCCACAACCAGACCGTGTCGGCAGACAGGTAATTAAACCTTTCAGCATTATAAAACTTGTTCTGGAAGACTTATCTTACAATTTATTTTTTTCCTATTACCTTTCTTATATGGACGGTGTACATTATCTAAAAATTACATTAAGAATAAATGAAAAGTTACTGAACTTAATAATAATTAGTTAAGGAAGGACATAAGTTCTTCTATAATGTTTTAGTACCTATGTTGTAATTGGAATATGTAACAAAGTTTAAATTCAAATGCTGTGTTGATGATGAGAGATATTATTCATTCTACAGTGAAAAACTTTCATTGATATAACTTATTATCAAATCACACTATCTAATTATACTCCTTCGACTAATTTTTTTAATGTATAGTATAATAGATGACTACTGAAATTGTATAAGATACCAATGAAAAAGTTCTCAATACTGTTGTGGGGTGCGTGATAATGGATAGGTATTAATTACACTAGGTACAGTACCTTTTGTGATGCACAAATAACCACACACTCACAGTTTTAACGTTTATTACTCCACATAGAAGGAGAGGGACAATTATCATATACAAGCAACACTTTGGACATGAAAATACAAGAACAAAAAGAAACTGACAATGAGCGTATTCAATAGCTAAGATCGAACTGTTAGTTTTAAATTGTTAAGAAACTTGAATGCAAAGTATTACGATCTACCCGCTGGATCCGTGATAATTTAGTCGCGGCACGCATACTACGCAAATACCGCGACTATGTCATGAAATAATAAATATTATAATTATTTTGTATAAGTGTAATGTATGTCTGTATTTCTTGTGTTTTTGTGTAATGAATGTTTGTGTTATACTTAAATACGAATATAAATATGAAATAAAATATTTAAATACTTGTTGTGTGTAATAAATACGTATAATAAAATACATACACTAAAATATTGTGTGTTAGCCACATCACTCCCCTCCAGAGACCGGGTTAAGGGCGATAAAAATCTGGGAAGTGAACTCTCCTCCCAGAGCGAGTGGTATATGCCACAGGAGCACTGGGAAGAGGTAGGGGAGGACTGGGAGGTGGAAGAGCGGGAGAAGGAAGGTTTTCAGGAGAAGACGACAGTAAATAGGCTGGCTTCAGGCGGTCTATGCTTACCGTCGTTGACTTTCCTTTTAATTTAATTTTGAAAAATTTTTGATCTCTTGAAATGACCTCATGTGGTCCTGTATATGCGGGTTGTAAGGAGCCACGCAGTGCGTCTTCCCTAAGGAATACGTGACTACATGTGACTAAATCTTTGTAGATAAATATTTTTTTCTTGCCATGATGCTGAGTTGGTACAGGACGAATATTCCTGGCGAAATTCGTCAACCGAGCTGATAAGTCGGTGATATCGGTAGTGTAAGACGAAGTGTCGTGACCAAAAAATTCACCTGGTAGGCGAAGTGGTTCACCGAAAACCAGCTCAGCTGAGGAAGAGTGCAGATCCTCTTTCACAGCACTTCTTATGCCGAGAAGCACGAGAGGTAGTGTTTCTACCCAGTTTGCGTCAGCGTGACAGGTAATTGCAGCTTTCAATTGTCTGTGGAAGCGCTCCACTAAGCCGTTGCACTGCGGGTGATATGCCGTTGTCTTACGGTGATCGAAGCCGATAGACTTAGCGAGCTGCTGGAATAGGGCCGATTGAAATTGTGCACCGCGGTCAGTAACGACGACGGTTGGACAACCATAGCGGGCTACCCAGCAGGACACAAAAGCTTTTGCGACAGTTTCTGCGGTGATGTCGGTAAGTGGTACAGCTTCCGGCCATCGCGTGAAGCGATCGACGGCTGTAAGGCAATACCGATAATCACCGCAAGGTGGTAAAGGTCCGATTAGGTCTATATGGACATGTTTGAATCGCGCTGAAGGTAAAGCGAGCGTACCAATAGGTGACGCGACATGCCTGTTTACCTTCGAGCGCTGACAGGTCAAACATGCCTTAGACCATTCGCGGCAGTCCTTCCGCATTAAAGGCCAGACAAACCTCTGTGCAACAAGCTTGGCTGAAGAATTTGCGCCTGGGTGGCTTAATGAGTGCAGACAATTGAAAACCTGCTGACGCAGTTGTGTAGGGACGAAAGGTCTGGGAGTCGGTGTACTGACGTCGCAGTACAGTGGAGTACGACTTCCAGGTAAGTTCATCTTTTTAAGGCGAAGAGATGATTCACCTGTGAGATGCGCAGTGAGCTCAGGATCTGAAGCTTGCAACCTTGCCATCTCTTCTAGATCGACCGGCCTCTGCAGTTCACATACGCGCGATAAAGTATCAGCGACGACATTATTTGCACCTGATATGTGCTGTATGTCGGTTGTGAACTGCGAGATGTAGTCGAGGTGTCTATACTGACGCGGCGTGCAGTTACTTTTCCTCTCGTGGAAAGCGTAACATAACGGCTTGTGGTCAGTATAGATCGTGAAGTGATTAGCCTCCAGCATGTGTCGGAAGTACCGTATACTCTCGTAGATGGCAAGGAGCTCTCGATCGTATGGTGAGTATTTTACCTGTGACGGGCTCAGCTTGCGCGAGAAGAATGCGAGCGGCTGCCAATCATCATCCTTAAGCTGTTGTAGGACTCCACCTATCGCTGTATCAGAAGCGTCAGTGACGAGTCCTAATTTAGCTTCACTGGCAGGATGAGCAAGGAGTGCAGCTTCGCAGAGGCTTTTCTTGCAGTCTTGGAATGACTGCAGCGAATTTCCTTCTATGACCACGGGATGAGAACCTTTGACGGAACCTACAAGCAAAGCGTTTAAAGGTGCTTGTATTTGGGCAGCATTAGGCAAGAAACGTCGATAAAAATTGACCATGCCCAAGAATCTTCGAAGCTCTCGAACAGTTCTTGGGACAGGAAAATCGGCGATGGCTTGCACCTTGCTGTCCAAAGGTTTGGTTCCCTTTTCAGAGATTTCGTAGCCTAGAAATGTTACCTTAGGAGCGCCAAAGACACACTTGGCTGTGTTTATAAGAACACCATAATCTCTCATACGGGTAAAGAGTTGGCGCAGGTGGTCTTCGTGCTCTTGTGCTGATCTGCTGAATATCAGGAAGTCGTCGAGATACGGATAACAGAAATCTAGGCCTCGCGTCAATTCATCGACAAATCTCTGAAAAGTTTGACCTGCGTTGCGAAGTCCGAAGGTCATAAAAGGAAATTCGTACAAACCGAAGGGTGTGGTGATCGCTGTTTTCGGGATATCGCTTTCAGAAACAGGAATCTGATTGTACGCCTTAACTAAATCGATGACAGAAAATATAGTACAACCAGACAGACAGTGTGAAAAGTCCTGTATGTGCCTGATTGGATACTTATCTGGTATCGTTCTTGCATTGAGAAGTCTGTAGTCACCGCATGGACGCCATCCATTGTCCTTCTTCGATGCGAGGTGAAGCGGAGACGACCACGGGCTGTCAGATGGACGGGCTGTTCCGTTAGCTATCATAGCCTCGAATTCCTGCTTTGCTATTTTCAGTTTATCAGGAGCCAAACGCCTAGGGGAACAGGAAACAGGAGGGCCAGGGGTTGTGCGAATGTGGTGTGTAGTGTTGTGTTTGACAATACCTGGAGTACCAGCGGGGCGTGTTAGTTCTGGGTATTGTGCTAAAATTTTATGATAGTTAGTATCACCACCAGTTACAACCTTAACACTAGAAATATTACAATTAATCATATTACAATTTATTGCTGAGCTGCTGACATTGGTTAAGCCATCGATCAATTGTTTCTTACTTACGTCAACAATAATTCGGTAGTGTGAGAGAAAATCTACACCAATAATTGCTTTAGTGACGTCAGCTACAACAAAACGCCATGGAAATACGCGACGTAGGCCTAAGTTGAGATTTAACTGAATGTAACCGTAAGTATCGATGACGGAACCATTGGCAGCACACAGTTGGTAATTAGTTTTACATCTTTTTTCAGACACAGCAGTTATAGGGAAAACACAAATATCACTACCGGTATCTATTAAATATTCAATATTTAGAGTGGGGTCTGTTATGAAAAGACGACCAGGGGAAATGGGACAGGCGTTAGTCGCCATCACTGACTGTCGTACGCGTTTCGTGTCGTGCGATGCCTTGAAGTCGCATGGCTTAATGCATCTGTTAGCCTTTGTGCCATGTTTGTTATGATACCAGCAGATAGGATAACGCCGGTAATTAGAGTGGGACCGTCGAGAAGAAGACTGTTGACGACGATGGGGAGAGGGGTCTCTGCGCACACGGGGGCCGGGTCGGGAACTGCTTACTTGGGTGGATAGCGCGCTCGCCTGGCGCGTCAGCTCCACCACTTGGCGTGCCAAGTCGTCTATTGCTGAAGATGATGAAGAAGTCGCCGCATCATGAGTAGTGGGAGCCGCGATTTCATACACGCGGTCAGCCAGCTCAGCCAGGGCGTCCAGGGACAGCGTGGGTTGTGACGCAACGATCGGCTGCAACCCAGCAGGAAGTCGGCTGGTCCAGATCGTTTTCAAAAAATCTTCTGGGATTTCGGGACCAGCCAGGTGCTGCAAATGCCGTAGAAATTGGGACGGCTTGCGTAGTCCCAGCTGCTCGTGCATCAACAGCTGTTTCACTTTATTTTTTCTGGATACGGACAATCTTTTAATTAATTCTGATTTTAATTTATTATAATCAGCGGGGCCGGTAAGGATGTCTCCGACCTCGGCCGCATACTGCCGGTCCAATGTGGCCGATATGTGATAAAATTTTGTAGTGTTGTCAGTTATGTTCATTATAGCGAATTGTCCTTCAACTTGTGCAAACCATATTGCAGGTTTTTCAGGCCAGAAAGGTGGGATCCTTAAATTAACGGATGGTTGCTGGGCGGGCGACACGTGCGACGGTCGTTCCGCCATTTTGACGCACCTTCGCGCTTGAGTATTTACTCGATCAGCGTCGTCGGAATCGCTTGCACTAGACATAGTTTATATAGGTATATAATTATAGTGTTCATCGGGGTCACCAGTTTGTGGGGTGCGTGATAATGGATAGGTATTAATTACACTAGGTACAGTACCTTTTGTGATGCACAAATAACCACACACTCACAGTTTTAACGTTTATTACTCCACATAGAAGGAGAGGGACAATTATCATATACAAGCAACACTTTGGACATGAAAATACAAGAACAAAAAGAAACTGACAATGAGCGTATTCAATAGCTAAGATGGAACTGTTAGTTTTAAATTGTTAAGAAACTTGAATGCAAAGTATTACGATCTACCCGCTGGATCCGTGATAATTTAGTCGCGGCACGCATACTACGCAAATACCGCGACTATGTCATGAAATAATAAATATTATAATTATTTTGTATAAGTGTAATGTATGTCTGTATTTCTTGTGTTTTTGTGTAATGAATGTTTGTGTTATACTTAAATACGAATATAAATATGAAATAAAATATTTAAATACTTGTTGTGTGTAATAAATACGTATAATAAAATACATACACTAAAATATTGTGTGTTAGCCACACTGTCTTGTAAGGGTGATAATATATAACATCTTTGCCAGGCAATCTGGCGTACTATAGCAGTCAATTCAATTTATTGTTATGGCTACATATGTCATAAAGCAGTTAGTATAAATAATATGTTTAAATTATCTTTTCAGGAACTAGAGATAGTGATTGGAGAAGAACACATTTCATTCACAACATCAAAAACAGGATCCTTAGTGGATGTAAATCAATCTCGAGACCCCGAAGGTCTCAGATGCTTCTATTATTTGGTCCAGGATCTAAAGTGTCTTGTATTTTCTTTAATTGGTCTGCACTTCAAGATCAAACCCATATAGAGATGTATTTTTGTATTAAGTTGAATTAAATAATATTTGTACTCATTTGCTTTTTTATTTAAAAATTATTAGAATAAGCATTTACCTAGTTTGTTCTTATTTCCTGATAATTCAGAGTGAATAAAATTTTTTGCTAAATTTTACTGCCAATTCAACAAGTTGTGAAATTATTAATTAGCTGTTGATGTTGTGTAGTAATATAAATATACACATCACTCAGAAATTGGTAACCTATATAATACTAGTGGTTCGCCCCGGCTTCGCCCGTGGTACTTACATGTTTAAACTATCCTATCTCTTAAGTTGGATCGAACTGCACATTGTGTGCGAATTTTATTATAATCGGTTAAGTGGTTTAGGAGTCCATTGAGGACAAACATTGTGACACGAGATTTATATACAGGGTTACAGGAAAAGTCGATGTAGATCCGTTAAGGGCATGTAGTACACATCATTTCTGAATGATTTCACTATGTAACCTCCCATCCTAAACTTAACCGTTTTCGAGATATTCGAGTTTTAATTTTTTTTATGAAAATGCCCAATTTTTCGGCTATTCAATTGAATATTTTGAATTTTTTTGACTCTTATGATTATTTTTTTGGTTTTTTACATGAAGAATGAGATGCTTAATTACCTCAATGACTAAAATTGCACGTAAGTTAACTAAATAGGTCATTGTAGACGATCGAAACTTAAGAAAATAAGTACAAATTATAAAAAAATATTTTTCTTTTCTGGATATCTCAAAAAATTATTATGGCACTTGCTCTGCAGATGTGCTTAAAAACATCTACATTTTATCAGCTATCCAACGAGGTATAACACTCTAGGGTATTTATTAACCTCAAAGGTGAAACTTAGTTTCTAAGGCTACATGGCAGTCAGAATAAATAGCCCTTATTTAATCTAATTAATTTGACTTAAGTTCAGCATCATCATTTCAGCATACTGGCTTCCACTATTGAACATAGGCCTCCCTCGGCTAGGTACAACCTTCATGCATCCATCGATATCCCGCTATCCTGACCTAGGAGATCATTTTTTTTGTTCACATCGTCGATCGTACAAATAATGACCGTACGCCAACTATTACTTGAGCGTAAGTGACTAGTTACTGGCTATTGTTTGGAAAATAACGTAATCGGTGCGTTGTTAACGTTAGTTGGCATACAAAGTCACTCACGCTCAACTCATAGTTGGCGGACAGATCGTCGGTGATTGTAGTAAGCTAAATGAAACAATAAATCAGTTAGTTAGTAAAATAACATTTATTCACCTAATGATTTTGAATAAAATTTTATAGTTCATGTTCTACGTGTCCACATCTTTCGCACACATTTTCTCATTCTTTCACGTAGTCCACTTTTCACTACACCATGTGGTTAATGTTCTTCTTATGTCGTTAGCAGCATTTCAACAGCACACAAGCAGCATCCTTTCTTTGAGAACTTCCACTAACGATATGGGGTTGGGCTCACTGTAAACGAGGCTCTTTATGTGCCCCCATACATAAAAATCAATGGGGGTCAGGTCGGGATACCTGGGTGGCCAGGGTAAAGGCCCACCTCGTCCAATCCATTTGTTAGGATAGTTAGTGTCCAACCATTCCCTAACGCTTCTTCTGAAATGAGCAGGGCAGCCATCATGTTGAAACCACATGTCCCGCAGTAATTGTAATGGGAGATCATTAGTAGGTCACCTAAGTCACACACATAAGTCGTGTGGGAATCCGAAAGCACAATAATTCGCATCTACCATGGACGAATCGCCTGAGCAGACTAAAATGGATGGCAAGCAAACAATCGACCAAATACAAAACAATGGGCATGTTGTATCCCCAAATTTGTTTTTGCACATTATTTTTCTCACTCTCATCTGCATAAATCGTAAGTTGTCTAGCTCACACGCACCAGATTAACTTGAAGGACAATAGCCGAGGGACCCGTTAGACCTACTATCTGAACCTTTTCAACTATGTTTTTTTCTATGATTTTAAATACAACCCTAGAGTGTTATACCTCGTTGGATAGCTGATAAAATGTAGATGTTTTTAAGCACATCTGCAGAGCAAGTGCCATAATAATTTTTTGAGATATCCAGAAAAGAAAAATATTTTTTTATAATTTGTACTTATTTTCTTAATTTTCGATCGTCTACAATGACCTATTTAGTTAACTTACGTGCAATTTTAGTCATTGCGGTAATTAAGCATCTCATTCTTCATGTAAAAAACCAAAAAAATAATCATAAGAGTCAAAAAAATTCAAAATATTCAATTGAATAGCCGAAAATTGGGCATTTTCATAAAAAAAATTAAAACTCGAATATCTCGAAAACGGTTAAGTTTAGGATGGGAGGTTACATAGTGAAATCATTCAGAAATGATGTGTACTACATGCCCTTAACGGATCTACATCGACTTTTCCTGTAACCCTGTATATTAAGATTTATTATTGGTTATTTAATATTGAAATGATTGTAAAAAAAAATGCCTACATGAAACATTTTTGCATGATAAAAAAAGTGGGTAATAAGTCACGAATGCGAATTTCAAAAACGTCAATGTACATGGACTCGCGTTATTAAGGGTTCCTTACCATCCATACTATCCATACTAATATTATAAATGCTAAAGTAACTGTCTGTCTGTCACTCAATCACGCCACGCCTAAACTACTGAACCAATTTTCATGAAATTTGGTATGGAGATATTTTGATACCCGAGAAAGGACATAGGCTACTTTTTATCCCGGGAAAATGACGCAATCCCGGAAATCCCACGGGAAAGGGAACAATGCGGGTTTTTCTTTGACTGCGCGGGCGAAGCCGCGGGCGGAAACCTAGTAAAATATAAGGTAAAGAGGAACTGCATAAAAACGGGTTTATAAGGTAACTGAATCAACAAATATAAAGGTACAAGTCCGAGACGGGCCGCAGACCGCAAACTGCAACAGCAAACTGCAAGCGACACCACTTGTTTCTATGAACATCTATGAATCGCTGCGCGTTGCGTCTGCAGGCAGCAGTGTCGCCGCGCTTGGAATCAATTTCATAGATGTTCATAGAAACAAGTGCTGTCGCTTGCAGTTTGCGGTCTGCGGCCCGTCTCGGACTTGTACCTTTAACATGAACAAATAAAGAAGGGAAATACGAAATACATATTTTCATAAACGTTTTGTTGCCTGCCTATAATAAATAACTATATCAAAAAATAGTAACGCTTTTTTTAAGGACATGTTTAACGACTCTGTCCTTTTGACTCATATGGATAAACTTAATTCAAACAAGGACCGAATACATTACAACAATTTTTAAGCATATTTTTTTAGTTTCCTTTTTAATTATGTATATTTATTATTTATTTATATTGTAGTTAGAAAAGGAATGCAAGTAGGTATAAAAATTATTTAACCATCGCCCATCTACATTTCGTATATAAATTTAGAAAAATTTAGACTATTTATCCTATTTATATATTTTTTCTTATCAGTTGCTCTCGGTATGCATGAAAAGAAACGTATGTTGCTGTATTTATTTATGTTTATAGTATAGCTTTGCGCGTTGCGCGCGCATCGCATCTGCCCGACTATGGCGGACGGACAGTGAAGTATGGTAGAAGTCCTTTTTAAATCGGAAAGTATCGACTTTAGCCAATGGCATAAACCGGGTTTTCTGTAAAAATTGTACATTGTAAATAGTCCTGTGTACATATAGTAATTATATTTGTGGTCGTTTTGTTTAGAAATTGTGTGAATAGTGTATTATTTTGAGTGTTTATTGAATTCAGTTCTCGACGCCGACAAATCCCTAGTCAGTGTGTTAATACATTGGCTCATAGCATAAAACACAAAAATAAGTGATATCACAGCGCTTTTATGCTGTTTACAAGCGTATTTGTCATTTGTCTTTGTTTCTAAGTCGTCGAAACAAGCCATTGCAGTTTCTTGCAATATTTTGGTTTTCTTTAGCGGCTGTCATCGTGCTTCGATAAAACTAGTAGCTGTCATTACAAAGACAAAAAGAATATTGTAGTCTCTAAATGGCTTCAATTTAGTATAACGCTAGCCGCATGTAGTATGTTTGATGATGTAAATCATAAAAAAATAACATAGATCGATTAATATTTACCGCAGTCGTGTAATACAGAGATTGTGATTATTTGTTTACGGTTGTGAGGTATTGAAGCATTGTGAAACTGAATGCTTGAGCCTCACGATAGCCCAATGAAGTGGCCAGGCACAGGCGGTGAAGAAGAGGCTGGAGAAGGGGGATTGCAAACAGCGCGAGTGTCCCAGAACCGCGCTCAGGATGATGCTGGTGTGCACTATGTGTTTCAGCGTGAGAGCCAAGAAGCTGAATTGTCGTCTTTAGCGTCCAAACAGCGGTGGGCTGTTGGTGATGATAATATTGCTGAGGTAAGTGTTTCCACTTGGTTGGAATAACATTACATTTTAATCATTGTCAACTGTCACTGATGTGATATAATAGTGTTTACTGTTTTAAGTATGTACCTATTTCAATTTTTAACTTGAAATCAGAAAGTGTATACAATATATACAATTTACTTTTTGTTTTTATTGTTAAATAATTCAAACATTTTGTGTTGACATTTGTGTAAGTTAGGTTATAATATATAAATATAAAACATACATTCTATTCTTTCTTTATAAATTTAGTTCAGCTAATATCTAGTAAAATAATCTTAGCGTTAAAAACTTTATAACATGAGAATGATTTTTCAATTTAAGTTTTCTAAAATAAATAAAAATTCACTACCAAATATGATGAATGAATTAAAACAAAATGCATTGTTTTTTGATAATGAATTTCCTGTTGGCAAATGTAAGGTTTACTTTATTATATTAGGTAAATTTATTAAATTAAAGTAAATGAATATGTTCATACTTTCCATATCCATTATTATGCATGCAAAATTAAGAAGGTATAAATGTAAGAATATGATTATACTGTAATAATAAAATCATGGCATTCAAAACAAATTGATATTGTGTTTAGCATTATTATACTAATTTATAATTTTTATATTCCAGAATCAGGATAAGTGGAAACACCCTGCCCCAATGGCAATGAATAACATGCAACAAGGTCAGATGGTGCCAATGAAGAACTCGCAGGGCACCCCACAACAATATATTAACCAGAACATTGCATCATCTGTTGGACCTTTGGCTATTAATCCTTCTGTTATTGGAAGTCATCCTCATTTGACAACAAATATGGTTCATACTCAAATGGCACCACTTCAAAATCAAGCATTGGGGAGTAATCTAACAATACCGAATAGTGCTATGATGCTGCCGGCTCTACAAGGCATGCAAAATGCTCCTCAATTGGGACAACAAGGATTGTATGATATGCACCAACATCATGGAAATCCAATGCAAGCCATGAATGGTATTGGCAAGAGTGCTGAACATATGATGTATTTAAGCCAGGCAGGAATGCTTGCACCTGGAACTAATCAATTTCTTCAACAAGGACAAAATCAATTAGGATTAGCACCTATTCCTGCCATCAGAAATCAGGTAAGTCATATATCATTCATACATTATATTAAAATTTAAGATAAATTAAATTAATGCTAGAAATATACATACTATGTAATTCACCTAAGATTAGGATGGATTCTGCGTCATTTTGTGTTTTCATAGGTAAGAATTCAGCTACTGAATAATATATGTATCTGTAATAGGAAATAGTGATGCTATTGAAATATATTGTAATAGTTAGGCAATAATAAATAATATTATGATTTAATTGCATAAACAATATTTTCAAAAAAATAATAAGATCATTGATTTTCCTGTTGTTAGTTGAATACACACACATACTATGTATATTTTAGTTAAAAAGTATACTTTGCATTTATAAAAATTATAAATGTACAATCACCTAACATTTTTAATAGCAGTTAAACTAATATTATGTATGGTACCCCACAACAGTAATATTTGTATTATTTAACATGTTACAAAATTTGACCATTGTTTGATAATTTTTACACCCCATACTGTGTTACAACTTATCATTACAACCATTTTAATGGTTACATAATTTGATAATTAATAAATTAAAAAAATGTTTCCAAATTAAATTACTATAATATAGTATGGCCATTCTATGTATGAATGAACAAGTGAACAAGTAGACAAAAATATATCTTAATAATAAGTGTATAATTTTTGGTATGTAAACACCACATGCATAAATTAATGATATAAAAATAATTTTGAAGTAAAATTATTTTCTATCTAGAATATGAAATTAATTCAAGCTAAGTTCATAAGATACTAATAATAGAGCAATTAAAAAAAGCAGCTATAATTAATATATTTGTTACTAGTAGACCGCCCCGGCTTAGCCCGTGGTACATATTTCGCAATATAAGGTATAGACTACAGGCCCGTGTTGAAAAAATTATGGTTCATTTGACCCACCAGGTGACCTATCTAGAACGATATAAGAGCATAAAATAATAAGATTCAGCACTATGACGTCGCTTGTAAGCTGTCCACCTGAGTGCAGATGAGAATTTGAAAGTTCAGGTAGAGATTTTCTCCCCTTGTCTCCATGATTTTTGTACGGCGTTGCGTTGTAAAATCAAATGACCAAACATATTGTGTACAAGCCGGCGCATTCTTTTTCATAATCAGAGCGCATTCTAAACAATTTCAAAATTAGAATTCTGATTGGTTTTGTTTTTGGTCGATTTACGCTGGCAACTATCGAAAAATAAAAATAAATTCCGACTTTGCGACCACCATTTTTGTACGGCATCTGTGTCATACTATTTATATACTGCTATTAATCCCTTTTAAAGATTTAAGCATACAAAGGGACATAGGGACAGAGAAAGCGACTTTGTTTTATACTATGTAGTGAAGTTATGACTGTGTATATCTGCATACTGACAGGTGTCCCACTGTTGGTATACTAAGCTCAAAGGAGGTTATAGTTTTGCATACGCTGAGTACGTAAAAAATACTTATAAAATTACAGACGCATTTTTTTTTCAAATGACAAAATGCTCTCATTAGAGAAGCGGTATATGCCGGCAGCGCGAAGCTAGAGAAGAAAACATGAATTTTAAGGAAATATTTGGGGTAATTTTGTTTTTTGAGTATTTTTTACGTGATCAGTGTATGCAAAACTACTTGTAGTTTTGCATACGCATAATTATGTGTACCCTTCGCGCTTAGTATACCAATAGTGGGACACCCTGTATAATTTCCCTTGATTTTCGCCTTCATCTTCTACATTATTAGGGACAGTTGGATTTGTTGATTGATTTTCAATGCCTGTAGGAACTAGAAAGGAATAAAATTATAGAAATAATATACATAGAATTTATGTATTGGCATTATTAAATATACTAATTTGTTTACAAAAGAATGTAGTTTGCATAAATACCTTGATTCAAAATAGACTCATTAATTAGTATTGTTAAATTGTACAGAACTGCAAAAGAAATATTTGTGGTCATGATCACGAGGAGAGACCCTCGCATCGTTTCATTGAGAATGCGGAATTTTTGCTTCCACGCCCCAACACAGTGGATAAAACAAACAGAGTAAAAAAATATAAAAATGTGTGCGTGTACTAGTGTAAGAAGTACACACGTAAGAAGTGAAACTTCTTTATGACCTTATTTTTCAAAAAAAAAATTTACTTTATTATATAACTTTACAGAAATACGTCGAATCACGCGTTTTAGGGATAAGAAAAAGATGGCACGTAACGGAAAAATATCACGCGTAACGAAAAAAATGTTACACTAAAGGAGAATGCCCATTTTCGGTACTGGTTTTTCTCATGCATCAAGACAACAATACTATTAAAAAAAATCTCGGCAATTTAGAGGCCTTCTTACCATCGGAAAATATAATTTGAACAGGGAATGTTTTGTAAAATCTAATAAGACATGTAATTGTTTAGATCCGTTATTATAGATTTAGTGTCCATTACCGTTTACATTTTTGGTACAAGTTTTTCTCATGCATAAAGATAAAAATACTTTTAAAAAAAATCTCGGCAATTTAGAGGCCTTCTTACCATCGGAAAATATATTTTGATCAGGGAATGTTTTGTAAAATCTAATAAGACATGTAATTGTTTAGATCCGTTACCATGGATTTATTATCCATTACCGGTTACCACGGTGACCAAGCGGTAACTATTATGACATTTACTATGGTAAATAGCTAAATGTATTAATATCGATTATTGTTTTCATTGAATTACAAAAAAATCAATTAACATAAAATCACTCTGTAAGGTATTGTTTATACACTGTAGGTTGTTTTAACATAGATAGTGAAGTAAAATAATATAAATATTTATAAAAAAAAATATTATTATGACATAGCTTGGTAGGTAACCAGTTATTTCTTATTTGTTTCTTTCTTCGAATATGTAGTGAAAAAATGATTCAAACAACAACAACAATATGTAAACCGAATAAAAACTCTATTGGAATTTTTTAAATATATATTTAGGATTTCTTGAAATCCGTCCCGGAAGATTTCTGGTGCCTACCTACACTAGCCGATGAATAGATAGACTTTGTCTGAAAGCATAAGCTCTACGCATAGATTAAATATGTTAAACGAAAAATAACCTTCAGACGATAAAATACTACCTAAATCACGCATAAACCTAACTAAATCGGGTTTATTTAAGTTTTGAGGTTAATTCACATTTTCTCAATATCTTGAAAACCCCTGTTTTTATCATAAAAAATCAATTGGTAAAAATCTTTTGAATATCGAAGAACCCTCCAAAACCACTCTGGCATTGACGCAACACTATACTGTGGTCCATACTTTCATGGGCATTCTCCTTTTCTTCCAAATCAGATAAAGAAGTTTCACTTCCATAAAGTTAAGATAAATGTGCCGTGTTTGGTATCATTTGAAAGTAGTGTCCGACCGAAACTGGTTTCCAGGCCGAAACCGAAACCGAAACCGAATGTTCGGCCGTGGCTTCAGTTTCGGCCGAAACCAAAACCGAAACCGAAACTCACGTGGTCAAGTATGATATTTCTAAAAATACTGAACTTTGGTGCATTTTACCTATTATTTTGGGCATGAAATGAAAACACAGTTAAATTTGTTGTAATCATTTATTTAAATACAAGTTGTTTACAACGACAATTCTCGAACAGGGCTGACAGCGTCCGTCAAAGCGTTGCCGAGGAAAACGAAGTTAGGCGAGCGTGAACGTGTGTGAACTAAGTTCACTGAACTTGCGAAATAAGTTTCGGTTTCGGCAAAAGTTTCGGTCGATTCTGGCCGAAACCGAAACTGCGGTCGAAACTTGATTTTTGGCCGAAACTCAGCCGAAACCGAAACCGAAATCGAACTTTCGGTCGGACACTATTTGAAAGCGCTTTACTTGTACATTTTGAAAATATATAATATAGATTGCTAGCATTTGTTTGTGACTTTACCTGTATTCATAGGCTGATTGCATATAATTCACAGCTTTTCGTTCATAGCTTCTTTACTCAGAATATGTCTTACTGGCTGTGCCGCGCGGTTTCACCCGCGTGGCTCCGCTCCTTGTTGGTTTTATCGTGATAATATAATATAGCCTATATTACTCGTGGATAATGTAGCTTTGGAATGGTGAAAGAATTTTTAAAATCGGTCCAGTAGTTTATGAGCTATTCATTACAATCAAACAAACAAAGTTTTCCTCTTTATAAATTATATAAAGCAACACATATATATTTATTAATTATAATATTAGTGTAGATGAGCTATAAAGCTTGTCACCAAATTTAGTATTGCGCCCTCTAGCGGACAAAAAGTTCTATGTTAATATAAAAGACGTGTGGCACTCGGGGACTGCCGCGGTAAAGCTTGCATAGCATGCCTTCAAGCCACACCTCCGAGCCCGTCGGAGTGAGGAGCGTGAGGTTTTTTCGTTACGGAATTTCTCGATTCGGTCCCCGCGCTCAAGGCCCGCGATAGAAGCTATGCAATAGCTTTAAAATTAATATAAATATACCGTGTTTGGTATCACTTAAAAGAGCTTCACGAGTATTTTATGCTTGTACATAATTACAAGAATGCTTTAATGATGTGAAATATGAGCGATAAGAGTAAACCGCGGGTCACGAGAACTGTGAATTGTTTTATTAATTCATCAATTTTGTTAATATTATGCCAGGTCCAGACCAGAGGCGGCTCGCCCTAAGGAGCGCTGGTGCAGTGAACTCCCATAAATAATTATAATAAAATCATACTCCTTAATTTCATTATTAATATTAATTATTACTATTTAAAATCAATCGTAATCGTAAAAAAACTACTGGCAATACCAATGAATATATCCATCATTCCATCATTCCATACACCTGTAGGTATAATACTTTATTATAAAACGCGCGTAGCGGAGCGCTCACGATTGCGCTCCAATGAAAAAATATTCAGTACATTTTCTAATACGAAATCCAATAGGAGTGAAAGAGATAGTTTTGTCAGAGTCCTGCGCGTGAAACAGAAGATTTTCTATGAAAAAATAGCAAAATTCGGGGCGCCGCTCCCGCAAACGTTGCCGGTTCGTTTTTACCGCGCGCCCGTACACAAGACAGCAATTGCGCGACGTTGCCACTCAAATATAAACAAACACTAGTCAACTTGCACGCACGCGAATGTACCTATAATCGGGAATTTTCGAATTAAAATCATAAGATACGTGTTGACTGTTGAAATAGCCTGTAGTTATCAGTATTACTTGTGAGTGTTAAAATGGATAATTATAATGTGGCGTTCATTAAAAATTAGAGCAGTGGTGGCTCAGTGGTGAGACCTCGGACTTCGAATCGATAAGTCCGGGGTTCGAGACCAGGCGAGCGCGCAGGAATTAAATTGATTTTTCAATTTATCTGCGCATGTTGTAACATCACCACTGCTCGAACGGTGAAGGAAAACATCGTGAGGAAACCGACATGTCGAAGAATTAAAAAGTTCGACGACATGTGTCATCCGCCAACACGCACTTGGCCAGCGCGGTGGATTATGGCCTGTACCCTCATAGGAGGCCCGTGTCCCAGCAGTGGGAACGTATATGGGCTGATGATAATGATGATGTTCATTAAAAAGTGTGTTAAAACGTTACAAATTCGGCTTGAATTGAAAGCTAAGGGACCGCCACGGCCTGAACTTGACCTTACGCAAAAATGTACGACAAAAACGAAAACATATACGCGTGTGTTTAAATCCGAACAATAGGTATGTGAAAACACCGTGGTTGTGTGGTTGTGATGAACATGAAAGCAACAAAATATTTTGTTTTCCGTGTCTTTTATTTGAAGCGGGCGCGGCCGACGGAGGTGAGAGTGCTTGGACTGAAACGGGCGTTGACGACTTAGCTCATCTTTCAATCAAGATGAAAAAACATTCACAATCTCTGTAGGTACCATTTGTTGAATGAACTGCAATTGGCGTCTATCGAACGACAAGACATTCGTAAAGCATTAGATTCCGCGTACCGAAAGTCAATACGCGAGTTCAATGACCGTGTCGATGAAAACAGACATATTTTACGAAGGTTAATAGATTGTGTCAAGTTATAGATATTTTTGCACACCAAAAAGAAAGACGTATGCATTTCCTTTATAAGTAATTTTTTAATTAAATTGTACTTTCTAGGGTTTGATTTTACGCGAGTATTATACATTTAGAAATTAAAGACTTTTTAACGGATTTTAAACGCGATTTATTCATTCTATTATTTTCCCGACGTTTCGAACACTTTACAGCGAGCGTGGTCACGGGGAGACCTGGTCTTTAATTTCTAAATTGTACTGCTTTACATCATGTATTTTCAGTGTTTTATTTCAAGTGAACACCCATAAAATTTTGTCACGAGCCGCCTCTGGTCCAGACTGGTGAAATGTAACATTCTGCCTTTCATTGCATGTTCACTGCAAGCGTGGGCGCATAGCGCGCTCTTAACGCGCATTCACTACGAACCTCCCGTAGTCGTGTTCCTTGCCCCTTTGTGTTCGTCGAAAAACCGACAAATCACGGATCGCTCCGCGCGCGGCTTGTAATGCTCGTAGCATGCGCGTGTAATGCACAATTCGCGCGCGCAAGACGTCCAAACTATGAGAAATTGTTACAAAGTGTGTTTCGCAAATACACATTAACACCAAAATAGTACAAATAGCAGTCACACGTTGTCAAAATGCTACGGTAGATAGTAGATACTAGACAGGTATATGTAACTACGTGTGACTATGCCTTTCCAAACATGAAAATTTATCTCTACATAGTGTAATATTGAGAATAATATTGTATTAATTTACAACGAAGGCATCTTCATCTTCAGTTCAGTATACTGAAAATCTTGTTTTATACTTTTTCAGCGCCGTTTTTTGTCGTAGTTGGGTTTTACTTTTTTAATTTTTATTGTTAATGTTTCATGTGAAATGAAAAGATCTCTCTGGCAGGCCGAGAGGTCAGAAATGAATTGAATCCTTTAAAAATATATATTTATTTATGAAGCATTTGAAAACTAAAGAAAACTAAATTTCAAATTCAATAAAAACTGCGTTAAAAACAATCGACTTCAAAAACGCAAAATTAAAAAATAAAATAGATTTGATATTATTAATTAAATTAAGGCTTAATACTGAGTGCTTAGTGTTTGGCACCTACTTCAAACCTTTTTAGTAAATAGCACATCTAAATAATATGTAGAAATTAATAATATCAAATCTATTTTATTTTTTAATTTTGCGTTTTTTTAAGTCGGCTGTTTTTAACGCAGTTTTTATTTAAAACTTGTTAGTGTATTTTTCAACACGAATCAAACGAGCCCAAACTCGATAAAGTTGAGTCAATATATATTGCTGAGTTCCTATGGCCACCTTACGATTCCATCATCAAATCAGCTCTATGTCATGATAATGTTTCATAGCTATCCAATTTACATACGTATACGAAATTTCAGCTCAATCGGTTACCGGGAAGTGAATCAAAGTTACTTGCTACATTTCCATTTAGTCATCGAGTACAGACAAAAATGCTCATAAAATAAAAACTACTGGGCCTATCCGAAAAAAATTTTTATGGGACCAATTCGACACCATCCCGCATCGAACAAAAAAGAATCACGTAAATCGGTTCAGAAACCTCGGAGTAATCGGTATACATACATAAAAAAAATAATAATATACCGGCTGAATTGATAACCTCCTCCTTTTTTTTTGAAGTCGGTTAAAAAAGCTCGCGTCGTTTATTGTAAAATAATGATTCATATTGGTTTAGATGATTGTTTAATCATCTTAATAGATGGCGTGGGGTGTCCCTTTCTTCCTCCTCTCCTTGTCCCAAACCGAAAGAATAGAATAAATTCGATTGCTCTGGCGGGATCACGGGTAGGGTGGGCGGTGGCCGACAGGTCAGGGGTCGTTCCCGTACGGCGAAAGACGCGGGTTCGAATCTCGCCACACGATCGGATTTTTTCTATTCTTTAAAAATTTATAATAGTACGGATTATCTAACTGTTTTCTGTATCCTTTTGAAGTTATTATCTATACTAATATTATAAAACTGAAGTGTTTGTTTGTTTGTTTGAACGCACTAATCTCGGGAACTACTGGTCCGATTTGAAAAATTCTTTCGGTGTTAGATGGCCCATTTATCGAGGAAGGTTATAGGCTATATTTCATCACGTTACGGGCAAAAGGAGGGGAGCCACGGGGGTGAAACCGCGCGGAGCAGCTAGTTAAATAATAAGACTGTCATGTCACAGAATCTGTATCTGCAATATTGCTGGTACCTAACATCAGTTCATCATTATAAAAGTGAATGGATTATCATCTTAAACTAAAAAGAAAATGCGATCAAGTAGTAGAAGAAAGAGAGTAGTAGAAAGTCAGCGAGCAAGATATAAATTGTTTTATGCGTAAGAATAAAAGAGCAAGGTTTTCGTTTAAAAATACGACTTTGTTGGTCTAAAAACTGTTTATCCTTTTAATACGTCAATAGCAACACCCATAATATTGGACTAGAATCTAGATATTTTTTTCTGATATTGTTTTCTTCGGATCGATCCATAATCTATCACCATCATATTTATATAGTTGTGGGTGTTGAAGCAAACATTTAATGTGTAGGTAGGAATTAGACTATTTTTTTTTACACTTTACATCTTTTGCAGTATAGTGTATGATCATGATAACGGTAATGTTTTTAAAATAACAAATTTATCAGAAGTTAAATAATACTCAAGCAACATGTAATATGTAGACCTTAAAATCGAAGTTCAAAATGCAAACTGAACACAAAATAACCTCCTGGTGGACACATTTACAAGCTTCGTAAACCTAGATAATATTAGCCAGGTTCTATGAAGCCTTAATTCAAACTAAATCCAAACTAATGAAAACATTCATGACATTAAAACAAGATGAACGATAAGAAGATTGTCTATAATAATAATCATAAAAAATATAAACATGTTAGTATAGATAGGAATATCTCATATTGGTCTATTATTTTCCCTTTACAGCGGATTGCTTCCCATCAGGTGATCCATAAGCTTGTTTGCCAATTCTTATAAAGAAAGGTAGAAAATATGATTCTGTTTACAAACACCTATCTATATTTAAACCATATTATACGAATATATATAAATCCAACAGGAAGAAAAGACTAAATTATTTGCCGAATCCCTTTTTCTCATTTCCATCGTCAATAAAAAATAAATTGGAACACAAATTTAACCAAAACTTTTCACTCAAATCAAAACAACAATCAACAATCAAAGAACACAAGAGCAATAAAAGACATTACCTAAAAATGCACTCCTGAGTCATAGTGACGTCTATTTCTCGGTAGTTATAAGATCGTTTATCTCGGGATTTAAAAATCGGCCCTTAAAGATAATAATAATAAGCTTTATTTATTTCCATCATACAATTAATATATACTAATGCTATTTTAGTTATACATAAAGTTCTTTTTAATTGTTGTTAGGTGGACCCTTATGGGTAAAAGCCTCCTCCATCTTGTACCAAACTTCCCTATAACATACGCCATGCGCATCCAGTTTTTGCCTGCTATGTTCTCTATGTCGTCCACCCACCTCTTCTTCTGTCTACCCACTTTCATTTTGCCGATTGGGCCCTGCCATTTAGTGGTATGGTATGTCCACCTGTCATCTTTATATCTAGACAGGTGTCCTGCCCATTTCCACTTTTGTTTTAAACTAAATTTAAGTGCGTCTGTTAGTTTGGTTTTCTTGCGAATGTCCACGTTCCCTTTGTTTATCTAATCTTCTTAGTTTCAGTATACTCCGTTCCATAGCATGTTGGCATGATAAAATTTTGTTCTTGACTTGTTCTTTAAAGACCCATGTCTGGCTTGCGTAAGTAAGGCTGTAATTGCCTTTTAGAATTTCTTTTTGGGCCCAGTATTTTTTCCAGGCTGTACTTATTCTTCTGTCTACTTCATTTTCGTTGCTTTTTGCATCAAAAGATACCAACTTTCCAAGGTACACATATTCATTTACGTAGTCTATTGAGTTTTCCTCTATTTTAATTGATTTCTTTTGACTATTTGACATCATTTTAGTTTTAGATGCATTCATATGTAGGCCGATTGTTATGCTTTCAGAATTTAATTTTTGTAGCATTGATTCTAGCCCTGTCGCAGACTCACTGAAAAGAACAATGTCATCAGCTAACCTTAGGTGTGTAAGTTTTTTATTTCGTATCCATATGCCATTATTTTCCCACTTAATGTTTTTAAAAATGTCCTCCAGTACGGCTATGAATAGCTTTGGAGACAATGGGTCACCCTGGCGTACTCCTCTTCCAATTGTGAATTCTTCCCCTTGTCTTTCCAGTTTTACTCTGCTTACACTTTTAGCATAAATGTTTTTTATGATATTTATATATGCTTTGTTAACATTGTTGTTTTGTAAGGCTGTCCAGATGTAGGGGTTTATTATGCTGTCGAATGCTTTGGAATAGTCCACGAAGGCTATGTAAAGAAGTTTGTTGAATTGAATTGCCCATATAGATATAAAAACACTAATTAATATGATGAGGTACAGAAAAACAAAAACCCATTAAGTAGTCTGTAGTGGTGGGTAGCACAAATAAACAAAGAAAAGAAGTCTAAATAAGTATAGGTAAACCAGAATCTGATGGCAATTAGGGAAATCAAAATTTTGAGTGTGCAACCCTAGGGAAAATGGACTGAACGATCTTGATACTGCTTATTTTTTAGTTTGTTCTCTATATCATTAGTCACATTACATAAATGGACAATACTGTACTTAATAATGAGATATCCACTTAATATTATGTAGGTACATACTTACATGTATAATATACATATCACTTTTACACAGGTAATATACATATTATTATTTACACATACCTATATTTGTATGTTCATTATAATTATGCCATGTGAAAATATCGATGTTATATCGATAGAAAACTAGACTGCTTATAATTTTTTATAAAATAAAATAAAAGTAAAATAAAACTATGTTTATTTTCGTAAGTATTAACAGATACACACATTATAAAATTGACTTGGACAGCTTGGACTTGACGAATAGCCGTATTGGAAACTCCTGTAATAAGTTTTCATAAAATTATATTCCAATCAACAAACAATATTATAGTTACCTACATATAATATTTTTTAATTAAAAGTATCAAAGCGGGTAAGTCCAATTTACCAATAAAATCTTCTAAATTGAAAATTGTGATGTGTTTGACCCTTCTTCATCAAATATTTTTCTATACACATTATAAACAACACCTCTTGCTTGTGATCACAGCGGCTTTTTCGACATTTTCGAAGATTTTTTAGACAAAATCCTAAAAATTATTTATCAACTGCAAAAAAGACAAATAATTTGACAACCAATTTGATAGTTGTCAAATAAGTTGCCACATGAAAATCTTTTATTTCTTAAATATAAATATGCCATCAGATTCTGGTAGACCTATAAATAGTCAACAAAAAGGAAAAGAAGACTGATTACAATGATGGTTGGACAAAATAACAAAAATAGAAGAGCCACTGACACCAAATGGAACTGGCTACAATGGAGTGGATAAACTTGTAGAAAGGCTTTGTGCTACAAAGACACACTGATACTTAATTAAGTATTTAAAATTATATTTATTATGTGTAAATACAAAATATACTGATGAAAATGTAAGTGATATTTATTAATCAGCTCATGAATCAATTGAACATAAATAAAATAATAACCAAAAAACCATTGACAGGACAGATAGAGAAATTAACTAGTTGAATCATAAGATGTGTGAAATTATAGAAATTACTCTCAGTAAACAATTCCATGATGTTGTTTCTCCATTAAATATTTGCCTCAATTAAATCTCATAAATTAAATTAAATTACTTCACTAATCACTCTATCTATAAAAAAAAAACTTCACATCAAAATCAATTTCATAGTTTTATAGATTTAAGCATACACAGAAAGACAGAAAAAGTGACTTTGTTTTATACTATTAGTAATAATACGATATAATAGAATAAGTTGTTAAAGTTAGTTGATTTGTTAGATATACAAAAAAATAATTTTTCTTTTCAGCATTTTAATGTCTATCTTATAGAAATGTAGGTTAAACGGTTATACCTAGGGTTGCCAACTTTTTGAGAAGAAATACAGTATATCTGATTTTAAAGGAGGTAAATAAAGAGTACGGACATACAAAAATAGTATCATTAATTTCGTACTTTTTTTTTTCTACTTTAAGCAGCACATAACAATTTTTTTGTTTTTAAAGTCGAAATAGGAGTCCGAACACTTTAAATCTAAATTTAAATAATATATAAAGAGCTCATTTTTAATCAAATTAAATGAAGCTCTGTTTCCCTCTTCTCGCCACTTCACATTCATGACAGAAAAGACTTTCGGTAAATGCAAACTGGCACTAGTTAGGCAAGCATTGTGTAAAAAAGTGTATTTTAGCATACTCTATTAGTGTTATAGATTATAGAGTATGCCTACTTGATACAGAGGACAATACTCTATTTTAGAGAACGGTTGGCAACCCTTGTTATACCTTAACACAGTCAATCCCTATGTGAATGTAAATAAATAAAAAAATTAAATGTAGGTAACTAGGTACATATTTCAAGTTAATCTGTATCTATTAATTTAACGAAAATTTCAGCTTGCATAACAGAATAATAAATAATAATTATTGTCTTTTGATGGAGATACTTACTAATTAAAATAAAAGAATTTACACGTGATCTTTTTGGTAATACTTTACATTTTAAGGATTTTTTAAAAGATGATGTTGTTTATTATCTTAACAATATCACATTCATATTATACTTATATAGGTACCTACCATCTATACATTATAAGTACTTACCTATTTCAAAAATATATTTAAATTGTTTAATGTTAAATTTTGTATTTGTAAGAAAAGATTAGTTATTTATTATGCCATGGCTAATTTAAGCATAATGATTAATGACAAAGCTTAGTATGAAATTACCTGAATTGATTCCAATAGGATAAAAGTAAAGAAACTGTAGTGAATACGTACCTATATCAGAATCTAATAAACTACCTATTTTTGAAATGCATAAAAAATAAGAAGCGGAAATTGGGAAATGACAATTACAGACAAAACGGAATAAACCCTGAAAAAAATCAATACCTAGCTCTCTATGGTCCGCAACTTTTGTATTGCGCGCCATCTATTATGGATTCCGCGAAGCCTTTAGTTCGTCCGACGCTCCCGAGAACGGGAAGTTAACGCAGGCGCCGTACTCGGCGTATGTCCTTTGTTCGAAACAAGTCAACATTGTATTTTACTTAAGATTTTTCCAGTTAAAAATTGAAGAAAATAAGCATTTTTGTGTAAGAATTGTGTTGTGTCATTGTTTAAATTAGTACGAATACTATGTAGATAAAAGTATTGATGTGTAGTGTTTCGTTTGCAAGAAGCTTTCGTTGTGGTAAATGATTTGAGCTTTAGGTGGATTGTACGCATGAAACCTTTGAGTGACTTTTTTTTCGAACCTAATGTTAAGGATATGGGCCCCGACATGGTAAGTTATTATACATGATAGTGAAGATATCTGAACCTAGATTATGTTTTAAGTCATGAAGTTGCGAAAATTGCGTTTTTTATCAGCAACAGGTCCGTTTTTGTTTTGTTTACTTGTCACCGGCGTCCGCCATTTCTGGCTCGGAATAATTGTGTTCACCGGCATTTGATCAGAGTTCAGCGAAACAAAATATTTTATGAATATTTAACATACGAAATGATGAATGACTTTGATTGCGTTATACTTACGTTCCTATGAATTTTCAATGCGGTTTTCATATAAATATCAAAACTTATCTTTGAAAATAATTATAAAAATGGTGTAAGAATAAATCCTGATGTTTTAATGTTCAATAATTATTGATATGAGGTAAAAAGAATGCAATAACAGTTAATATCATAAATACACCTTGTTCTTCAATTTCTATCAATACCTAGTAAAAATTAACATAATGAAATTATATTTTATATTGATTGATGATACCACACACAATGTACTTAGGTTTATGTGATAATGTGCAGGTTATTCGCTCTAAAACATTATTATTAATTACATTGCACATTTTAAAATATGAAGTTTAGAATATTTATGTTATAAAGTTTTTAGATATTTTCTACTTTGATTCCTATCATAATATTTTAAGTACAAACAGAGGATATTTGCATCTGTGGGAATGTGTTATATTTAAGGTTATATTATAGTATATACAGAAATGACGAATATAAGTGTGTTGCACAGACATACAAATTCATGATAGTGATAGCAAGGTTACCTTAATTCAATAGGACAGTTCTATGTGTTAGGCGACAGTGGCATCTGTGGACTCTACGGCTAGCAGAACGCAGCTAGATTGCAAAGCAGAATAGAGCACAAGTCCGCTAGGTAATGAATCATTTCAATGTGCTTAAAATGAATGTTCATGTGCTTCTGACAAGTTTTATGACATTCCCCTTTTAGTTTTGCGTAAAACTTTCTGCTCATTGCGTCTGTAGGATATCTGTCTTATTTATTTTTTTACATGAGGTGCACACTATCTCTGACTTTTGGCTGCATTAACTGGAATTATGTAGGCTAAAAGCTTATTAGTGCAACTTAATTGTTCTTCCTTGATTATTATTTTTGTTTCAAGTACTTAGAGTGATATCATTGAATTTTTTTGTTCAGTTTACAATAAAAATGTTTTATTTTTGCATGAATCCATGAATAAATATGAAGCATGATATATATTGATGTTAGTAATGTAAACAATGTTAAGTAAATGTAAAAAAAAAATATGCATTAAACTAAATATGTAAATGTAGCTGCGGGATAGGTATTATAAACATTGCAACTGGATCTGTTGTGGGGACTTAGTATTGATTAAATTTGAAAAAAATATTCTACATAAATTTTCTCATATACCATTAAATAAATATTTCATTTGATTATTTGCAATACATATGTGTGTTTTATAACAGTTATTGTGTGTCATTAATTAATGTTAAATCATAATATATGTCAGAATTTTATACAGATATTTATGCAACTAATATCGTTATTTATACTTAAGCATATGGGGTATTCTTTAGATTGCACCTGCTGCAAAAAAGCTATGGGATAAGGGCCCAGGTGCTGGAGGTGACAGCAAAGGTCCACCACAGTTGCCACCTTTGCAGCTCAACCCTGAACAAATGTGGCGTGATTCTACTTGGTCCGCACAAGGTTAGTGTGAAACAATTTGTATAAAGTGATGTCAAAAATACTTTTTTATTATATTATGTATCGTTAAAATTAGGAATATGTAAGAAGATAAGAAAATTTACTTATGCTTTTACTTAATAACTCAGCCCCCGGAATCACAGACACAATAGAAAATCTATTGTGTTGTGGCCCGATCGGGCCGCTCAGAGCTCTAATTGGTTAAATTAAATAATATATAAAACATTTACATCATAAAATTATTTGAGTAGATACCTTATTGGCTGTTATGAATACAAGAATTTTCTTAATAGTTAATGCATTTTCTTATGGTACATAATTAATATTATACAACTTAATCAAATTATTAAATTCAATGAATTATTTGTTTTATCTCAATATTTGCTAGGTATAACTACGTCGTCATGATTTTAATAATTACTGATGATACTATTTCACAAATTCAAAGATAGACTAAAGGTAAAATTTTATCAAATTCTGAACAATATATTAAATTCGCTAGTGGAACATAATGTGGGTGTACCAATGATGGGCACACGCCGTGGCGTGACTTTCCCTGGTGGAGACGCGGGCAGCATCCTCTCGCCCAGAGACACGGCGGGCCTTGGCGTCAAGATGGTAGAATATGTCCTTGGCGGATCGCCCACAGGTAATGTGTGCCATTTCAAATTTCATGCACTCACTGATTAGTTGTTGTGTTTTTTTCTTTTTAATAATTGAAATCTAGAGAATTATATATAAAGCTACATATAAGTACAATAATAGTTTTGTTTTCCTTTAAACAAAAAACTCATCCAAAATGGAAACAGTTTCATATGGCCTCAGATTTAAAAAGTAATATTTACCCCGCATTTGCTGATTTTGTCTTAAACAAATCTGTGTCACAATAAGTGTCCACAGCGCGGCAACATGAACGTTATGACGCAAATGCGTCTTGCTTCGCTCCGCCGCTCGTATGTTTTGTAATGCAAATTTTTTATTTAAAATTGTGAGAATTATATAGACAATTCATTCATATTATACTTCAAATGTCGATCTTTGGCAACCGATTTTTTAATATTGATTAATTTTTTAACACTGTAATTTCCTGTAAAATATTGGGTTAGGAATTACGAGAAAATTTCAACGTTAATTATCCTATTTTTTTAATTTATCAATACTATATCAGATCATAGATAAAACTTCTTATAAGGCCCAAAAATGGGTCAGTGTCTTTTAACTTATTTAAAGTTAAACATTTATTAATAATGGCAGCATTCCGGAAAACTTGAAAGACTTACAAAATATTTTTGAATAGAAGCTGGTGGGGTTGCTACTGGCGGTGGGAATGAAAAAGTTGGTGGTGTGGTGGCTGGTCTAAGAGGGATGGTTTTAGAAGAACGTAACGAAGAGAAATCCGGCTCACCCTTCGAAAAAGATCTCCATGAGTTGCATGATCATGGACCCCTACCGAATGGTCTTCATAACGGCCAAGAAGACGATAAAGCTTTCAAGTGAGTTATTACTTATATTTAATTCTTATTTTCGCATAAAAAATTATATCAAAAATCCGCGCTTAAAATTGATCGACTTTTAGCAGTGTCGTTAAACCCGGAAGTGTTTTTATGTCTCGGGGATAATAATTAATCATAAAAGTGCAGTTGTTCAAATAAAATTCCTAAGAAATTGATCTAAAACAATACTTTCTCAGTATTTCCACAATATATTATTTAATATTTACAATATCATAAAATGTGAGATGAATGGGGCGAAAAACGTTAAATTAAAGTATTCGGTCGAAATAACGAGGCGAGTGGCATCGTCTCGGGCCTAGTAACTCGACCGGTGTGTCTGTCTGTACGTGCGATCGGGCGCGAGTCGTGAAGGTCGGCCGCGAGCGGTGCGCAGTGGCCGGCAGTCGGCACCGGGCGGCGAGGCGCGGGCAATAACCGCGAGCGTTCGATCATGGCCTCTGTCAATGCCAAACGCCCCACTCCGTCCTCATTTTTGCCGTCTGCGTCCGCGCAACTCCGAGCCTTCCCCGCCGCGCCCCGCCTCCCCGCGACCAGCGCATGCGTAATACTTTATCACGTCGCTATAAAACATAATTATGATTCACAGAGTAAACAGATTTCCTTAGATAGCGAGATTCGGGCTCGACCGATATGACTAATTAAATAAGTGTATAATCAACAATTTTATCGAAGATGTTTTTTGTTGGTATGAAAAATGTATAATTAATTTAAATTCTGTAAGTACCAGTTATGTCGATATATTTAATGATTGCTTTGAATACAATATATTTAAAAAAATTGATCAATTTTTTAGTTATACTCATATGGAAAAATTAATTATAGGTCTACCAGAATCTGATGGCATATTTATATTTAAGAAATAAAAGATTTTTATGTGGCAACTTATTTGACAACTATCAAATTGGTTGTCAAATTATTTGTCTTTTTTGCAGTTGATGAATAATTTTTAGGATTTTGTCTAAAAAATCTTCGAAAATGTCGAAAAAACCGCTGAGATCACAAGCAAGAGGTGTTGTTTATAATGTGTATAGAAAAACATTCGATGAAGAAGGGTCAAACACATCACAATTTTCAATTTTGAAGATTTTATTGGTATATTGGACTTACCCGTTTTGATACTTTAAATTAAAAAATATTATATGTAGGTAACTATAATATTGTTTGTTGATTAGAATATAATTTTATGAAAACTTATTACAGGAGTTTCCAATACAATACTTATTACAGAAGTTTCCAATTCGTCAAATCCAAGCTGTCCAAGTCAAATTTATAATGTGTGTATCTGTTAATACTTACGAAAATAAACATAATTTTATTTTATTTATATTTTATTTTATAAAAAATTATAAGCAGTTTTGATCTACATTATCATTATATCGATATTTTCACATGGCATACTGGTAATGAATATACAAATATAGGTATGTGTAAATAATAATATGTATTAGGTACCTGTATAAAAGTAATATGTATAATTGTATATTATACATGTATGTACATTGTACCTACATAATATTAAGTGGATATCTCATTATTAAGTACAGTATTGTCCACGTAATGTGACTAATGATATTGAGGACAAAATAAAAAATAAGCAGTATCAAGATCGTTCAGTCCATTTTCCCTAGGGTTGCACACTCAAAATTTTGATCTCCCTAATTGCCATCAGATTCTGGTTTACCTATAAATTAAACGTATTTTAAATCTATCGTCGCGTTCACTTATTTATTACATAGAACGGAATACAGTTTTATAATACAAAAAGATTAAATAAAAAAATTCAAACAATGTAGGGTCAATATGGGTGATTGTGAACAGGGGTGATTAGAAACAATTCCATTTACACTTTTAATACCTATTCTATGTAAGTCTTCTTTTACAACTGTAAATGATATTTCATTCTATAGATCCGTTTTTCAAACGTTAAATCCTATATAACAAATAAGCTCAATAAATAAATATGTAAACACAAAAAAAATTACCCTTCTGACTTGTAATGCCATTTTCTTAAAATTATAATTATAATTTCTTGCTTTTATTCTTATTTGTTAATGCTTGTATAAAAAACGGTTTCAATTAATGTTTCAAATTAAAAATAATAAAATATTGAAGAGACAGAAGACTTATTTCATTAAACAAATTGAATTTTTTTGCATTGATCTTATATCAGTACAGGTCATTGACATTCCTATTCTTAATTGAATCGCATTGTAATCGTTGCGTTACTTAGGTATATAAATTCGATTGATGAACAAATACGGAGCACTTGATTCCGAATTCCGGTTTCCAATATAATAACTCAAGTCGAGCCTTTGTTCCGATAATAACGTGTCTCCTTGTTGCAGCCGCACGCCCGGCTCGCGGCAGCCGTCGCCCGCGGAGGAGGAGGGCGGCGTGGGCGTGGGGCCGGCGGGCGTGCAGCACGTGGGCGTGCGCAACGGCGACGCGGGCGCCTTCCCGCTGCTGCCGCCGCACGCGCTGCCCGCGCACCAGCCGCAGCCGCTGCACCACCTGCCGCACCTGCAGCACCCGCAGCACCCGCAGCACCCGCAGGTATGCGCGCACACACACAGACAAGTACACGCAGACGCACGCACACACAATTTGGACTGAATGTAAAATTAAAACCTTGCACAAAAATCTAACTATTAATATATACTCTCAATTATAACTCAGAATTATTATATAGTATATTCATTTTTGCCTTTATCAATCAAATCATAATTAATTTGCTTAAAATATGCTGATCAGTACAGTTAAATATTCCTTAAAAGTGTAAAAAAGGGTTGGCAGAATTTATTATAAAGTAGTATGTACTTAGTATCAACAATTCAATATGACTATATGTTTGCTATGATAGTTTATTTGTAAAATTAACTAAATTGTTGGGTTTTTCTTCCAGCACCACCCGGGAATGTTGGGAGTAGCTCCACTACAAGGACTGCCACATCCACAGCATCCGCAAATACATCCAGGTATGCTACAACGAAAATTGAATTAGTTATTATTACATTACTTCAGAATATCATCTATGGGAAGATATGTGTTTTAAACTTGATTGGTTGCTAAAAATATCAATAATATTATTTCAGGCATGACATTGAACGATTCCATGAATCAACACATCGAACTGGTTCTTCAAATGGAGCAACATCCTCAATTCGACAACAACAGCTTTGCCAACACGCAGCAGGTGAGTGTTTCCAATTAGTCATTTTATTTATTAAATGTTTTTATAATTTTATGGGATAATGGTACATATAACTTGTCAGCAATTATATGTTTTTACTAACATGGACCTTAGTCTTCAATGAAAAGAAGTAAAGCCGTAAATTAATCTAAAAGTTTTCAGACCGTAACGTAAACACGCTAAGTCGCAAATTATGTGTAATTTAAATTACTATTGATATAGGAGGTTATAGCATTTCTTCGTGTTTTAGTTAGGAGTGTGTATTAAAACAAAATAAATTAGTGTATTACATCATTCTCAATCTACTTGCACAATACTTGCAATGTATAGTGCTAAATGTGATTTCAATATTTCAAAATAAATATTTTTAAAATAGGTACTTTAATCCTTAAAAAACAATAACTAATATGCAGAAGTTTTTCTTGGTATGAATACAATTAATTTATTTTGAAATATATATGTATTTTTTATATAATAACTGACTATAGAGTTACAGACTGCTTAGGTATCTGCTGCTTCTGCTTTTAACAAAAAAACTAGACCATGTTCAACAGAATTAGTTAAAAAATTAAAATGAGAAATCGAAAGGTAAAGTAACAATCTTACAAAAAAATACAGTTGAACTGAGAACCCCCTCTTTTTTGAATTCGATCGAAAAATCACTTTAAAGACTCAGAATCGAGTTTTCGAGTTTCTACTAATGAGTTTCTGAACCTATCAAACTAATTAATATTACCATTGAACAATTTACTCTAAATTGTAAACATAATATAATCTAATATCTAATATATATAATAAAGGCGAAAGTTTGTAAGTATGGATGTATGGATGTTTGTTACTCTTTCACGTAAAAACTACTGAACCGATTACAATGAAATTTAGCACACATATAGAGGGTAACTTGGATTAACACATAGGATAGTTTTTATCCCGGAACGAAAAAGTTTTAAAGAATAACAAACATACACATTACACATACATCCATCCTCACAAACTTTCGCATTTATAATATTACTAGCTGTCCTGGCAAACGTTGTTCTACCTTACTCTTCATCACTTAGGGGTATGAAAAATAGATGTTAGCCGATTCTCAAACCTACCCGATATGCATACAAAATTTCATGAGAATCGGTCGAGCCGTTTTGGAGGAGTATGGTAACTAAAATTGTGACAGGGGAATTTTATATTTTAGAAGAAGTAAGATAAGATAGGGGTATCTGGCAATGTGTAAGTGTAACACATTGCGTATTTCGCAGTACGCGGGCGGCGTGGGCGCAGTGGGCGGCGTGGGCGCGGTGGGCGGCGGCAGCGGCGCCGGCGCGCTCGTCAACGGCGCCGCCGTCGGCCCGCCCGCGCCCGACTCGGCGCAGCACCACCAGCCCTTCGACGTGCAGGTGCGTGCCACACTTGATCTTGTGCGGTAGGCAATAAAGCTCACAGTCGCGTGTAGGACTTTCTCCCGTGTACGGTACCACCAGCCCTTCGAGGTGCAGGGGCGTGCGACACTTGATCTTAGACTGTAGGCAGTAAGACTCACAGTCGCGTGTAGGACTTCGTTCAACGTATGGTGAAGCTTTGGAACGATTTACCACCTGCGATGTTCCCGAACAACTATAATATTAGGGCCTTCATGAAAAGAAGATTCATGGTAAATGTTAAAAATATGTTATGATGATTCAGAAGTGCTTCTAGAAGAAGTCTCATTTAATCAAATGTTTGAGTTTGAATTTCAAGAGCTTATCCTTAAATTTTGTCCTTAAAAGGCTGGCATAGCACCAGTGAAACTAACAGTGTTAATGGGTGATGGTGAACACTTAACATCAGGTGGCTAACGTGCCCCTTGCTTGCTCTGACATAAAAAAGGACAATGACGCTTCATCGGCCTTGCGCCGTTGTACTGACACGCATCTAGACACACGGCAGCGTGTCAAGCCGAGTTCAAGCGAAGAGAACTGGCGAGCAGCAGCCGTGTGTATATTTACACGAACCATTTCGAGCCACTTTTCACCCCCTTATAACTCGAAAACTATTTAAGTTAAATAAACCAAATTTGGTACATATCAAGAGGACCTCAAGATAAACAAGAGCCTTAAATTTCATAAATACAGATTAAACAGTTACGTAGATATTAATATCCAAAAATCGCAATTTTTAAGACTGACTGACTTATAGATATATACAAAACCTAACCGACCTAGAAAGTTCAAATTTTGTAATCAACTAGGTAATAGTGAGTGTACAAAGGAAAAAATCAGAAAATACTGAATTTATTTGTATTTAATTTTTTATTCAATGACATTAATTTTGTTTGTATGGAAAAATGGAAAAGTTTAAAAAAATAGAAAATAGTATATTCACCTTACTAGTCTTAAAAAATAGGTCAAAACTATACAGTGGCCGAAAAAAATTTTGAAATCCATCAATAAATGACTGAGATATAGATTATTGAAGTTTATATATTTTAGGACGAAACATCTGTAGATTCGATGCGCCTCTGACATCACACTCACTCGCGCTAGTATCGCTAGGGCGGATTACTTCGATTGCATGATTTCTTTATTCAAAACTGTTATTAAACGTAAAATAAAAGAAAATTGTAATAAAAATATTGCTCATACAGTAATATATAATTTTATATATTCACATTTATTTATTTTTTATTTATGAGTGTTTAGTTTAGTTTTAATTTCAGTGTAAATAAATAAATAAAATCTTTATTTTGCTTTAAACATGGTATTCAATGGTGATACAATTATATTAATAAAGCACAAACATGTTCAGCCAATACAAGCATGCAAAAATAATTACCATAAATGGTGTAATGGAAGAAGGCTTCGTCGAAGGTCGAAATGATTTAATTTGCGTAATATTAATATGAGTGAAACATCTTTAGGCGCGTTTAGAGTAAAATTTCAAGATCGCGTCATGGCAATACCGTAACGTCATGGAGTAAGGCGACGATTCTTCTAGGTACAACGATCTTTGTAATAGTGTGTGTACAAATTCACGCTGGATGTTTAGAAAATCATGTAATCTTTTAAACAGAAAACTAGTTTAAAAAATTGCAGATAATGACGGGGCAATGTGCGCTGACATTCATAACATATAAGAAAATATAGAAAATAATACTAAACAAACCATACAGAGAAACCGCAAGAAAAAATAAAAAAATCGTATATAAAGAGTATTATAAAGTAAATCAAATTTGCAGAGTAATTTTCTGTACAAAAAGTAATGATATCCCACCAAAAACATAAATGTAAAATTTGGAGCCGAGTTCAATCGTTGACTTAATTTGCCAAAAAAAGAAATGAGATCTAAATGTGCGCCAAGTTCTGCAGACAGTCCAGAAATTTATTTACAAAGATGTATTAAGTTATTAGGTTGACTGAAAACTCAATTGTTTTATTTTCCCTTAGAGAACAATGTTTATTCCAAAATATAACTTTTTTAATTTGAATAATATAATTATTTTCACAAAGCAAACAACTAATGACCTATTGAACCCCATAATTTGATGAGGCTAGTTTTACATACTGTTTATATTTTGTGAGGTACTAAAGCAAACTCTTTTTTGGCAAATTAAGTCAACGATTGAACTCGGCTCCAAATTTTACATTTATGTTTTTGGTGGGATTCAAATTTACACCTTATAGTGTGATAGTAATGATTAAAGCCTTTTGTTTTGCTCATTAGTTGCAAACACTGCCCTTAGTTGCAGTGATGAGCGTGATTGTGAGTCTTGTTGTTTATTTGTATGTCAATGGCGTATATTGGTTTGTTTTTGATGTGATAGCGGGCTATTATTTAACCTAAATAAGTTATATGTCAAACATTTTTTATATGAACATAATAGATCAAAAACCAGGTCCAGACGTCGCGTATTTTCTGATAAACGAAATGTGGACGATTGAAAAGTGGTAGTACATATTACGATCGAATGCCCAATTGCTACCTTGGTCAAAGAACAGATGATAATGTTGCATAAAAACATTCACGTAAATTTTCATGGTTGGTTTTCACTCATGTTTTAGACAATATAGTTAAAAACAAGTCTTCAACACTTCAAGACATCGTTCGTTGAAGTCAGACGGTTCAAGCGATTGTGTACTGTAATTGTGCACTCGGTCACAGTGTGCAAGGTGCTGACTTCGCAGCAGATAGCTACTGTACTCGTATACTTCGTCCAATGTATCATGTCTTTTTCAATGCTGTCCCGAAATCAGAGGACATAGCGTAAGAGATGTGTACCTATTGCAATGTCGCAAAATCATGTTAGTTGACGTTCGAGCTTATGCTCGTGGCGTGGTACGGGCAGGCGAGTGGCGAGTAAAAAAACAGTTGTAGTACCTCGTCAGGTCAAGAAAAACATCGCTAGGAAACCAAATGTCGAAGAATCAAAAGTACGACGACATACGTGATATCTACCTACCCGCACTTGGCCAAGTAAATTAAGTGGGAACGTATATTGGCTGATGGTGATATAGTAACTTCGACGCGATTACATATTACATTTGTATTATTTACTAGCGGTCCGCCCCGGCTTCGCCCGTGGTACATATTTATGTTTTCTCTACATAAGAACCATCCTCGTACTTCAAGGGATATAATAAAAAAATAATTATAGAAATCCGTCCACCCGTTCACACGTGATGCCGTGACAACGCGAAGCGGGTTTCATATTTATTTATTACTAGCGGTCCGCCCCGGCTTCGCCCGTGGTACATATTCACGTTTTCTCTACATAAGAACCATCCTCGAACTTCAAGGAATATATAAAAAAAAGAATTCACGAAATCGGTTCAGTCGTTCTCGAGTTTTACGCTTACCAACTCATTTTGGGATTCATTTTTATATTATAGATAAGATTTGGTAATTCATCATTAGTGCCAAGGTTTAAACTTTCCCTTATCTATTGTCCTTGTCTTAACGCTGAAACATGTATTTCAAATAATGCTACATACTATGCTGCAAATACATACCTATTACATCAGATTAATATAAAAAATACTTTTTTATAAAATCACGTAATTGGTAATTGACTTTGTCACAATGAAGCGACGTTTTCCCCATCTTTTCTACTCATTTCATACATATATATTGTATAAAAACCGGCCAAGTGCGAGTCGGACTCGCGCACGAGCGGTTCCGTACCTATGGGGTCCGTACCTATCCCTTAATATTTCTATTTTTTTTTATTTTTAGTATTTGTTGTCATATCGGCAACGGAAATAGGTACATCATTTGTGAAAATTTCAGCTTTCTAGCTATTATGGCTCCTCTTCACGATCGGCCATGATGGGCGATTACACGCGAGCACGATCGTGTAGAGGGGCTACTCGCCTGTAGTCGCCCATCATCGTCGTTGATCGTCGTCGTGATCGTGGCGAATGGTAACTTTGCGGTTTTTCGGGCACACATCAAAGGGAATCGCTTGTAATTGCGAGCGTGTGCCCACACGATCGCCGATCATTCATTCTCCAGAGGACAGCGCGCCGTGCGTACGTCACGTCATTTTTAAGTTTTTAAATAAAAGTGAGTGCGAGTGCGAAACAATGACTAGTATGTGGTCAAATACACCTATTAAGTTGTATAGGTATATTTACATTGATAAAAGGTATATTTGTATAGGTATATTTACTTTAGGTATATTTACATTGATAAAATGATTGCATACTGAAATTAAATTAATGGTAACTGCAGCTATAACCTCCACGTCCATCTTGAATGCTTGCCGCTTAATTAATGATCACCGACGATCGTGTGGATGCCTGCACGATGATGGTGGCGATTACCTTGCCGATTATAGACGATCAACGAGTGTCGATCATGGCCGGTGGTGAAGAGAGGAGCCATTACTGTTTATGAGATACAGCCTGGAGACAGACAGACAACGAAGTCTCAGTAACAGGGTCCCGTTTTACCGTTTCGGTAAGAAACCCTAAAAATGGATCTCTCGATGCGGCGTACCACAGGCTCGTTGAGAAAACGGTCTCACTATTGATGTGATGATTTGACCTTGCCTAAGATATTCGGTTCCGCAAAATGTTTGTTTTTTTGGTCTCCTCAATTCTCGAGGTCTATTAAATACGATAAAATAACTTATTTCTAGTCTTATATACTACGCAATTTATTTTACGTTATATTTAAATTAATGTGAACTACTAAAACATTGTAAACAATTATATTTATGTTAATGTAGGAGTCTTTTTCATAATAAATGAAATTATACCTATTCGCCTCCGACGTAACCTTCACTGCCTTCAATTACTCTACCGTATCCTCTTTGATCCTTCCTCTCCTTCCTACCTTAAAAACTACTTCATTTTTCAACACTGCGAAAACTACTCTCTTCGATCAGTGGATAGACGTATTCTGTGTATCCCCTCTCAACGCACTCATTTCTACGCGGGTTCGTTCGCTGTCTCTGCAGTCAAGTTATGGAACTCTTTACCATTAAAAATTAGATTTGCTCCTTCCCTATCTTCTTTTAAATACCAAGTTCGTAACCATTGTCTCTCAACTGCCTTTAATTCGGATTAGTATATATTTATGTAGTATAAGTATATTTATATATATTTTTATGTTATATAGTTACTACTATTTAGTATGTATTTGTATGTTTATATATTATGTATGTATGTATGTGTGTCTTTAGTTGTATTAATATGATTAGTTTATTGTAATGTAGTATGTTGTGTGTATTTTGTATATGCATTTTATTGTATTATATAATTACTTATTAATTACTTCTACTTAATCTAATAATTGTTTTTTTTCTTCTGTTTCTCAATTTATTATCTCGCTTCTTTGCCTTCTCCCCGTGGTTGCCTGGCAGAAATCACTGCATAGTGATAAGGCCGCCCTTTGTGCTTTTGTTTATTGTAAATTGTTATTTCATGTACCTGATTTATTGCACAATAAAGTGTTAAATAAATAAATAAATAAATGGTTTATGCACTAATGTTTGTTGTTACACAATGTTACACATTTGGATTAATAATACATTGAAATATATTTTATGCCCTTTGCTCTATTTTACTTGGTAATAAGTGTAACTTTGTCTATAATATGTTTATGTATTGTATAGGTTTGTTAATTTTTGATCGGAAATTGTGATATGCGATGTAATTATTATTAATTTTCCATACAATAAGGCTACAGTTGTCTACTTCAAACATAGGTTCTTGACATACCAAACAAAAAAATATATATATATATACATATATGATATAAGTATTATTTTACTACAATTTATTTTTTATTAGTGATTTCTCGAACAAACAACATATTAATTATAAAATTAAATTTATATTAGGTATTATTATTCATATTTTTACGTGTGATAATTAAGTTTTTATTGTATTTATATTGAGTAGGACATGGAAGGTGAGCGCTTGTGTAAAGATAAATGCAAAGTATTTATGTATATTCATCGGTAACGCCTAGCTTTTCGACGATTGAAAAAACCTTTACCTTATTGAACCTTCTCAATTCACGAGAATGACACAAACACATGAATTCAAATCCATTGAGGGTTCCTAGCCTAGAAGTGCAATAGACATAATATTATAGACAAATATTTCTTCCAGTATGCTCGTGATGTGGTGTGGGTCTGTGGCATGCCCTTATATCAAACCATTATTTCAAAACAATCTGCAGTAATATGTTTGCGAATTCTGATGTATGTATATTGTATATCTATTATATTGTTTGTATAAAAGGTAAACTTATTAGTATCATATTGGTCCGGAAGCCTGGTGCAAATTTCGTTAATCAATTTTTACGGACTGATAATTACTATGATAGCAATGGATGTGATTGCATCGTGAAAGGGAGGATCAACGACAACCAGTACAAAGCCTTGTTTGATGATGTTGAAAAGCAATAACCTTTTCTTATCCTTTCCACACACGAATTCTGTGTAGTGGCACACATGTTCACAAGAAAACATTGCATCATATCCAAACTCATTGTTCATTTATAACTCTTTGTTTTTGTTACAATTCCATTGATAACAATGACACTTATTATTACTTCTTTCTATTGAGTGATCAATATTTCCTTGTATAATGTAAGTCCGCCCCTGCATAGTGCATTTGGTATGTCGTTGCATCCACAATCTTTATAAGTCATTTTAGTAAGGAACTTTTGACTCTTAGAAGTGTCAATCCACCCGACCCATCAACTCTGATTTGACCTAGCCTTGGTACTCCAAGCTAAATATTAAATAGGAACCAGCTACGTATTTATGGAAAATGCAGCATATACTTATACAGGTTACGTTGTGCAAAAAAATAAGCAAAATTTAATGATGATTAATATCCTTAAAGTAACATTCGAATACATCTGTAACCACTAATGCAAATTAAGCACAAGAAGATATAACTATGTACGAGAACAACATAAATAGTAACTAATACTTATTTCGTGTTCATTATCAGAATTTGGTTTTATAACCTACTCACTGTTACAATAAATAACCTTTGTGTCTATATATTTGCGAACTGAATGATCACTTAAAACTTGTAATTTATCACCTAATTTAGATATGTAAAGGATAATAATAATTATATCAACAATATAAATAGGGATTGGCAGTGTAACAAAAATTGTACAACAGTTTCCAATAGTATGTCATCTTAAGGACACCTGTTTTCTAGATCTTCGTGTACAAGTAACAGTGCTTTACACTTTACATGTGTTTAACATTAATATCACGTCCAGTCGTTGCCCAACCTAATTGCAGATGCAAAACGTAAGCTTTTAATCTTATGTGCAATTCTATGAAGCAGCGGTACTATGTAAATAGGTTAAAATAAGATAAAATTTGCTCCCCCGTCTCTGTTGGTGTCTAGTAGCAATGTTACTGCTGTTTATGAGCGGTGGTAACCACCTTATATCAGGGAACCCTTTGCTTACTCTATCATTAAAATAAAATAAAATAATGTAAATTTCAAAAAATTGAAAAACGCATAAATAGCGCAAAGTGACGATATGATATGATGATGACGAGTGATACCCGAATTGTTTATATCTGTTATAAATTTAAGATATACAAACAATTCGGGTATCTGTAGCTAATATGTATTGATGATAGAGATATGGAAGTGATTTCCGTAATTGTCACTTTCGTATATGGATTATGGAAGATACAATTACGGAAATCTTCTACGTATACGTATGTATATATCGCCGTCGTCTGGTTCAATCTGCTATTTGATTGAATGACTAGCGCGTTTATTGAATGACGACAATTAATTGCATGACGGTGACCTATACATACATGTATATTGAAACGGTCATTAATTTTTCAGTCGTTTTAGAAATTGTAAAATATTTAGTTATAAGAATATACATACAGAGTGTTCTGTCAATCTTCGCTGAATGGTTAATGAGAATGAACATTATTTTAATAGTACTGAAATTAATGCAATCTAAATTTATGAAAACACATGGGATTGGGATAACCCCGGATTTTGTTTGCTGCCATCGCTCTGACAAAGTGTCGTTAACATTTGCTTTTCGTGGTCACGCATAGAAACCTCAATAATTATTAAGTAGCTTGAAACTAGGTAGAGGTTGTTATATTTACGTAACGCGTAATATAACTCGTCGAGGCGCTGAACTCGTAGCCACTTTACTCGGGTACATTTATTCATGCATGTAGGTGATGTTACCGTTAGTGTTATGTAGGAACCGACGCGTGCTTTTAACGAGTGACTATCTCCGGCGCTGTTCTCATGGCGCGTCGACTAGGAAGCAATAAGCGTACGCCCTAACTGCACACACCATTACCGATTGTACCGCGCAAATATGCGATACAATCTGCCCGGATCGAGGCGGCGAGGCGGCTATAAAGCCTTATCGAATCGTCGTCTTGAAACTGCCGAACCAATGCTTTCGCAACGCTTTTGTACCGATTTGATTGATTTTGTACGATGTCAACAATTTTTTTGCAATAAAACGAATTTGTTACCCAATTTTATTTTTCTTTACAACAAGTCGAAATATTTGACATTTTCGTTTGTTCCCATGGAGTTGTGCGAGATATTGTTTACGCAAATTTTTAAAATATCATAACAGTTTTATTTTAATACAAAAAATATAAATTAATGAACTCTATTGAGCTACATTTAGATAAAATTAATTTATTAAGAGTGGGCATAAAGGCAGAGAATTTCTAAAGTTATGGGCCCCGCCCTAGCGCGCCATGCCGCGCGCAATCATTCTTCCATCATACACGGCTCACCGTACTTACGTAAAGTTCATCGGACGCTAAATTAAACACAATATTCTTCGCGCGTTCAACGCGTATTTTCGGTAGTTAGTATACAGTGAAGTTGAAATCATGGCAAATTATGTAATATGATAATTTATTATTATTTTTTAATTTTTATTTATAATTATTGATGATAATCTATACATATATAATAAAACCACATAAAACAGTAAAAAAAGTGTATACGTATGTAATATATTCAAAAAAACGATATTAGGGAAACAGTATAGAGCACGAATCCGTAAAAAATTCTGTCTGTTTGTTTATGTCTGTTTGTTTGTATGATTTGAATGAATGTTAAATTGTTGTGTTTATACTTTATATTATATTTATTATATACTAGCTTTCCGCCCGCGGCATCGCCCGCGCAGTCAAAGAAAAACCCGCATAATTCCCGTTCCCGTGGGATTTCCGGGATAAAACCTATCCTATGTCCTTTCTCGGGTATCAAAATATCTCTATACCAAATTTTATGCAAATTGGTTCAGTAGGCGTGATTGAGAGTTACTTTCACATTTACAATATAAGTACAATATTAGTATAATATTAGTACAAGGTAAATTAGCTTGGAGAAATATTTGCATATCTAGTGGTGTGTATATTACTCAGATCTTAGAGCGCGTTTCCACTATAACGTTCAGGCCTATACAAAAATGTTTCGATATCCTTACATTACTATTTAATTTTATACTTATTCCTAGCAACACTCTGATTTTTGTTTTCAATAAAAACAAGTTTTTATTTGAAAGAAAATGGTTTTGACTTTATAAAAAAAAATAATTATCATTCAATTTCACGTTCTTGAGCAAACGACAAAACGACTACCGTGAAACAATAAAATATCGTGTCCATAATAATTTGTTTCGTTATTAATATTTGACCATAATAATTACGAAACAAAACAAATAAATAAATCGTCACTTGATAATTGAAAGTGGAAACACGCACAAAACCAGAATAAACCAGTTTACGCTGTCCGCAGGTACCACGTGCAGTCCGTGAGTCGCTTGGTACCGTTAGAACATAAAGCACACATTTCATTCAAAAGTTATAATTATTACGTAATTGTTAAATTTTGTATTTGTTGATTGTTGTTATTATTTGTTATTATTGTTATAATATTTGTTGAAGTGTTTAATTTGTGTGTAAGTGTTGTAACTTTATATTGTTAATTGTTAATGTAAAAGTTATACGTATGTTAAATGTGCAAATATTAAAATAAAGTTTCATCTTTTTCAGAGGAGAAACACATATAGTATAATTTAAAATCCCATATACAGGGTTATTTGTAAAACACCGGCAACCTCGCAGGACAAGATAGCTAACATCATAAGTAACATTTGTTCTACGACTTTTGGCTGTTGGCATAACGAAATAAATTATTTTTAAATGATTTTTTAAGCTTTTATTGTACTCTCCTAACGTTTGTAAGTCTATGTTCTACTCATCATCAAAAGGACAACCGCGACGCGACGCCCCCTTTCCCCTCCCGTTCGCTTCTTGTTTACGTAATTTTTGTGATGCGCGTAGAGTTTATAATATTCAAACGGAAAATGAAATGAACATTTATTTTTTTATGAAAATAAAATCTAACAAAATATCAAAAGTCGTAGAACAATTATTAATGTTGTTACTTATGATGTAAGGTATCTTGTCCTGCGAGGTTGCTGGTGTTTTACAAGTAACCCTGTATATATAATAAAAACTAAAAATAAAATGTTGTTTTTTTTATTTGCTGACCATACACTACTACAAACGCAAAAATTTAGCAAAATTAGAAAATCCCCGAATTTGCATTCGCGAGTGTATTCATACTTAGGGTTGCCAAACAGTATTCTACTGTTTTTCACTAAATTATACTTTTTACTGTTTAACAAATAAAAAGTATTTATACAAAAGACTGTTTTCAGCATCAAAGTGCAGACACATAATATAGACAGATATAATGTGTTACATTTAGACGCTCACAATTTTTTTTTATTTAGTCAGAGGGCACACACTACAATAAATACTGTTTAATATTTTTTTTTACACGGTCGTAAGAGACGCCATGGACAGAGACCGGTGGAGGCAAATCATCCGCTCCAGATGCAACCCTGATGCTGACCACGATCCTCAGACATGAGGGACCGACAAGAGAGAGAGAGAGACCTGAATAATGAATATACGTACTTTATTTCTTGTAAAAAAAGTTGGCAACCCTATTCATAGTGTTTGTTTATAATATAGGAGTGGCAAGGTCGCCGTCGCGTCGCGCGCAAATGCTGCTATCACCGTCGCTTGAAACCGGCGCGCGCTCCAAAAATGGCTATTCCATCTTTTGATTCACGCGCAGGACTGTCGCGAAATTTCTCTTATTGGATTTCGTATGTAGGCATTGTACTGAATGTTGTTTTTTCATATGAGCGCAATCGAGAGCGCTCCGTTTCGCGTGTTACTTATGAATGATATATGTATTTTATTTGTAACTAGCGGTCCGCCCCGGCTTCGCCCGTACATATTTACGTTTTCTCTACATGAGAACCATCCTTCATCCTTCAAGGGATACAAAAAAAAAGAATTATCGAAATCGGTTCAGCCGTTCACACGTGATACCGTGACAACGCGAAACGGGTTTCATTTTTATATAGGTATACAAATATTTAGACGAGTAAAGTTACTTATTTTATTTAATTTTACGATAGATTTCAAATAATGAGCAGGTATAACTTTATAATTTACTAGAGGTCCGCCCCGGCTTCGCCCGTGGTACATATGTATTTCGCAATAAAAGGTAGCCTATGTCCTTTCTCGGGTATCAAAATATCTCCATACCAAATTTCATGCAAATTGGTTCAGTAGTTTAGGCGTGATTGAGTAACAGACAGACAGACAGAGTTACTTTCGCATTTATAATATTATAGTATGGATTATAATTATTTATGGGAGTTCATTGCACCAGTGATTATTATAATACAGATTGTGAATATATTATATTATATATATATTATCTACTATTCACAACCTATTTACGTTATTTACTGGAACAACCATAGGAATCTACAAATAGGTAGTAGGTAATCATAGTAGTAATGGTAATAAGTAATTAATAAAAAAATATACTAGGTACATATAAATCTTTCTTGATTTTATTGATGTAACACTATGAATGAAATATTTGTATCCATATAATATATACCTATATATATGTTTTTATACCTAAGATCGTCGCGTCAATACTCAGCCCACGGAAACGAATTTATACATTTGCATAAATTCGTGTGAGTGTGATTAGATATTACATATTTATGTAATATCTAAACTCACCTGCATAAAGTTTCTGAAATGAATCGAAAGTCGTATTTTTTATTAATACATATTAATAAATAATAATTATTATTATTTATTATAAATAATAATTAGGTATTTATTAATATGATTACAATACTATACTTATCTTCGAAAATTAGTTAGATATCATTTAAATATGAATCTCTTTTAGTTCTCGTTTCTGAAGTTTCAATGTTCTTTTGTTGTTTACCATTTTCAAAAAAACAATATTGAAACAATATTATTAAAAAATCGGCGCGCGGCACAGCAATTTAAGCATGGTCTACTCGTCTCAACGGAGCGATAGCGTCTGATGTATGAAATAGAATTATGTTTGAAGCTCCTAGAACGTGCGATGCAAGATGATTTCTTGCGTAATTAAAAATATAGTAAGCGCCAAAAGTGTTTTATCGTGATTAAATCAAAACTAAAAGTAATTAGACAAAAGTGGTATAACAAAGTTCTCACAAATGTTTCAATATAATTGTTTATGAAAAAAATAACATAATAGGCATAACCATGTCAAGTAAAAAACGTCAAAGTGTGAAATTTAGAGGTAACTTCGTGAATTATTTCTATCGAGTCAATTTCAATATTTTATGTTTTTGATCAAACAGGATAATCGAAAATATCATCAAGTTTTACATATATTTTATTTTTTATATTTGGTCTTGAATATTACACGTATCAACTAAATGTTGATTGGTGATTTGACTTTAGTCGCGTTCTTAATTAGGGAAATCATTTAACGATATCAAAGAAAAGGGAAAGAGATATTATTAAAATGGTTGAACTAGATAATTTAATAGGTAAATTGTTTACTAGATATGATTAAAGTTCGTGCTAAACTTCACCCGAGTACGCTCTACCTCGTATTGTTTTTGTTTAGTAAAGTAGTACGTAAAGCGCATCAAAAATATATGAATATCTTAAAAATTCGTTTCGTTCCAAAGCTGAAATACCTAATATTGTAACAAAAAATCTCGTTTCGTTTGGAAGACGAACTTATATGCCCAAAAGAAGGAGTTGTTTGAAACTGTTTTATTCTGTTTCATACGCAGCGTTCGCATACCTAAACAAGTAAGTAGCGCATGCATAAAAGGTGAACGAACCTATGACAATGTCATGTTGTAACTTGGGACATGCTCCGATTTGCGATTCGTGTGAAACTTACATTATGCGATTATCTAGCTAATGTTAATATCATTAAAACAATGGGCTATTTAGTTTACCTAAATAATTATTATATTCTTAGATAATTGATATTATGTTTTTTATCTTTTTACATTATATTATGACCTCCTTGGTACAGTGGTTGACGCTTGAGTGTAGAACCGAGGGGTCCTGGGTTCGATTCCCGGTGGAGAAGAAGAAAAAAAAATGTCTCGGTCTGTCAGGACACAGAGACTGATCACCTACTTGTCCCTAAAGAAAATCGATCAGTGAAATAGATGTACACATAATGCATCTGCCCTTTACCCCACCAAGGGACATGAGACTTCACATTATAGTTTTGCGCCCTCGCCTCGTACCACTCTCACGTACAAGTGTAAACATATCCCTATAAACCAGAATTACCTGGTAGACGCCTTTTGGGCACGTATCTTATATACATACTTTTGAATTAAATTTCTCTGCCTCTGCTTGTACCATTAACAAAAATAAATACTGAAAAACGTTTTTTGGGTAGAAGAATGTCATATCGCGATATTTTAATACATATTTATTTGTCTAATTTTAATATTCATATGCCTTTACTTATGGATAATTTGTTTGCCTAGCTCGATAACTACCTACAAGGACATAATAATTTTTTTGGATACGAAAGGTCGTGTAATTTCTTAATTCGTGTACATCTATACATAATTAACGGATGTTCACTTGACTATTCATTACTGGCAATTAATTCCCGCGGGCTGTGCGCGCGGCGCCGAGATCGACCTCGTGGGAAATTAAACTGTGCTCGGCCCGTCTTGCGCCGCCTCCGTCTCTCGCCTCTCGCCCTCCCTCTACTTGCACACATATGAAACACTTTCTCTCGAGCATTTTCACATTTTTCTCCAAGTGCACTCGCAATAGCAAAACAAGACTGTTTAATTTGCGAGCCACAAAGATACATTTATAAGGGAAAAAGCCATTGTCTCTAGAGTTAATTGCAGCTCTCTTTTGTTATACTGTGCGTAACGCATGCCACACTTTATTAAATAATCAAGAGGGTATTGAAATTAGTCTGCCCCCGCTGCGAGCCAACTGTGAGTGGCTCATCAAATATGGAGCCGTAATCAGTATGGTGTTGTGTGCTCACAAAGTTCTCTACGCTTTGGTATCAAACAAACAACAAAGGACATTCAGTTTTCGTGAATATGTCGTAGGACAATGACTAACACCGTAATGGTTGGATTTAGTACTATTGATTAACTGGACTGATTTTTGTCGGACGACTAATATTTCGTTTTAGAATAAATACTACTTAATTGTACCTATTTGAGCAATTGTAAAACTAGAATTACGTTATCATGCCGCTTTCTTTTTCTTTGGCGGAAGGAGCACACAGAATAATGTTGCAATCGAAGTTACCGCGAATCGGATCGGAATCGCTCAGCCGCGCCCGATTGCGCCGATACGCATGGATGATCTCGGAGAAATTCAGGTATAGCGGCAAACTGTTCTTAACGGCTTGCAAAATTTTACGTGAGTTAATTGCCTTAACCCAACGATTTATTTTCGACGCGATTATTATAAACTCTTAAGATGCTGAAACTCTATAAAACTTAAGCATAACCAATTATTTATCTGATAAGTATCAACTACGTGTACAACAGAAAAATCCTCATTTTTAAATAGGTAGGTAATGTAAGTTCATACTTTTGTGACGGTTTGTGTTGGTAAAACTAGGGTTGAATAATTACCCATTTTATGAGTACGAGAACAATAAAATTGTACGTTAATGGATACGAGAACGGAGCGACGTTGGCTTCGTGCAGTGGTGTTTGCTCAAAGAAAATCTCACTAAGCCCGAGGGCGCTCAGCTTAAGCTGTCCGCGTCGTCCGGACCGCGGTTATGAGATTATTCTCGCTTTGACGAACCAACGCGGCTGCATACACCACGGCGCACTTTAAGGTTCACTACTCTTTTGAAATAACTAATTTGCTGTTTAACTTTTCTTTTCATTTAGAGATAAAAAAGCAGTCATACATTTTTGTAACGTTTGAAGTAAACGTCACTATTGCATAACTGCACTGTTACGAAACACTATCGACAGCTGTAGAGCGACCGTAGTGCGGTTATCGAAGTCGATCATTCACGGCCTAATTGATACAATGATCGCGTTAGTGAATGTGTTGGATGAGTTATAACGTGTCGGGAGATTCGAGATGGGCGAGAGAGACGTGAGAGCGGCAATTTGTACGCACCAGCCGTGGTCGTACCGGAGCGGAGATAACAGTCGCCTTATTGCCAGCGCCGCGCCTCCAACCCGCTAACTAACGCTTATTAAACTTCAACAAGGCTCCCGCTGATCACTTCACCTTCTTGTTAGCTCTCTAAACTTAGATTAATCGTTCGTTCGTCGCCGTCTGCTCTACTATTTATTTTTATTATCAAGAGCAATTTTTCGATGTCAATTATTTTTATTGATCGCAATGAGTTTGTACTTCAGTTTCCATTTCGAAGTTATATGAAAGAAATATTGGTTATTAGAAAATATTTATTACTTGAATACTTAATACTTCATGTTACATTCATATAGACATGAAAAATGAATTCACGCGAAATTAAATAAAAAAGCATACTGATTACATAAATAAAGTAGTTATAATACTGATTATTATGTGTGCGTGATCAAAACCAGCCTGTTATCAGTACAGGGCTACCGATTTTAAGATCTTAAATTAATAAATCTAATTAATACATAAACAAATACCCTCTAATGTAGTCCAAAATAATTATATCTTAATAAACTCATTTTAACATAATACCGTATAAAATTGACCGAGGCTGTTCTGTGGTTGAGTGTATGAACATATACATGTACCTCAAATTTGTAAGCATTATTTAATTTTATCCACACGCTAAATTTGTAATTATATTACCTACTAACATTTATTTATTTTTATAAACATAATGGAGCTTCCTTTAATAATGTTTAATTATGAAATCAGAGCGTCTTATAGGTTCTTATGCGTTTCATTAAACTGTGAGGTACGTAGTAAGAATCAATTTTATGTGTTGTTTGATATACATATAGGCCGTACTTCGGCGACACATAGCTATGATTAAATTGCACCGTTACCGGCAATGGCGACAATGACGAACGAGTTGTACGTTACAAGGTATTTTCTATCACGTGTAATTTAAAGCGACTATTTTTTATTCCTTATACCCTAGCTTTAGTTCTTAGTTCTTACCATCATAACACAAAACACTTTTCATTGATATATTTATATTATAGTTTATACGATCTTGATACCTAGACCGTAGTTTTATTTAATTTTAATATAAAAAGAACAATGTTGACATTTGAAAAATTTATTAATTTAAATTAGAAGATAATGAAGTGATTTAGGTACTTATTTGTTTTACGTTAGTTATTTCAATTTTCAAATTTCAGCAAATATACTATCTGTACAAACAATTGGTTTATTATCGATACTCGAGTTGAATTACTTTACTAAGTAGGCGTGATAAAACACCACGCGACACAATCTACGCGAAGAAACAAAGGAAGTCATCCAAATGTTCCGCAAAGCAGTCACGCAACCCACCATACGTTCGTTTGCCTCTTTCACCGGAAGGCCCTTCTTTCAAGAATTTTATTATCCGCTATGCGAACTAAATGACTCTTTGTTATGCTTTTCTTAAATGTTTTATAAGGAGATGAGTGGTTAATACACTACTAACCACTCAACGCCAATGTATGCGATTTTATTTCCAAATTGTATATATGTATTTACTTTTTATATAGGTATGTAGTTATAGCTTGCGACACCATGAAAGCTCTCCCACACGCACAATAGCAGCTACTATTGGTATTCTCTTGTTGTGTACTGTTATGTTATTGTATCGTTTCGCATCTACAATTGTGAGAAATTGTTATTAGTTATCGTGGTCCAGAAACTTGATTAAATTTCAAACCACAAGTTTGTTCACCGCTTGTTTCTAATATAATACTTTTAATAGAGTGGGCAACTATTCAAGTCATGATTTAATATATTACATCGAAATACAAAAATTGGTTTATAATTTATCCTTCTAGCAAATAATAATTTTCAAGCAATATAAAGATAAAAATCAGTGCTACATATATATAATTTTTGCATACGGATTGTCCGTAGAATTCTCTTGGTGACACATTTCATAAAGGATTTGTTTCAAGCGACCCCGGACAACCTTTAGGGTCTTGCAATGTCACCATCGGCAAATTTCGGCTTAGTATCGAAACCTAGATTAATGGGATGGAATCCTTTGAAATGCTTCCAATTTAGCTCATTTTATTACATGCGCCTTTTTTATAATTATTATCGTCGCTGTGTGAATTTTATGATGTACGTTGTGTATTGTACATTGTTTACATTAAACGTTTACTTAATGAAAATGTATTGTTACCTAATAGCTCTCGTATTGGGAAACCTATCCCTTTCTTCACTATTGTGTAGTCGGAAAACCTTTGATTGTTAACACAATTGGGGGACAAAGTTTACAATAGGGCACGTGGAAATGTAAAACGTTTAGCTTTTATGTGTCGAATTAAGTCGAGAGCTTGAACAATAGCGTTAAAGGTACACAAAATAGTAAACAAACGGAACAATTCGATTTAATTCTAGAATAAACGCCTATGATAAACATTTAATACATAAAAGTTTGTACATATTTATTTATCCAAATTATTTTTTGTCCGCATAGTTTACAAGTCTATATTTATGTAAAGAAAAAAAAAAACGTTTTAATGTTTTTTGTATGATTATGTATTTGAAAATTTTATTAAATTAGGAAAGATTACATTTCTAATACGTTAAATGCTTGCGTTAAATACACATAGGATTAAAGTACTTTCTATTTTGGAAATTTATTTTACCATGGGAATTTATTTCACCAGAAGAAAATTACTATACTAGGTATATATTTATTAAGTTTTACCACGGTTTTACCCGAGCATGTAGTCCAGGCTAGGGGCTAGTTGTATATAAAGAAACGCCAACCTGCTCTGGTATTTTGCCAAAACATTCATCAAGGGATACGAGTCATTAATGCTGACTTTTAAAGTTCACATTGACATTTTCAGGAACGAAAATTCTTTTGTCCTAAATCCTAATATGGATCATAGCAGTTCTAACGAGGTCAACGTAGCACTAAAAAAATGTCGTTTATAGGAGTTGAATTTTTGGGGATTTTAATAAATCATATGTCAAAACTTAGTGGAGGCACTAGTGTAGAGTTAAAGCATTAACTCCACTGCGGTTTCAGATCAACGCTGGCTAATTAGCTCTGCGTTTGTATCGGTCTGGGAGCAACTGGTCAAAGGATTTTCAGCTCATTACTGTTGTCGCGCTATACGTACGCATCATCATCCTTAGTTTTTGAACAATGCGATATATTTTTGCTGGATTGAAATACTAAATAATATGTACTTACTATTCATATTGTCTAAACTCGTGGTTAGGTACTCCTTTTTCTCTTATCTTTTATGATTTGTTATAGCTATCGTATCACTTTAACCGGAATATAGACCATTGATAAATATTAAATACGATATACCAAAAATTGCAACGTATATTATAATTTGTTAAATGGTAAAGCCTCTACGTATTTACTATTTACCTTTTTATTACGTAGTATGCTTATTATTGAGAAGTTATTACAGCATAGTGTAAGAATTTTTACTATTCGCTTAAATATGTGAACTATGTGGCTAATATAGAGAAAGTCATATAAAAAAATTCATAGAATAGACGAGAGCGGGCAGTGGCGATGCCATGTTCGCGGAAGGCACGATAAGATCGCGTGAGGCGGGCACGGGCTAGCAAACGGACAAACTCAGGGTTGTCAATGAATCATTTTCGCCTTTTGTATCTACCGTTTTAAAATACTCTTGTAGTAAATACATTTAATTTAACCAAATTATTAAAAAATAATTGAAGAAACTATGATAAGATTTATGTAAAGATAAAACCTATACTATTGATTGAATGAATGCCCTTGCTTTTTAATTTTTATCCTAAAATTAAATTTGACCCTAAAATTCTTATAGGAGGATTTTTGTTTTTGAATTTTTTAATTATTGTCCGCTAAGATACGAATGTCACCCCTAAGCACGCTCCACCGCGCCCCATACCGATGAACCCCGGATGATTCGTCACGCTGCGTTAATGGCAGCATAACACGCTACACTTGACTATCGTGTATCTGCTGCGATATCCACACGACTTATTGACGTAACCTCTTACAAAATAGCTTTTCGGTTCAAGCATTGAAATTTGTTATTAATAGCTTGAATCTTTTAATGACTTTCAATAACTTTTAGGATTGTATGGCATTTTCCGCTTGATCTGTTTGTTTCTCTTGATTGAATGAAATGTTTTAAGAAGTTAACTATATATGTTTTTGAAATGCCAACTGACAAACATAAACCAATTTACACATATTGCATTAAATCAAGAAAAAATAAATATTAATACAAATAATAAATGTATGGTATTTTCGATACATTTGAACGGTTTACTGGTAAATGTGATGAGGTTTTACAATTTATTCATCCAAATTAACTAAGTACATACCTACATATTAAAAAAATATTATGATATGATTATTAAATACTAGTGGCCGCCCCGGCTTCGCCCGTGGTACATATTTCGCAATAAAAGGTAGCCTATGTCCTTTCTCGGGTATCAAAATATCTCCATACCAAATTTCATGCAAATTGGTTCAGTAGTTTAGGGTTTAGGCGTGATTGAGTAACAGACAGACAGACAGAGTTACTTATTAATAGTATGGATTAAGGTAAGAGAGGTTATTGTTCTTTTTATTTATTTAAATAAAATTGATCCGGTTCAAAATAGTGAATTTTATTTACACGAATAATATAATGACATCAATAATTACTAATATAATTAATAGTGCAAATATTTAAAATCGAGGATGAATAGTAAATCTTAAATACTTGTAGTTTGTTTGTCTTCAACATTCGCTTAAGTGCTAAAATGCTTAAAAATGAGTGATCGTCCCCGACATAAATAGATATAATAATATGTTAATTTTTTTCTCAAATAATAGCTAGTTGCACTATTTCTGGATATGTTTCTTAAAATTAAGTTATGTACGAAAATACATGTAATATAAACAGTTAGAAATAGGCTATATCTTAGTGTTTCCTTGAGTCTTGAAATTGACCCTCAAAAATGAAAAAATTTAAACAACCAAGTATACTTTACGTTTGCGGATATTTTTGCTACCACAAATTATGAAATATAACATATAACGCAAGCCTTACTTACAAGTGCACTATTTTTTTAACAACGATTATTTCATAGTCGCGTTGCAATGCTAAATGAATAGATGTGTTGATTGTTACATTGGTATTGGTATACTATAAAGTATATATATAAAGACAGGAGCCATTAAACTTAGTAATATAGCTGTTGAAGAAAAATAATTGTATAAAACCTCGCCTGTTATTTTAAAAATCTATATGAAAACATTTGTTGAGCAACAGTGGATCAATTAATAATGTTTCTGGAATATGTTTAAATGTTGACTCTCCTGAACGCGTTCTCTGAGGCGAGATCAGCATGCGTTATTCAATTCTGCATCACGCAGTGCTGCTAGCAAAATGTTGACGGCACCTCCGCAACATGTTTATTCAACTTTGTTGCCCAACAAATCAACAACAAAAATAATGTTTAGTGTAAAGACCGGGCCTAAGCATTAATTGAATAAGGTTCATCACTTCACGAAAGCTATTTTGAATATCATAATATGTTGAGACGCATACAAATGTAGAAGCAGTATTAATTTACAATTAATTAAAAGTATATTTCTGTCCATTAGTAAAATCCCAAAAAAAGAAACAAGCTAGTAAACCAAATATAATATTTTAGTTCAGGATACATCGCCTATTTTTGCAAGTGACTACTATCAAGCTAATTTTCCGTTTGTAGCTTTATTTTGATGAGACGCCCAATAATTTCGTGTACGAAAGTCTCGATTGTGGTAGCTAACAGAGATAACAAGGATAAAAATTTTTGATTTGATGGTTGAGAACCATATTTATTACTAACTGAATTTTTTTTTGTTCAATATCAAGATAATTACCTAAATTATTCGAAAAAATATTTGTCCTACAAAATCTATGGTTGGTTCAAAGAGTCCCCCTTTCCAAAGTGTATCGCTAACGAGGTCATCATAAATGATTACTAACAAGCTGATTTTTTTGTTTTCACTTAGTTAATGTTTATATAATTCAACAGACATATTGTCCTACAAATTGCGTAATAAATATTTGAGAACCATCAAATCAAAAAATTTTATCCTTGTTATCTCTGTTAGCTACCACAATCGAGAGTTTCGTACACGAAATTATTCGGTGTCTCATCAAAATAAAGCTACAAACGGAAAATCAGCTTGATAGTAGTCACTTGCAAAAATGGGCGATGTATCCTGAACTATTTGCTATAAATAAATAAAACAGATACTTAAAATAGATGCTTAAAAATAGAACAGTAAAAAATGATTTTGTAATTCCTATGTGTTAAAGTTTTTCCACGAAATCTCTTAAAAGTACCTACATTAGAACATCGGCTTAAAATGTTATATGTAATAGTCGCTGGCTCGGTGTAGGGTTTCAGCGATAAACTAACACGGCCTGGAACACGGACCATACGCGGCGCTGTAACAGAATATTATGAGGGCGTAACCCGCGTGGCAGATGGTCGTGGCTCTGATTAAACTTAATTAACTGAAGCCATTTACAGGCGACGGGGACAGGCGCGGCCCAGCGTCGTGCGTGATGCGCCGTCGCACCCCTATATGTGGCCACCAGCCACGGTCACCGACATTACATTATAAAGTAGATTAGCCTGTAATATTCTTTTTATAACTAATTGAATTGACTCAATGTATTCAACGTTTTAAAGTATTGATCCAGAAATACGTCTACTTACATTCAAATTTTAACTATTTGTTGCATTTTAGACGGACGTATGAAGTTTCTTTTGGAACTACATATATAAATGTACTATAATAGGCAGCATTATGTTTTTGTACTCTATAGATTCAATCGGGCCATCCGCAAGATTTATTGTGCGGCCTCACGCAGCTGGCGTAGTGAGGTCTATCGCCCTTGTTCCTTTTATCACCAGCTAAAACACGCCCGTCCTGTTAATTTGTTTGCTTTGACGCGGCTAAACTAATGAATCGCCTCGGGTCTGACCCATGTCCGCGACCCAGCAGAGAATTAAACGTTACGCCCCTTAAATTGTTACGAGCCAACAAATAAATCGTAAATCAACTATAAAAATACAAGGTAAATTGTGGAAGATATTAGATATATCGAATCTTTCGTCTCTGTAAAGCAGCTTACCAGTTAACCCTAGTTTAATATTTACACGATTCCGACAGAATAACAACACAAAATTGAGCGATGAATGGTGTGGCGAAATGTGTATCTCTAAGAATGATGTCGAGCGCACTGATTTAGCTCGAATGAATCAGAAGCGCTCAGGTGAGGTCGCATTCCGCGCACTACGCTACCTGCTCGCTCAAAATATCCTCTCGTGCGCTCTTCGCCTCACACACGTATATACGTGCGGATTGTTTATTTTTGTCATACATGCGTTTAACGATATTTCCTTGAATCAAAGTGGCACTCCACAATAAATTCTAATATCATACACATTTTTCGCATTCAATACGTGGTACGCTCGATATTGGCAAGGATGGTTGTTATTCAAATTTTCATAGCAGATCTCGGTTTGATTTCGAACTTTTGGATTGAATTATTGTGCTAGTGAAAGGACTAGGATAACAACTGATTAAATTTTTTAATATTTTCGAAGTGTCTACCGAGGCGGTCAGCTAGTTCTAGAAAAATAGGCTTGATTTAAATTATACAGGGTGTAATCGTTAAGTATGCATAGGCGATTATTCCGTAATGGTCTAAAATCCGAATATAGGCAATGACCTATTATACTAGTAGACGCGGCATACGCCAACATCATTGCACTAAAAAACAGCGTAATTAATACATACCTACTTACTAACGCATTATCACCAATACAGTTGTTCTCTCTTTCACTCTCACGCACGAGACATAATACATGTCTCAGTCATATACTTCGTAATAACAACTGCCGATTAAAATACAAAAAGAACGTCCAGCCACGACGCTGAATGGTGCGTGACTAAGTGAAACTCAGGCACTTAGCTGAGTTTTTTCTTGCCAAAATAGAGAGCGGGTAACGTATCTAGCTCTTTTATATATCATAGAATATAGGTCGAAATGCAACGGCGTGATAATAGAATGAGACCAATTTTATAATAAATTTAGTGTGTTTTTTTAGTAACAAGTGATAACTGCGTTAAAAACAACCGACTTAAAACTTGCACTTGCAAAATTTACAAATACCTACAGACAAAAATGCTCATAAAATAAAAACTACTGGGCCTATCCGAATAAAATTTTTATGGGACCAATTCGACACCATCCCGCATCGAACAAAAAAAGAATCACGTAAATCGGTTCAGAAACCTCGGAGTAATCGGTGTACATACATAAAAAAAAAATATACCGGCCGAATTGATAACCTCCTCCTTTTTTTTTGAAGTCGGTTAAAAATGGGTTGACTGGGAAAATTCTGGACAGGATATTTTTTTTTAATTTTTAAAAAAACCTTTTATTTTCATTTTTTACTAATTGCAGTTTCGAGATAATAAAACAATTTTGTAATAAAACAGCGCTGACATATTTTTTTTCATCATCCTATCAAGTGAAAGTAACTGGTACCGACATACCTGCCAACCTAGCCGTTTGTCCCGGTAAATATTAGAAAACGACTATGACTGTACATTCTGTAGGTTTCATACTTTAAGTCTATTATATATTTTTTTATTGTGTTAATACTGCAATTAATTAAAAAAAAAAATGTTTTTTTTTAATTCATTAAAAATGTCTTGTCCAGGATTTTCCCAGTCAACCCATTTTTAATACATTTTTTAATACACTCTCATTCTAATATCACGCCGTTGTATTTCGACTAATATTCGGATCTTAGACCATAAGTATAGCAGATATCAAAAAACTTTAAACTGACATCGAAAGCCCTTTACCTAATGAACAAAATGACAATAATAACTTTTTTTAAATAAAACGGGAAATATCCAAAAAATTTACATCATACACGCCAATACATTTAATTTCCCATACATTTTGTATTCGAAGCAAATTTTCGAAGTGACACCCTCGTTTTGGAATACCATTGTATTCCACATCGAGCTCTATTTACAGTCTCTAAATGAAGTTTCATTTAAATTTGTGAAGTAATTTAAGCACAAAACCAAAAACAGAATAATCGCTTGTGCACATGCACATTAACGATTACACCCTGTCTTAGATTACAAAATAAAGTACAGATGGAGCATGACAACCGTCCGTCGCCCTTGTCAAAGAAAATACGAAATCAAAAGCAAATACGTCGCTGCACCAGTGCTATAGCGCATATAGTGTCATGCAATACGTCAAAAAGGGTTTGCAATTTTAGTAAAAAAATGCTGTCTTGTGATAATAAAACGCTGTAAAATTTGTTCCCGAAAACAAAAAAAAAGATGAAACATCGTTTCACAGGTTTTCTGTAGATTATTTGGCTGATTTATTTCTTTATACGAATAATAATTTTACAGATATGAGGGAATACAAAACTTCAACGTATATTGCCAGTATTTTGAAAATGAATTTGCCATTTTTATTGGTAAAACGGTAAAATGGTTAAAAGATCTACAGGGTAATGCTGTTGGATTTTTCGATCGTGAATGTGATTATTTGTATAGTGCACTAAAGGTTCATGATCATTATTAGATGATTTTAATAAGCATAATACATTATTTTGTTACTCATAGTCATTTTCGCTAGCGATTTAATTTATGTGAACTCCATGATGAAAATAAAATGTCCCGTATTCTCGACTAAAAACTACCGCTATTCGCATTCATATATTTGAAAAATAAAAAATAATTTAATTATTATAGTTAATATTGAAACTTTTTTTTATGTGATTTATTTAATTAAAAATTGAATATAAGTAATTATTATTTTGCCCATATATAACTTTAGTAGGCAGGTACTTTATATAATAAAAATTTTTACAATACATTCAGTCAACAAAGTATCGGGAATGAATGATTTGTTTATGGTTCCAAATTCAAATTTTTGTTTTTTTTGTTGTTGTAAGGTTGGTACAACTGTTTTCTATTTTGGCGCGGAGTTTGAGTAGCATCCGTCATTTAAATTAAAAACAGTGCTGTTTTTAGTATCTAGCGTGTATTGCGAATTTCATAATGGACAAAAACATCGAACAAAGAGTTCGTCTTAAATTTTACATCGCCAATGGAATTTCGTGTTCGGAGACACTGAAAATGTTACAGAAGGCATATGGTGAATCGACTTTTTAAAAACACGTGCTTATAAGTGGTACAAAGCGTTCAAAAATGGTCGAGATGTGATGGAAGATTTGCAAAGCTCTGGTAGGCCATCAACGTCTGCAACTGAAGTTAACATTGCAAAAGTGAAGGAAATAGTGACTGAAAATCCTCATGCAAGTTTGAGAAAGATGGCCGCCTATCTTTCTGTATCTCACGAGTCGGATCCGTACCATTTTAAGTAATCATTTGGGTATGAAACGTGTTGCCGCCCGGCTAGTCCCAAAAGACCTGAATTTTCTTCAAAAACTCAATCGCATCAGAGTCGCTGATGACATGCTAGAACGAGTCAATACCGACCCAACATTCATGAAACGCATTGTTACTGGTGACGAGACGTGGGTTTACGAGTTTGACATGCAAACTAGTCAACGAGCTTCGGAATGGCGTCTTCCAACTGAACCAAAACCAAAAAAAAAACACGTCAAAGTCGATCACAAGTCAAGGTCATGTTGACTGTTTTCTTTGACTATCGCGGTGTTGTGCACTCGGAATTCTTGCCAGAAGGTCAAACGGTAAATAAAGTATATTATTTGAGCGTTATGCGGCGTTTAAGAGAACAAATTCGACGAAAAAGGCCAGTTTTGTGGAAAGAAAATTCTTGGATATTGCATCACGACGATGCGCCTTCGCACAAGGCCATCATTGTGAACGAATTTTTGTCCAAACACTCAACAAATACCATCGAGCAACCACCGTATTCACCAGATATGGCTCCAGCCGACTATTTTATTTTTCCTAAATTCAAATAACAACTTCGTGGCACCCGTTTTCAATCGGTAGAAGACATAAAGGAGAATTCGCGGCGAGAACTGAACTCCATTTCGGAAACAGCGTTTAAAAAATGTTTTGATGATTGGATTATTCGTTGGCGTATGTGTATAGTTTCTGAAGGAGCATACTTTGAAGGCGATAAAATAAATTTGGATGAATAACAAAATTTTTGTGTATTATTGATATTTTTCCGGTACTTTCTTGACAGAGTAGTATTATAAAAAAAATTCATAAACCCGAAATTATATTATTAAAATAAAAATTAAAACTTGACTGCTAATTTATGTATATAGCCTACGTCACTACCGCCACTAACATAATAATTCAGATGATTGCAATGAAACCTCACATTTTTTTTTTTTTTTTTATTCAACAACTGTTCAGACATTTGACCGCGATCTCGCCTGATGTTAAGCTCGATGCGGTCCACTTGGTTGGCATGCCTGATCAGAGAGGTATAGCCTATTCACTCTTTTCTTGAATAGATCCAGATTGTACTCATTTGGAAATACAGTAGGAGGAAGGGAATTCCACTCCTTCGCAGTTCTAATCAGAAAAGTGTTTTGATAACGCTTGGTGCGCACTCGAGGGATGTCAAATCCGGTTGTTCGTCGCGACGTTCTGAAGTGGAAAGGAGAAGGTGGTACAAGGCTGTGTAACTCGGATCCACATTCGCCGAAGTGAAGCCTATAGAAGACCGATAGGCAAGCTATTTTTCTTCGGTGCTCAAGAGTAAGCAGCTTCTTGCTTAGCAGACTTGGATCTCCTATAAGTTTTTACGCGCGCTTTTCCATCGAAACAAGGGCCCCTAGATGAGTTTTGGCAGCACCTGCCCATATATGACTGCAGTACTCGACACACGACCGAACTTGGGCTTGGTATAATCTGAGAAGTTGGTCTGGTGTGAAATATCGCCTTACTTTAGCCAAAATGCCGAGCTTTTTTGCAGCCAATTGAGCCCTTGATTCGATGAACTGCTTGAAGTTGAGGTCCGATGAAACTGTGACACCAAGCAACTGCAGACTATCGGACACTTCAATCGGCATACCGCGAAAAGTTGGAGTTAGATGGAACGAACTCTTTTTCGCTGTGAATAAGCAAGCTTGTGTTTTGGACGCATTGAATTTTACTAGATTAGCATCACCCCACTCTGATATAACCTGTAATGTGTTGTTTAAGCGCTGAATCATTGCACTTCTTTCAGTCGTTATCGAATCCTTCGTCGCTGCTGCACTGGATAGGTATCTTTCAACAACGGTACTGTCGTCAGCGTACCCAAAGATGTTAGGCCCAAGCATATCATTAATATGTAGCAAGAAAAGCGTTGCCGAAAGAACAGACCCCTGAGGAACACCCGCGTTTATATCCAGGGGATCAGACATGCATCCGTCGATAACCACTTGGATATATCGCTCACTCAGGAAGTCGGCTATCCAAGTGCAGAGGGCGGGGGGTATTCCGTATGAAGGAAGCTTACTTAAGAGGCCAGCGTGCCAGACTTTATCGAAAGCCTTCGATATATCAAGGGAGACAGCAAGTGCCTCCCCGTGATTTTCGATGGCTTCTCCCCAAATATGTGTAGCGTGAACCAAGAGATCGCCGGTCGACCTGTTCCTTCGAAAACCGTATTGCCGGTCATTAAGAACGTCATTGATCTCAAGGTACGCGAGGAGCCGATAATTCAATACACGCTCCATAATCTTGCAAAGTATGGAGGTTATTGAGATCGGTCGATAGTTAGTGGGGTCTGCACGGCTGCCTTTTTTAGGCACAGGCTGCACGTTTGCAAGCTTCCAGGACTTAGGAACTTTTCCTGACTCAAGAGACAGCCGAAATAAGCGCGTTAAAATAGGAGATAATTCAGGTGCGCATGCCCTTAGGACCACTGCTGGAATACCATCCGGTCCGCTTGCTTTATTCACGTCAAGGCAACGCATAACATTCAAAACATCCCTTTGCCTAATTCGTATAGCAGGCATATCTGAGCCACAGTGAGGTATTGAGGGAGGTATCATATTCGAGGAATCAAGACGTGAGTTATCAGCAAAGAGCGTAGCAAATGTGTCAGCTTTCTCTTTAGCAGTATGAGCAAGCGATCCATCTGGTCTCAACAGTGGTGGGAGTGAGGAACGGGAAAAGTTTGACTCAACTACTTTCGCAAGCGACCAAAAAGCCTTACTACCAGCAGGATAAGATGAGAGTTTGTTTCCAATACGGCGAATGTGTTGGAACCTTGCCTTTCTGAGTGATTTTTTGCATAACTTGGCGGCTTTGTTAAATGCTTTCTTTTTTTCTCCTAAATCTGAGGCTTTATGAATTCGAGCATCGACCCAGGCACGATATGCAGTTTGCTTAGGGTCCGTTCACACAGACAGGCTCGGAGAGCATCGGCGCGCATTTTTCTTTTCACACAGACCGAATCGTATACGCTTGGAGTTGGTCGGAGCGGAGCCGTCAACTATTTCACATAGACCAGCTGGAAGCTATCTGAAAGCGATCTGAAAGCGGATGCGAATGTAATCGGAGCTGAACGGCTGCGCGAACGAGAAAAAGTACGCGATCGGAGCCGGTCAGCTCCTCTTATTATTTCACACCAAGCGCGTTCAAGCATTCTTAATGTCAAAAGCAGTGCACACGCAAAAATAAACCTTAAGTTACAAATACTAAAAACTCTGTTTTCATCGTGATAAGAATCTGCTCTCCTCTCAGAGCCGGTCTGTGTGAACGGACCCTTACTCTTTTCAGCTGCGGCACATTCAGCGTTGAACCAGGGTCGAGCTTTGGCATCGATGTTAACGTCATAAAAGGGAATAAAAAGCTCCATACCTTGACGAATAACATCAGTGATACTATCCGCACAGTTAGAGGGATCATTGGAAGTAAAACAAACCTGCCGCCAAGGATAGGAAGAGAAAAAGTTACTCATCTCATCCCAGTCCGCTAATTTGTATCTCCAAACTCGTCTCTTTCCCTTAGTTGTGAAATCTGGAGGAGAGTAAGTTGAGACAGTTTTACTACACAGTGGTCGGAGGTACCGAGTGGAGCGGAAACCTCAACCGTATAGCGGTCTGGGTCAGTAGTTAGTAACAAATCCAAGCAGTTAGCTGTATGGCCTACAATGTCCGGCATACGAGTAGCTTCTTTAACCAACTGGGAGAGGTTATAAGAAGTTGCGAAGTTAAAGGCCTCTCTCCCAGCGTGATCTGTCTTCAGGTAAGGGAATAACCATTCGCTATGGCAGGCATTAAAGTCCCCTAAGACGACGATTTGAGCGCTAGGAAACCGGAATTGGGCCTCGTCTATCGACTCACTCAGGTAGTTGAAGAGCCTAGTAGTCTCCACATCACCGCTGTGCGACCGGTAAACACTTGCGTAAATAATCTTTTCCAATTTAGTTTCCACTATAATAAAAATCTCAAAATTGGTCCAACGGTTTATACTGCAGGGCGTGTCAAAGAAATATTATACATACATACATAGACTCGAAAAACATAACCCTCTTTTTTCCGTAGTCGGGGAAAAATTTGGGAAATTTTTCAATATCCGCTAACATTACACGCACACAGAAGCACCGTGTAACACCGTGCACATAGCTTTCTTGAAAATGACGATAAATCATTCGGTTTAGTTCGGCAACGCTCCATCTGTCTTTTATTTTGTAATCTAAGCACCCTGTATACTGCGGCGCATAATAAAAAAAAACATAGTTCTTTTTAAAATTTTAATTCGTCCAACACGTGCTCTTCATCAAATATCAGACAACTGATTTGAATGAATTACAAATTTTTATTGTGACGTTGTAAAATTTATAGGAAAGATCCTACTATACATATACTTAGACTGGGTACGTTTTATTTTGGTGAACTGCCATCTTGCTTTTGTAGTACCTCCTTATTTAAATGAAAATGGTCTATCTCTTAATATGTTCTATACTCATAAAAAAATATTTAGAGCGATCAATGCTGGCATCTAGTATAAGTATCAAATAATGTAATAGCGCTGGTTGAATTAAACGAGAGATTTTATTTATTCATGTACGGATTCATAAGAAGTAGATAGGATTGCAGTTAATATGTTGCTGTTTGTATAACGTTTGTTAAAGAGTACTTCAACTTATTTCTACATAAACGGTTTCTTGGTTTTGTTTGGTTCACCACTTAATTAGGTACTGCTCGTAAAACTGTCTTCCTCATCTTATATTTACCGCGTTTGCCCTTTTTATTATCCGATTACATGGGCCGCGCGGTTTGCAAAGCATTCTGTTGCGCGAGGGGGAGCCGTTTCATTTGTTTCTTAAGAAATTACTCCAAACGTTCTCCGGCCTTCTCGTAACTCCCTTTATGCCTTGTAAAATAATTTATCGGGAAGAATAAACAGTATCATACAATTAGCACAAGCTTTTGTGCTGTTCATTTGTTCTGACATTTCCAATAATTAATGTTTCGACCGATATCATTATGGATGCTCGTAGCAGGGTAGCTTATCAGTGCAGTCCTTTGGGTAAAATTTGTCGCGCAGTGTAGAGATATTTACTTTGATGCGAGAAATTATATTTTTAATATTCGCTAAAATCTATTCGTGCGAAGTGAGAATGTGAATACGTCATTTTATGATCGAGCGTAGTTCTACTGAGAGTAGAGTCGGTTGAGGATAACGTGGCGTTGCAATTAGCAGGGCACTCGACGCGTCGCCGCCCGCAAACCAAAGCACGGACTGCACTCACATGTCGCCGCGCAAATTAAAACGCGACACTCGACCCGATCACACTCAAACACAGATTTGTTCTATCGAGTGAATCATTTAACAAACATTTTTTATCCATCATTTAATCCTTGGTAAATATAACGTTGCCGCAGCGTAGCTCAAACTATTTCTGCTCGGGTGTAATACTATATTCATAGTAGAGCAGAGTAGAGCAATATTATTGCACATTAACTAATTAGTAAAATTTATACAGAACAATGTACTTATGCTTATGATTACAGGATTGAATATGAATAAAACTCAAAGTAATATAAAATATTACCATTAACTTGGCAGCGAATTGTTACCATTGCAAACAACACAATACGTAAACACATGTTTTGTTTAAAAAAAAGTTCTGCAGCGTTATTTTAAAATAAAAACTTCTATCATATAGCATGAAAAGCAGGCAGCATAATATATGGCTTGGTGTAAAATACACATTTAAAAGTGAAGCTTGTTATTTAGTCATATATAAACACAGAAGCTTTTCAGTCATGTCACTAAAGACAAAAGTATATCACGTTTCAAATTATTAACGAATATGATTATTTTTTAAGAAAATAAGTTCAATTAATAATAGATAATTCAAATTGCATACATCAGTGATCTATAAACTATTTCATACATAATGAACAATTGAGCAGAGGTTGCTTCGTTATGTAATCGCGAGGAAGATTAGTAGTGAATCCCGCAGACCCTATACGCTGAAGGTGCAATCCCACGGGCGCGCCTCTTTGTAATTGAGAGCGCCAGCGGGCCGATAATTGTGGCTGCTCGCGAAACCAACCGGCGCGGCCGCGCTCCCGACCACCGCGCCGCGTAAATCATGCCCGTTACTCTCCATTACTTCATAATGCCAAATTGACTTGCGAGGATTTTCAGACTCGCCCCTGCTTTTCTAGCCTTTAGCGGACCATTTTTTGTTCTATTTATATTCACGGCTTAGCACGCGAATAGTGTTTCAAAATAAACAACACGAGAATAAATGTATAACAATTTTAGTTTTCTGATCTGAAACACTCGCGTTTAAAGTTTGTTATGTATGCAAAGATTCTTTCCACCGATACTGGTTGAAGCATTTGGTGTATTTACTGTATAGTAATAAAACGTGTGGCAGTTTCAAAGGGTTTTTGTGAAATATAGTTATATCGAGAGTTTACACCACTCGTCACGACAAGGACGTCTATTTAGTAAAGACATGCGAGCTTTTTAAACAAAGTTTATCTGTTCTATAAAAGAGAAAGAAGGTGCGCGATAAAACGATCGCGTGACTTAGCCACGAACCGTTGCTTCGGTGAATGCCTTGATTAGGAGAGAGTTATATCGTCTAAACCGAAAAATAACGTTATTTAAAAGCGTTTTCATATAACTGTAAGGCGCCGAATATTAAATTGCAACAACTGTAAGAGTGCTGTACATTAACTGCAGATAAATTTGCGGAGAGGTACGGCGGTACCAAAGGATCGCTGGCACTATACGCTTATCGGCAGTGACGTAATTCCATGGGCGGTGCCGACGTAGAAGCATGTAGATCGCGAAATTGATTGCATGTTATCAGATAGGGCACGGGTTCTTCGCTAGCGTTTAATACTGGCGTCGGACTAGGCACGCGATCCTTGACAGGAGATCGCCCGCGCCCCCATCGAGCGTGGTAATTACGAAGGGCCGTGTGCTCCGGCGACGTCGCCGCTGCTGACTTCGGAACACAGCCCCGTAATTACCCAACACACCTAATACTTGTCTGTTTACCCTAATGTATATTGCAACGTTTACTTTGTATTCTAACGTCCATTTAACTTTCAGTCATGCCAGATGATTTTTATTCACGTGAAAGTTTTCCTTTTTACGTAGTCATGAACACAATCAATGTTATACTTAGTTATGTTTTGGTTATTCTTTCCGTGTGTTTAATTCGTTGAATTTGTATGGAAAATATATGAAAACAAATATAAACATATTAACCGTAAAGTTCTTGTATGTTATTTGTTTTGTATTATAATTATTAAAAGCTTAATAATATAAATGAATAAGCTAAACATTGACAAATATTCCTTAAAAAATTGTTACGTTAGAAAAATTGACCGGTAAGGTTGACGCTATTATACAATATACTTATTAAATTTATGCGCATAATTAAAAGGTAGGCGCGACCTGGAAATCAAAATTGACGAGAAACTCGTTTCTTTTGTCTATTAGTTGGAGTGTTGATGTTGCGACATGAATTGGAAAAGGTTTGTTTAATGGTTCGGTGGGGTGCAGTGGTGTTTCTCCCGCGAAGCCCCGTAATTTGATTGGGGCCGTGGATGGACCGAGAGCCGCTAAGAATCGCGCCTCGCCCGACTTGCACTAATTGCCTCGCGCAATATAGAAAACAATGACAAAACTTGGAGCCGCTCCGGTCGGTCTCGGCCTTCGACCTCCCGCTTTTTATTTAAAATTCGTTTACCCGCCTCGCAGATTGTAATTCAACCGAGTTAGAGTTAGACGTCTGACGTTATGAAAACAAGAGTAAACTTAATTTCGTTCTCATTTTCAACTGAAATCTTATATCAATTATGATCTTTTTAACTTATTTTTTACCATAAATTCGAAATACAGTGAAACTTGGTTAAGTGGAACCTGGATAAGTGAGAAACCTCCATAAGTGAAACTCATGCTGAGGTCCCAACACTTTGGCACTGAATTACCTCTATTAGTGGGACGATGTAAACCTCTATATCTGGTATTTGTTCTTTCGATTTATCATCATAGTTACCTCTATAACTGAGACAGCGAGTAAATTTTATATGCATAAACCTCTGTAACTGAGATAACGTTCAACATTGTTCTACCCACAAATTCCACACGTAATTCCAAGTACGTAAGTACAAATTTTGAGCTTCAAGTACCTTATTTAATTATTTATTGCACACACAAAAGAAATAGAGACAGATAAAGTACAGTTAAAAGGAAAATAATGTGTAGAAACGGTGGCCTTATCGCTAGGTAGCGATCTCTTCCAGGCCACCGTATGTAATATGTAGGGAGAGACGTTAAAAGGAGGTTCAGTTTTAGTGCCTTCAGTTTTAGTTTCGCTTTACTATCATACAGATGTTTTTTTTAATGATCGCACCTGTATAACTGAAATAACCTGTATTCTCTCCTCTATTAATGGAACCCTCTGTAAATGAAACAGATATTTATTTATACCTGTATATCTGAGACACTGGGTAAGTGGAATACCTCTATAAGTGAAACGAAATTGCAGGTCCCTTGATGTCTCACTTAACCAGGTTTCACTGTAATTCGTTTGGATCACACAAATCTATTGGTTTTTAAAGCTCATAATGTGTAGTATGAGAAATTGACAGTTTAATTATGTTGGTAAGTGAGGTGGCGGACGCGGACGCAACTCGGGGCCGTGCCAGTAATTGATAGTGACGTGTGATGGACGGGCAGCAAGTGTATATTGCACCACCGGGGACCTTACACTGGCGCACTAAACTTAAACCGACAATCATTATATTTGTAACAATCAACAAATTTACAGATTTCTTTTTAATTTTAACAAATGCTCACTCATCTTGATAAACTTTGCTAAAACACTATTGCAAATAATGTAACATGTTCGTGTCGTGCATTTAAAGCCCGCTTCTCTTGTATTATAAATTAGAGTCAGTCTAAAAGATTCAAAATATACCTTTGTATTTGTTACACGTTCCTCGATTATTTAGTTGTGGCCCACACTTGTGTCCATACTGTGTGGACATTGCAAACTAAATAAAGTCACCTTTGCAACCCCTAGTTTAAACCTCTGCAAACCAAGGCCGCTGTGAAAGTTTTAAGGTCTGCTTAATAACGCAAGCAATTTGAGGGTCTCCCCTTTGTTTGCTTTCTTGTTTTACTAAGGTGATTTGATGATTTCGACTTATTCAACTTGTGGATTTTGCTGCCCGCTTTGAAAATATTTCATGGCGCTCGTATTGCCTCATTCCATTATAATAATAATTATTATATAATTGTCAAAATGCAAAAAAATATCTTATTTTGAATATATGTAATTAAAATTATAATAATTTTCTACTGAAAATTTTAAGAAATTGTAAAAAAAAAAATTAACAAATATTTTGAATTAATTTTTGGCATAGGTTTTCCCTGTATAAGCGTTAAAGATATAAGATAATTTGTATCATGAATCTTTAAATAATTTTAGGTGTATATTCATTCATGGCTTTTCTAAGTTTCACTATCATACGCTGAGAGAAACTATTGGCGTTTCTCTGGAGAAAGCAACGTTACTAGTCTGCTAGAAATTACAGAAATAATCAATTTAGTTTTTACCATAGAGTAGGTATTATGTAGTTTGTTTTTTTGTTATTCCTCAATTATGTGTGTGTTTGCTCGTACAAAATTTTATGCGCTATCTCAAGTAGTCATTACTCGGTGGCACAAGACATAAAATTGAGATAACGGTCACACATGAGAGACGACGTTATTGCTAAGTAATATTGATTGGTTGAGGCAGGTACGAGGTGGGGCACGCGAGGTGCGATGTTTTTATTCGCGCAACACGTCCTCGGCTGCCGTCTGCCACGATATGTCGTCCTCCCGCGGGACACTAGCCGCACTTCCGAACGGAGATATTTATAGCCGCCCCAGAAGACGCCGTTACCTAATGTTACGTTTTATGGTAGCCCTTATTACGGTTCTCCTTCAGACTTCTTATATTACTATTTTTCTTTCGGCGCGGAAATTGGTCCTTTTCAATATTAACCAAACTAAAGCGTCTACCGATATTTTGCTGCAGTCCTTTCGACGGTCACTAGTGGCTCGCAAAAACGACACATGGAAGATATTCTTTGCGGCAATCGTAAATTGAGCAAGTCCCGGGGGTGTGGCGGATAAGGTCGCTACCGGCTGACTTCCACCGTATACACTAATCGCTCTAGCCGAGCTCCTTACGCTCCTCGCACCCGGTGTTTCGTTCGTGCATCCCGTCCTAATGGCCGCGAAAAGCCTCTTTTGTTGCGTTACCTATTTGTTATATCTCGACACGATTTACTTAGATACCTTCTTTGACTCGGGTAATTGTTCTTTAAAATTGACGGTTTTGTTGTGCACAAAATGCTTTGTCACATGAAGCTTTCAGGAAGCTCTGTTAATCCTGATTTATTTGTGTAAATAAGTCAGGATTTAATGGTGCTCGTTCATTCTGAAATAGGATATAGTATGTTTAGTATTTACTTCTCTATTATATAATAATTAATAATACAATATGTATTTTTTTTAAAGCGTTAGTCATAACAGACGCACATAATTTGTTCAATTATGTGCGTCTGTGACTAAGGCTTTAACTTCTTTCATTTAAAATGGCCAGTTTATACAATTAAATTGGAAGAAGCATTTTGTAAATCACAAAATCATAGTGCAAAGTATAAGCGAAGCCGTATACCGCATCGCTCTTGCCACGCTTTGATGCTCCCACGGCCGTTCAACTCGAGATCTTTTTACTGATTTCTGGTTAAGACTCCGTTGCTTCCTGTATTTTTATTTCAAAATTAAACTTAAAGAAGTCATGGCCTGACTATTCCGAACTTATTTGTTGGTGCATCATATTTTGACTTAATGATTAACTTTGATAAGCATAGAAGAATTAATAATCGAATTAAGAACTTGATCGAAAATACGTATTTAATAACGTCAATGTTGAAAGCTTGGAAGAGAAACAGGTTTCCGTATCAGTTGGGGCGCAGTTGAGGGTCATTCAGCTTAACATTTTAGAAGGTCGAAAGGTTGTTTCAAACTATTCAAAAAATCAAGTAGTGTCCAAAAACAACGGTTTATTTTTATAATCTATAAATTGCATTGCTTAATGAAAATATCTCAATCCGAAACTTTATACCAGCACAATAGGATATCTGAGATATTGTTATATAATATATATACATGCACATACGTAATACATAATGATTATGATCAGTGTACAACGAGGCTCAGACGTCACCTTCCTTGTGTACGTGTCAAAATAATGATACAACGTGTGACATACTTTGCTTTTGTGACAATTTTCGCCGTAAGGGGCTACTCTTGCAACCCCATGATGACTGCGGTCCCTCGTTACTGTTTCAGTACCACCTACAGCTAAACACACACGGCCTTTGTCGCTAATGATCTCGCTTAGATATTATCATAACAATCGAGCAAACAAGTATATTGAGCTTTATCAAACTTTCTTATTTTTTTTTATCTCGTAAATACTGTGTAATTCACATTTTTCTATTGTTGTAGAAAATATGCACATGAAGTAAATAGACTTTTCACTTTGCGCCACCATTCATCCAGATTCATTGTTCTTCGAAATTGCTCCGCGCTGGTAGTAGCGCTATGGGTCTCGGTATTTTGCATCTATTATTGTTGCTAACAGCAGGCAGGCCTTGCCTATCTGGAAGGATTTTTACGATATTTGGACAGCTACAATAGCATGTTAGACGAAGCACAAGTAAAATCTAACAACAACGTTAATTAATCGATACTCAATGTATATTGATTATTCCTTTTTTTCATATACAAGCAGCGGTCAGTCTGGCAATATTATCCGTATTGGCAAATAGATAGCCGATAAAATGATAGTATGTTTAGCTGTAGTTGTTTACTCGACAGCGGTAAAAGGTTTGCGAGTCCCTCGCGGCGCGGGCGCGTTTGTTTTCATTTCGTTATTTACTTTTAATTTGGCAGCAAGCGGATGATGCGGCCGATGTACAGGGGCGTGCCGTGTGAATAATTGAGCCGGTACTTTGCCATTTATCAGTCGTCATAATTACACTGTCACGATTTCACGAATATATATTTTCATAATTACATAAGTTTATGTAACGCCAATAGACGCACTGAATAGTTTTAGGTCAGTCTAGTAGTGTGGAGGCAATTTTCTTCAGACTAGTTTAATTATATAAAAAATCAACAAGTTATAATTGAAGTTTTAAATTTAAATCCCTGATGAACAAAACATCACACTTTGTGTATAAAAAATAGAACTGTTTATATGAATAACAAGGTCAGTCATAATAAAAAAGTGGTAAAATATTGAAGTTAGTAGTTTTGTTTATAACTTGTAATGTGATTTCCTGGTGTTAAATTAATCAGTTTTATAATATAGGGTAAAAGCCGGATAGTTGCGCCAGTGGGATACTTGCCGCAGTTTCAAATACACTATCACCCGTATTCACAAATAGTACTTCCCTAAGTAAAGCATCAACACTGTGCAAAGGGTAACACTTCTCAGTGCGTTCCATTCATCGAGCCTTTCTATTCATAGACAAAACTTAAGTAATGCTTGGCAAAGCAAACGCACTGCGTAAAATGGCGACATGTGATTGGTCCATTTGTATTGCTAAGTTCATGGTAGAGTTTGACAGAAGTAAATGACAATCAATTAACCTCAAACCGTTTGTTTAGAAACATTGTTCATTTGATTTGTCGTGGTAATTTTCATATATGTAATAAGCTTACACTTAAAATGTCGCAGCACCACGTGACTTGAAATAAAAAAAATAACGTTACGGACGCAATGTGGTCAGAGAAATTTTGTTTTACTATCTTCACAAATTACCTAAGTTTAAACATTGTTATGTTATTACTTTGCTATTATGTATGTAATTATAACTTGGTTTGAAATGGCATATTGACTGGCAAACTAAGGAAAACTTAAACGAAAATTTTGAGTGACGTATAAAACGAGTACATAATTGTATTCCAGTTCTAAGAAAATACCATTCACCACGTCGGAAAGGGAACTAATCGTGGCTCTAGTACGAGACCGACCCATTATTGAAGACAAGCGAACTAATTCAAAAAATATTGAATTAAAAAAGCAAGCTTGGGAGGACTTGACTGTTGCCTTCAACTCACAGCCATATATAAACAACATCTTTCGAAAATCTATAACGTTTTCTAAACTCTTCCGAACTATAGTAATCAAAAGGATCTTGAAAGTCCCGTACCACTTTTCTTGTTATTATTGTCCTTTGTTCAAATATCCTATCGTTAATATAATTACGAATTCTTCATCACTGCTATAATCCATTTTGAGGTCGAAAGTAACAACAAATTAAGACGACAAAAAAATATAACTTGACACGTTTTGTACACGTGGCCTGTTTTTGGTCTACTATGCGTTGTCTAAAGTAGCTAACGAAGTTGCTTAGCTGTGCGTTCAGTTTATCGAGCGCATAGTGCGCTTCACCACTTAAGTATTGTTTGTGAAATGATTTTGCTACCCCTATGCGTCCATGCCTACAATGAGACCTCACAGTAACGTTTGTGAATACGGGTGTAAGTTACGGACATTAGTGGCAATAACGCCTTACTATTATTGTAAGTACCCTTCCTGCAGACCTTAGTGCCAAAACTTGTGCTTGCCCCGAGAGCAACTATCCGCAACTATAAATTCTTTCACTAGCAAAGGCAGATATTTTCTGTTTGTGTTGTTTTTACTCATTGTGGCTATAACTTAGCTTGAATAAAATAAGTATTCTGATTATAGGTCCAAGGCTCATCCATGTAAAATCAAATAAATTGTAAACGGTTTTAGGTGAGCTAAATTCCTCGCAAATATCAACGTAAAGCAAATTATTGCATACGATGTGGAAAGATGAAATCCCTCGCTTCTGATGATTAATGCCAAAGTTGATTGCCAGATTTGATTATTCTTCTTCTATCTTTAAGATAAATATCAAAAATTTTACTAATATGTGATTATAACTAATTTAGATGCTATTTTTGTTATATTGTTATAGTTTTATAGCAAAAAAATGTATAATGTTGAGTAGTTCTTAATTAAAAAGCAAAACAAATAATAAAGACTGATTAAGTGAATTGATATAAATTTGTTTTTATTTAAAAAAATATTGTGAGGCGTATATCCCCTCACGAGGCAAGTATCCTCTGAAGTATTATTTACGATAGGCAACTATCCGCTAGGTTAGGCAACTATCCTTTATTTGAGAGGTCTAATAAAACAGGATTTACTCAAAACCTTTAATAATAATTATGTTTAATAAAATAGGCTAATATGATGGTTCAAAGACCTATGTTTTGATATACATGTTGCATTATTCTTGTTAAGTACATAATTTTTCATAATATAGCTTTTTTGAAAAGTGGCGCAACTATCCGGCTTTTACCCTACCTACTAGGTCTTCGTAGACTTGGACCGTTTTGGCTAAAACTTTATAAATTATATACTTACCTTCCACTTGAATCACTTTCTATTAAACAAGACGTGATAACTGCGTTAAAAACAACCGACTTCAAACTTGCACTTGCAACATTTACAAATACAGACAAAAATGCTCATTAAATAAAAACTACTGGGCCTATCCGAATGAAATTTTTATGGGACCAATTCGACACAATCCCGCGTCGAACAAAAAAAGAATCACGTAAATCGGTTCAGAAACCTCGGAGTAATCGGTGTACATACATAAAAAAAAAACTTACCGGCCGAATTGATAACCTCCTCTTTTTTTTGAAGTCGGTTAAAAACAAAACCGCATCAAAATCCGTTGCGTATTTTTAAAGATAAAAGCATACATAGGGACAGAGAAAGCGACTTTCTTGAAATACTGGATATTGACAAAGTTAGATACTAATCCTTGTGTTTAGTTAAAAAATCATAGAACTGTCACGTTCTACGAAGAATATGTACGATTACAACAACGTACACTGCATAAGGGTATGTTTGTACGATTGGTTAGTAAGTGGTAAGTGTCTCTGTCTATGGACAGTTAATCCCTACTTCTCTACTAATATTATAAATGCGAAACTCTGTCTATCTGTCTGTTACGCTTTCCCGCTTAGACATCTCAACCGATTTTGATGAAATTTGGCACAATCTTTAGACCCTGAGAAAGAACATAGGCTACCTTACCTTTAATTGCGAAATATGTACCTACCACGGGCGAAGCCAGGGCGGACCGCTAGTTATTATATAGATGAAGTAAATGTATTCCGGTAGAAAAATAAAACATAGTAGTACCATTTTATCGAACTTTTAGTTAATATTCAGGGGTATGAATTCAGACTAAGATTTGTATAATGAACGAATGAAAGCTTTATTGCAGGAAAATTTACAAGTCAATACACAAATAAAGCTTACATAAGTTTTACTATTATATTTAGAATACAAATACACTTTTATTGTTTTATAACTACCGTCCCCGATAATGTTATTGTGAAAATAGGATCTCCCACAAAATTCATATTATTGAACTTAATTTTTTTTCTATGAATGCCTACTTAAAAGACATACTATTTTAAGTTAAATTATTAAAGTTGTTTTATGAGAGAAGAGGGATTACAGCAATGTTTGTGAAAAAATTCTATAACAGTTATACATATTTCTAAAGCTTTTTCAGAACTTATATCATCACTCCCATACGTCTCTCAAGGGGACATTCTTATAAATTGGATTTAACTTAGAATAACTTTTTTCTTTTTCAAAACCACTGTTGTTTTGTTTGCTTTCTTAGTATTAAAATTAGGAACATCGGTACATATTATTAGCGCTATTTATTTCGTGACAAGTTCACTAATTGTTTAAATTTGTTTTTAAATATTTGATTTATTAAACGCCAACTTTTACCCAAGTTATCTCGAAACTTGGCCCAGAAGAACTTTCTTTGAAATACTGTACATTATTAATGTGATGTTGTTTAATGATTAAATAATACCATAGCGTCTAATAGCTCGTTTCACAATACATACGAATATCGGATATCGGTATACCTAGTAGTTGAACTTGCAACACCACAGTCATGACGGTTTGGGAAAGTGGGACGAAAGTAGAGCTAGGTGCAGGGCTTGTGGCTCGCGGCCGCTGCAACAACGGTGTTTGTTGACGAGCCGGTGGGCGGCGCGAGCGGGGCGCGGGTCGCGAGCAGCGCGCCGGCCGCAGGTGAGCGCCGCGGCAGTTCCGCGACCAGAGCCTCGCGCGACCCACGTGCCGCCCGCCAGACATGTAGCTCCCGTCGTGTGCGCACTTAGTGATGTGTCTAGTGTTGTGTTTGTAAATAAACTGTGACTGGATACTCGGACGATATGGTGGTTCTCGAGGGTGGCGGCGCTCTGCTCGAGCCGGCTCTGGCCCTCGACGGGGCCGCTGCAGCCTGCCTCGAACGAGCTTACGCTCAGGCGGATGTTTCCCTTAAACTTTTACCAAAACGTTATATTAATTTGCACCAGTGGTTGTCGCCCGTGACCACTTCAGTGACCGCTGCTTCGGCTGCTGGAAAAGATCTCAAATTACAAATTGTAAGATATGTTTGATGATTATTATTTTACTGTTTAAATAAGTTCGCTTGTATTTTTAAATCCAAATACCGCGAGTGTAATATACAACAAGTATTTATAATAATTGACATGAATATTGGTAAATCAACAATTTTATAAACACGAATATGATAGTATACTGTAGGTTTTCATTTATCGTGCATTCAAATTCTTATTAAGAGTTTTAAACTTTTAACAAATATGCACAAAATGATCGCCACCAAATTCCACTACTGGGTCAGATAACCTGTTTTAAACGATGTTGATGATACTGTTATTTCATTATTTTCAACAACAAGTAGACAATATCAAATCGTCAAATACAGTTCCAAATTTTATTTATAAAATAAAATAACTTTGTGTTCCTATTCTAAATGAGAATAATATATAATATTTCTATGCTACTTTCACTGTGATGAAATTAAAATTAATCAATGTTAAAAAATAGGTTTTTTTAATTAATGATCTTGTGTAGTGTTACATGAATAATGTTGACTTACTACTTAGTATTGTTTACAAAGAAATTACGTTTCTTTAGGTACATAGGTACTTAAAAGAATATGTATGTTGTAAAAATAAAAGACACTAATTTACTGTGATATAGGTAAATAAACGTACAATCAGATAAACTGGAATGATATAGATGAAAGAATCGTAATCTATTACCATACCATTTAAATAATTGTTTTAAATAGCCGAATAATAATTACAATTTCATTTGCGATTCTAACTTAGTGTTATCGGATCATCGGTTTTAGTTGTGCTTCGCTTTGGTTGATTTCTAATAAAAAATGTTTAAGTAGGTAAATTGTATGTTCAATTTTTCAACACACAACTGTTCAAATTCAACCAAATTTAAAATGTCTATTACGTGAAAGCTGTATATATTCATATCCATCCATCTAAACTTGCTTATGTGTTTTAAATTCATAAAAGAAACAAAAAATCTATGTTCTATTGAAAAAAAAACGATGATATAATATTTATTAACTCTTTACTGACTTGAAGCCGTCTTTCTACTCATGTGCTTGAAGGAACAAAAAATATACATAGTAGAGGATAAAACGTTGTAAATAAGAACATGTTTATGCAGAACTTATAGTTCGGAACAAATATCTAAATTATTTGAAAACAAACGGAATATGCATTAGGGTTTTGTACTCTAGATACATATTGTTGCTAAGTAAGAACTTAACAATTTTTGTTTGTGTTTCGTAGAAATCAAAATAATCAAGGCAGAATAAAAATTTAGAAGAAAATCTCTCTTCAGATATGAGTTGTGAGAAATTAACGATCTGATTGCCTAAAATATATTTTGCTCGTAAAATTGAAGGATTTCAATGAATGCCGCAGGGTTAATAGCATATGTATAAGTATGATTGGAAAGCGTTGCCTTTTGCGCGTGGTGAATCCGCCGCACCGGCCACGCCGTGGACCGTCCGCAGTATCGTAGCGTCCGATCTTGCCCGCCATTCATAGCGTATCCCTGAAAACAAGCTAAATGAAAAGATTTGGTTTTATAAACCGACTCACCTACGGCTTTTGAAAGTTCGTGCACGGTCTAAAAGTTTCATTATACAGATTGAGTTCGCCTTTTGTAGTGCATTTTGCAGCGGATTTCCATAAAATTTTGTAATTTTTGACGGTCGTAGACGCTGAGCTTACGAGATAGAGATTAAAGTTGTATTAGGTACCGGTACCGCGCTCCATTTTATGAATAAAATTCAAGTTACAGACAATAGCGTGATTAAAATGTTTCCTGTTAACACAACTTTAAATATTCATTAAATAGTATTATGTTGAATAATCAGCGAATGATATAAATAACGTACTCAATAATATGAATTTATCTTAATAGATTATATATATGCATAATGTGTGTTTTATGTTTCTTTTTATACTAACAGTTTGAGGCTTAGGTATTAGGATGAGGGAACTGCAGAAAGTAGCGCTCGTTTATTTGCGCCTTTCCAGCTCTTTTGTTATGTGCTGTCGCGTGAACCCGCTCTGAAAAATTGTACTTGTTGGGGCTTGTAGATGCGACTTGCTGCGATTGTGCTAGCTATTCTTACGAGCCAATGTTAAGTTCTCGAGATTATTAACCCGACTATTTATGTCACCTCAGGCGTATACTCTACATATTTGATCCGGTATTTATGAGATAAAAAAAAAAACATTAATACTAATCTCTAGTTTATTACTATTCTCTAGTTAATATTCATTATATTTTTATTCATTTGATCTAGCTATTGACAATCTTATATTAATTAAATCGTATCACACATGTACCTACCGAATCTAAAAATCTAATCTAATATTTTTTAAGGAGCCCCTAAGGATTTTGTCGCATTGCTTATGCTTAATTTACATGTAACGAGGTATATTAATAACATGTGTATAATACGCGCGTTGCGGCGAATGGGTACTTTGTATGTGAAAACACAACACAAAGACGAAGGGTAAGGTGGAACATACGAGTCGTGGAATACATTAGCCGCCACTAGCGGTGTTAGCGGTAGAATACAGTAATATATTTCACTAGCGGTCATTTTCGACAATTAACCACATAAAATAAGTGAAATTATGCATGCGGTCGACGACGGCGTATATCACGTCCAGTTACGGGGCACAATACCTACCCACCTGTATATTCATTATTCAAAGAAATGTTTCGCTCGACCATGCCGCGTCCGGAAGTGCTGCCTCTGTTCGAGTGATTGATGGAGAGCTCTTTATATTTATTGTTCTTTTTCACTTAATGCCATCTCGAATTTTTCATTCCATCTGCTAAATACTGGAACTTTTATAACCCTTTAAAAAAAAATAATTGACTAATTTCAATTTCTAAATTATTTCTTACAATATATTAATTATCCTTACATATTATGCAGTAATTGTTGTTCAGTACATATAATAAATAGCTCCATACATAACCAGTTCCCGTAATGAGAATTTTTAATGGTTTTTAAATACATACCTATGTGAAAGTCTCTTCTAAGCCTGTTTGAAACGGACCTCACAAACCGGGCGGCGGATTCATTTTCTGTTGCAATTTCCTACAATTTCCGGGCAACGTTTAGTATACTGACGTGTTGGAAAATTATTTTCATGTAGATAGCATGTTTTACGATACAGTTACCATTTCACATTAATATTTAATTGCCTGCTACATATACTTAAAGTATAATTAATATTACTTAAAGTTAGAACTGGTTTATTATAGAAACATGCGCTAGATTCGAATCGTGAATGAAGTTGTTGAAGGCAACGTAAGCCAAAAGAAGGCAATGTCAAGCGCGAGATCAACGTCCTCATTGAGCAGTTGTGTGTTACGCAAGGCGCAAGAGTTGACCATACAACCTACGAATTACGAGTGGTGTCGTGCTGAGCCTACCTCACTTGTACCAATAACAAAATTCATCGTTGCGTACTTGCTGCTTATTGCGCATTAATCATTTTCCTGCAATTGTACACTTATACTAATATTTAAAGATGCAAAACTATTATTAAATTGTAATATGTGGACATTCGTGGCCATTTTATAAACTACGATGCGTGTCAATTAATAAAGGATTACATTTACTTTAAGATGAAGTTAATTAGTAAAGCCAGAAGTAGCATGAGTAAGGGTTAGATAATAATGGATTGGGCGAAATGAGACGTGTGCTCATTCCCAATCGACATCACCTTGAGGTGTGCGTGAATCAGCAGACGGCTCACGGCGTGCTCACCGGTGCGGTGTGACGGCGGTAGTTCAAGAATAGCATGCGGTCTATTTAGGATTCCTCTCTGTTTGTTTGCCAGCAATATGTGTCATTGTTAACTAATTTAAGTAACATCCTCTGCCAGCTGTTACAACATAGCAACCTGTGAGATCATTTCACAAGGGAACTCCGATACGCTTATTAATTTTTATGACTTTTTACCGAGAGCTCTGTCTTTACTTAATTATTCTTAATTTAGTGGGTAGTATACGTGAAAATAGCCACACAGAAAATTGTTATTGGGTTGATTCACGATGCCTAAAAGCAGTAAATTTGTCTCATACGTTTTATTGCAACCTCGTATAATCTCTCTGTATACGCACTTTTTACGACCATTAGAATTCTGAATGAAATTGTCTATTTCCTGTATCTTTTTGAGTAAAGTTTACGCTCTGTCGTAGTCAATTCTAAGTCATAGTCTCCGTAATATTTAGGATTACGACTATGTTTTGTTTACTAAATACATAAAATTAACTATTTATGTGCTCTTGTGTTTGTAATCAAGAACCACCGACATAATAATGAGAATTTTAATTTTTTAGTGAGGTCGGCCGCATTAATAAATACTTTATTAATTAATGTGAAACCCTGGGTTGCAACATCCGATAGCCGGGGACATTATCGGTGGAGAGTTGCGTAAACATCACAATGTAAAACACGATACCGTTTAGCCAGTTAATTAATTGCCGTGACTGAGACCGGGAACGAGGAGCGAGCGACGGTTGTCGTGGGCTCGTTATGGAAATAATGAATTCCAGCCGTGCACTACCAACAACCGATGCACAAGTTGTTACTTGCCGGTTAGCTACCTACAACTGCAATCTACGGCGCTCGCTTCCATTTTTATTGTTAGCAACAAACTTCTACGACTCCAACGGTCTTTTAATTGATATTCGATTCATTTTTATGTATAAACTGTCTGGAATATCTAAACTGCATTTAATGCAATTTTATAGCGATGATGTGTCACATAGGTAGCCAACGGGACGTGTATGCGAATAGTCTGATCCTAATTAGAGTAAATATGTAAAATATGCACTTGAAACACCCACAAAGAAACATCTATATGCAACATGTGCAGATAGTAAACTACGTTGTAGAATGTTATTAACATTTTGTATAATATAAATGCTACAATCGATATAAGACTTTACGATAAATTCTATAGATATTGTATTATTATGTACGCTGTGATGTTCATTATCCATTAATAACATAAGAATTTAGAGATAGTGATTATCGATATCATTGTAACTCCCCCGCCTTTTCTTTGTCTTTTTTTACAAGTATGAACATTTCCGTATTTATTACTGTATGGGAAGTTTTCAAAATGTGTTTTTTTTTTAAGTAAGCAATAAGATTTATTTCTATTCTAAGGCCTAAGCAACATGAATTGTACTCGTATCGAAATAACAATAGGTTCTGCCAAACCTCATTTTAATTATTACAAATTGAAGTGATGCGACGAGAAAGAGCAAAGCACAGTTCGGTATACGAGCTTATAGGGGTCGTGTGATTGAAGCTACGAACGAGACGTGTCACTTGATTTAATTAAGAGTCGCTATACCTCCCGCACCGCCGTGCTAACACCACCTTAGGTACCTGCAGGTTAATTTCCAACCGACTCATTTCGTGCCAGATTTATTTCAATATTAAACCCATCTTAAACCTTCCACACATCGCGTTTTCACCTCTTTAATTTGTTAAAGGAGTGCCGTAGCGTGGACTCGCCTTGTTTGTCACGGTGTTACTCTATTTTGTTGCAGAGCAGTGAGCACAATTAAACCGAAATTTTATTTAGGTTTTATTATATGAATTTATGATTTGTTATTTTTATTTTCTCGGTTCCGCCCGAGTTGACCCGGGACAAAAACAAAACAGCCACTCAGGAATACTGTAGCTTTCCGCCGGTGAAAGTATTTTTGAAATGGTTTCAGTAATTTTGAGTTTAATCGTTACGGATATTCAACGAAACTTATGTGTTTACATAGATTGTTGAAATTTGATCGATGAAATAAAGGGCACAATTTAAAAAGGGTCTGATCCTTAAATCCGCTAGTGAATTGCATCATTTAGAGAAAATAGCCGTCATTTCTCACAGTTAGCTCGCAGAGTTGAAATATAACGAGTGATCTTATTTGTTATCCGGCTGGATAACAAATGATCATGAGAATTATCTATGGTTAAGTAGGTAGGTCCAGCAGATTTGTTTCTTTGAATTTATCTTAACATTTATTTGTTCTTTTAAAAATTACATAATATATGGATATTCAATAAGAAATGACGACCAAGTCGTTTTTAAATGTTATGTAAATTTTGTGCCTTGTATATATTATATTGCAATCGAGTTACTTTATTCTTTTTGTCGGTAATAAATCTTGTAGACTTATGTAAGCGTAACTTAACTTATTTATACCGCATTTGAATAAAAATTTCCAAGGAAAGAATAACATCGGATAATTAGAAAGAGATTTTGCGAATTTTCAGTGTCGGCGTAATGGGCTACTCTTGTCGGCCGTCATCACGCGTCGCGGGAGAAGTTTGTTATTAATTCATCGTTTCTCAACTCGCCCGCTTTCCCCGTGTTACCCACTTACCATTGCAGCTCGATTATTAACTACTACTTTTAGAACGGCTTTATACGAAATTTCTCCATATAAAAACCAGATGCAGATAATTTTTTAAAGATAGAAAACGTCGACATTGTTTTTTAAACTGCAATGTATGCAAGATTTTTGCAGTCTTAATTTAGTTTCGGCGAACATCCCCAGCCGGTTGCAACTAGAAATGAAATCTTTGTAACAATTATGGCGAACCACAATCGGCAATCATATGATGGCCAAAAAGCGTCCACGCGATGTTGATTGTGACATTGTCTGATAAAAGCGAAGCCCGGGCTCCGTGGTCGGGTGAAGGGCGCGCGGGGTGCAGCACGACCGCCACCCGCATTTGTGATGCAAATTGTTGCGCCGCCGCGACGCAGAGCGCCGATGCGCTTCACGCCTTACCTGCTTTGCTCGACATAATTATTGTGAAAAATATTCATTTGTCCGCATTTACCACGTCGCCTACATAAAGAAACTACAGTTAACTTTGTAAAGCAGACTATTTCACCTTTGCGTTTCGTTCTTTTTTACTTCACTTTACGTTTTCTTTTGCCGAGTAAGTCGACACCGTTGTCGATCCGCCAATTGTAATAGCGGAATTCAATAGCTAACTGACTGCAAGAAGCCCGTGTGAAGTTTCGTGAGAACTTACGATTCTCGGCACTCGATTGAACGTTATCATATTTCAAACGATTTCGCAAAACGAGTAAGAAACGGAGGCAAGAAGCGTGCGGTGAAACCGAGTCAAAGCGTGGGTATTAGAAACGCTCCGATTACCACGGCACCGAGAGATGTTTCTTTTGTTTCTGAACTTAAACTTTGTCAAGTCACTGTTTCATGTTGATCTCTCTTCGAATGCACTGATGACGCGATAATCGACTGTAGAGTTGACATGGGCCGTTTATTCACGAGATTCACGGACAGCTCTACCACCGGTGGCATGACCGCGTCCCACTAACGGTATCCACTCCGAAGTATTTCTCTGGCGCGTGGCACACTTCGTGCGTACATTCACCTCGACGGTCTCGCTGGCTCCAATCTGCTTTCCACTGCCCTTTCTCTATCAAAACATTAATTACTACGTTATTTTGCCAAATAATGTGTTTTAAATAATACGCGTCACGTATGAAAAGTAATAGCACGTATATAGCTATCTATCTACTCTGAACCGTATTAAATGAGATCAAAATACCGTTAGATATAGAGTTCGACGCACTGGCGGTCGCACTTAAGTTAAAGCTAACAGTTTTATAAATTACTGTTATTTGTTAATGTTTTCATAAGAACGAGGAATATCTATGCATTATAAAATCTATTTTCTACGCTTACGATACGGAAATATGTAAATTATAATATTATACACATTTAACTTAGAAATCTCGCGTTTATCTTTAAATTAAGTATTCAATAGATATAGTTTAAAAATACACCTGGATGGTAAACCTCTCGTTAATTCTATCACAGACTAGTCTCACAAAAGAGTCACAATCTGGTAATGAGGTTCAGACTTCAGAGTTTCTTTTAATTTTTAACGATTTATTTTGCTTCTTATGATATTTAAATAGATCTTGAGTTTATATGAATGAAAATACATAGTAGGTGTTGTTATGAACCTTAATTTCTTGAAAAAATATTTTAATTGGGCTTTATTGCGATTTAATGTCCATTAACATTCATTGTAAATTATAACTTAAAGAAATAATAGCGAAAATCCTTTAATAATTTTTAAATATATGAAACAACTAGCTAGTTGTTGTCATCTATCTGGTCTAAGATACGAAAATTAGTCGAAATGCAACGGCGTGATAATAGAATCAGACCAATTTTATAATAAATTTAGTGTATTAAAAAATGTATTAAAAATGGGTTGACTGGGAAAATCCTGGACAGGATAAAGTATTAATACATTTTTTAATACACTAAATTTATTATAAAATTGGTCTCATTCTATTATCCACGCCGTTGCATTTCGACTTATATTCGGATCTTAGACCAATCGGTCATCTATTGGTATTTATAAAATTTGGAGTGATTCAAATGCGGCATTATATACCTTTCAATGGTCATGAAATTAAAAGTAGCCTATGTCACTCTATATCTATCTATATTAGGGATAATTATCTCCAGACACGAAAATCAATTCATTTAAATTTTAATCCCCCTTCATTGCTACGTTAAAGAAGAACAAACAACACATACTTTCACATTTATAATATTCAAATAAAGAGAAGATGATTTTTTTTATTAAAAACAAGTGTATACACTTTACCTTATTAGTGCATTAATATTTACTTACCTATTTAATGTAGAAAGTAACATTTATATTTTATTTCATAATCAAGCGAAAGCTTGCAATATCTCTATATAACTATGAAAATTGTTATTATCAAGTTTCGAACTTTTTAAAGGCTCTTCCACAAACGGGCTATAAGGAAGCTATTTCGCTATCCTTCTAACATTTCGAGCGGCATAATTACATCGCTTTGCTTATTTTCCTTTGACTTATTCTATGAAAATTAATTTTAGGCTCAAACATAAACGGTTAGTAAATCATTTTAGAAGTATGCAATATATAAATACAGTACATAATAGATTGGCAGTATATATAACGGCAAAATAGCGAGGGCCGGAGGGTTGTTGTGTTATGAGTCCAGTTAGCACGAAATTGGAGCGAGGGCGACCCAAGGCGTAACGTGCCACTTCATTACCGAAAGCGTCTTATGGACTTGTCTCGTTAACACCTCTCGCTTCCAGATCGCGCTTGTAGAAAACCCCCCCATACCGTCTACCATTTCTTAACACAAACACACACAATGTCAAGAATGCCCGTGAATATTGTAATATCTCATCGTTAATCTTGAAATGCTATATTTTAGCCTCGCATTATATTCTTTTCTAAATAGCTCGAAATTAAAGTGTACGTAGGTGAATTATTGGTTTTACAAATAACATTTTGTACGTGTGCAAGGCGTAGAGCTCGGTTTCTTGCGTGCGTATGATTACTTGGCCCGTTTTACTGTGTAATATATTCATATTTTCACCACCTTCGCATCCTTAATGTTTCGTTTCCTTCTGTGTTCTTTATGCGAGGTAAAGCTTATGCGAATATATTATTTATTTGATACCAATTGTTTTTGTTTAAATACTTACGCAAATATTATTATGCCCAAGAAAAAATAAACTACCTATTAGCAGACTTTTACATGTAACTTGTAATAATTACAAGTACTTTTTTATTATTATGTAATAGGTACAACCTAAAATTGGATTTTTATGAGTCTCCTGTTTAATATATTAATCATGTAATATTTGCGTATATTTTTTAACTTAGCTTATAATTGATACTATGTCGAGTATAAATCATTCGGGGTACAAATTTTCATTTATGTGTTTTGTTACATCGTGTCACTGCAACTAATATATAAACATGCTCCTCATAGTGCAATCTGATGCAACGCACTCAATAAAATTGTAAAACTTAGAGGGCTTAAACATAAAATTATCACAATTTATCTGTATGCGTCTATTTTATTGACATGAAAATTTGATTTTGATGAAAATTAATTTATGCATACAATAATAAAAAAAATATCCAAAAAGCAACTTTATTTGCTTTTTAAAATACTGAATGGTCATACAAATAATAAATATAAAAAAGCTAAAATGAATTTGACATATTTTATGGTAGGAATATTTAGGATAGTCTTAGATGGTGATGCTTTGTGTGTCATTTGCAAAGATTATAGTTTTCGATAAGCAGCCTGCATACAGATAGCAGCTTAATTGACCTGCTCTACACAGCAGTGTCCTTACAGCCCGACCAATTGGTCATGTCGTAAACTGATTTACAACGATTACCATTCTATGCGTTTGTAAAACAAATGGAATCAGTTTTATATTGCAAAATAAACCATTGAACTAAATTTATTTTAACTTTCTCGAAATACTATGGCGTTAGGTAGGTATTATTTTTTATCAAGTATAATTTCAAAGCATCCGCTATATGTAAATAATGCCGGCGTTGATACCCAAATACCACCAGCGTTAGAAATCTGATCCATATAATCCATGCGCTTCGCGCTATATCCGAACATGCCTTTTTACTATTCCAAGCTGTCTTTCGAAATACCACTTAAGTCTCATCGGACCGTGTTTATCCCTATAACGTCCGTTTAGGACTATGGAGTCAAACAATGAAAGATGTTTGATACAAAATATACAAGTTAATTTATTATAAATATTGATTTTATGAAGGGTGAAATATAAGGGTGTGATAGCGAGGTGCGGCTCTGGAGTCGTTGAAGCGGTGACGGCCGTAGTCTTTTACGATAGGGGTGTGCCGCGGCTGGGCGCGCCGCTAATTTTGATAAAAGCATCGTCCGACCGCACCCGTACTACCTCAGAAACAACTTTTCTCCCAAATACCAATACGCTCCATGAAAATATTTATTCACATCTACCTTTCTATAACTATGTTATTTCTTTTTAATTCATCGATACATTTTATTCTTCAATAGCGTAGCAACCTAAATCAAATGTTTATTTTTATACAATACCTCAATTTAATAAAATGAATCCTCACCTTTTATTTTTTATTTTTATTGAACATGTAGGTAATGGAATTCGAATGCTATCTCATTTTAATTTATAAAATTTATAGAGTTATTATATTTTGTGATTAGGAGTATATAAGTACCCTCTTGTGTTATTTGTTATGTATTTTTATAAACTCCTCTTTTACAAAAAACTAATATATACAATAGTGCTAGGTATATTGTTTTAGTTTAATGATTATTCTTATAGGTACTTACCTTAATTAAGATTAGCTTACTTATGCAAAAGCTGAAAACGTCCCTGAAAGCTTTTTAATGTTTGTGTAAATATACTGTATGAACCTCCATGGGATTCAAATAAATATGAAGTTTTGATAGACAGTATATCGAGTATTTTGATCATCCATATTAAATGTGAAAAATGTTTGTAGGTAGTAGGCACACGTTTTATGTAAGTAATAATAACTTACGTTCATAATTTCGTTTATACTTTATAGTTTTGACTAGAAAATATAGTTAATAGTTTCAAAAAATGATAGTGTGTCAATCTCCCAACTTTAGCTTTATTTCATTATGGGAAAACAAACAGGATACAGTTATGATGTAACTTCATCGTAAGGTTTAAATAGTACCTATTGGTAAGGAAAGTAGTAGAGTAATTGTGAACTATTGTAATTAAAATATACATTATTAGTAGATTCGTCAATTTTAATATTAAGTTTTAATTCTGGCAGGGCGTGGGCGACGAAGGCGTGGCTTTGCTCCGCCCAACTTGTGCCCGCCCTCGCCCTTTGCCACCTTTTCGCGAAAATCTAGAGGCTTTCTAAAGTGAAGGTAGCAGGAGGTATCCAATCAAATGCCGTAATTAGAACTTCTTTTCATTTGAAATGTTAAAAAATAGTTACCTTTCTTATTTCTAAAATTGGTTGCGTTATAAAGGGGAAGGCAGAAGCGTGATGAAATTACCACTTTATTGTTTTACTCGCGAATGTAAAAAAAAATGTTTTTTGTGAAAATTGATTACATTTGGGCTTAGATGACAAAAGAGATGAGCAGCCTGCGGGGCAGATAAACTTGTTACGGCAAGATACACGACAACCACGGTCGAAGACGCCGGAACACGAAAATGTTGGATATCCCTCTAATCTTATTTTGACTTCCGTCGTCCCCGTCGACATCAATTTACTCAACAAAGCTAATTTTGTACGAAATCGTTTTTAAAATATCCCTTAATACAACACATTTAAACAAAATTTTAATTTCAACAGAGTAAAATTGTTTTTTTTAAGAAAGTTAATAGTGAAACGTCCGATTCGCACGTAGCAGGAGCATTTCTTCTACCGCTAAAAGGTTCTTGTTGACGGAGCGTTCGATTCAAGAGGCACGGCGACATTCTCGTTCTTGTAATTGATTGCTTTGTCACGTAATTTGTTTGCCGACGCCTGGAAAGTGCTATTCTCGCGGGAACACAGAGTAGCGCGTCCTCTCGTCATCAGCCTTGTAAATAATAAATGCCATCCAACGCGAACGATGCTCGTACAATGTAGCACTCCTCACCTTCTCGTTTCGTGACTCGACAAATACACATTTAATTACTGTGCTAATTAATGGTCCTCTATACGACTATGCGCTATCATGAAATTGCTTCATTATTGATAATCCAAGATACCCTTTTTCGGTTGTTTGATTTTTCGTGTTTAATATCTTTATCAAATCGTTTAATGAATAAAAAAACAATTATATAAAAGAAATTTTGTAGTATACATCGCAAAAAGTTTTGCTAATCGATTATAAATAAGGCTATTCTTAATTTTTCCCAAAGCATGGCATATCGCGGATATTTGTAGCTTTGTTCAGGTTAACTGAGCAGATCCGAGCACGTGTTTTCTCACTAATAACCCTGTAATTGGTATTGGAGCTCGCCGCAGCCGTAGCCGGATTACTGAACGTCTAATTGAATGCGAGGCGCTTCCTTGCTTCCTTGCTGCGACAGAAACGACTTAATTTTGTTGCGGTCAAGTTGCTCTGTGCACGTGCTAGCTTCGCACCCGCACGCCTCTTAATTACAACATCCCGATGAATTAAATTGCTATGGAATCCGGAGCCGAAGCTAGAGATCAAAGGCGACACCCCGACCGAATGAGACTTTGGATTTACCCGCCGCAAAGTTACGACGTTAGATAATCATTCCGTGTCAATTAGCTAATGAAAAATAAAATAGGCACCCGGAATGTAGTAGCTTCGTAATTAAAATTACGACGGTCGTGCCTGGCGTCTGTTTGAAAATTTTAATGTATTCAACTTTTTGACGAGTGTAATAATGTTTTAATATTATGAATTTAATCGAAATATAAATCACCAAAACGCTGAGCGTTAAATTTACTAATAATTGTACCTTGTTTATTCTCTAGGGAAATTTTAAAAACTACTTTTCGTGTTGGAAGTAGTTTATGATTTCCGTACAAAAATAAACACATTGATACGTTGCAGAAAGAGGATTAAATTAGCTACGTTAAACAAATATTATCGGCAAGTGTAATTTTGTGAATTCATCGATACAAGATGGCGCCCAGGTGGTAGGCAATAGAAGCAATGGCACGAACGATGTTTGTATGGCCAATGTTTCATAGTGTTTACTAGATCGCGCAGAGCTGGAACCGAGCCAACTAATCTCTTCCCAACAGGTAAACCAAACTCACTCGTTCTAGATGACATCACACTTGCATTCACTACTTCAACGCATCGTGATTCGTGAATCATCTCGCTCAAACTTCACACAGAAAATAATTGTATTGCAATGTAATTAATTTATTAACTGTTCTCTTGAATACCAATATCCACAAAATCTCATTATTTTAAGAATATTGAGAAACCACGGCGTGCATGTATTTCCTACATTGCATCGACTTATATCACCGTTATTTACGCTTACAATTTTTCATCCCATCTTATGCACAAACTTGTGTAGAGATAACCTTTTTTATTTGCGGAAAGCCAGACAAGATAATACCGTAAGCCGGTAGAGGCATATGCGTCGGACAGCAGCGTGCCTTGTTATTAAGTTTTTAAACGATTGTGTTAATTAGCGCGTTTCACGGCGGCCGGCCCTCGAGCAAAATATGCTGTATTGAATAAAAAGTAATAAATGATACGTTTCTTTATTAATTAAATTAAACGCTTACCGCTAGTTTTAAACGGTACGCTTATTAGAAACCTTTATTTATATCTTTAATATAGTTCGGTCTATAAAACATAAGTATTTTCTGCAAAATGTTGGCACGAACTTAACGAGTATAAAAGTTATCACACGTAAACGCTTATATAGGAGATATTACTAGTAAGCATAAAAAAATGTAATTTCGTTTGTTGCAGCAATTATTCCGATCGCAACAAGCGGCGGCGGCCGGCGGGCAGGCGGCGGCGGCGCAGCTGCAGCTGCTCCAGCAGCAGCAGCAGCAACAGTTCCAACTGCAGCAGCAGCTCGCCGCGCAGCAGGCGTTCACGCAGGCGCCGTACGTGATCAACGCCGGGCAAGAGGGCGCGCCGTACGTGAGCGCGCTGATCGCCGGCGTGCCGCCGTACTACGGCGTGGCGGCGCCGTGGGGCGTGTACCCCGGGCTGGTCGCGCAGCCGGCGCAGCAGCAGGCGCAACAGCCGCGCCGGCCGCTCACGCCGGCGGGCGGCGAGCAGCAGGTGAACGGGCAGGGCCAGTACGTGATCCCGTACTACGACCCCGGCTCGCTGGTGATGGGCGCGCGCAACGGCACGCCGCTGCGGCTCGTGTCGCCGGGCGGCGTGCTGGCGCCGCGCCAGTACCCCGCGCACCCCGCGCACCCCGCCGCCACGCCCGCGCCGCACCAGCCGCCGCAGCCGCAGCCGCAGCCGCAGCCCGGTCAGTACTCCACTACCCGCGTTCAATTATACTCTCGACCTCCACTTATGGTAACATTTTTATATTTCATGAAGTCATTAATCAATTTATTGCGGTTACGTATACTCATGATAATAAATGTTTATCGTAAGTGAATAAATTAGTGAACGAGCGTTGTTTGAATCACGGTCTTTATTTCTTGTATTATTAACAACTTTTAAATTTTAAATTACAAATATTGCGGATTTTACCATTGCCCTTGTACAATATAATAAATACTAATTGAACAATATAACAATAGTACTAGATAGGGAGGCGAGGTAGCTAAATGGCGTAATTCAACGGCGTCGTCGAGACTTATCAAAATCGAAAGATAAAATAATTTCGAAAAGAAAAGCTTCTATGCTAAAAACCATTTTAGCGGTGGGTTGGTACACGCCATGTACGGATTTTCAAAAATGTAAAAAAAACCAGTTACTTGGGCATTCTCTACTACGTATGCCCCAAGTGCCTCTGATAACAACGGTATACTAATCTGCCGGTTTGCGTGGTGGGGCTAGGCATATAAATTAGTCAAAAATGCACAAAAAAAAATTTACTCGAGCGCGTCAGATTTTCGGAAGGGGTGTTAAGTAGGCCCCAAAAAAGCTCCCCTTAAAAAAACTGACGATTACGGCATGACGATAAGTTACGATGAATTTTTGAAAATGCAGAAAAAAAAAGTCCTTTTGAAATACTCGAGCGCGTCAGATTTTCATAGTGGAAGTTTATCTCGGTATCCTGAAAGCATATTTTCTTAATCTGACAAAAATGTTGGTGGGTTCTCTTAACCTGACCGAAAAAGGTTTGTGGGTTTCTTTTTTTTAATCATCGTTATTTCATATCAATTTTTCTTAACACCCTCAGTTTTCGAGATATACTCAAAAAACCGGGAGTTTGAGTTTCTTGATGCTTCAAGTAAAAAAAGTTTTAACCTTGGACAAAAATTAAAAGAGACCTTTTTTGTAAAATAAAATTATCTTTTTTGTTTATTTAAACTATTTTTTTTTTGGAAAAAGTAAAGTTCGCGACTCATATGCTACAACGCGTTTTTCAGAAGACGAAATGGCTCCTCCAGACTTCCGGTCATGCGGAAACCGGCAGATTTTGTATTTTTAGTAATTTTTAGATTATATTCTTCAAAATAGAAATAAAAAAAATCGCGCTCGAGAATGCCGGATTAACGTTTTTTTTTACAAGTTCGCGACCCTATAACTCGGCGGCGTCAAGGACTTATGGTCAGATTAGTTAAAATTAGCCTTAAAACACTAAAATCAACCCCCAATATCTTAATCTGACGCGCTCGAGTATTTCAGACTATCGTTTTTTTTTACTAATCTGATCGTCTATCCTAGGCGCGCGTCACTACATATAGAGCTAAATAGTTAACAAGGTTGTTCTATTAGGTCTAAGGTATCTCTCATATCTTAAACTGCCACGCTCGAGTATTACAGAAAATTACCCTCTTCGCCTCCCTATCTATACATTAGTACAATATGATGTCATATTTATTTTATTAAATTTAAATCCATGGTTTCGGTCTGATAATTGACATTGACTCATTTAATATCGTTTATTAATAGAGGTAAATTAACAATGCATCAATCATTAATATACCGAAGTTCATTAAAATTAAATTAACCGATTCACTAAATTTATTTAAATAACACACCTTATCACAAGCCTATAATTCTTGTAAATTTTAAGTTTTTTTTTTTAATAAAAGTGTAACTTTTGTATATAAAAGCACACACATTTCGGGAACATAAAAATAGTAAAATGATAAAATAATATCCTTACACAAAATAGTTTGATTAAACTTCTGTGAATTATTGTACATAAAAAAAATTTTCTCCATTTACATATGTAGATTAGTATTTTAGTATTCGTATGTATAACGTAATGATTCTTTGTCACGCTTTATTTTAGAATGCGATGAAATTTACACAAAAAATATGCATAATATTTATAAATATATATAGACTTGCAAAAAATATAAACAAATTAACACTTATGGTATAATTTTTTCTAACAATGATTTTAATTTGTTATTTGAGTGGTTTGTTTATATTTTCGGGCAGTGTTTAGAATTACAATTGTGTTTAAACATTAATTTACATTAAAGTAGAGACTCTTTCTATGTGCATCGATGTTTTTGCTATATCCTATTGTATATAAACATCGTCATTAGGAATTTGTATATAAAGATGTAGTTATGGGCGAGAACGGGGTGATTGTTGAAAATTGCCGCATGCAACATCATGAATTTTTATTCGATATTACTAATGCAGTATACTTATGGCGGTAGTTCGACACTTTCGCATATTGAACAGGAATAGTTGTACATTTTCGCTGCGGAATTTAACGCGGGGTCCCGGCTTAAACGGGACCAAACGTGCCGGCCGCTAGCACCCCGGTAATTCTCGAAACGCGTAGCTGCCACGTAAAGACCCGCGACGGTTGGTCTGTGGGGGCGCGCGGGCGGCAGGCGGCAGGCGAGTGCAGCGCGCAGGTGTGGTTGCAGGCGGCGTGGCGGCGCGGCGCGACTCGCTGGAGTTCGGCGCCGGGCCCGCGGCCGCGCTGCAGGACTACGCGCGCAAGTGGGGGCCCTCGCCGCTCTCCCCGCCGCTCGCCGCCGCGCTCGGGCCCGTCGGCCTGCGCCCCGTCTCCGCCGCGCCCGGCGCCGAGACCGCCAAGTACAGGTACGCGACCGCCGCACACCGCACCACTACACACCACACACTCGCACTCATACATGCACATCAAGTACTCGATGTGATCTTATCACACTCACACGCATAACACACATCTACACATGACTTCACACACACACACACACACACACACATGACTTCACACACACACACACACACACACACACACACACACACACACACACACACACACATTGACACTGCTCCCATATAATCGGCCAGTCGGGATAGAGTTGGATAGGGTCAGGGTTAGGAGAAAGACTTGTTCAACTTGGGTTATATGATCCTCTACCCATGTTCCAACTGCATTTATCGCGATGAAAGATACTTTCGCCAGCTCTGCATTGTACCACGAAAATAGCAATATATCAGCTGTCATCACGATTCACACGTTGAGGAAACAATTTAATATTTATTTCAGAAGCTAACACACAATTATTTAGATTCATATTGGTTTTCATTGTCACACTACTGATAAAAGACCTGTCTTTCTTTAGTCCAGTCTATTTTTCATAACATTGGTCTAGTTCTCTAAATAGAAAACTGGTTCCATATTTCAATGTGACATCACCTCCCCCTAGCTCTATTCCGAAGCCCAATGTAATAGTCGGGTATCTATGTACTTCTACTTTATGCCCACAAATTCTCAATAGCTAAAACATGGCCGACTAAATTATATTTCAGCTGATCAACATTTTAGTCTACATTGATTATTTGAGTTTTGGAACCATTATATTAAGAATAAACTAAAGAAAACTAACATGAATCATCGCGAAGGGTTTTATTCCACACGCGTTAAACTTGAAAACCACGGCAAGCATTTTTGGTCATACCGGATGAAGTTTTATGTATTACTAGCTTCCGCATACGACTTTGTACGTGCATCCCCGTTTTTCCCCGTTCCCGCAAGAATTTCGGGAAATCCTTTCTTAGGGGACGCCTACGGTATGACATCTACCTGCATGCCAAATTTCAGCCCGATACGTCCAGTGGTTTGGGCTGTGCGTTGATAGATCACTATATCAGTCACCTTTGAGTTTTATATATATAGATTTTCTTGTGTCTTATCTAATTTGTATGATGAATGTTAACAAATATCAGCGTGATGGGCCAAAATTTAAGACATTAGCGATGCCACGAAATGTAGCATGATAAAAACCAATTTTATACGAAGTGAAATCTAACGTTAATTAAAAATTTGTGCTGGCACTTGATTTGTGGAAATGAATGCCAATTTCACATTCAAAATTTTGTAAATTTCTTTTCTTTCCGAAGTTTTATTTTGTTACAGTTTCATTTCCGCTATAGTTAGTTAAGTTTTACTTTTCCACGAACTCTAGATGATCTCATCTTAAGTTTTAATATTGCATGTACATATTTCATTAAATTCTATTACACCTCTCATAATGGATTAAATTATAAGCATAATTCACGATGAGATTTGTAAGCGCGCGATAATCAACCAAAATTACATAAGACGGTGTGGTGCGGTGTCGGCTTCCGCCACTGTTTATACATTGTATATAGCTTTGTATATTTTGTCTGTGTTCTAGCTCGGCTGCAGCGGCATGTAAAAATGTACCGATATCATTTTTAGCATGCTCATCCTGTATCTTTAAATCGATAGAAACGTGCTTTGTTTCCGATACGTGATGTAGATTGATTTTAAAATTGTATTATTTACATTGCAGAGCCGTCAGCAGTTTAGCACAAGGTTTAACGTCAAATGGCGGAATGTTCGGATCATCATCTTCGCTATTGAGCAAACTGAGCGGCGTCGGCACCATCTCAGGTTGGTACGGGCCAGGCGAGCCTCACATGCCTGTTGACACTTTGTCACAGACATTACGTCGACAGAAGTAGTTCACGCCTACCTCTAAACGTTTATAATATTGTATTTTCCCCACCGTGTGAAATAGGTATTTTCCATATACATAAATATATTTTTCACAAGTAATGTGAGTCATTACGCGCCACTAGATCTAAACTTGCAGTTCAATACTTGCATCACATTAAGGCTGACTTACGTAAACACGATAGATTTGTATCAATCATAATTTTATGCGCCACATAGCAATGGGTGCAAGCGGTTTACTTTTCTTTTAATAATGTGTACTTACTTGTTAGTATGTATGGAAGACTATAAGATAAACATTAGATTTATAAATATTTTCAATTTGCATTATTCTCGGTAAAATACGGATACACCATTGGTAATAACCAATTAATATAAGGTATTTATTCTGAGTAACTTAATTACTATGGATTAGCCTATTATTTTTATAATAATACTAGCTGTGCCACGCGGTTTCACCCGCATTGCTCCGCTTCTGTTGTTCTTAGGATACTGATATATAGCCTAACCTTCCTCGATAAATGGGCTTTAAAACACCGAAATAATTTTTCTAATTGGACCAGTATTTCTTGAGATTAGCGCGTTCAAATAAACAAACTCTTCGCTTTATACTATTAGTATAGATTGATATACACTTCTAATGATTCAACTTTAATCGAAACTTACGTACATACTATATTTTATGACGTTTTGAAAATAAAATTATTCTTACACTTATTTACACAATTACATAAAATCAGCGACACAATATGTTCTCTGTTATATAATAATATTTAAATAACAAATTTAGTTTCTTATAATAAATAATTCATAATATAAAAATGCACACAAATTATAAATTAATATCAATTTTTATAGTTAACTAACAATACATTTACTGATAATTTTGTTAACGTTTGCACGCTCATAACAAAGAAATAAAATTGTATCCAAAATGATCTGTTGAAAAGGTAACCAGACCAATTAGCACAAGAAATTGTGAGTTTGGATAACAATGAAGCATAATCTTTTGATTAAAAATGCTTTCTTGCACTTTCCAACAATTTATTGAAGCTAAAAATTTGTTCTATTCTTAAAAATTCTATTGTGATAACTCTGTTATTAAATATTATTTATTTGATAAACCAGGACCCGTATTCAACAGTACATTTTACAGTGCTTAAGCTTAGTAGTTGCAATTAGTGATAATGATAAATGTGAAGCAGTTAATCACAGATAAGTTTAGATCAAAAAACTTTATAAATAATCGGTCAATTAATCAATTTTAAAATTTAAATGATCTTCCAAATTGCTTAGTACGAGTCTGATGTGATATAAAAAAAATAATTTGAATTCTGTTTCTAAAAACACGATTTTATTGTTCAGCTTACAGTTTCAAGTATAACTCAAATTTATCTTTCATTCTATGTTTATAAATAAAACCTATGACACCAATTTTTTATGGGTCAAATGCTTATTGGCTTCTTTTTCCACTGTAATCTACACCTGAATCGGTTTAACAGCAGACCGACGAGTGCATAATAAAGTTAGGATTAAAGAGTGATTATTGGCGCAGCGATAAGTAACAGGTTAGATTCAGATAAAACCCACACCGGGTTTTTCTTGTCATAATTATTATATATGTATGTATTCACAAAACAACAGTTATTTTTATTGGATGTCTAGTTTCCATATGACAAGCTATGCTCAGTTTTTCTCTATTGTCAGTAGAGAATAATGAAAAAATCGGACTATGCATTAAAAATGTAATCTATATGTCGCCGTCATCGGATTGAATGTACAATTTGATTGAATGAATAAGCCGAAGGTTGAAGCGTCAGTCAACGTCTATCTATTTAGTGGATTGTAACAGCCTTTTGAACAGTGTACATGACTGAAAATTATTTTTTTCCAAACGTCCATAACAAGACGGTTGCGAGTCGTGTGAAATGTGCGGCGACATTGACGGCGTGGCGTGCGTTTCAGAGCTGGTGGGCGGCGGCGTGGGCGTGGGGTCGGTGGGCGTGGGCTCGGTGGGCGCGCTGGTGGGCGACAAGCCGGCCGCGGGCCGCTCGCGCCTGCTCGAGGACTTCCGCAACAACCGCATCCCCAACCTGCAGCTGCGCGAGCTCGCCAACCACATCGTCGAGTTCTCGCAGGACCAGCACGGATCCAGGTAACTTATTATAATAGTAACATGTAGGAAATGTTACATTTTAACAATTCATGTCCACAGCAGGCGGTCTTATCGCTCGAATGTACTTAACTTATAAACTACTTACTAACATAGCCACTTGCGTATCAACTGAATATCCTTTACGCATATTTTATATGTGTAAAATTGTACAATATTTATTGCTATCAATTTTTTAATAAAAGCTTAAATTTTTTCGTTCATTAAATAATCTCTGATGTCATGTAATATTTTTTGTCCTATTAAAAATTCTGCACCTCTGCAGGGGCCTTAACTTAGAGAAAGTTGAGAATAAATATACTCAATTCCGCACGTAAAATGTAAAAGATGAGATATACAGGTTGACCCGCATGTGGTGTACTATGCTCAATAGAACTTGAGATTGTGGTATGTGCTGGCTACGCGAAGCTAAGAATGTAAACACACAAATCAAATCAACAAGGTTTTACCACGTTTTTTTAGTTTACGTTTATTTTTTAACGTTATCAGCATATGGAGAACTATACGTTCTTTTATAAATCTGTGACAGCCAGTATAATTATTAATTGTATAATATATTATATTTATTTATTTATCTTTCGAGGCATTGTAGAAGAATAATTTATACATATTTTTTATTTCCTTTGCGAGTATATTGAATGAGCATATATTTATATAAGAGCCTAGGAATTACTTGTGAATTATAAACAGTCATCAGGATTACGATTATTATTTAATGACTTATTAAAAAAGCCTATTAATTATGATAAACAAATGACTTTGTATTTATTTGGGCAAAGCACAATTCCAAATGACTGTTCAAATATTTGAAATGCAAATTATCAAAAAATTTGCGAAAATGACTATTCATTATTCATACCTTCTTTACTCAGCAACAAAATATTGATAATTCCAGATTTATACAACAAAAGTTGGAGCGTGCCACAAATCAGGAAAAGCAAATGGTGTTCAATGAGATAATTAACGCGGCGTACAGTCTAATGACGGACGTGTTTGGAAATTATGTGATACAAAAGTTCTTTGAGTTTGGCACGCCCGAACAGAAGACGACGTTGGCGCAAAAGGTATGTATATCGGCCATACTAGTATGTACTAAGAGCATGACACCTATAATTAATACAATCTCAAACAATAAGTTCATGGACATTTAAATTCTTTGTTTGTTTTTTTTTTACTCATAAATATTCTTAAAAAATGCTTATATGCATATTCATAAGGTTATGAATTATTTTTTAAACAAATAATAAAAAATTCATAATTATTTTAAGATTTTCTGGATAGCTATTCGTTCATGCTTTTTCAAGTAAATGGTTATGCACAAAAATATCACGCACAATGACAGTGAATTAATTCACGTTTGATTGATGTACATACATTATACAACATAGGTGGGTAATTATTGACCCATAAATGAATGTCGTTGGTTGTCCAGGTGCGAGGGCACGTGCTGGCGCTGGCGCTGCAGATGTACGGGTGCCGCGTGATACAGAAGGCGCTGGAGTCGATCCCGCCCGAGCAGCAGCAGGAGGTGGTGCGCGAGCTCGACGGACACGTGCTCAAGTGCGTCAAGGACCAGAACGGGAACCACGTGGTGAGTGTGTACGACACAATATGAAATCATTCTACATATTAATGTTTCTTTTTTTTACAATTGATTGTATGATACTTATGGTAGATCAGATAGATAGATTCTATCTATCAACAAAACAGAGTTTATTTATAACTAGTTTTCCGCCCGCTGCTTCATCGGCTTTGTCTAAAACCTAATAAATTATATACTAAAAGTCTAAAACCTTCCTGTAGAATCACGCTATCTATTAAAAAAACGTTGCGTAGTTTTAAAGATTTAAGCATAAATAGGGACAGAAAAAGCGACTTTGTTTTATACTTTGTAGTAATAAAAAGAGATGATTAAAAATAAGTAATGATCGATTCGCAGGTCCAAAAGTGCATCGAATGCGTGGAGCCGGGCGCGCTGCAGTTCATAATAAACGCGTTCGCGGGGCAAGTGTACGCGCTGTCGACGCACCCGTACGGCTGCCGCGTGATCCAGCGCATCCTCGAGCACTGCACGCCCGAGCAGACCGCGCCCGTGCTGGCCGAGCTGCACGCGCACACCGACCAGCTCATACAGGTACATACATATCTTGCAAATAATTAAGCGGGATCCACCTAGTGAAGTCTCGTCTAGCAAATGCATTGCTTTATTGCTCGCTCTGTGTGGACTCGTCTAATAAAAATATTGTTAACCGCAATTCCAGTATAAACCTGTGTAGATAGAAGGTCAATACAGAATACCTAATAGATGACCTAATAAGGCTTCTTATATTAACTCAAACATTTACTTACTCAGTTGGACTTTTTAGATACACTATTGAATCGTCATAACGTAGATTAAAATTTACCATAAACAACCGATTCGAAAATCTGATTTTATTCGAATCTCTTTAGCTATATTGTTTTTAACACATTTAATTAGCTTCACCAGTATGTTTGTTTGTAACCGACTCCATTGGATTCGCTTCAGATCCACTTTAAATTTATAAATGTATTGTTTGTGTGCGCAGGACCAGTACGGCAACTACGTGGTGCAGCACGTGCTGGAGCACGGCGCGGCGGAGGACCGCGCGCGGCTGGTGGCGGGGGTGCGCGGCAAGGTGCTGCAGCTGTCGCAGCACAAGTTCGCCTCCAACGTGGTCGAGAAGTGCGTCTCGCACGCCACGCGCAACGAGCGCGCGCTGCTCATCGACGAGCTGTGCGGCTTCAACGACAAGTGAGCGCTGCACCGTTGTTTGTCTTTATTGAGCATTTGTTATTGATATCTATGATACCTTGCATATACATAATGAGAGACTTTATTATTAAAGTTTTATTAGTCTAAAATCATAAAGTAGTATATTCCATTCTGGACTCAATAACAATACTTTTGTAAATAAATAGTAATTTATTTAATTTACATATTTCTTTAATGAAATAATGTTCAACATGATTAAAAACGTGAACGTTTATTGCAGCGCTCTCCACGTTATGATGAAAGATCAGTACGCGAACTACGTGGTGCAGAAAATGATAGACGTGGCGGAGCCGACGCAGCGCAAGGTGTTGATGCACAAGATCCGGCCGCACATCGGGTCGCTGCGCAAGTACACGTACGGCAAGCACATCATCGCCAAGCTGGAGAAGTTCTTCATGAAGGCGCCCGAGCTGGGCCCCATCGGCCCGCCGCCGCCCAACCCGGTCCTGTAGGGGCCCGCCCGCCCCCGCGCCCGCACCGCCCGCCCGCCCCGCGCCGCGCCCTACACCCGAGCGAACTAGTCGCTCTTAGTGTATCCTACTTGAGATTATTTATTACCTGTACATTCGAAACCAACACTTGCGTCGCTAGTGTTAATGAAATTTAATGTGATTCATGAAGCGCGTTCACGGAGAGTTGCACGGTAGCCCTCGTTATGACATTAGGATTAAATGAAACGAAGCTGTTCAATAAAATATATGTAATAGAAAAGTTAAGAGAAACGGCCCCACTGCACAAAACTGCTAGTGATCAGCCTATCGGTATTATTGGTGGAGCATAGTGAGTAGGGAGCCGAAGCGACGGCGCGGGTTCCCGCCTATTATAAATTTGTGAATATTGCGATTGTACATTTGTAACTATATAGGTCGTGGCGCGGGCCCCCGCCCGGCGCCTGTACATAGTAGCCAGACTGATGTACAGAACGATACGATTACTGTTACTGTTATGCCTAGTTGTACAGCGCGGAGCCGACCGGCGCTCGGCCGTCGCCTCGCCGCGCCGCACCGACTTAGCCTCTAAGTGTTCTAGTATTATTCCTTGTTCGTATGAATCTATGTATAAATATTTTGAACGTCTCTCATTCTCGTGTAATTTATGAATCGAAGGAAAGCAGAAGTCCGATGACTCCGTGCGTTTCCGTAATTTTAGCTCGTCGTAGATTTACTATTAGCTGGGCTAGGGGACCTTGAATCTTAAAGCGACGAACGGATGCCGCAGGCAGTTCTGGACAATCGGCACTATAGTCGTGATTTATTATTATCGTTTTTTAATGTTCGAGTCGAGCTCTCGTTTGAGTTGAATGAAACCGGCTTTAATCGTACATAGCTTATCGAATATTTTTTAGCGCCGGTGTGTATAGTTTGTCGATTATGATTTGTGAAAATGATATTTTTGTATATTTTTATGTAAGGTAACTTTAAGTTATTTAGTGGAAGCGCGTACCGACGTCGCTCGCGTCTGCGCGCAGTAGGTTATAGTGATGATTGTAAAGTCCTGTACTGATATTTGTAGTCCGAGGTCTGCCTTGCCGGTCGCACGTCACGAGCGTAGCGTAGCCTCATTCCCCCTTTGTAATTATTTTTTATAGGAAGCGTAGTTTCCTACGTCACCTCAGATTTTCTACGTCTAGATGTAATTGAAAATAAAATTATTGTATATGGCTGTACAAAAAGTTAACAAAATGATTTGTAAAACCTGTAATGTGATGGTCGGGGCGGGGCGCGCGGCGCCGGCCGCGGCCTCGCGCGCCTCGCCCTCTAGGTTGTACTAGATAACGTTTATATGATGATCCATCTGTTTAGACATTAATTAATAAAGCATTTCTGTAATAATATTACAAATTACGTGTAGTTTCATTCCTTCCGACACCCTCGACCAATGTAAATATGTTGTAACATGCATGATAACGTGCAATAACAATATTCATGATAATTATTGAACAACGTTACTTTGATATCCAATTCTGTGGATTTTTTTTGTAAACATAATATAACAAAGAAGAAAGGATAAAGTGAGATACACTTATCCATACTAATATTATAAATGCGAAAGTAACTCTGTCTGTCTGTTACTCAATCACGCCCAAACTACTGACCCAATTTGCATAAAATTTGGTATGGAGATATTTTGATACCCAAGAAAGGACATAGGCTACCTTTTATTGCGAAATATGTACCACGGGCGAAGCCGGGGCGGACCACTAGTATTATATAAATTGATCGCATATACCATATTTAGACAAAAAAAAACCGACCCGTTGAACATGAACAAGAATGCTCTCAGATCTACTGAATACCAAAATTTTCAAAAAAAAGTGTCAACGGTTACATACATAGGAGTTTAATTAGAAACACTGACATGAGTTTTAGTTACAGAGAGCAAAAACGCTTAAGTATTGGGCAAAAAAAATAGTACTTAGTGTAAAATCCGAATTAAGATCGACCTAATAGATAGGGAGGCGAAGAGGGGAATTTTCTGTAATACTCGAGCGTGGCAGTTTAAGATATGAGAGATACCTTAGACCTAATAGAACAACCTTGTTAACTATTTAGCTCTATATGTAGTGACGCGCGCCTAGGATAGACGATCAGATTAGTAAAAAAAAATCGATAATCTGAAATACTCGAGCGCGTCAGATTAAGATATTGGGGGTTGATTTTAGTGTTTTAAGACTAAATTTAACTAATCTGACCATAAGTCCTTGACGCCGCCGAGTTATAGGGTCGCGAACTTGTAAAAAAAAACGTTAATCCGGCATTCTCGAGCGCGATTGTTTTTATTTTTATTTTGAAGAATATAATCTAAAACTTACTAAAAATACAAAATCTGCCGGTTTCCGCATGACCGGAAGTCTGGAGGAGCCATTTCATCTTCCGAAAAACGCGTTGCAGCGTATAAGTCGCGAACTTTACTTTTCCCAAAAAAAAAGTTTAAATAAACAAAAAAGGTAATTTTATTTTACAAAAAAAGGTCTCTTTTCATTTTTGTCCAAAGTTAAAACTTTTTTTACTTGAAGCATCGTAAAAAGTCAAAGTCCCGGTTTTTTGTGTATATCTCGAAAACTGAGGGAGTTAAGAAAAATTGATATGAAATAACGATGATTAAAAAAAAGAAACCCACAAACCTTTTTCGGTCAGATTAAGAGAACCCACCAACATTTTTGTCAGATTAAGAAAATATGCTTTCAGGATACCGAGATAAACCTCCCCTATGAAAATCTGACGCGCTCGAGTATTTCAAAAGGACTCTTTTTTTCTGCATTTTCAAAAATTCATCATAACTTATCGTCATGTCGTAATCGTCAGTTTTTTTAAGGGGAGCTTCCTTGGGGCCTACTTAACACCCCTTCCGAAAATCTGACGCGCTCGAGTAAATTTTTTTTTTGTGCATTTTTGACGAATTTATATATGCCTAGCCCCACCACGCAAACTGGCAGATTAGTATACCGTTGTTATCAGAGGGACTTGGGGCATACGTAGTATGAATATCTGACGCGCTCGAGAATGCCCAAGTAACTGTTTTTTTTTTACATTTTTGAAAATCCGTACACGCCAAACCCACCGCTAAAATGGTTTGTACCATAGAAGCTTTTATTTTCGAAATTATTTTCTCTTTCGATTTTGATAAGTCTCGACGACGCCGTTGAATTACGCCATTTAGCTACCTCGCCTCCCTATCTATAAGTGTGTTGGTTTACAATAACACGACGGACAAGCATTCATTTTTTGAAATAATTTTCAATTTTCATAAGTACATACATATAAAAGTTCTTAGTATCTGTTTTAGGTGGATAATTTTCGTTTTCGAAATAGGTTGCGGGCGAAAATTGTTGATTGAATCACTGCACGAGCCGAGCGAACGAAGCGAGCGTTCGACTGTAACTGCTAGCGATTGCCATAATCGACTTTTTGTATGAATTTAAAATTATTGTTTGAAGTATGTAGTAAACTCGTTCAAATAAAACATTAAGATCGCAACGCATTGAGAGCTCTTTTTTCGCTCAATGAGCGTTTTCGAGCGTAACATACCTACCTTTATATTACACTAGCTTCCGTCCGCGCGGATGTCGGTCTTCGCGTGGATGGTTTATTTCTCCATTTTGAGTAACTCTGACAATGACATCTTATCTATTGGACCCAAATACGGCTAGGCCTATAATAATACGCAACGTGTGTTCGCGGTTCTACAGAACAACGTCTATGGATAAAACTGAAAAATTAAGATTAATTTTTTTCTACGTATTTTTCCAGGATAAAAAGTATCCTATTTTACGCCCAGGATAATAATTAATAAGGTATAATTATACCAAGTTTCATCGAAATCGAACCGTTAGTTTTCACGTGATGCCTTCACATACAGACAGACAGACAGACAGACAAAATTTTTTTTAATCACATATTTGGGTTTGGTATCGATCCAGTAACACCCCCTGCTATTTATTTTTTCAATACCTATTTTCAATGTACAGAATTGACCCTTCTACAGATTTATTATATGTATAGATTAGGATATACATTATACAAGTCGAATAAATTACACAGTTGCTGTCCATAATTCACAAAATCTTTTGAATTATGTTCTATATATACCCTTGAAGTAATTCCATTGATTGACTGCATATTGACCGCATCTACACTACTATCATAGGCTAATAATAATATACTACGTAATACGTATACAACTACTATCGTAATGAGGTTTTTGTTTTCTTAGGTACCTACCTTGGTACCTACCTAACAAATAAACTCAAAAACGACTAACTTGTTTTCAAATTATTTTTATGTCATTAGAAAGCTACCTCTTTTCCGAATAACATAGCATAGATTTCGTTTTAGGGTTCCGAACCTCAAAAGGAAAAAACGTGTCTGTCTGTCTGTCAAGCTGAAATTTATATCGAATACTCAAGACTGCGGTGCCTTGATGCTGTGAAATAATCAAATCAAGACAACGCTATCCAAAGATACAGCCGTAAAAACTGAAAATTTTCGCAAATTTCGACATTCGCATGGAAATCAAAACCTACAGGGTAGGTACTTGCTATGAACACACGAGTCTTGAAATTCGGTACGAAGCAACATCTTATTTATTAGCACAGATATAGGAATAATTGCGAAAAACATGAATTTTTAATAACATCACAAAAAAATATCTTTAATAATTTTAAACTTACAACAAGTACAATACAACCCCCTATACTCACGAACGAATGTATGCAAAAACTTAGGTCAATACCTTTATCTATACATGTAATAAATCTGTAGAAGGGTCAATTCTGTATGTACATTGAAAATATTGAAAAAATAAATACCAGGGGGTGTTACTGGATCGATACCAAACCCAAATATGTGATTAAAAAATTTTTTGTCTGTCTGTCTGTCTGTATGTGAAGGCATCACGTGAAAACTAACGGTTCACTTATATAATTGGTTCATTTACATGAAACTTGGTATAATTATACCTTATTAATTATTATCCTGGGCGTAAAATAGGATACTTTTTATCCTGGAAAAATACGTAGAAAAAAATTAATCTTAATTTTTCAGTTTTATCCATAGACGTTGTTCTGTAGAACCGCGAACACACGTTGCGTATTATTATAGGCCTAGCCGTATTTGGGTCCAATAGATATTTATAAGATATCATTGTTAGAGTTACTCAAAATGGAGAAATAAACCATCCACGCGAAGACCGACATCCGCGCGGACGGAGTCGCGGGCGGAAGCTAGTCCTTTAATAAAATTCATCTTCTATAACGACGCAATTAGAAGAAATAGCAATTTTTATAAAGCCGCATATTCTGAAATTCGCAACTACCTACAGGAGGCTCCCTTCCAGTGAACGCAGTCTTGAAATTTGGTTAAAAGCAATGTCTTACAGATACAGCACAGCTGAATCCACGACCAACTCCCGCATTCTGTTCCAATGCGAACTGCCGAAGCGGCGCCGGCCTTCGCGGCGTAGTCAGCCAGTTTACTGTACACGTTTGAAAACAATTTAAAATACTGTAGAGGTGAAGGAATGTTCAAACGCAACATTATATTATTTTTTTCCTGGCCTTTTACAATTTGTTGATATTGTTTTGTAATAAAGTAAATAAAAATAAATTCCGACTTTGTGGACCACCATTTTTCTAAGTCATCTGTGTCATACTATTTCAATACTGCTTTTAATCCATTATTCCGCATGAGGAGGTCTCCATGAGGAGACAAGGGGAAAAAATATCTACCTGTACTTTCGAATTCTCATCTGCACTCAGGTGGACAGCTTACAAGTGACAGCATAGTGCTGAATCTTATTATTTTATGCTCTTATATCGTTCTAGATAGGTCACCTGGTGGTTCAAATGACCCATAAATTTTTCAACATGGGCCTGTAGTCTAAAACATTCATGCACCCATCTTCGCAAATCTTCGTATATTATATTAATTATAATATAAGTAGGTAATAAGTAAAGAGCTAAATATTTGTCTAGACTCTAGTCTAGATGTACGAGCAGCGATTGTAACATCGCGCATTTGCGCGTGCATGTTCATGGACAGGACTTAGCCTTATTTTCATTGATCGTATGCAATAAATTTCTGAATATAAAATTCCCTTAAAATTCCAAAATCCATACCTACCCAAATTGTCCACAAAATACATAACTAATTAACAAATGAATTGAAACTTAAAAGTTATATATGCTGATCCAACATTAATTGATACCTATTATGCGTTAGATATATGTTAGGTACCTGTTTACAAATATTAGGTTTTAGGCAATGACCTAGATACGTTTCCCGATCTCTATTTTGGCAAGAAAAAACTCAGCTAAGTGCCCGAGTTTCACTTAGTCACGCACCATTCAGCGTCGTGGCTGGTCGTTCTTTTTATATGTATGTGGGGATGGTGTAAATGAAAAGCCAAATTCGCCCAATCGATTTATTTCCCAGACACCGGTTACATATCAAAAATACATTTCAACAATCCTCCATTACATCGTACCCAAAAAACACAAAGTCAAGTCATAGACAACCAAAAATCTACAGTCTACAGATAACATGTCCACAGATTAAATAATAGAAAAACACAGACTAAAAATAAAACTAGTAATCATGAAATACATCTTAATATTTTATCCTATTCCCACACGGTCATCCTGCAGAATCATCTGTCCCAGATGAGTCAACAGTCGTAGATGATCAATATGGTAAGTAGACAATGGTAAATCACCTTTATCTATTACATGTAGAAATCCTTCCTTCTTTCCTCTTTTATTTGAATTAAGTATACATTCCACGCAATTATCAATGTTTGTTTTAATCTTTTCTTTTAAATTCTCCATATAATAATTTCTATTTATTAATTCCTCAGTCTTAACACAACCAAAATGTCCGTTTTCATGATGTTTTCTTATAATTTCATTTTGCATTTTCTTAGGTACAACCATTAATTTATTTCCATCCTTAATCTTCCATAACATTCCATTCTCTAAAACATAGTCATCATAAGATTCCTTTTCTAATACTTTCTTTATTAGTTTTATTTGCAGATCATCATCTTGAGCTCTTCGCAGGCGTGCTGCGGTATCGGTAAGTACAATTATATTCTTTATAGGCTGTCGGCTGAGAGCATCTGCATGTTTCATCCTTGCTGCAGGCCGATGTTCAATCGTGTAGTCATATTCTTCAAGTAAGAGCGCCCAGCAAGCTACTCTCGGAGGTAAGTCTTTTTTCTGCAATGTCATAGTCAAGGCGGAGCAGTCTGTAACAATTTTAAATTTAATACCTAGCAAGTATACTCTAAACTTTTTAACAGCTTCAACAATAGCTAATATTTCTAAATAATAACTGTGATACTTTTTTTCAGTAGCGGATGTCTTCTTGCTCATGTAGTAAACGGGATGCATCTTATTATCTGTTAAACTCCTTTGCAATAATACAGCACCATATCCTTCAGCACTTGCATCTGTGTGTAGTTCTGTTTCTAAATTCGGATCATAAATCTTCAAAACTGGAGATTGACATAAAATAAACTTTAATTTCTGAAATGCTTTTTCACAGTCTAAGTTAAAATTAAAAACAGTACCTTTCTTTAGTAAATCAGTCAGAGGTTTTGCTATTAAAGAATAATCCTTTATAAACTTTCTAAAATAACCTGTTAGTCCGAGGAAACTTTGAAGTGACTTTATATTGTGAGGAGTCTGAAAATGTTCTACAGCGGCAATTTTCTCCACTGAAGGTTTAATTTCACCTTCTGAAACAATATAACCCAAGTAATTAATACTTTTTTGCATAAAATAACATTTATCCCAGTTAAATAATAAACCATACTCTTCAGCTCTGTCAAATACTTTTTGTAAATTAACAAATCCTTCCTCTGCAGATTGAAATGGTAAAATGAGATCGTCAAGATATGATAGAACAATACCATCCATAATAAGATCCTGAAAAATATCATTAATAAATCTCTGAAAAACAGAAGGAGCAGTGCATAAGCCAAAAGGCATCTTAATGAATTCATATTGACCTCGTGGTGTTACAAATGATGTATACTTCTGACTATTAATATGAACATTCACATGTAAAAATCCATTTTTTAAATCAAGCGAGGTAAACATTTTTGCATAAGTTAATCTGTCTAATTGATCTTCAATGAGTGGTAGTGGATATCTTTCTTTAATAATCTTCTTATTCAATTTCCTGTAATCAACACACAATCTATAGTTTCCATTCTTCTTTTTTGCAAGCACAATTGGACTAGCATAATCAGACTTACTTGTTTTTATTATTCCTTCATCAAGCCATTCTTTAATCTGTTTGTCGACAATGTTAAGCTCCAAAGGTGACAATCGTCGTGGATTCTGATAAACTGGTACATCATCGGTTAATAATATTTTAAGTTTTACATTTGATTCTTTAGTACATCTTTTGGGGTTATATTCTTTTATAATATTCTGTATTTTATTCTTATATTCTTTGTTTTCAATATTTGTGATATCTTCATTTTCATTCTCTAGCATTGTAAGGTGTAATATTCTTGTTGCATTGATAGTTCCAGATTTAAAATTGATTTCTACTTCTTTCAGTACAGGATTTCCTAATATAATGTTGACAGGGATAGCGCCATCATCAACAACATAAAATAAAGTTTCAAAATAACAATCATCAATTTCAGTTTTTGCTGTGAAAGATCCTTTTGTATAAATTTCCTTTTCAGCTATTCCAGTTAAAGTTTCTGTTGTTCCTGAACTATAAGATAACAATTTTTCACCTTGAATCTTCCTAAAATAAGACATAATTATTAAATTAGCATCGCTTCCGGTATCAATCAGGGCTTCTACATCAATATTATTTATTTTCAGCTTCTTGAAAGGTCTCACATCAATATTATTTTTAGTTGACATAATTTCCAAACTCTTTTTTATACTTTTAGAACATTCAGTTGATTTATGGCCAAACAAGTTGCATTTAAAACATTTAATGCCTTTAGTACAATTAGGCGACTCATGATCTAAATCTCCACAATTGAAACATCTCTTTACTCGTAGTGTTTTTTGAATTTTCATGCCAATGGACTTTGATACTGAATTACTTTGAATCTTATTAGGTGAATATGATTTTTTCTTAATTTCTGAATAAATGTCTAATTTCTTTCTGAATTCTTTAATGTTACAAGCGCCATATAAAATATTTTTGTTGGACTCACTGTCTTTAATACCGTCGATGACATATTCCATCAGGGCTTCATCTTCAACATTCCCAAGTACTGCAAGTTCCTTCATATGTAAAAAATATTGCTGATGAGTCTCATTCATCTTCATCCGGCGAGTTGAAAGTCTCTTGTGAACAGTTGCACTGTTCAACTTCTTACCAAATTCCTCACGGAGCTCAGACTTAAGTGTATCCCACGTGGTGGTCCCACTTAATGAACGTAAAAATAGCTTGGCGGTTCCCGCGAGAAGCCGCTTCGAAAATATGAGTTTTTCTATTTCGCCCCATTGCATTAAAGAGGAAATATCTTCAAAATCTTTTACGAATGTTTCGATGCCATAGGCATCATCACCCGAAAATTGCGTCATTGATTTCTCTAAGTCATTGAAGGAAATACGCGGCGATGGTTCACCACAATCATCATCATCTTTTACTCGTTTCGGCGGCATGTTGAATAATGTAAATAAAAAGTTTTATAGTCTTCAAGTCGTAATCGTATAATCATAAGCTTCTTTAATCTTAGTCTTCGTTCGTAATTCGTAAATTCTTAATCAGGTTAAATCACCGGCATCATAGTCTTCGTCTGTTTTTTCTTTATTCCACCATCCCGTATCCCGGACGAGCCCCCAAATTATGTGGGGATGGTGTAAATGAAAAGCCAAATTCGCCCAATCGATTTATTTCCCAGACACCGGTTACATATCAAAAATACATTTCAACAATCCTCCATTACATCGTACCCAAAAAACACAAAGTCTTTGACACAAAGTCAAGTCATAGACAACCAAAAATCTACAGTCTACAGATAACATGTCCACAGATTAAATAATAGAAAAACACAGACTAAAAATAAAACTAGTAATCATGAAATACATCTTAATATTTTATCCTATTCCCACATGTATTTTAATCGGCAGTTGTTATTACGAGGCAACCGCATTCGCAACCGCATCCTGCGGTCAGCCGGACGGCTACCCGCAATGCGGCTACCCGCATAGTGCGTATGAACCCTAAGTGCTGATTTACACAGGGTCAGTAACTGACTACAAATTCGAGGCAAATCAGTGCTGACCCGAAAAAAAACCCTGTGTAAATCAGCACTAACATCCAATGTTCTTAGTAAATTTGTTTGTCGTTAGTTGTATAACAAATAATAATTTTCATAGAACCATGGTTAATTACCCTAGGTTTTGTCTTTATGATGTATGTAAAAAGAGCTATAAGCTAACTAAGAAACAGGACATATTTGTCCGCCAGGTATATCTCTCAAATAAATACGTGTTCCCATTGTATAGTATAATCATTATGTAGGTACAAACTTTTTCAAACGAAAGTAGATTGGGGATTTCAGTCGGTAAGCTATTTTTTAATGCGCAGAGAAATAAAACACAAATAGTTCTTAAATTATATTTAATTAAGACTTATGAAGACTTGATTACTGCTACAAGTAATTTCTCCGATGAGTTATTTATCGTCATCTTTTTCCTTCGGTTCCTTTGTCTTGGCTTTGGAAGCGCGCTCACGGTCGCGAGAACGATCACGTATCCGCGGTGACCTTGACCGTGACTTGTGGCGCCGTGACCTTGACCGTGACCGCTCCCGTCTGTACGATCTGCAAAATAATTATATGCTTTAAATGTGTAATGTATTTTTACAAATAAATACTATTGTGAAAAACTATGGGACGTTTTATTTACTATTTCACCAAGCTCCTTTTCTTAAATTTTTAGAGAAGTTAATTTTTATGGAATTTGTTTTTAAATACTTAATATTATATTATGATGAAAACGTTCAACATTCACGAAATCAACGATTACTATATGTGAAAATTTGTGTGTATGATCAACTTTTTTTAAAGCATATACTAAAATAATGTACTCACTTTTCACGAGAACGGTCGGGCTTAATTGATCGTGATCTTTCGCGATCTCTATCGCGGTGCTCTCTTTCTTCCTGTTAAGATATAAAAAATATATTTTACATTGCAAAATTTGAATCAATCTATGTTTATAAAAATTAATCAAGTCACCTATTTTATTTTAAGAATAGTTTGATTAGTTAATATAGTATTTAATCCCATTGAGCCCCAAGCGGCCCGATCGGTCCACGACACAATAGATTTTCTATTGTGTCTGTGATTCCGGGGCCTGAGTTATTACGAATTTTTAAAAATAAAATACGTAAAATTATGAGTATACACTGAGCGCGTACAGTTAATGAGTAACTCTTTCTCTTTCGTTCGTTGTTATCATTAACCCGGTCATGCTTAACCCATTATCGGATGAGAAAGAATTTTCGTACAAAGGAAGCTTTTAGCACTGACATATTATACAATTTAGTGTCTCTAAAATTAACTTGTTACATTATAAAAAAATAAGGTGAGTAATAGAAAAAAATACATTACAATCATTACCTCTTCCCTCCTGTCCCTCTCCCGGCGGTCCCGTTCCTCGCGCTCCCGAATCCTGTCACGGTCGCGGTCGCGCTCACGGTCACGGTCACGCTCACGCTCACGGTCACGGTCACGGTCACGGTCAAGTGGATGTGGCGGCGGGTGGTGCGGCCTGTGTTAAAAAAAATGTTGTTTATTTAGTATATTTTACTTTTTACAATGGTTCCGTTTGTCTTAAAATTTAAAAAAAATCATAGTATTTTACAACAAAACGTAAAGGTTCTCAATTTGTATGACGGATGTGTTTACTGGTTTGGGTGGAAATTAAAGCGGGCGCTTTTGTAGCAGTGGGTATGTAAGAAACTAGCTAAAGGGGCTCGCGAGCATTTAGTTATGTGGTCTTTCTACGTTTGTACAGTACTCCAAAATTAATAATGCGCATGCAGATCTTCGCTAATTATCGTATTTCCAGAAACACCCGAATCACCCCGAATCATTGAATCGTAAGTGCCCTAAACAATGCACTGGCATCTTGCACCTTGTTGGGAATAAATACGAGTCAATTCAGAGTCATACACAATTAAAAACTATTCGGGCGACGGTAGCCTGTCAGTCAAAATATTAAAAAATCCGTCAGTCGTCTTTATTTATTGGTGGTGACTGCACGTATTATCTATGTATGGAATTATATAGAGCTGCTGTTACATAACCTTCTTAGTTTTGTTTCAAAGTTGAATTTTCCGGTAAAATGATTATTTACACAGGTAGCAGAGAGCAGTGGGGAAAGTGAAAATTAATAAGAGCATAATGAAAGTTCTGATCATTCTACGATATCAGAAATAGAGATAATCCCTGATTCTGTAAATCCTTTGGACTGAGATTTTAATGATTAGATTTCACAATTAAAATGTAAACCTGTGTTATAAAATCATTTTTTTAAATATAAACTTTGTCTTATTTTAACCTTCCATACATCCATCATTACACCAGCTTCAGAAAGATACTTTAATAGTTCTAAGTATAGAATTTTCCAAGTAAATCAATATAACAAATATATATTCGCAATCGTGTGGCTTATCCTCGCTATTAACTTACATTGAATTATCGAAACAAATTTCGTTACTTATCTGTTTTACAATGAAATCACAATAAAACTCATAATTCTAATACATTATGCATGAAGAAAATACATTTAACCACTCTATTTATTTATTTATTTATTTCTTTATTCATCTTTGACTTACAGTACAAAACATACCAACACGCACAAAGATAACAATTATTACAAAGTTTGACTTAAAAATAAGGTACAATTAGAGACAAACAAAATTATTTCTAAAACAGCGGGTAAATCTTGGATGCGTCTGGCCAAAGACCGAAAAGAATGGAAAAAACATGAGGAGGCCTATACCCGACTATGGGTGAATTAAGGCTTGAAAGAAGAAGAAGAAGAGACAAACGATACAATATTAACATTAAACAGGTCCACTTCAGATTTAGCACGTAAGAATTTATATACTATATAATTTATATTCTATATACATATCATCTTCGGAGGCTTGCTGAATATGACAGTTGCCGAATTTTTCTATGCGCATTATTAGTTTGGGAGTACTGTAACAACCCGTCGGGAACGTTTACGTGAAGAGTAACAGCCATAACTCGAATCGACTAGAATTTTGCGATGCAAATTTTTTACTCGACTCACAACGCGTCGTGGTCACGATCACGTGTTGTGAGAAAATTTATTGCTCAATGAGCGATAGCGGTCTTTGAGCGTAATATGTATAAATCCAAACTATCATAAGAAACTCAGGTGGCGCAGGTGTCACCGGTAAAAACTCCGCAAACATTCAGGTATTATAAAGTGAAAGTTATATGCTTTAGATCTAAGAGCGATATCACACTAGGAGCGGTTGCGCAACGAACACGCCGCGGTTGCGCAGCGAATTCGTTGCGGACGCGTGGCAGATGCGCAACGTTTACGTCGCAGTCATGTACACTCATTAACAAAATGGAATCCGTGCTGGTCACTTATAACTTGTGATAGTATAATAATAATTATGAGATCGTTATTTTTTACTCATTAAGAAAGTTCATTAGTGACCTAACGCAACATATTGGTTGCGCACCCGCTCCGCTTTTAAGCCGCTCGCAATCCGCTAGTGTGATATGGCCGTAAGTTGTGTCCTACGGCTCTGGGATCTTGGAGTTTGGACTATATGACATTGACATTGTTTTGTAAGTTTTTGCATGCTAATCAATTGGCGATTTGTGCTGAACAATAAATTATGTACATAGCATTTGTAAACCTTCCATTTCTTGCAAAATAAATATTTGATTTGATTTGATTTGTACATAGTATAGGCAATATTAGGCCAGAAAAAAAGATCGAGTATTTTCGTTAGGTACAATTGAAATCTGTTAGTAACATGTAATGCGTACCTATAGGGCGAGTAGGGTGCAGGCATCATGTGCGGTGGCGGGTGGGGCCCCGGGTGGGGTCCGGGATGAGGCCCTGGGTGGGGCCCGGGGTGTGGCCCGGGGTGCGGCATGCCCATCGGGGGCCCGAGCGCGGCCGGCGGGGGCATGGGGCCCGGCGTCAGTTCCTTTATCTCAGTTGGAGCCCATCCGCTTTGCTCAGGTGGACCTGTGAACGAAATGTTTTAGAAATGTTGCTGTTTATTTGTGATTAAACTAATATGTGGGGCATTTCACGCGAAGCGGACACATATTTCAGGGTCAGGTTTCAGATTTCGGTTATATTTTATTATGTTACACCTGTATATATCCTCGGTATGTATACGAAAATTTTTTATATTTAGAAGCTTAGGGCGTATTCAGAAAGGAAGCTTGAAACTTATAAGCGCTTATCGGCGCTTGTCGGCGCTTGTCAACGCTGGTTCGTTCTACACAAAGGAAGCAGGTTGAAGCAGATCAAAACAAATTTTATATGGCAGCGCCCAGCGCTCACAAGCGCTTGTTGAAGCTTATCGGAACTTGTCGGCGCCTATCAGCGCTTATCGGAGCGTGTTCATATATTTTCCTGCGCGGGTAACCAGCGCTGACAAGCGCCGGTAAGCGCCGATAAGCGCTTATAAGTTTCAAGCTTTCTTTCTGAATACGCCCTATGTTTTCAAAATACAGGTCTTTGAAGATGTCAGTAAGCGCGAGGTATGGAGGACTTTGAATGTAATTATCAGTTCAAGAAAGGTAATTTTTAAATAAATTGATGACTGAATAATATACCCCCCATTAAATAAACTTTTTATCATCATATTTCGAATTTCGCATTTATATTTATATTCCTTAGAAAAATAAAAAAATATTTTTCTTTGTAATTTTTTACAAACTTTGCGTATTTTTAATTTTTTTTTAAGATCATTAAGGGCCGATTTTTCAATGCCCAGATAAAGAGCTAGATAGACTTTATTCTTCGGTTAACAAAATATTCAATTTTTCAATAGACGAATAGGACTTATCTATCGAATAACTACATTATTTGATGAATAAATCTATTTGCCGCTCCAACGGCCAGATAGCGCGCTATTCGACGAATAGGTGTTTGATTTGACAACTGACGCGTCAAATTTGGGATATTTTCGTATGTAATAACATAGAGCATAGAATTATTAACAATTAAGTCTCTTTCTATATAATTATTATCAACTAAAATCATATTGAAATTGATGTTTTTGGTAGTATTGATGACCATGCCATTGAAAATTTGCCAAACGCTGCCTTTATGTCGTTTCCATCGTAAAATATATAAATTTAAACACAAATTTAATCAAAACTCTTTACTCGAATCAAAACAATAATCAACAATCATAGAACACAAGATAAACTTAAAATGCACTCCTGACGTGAGTCATAATGACGGTTGTTGACAAATTGCAAGAGTTGACTCTATCCCGCTCTAACCTGACTAATTTAATATGTTTGTTCCGCCACTCCGAGAGCAGAGCTGCCAATATGGAAATATTTGGTCAGATAGTTATACATCAAATAAATCACGATTGAAAAATAGGCGAGCCGTTATGAGTTAGATACACAATTGAATAAATCTATTCGAGGGGTAGTTATTAGACTGTTTATCTCGGGATTGAAAAATCGGCCCTAAATAAATGGCTTATATTATGCTTAAACTTCATGCAAAGTTGTGGAGTGGTCATCGCAGTAGTTTAGAAGCTATATGTATTATAAAATATTATAATGGCGAAGCGCGGCAATATCCCCATACTAGCGCCTAGTTGGTTAGCGCACCGGACTGCAATATTTATTTCATTATAGTTAGTTAATAACACCGTTTCAGGGTTTAATAAGGTTTTATAGTGGTAAATAACAAGCAAGAAAATATTACTTTTGTTTTCTTAAAAAAAAAATTATTCAGTAAAGTAATATGACATTTTTAAGACTTTGAATACGTATATCTCGTCAATTATTTATTTTAGCATAAAACTTATTTATGAACCTCCAATCAATTTTTAAAGACCTATCTGTTGAACCCTCATTTAATTCAACTTTCTCGAATTTACTTTTTGTCCCCGTTTGTATGAATATTGAAGTGCGTCGCGCTAGGCGCTAGTATGGGGATATTGCCGCGCTTCGCCATTATAATACATGTAGATTCTAAAGTACTGCGATGACCACTATAGAACTTTGCATGAAGTTTAAAAATAATATAAGCCATTTATTTAATGATCTTAAAAAAATTTAAAAATACGCAAAGTTTGTAAAAAATGACAAAGAAAAATATTTTTTTAGTTTTCTAAGGTATTTAAATATAAATTCGAAATTCGAAATATGAGGATAAAAAGTTTATTTAATGGGGTATATTATTCAGTCATCAATTTATTTAAAAATTACTTTTCTTGAACTGATAATTACATTCAAAGTCCCCCATACCTCGCGCTTACTGACATGTTCAAAGACCTGTATTTTGAAAACTAAGCTTCTAAATGCAAAATTTTTTCGTATACATACCGAGGATATATACAGGTGTAACATATTAAAATATAACTGAAATCTGAAACCTCACCCTCAAACTCAAACTCAAACATTCATTTATTCAATTAGACTACTATTTAGTAGCACTTTCGAATCGTCATTACATAATTATTTTAACATTTACCACCGATTCGGAAAGCAGTGATCTATGGAGAAGAATCGGCAAGAAACTCCATAGTTGCTCTTTTAAAATCATGTAAATATTACAATATATGAAACTTATATCTAACTACATAATATATCATAATATGCCAATGAACTGTCTTGTTTTTACGCGACAACCCTCCATGGGTTTTTATCGTCCATATATTCCTGAATATTGTAGTACGCTCTCTGAACTAATACATTTTTTATATAAGTTTTAAATTTAGAACTACTAAACTCTTTAATATTGTGAGGAATTCTATTGTAAAAGCGTATACCTTGACCCATAAATGAATTTTTAACTTTAGCTAATCGGAAAAATGGCATTTCAATTCTATTCCTGTTCCTTGTGCCATAATCGTGTCTATCTCCTACTCTTGTGTGTAAGTCGGAGCTTTTGTGTACATGCAAAATATTATTAAATATATACTGTGATGGTACAGTAAGGATACCAGTATTCTTAAAATGATCTCTTAGTGAATCCCGAGCACGTAAATTATATATAGAAAAAATAAATCTGTGTCCGCTTCGCGTGAAATGCCCCATGTATATTGTTAACTGTTTTTATGTTTGTTAGGCATTAAGCTTAGATGAAATAGATAAAATAAATGAAAATTTAAATATAAACTTGTCTTTTATTACAAACCTAAAACTATTAGTAATATGAGTGTTAATTCTTAACTAAGTGCAGTAAATAAATATTACTATTATTGGTCAGGTAATATTTAAATCCTGTAATTTGAGATTACCTGTCATATAGTTCTGTTGTATGATGTAGATTTAAACTATCTTTTAAATTTAATAAACTTGTAGTATCGAATACTAGCTATTCAGCTATCCATTAAAAAACATTGACTAATAATTTCAATCATTGTTTAAAATGATGTGATGACTATTCAGTCAGAGATACATACGAGATACATTTATTACACTGCAATACTACAAATGACCATACAATAAGATTGACAAAGAACTAAAAATGTGAGAATTAAAATTCACAAACAATATAGATAAAGCCTTATATTCATAGTAAACTTTAGATTTGAACATAACATGGTTTATTTAAATGTTGTAACTCCGGCGAGAACTTTTTAACCTACGTTATCAACATTTGCAGTGATGCCAGCAACATCACAACATTACGACTCAACTTTGTTGCTTAACAAATAAGCTTTAGGACTGATGTATACTCACCCCAAGACGGCTCCTCGTAGCTAGCATGCGGCGGGTAGTAGTGGTCGGGCGCGAAGTAATCCGGGCCGGGCCCTGGCGCGGGGCCCCCGCCGGGACCGCCGGGCCCTACCCCGGGCCCGCCCGGCCCTGGACCCGCGCGCCCGTACTCCCGCCGCTCCGCTGTCATCACCTACAAGATAGCATATGTTTCGTTTATGGTATAATATTTCAAATGAACATCCATAGTTTCTCTCTTAATTATTTTGTACATACTTATAATTGTAGTTGCTCTTTTCAAATATTATAAATGGAAACAGTATGGAGGAAAAATTGTTCCAGTACCTCGGAATTATTTTTTTACAAAGAGAACTACAAAATGCAATCTATAATATTAGCTCAAAAACTTTGAATATTAATATTACGTACCTGTATAGTATTCTCTCTGGATTGATAATTATTTTGCATCATAGGTGGTGGTCCATCATCATGCCTTACTGGACCTAAAAGTTTATAAGTTATACATTAATATAGGACAATTCTATACTATACTAGCGGTCCGCCCCGGCTTCGCCCGTGGTACATATTCACGTTTTCTCTACATAAGAACCATCCTCGAACTTCAAGGAATATTATAAAAAAAGAATTAACAAAATCGGTTAAGCCGTTCTCAAGTTATGCGCTTACCAACACATTTTGGGATTCATTTTTATATTATAGATTAACATTGAGGATCTAGAAATGAATGTATCTCAGAATACTTTGCATGGCATGGTATATTTGTGGAGGCGGCATTTCAACCAGCATACTTTGCAGGCAATGCAAGACCACTAATCCATTAGTGAAAACAAAATCTCTCACGCGTCCTACTATAAAATACAGATTTAGTTACGCGCGAATAACGTGCGTAGGACGTGCGAAGGTTTAATCGTTCTACCCTATCGAATAAAAAACTCCAACAATACAATATACCTGATTGCCTGCGCATATCGTTGTTGTTCTGCCTGGGCGGGTGTGGTGGGTGCGGCGGGTGCGACGGGTGCGACGGGTGCGACGGGTGCGACGGGTGCATGCCGACGCCCGCCTCGTTGACGCGCATGCGCCGTTGCCGTTCACAGTATGCGCTCCACGTCACCTCGTTGAAGCCGTAGTTGAAGTAATCTGCAATTTAAGTTTTTTTTTTATACTAAGAGCTAGCGCGCAAGAGCAACTTTTGTCTCCGCAACTATTTTGTCTATCCCATCAACTCTATGGGGAGTTGCGTCGCTACGTGCGCGCACTTTACTACTAGCCTATAGGTGGAAGAGACAAAATAGTTGCGGAGACAAAAGTTGCTCTTGCGCGCTAGCTCTAAGTGTCTCTAAGTCATAAATGAATTCGCGTATACAATATCTGTGTGCAACTTTATGTGTAATTGCTATGTTATCTATGCTTATTCTTTTCTGTTATTTATTATTAATTAAAGAATTTCATTACCAATAACCAACTGAATCATCTGTTTGTCTAATTGAAAGTATGTACTGATTTATTAACTTCCAATTTTGCATGACTATTACTAACAGGTCGGGTCAACATATAGGCTCATATCATCACTCTAGGAGTGGGGCAATGTGGGTAAACCACTGGGCACAGCTTGTATGTGATAAAAATAAATATCCAATGTCCAAAGGAGTAATTAGAACAAGCATACCTTTATGTTCATTTCTACAACTTATTAATATAACTTGCTTTGATTAACCATTTTGCATTTTTTAATGAACTAATCAGATTGTTTCTGTTTTAGGGCCGATTTTTCAATCCTTGGTTAAAATTTATCCATCCAATACAGTATTACATGAACATTTTAAAATGCCACCTGTAAACTGTCATATACGGACAATTAAAATACATGTTTGAAATGGTAGTTTAATACGTTATTCGATGAATAAGTTTTAACCAAGGATTGAAAAATCAGCCCTTATTAAACAAATACAATATTACCTGATATATCAGCACCAGGCTTGTTCCATGGCTTATCTTCTATTGTATCAATATTGAATTCAAGTGCGGGTACTCCATTGATACTGCCAGGGCCATCCATATCCTCGAGGGTGACTTTCCCTCCAGCTGCTGGTCCAGTTCTAGGTTTGTCACCTCCAGAGGCGACTAAGCCTACCCCTCGCTACAAACATGTAAACCAAACACATTTTAAATCATAGCAGAACATAAAGCCAGTGAAATAACCTTTCACATGTCGAAATACCGGCTCCCGGTGTAAACAAATTTTCGCCGTGTATGTCGATATACCGGGGGCCGGTGTGGGTTCGAGTGTTTTGTTTTTTAGTATAAACAACCTCATTGTATATCACCCTTTCCTTTCTGACACATTACAAATGCTTAAAGAAGAAACAGGCCGGCTAGTGACGCCAAAACACGAGCAGCGCTAGTGAACAAAATTTAAACACGCGTCATTCAAAATTACGTCATCGCATGTGGTGACTACGTATTTTTGTTTTGGTGAAAACTTGTTCTAATCTTAAAGTGATTCGCTGAATATTAAAAGCAACGATGGATGGGTTATTAAATATTGATTATATATACTAATTATATAATAGTTCTGTTAATTTTCACTAAAATTCGGTCTGTAACTATCAGCATGTGCAAGGTCGAACGCGTGATGACGATTTTATTATCGTTATATTTCAGCCAGAAATGGATAAAAAGGTAAGTTGATGTTAGATATAAAACGTAAAACTACTTAGTTTTGATATATTTCATAGGGTAGCATTATATTTGTTTCAAAAACATGAAAATACGTAGTGAAATATGATACTACGTAGTATCATACCGGGAGCCGGTACGTCGACAGATTGCGTATTTTTAGGATGCTACCTAAGAATGGATATGCCACAGGAATATTTTTGTATGCATTAAAATTTTAATTGATTGCTGACTGCTACATTACCGAAATATGACCAGAATAGATGTTTTAAATGTACGATAGTAAAAAACAAACACATCTCATAAGAGCCATACCTTGAAAATATTATGTTTTACGAAAAGCCGTATCCATTTTTTTATAGCATCCAGGTACCAAAATGAAAATTTTTTTGCTACTTTTAACAACTTATATTTTGAAATATTTCCTAGAACTGTACTGTTCTGATGATTTGTTTTGATCCTTGAATCTATCTTAATCTTAGAAAATGTCTAAAAGTTCCGTTAGTTGCAATATTTTTTCCAAAAACTATGTTTTTAAATGTACGTAATTTTTGACCCAAATTTTTGAGTTATTTTTGTTTAACTCCTACTCAAGATATATATAATATAGTGCTGCGATACTTTCGTAATACATAGTTTATAAGCTTAAGTTTCTAATAAACAAAACATCGTGTCCAAATCGGCATGCGTCATTTAAAATTAGGTTGAAATACGATACCCACTTATGATGACTCGTTAAGTGGCGGTTTTTTGTGACGATATTAAGATCGTGTGTTGTGTAAAAAATTTGTATGGTGGCACTTGAATTTTGTGTTGTATTTTAAACCTAATGTGATAAGTTGTAAATAAAATGTTTTAATTACTTCCAAATGTTGTTTTAATTCAAATTATAACCGAAACTTATCTAAATATCACACTACCCTCTGTTGAAAGTTCTGTGTTAGCTTTAATTGAGTATTTATATAGAAATGGTTGAAAGTGAATAAAGATTATTCAATTTACAATAAGATTTATAACTTGAATTAACTTGATTAGTACTAGATACGGAGAAAATCGAGTTAATGTAAAAGTCTATCTCAAAATTTCGCTGTCGGTCGACCATACCGGCTCCCGGTACGACAGATAGGGAAAATCGGGAAAATGTCCATCGACATGTGAAAGGTTATAGAATTGATTACAATATTTCAAATAGAAATTGAAAAATAGAAACAATGTAAGTATGTATTAATTAAATACAGACATACAGTTTACTGGATAAAAGAAAACATAAACGTAAAATGGAACCAAAAACTAATTTTATTGGACAAGGAAACTTTTTACCTTAATGTTCAAGCTGGCATAAGCTTGTGGCCCTGATTTGATCTCTCCGATTGTAACTTTGACGTCATCACTGTCGTCTGAGTCCGAGTCCCCATTATCCTGACTATCAGCATCACCATTGGTCTGACTCTGTTCATCTCGTTCTACTTCACCAAAATGTTCATCGTTAAAGTGGGAATCGTCGTTATTCCCTTCAGTCTCATCTTGATCCTTTTCTTCTGTGTCTTGATCCTGAAAATAACGAAAAAAAAATACTTAGTGGCGAATAAATTTTTCAAAATTTTAATAAATACTAAGTCATGGAATATTATATATAATTTCAATTTTGAGCATAAGATAATCATTCAGATAGCAATAAAAAATAAGAGAAAATTATTGTATTACTTTTTGAATAAATAGACATAACCTTATCGGAAAGCAAAACAACATATAATCTTACCGCGCTTTCAATCGTCGAAGGTTGTTGTTTTTCTTTTTCGTTAAGATTTGGCTCCGTGTCTTCATTTTGATCAGCATTGGACTCTCCGTACAGCCATGTATCATCATTTTCATCATTCGGCGCTGTTTCAACAGCAGCGTCTGCCATCTTTGTTTGACAACTAGACTGTTTCGATTTGACAGTTCTTTGACAGAAATCCAATGCAGAAATCATTTTATCGCAGTAACGATTCCTTTCATTGGTAACGACAGACACAAAATTGCCACCCTTAAAAAAATTTGAATAGAATGAAACAAGAAGCTTACATCCGTTCTCTGTCTACGCTTACATCTAATACGTACCGGAGATTTCGGTATGAACATTTGACGTGTAACGAGAAAATATTGCCCAGTTGTTGTGTTTTATCACTTTCACACCTAACTAGGTATTGCCACTGTTACGAAGTTTTCCCAAGGCTACTATGTATGCTGTAAGATTCTGTGCACAAGGTTATTAAAAAAATTTATAAGATATCATTGTCAGAGTTACTCAAAATGAAGAAATAAACCATCCACGCGAAGACCGATATCCGCGCGGATTGAGTCGCGGGCGGAAGCTAGTAATAATATAAATACTAGCTTAATATAAATACTGTTAAAAATAAATGTAGTTATTATTTATAGACCATGATTTAAGTTTTTTCTATTTCGAAAAATCCTGAATATACAAACCAGCGTGGTTTCAAGGTTATATTTTCTTGTTACAAGTTAATGGTCATAGCAAGAAGCTTATATCTTATACACTGGAGATATCGGTATGAACATTTGACGTGTAATGGGTACCATTCACAGGCGCACCCATCCGCTGAATTTGTAGCTGGCGACAAGTCCGCGGACAAATCTGCGTGTGTATGTGTAGTTGTGCGCGGCTCGCGGCTCGGCGCGGCGCTCGCCGTCTGGAGACGGAGAGTGATAGAAGGTGATAGACGTGTAGTGTGTGGGCGATGACGGATTTGTCCACGGATTGGTACGGCTCGGGGCTCGGCTCGCGGTGCGTGTAGTGAATGCCGGGCTTTACAAGAAAATTGTTGTGTTTTATCACTTTCACACCTAACTTGGTATTGCCACTGTTAATACGAAGTTTTCCCAAGGCTACTATGTATGCCGTAATATTCTGTGCAAAAGGTTAGTTTTTGTACATGAGTTTGTTGATAAATTGCCAACAACGTCATTCAGAAGCATTGTTGGATGAGACAATTATTATTTATGCTAAATAAAATAAGTATCTGGACCAATTATTAAATAGCGATACTCCCTGATTATGGGTAGTTACCATAATAAAATTGTAGCAACTCTCACTTTGACAATATGGCATAAGTGTCAAAAAAAATTGCGTCGCTTCGAATATTTAAGTTAATATTGTTGCGTATTTAATAAATATTTTCCGAATATAAATAATGTATTGCATTGTGAAAAATTGCAGAAGTGTTTGGACACCAAATTCTGGCATAGAATTTCACAGGCAAGTGTATATTTACGTTATTTACAGTATTCCTCAATACTCCTGCATTTACCTGTTTAGAATCATTTCAATGGCAAAAATTGTAAAATTTTGCATCATTTTAGAAAGCAGTCATGTTAAATTTGTTATTTTCCTAATACTTTATCATTTTTCAACAAGTTTTCAATAAACAAAATTAACAAGTAAGGTAACCATGATGACGAGTTTTTATGGATAGTGAAGAGAATATATTGTAATAACAATATTATGATGAAATTTAGATCACCATTTTCAAGATTTTTACTAGTAATGAAACAACACTCGACATCGGTATTGCACTCACATGTAGTTATAAGATTGTTCGTTTTTACATTGAAATTTATACTTTTTTAACTTACCTCATATTTTTTGTTTTAGGTATTTCAGCTTTCCAAAAAGTAAAATAAAAAGAAATATATGTGCCCATCAAGGGTAAAATTACTGAGGATTACGACCCAGAAAAAAATACCTTTTGAAAAATAAACTTTGTAAAGTTAGCTGAAATTTGTGCAAGGCGTTTATTATAAACAGTTTTTCTTTGATGATTTTGGCTTGAAATTGACCCGTCGAAGCAACGCGTTTAAAAAGAAGATCTGAGTAGCTTACAATTTGGTAAACAGCATCTGATGCAAAACACAACTTTCCTCTATTTACAAAGGATTGTTAATGCTATATATCGGTTCATATCCAGGCTTTGTAGCCAAGAGTTATTTAAAATTATCATTCTATACCAATTAAAATTGTACGTACCTATAAAGTATGGCCAGTAATATTATAATATAATTAATACTGTTAAAAATATATGTCGTTATTATTTATAGACCATGATTTTTAGTTTTTTCTATTTCGAAAAATCCTGAATATACAAACCAGTGTGGTCACCCACAGAAAGAGACAAAAAACAACACTGACGTCATTCAAGGTTATATTTTCTTGTGACAAGTCAATGGTCATAGTGCAATCTCCAGTGTATTAGATATAAGCTTCTTGGGTCATAGTCACAGTCATAGTGCAATCTCCAGTGTATTTTATGCCTCCTCCTCATTACTCGCGAAGTTGAACGAGGTTAGACGAATAGAATAATGTAGAGAGGCACTTCGGCTTACTTCGTCCAACTTTACCTCGCCTCGGCCGACTTCCGTTTGTTGTCGGTTTTTGCGCTCGAGTCAAAGGGCACGAAGTTACCTGAAGTTCGTTCTGAATATGAATGTATGCGCTCCTCGCTAAGTTGAACGATTGTGTAGTGTAGCACCGCGGACTTCAGTCAACTTCGGCCGAGTACTTCGCCGAGGAACTTCGCGAGTAGTGTGGAGGAGGCATTATGCTTCTTGGAATGAAATTGAACCAGACACAGCTAGACACAGTAGACACAGCACGAAAATTAACAAAATTTCATTACAAAGTTAGGCTAAAAATAAAACCATACAACGGCGGAACTACCGCTAACCGCGGATTGTAGACGTGGCACGTATATATTAAATATATAGAAAAGTATGCAACTGGGTGCGAAAAAAGCTCGAATGAGCCATTCGCACATGCCGCTTATCGCAATCGGTAGTTTTACCTTGCTATGAATTGCACAATTTATAATCCGTTTCTGAGTAGATATTTCCCTTTTTTACCTTTGTTCCCGAGGTTGCCTGGCAGAGATACTGTTAGGTGATAAGGCTGTGATGTGCCATATTGTTTATTTTTAAAGGTTCTTTTAGGGCGGCCGTACACGGACCGCTTCAAGCAGTTGAGACCGACCGCTTGAAGCCGCGAGTCGCGACTGCGCGGTGAACTATAGGCATTCATTCACCGCCGTACATGTGACGGCTCGAGCCGTCGCGACCGCTTCAAGCCGTCAACTGCATGACGAAATTCCACCGTGCCGTTGACGGCTCGCGAGCGGTCGTGAGGCATACACACTGCTCGAGCCGTTGACTGCGCTAGAGCCGTCGACGGCTCCCTCCCCCCTAAAAATCAATGACTTGACTAGTCAAAAAAATCAAATCTCGAGCGGTTGGTAGCGACGGCTCGAGCGGTCAACAACCGACGGCTCGAGCAGTGACTCGAGCCGTCCGTGTACGTCGCTCAGCCGTTAACTGCTCGAGCGGTCCGTGTACGTCAGCCCTTAGGCTCGTTATTTTTTAAATGTGCTCGGCTCTCTAGCTTAGACGCATCTTAATGATTGTATACGTACAAGTGGAATAAAATAAAAATAACCGGACGATCATGCCGTACAGTTAAAAACATGACGTGCCTTGTATTCTTAGTTTTTTATCGAAAGTTCGTGTATTTACTGGACTCTTAACATTTTCGATAAAAAAACCACTTCATTGATTTGAATAATATACTTTTTAATTTAAGCAATTAAATAAATATAAAACAATACTTTATTAACAGGTGTTACAGATCTGAATTGTTTAATCTAATCCATTTCGTCTTTTAGGAAACAATTTTTGTTCAGCCTGCTCAACCTTTTGAGCAACATTAGTCAGTTGTTCAGAAGCATTGGAAGCAGCAGCACCACAGGTTTCAGCCAGTTCTTGAATTCCTTGGGATACCTGTTGAAAAAAAAAAAGAAAAATTAATATAGACTGATTACGAACATCTTTGAAATCAAAATTAATACAGCTTTAAAATATTCATTTTTAATATACTTTCTTATTGTAAAGATCACCATAAGTTATAACAATATTAATATATATATTATACATATAAATCTCGTGTCACAATGTTTGTCCACAATGGACTCCTAAACCACTTAACTGATTATAATAAAATTCACACACCATGTGCAGTTCGATCCAACTTGAGAGATAGGATAGTTTAAATCTCAAATCGTTTTAGAGAAAGCGGGCAAAGCCGCGGGAGGTAAGCTAGTTAATTATATTATAGTTTGTTGACTGTTTTTAAAATTAAGCAATACCATCTCATAATAGGAAATATATGAGTATAAATTTAAAACAATACATACCCCATCAGCTTCTGCCTTCGCTTCTGCAGCAGCAATGTGCATGTTATTTACAGCTTCCTGCATTTGGGGTACTTGCTGTAACACCTCAGACTCCAATACAGGGGCAGCCTGTAATATTCAATAGCAAAGTGAAAGATTATGCAGAGTATAATAATTATTTAATTAGAAGAAATTCAATCTATCAAATCATAAAATCCATCTTCACCATATAATCCATATTCATCTTATCCATACTAATATTATAAATGCGAAAGTAACTCTGTCTGTCTGTCTGTTACTCAATCACGCCTAAACCACTGAACCAATTTTCATGAAATTTGGTATGGAGATATTTTGATACCCAAGAAAGAACATAGGCTACTTTTTATCGCGGCAAAACGCAATCCCGGAATTCCCATGGGAACGGGAACTATGCGGGTTTTTCTTTGACTGCGCGGGCGAAGCTGCGTGCGGAAACCTAGTACAACATAAACACTTCAACAGGTCAATGTTACTATATTTCGTTAATTTTAAGTAAAATTATCTTTACCTGTTTACATCTATGCATACAATGGCAATGATGTTTGATTACCGGCTCTGCGGCTGCTATTTCATGCATATTCATGGTATTTTGTTGCATCTAAAAGTGAAAAATAAAAGAGTTAAGTGCACCTCGATAGTGGACGAGTATAAAGTTTGGAATGCATGAATTGATTTCTATTTCTTCTCTGGTCTTAAAAATATTACCATCAATACTCATCAATGATGGTATGTTACATTGAATTTTTTACTTACATTTTCTATAAAGTTTGGATCAGTGTAGTTGTTCAATTCTGAGGCCATATTCTGAGCCTGCATAAGCTTTTCATGTCCAGCAGTAGCATTGCTGATAGCTTGGGCCGTATTTAATAGGTTCGCTGTTACTGAATCACCTTGTTGACCCTCAATAAGGGAATTAGAGGGTAAGCCCAATTTAGCTTCGAGTTGCTCAATTCTGCTTTGTAAAACCGCAATGGGATCCATTATAAATTTCTTCACAAAAATATAAAAACTAAAATCCAAGAAAAATACGTTGACTTGTTAAGCTGAAAGGTAACGAAGCAAATGCAAATAAAGATTCGAAATTTAAACCTATCTTTTTGTTTTAAAATTTAAATTAAATCTTTCTCTATATTAGCCAGTGTTATTTTGTGATTTTTGGTAGAAAAAAAAAAACACTAGCCAATTGCCAAATGCCAATTAGCCAAATAATTTTGACAGATGACGTATGACATTATTTCGACTTTCGACATGACGTCATTTCTAGTCATTGGCAGTTGGCACAGAGCACGTAATATAGCGTCATTGATTTATTAAGTGATTTTTTATTTTAATACTGATTAATAACACGATTATCTCGTAATTCCCAAAAAAAATTTTTAAAGAAAAATCATCGCTTATATTGTTATTAAAGAAAAATCTTTATTTTGGTAGAAGTTACTTTGATAATTTTAGATGGAAGCAAAATGATCCGTGTCTCATTGAATCATGCTTCGCATAGGAAGCATGAATTGTTGTTTCCTAGTACATAATATATTCGTAATGTACACATACTTTTGAATATGGAGTATTTTTTTATACATGGTTTGCACAAACTCGTCTGATTTATTTAGTCTATAATATTTTTACAGAATGAATAAATCGCAATTGGTATGTTACAAACTATTTGTGATGTGCACTATTTTATTACTACCTAAATATTATTCGCCAACTGCCAAGTCGAGCAAAGCAGTGGCACGGTTGACCATCCTTTTTTCGAATTATCTATGTTTTCAAATATAGATAAGAAATCGTAACAGCTGATTGTAAATATCGGTAGGTAAATACCCTAAATATCAATCGTCCCCATTGGGCGTCTCAGCTATTGACATTCTTTGTGACATTTTGTGAAGTGACACTAGTGACAGATCGTCCTCATTTCTCGCCGCAATTCGCGTGTACCTACCTATTCTTTTTCAAATTTCAATTTACATCTGAAATTTACGATACTAAAGTTGCGTATTTTTCAACTTAAAGATATAATATTTTCATGTTCTTTTGCAACCAGGCACAGAACTAACAGAAATGGATGAGGAGCTAGGAGAACTGACAGAGAATGACTTTATCATTCCACCTGTGAAGTATGAATGTAAGTTTTTTTATTTCTTAAATTTCAATATTTTAGTCTCTACATTTTTAAAATTATTAATATATTTAAAATGATGCTTTTCGAATTTCATGTGATGTCTAAAAATACTATTCAAACTGAAATAAACTGCTTAATTCAACAGAGAATGATGACACATAATATTTGCATCACAATTTCATAAATTAGTAATAAAATTAATTACAATAATAAAATATATTAATCTTAATTTTCAAGTTCAATGCTTCTAGTAATATTTAATCATTTTATTTTCAGATTTAGATCACACAGCTGATGTCCAGTAAGTTAAATTTATTTTTATGCTTGCATGCCTGAATGAGAATAATATGATAACTGCGTTAAAAACAACCAACTTCAAACTTGCACTTGCAACATTTACAAATACAGACAAAAATGCTCATTAAATAAAAACTACTGGGCCTTTTTGAATGAAATTTTTATGGGACCAATTCAACACCATCCCGCGTCGAACAAAAAAAAGAATCACGTAAATCGGTTCAGAAACCTCGGAGTAATCGGTGTACATACATAAAAAAAAACATACCAGCCGAATTGATAACCTCCTCTTTTTTTTAAGTCGGTTAAAAAGTAGCCTTCACACTATTAGACATATATAATATTATAGTCACAAAAATCCATTCCTTTGCAACATGAAAAAATGTAATTTACAAACAAACACACATTGACATTACTATTATTATAATATTATAAGTGCGAAAGTAACTCTGTCTGTCTGTTACTCAATCACGCCTTAACTACTGTACCAATTTGCATGAAATTTGGTATAGAGATATTTTGATACCCAAGAAAGGACATAGGCTACTTTTTACCCCGGGACATAGGATAGGTTTTATCACAGAAATCCCACGGGAACGGGAACTAAGTATGCAGGTCTTTCTTTGACTACGCGGGCGAAGCCGCGGGTGGAAAGCTAGTTTATAATTAACCGACTTCAAAAAAAAGGAGGAGGTTATCAATTCGGCCGGTATATTAAATAAAATATTAAATAAAAATATTCCAGGCCTTAGTCAATGTAATCAGTAATTTTAATTTAAAATCTTTTTTTGAACAGTTGCTTAAAATAGAGAAAATAATCTTAAATCTTGATGTATAAAATCCATATACTAGCTTTCACATACAAAATCTATCTTAAATAAACATTAACATCCTGATATAATTTGTTGTTAATATTTATGTTGTGGCCATATCGTAGATTTGCGCATTTCATGAAATGATTTATCATTTCACGAAACGGTCGCATTTCATGAAATGGCCATCAGATCGTTAAATCGTCAACGTTTCACGATTTGGTCATCCACATTTGGCCAGATAGTATAAAATATAGAGAGTCCATAAAACATTAAGAAATTCAGAATATTTTAAGAACTTGTTTATTGTCATATAAGTTACAGCATATAAGTTACGGCAGCGGCCGGCGAATGCTAGAAGCGAATGGTTTTTGCAAAAGAAAACAGGTTAGGTTAGACTTTAATAAACAACGCCTGTTCCTGTTCGACGTACTCACTTCCTTGCTAAATCGTATGTTGCCACTACAACAAGACATGACTAGCTAAAAATATATCTTTATTTAAAAACCTTTTGCGACGACATTTTCTCACTTCTGCTTTCAACTCGGCACATTAGCTATGTGTATATGTATACATTTTACACATTATTATCTATACACAGATATGTATATGTATGTATTTATAGTATTTTATATTTGTTTTATGTAGTATGTATGTATTTAATTATATGTATCATGTATATAAATTATAGTTATATAAGTAGGTATATGCGTAAATTGTACATATATATTATTAATAAAAATATAATTGTGTTAATTCGAGTGTAGTATATTTATTTTATATTTATATGTATCATTAATTATATATTATCTACCTGTATATCTATTTTAATTATTATTATTAATTAATTTATCTTGTTCTTTTTGTTCCTTGACTTTTTTCTTCTACCTACGTAGTGTGGCCACGTTACTCGTCATGCCACTCGTCGTGCTCATCGTCCTGCTCACTGCTCCCTATTTTGTCGGCTTTTGCGCGCGAGTCAAAGGACCGGCAATACGAGTGCGAATTAGGGATGAGCGTTGAATCAACGGACTAGTTAAATTACATAAACACCAGAAGCGAATCGCTTTTTAAAAAAGAAACAATAATTATAATAAAATAGTAGGATATATAATTAAATATATTTAAGTATGCATAGGATTTTAGACGCATTTTTTCTTCAATAAGTATATGGTCTACGATCCGAACATAAGGCGAAATTCAACGGCGTGATAATAGAATGAGACCAATTTTATAATTAATTTAGTCTATTAAAAAATGTATTAAAATTTAAAAATGGGTTGACTTGGAAAATCCTGGACAGGACATTTTTAATGAATTAAAAAAAAAACATTTATTTTAATTTTTTATTAATTGCAGTTTCGAGATAATAAAACAATTTTGTAATAAAACAGTGCTTACATAATTTTTTTTTCATCATCCTATCAAGTGAAAATAACTGGTACCGACATACCTGTTTAAACCTGCCAACCTAGCCGTTTGTCCCGGTTAATATTAGAAAACGACTATGACTGCACATTCTGTAGGTTTCATAATTTAAGTCTATTATATTTTTTTATTATCTTGATACTGCAATTGATTAAAAAAAAATGTTTTTTTTTTCAATTCATTAAAAATGTCCTGTCCAGGATTTTCCCAGTCAACCCATTTTTAATACATTTTTTAATAGACTAAAATTATTATAAAATTGGTCTCATTCTATTATCACGCCGTTGAATTTCGCCTTATGTTCGGATCTTAGACCAATAAGATATCCCCATTTTCCATAGTAATCGAACCTCTTCGTCGTAAATTCTTTGTTGTGACTTTCTTCTTATTGTAATAATTCGTTTAGAATTATGAAGTTTTTAACTGCGAATAATTAAATTTTCGCCAACGGCTACCATCTTATTACATAAACACAGCGCTTGTAGCGCCTCTACCAATAATTAATGTACCTAACTATTTTACGATATGATCAAATAATTTTGATCAGTTCATGAAAAAACCATTTAGTTGGCCATATCGAGAAACGATTTCTTATCATTGATCTGCTCAAACCACATCATGATGTGGCCAATAGACATTCAACCATTTCATGAAATGCGACCATTTCACGAAATGATCGATCATATCATGAAATGAGCAAATCTACGATATGGTCACGGCATTTACACTAAACTCCCATTATCTGATCAGAAAAATGGTGGATAAATCAGATTTCCGACACAGGAGTTTACTATATTTCATTTAATGTTTATTTATTTATTTTTTAATTTCAGATTACATGCATGGGGCAATAGTTTGAAAGAGGCGTTTGAGCAATGTGGCATGGCAATGTTTGGTTATATGACAGACCTGAATTATGTACAAATTAAACAAGTGCACACAATAGAGGCATCAGCAGACGATATGATGGGCCTGTTATACCACTTCCTTGATGAGTTGCTATTCTTGTTTTCTGCCGAACCATACCTTATTTGTAAGAAAGTAGTGATCACAGAATTCAATACAGAAGAGTTTAGAATAGTTTGTAAATGTTATGGCGAAGAGTTTGAGATTGGTAAACACCCTCAAGGATCGGAAGTCAAAGCTATCACATATTCAGCCATGCAAATTGTAGAAGAACCAAAAGATAATAAGTTTGAAGTGTTTGTTATTATTGATATATAATATATATTTTTATATTTTATAATGTTTGGGTTTTATTTTCTTTTTTCATAACTCAGCCCCCGGAATCACAGACACAATAGAAAATCTATTGTTTCCACAACCACAACCAGCCACATTTCTCTAGTATGACTTACAGCTACAGTACCTACATTACGATAATCTCTCCTTATTAATCACCAAGAGTATCGGAGAATACAACCAATACCAAATATTCTGTGTCAACATCTTCCCATCTAGGTATCAATCAAGATGTTTTTCTCCATCATTTTGAGTAGGTAGTAGTAGTATGGATAATCTGCAAGTAAATTAAAAATTAACTTATTTTTGCGCGCACGTCTAAAGAATTCTCTCACTGCTCTCATTTTCACTTAAAATTTTTTAACCTCACTCCTTGTTGTCGCCCGCAGATTCGATCGCACTTTCTATTGCTCGTATCGTTATCAATGATATAATATGTTCCGATGCGATGTAGTGTAGTACCTCCTATTTTTTTCCCTGGTAGCTAAGTAGATAATAAGTACTTTATAATATTTTATCTTAGAACTGAGCGGGCACATTTTTTATTCTTCGATGTGAATAAAAAAGTCGAAGATTCGAACACTCAAAAATTTATTGATTTTGTGCCTATCCGCACTTCACCATGAGGCGGGAGGCCTGTGTCCCTGCAATGGGCATATCTATGATATTATTATTGTTTTTTCTTATTGTTTTTTATATTTTATCAGTTAGAAAGAAAGAGAGTTTATTTTGCACCATAGTTCAGTAAAATTAAAACAAAAAAATCCATACTATTAATATTATAAATGCGAAAGTAACTCTGTCTGTCTGTCTGTTACTCAATCACGCCTTAACTACTGAACCAATTTGCATAAAATTTGGTAAAGAGATATTTTGATACCTACCCGAGAAAGGACATAGGCTCCGAGCGTGGTAGGGATAAGAAAAAGATGGCGCGTAACGGAAAAATGTCACACGTAACGAAATAATGTTACATTAAATTTTTTTCCAACCTCGATAAAGACAGAACACCTGACTGTTCTGTGCAGAACACAAAGCAGTTTATTTGAAATTTTATCATCTATACATATAATAAATCTGTAGAAGGGTCAATTCTGTACATTGAAAATATTGAAAAAATAAATAGCAGCGGGTGTTACTGGATGGATACCAAACACAAATATGTGATTAAAAAATTTTTTGTCTGTCTGTCTGTCTGTATGTTCAGGCATCACGTGAAAACTAACAGTTCGATTTCGATGAAACTTGGTATAATTATACCTTATCATCTTAGGCATAAAATAGGATACTTTTTATCCCGGAAAAATACGCAGAAAAAAAAAAATCTTAATTTTCTTAATTTTTCCGCGCGGACGAAGTCGCGGGCGGAAGCTAGTTTTAAATATAAATCTACGAGAAATGATAAAATATATCTCACAATGTACATATACATATTTACTAAAAACTTACGTAACTACGTTCGTAGTAGTCTTTATTAAATTAAATTATACTTCTTGCATTGTTTTTTTTTATTATTACTAACCAACTGGAACCAATAACTATTTATAATTTAACCAATGATAAAAGCTTCTTGAATTTAACTTAACCACAAACGCTTTATATGTAAATGATGCACAAACGTAACGAATTAATCAAATCTGGCAAGTTCACAACAATAGACAAAACCATAGACTTTATTAAAAAATCAAGTCATGTTGTCTATGAATGCCTGATGTCACATCCGTTTAAGTTCGCGGTATTTTTTAATTTTGTAGTATTTAAACATATTGTTTGTTACAATTTAAATATAAAATACATTACATATAAATCAACTAAAAAGGATAGTGTAGAACATGTCAATATTTAATGAGTATAATATTAAAGTAAGTTATTTTCTTAAACTTAGTTAATTTGGAAAATGAATAATTATAATTTTTGTATCGATAATTTAAATAGTACCTACTTGTGTAATTTATATAAAGACAAATAATTTTGCATGCTATAATTTAATAAAAGTATTACATATTATTTTAACAAAATATTATTATTAACGTATTGATTATTTCTGGTAGTATTATGGACATGTCTACATAACTAATTGATTCCTATAGAATAATAATTAAAATTTAAATGGCAATGGTTTCTCGAATGTAATAAAAAATTTGTTAAACTTTAAAACAGTTGTAGATAAAAATTAACGTGTTCTACGAAATATCTCTATATTCAATTGCATTACCTACGTTTAAAATAGGTACACAAAATCTTGTATGATTATGTTGGCTATTTGATGTGCTAAAAACAGTTGAAAACAATTTTATGAAGTAAAAATAATTGTTAAGTTTTAATTCTTTTCGATTATCTAATATTAAATTATTACAATATTGATGACATACGATTATGTGCGCGTGGCACATATCAACGTTAAATCGAGTAATTTATATCTATAGAATTATTATTTTATTGAACCACATTTAGGAAATACATATAAGGACAAAATAGTATGGTACCTATTATTACTATATCATTTTAGTCATAGTTATAGAGCTACGCTATGTGTTTACGCATATTCCAAGTATATTTCTTGTAATCTATCGTTACCTATGTTATTTAGTATTATTTGTTTCAATTGGCCAAATAAATCCGTTGATAAATTAATGAACATAACTACTTCGTAAACTCATATAATATGTACATGTGTTATAATAACAAATGCACGTAGGCCTACACAAGCTAGAATCCCTGTAGAGCTTTATTGATCCGCTTTTAAATTTCCTTCACTAATAGGAAGCTGCAATGTGGTTTGTGGAGTGTAAATCTACCGGTTGTGAGCAACGTGAGATCTACATGTATGATATTACCGCATGCGTTTATATTATACGTATTATCCAAAATTTTAAATTTAATGTATAATCAATTCTAATACGTAACTTTTTAGAGTATTTCGTGAGGGTGCGCACGAAATTATAGGGCGTAGTTATGAATTACACTGGCCTAAAATCTACTCGTAATATTTAATACCAAGCATTTTTTTTCTATTACAAATCAATGTATGATCAAACGTATTGATTTACGTATTCTACCTATATAGTAAATTATTTTACATCGCAAGGATTACGATGTATGGATTGTTTCTAATATAAAATAAAGCTGCGTATGTATTTATATTCAAGAGAATCGAGACATGCGCAAAGCGCTACGCTTCTACAAAACCGGTCTTGCAACGAAAATTCAAAAATTCGTTATATTTTTTATGGCTTCTCAAACGAGGGGAGGAATTTAGAGAACGGCGTCCGCTAGGGGTTGCTTGGTTTGTTCGGTCGCTTCGCGCCTGCGCGCGTAGTTCGCGCCACTGCTACGTCGCTTGCAAGCCAGATGTTCTGAAAAGCTTCCTGTCGTCGTTTCACAGCTCTGCAATTTCATCTATTAAAATATAAAATGTGGACTAGGGTTATCATTTTGTTTTCAATTATTAGTGGTATATTAAGTGTGTAAATGAATATGTGTTTTATAAAGTGTGACGATTAACTGAAAGTTATCGGGCGTCTCGATATCCACGAGTTCACTCGAGACCAACAAAGCGGCGGACATTTTATTTTGAGTACTCGATAATGTAGCGTTTGCGTCGAAAACATTAAATGTCGTTTTATGGTTCTGTATTCGGATATCGTTCGCTTACACCTTTTGTAAGTATTATGTATTTATAATAAGTAATTTATCTAATTTTTCCATGTTTATGGCGAACCTGGTAAAGCGGTTATGATTACGAATTACCGCTAGGTTGTCGATATTTTTGGTAAATGTCGTTGAAAAAATGACGTAAGCTAATTTGGACATTCGCTTATATCTCTAGAAAATATGGAAATATACTAGAGCATATTAAATTTTGTATGAACACTCATTAACGGTGGAGTCTTCCAAGATATGATTTCCGCGCGCACGGCGCCCCTAACCTCTTCACTAATTTAATTGAGTCGATCACGTTTGTGTTTAATGAGGAATTGATAAAATGCGTATTTATATATTGATGTTGGGGTGACAGCGATGCCGAGGGGGGTGAAGCGAGGGCAGGCGGAGGGCGAAGCTGAGGTGGTGGTCCGCGTCGGGGCGTCTCCGTCGCAAACCACGCTCCTAGATGACAGCCCGAGCCAGCCCATCAGCTATCACCTGCTCGACCACGGCTATGGCGCCACGCCGCAGCATCAGATACGGCGGGAGGCGCCCACCGCACCGCCGAAGACTTCTGAGGTTTGTTTTTTACATCATATCTTTCCTTACTCTACAAACAGATATGTATCAAACTAAATGGTTATAACTTGTTATGTTCTAAATCCATGAACTAAAAATTAATATCTTCATGTGTTAGTAACATCATGCTCTGAATATCAGCTGTTTACTGCATAATTACTTGCATATTCATTTCTTTGATTGATTATTGAAGCAAAGAAGTTTTCAATTATTTGGTAGTATGTTTTATCAAGGATTGGAAAGTTAAACTATAAGTGCACTTAATTCTTTCAAATATTTAAGGTTAACATAATTAATAATGATTTATCTTGTTCTTATATAAGTAAAACTAAAGAGCTCACATTGCAATTCACATGTCACTGTCCTGCAGCACTTGTAGGATGTATCTTAGTTTATAATCCTTTTTTAGCACCAAACACCCATGGCTTGGTTTCACAGTTACATACCTAGGTAGTTAAGTTACAAGCGAGAAGAATGACTATCATATAGATTTATATACACATTTAATTAACTTTACATATGCAGTGATGTTCAAGGATGTAGGATCTCTTTAAAGAGATTAATAACGAACATAAAGGTAATATCTAACTGTCTATCTACAGTACATTGGATCATTCATATGTATAAAGATACCTTCTCATATAAATCTAAATGTAAATTGGTCAAATGAAGTACACAAGAAATTAGTTGCAAATTTTATGTGGGCCATTATTTGAGGTCAAAGACCTATATAGGGTCATTGAACTTAATAGCAAATGTGGCCCGGGTCTGATATAAAATACAAAATTGATGAATCTTTTCATTTTCTGTTCTGATCCAATATAGCAAGAGTTAATATTATTTCTCATTATAAAGCTTAGCATATTTTTATTAAATTTGAAATTCAGTTTTTCATGATATAGTTTGTGAGAAAATAGTATTAGTATTTTTTTTGCACAAACTGAATATAACCAATCTTATGATTTATAGCGGTTATGCTAATTGAAAAGCAGTAACCTTTATCAAAACATATAATATTAAAACATTGTTTATAACATAGCCCTAATGAGGATTGAATAACATATACGTATAAAGATTTAATTAATCTTCGAGTGCATTTATTTATTGCAGATAGATCTAAGTAAGAAACCAAAAGTCCAAGATACAAGTCCTTATCTTGAATGGCTTGGAAATTCTTTAAACAATATGATATTGTTCAATTGTAGTTCTCCCATTTTGATTTCAAATATCAAATTCTCATATATTCCAGAAAAGGTTTGATGTATGAGCGCACTGCTTGTCATATTATGGTATTTAATTGGATTATTACCATTAGCTATATGTTATGTGAACACATTCATATAATATGCATAATATATCTTTGCTATGATAAAAACAGCTAAGACCTACAAATAATAGGGAAGTCATTATACTATCCTCATTGATTATATGGGAGGAAGTGGTCAGATACACATAGATCACATTTGTTGCTCAATTTATTGAACTACTATAGGCATAGTTGTTGGTTATCACAAAATTGTTTAGGCGCCATTTTGAGGAAATCTGAGGGCATTACTTTCTACTGCCCATAATGCGTCGCATTTAAGGTTAAATAAAATACATGTCAATGGCGTGCATATTTTTATGATTAAAGTGAATATTCTTGTTTCGTGTTTGTTTTGTGTGTCGCGCATATTTATCCAATAACCATTGTAATTGGCAATCTAACTGTTCCTACGTCCGGACCTTAACAGGATACAAGTTAGGTGTACATTCTATTACATCTACTCTTCCGAATATTGTGCTTGATCATGACGTGGCGTAATTAATCCGATCATCGATAAGAATGGAACTAGACAAACGATAACAAACGTTGCTTCAGACGTTTATCTGTGTGCATATTTGAGAAATAGAATTTCGTTGTATTGTTTATTTGATAATAATCAATAGGGAGCTATTTTTGTCGGGTATTTCTTACAACTTGTTCAGAAGTTTTTTTATTGATTTTTAGGATAAGATTGGTCCAAACTCATATATTATGAATTCAAAGATCATCGTAGTTTCTAAATTACGCTTTGAATTATGGTTCGAATATTTAAAATAGTTCAGAACTCGTCGAAACTCTTGTTTCATCCAAACTTGTTAGGTTTCGAGACATTTAAAGTCTTTAAATTTTATAATATGAAAAAGGTTCCTTATACATTGCTTTTTGGGGATATTTTTAATGTATGTACCTAATACATGCCAAGGACCAAGGTCATGGTCCTGTTATTTCGACGATTGCTTAAATAGTTAGTTCCCGTACCATAGAACTGACAATTTATTACCCTTGTCTTAATTGTTAATTAAGAATGTCCTAATTGTAACTCTTGTTATTATTTGACATGGTAATTTTTTTATGTAAATATTACAAGAAATACCTATAGGTCTTTACGAATAAATCGTGGCAAGTTGCCGAATGTAGCGATGTTGACGATAATATTGTTATACAGTTGACGAGCCGTGTGTGGGCTTTGCGTTTTGTTCGGTGGGTACATATGTTAGCAGTAAGTGACGCCTCGAGTGGCGATCACCCGCCCGCTACGCCATGTGGCCCAAACGCTATGGGGTCACGTGGCCAGGTACCTAATTCCTGCGTTGCGCAATGCAATCCCTCGTCCTTATCACGAACAAGAATATAAATTCAAACGCTGGATCGCTCGCTTTTCTTATTAACGTTAAAGGATGCAACCACAATGAAGCTGTAATTTTATTAAAGTTAGAATCCGCTCCTCTATTACAAAAAAACCGGTTCTAATCATGGGGGATGCATTGTACTATTAGATCGGAAGGGCTAAATTGATAATGTAAATATTGCAAGCGCAATTTTTAATGCAAGGGTGTCGAATGATGTTTTATCTTAGATGTCACGCTTTAAACATCTGCTCTGATTTAGACGATGCTACACAAAGCTGTGCCAGACCCCGCAAAATCGACGGATTAACAATAGTCCTGTCAGTTCACTATTAATAATAACAAGAGTTTTTAAGATAAGAAATTGGCATTCTTTTGCCAGGAGTCCCTTCCGAGAGCTCGGCGCTTTTGTGTTGATTCTAATTTATGTCGTGTATTGTGTAGCTTCGGGTACCCTCCCCGCACACTTCCTTAAAGGGGACTTTGGCCCCGCAATTCTTTAAGTTGAATTAGTTGCATCAGCTCATTGAAAAATACCTCTTGCATCTATCCTCGGTCGTGATTAAAACTAAAATGTTTGACCGGTAATTTGTGCAGTTATGGAGTTTTGGATTTTAATTATGGAATACCGAACGGTGGTGGCTCGTAATTTTTGTGTTATGTGCGCGTACTAATCAGCAAGTTGTACGTAATTGAAGAAAGACGGATTTACGATGACGTACACCATTTTGAGAGTGAGTCGTCATTTTTGTCACGTTTTGCCGTGGGTACTACAAAGGATAGAAAAATCTCATTACACCTCCTCATTAATTACGTAATTATCTCACGATTCATGGGTCGCTTATTTTCGTTTAATTGTGGTAGGTACCTATTTATATCGCGGATGCGTGATATAATGTGTTTATAATCCTGAAATACGGCTTCAGTCTACATGAAGCTACGTTAGGTTCGTAAGAACTCGTTGACTTACTTGTGTTTAAATTAAAGATATAGTACATTTTTTGATAATATTATAAAAATTTACCCTGTATGGATTTTCGCTACAAAAGTATACTAGGTACCTATGAAATTTAATGTTCTTGATTTTGGTTTAATTTATTCCTATAATTATTTCTTATAAATAAAACACTAATAAAGCCATGTTACACACGAGATGCTTACTTTACCGTTATTCTATAAGGATATATTTTTCTTTCTCGTTAGCATTTCATTTCGTTTTACATACCGAATGGTTAAAACATGTTTATGTACAACAAATGTATCACTATACGATAATTTGGAAAGCTGCTATGTGTGTCCAAGAATGTACTATTATAATGACAATTGTTTTCATGTATCGAATGTACATTTAGCAAACAATCGTTGGCAGGCGGTGAAAAGACGACTGAACCTCAGCGAGAGCAGTTCAGGTAGTCAGGGGCATGTGGTGCCGATGAAGGCGGACTTCAAGACGCCCAAACAGAAACGGGTGAAGGTTCTCACTCCATACAGCCGACCGTCCAGTTCTATGAAAAAATACACAGAACGCTCCAGGTAGGAACGAACATTTCGATACAGGTAATCATTACTTTGGGATTATGTTTCATTCAATATCGTTATTTGGAAATTCATTTTTTGCCCCGTGTAGTGTTTCTTCGTGATAAACGACTTCTCGTAGAACATGCAGACTTTTAAAATGTTATCCCGTTTAGGGCATTTATAGCGACAAAAAGTTTTCGTTTTTGCCGTACATTATATTCTACTTGATCACAGTTTATGAATGGGATTTGACCGACATTTCTCTCGCGCACGCAGATAACAACGTTGGCGTTGTTCACTTTATTTTCACAGTAATTTCTTATCTATGCTAGAATTAGACTCACTTAACTACGATAAAGTATTATTCTGAAAAGATCATAAAAAATAATTGATATTTCTAAACATGTAAAGTTTAGTCTCATTGAAGAAGCTCAGACGTTATTCCGTCAAACATTGCACTAGCTATGATTCTATGCTATTGTATTGAACGGCGCTATGGTTTGTTCCAGGTTTGACACATCACTAGGTTTATTAACAAAAAAGTTCGTCGCACTGCTCAAGTCATCACCTAACGGTGTCTTAGATCTCAACGTCGCGGCGGAACACCTTTCGGTACAAAAACGTCGTATCTACGACATTACCAATGTGCTCGAGGGTATAGGGATATTAGAAAAGAGATCGAAAAATAATATACAATGGAAATGCGGTGAGTGCTTTCAACCCCTTTTTTTGAATCTGTGGGGAGTTGCCGACTATTGTAGGCTTGGAATAAATGTAGACTACCTGGCACGGTTTTTAGATTGAATTTTGGGGCGATACTATTGTCTTAAGACAGAATATTCGGTCATGTGGTGTTTATTGTAGAGGTGCATACGAGCGTGATGATTTTTATACTAAATACACACGCTAAAATATAAAAACGTTATAATAGCTTTGCTATACTTTTGTGTATGTATTACCTATTGTACTTTATTCCAAAAGCAACGACAGTGAGCAAAATATATTACGGCACAGTTCTCGGTTTATTAAATGTAAATCAGAAGAGAAAATAGCAGTTCTTTTAAAATGTGAATGTCGCTCTTTTTTAATCGTTTCTTTTAAAATTGCAATTGAGTCGTAAACCATATTTTTTATAACCGAGTAAACAATAGACGGAAAAAGAACTGAAAGATTATATTTTTATACCTGATTAGTAAGTAATGTAGATTCTACCGAACCACCAAAAGTATTCACTAAATACAAGTTCAAATTAAAAACATTTTTTTTTAATAAGTGACATCATAAAAATGTTAAAGTTTCATTGTATATATATTTTTTTAATTATCTTTTTTTTTTATTCTCCCTGCAATGCTTACTCCCTGAATCTTTCATTATCTATTTAAAGCATTTAGAATATAGATTCAATAAAATTTTCTGTCTTTTTATTACAACTTAAACAATAGCTTTAAAGTACATAGTTATAATAAAAATATGTTTATGAGTTGGCTTTAAACTTATATTAATGTTTCATATTTATTGAATATCTAATATTACAAATAAATCGATCAAAGTGTCCAATGACAAATTCTGCATATAAGACATTCTGCAGTAACTTAGCCCTATCCAATTTTAAAATAATACGACAGTTAGCCATATTACATCTACAAGAAACAAATATCTCATCTCGGAGAAAAATTTAAGTATGGTTACATGTGCATCATCAATGATTTGAAGAAATGGAATAGTCTATTTAACACTTTGACGTACATTTTCATACATTATATAACGTCATTATTTAAACTGACCGAAAAGCCTGTGCAGCAAGTACGGGCTAGACGACCTATACATATACATATAACTCAATAATTTTCACGCACATTCATTACTCTTGCTTACACGTTACAATAACACCCCCAGAACAAATTTAAAAACTTAAAAATATTTGTTTGACGTAAAACATCTAAGCACGTAAGACCGATTTTTGGCGTGGGGACGCGTCGCCACGGCATGCGAAGATGCAGCATAGAGATCGATATTAATTCACATAAAATAATGTCGATTTTTCTAATCTGCCAGGCGTCCCGTGACGGCTCACATATTTTTATTGTAACATTCAATATAAACCTAAACTTTGCATTAGTAAGCACAATATAGCGTGTAAAACATGTACGCAATCCGCGCGCAGGCATCGGCGCGGACGGCGTCGGTGAGGAGAACCGCGTGCGGCGGCTGCGGCGCGAGGTGGAGGCGCTCGGCGTGCGCGAGGCGAAGGTGTGCCGCGCGCTCGCCGCCGCCGAGCACGCGCTGGCCCGGCTCTCGGCGGAGCACGGCCAGCGGGCCTACATCACGTACGCGGACCTGCGCTCGATCAAGGACTTTAGGAATCAGACGGTGATACCGATCAAGGCGCCGCCTGATACGAGGCTCAGTGTGAGTTTAACTTGTGACATGTTTAGTACTGATCGAGCTGCTTTGCGCGGCTGCTTGCTATGTTTGGATCCACCTATTGAGATTAGGAGCCTCACTCTCATAAAAACTTAAAAAAATAATAAACATATTAAATTCCATTTGCCTTGATTTGGTATTTGGCATCTTCTTATACAGTTAAAATGGTCATTGATAGCCTCAACCCAACTAAAAAGCATGTTAATGTTGGTACATTGAGTATGTCTGCTTACATAAACGATGGCAAGATGACAATTAATTTCTTTGTGGAATTTAATTTTCTACAAACATAATTGCAGGTACCACACCCAGATGAGAAGGGCTACATGATCCATCTGAAGTCTTTATCTGGTGAGATTGAAGTGTACCTCTGTCCTAAAGAACGGCCAGCATCACCACCTCCTTGTAAGTAACATTTAATTTGAGTTTGTCTATTTAATAATTTATTTCGATTTATATGCAACAATAAACAACAAAACATTCTAAATTTATTCATGATATTCTGTGCGCATATAATTATTAGGTCTTAGAGTCTTTGTACTAGTGTTAAAAGTTATTTTTACTTTAATTAGTATTTTGACATAAATAAAAAACAAATTGAATTGTGTAGCGGCCCTGTTACCATCGGACCCGCTGCTCGAGGACAACAAGGCGTTGCTGGCGCCGCTCATAGCACAGCTACAGGCGTTGCCTTCTAGCTCTATAAACGCCAGTTTTACGTGAGTGTTTGTATAACATGATTTATATATTATTTATTTTGTCGTACATAAATTATTTGCCCTTCTGTTCTGGATTTGTTAATTAAGAAAATAAATAAAATATTTCTCGTTTCTTTCACATAAAAAGTTGTTGTTAGCTAGTTGTTGTTAGAAACCTTAATTTTACCAAGTAATAATACTTTTTAACGCTCAACTCTGCAAGCAGCAAGTTTACATGTATAATGTATATTGTATGTACAGTTTGCTCAAATCACTCATAAAGCGCAAGTCGAATCTTTATCGATCATCATAGATAGGCATAGGTTTACATGTATGCTCTATATACAGGACACCAATAAAGCGTGAGCCGGAGGAGGAAACGCAGGTGGAGGTGGAGGTGGAGGTGGAGGCGGCGTGCGGCGCGCTCGTGGTGCAGTCGCCGTGCGTGACCGACCCCACGCTACCGCTGCACGCCGCGCCCGTGGCCCCGCACCCGCCGCACCCGCCGCACCCGCCGCCCACGCCGCCGCCGCATGACAGTGAGTGTACTTGACTATACTATCTGTACTAATAGTGTAAAGCGGTGCGTGACGGACCCCACGCTGCCGCCCACGCCGCCCACGCCGCCCACGCCGCCGCCGCATGACAGTGAGTACACTATACAATGTCTAAGGATCCATAGTAGTTGTGCTAAAGTTATTAAGTATATGAATGCCACGCTGCCGCTGCATGACACGTGCGCCGTGCTGCACGCGAACAGACCGACAGTGAGTATACAATATGTCAAGGGATCTTTAGTAGCCGTACTACTAGTGCGTAAGCCGTGCGTGGCGCACGGACCCACGCTGCCGCTTACGCTTACGCGGTTCAGAGAGCCCTGGGCTTGGACACTGCTCACAAACGACCGAGAAGCAGTGATCTATCAAATAAACTTTACTGCGTTCAATCGTATCGCTATATTAGCGGGATCGCGAGTTATCAGTGGAGCAGCAACACCGTCAAATTAGCCTACAAATTAGCTTACCCTACCGTAGCTTACTGTAACTTTGTTAAATTTAACACGTGTTGGCCTTACGGCCAATAAACAGTTAAAAGCATCACCATTTACTCTATATTATTTTAGTTTTAGTTTGGCGAGGAACACAACTGCGTGTTTAAGCATCTTCATAGTTTCGAAGACAAATTGTATATTAAATTTGATCTAGGTTTCTAAGTATCTATTTCTCTCTAGCCGGTGGTGCACGTGGTCGGCTACGCAACGCACTGATAGCGGACAGCGACGACTTCGCGCCCATCATGGGCGGCGGCCGCTTCCAGCTGCAGACGGAGGATCAGGAGGCCGGTGAGCATTACACCTATTGATTTTTAACATAAAACTTTGAGTGGTTTCAAAGTGGCCCTTCACACAAATAGAATAGAAAAAAGTCTGTTTCTTATTAACAATAGATAGTTTGTAATTGTCAAAGCAATTGACGGACTTTAGTTTTAGTAAACAGGAATAGATTTCCGCATCAACATATCAACATTTTTTTACCTTTAATATTTAACTCATTGGTGATGGTGTCAATTTGTAAATAAATGTCCATATTGATAGTAATTATAAATGTACAAACAATCTTCATACATACAACATAACCTAATATATAAAACATTCAATTGGCGCCTACGATAAACTTGGGAGTCTAGATATCATAAACACACAGGTGAAGCTAATATAAGCGTGTTTAAAATACGGGAGCTTAGCTTGAGGATGCCGCGAGGAAGAAACGGCGTCTCGTGGCTAGCACTCGGCCTGTGACCTGTGTGTCACTCACATCACAGTCAGAGTTCTAGCTACGCGGCGTCTGTGGCGCCGAGACATCGCTGCATTTGTTATCTGTAAGACGTTGATATTGTGCACCGGCGCAACGACGCGGCCGAATTATGCAGGCGTTCCAAATTTGAATTCGAAAATGAGAACGAAAAAAAAAAAGAAATCTATTTTTTTTTTCTTTCTGCGCAGTAAGATGTTTATGTGCCTGTGTTCGAATGTTTATGAATAGACATCGGATTATAATATGCATTTGCATATTTGCATATGCAAATGCATAAAACTCTCTTAAGACGGCGTTAGTGCATATTTTAGCCTTTTTCCCCAATCGTGCATATTTCGTGCATAAATCGTTAAGTAGCGGGAGTTTTGATTGGTCGACTAACCTTTATTAGCCAATCAGAACGCTCAGCGAGTAAACAAACCCTATTTTGGCATGGTAAAATGGCAAAAAATTACAAAATGGGCTCCATTTTAAGTAAATTTTGAGCCATTCAAAATAGGGCTAGATTACCCTTTTGGGGCTAAAAACGTAAAACACGGGTTGAATTCCAAAAAAGGGCTAGATTTAGCCCGGAAAGATCTAAGGTGGCAACACTGGGCTCGCGGGTGACAAACGTCACAAATTTGCGCTCGAAAATTTGGTAAAAATGCTTAATTGTATATTGGCACAAAAACTATAGGTACTCAATTTCAAGAAAATTTCAATGTTTTTGTACAATCTTTGATTTAAATATATAAAAATAATAAAAGTTTTTTTGATTTATATGTGCATATTTTAGGCATATCAGTCGTTTTTAGTGCATATTTCGACCTTTTTTAGTGCATATTTGCATGCATATTTTGGCATTTTGTTAGTGCATATAATCCGATGTCTATTTATGAAGATGTACTTTTTTTTTAAATATAATTTATTACTGCAAAATTTGGTTGCCAGTGTCCGCTAAAATGTAAGGTTGTTTATAGCATGCTTTTTTCACAAATCATCAATCATTCAAGCTTCGACACTAACTTTGTTAACAAAATTGGGAGACATTTGAAAAACTGTGAATGTATTTTCAGTATTTCATGGGCTGGTATTTTCAGATGTCTGATCAAATTTTTTAATGTGTGTTTTTATATAATAATCTATTAATGACAGTTGTGAATAAATTTTGTAAATACATATGAAACTAATACTACTTGTTATGTTTATTGTTTGTCACATCATACATTTGGTTATGGAAATTGGTGAATAACAACATTTAACACAATATAGGTACATTGAAAAGAAAATAAAACGCCCAAAAATATAAATTTAAACTTCGATTCATTAATAGGTAATCTTGTTTGTAAAGTATCATGATGGCATATGAAGCCTGTCAATTCGTTCTGCAACTAGAAAACACTTTTCTGAACAAAAAGGAAACATATTGTAAAGTGTAGGATGTTTACAATAAAAATGGTATGAGCATGCTTCATTCTAAATTTTATGGTCACAAAATTAACCTGCAACAAATCAAGTACATACATTATTATGTTAAATTGATAAAAATGACTTTGCTCATATCCTTTTTTGTACATACAAATGTTTGCTGGGTTTCAAAATATAATATGTACCTAACACCTGAATACTCAAACTATATGAAATCATGGGACAGGCATAAAATCAAAGATTTTGTCTAATAAATAATAATCAAATACCGAATGAAATTAAATGAATATTAATTTTAAAGTAACTGATACACTATATTATTTTCCATCATTAAAGAAAAACTAGGTGTAATAACACTGGTCTGCAAAGAAATCCTCCTTTGAATAAAAATATGATAAACATTTAGATCTTAACATGCTGAATCTAGATCTGCTTTCAGTTTTTTTGTATCACGTCTAAATTTTTTTTTATTGTCGTTTTTAAATACCTCAAAATTCTGTATTGTTTGGTAGTTTCTCTTGCAATAATGCTATTTTATTCGGTCTTTATGATATTTTTCATCACAAAAACGACTTGAATTTATAAAACTAGAACGATATCTACTGAAGACATTATTTTTACACTAATTTGTAGGGAATTTATGGGTTTCTGTAGTTCTCATCATGACTCCGCTGCGCTCAGTTCAAAATAAAGTTTTAAGGTGACGGTTTATTTATTTTATTTTTAATTTGGTAAAATTTTTATATTGTACTGATATATTGATGAAAATTTGTATAATATAATTTCAACCATAAAGCAAAATTGAATCACGTGTTATGGATTTTTAAACGACGCAACATCGAAAGCGCGAGTCTTTAGTGGTCTGTAAAGGACTGCAAATGCGGGAGCTTAGATAAGATTTAAATTATGAAATTAAGCAGCCTAAAGCTGTAAAAAGAGTATCTGGTGACCACTATGAAACATTTCACCAGAAGTTTGAGAGGAGATACGGAAAAGCTAACTGAAAATATAGTAAAATATAGATAAGAAGTTGGCAGCAAAGCTTGCTGATTTTACTTGATTGATTCGTCACGAAACTCCTTATAAAATATTAAAAAGAAAAGAAAACTACTAATTGAAACAATGTAAATAATGTGTAATTATATTATCTTATAGTTTTTAATCGTTTTCTTGACGTTATTTGTAATATTTAAACCTAATTTTAAAAATAACGATGTATTCTTAGAACAAAAAATGGGATTCTTTCAAATTAAACCACAAAAAATCTAGACGTGATACAAATTTTTTAAAACTTAATTTCTGTTCAGAAGTATCACTTCTATAATAATCTTGTGCAAAAATAAGAAGGAGCGCGAAAAAAAATTTTTTTGCAGACCAGTGTAATCATCCTTTGAGTATTTAGTAAATTTATCATTGTTAATAGCAGTGGATAGTGACCTAGTGAGGTCGAGGGGTAAATTTGGGATATTGCGTTAATTGAATATTCGGGTGTTAAAATTGCACATAAGTACATACACTTACATGCGATCCAACTAAGAATAGGTTCGATTTAGCGCCATTTTGTTACGTCATAATCAATAACGTTTGAATTGTTAAAAAAATTTATTGGCTGTTTCTGCTTGACCACGATATTGCCTGCTATTTTACCTATTCTTAGTTGATTCGTATCATACCTTATTGTACAAACACTGTATTTATAACTCTCGGGCGTGTGTACGGCAGCGCAGGGGCGCGGGGTCGCGGGGTTACAGGGCACAGGGGTGCAGGGCTCAGGGGCGCAGGGCTCGGGGGTGCAGGGCACGGGGCTAAGGGCTCAGGGGCGCAGGGCTCGGGGGTGCAGGGCACAGGGGCGCAGGGCTCAGGGGCGCAGGGCTCGGAGGTGCAGGGCACAGGGGCGCAGGGCACAGGGGCGTAGGGCGCGGGGCGCCGCTGCGAGCTCCATCCCGTGTGGCTGCAGTCGCACTTGTAGCACCATGGGATTCAGCTCAAGCGCGCCCCACTAACATCATCTACTAATACAGCATACCGCATCGCCATCGATAACATTGTCTAACCGTCCGGCACACTGTGCTTCATGTTTTTTTCTAACGTATGTAACTGTGTCCGTTGTGAGCTTGCTCGTGTGACGGAATAACCCATGTTATGTCAAATTACATCACATATCTAAAACAATTGGATATGTGTTATCGAATCGTAATAATATGGTCCACATACTTAAAAATTGGTTATTTTTCTATGAATTACGTGGGTTATTTTTTTGGTTAATTGGTGTTTAATTTTAACATAATATAGGTTAAGTAATGTGTGTATAATATTGATATAATAGTATTGAGTCATGTGATTAATTTTTGTGTAAAAATAACAATGGAAAAGACTAGAGTACATTTTATTAATATATAAAATATATTCTAGTTAATTCCCAGTCATGACGTGTAGCGGAGAATTTCATTTTAATATATTATGTGTTTAGATAATTTTGTATGTGGTGTTTTAAAATAATATAACACGTCATAATATGAGAAAATAAATAATAATAATCTCTTGCTTCTCTTTATGACTAACACAGTAGGTAGTTAAAAAAATCGTTTCATTAGATTCTGCATATCTTATTGAAATACTATTATCGGAAAGTTCAGATTGACAGACAAATTACAGGAATAGGATATGTATGTATATTATATTTTTTTAGAAAAGGTTTCATATTTCAATTTTCTTGTCCAATTAGTTATTTATAAGAGTATAAAATCAAATAACAATGTTTATGCAAAGAAAGGGATAATACAAAAATTTCCTTGTAACTCATAACAATGGAAAGTTTATCCTTCAAGTTGTTTACCAAAAACAATTCTGTATTTATTTTTCCTTTACTGCTGCGTAAAAAGATTCAAACAAGAGATTGTAAAATATTTGGATTTATAATAAACTTTTTTCATCAGTAATTTTGGTTTAAAATGTAAATATAATGTAAATGAAAGATAACTATATAAATAAACTTTATTTCCTGTTCGCGACTTTTCAAAATATAGTCTGCGTTTACACCTATTAAAATTAACTATATTTTCTATACAAGCCTTTTCAATATACACTCCGCGTAAATGATTACGTCAAAATACTGACGCGCACAACGAAACATTTCAGAGCCGCTGGAGCTGGAGCCGTTCCTGGCGCTGGAGCCGCCGATGTCGGCCACCGACTACGGGTTCTGTCTCGACCACGACGAGGGGCTCTCCGAACTGTTCGACTTCGAGTTCTAGTGCTAGTTGCTGGGCCCAGACACTCGCCCGACGTTCACTTTCTACTTTTCTACACTTGTCGTTTGTAAATGAAGGAGTACCTCAATCAAAATCAACGAGTTTTACGTTTGACTCGCGTGGGAATGTAAACGATTAACGCACACGTTGGAGGTCGAGCATGGCGTAGACGGTGTGGGCGGCACGCTATAGTAATAATTGTTAGTGAAGATTGATGTAAATAATATTTTTGTATAGCCTACGTTGTAAAAATGACCAGGTGGATGTGGCGGTAGTTTTAGTTACGCAAGTGAACACGCTGTATAGGATAATGGAGATTCATCATCAAATAAGTGTAATTTCTCGGCGTCGAGAAACGGAGTAATCAGTGTATATACTTTTGTAACACTTTCCAGATTTTTCTAGAAATATATCTGGTACGTACACAAGCGCCCATGCCAGCTACGGGGTGTTTATATTCCCACAGAGTCGAAAGGTTCGGTTCGCGGCCGCAATGTACATATTCTCGCTCAAATCACTGGGAGGCCGCGGCTGAGCGTGTACATATTAAATGTAATGAACGGTGATATCTTAGCGGCCTTCGATTTTACTTGTAAAGCTAGATCTTAGTACCCAGTTACAGTGCTATTGGTGGCTGAAAGGTTTGCGCCGCGGTAACGGCTGTGGGACGCGCTGAGCGTGCATGGTAAGCTTTATTTGCTTTGTTCAAACATATTTCAGATGGTCGTTTAGAGAAAATGATATACTTAGAAGATTTTTAAAATATATTTATTGTTTTTTGTTATTTTTCATGGTGATAACAATCATTGTTATATAAAATCAAGCTCAGTTGCTCTTTTATTAGATACTTACGATCCTTATATTCTGAGCATTATAAACACCATATCATGGAACACATAATCAAAATTAACACACATAATCACAATTATACGTTATAATCACAATATGTGCGTCCTACAGCAGTACAACCGCGGGCGGATGTCGTTTGCCAAATATTTAGTTCGTAACATTATTTTGACGTTATTTAAGCTTCACGTTTAGTTGTCATTGTAAATACGCCCCGCGGGCACGGAGACGTCGCGGCAATGTTATTTCAAGTATAATTTGTAAAGTACAAAAACTGTTTAAAAATTGAAACCGTCTCAATCGTAATGTAAGTACATTGCAGTGATGTTGCGAAGATTCATAAGTTGGGGAAACGTTTGGTTCTAATAAAAAATTCTAGATAATTCATGTATTGTTAGCTTCATGTCATAGTGTCCAAAATTTCATATCAAACGTGTTGTATACTGTTGTTGAGTTTGGTTGCTATCCTACATCAATACCAACGTAAGAGTTGTCTCTGAACTACATAATCGATTGCAAATTTAATTTTTAACATAATGTACTAGATTTTCTTTTGAAACATAGATGCAAGGAGATTGTTAAAATCAATACTAATATTATAAATGCGAAAGTAACTCTGTCTGTCTGTCTGTTACTCAATCACGCCTAAACTACTGAACCAATTTGCATGAAATTTGGTATGGATATACAGGGTTACTGGTAATTAGACCGGATCCTTTTAAGAGGTGGTAGGGGAGGTTATTTGCAACAATTAGACTGTATATTGTTATATCCGGAAATGGCTCATTTTTGAGATATAATTTTTTTTATATTTTTTTAAGAAAATCCAGTTTCACTACTTTAAAATTAAATTTAAAAAAAAATTATGAATCGATTTTAATTTTCTTTACAGTTTTAGAGAAACCTTGTTATAGCTCTTAATAATAAATAATAATAGCGTACTAATGTGGATCCATCTAGAAACTAGAGGCAGTTTCATTTCTTTTTTTTAATAATTTTCGGAACTTGGTTTACAAAAACATTTATTTTCTCCAAAAAAACGCTTACAAATTTAGTCTGCGTTTTACTTAAAAAACATCTTCAATTCTTCAGCTATCCAATGACGTAAAAAAATTGGCACTTTGTTGCACAGTTGCAGAAATAATGCGATAACAAAAGATTCAGGTAGAGACATTCCGAGAAAGGGTTATCTTTGTTGAATGCGCCGTTTCGCTCTCGCTTTTGTTTGTTGAACGAGCAATGAGAACCCAGTTTGCTCAGGCGCATCATACTGTTCAGACGCTCTTTTCAACCCTCTATTACGATAAAACTTCGACCTTGATAACCTCAACAAACATGCCAGAGGTCTCCGGATCTAGCTCAAACATGTGAATTATCTGTTCCTCTCCCTCCGACTGGTAAACACAAGGTCTTCCAGCATCGCTTTGCCGTCTTGACCAGATTCTCGTAGTCGCCGGTACACTCCCTCAAACACACTCTTATAGGGTAAACGGCGCTGTGGGAATCGAGACTGATATGCAGTTCGAGCATGAGTAGCGACGCCATTGGCAAAACCATAGCAAAATAGTATGTCTGCATACTCTTCGTTTGTGAATTCTCGAAGACGAGGTAGATGGTCGTGGGGCTCCGCAGCCATGATCAGGAAGTACAAGCCAAGTCTTCGGGTAAGCAGTCAATCACAAAGTCCAGTTCACAAGACAAGTCACAGAAAAAAGAAATCACACAAGTCCAATAACGTTATCAAGGTTGAAGTTTTATCGTAATAGAGGGTTGAAAAGAGCGTCTGAACAGTACGATGCGCCTGAGCAAACTGGGTTCTCATTGCTCGTTCAACAAACAAGAGCAAGAGTGAAACGGCGCATTCAACAAAGATAACCCTTTCTCGGAATGTCTCTACCTGAATCTTTTGTTATCGCATTATTTCTGCAACTGTGCAACAAAGTGCCAATTTTTTTACGTCGTTGGATAGCTGAAGAATTGTAGATGTTTTTTAAGTGAAACGCAGACTAAATTTGTCAGCGTTTTTTTGGAGAAAATAAATGTTTTTGTAAACCAAGTTCCGAAAATTATTAAAAAAAAAAATTAAACCGCCTCTAGTTTCTAGATGGATCCACATTAGTTCACTGTTATTATTTATTATTAAGAGCTATAACAAGGTTTCTCTAAAACTGTAAAGAAAATTAAAATCGATTCATAATTTTTTTTTAAATTTAATTTTAAAGTAGTGAAACTGGATTTTCTTAAAAAAATATAAAAAAAATTATATCTCAAAAATGAGCCATTTCCGGATATAACAATATACAGTCTAATTGTTGCAAATAACCTCCCCTACCACCTCTTAAAAGGATCCGGTCTAATTACCAGTAACCCTGTATTTTGATACCCGAGAAAGGACATAGGCTACCTTTTATTGCGAAATATGTACCACGGGCGTAGCCGGGGCGGACCTCTCGTATAAATATAAAAATATAAATATCTTTGTAAATCATTCGACCTTCGCGACACCACTGCACGTAGCGCCCGCGACGTCCTCGGTCCGCACTATAGTGTACAGCACAAAATTCATTGTAAAAAAAATTATAAATAAGTGCATATCAGAATAAAATTAATGTTAGTATTAAATGCACGTGGACGTTTGTTTCGTAGTCTGTACTCCTCTGACGTGTTCCGTTTTAGTGTAAACTGTATATTGTATAGTGCTGTCACATTCAATGTGACTTTTATAATATGCGTTTCTTTCTACGCTTATAAATGTCGAAATGCGTCAGAGTGCTAGAGGCTATAAGAGCCAGTCGCTGATGGGACCTGCTCGGTAAAACATCCTGAACATATTTATTTTCGTTTTTTTAGATATTAGACAAAAAAAAAAAAACTATTTGCAAATACCAACGAGATTTCATACATTTTCGTATTGTGTCAATACTAACTTGTATCGGTTATAAAATTTTATAAGAAATATTGGCGCGAATAAATGTGTTCAGTTTTAGTTACGAAATTTTTCCTTACTAGAGAAGACTGTATTAAAATTACATTACTGGTATGTTTCGTTATTCCTTCTTTGTACAGAGTTTTATGTTTTGGTTCCGAGTCCCGCCAGACATTTAAATTTAAACTAATCATTTTAAATCTAAAATTAAATGAAAGCTACTAATGAATTTGCGATAATTTTTCCATTATTCTATATTCGATTCGATTATATTTTGCCTTGTTACTTTGTTTGGTTTTAGGTTCTTTCTTTAATTTATGAAACGATATCTTCTGATCGAGAATAGCAAAGGTTTGTTTAGATTTTATCATTGTTATTTGGAAGTATGGACAAGTGACCGAGTCAGCTTTAAAATTAAGGTCATTTGTCGCGATTATTGGACATTATTTTGTTGAAATCTAGAAGGTATTATTTTATCGTATGATTTTTGTGGATTATTACACAAATTCAGGGGCCAAACTCACGAGAAAAGGAAGTACAAATATAAAACGTTTTTTTTCTCGTTATTTAATAAAGGTTACTACTTTGAATGATTGCTTTCGTTAATTTATTAATTTCGACGTAATTGGTATATTTGTAATTGAAGACAAGAGTGCGGTGTTTGAGAAACAATAATTCGTTTATTTGAGATCTTGCTTTAGCATATTTATTTCTGTTCGCCTGGATACTAACTGTCTTTGTGGAACATATTTCGACGCACGTTATACTATATCCATTCATGATGTTTGAGTTACGTACATATTGTACATTGTTTTATCGTATAACAACAATAAAGGTGCATGGTTACTTTGTTACTCAAATAATAAGTGGGTTATATACCGTGACTTAGTTGATGCTCATTGATGGTACACAAGATAGTGATTACGAAGGAATCTTTTTCAATATGCTTGAAAAACATTTTGTAAATTGATTTTATATAAAAGACAAAAACTGATCTCGATTTGGAGTGTTACAAAAATTATGTTATCTGTTGGTAAAATAAAATGAAAGATACAATGAATATATCGAAGTTATAAGACCGATTTCACGCTGGTCGCATTTATTTCACATATGTTAGGTATGTATTGCATAATCTCAGTAATCAATTTCTGTATATAACGTGTACCGTTATTTAGCATCGTAAAGTTGTCGCACGGATTTAATTTGTGCTAACAGAACGTGCCTGATTGTTATAATAATCAATTGTTTTCAGCGCTCGTTTAACTGAAATTAAACATTGCGGTAACCGCTTTAAAAGTATAAGAAGTATGTAAAAATTAATGCTAGCGAATGTTTAAAATTCAGTTAAACGCGTGTCTATAAGAATCAACCTCATAACATTACGCTTATAACATAGGATGTATTGTAGTTCACTGCGAGCGGCCGCCGGTCGAAGTGAACTGCCAGAGCAACATTGTATAAACAAAACAACGATTTTTATGTGACAATTGCGTCGTTTGACGATCCACAGGGTCCTAATGTAGTACGATTTGTTATGGCGACTGTTCATTCTTAGATGCATTTTTAATATTCGATTGTTAACCATTTACAAACGATTTGGGATACTGCTTACTTGAATTTTTTAATCACATTGATCTAAATTATCGTGTACAACAGTTTTTACTCCTGAACTCGTTCTGAGAATAAACAGTCGTCAGAATAGTTTTAAAGTTTACAACGCGTTTATTTGCACGTATCGTCTGACGCGGGATTTCCGATTAATTGTATGGTTTTGTTCACTTTCCTGTGAATTGTACTTATTTTGACTTCCAACAAACGGTTTTGAGTTGAACTGGCTTAGTGATGGACATTTTTGACGGCATGTTTTTGTGTATAAATATATCTGGTTTTATAAATGGTGCAATGTTATACTGTATTTATGGAGTGAGTGGACTCGAGGGTGCGACCGTCGAACCCGTCGGGGTATCTTGTGTCGGAAGACTGAGGTTGATTATTCCAGTTTCGAACGAGCGAGTTATTTGTTGATTGAATTTAAATATAAAGTCATATATATAGTTAGGTTATATTTTTTAATAAATATAATATTGAGATATGTAATATTTATGTCTTTTATTTACCTTAAAAATAATTAACAATAATGGTCTTAGGACTAGTTTAAATTATAAAGTTATTACTCGACGTATAATTGGATTATACAGTGATGTTTCTGGAAGCGAACCCGCATTTTATTAAAATTTTCTATTGGTTTCTGGCACTTAAATGGTCTAGTTTTCTATTGGTCAGTCTCTAATAAAGGCTTCAACGGGGAAGTGTTGGAAGGACTTGCTCCAAATATCTGTGAAGGCGGTGCTCACGAGGTCGTTGATAAGTGGTCTTATGACTGCGAAGCCCGGCTTCCATGATGCGTTTATGATGCGGTCCAAAACGTTTTCTGAAATATGGAGTTAGAAATTTAGTGTTGGTGAAAAGTGACTGTTGTATACTAGGTTTTCGCCCGCTGCTACGTTCGCGTGATTTTATTTCACTGGCATCACGTCTATTTTCCCATATTATTTTTAAATGTCTAGTTTAGCATAGTTACAAATTTCATCACAATTGGTTCAGTGCTTTAGGCGTGGCGTAATCGTAAAGGTAAACAGCCTGACACTACTCCGTCTGCTCTCAAAAATAATATCTTCACATCATCACAACGACATTCGACCTTATAAATCGTATTTTGTTTTCCTCGATAAATTGCACTATCTAGCACAAACATAATTTTACCAGTAGGGTTCGAATTGAAAATAGTTCAAGTAGTTTTTGAGATTAGCATATCCAGCCAAACAAGCAAACTTTTCAGCTTTATAATATTAGTATTTGTTTCTATTAGTGGATGTTGTATTTACCCATAATACTTCTGCCCTCCAATAGGTTTCCGATATGAATGTCCATATCGCCAATATGATCGATTTCGACATGCACGTCGACACCATCGCCATTGCGTTTGATTCGAGTGGTCTGCGAGTAGTCGCGGAGAGTAAGGTTCCAACGACCCATACGGAGGACGCCTAGACCGAATGCGTCACCCTGGAATAGTAATATTATTTATTTGTGATTAATAATTCAGTAAGCCCACTGGAAGTGTGATGTATCTAGAAAGAAATATTGAATCTTATAGGTAGAAAGATAAATTAGTTTTCATACAGAAGGGATATTTTTCGAAATATTACCTTAAATTCGTAATCACCTTCTAACCACTTCTCAGGGAAATATTGTGAGTAAATTATTCTTTGGTTTTCCCAATCAGTTCTGAAACATTTTAAAATGAAAATGTTCATGATAATTTAATATTCAATAACAGTAAAAATTGCGAACATAGTTAGTAGGTATTTTGCTTTTATACAATTCCTAAAAATATTTTTTACGCAAAATATAACAAAATTCAACTAACCCGAAGAATTTATTTTGGACGCCTCCAATGAAAATGAGCAAATCTCAAACAATGGTTTCACATTTAATTTATTAAAGGGTTTAAAAACTTACTTATATTTAGTAACAGTAGACTGTGTCCAGCCTCTTTCAAAGACATTTTTCAAGGTAAGAGTGTAACCCATTCCTCCCACAGAACGTATTTGTTTCACTTCTGGCGCGAAGTGGGGGTCGAATGGAGCTATTCCCATTGCTGGTATTCCTGCAAAATATTCATTAATTATTTATTATCAGTGACAGCTTCTTTATTATGGTGACATATTTTGAGCAAGCAAATACTTGTGGAGATTAGAATTTTTTCGATCTCTTCTATCACTTGTTGGTAAGTTGGCCTCATTATTTTACCTAATAAATGATTAAAATGTCACGATATAGACAAGGTAGAAGGTACTTAAGGAAAATAGGTAAATCAGACCGGCAGTTTAATAAAGCGCTCATTTTATTGTATTTTGCATTCAAAATTATTCCAGCATGAAATAAAGCGCTTACCTTTTTTGAAATACGGTCTCAGTTTATTAAACGCTCGCTTCATGCACCCATCAAAATCTGCAGAGGTTTTCTTACATGATAAGAATATTTTTTCTGAAAAAATAATAAGTCGAGGATATATTAATTATTATAATAATTTGCTTTATACCTAAGTCTTACTTTCACAATAAATGCAATAATAAATTATACTTAATATCAACAATAAATACTTATTTTAATTTTAATTTAAATTTTAAATATAATTATTTCTTGTAAAGTATAATACATAGTTGATTTTTTTAGTTTGAGAGTTAATATAATAATAATTATTAATATAATTAATATGCATAAGTAGTTACTGCTCACCGAGTATTTTACACTTATTGGACATGAGCAGTTTTATATGTAAATATTTATTATTCAACAATTTCACAACCCCATTAAAAATAGTTAATTATATTAGCCTCAAGGCTATGAATTCCATGTTGAGAACATTTCGTAAGACACCTCGTGGATATGTTGCGTCAACAGCTTAACGACTTAGCATTGTTCATCCTGGCACCTCGATGTTACCTAGATATTGTGTGTTGTATAAACATCTATAAATACATATTATAAATTTTATGTATCTACATTTAATGTAGGTACACCAATATTATTGATTAAGAATATATTGATAAAGAATTGATTTGATTATGTGTTTGTTTGTTTGAAATAGATAGGCTCCGAAACTGCTGGACCGATTTGATTAATTTTTTCACCAGCAGATAGCTAACTATATTGTTCCTATCTCGAATCATATGCATCAGCTAGTATTTTAAATAGGCAATTATATATTTGTTTTCGAATAAAATAAAATAAAATTATTAAGTTGGCTTCATGTGGTTTTGTTGCATTTTTTTGCAATAATTAAATTCATTTGAAAATTATTATTATAATATTATCCGTATTCTCGAGATTAATTTTATTTTGTAATAGTGATGTAAACAGATTCTCGCAAGTATGAAGTATCCATGAATAATTATAATGCACGATTAATCAATACGTAGGTTATTTACTAAGAATATTCACATAGCGTAGGTACCTACTGCGTATTCAATTAATTGGGATATGGAAAAATTATAGTTTAATGCTCGATGGAAAACAATAACAACTTCAAATCGGCAAAATAAGACGAACATAGGTATATTTTTTAAATTTTAATCTAATAAAAAATGTTCTTTTAAAATATTAAACACCTCATAATATTTAGGTATTATGTTAGTTTATTTGAAAGATCGATATTCAGCTCATAATAATTACAAATATACAAAAATATAAAATATATATAAATTACAATAAAAAAATCCATTGTTTATAAAACGAATATTATATTAAAATCTAAAAAATACCTTAAATTTTATGCATCGCTTGAACTTGACCAAAATTTTTAATTGCATTACCTAAACCATTAAACTTTTGTGCGAAAATTCCTTGTGTAAATATTATCTGTTTAGAGAACTATGAGTACCTAGTTAGGTTTGTAGAGGCTATAGGAGTGGTCTGTGGTAGTTTAGGCGTAATTATTTTCCATTGATAACTTGGTAATTCTTTACCAAATTATTTTTAATTGTAGATTTTTTTTATCAAGTTATCAAAACCTCGTTATGTTCGTAGCAAATTCCATTTTTATACCTATTATTTAATTTTTACAATAATGCAGTTAGGATAACAATGAAAATATAGAGTTAAGAAATAAATCCTTGCTGAATAAGTTTTAAGCAGTTGCTACCTTAGTATACCTAAACTATAAAATTAAAACATACCTTTCTACGCACTTGTTCTGTTGCACTTTATATAAAGTGCGTATACCTATCTTTAATTATGAGGAAATCTTATATGCATTTGTAAGCAATCAACGATCAAGTTGCATCTGTAGAAACTTGTCAGCCACTACCTACTTCTACCAATTTCCTAGATCTTAAAGTGAGTGATTTCCGCATATAATTCATTACTAGATACCTATATATTATTCAATTAGGTATTCAAATACACTAATGCAATTTTTGCCACTTGTTCTAAGCTACAATTATTCATACGAATGCCTACTTTGCCTAAACTAATTTCAAATTATTAATTTTGAAGAACGTAGGTGACGTAGTATAGCAGTAGGTAGGTACGCAGACAGAAGGGAGTACTTACCCCAATTATTGATTCTGAGAATAATAATCTAATTACTGGAAAATAATGCTAAATGTGCGTCTTCGTCACCTATCTATTGCTAGCCACTGATGCAAGAGATTAATTATGATTCGTATGTATAGGTACAATTAATGTGTAAATAAACTCAGATTATCCATTTGAACATAATGATATAAACGAATCGTGAATTGTGGTTTTATAGGTAAACTAGCGGTCCGCCCCGGCTTCGCCCGTGGTACATATTAACGTTTTCTCTACATAAGAACCATCCTCGTACTTCAAGGAATATAATAAAAAAAGAATTATCGAAATCGGTTCAGCCGTTCTCGAGTTATGGAATTACAACGAAAAGTGGCATTGATTTTTATATATTAGATAGTAAATACTAAATACCTACACATCTATATGAACTGATGTTATTACGAAGATAAAATACAATATAGTAGGTAGGTGTATTAGGTATGTTAATTCTTTGGTTTTTTATAAATAAGTAATGTGCGGTTCCAGCACTCTCGGATGATATTAATTTAAATGTTTGTAATTGATTTTCAGATTATGATCAAATATTTTATACCTATTGAGTTTTCTGCTATCAAATATTTTTACTAGGATAAAGACAGAACTCAATAGTAATTGAGTTAACCTTTTTTATTGGCGGTATTTCCATTTAAAAGGTAGGTTATATTAATATCTACGTACTTCATCATTCACAAATAGTGCTGTAATCAAAACATACATTAGAAGCAATTGTAAACGCAATGCTAAGTTCGAAAAGTAAACATAAGTTTGTAAACAGTCATCAATGCCATGTTTGTAGAGTTATTTTTAACACATAAAGTTACTATTTGTTTTGCAAGGACGATTATTACGCTATAATATAATAATGACGTTAGTAAAAATTAAAAGTTTATTTTTGCCAAGTGCATTATTCCGCATCTTGTATAGTTTTTGCTCTACTACTCTCTTTTGCCGGTATTTTATAGAGTATTTATTATAATAATTTTTATTTATTTACATATACAGAAAAGATCTAAACTAAACCGATGACCGATCATTATCTGTTTCTGTCATAGAAATCTAAATACCTAACGTTTGTGGAGATGTTTCTTATCGTACATACCCTTTTTATTTGTATTAAAACAATTTCTCATCCAATATTTTATTTAATTTAATCAAATTCCATATTTATGATACTTGCTATGATCTTGTTACATTAACTATAATAATTTTATGACGACTGTTTCAAAATTGCAAAATGACCTTATTTGCCAAAACTTTATTCTTGAATGCAACTTATGTAATGGTAGTCGACCAACGACCCACATTCGTAACTTGTTACCAAAGGTTAACTATCATTTGATACTGAATTTTTATTTATTAAAAAATAATATTTCATAGTAACAAAGTTAGCTATTCGCCCGTAAGTCATACAATTGATAGACTTGTGATGTTATACTTATTATTGCATGTATTTATTTATATTTAAATTCCAATGAAAAAAGCTGAGTGTTATTGATAAACTAGCATAATAAATTATATACTAAAACCTTCCTTTTGAATGACTCTATCTATTACAAAAAACATTATCAAAATCTGTTGCGTAGTTTTAAAGATTTAAGTATACATAGAGACAAAGGGACAGAAAGCGACTTTGTTTTATACTATGTAGTAAATAGGTCCTATCCTACACAAGAGATAATCATAAATATAAATAAAATATTTTTACCTAACATTTAGTTAAGTGCTTAAGTACCTACCTATCAATTTAATTTAAAAGATTTTATTTTATTTCAGGATCTATCCAATTAAAGTTTTTAAGAGTGATTAATAAATAGTAGTTAGGTACTTTTTGTTATTTATTTTTTGCGTTACATGTAAGGACTAAAAAACTTACGTATTTCTATTTCTTCCTTTTCAGAAACTGTTATTTGCGATAAACATAACACCATAGCACAAACACTCAGAATTTTCGAATGCATTTTATAAATATATTTTTTTTCATTAATCGCAAATCTATCTTAATTTATTTGAATTTGTGAGAACTGAGGAACGTAATATGAGTTCTGTTTTGAAGTTTTGAATGCAGCACTTGTCCGTCACCGCTAAGGTCTGAGAAAGTACCCCTACCGATGCGTTGCGACAGCGGTCTCAACGTTCGTAGATGTATGTTGAATATCAGTTCAGGGCTAATGCTAGCATAATATGAGTACCTAATTGGATATTTATATGCGTTTAATTATAGTATGCATTGCATTTGATGTAGACTAGGTGATGCTTGCGGTTCCGTTCGAGTTGGTTTTGAATTTTTCGAAAAGGATTTTTGTCGCAAATTGAAATTAGCGTAGCTACTACGAGTGAAAGATAGACAGACGAATTTAACAAGATTTTGTTCAAACTCGTTTTGTTACTAGTAGTGTTTAAAATTTAAATATTTACATTATTTTTTCATAAAGAGGATTCCCCTATTTCGCTATACTAGAATAGAGTTCTCCTTCAGTTCCTGTTCCACTTTATTGATGTAAAATACTAAAATAGTTTGATGTTTAAATTTTATTTTTATGCTCTACAAAACTGTGATAAAACGCTGTGAGATTATTAGAAAAAAATCTTCATTCAAATTATTTTACACTTGTTGAATAGTTTAAAGTAGGTATACCGTAAACACCTTTAAGACGGATAGAATATAATCATGTGTGGAAGTTTACCGATTTCTACAGCGATCATAAAATGTGTACAAAGCCACATTGCAGAATAAACACATCGAAGAACACTCGTCAGTGTTGAAATATTATTATGAAAGCATCTTCAATCTTCAAATCGCCTGCACTTTACATTTGAACTTGTAAAGCGTATCAAATGTAGAAATGTAATTAATGTAAGAGTTCTTACAGACGAACGGCAAATGTCGACGGCAGTGGTCGACGCGTCGCGTCGCGGTCGGCCGCGGCGGCAGCAGTCAACGTCGTCTAGTAGTGACGAACGTCATCGTCTTATTAGCCTCAGCCGTTCACAACTTGCCGTTCGTCTGTAAGAACGCTAAATTGTTAACAATGCAATAGTTCTATTACGACTATAATGAATGAAGTAAACTAGGTAGGTATTCGGTTACAAGGTCACAACGTGGTCAATGGACACGTGAAATAACTCGGATTGTATTTTCTAGAGTTATGATGATTATTTAATAATATATTTTTTTAGTAGTGGGTTCGTGAGACCAAGACCAAAACTTTTTATAGCATACTAGCTGCGCCCTCAGGTTTCACCCGCGTGGCTCCGTTCCTGTTGGTCTTAGCATGATGATATATTCCTGCCTGTGATTCCTGCCTTTAGTCGTCCTTGACAAATGAGCAAACACCGATACAATTTTTCAAATCGGACCAGTAGGTAGTTCCTGAGATTAGCAAACAAACTCTTCAGTTTTATAATATTAGTATAGACAGGTAGGTAGACTAGCGCGGAAATTTTTAGGATCCACCGTTTATTTCAATGCGAGATTATGAAAATTTAATATCAATGTTTTTGTACTTATTCACGAGCGATTATCTTCACATTTAGCTGTTTTCATTGATGTTCCGTTGACTTTCGTTACCAATGGATGATTTTAATAATTATTTTCGTTGATATTCTAATTAAGTAAATTACAGATTTTTACCGTATACTTTTATAATCACTAGGCAGTGATATATAGACCATTAGGTACCTGTGCCATTACTTTTTCCGTTTAGTTTAGTTTAGCGCACTTTGCCATCAGCAACTGCGGACTCTCCCTTTGCGCAGGATGGATAGCTCGAATAACAAACAAACAAACAAACAAAAATACTTTATTGTGCACCACAGAGAAAAGTACAAGTAAGGACACAATACATTGTTAATAAAAGAGCACAACAGGCGGTCTCGAATGTTCTTTATCTGAATGGTGTGATGTGCTGGACTGTGACTACCTTCCCAAATGGTTTCATTTTAGAATATCGTCTCAAAAGTTACGTTCTATTTCAAATGGTTGTAGTTAGTATTTAAAATTACCTTTAGTAAATAAACGATGAATTATTATGTCAAAATAATATGGCACTTGGCTAGCGTGGTGGAACATGGTATAAAGCCTCATAAAAGGTTGTTTCTTTACATTTAGTGGGAATAAATATGGAATTATCATGATGATGAGAAGGAATTAGAAAAACAACATGTATAAATTATATTTTATTCACTGAGACCTTGCTTCCTAATCACTAAACTAATCCATGCTTTATAAACACAACCTAAATAAATAAGGAAATAACTTATCGAAATTACAGTTCTGTATATTATGTATAATACTAAAATATATTTTACCATAGGTAATTTCTTATTTTTATCGATAATATAATAATTAATAATTTCTCATTTCAAGATAATAACAATATTAAAATAAAAAAAGCTCTATTTTCAATTACTTTCAAAAGTAGTTATTTTTGGACGATTGATTGTTTCGAATATTCTGGAAATTAAAAAGGTTTTTTTTCTTTATTTGTTTCCCAAACAACGATGTAAGAGAATGTTACTATAAAATCATTGAAACTGCACACAACCTTATAGCACCTTTCGATTCTTTCAAAGGAGTATAACTTTATTGGAAAATAATTTACAATACTTAACAACTTAAGAGTAACAATTACCTACGTAAAAAAATCGTTGTTATCAGATACATTTTACGTTGAAATACCTTTTCCTTTTAGTTAGTGCAAGAGAATTGAATAATTTTCTTCTGAAAAAAAATCCGATTCTACCAAAAACACTAGATAAAATATAGGTACAGATATTTAAAACTTTCTTCATATTTTCGAGAACTTTCAGTTTTTTAATTTACCTAAATAATTTTATTCACATGAATGCATATCTCTCAATTAGCATTCCACAGGTAAAAAATATCTGACAATACAAAATTGGCGGGAGATTTTTTTAAATTATTTTTCTTCTTCTTCTTCTTCCTCCTCTGCTTCTTCTGTTTCTTCTTCATTAATCCAATCATCATACGGTATTTTAGCGAGGATTCTATCAAGGAATCTGGACATTTTCTCAGCCAAGTCCCGTTTGAGCGCGGGCTTCATTTCCTTGAGGAGTTCTTGTGCATTTGTGTTTATGAACAGGTTTAGTGCTGCTTCTGGAAATGTACGGATATTTTTGTGAGTAAATTTGATTTTTATGAACAATCTATAAGTAAATCCAAGTATTTACGTATGAATGTACTTAGATAGTATTTTATAAAGTTTGTATCTTCAAATTTGTTTGTAAAACTTAAAACTATGAGTGCAGTGCATGTAGTATCATAGGTGCTATTCAAGACGTTAAAATCTTTCTGTGAATTTTGTCAAAATCTGCTTAGAAGTTCTAGCGCGGTTGGGTAAGAAACAAATAAACTATCGATTTTATGTAATACTAGATTTGCTTATTTCTATAGGGAACAAAATTGAATATTTATACCATCTATTAAAGATTACAAACAACAATTTCCCAAATCCTACCAAATTTTTGACAAAACAATCCAAAAAATTAAATCTCTAAATACTCACGTAACACAGAGTTGCTGTTATCCAGATTCTCGACCCCCATCTGAATGCCCTTGACGGAGAAGTCCAGCTTCAACTGCTGCAGTTTGAGGTAAGTCCGTCCGTTGCGAGTGTACGGCGACCCGCGGAAGTATACTTTGGCTTTTACACCGTCTGTCAGGAGATTTTATTTTATTTAGAGGAAAAGTTTACAATTCTAAACTAAAACGAAGACTTAAACTGAATTACATTGAGAAAACTAAGCGAAATAGCCTTGAATTTATATTTTTTGGTTTTTATGGCATTCAAATGCTTTATAAATATACATTTTTTAAAGAATAGAAAAAATTCGATCACGAGGCGGGACTCGAACCCGCATCCTTCGCGCCATTCCGGGGCGGATGCCTAACCAACTCAGCCACTCGTGACCCGCCTGAGCAATCGAATCGAGCATCTGATAGATGGCGCGCGGTGTGTCCCTTAAGACACATAAAACTGAAAGGATAGAATAAATTCGATTGCTCAGGCGGGTCACGAGTGGCTGAGTTGGTTAGGCATCCGCCCCGGAATGGCGCGAAGGATGCGGGTTCGAGTCCCGCCTCGTGATCGAATTTTTTCTATTCTTTAAAAAATGTATATTTATAAAGCATTTGAATGCCATAAAAACCAAAAAATATAAATTCAAGAAAAGGTCGTGTTCCATCGTTACAATATTGTATTCACTGAAAAGTGCTTCATATTGGTTGAGATGGTTGTTAAATCATCTCAATAGATGGCGCGCGGTGTGTCCCTTAAGACACATAAAACTGAAAGGATAGAATAAATTCGATTGCTCAGGCGGGTCACGAGTGGCTGAGTTGGTTAGGCATCCGCCCCGGAATGGCGCGAAGGATGCGGGTTCGAGTCCCGCCTCGTGATCGAATTTTTTCTATTCTTTAAAAAATGTATATTTATAAAGCATTTGAATGCCATAAAAACCAAAAAATATAAATTCAAGAAAAGGTCGTGTTCCATCGTTACAATATTGTATTCACTGAAAAGTGCTTCATATTGGTTGAGATGGTTGTTAAATCATCTCAATAGATGGCGCGCGGTGTGTCCCTTAAGACACATAAAACTGAAAGGATAGAATAAATTCGATTGCTCAGGCGGGTCACGAGTGGCTGAGTTGGTTAGGCATCCGCCCCGGAATGGCGCGAAGGATGCGGGTTCGAGTCCCGCCTCGTGATCGAATTTTTTCTATTCTTTAAAAAATGTATACGAAATAGCCTTTTTTAATAAAATTTTGAAATATAAATATTTTGAAGTGAACAATGAACATTGATAATGATGATAATTTGTAAGTTCACCTTCTAGTTTCCATTGATGTTTTTTGAATAAACCGTTGACTTATTAAATTGACTTCGTTTTCTTAGGTCAAATAAAATGAGATATCAAAGAATTGGTTAAAAAGTGGTATAATTTTGTATCCCAAATTAAGTACATACATAAAAATAATTCTTTCACTAGTCATCTCTAAAAATAAATAACTTAAAAATACTATTTTTCTTACCATATTCTCCCCAATAATCTCCTCCACCACTCGCTCTAACGAGCAGCAGCACGCCAGAGGAACGGTAGCGTGCTTTAGCACTAATGTGGGGTCCGAACATTGTTAGCTGGAATTGATGGGTTTCTAAGTCTGATCTGTAAGTAAAGATTACTTTATTATAAAGAATTAATAATCTAGACTAATATTATAAAGCTGAAGAGTTTGTGTGTTCGTTTGAACGCGCTAATCTCGGGAACTAGGTAGGTACTGGTCCGATTTAAAAAATTCTTTCGTTAGATAGCCCATTTATCGAGGAAGCTAGTAGGGCACAACTAATTTAGGATATTTGCTTCGCTATTGGAGATTTACAAGAGAGCGAAAATCAAAGGATATTCAATCAAGATGCGCATTGCGCATGACAATATCATATTTTCTGTAATCTAGGTTTTGCAGATTACAGAAATCTTTACACAAAAGTGTGAACTTGAACTTCGTCTATTGTATTTTAAGTTAATAATATAATATAATAAACTTAATAAGTACCTTGTTATACCTACTGGTAGTAGGTAGGTTTTATAAAAGGAAGTCGGTTCTATATTAATGCATAACTTTATTAAAATTACTGTTCAACAATATTCGTCAATAGCTAAGAATGCCCAATAAATGCCTAACAATATATATAGGTACTTATCGTTCACTTTGTTATCTATTTCAAACAATGATTTACGTTAAGTCATGAAGTTCACAATAATATTTACTACCATTATTTTGACAAGCATAGCCTTTGGCATTGACGACGAACATGTAAAGGATCAACGAAGGCCAAGATCACACATTACATATACACATTGTCGTTTAGAATAAATGTTTGCGGTTATTAATCATAGTCACTACATATTTAGTTAAAAACAAAGTCGATTTCCGTCATCTGTGAGTCTGTATGCTTATACCTTTAAAAATACGCAACGGGTTTTGATGCAGTTTTGAGGTCGCTTTATGGCTTAGATCATTAAGTAAATGATCTAAGCTTTATGGCAATACCGTCATACCATGGAATTGTGCGACCGTTTTGGTATCTTTGAATCTCACCAAAGAAATTTCACTTCTGACACGTATGATCGGTGCACACGCTCTTTTTTTAATAGATAGAGGTATTCTCGAGGAAGGTTTTACTATATCATTTAAGTACAAATTAGGGTTTTGACAAGGCGACCGAAGCCGCGGGCGGAAAGCTGTTTTAGAATAAATATTTGCGGTTATTAATCATGGCAAATACAGGTGAGCGATGACTAGCCCGAGCATACGGCTTTGTCTGCCAGCTGTGTGATTGAACCGTGTGTCATGAAGCCGTGATCGGAATAAATTAGAAATATTTTGCACTTCAACGGTTCTTGACCACAAGTAAAAAAAAATTGTTGAGTAGGGGTTCCGGGTTTTATTATAATATGTGTAGGTCATTTGTAGGTACTTGTTAGATGGATAAATCCTACTACTATTATTAATGAGAAAATTTATCTTTCACGCAAATACTACTGAACCGATTACAATGAAACTTGTATTATCCTCAAAATTCTCTCGAATACTTTTTTTTTACAAAAATCAACCCCTAAACAAACCATAGAGTTCAACTTAATAAGTAGATAATAACAATTTAATAAATTGTATTTGTGTGGTCCATTTGCAGAGGTCCATATATTTTGTAGAGCTTTTCACTCAATTATTCCAATGTGACTTTAAATTGCTCATTAACAGAGCGATGTACTTTTTGTTTGACTTTGAATTCAACGTGCTCAGAATTATTTACATACCAAAAGGGTAATACAAACTTGAACTTGGTCTTGATGTTGAGTTAGTTCGGAAAAAAATTCGTCTTCATCCTTATAATAGTTTAAGTTATAGCGTTGAATTTTATTTAAAGAAGTCGAATTTGAATTAAACTTTAAGTATATAAAAATGTGCAGGAAATCCCTGATTATCCATGTATTTATTAACAAAAAAGTAACGTTTTCATGGCTCCATTTTATACACTTTACAAATTACAGCTTATTCATGAAATACAAGTAATTAATGATAATATAGTCTCGTTTTTATACTTTTCAGTAGTAAAAGCATTGATTAGAATCAAATGAGAATAAAGTGCAAAAAAATATTACCTGACATTAGTGATAGTCATGTTATTGACTCCCGTCGCGTGGATATCTTTGAACGTAGCTCGGTATCCATCGGGACCTCCGCCCAGAGCTATAGATAGTTCATCTATCACTATCTCGTCTGACTGTAAAATAACAATAATTTTTTTTAAATAATTTAAATGCGTGTTTTGTAGCTGAAGAAGAATGTAGAGCAAAATTATAATGTCCTCTATTTTAAGCTGTTTTGATCTTATTTTACGTAGATAAATAACTACAATTTAAAACATTTTCCCTTAATTTATTAACTACTGAACCAATTTGCGTGAAATTTGGTATAGAGATATTTTGATACCCGAGAAAGGACGTAGGATAGATTTTATCCCGGAAATCCTACGGGAACGGATTTTTCTTTGAAAACGTGAGCGAAGCTGCGGGCGGAAAGCTAGTGCTTTATAAATAGAACCTTTGATAAGATGAAAGACACTTATAATATGCGACAAAGACCATCCATATTATCCATACTAATATTATAATTGCGAAAGTAACTCTATCTGTCTGTCTGTTACTCAATCACGCCTAAACTACTGAACCAATTTTCATGAAATTGGTTCAGTAGTTTAGGCATGGTATTGGTATGGTGATATTTTGATACCCGAGAAAGGATATCAAAATACCCGAGAAAGGATAGATAGGCTACTTTTTATCCCGGGAAAATGACGCAATCCAGGTAATCCCAGTATGCTGGTTTTTCTTTGACTGCGCGGGCGAAGCCGCGGGCGGAAACCTAGTATTATATAGATATGTAAAACGTTGTTGGTAAGACGATTACCACATAGGTACATACATATTACACATAAATAGTTATAAAATAAGTCAGAATCATAAATACCTCTTCCAATCCGAAATCTGGAGCACCACTTTTCAAGTAATCTAGTAGATTGTTGAAGCTTCGTAGTAAACACGCGTCCACATTGGGATCCTGTTTCGAACAACGACCTCCAAATATATCTGAAACAACAATTTCAATTATCAGAAATATATTTAAGTGAAGTTTCTGTACTACTTGTATACAAAGTTTGAAAAAGATGTTGTTTCGTTAGGTATGTTTAATTAGAATAAAGTTTACCTATAAAGTTGCCCATGTCTACAAGTTTTAAGTATTTATATAATTCCTCCGATTCAAAATAACAATTAAATATTTGAATATGTTATATTTACATCATTTTTGGTTATGTTATATTCGTGTAAATAAGAGTCATATTTTACACGAAAAAAATACAAACTAGTTCAACGACGTGGAATTAATTAATCCCATACTCTTAATCCATGACCTGAATCAATACCCAAAAGCCGCTAAACCAATAAACATTAAAGAAACAGTTATTAACACGCAGTATATAGGCAATAAGCGATAGTTATCAGCTGGTCCAGCTTTCTACATACATTAGTATGCAAGAGTGGTTCTTGTAACGGTAGTGTTGTCGCTAACAGAAAGACAATAGATGCACGCTGGACAATGGGACTCTAACCTTCAGATATTTTATCTGGAAGTATGTACAATAGCTTTGTGTGATGACCTATGGGCTATTAAAGGTTAGTTTGTAAGTGCATGATTTAGTGTGAGTCTTAGATACTAACTGTACGTTATTGCATTTTTGTACTCTACAATTTTCAAGTTAAATTATCGTTACGAAAATCAAATGAAGCATGAAGATAAATAATAAATATACAGTTGTCGAATTAATGGAATAATAATAGTAGTAGCCATATTTTTAAACTACAGGAAATGTGAAAAAATCTTTCGACATTTTTTAAAATTTTCAAACATTCTTTTTAATTAACAACGTAATATTTAAGTGTTATATCACTTAAACCTAATCATATAACTGAGTTTGTAATAACAGTTTTCTATAGAAGAGATATAACAATTAACAAGATACCATAGAATCAAAAATATTACAAAATAGAGTTATTGCCCTAATTTAATATAGACAATTTAGAAAAGTAAACAGATATATTCAAAGGTTTCGAATATATATTCAGTATTGAATTTAACCTCCTTTTAAGCTTTTTTCATTGAAAAATGATTTTTACTTTATATCAAGAGCTGATCAGATAAAAAGCTAATGATGTCCGTGAGGTCGTTGGCCGTTAAACTTGTCCGCAAAACTTGCAATCGTGCGGCTTGTACCGTTTATTAAACTTTTTATTGGACGTTTAAAATACGAGTATTATATATAACATGTGGTTCATAATTATTGTTAGGAGAAATATATTTTATCAATTAGCAATTAGCAATTTTTATCTATTTAGAGAAATGGTATAATTGTACCTATACATTTATATTATCTGTGCTACGTGTTTACGTAAACCTAATTGTAACTAATTTTTTGTTTATCTCCACGTAATTTAAAATCTCAAGAGTGTTTGTGACTTATGATTAACCCTAGAACCCTACACTGTATTTGCCTATCCGATTTTCCTACATGGGGTGCTGTGGTACCCCAAAGTAAAAAAATATTGGATAAATAAATAAAACAGAACTTGTTTTAAGTGTTTTATTATTAATGTAAGATAGGAACATGCGATTACAAATCAGCCTTTAAACTTAAACTAGATAATTAATTTGAGCACTTTTCACATACTTTAATTTGATGCTCCAAACAAATTGGAATTTGGCACTTGTTGCACCTTGTCTTGCTTTTTCGGTCCCTTATTCTAGGACAGAATCCACAGCGTCCTTGTGTATGATGCACCTGAACTGCGCTTTGGTTTGATAGAGGTTTTTTTAGAATACCTGATATGGATTCTTTTATATCCCGCCTCAAAGTTGGCTTTTGTAAACGGTCCTCCAAATGTTTTGTGATTAGACACAAGGCCAGTTGCTTTAAAAAAGTGCGACGATATTTTATTTGTGGCTTATTGTTTGCAGTTGAACACTTGTATAAGACCCAAGAATTGCATCAGTTGCATTAAGCAACCCATAAAAGAGGCAAAGTGGCCATCGTCTTGTTTTTCTCTGGACGGAATATTTTTTAGCCATCGCGTCAAACACGTCCACACCCCCTTTAGTTTTATTATAATATTGTATTATTTCAGGGAGCTGTACATCATCTGTCTTGTCTGGGGTGTCGTGAAGAGTAGATAACATGATAACTACTTTCTTTTGCTTCGATTTCGGTATTACAATTTTCCTACACTGGGGTGTAGGAGCACCCCAACAACCACCTACACACGACTATCATGCACAGTTGTCGCCGCAAGACTGACCAATCAGAGGCTAATTAACCGAAAAGAAAATACACCGAAGGCCAAATCTGTGAATTAGAAATAACAAAAATCATAGACTAAACAAAATGCTGTGGGGTGCTCGAGCACCCCGGGTAGGGTTCCAGGGTTAACTAAGGAAAGTAAAGAGGTGATAAAAATAATAACCGCTTTCTTTTGTTTCAATTATAACAACAACATATTATTATATAGAGTAAGCTCTATAAAATGTGTTGTTACACTGAGTCTTAGTACACGAGTTCCAAAATATATTCTCTTGTTATGAAAATGAAAACTTGCTGCAAAATATTGAATATTTAAATACAGTTAAATTACAAAATCTTTAGTTACTAACAATATATGCAAGAATACTAAAACCATTATTTTGCATTCAGTTAGTCTATAAATCGTCTCTACATTTGCATATGGGTTACATCTGTCGTAATTCTTATTTAAAATATATTACATAAATGTGCAATTGTGTTTAAAAATAAACATTAACTCCTGAGAAATGGGAAATACTAATTTTACAGGCAAGATTTAAGTGAAAGTATAACAAAAATACATAACTATTAACTATGATAAAAAGAAAAAGATTAAAAGAACGGAATTATTTACAAACATTGGTTGCATAAGTTTTATATCAATAGGTAAATGATGAGCTTCATAAATCCATACTTACTAATATAATAAATGCGAAAGTAACTCTGTCTGTCTGTCTGTTACTCAATCACGCCTTAACTACTTAATTTGCATGAAATTTGGTATAGAGATATTTTGATACCCGAGAAAGGACATAGGCTACTTTTTACCCCGGGACATAGGATATAGGTTTCATTCCGGAAATCCCACGGGAACGGGAACTATGCGGGTTTTTCTTTAACTGCGCGGGCGATGCCGCGGTTGGAAAGCTAGTTTTACATAAAAACTACCTACATTAAGGACATAAAAGCTTATATTTTCTCAAAAGTCACTAAAAGGTGCTGAGATGCACTATTCGTAGATTTCTAGTTTCCATTTAAATTCAAACTTATTTTCTATGTTTATTTTAAAATTAAAAAAAAAATAGCATGTCGTAAGTGTAAATAACCACAATTTTATAACACATTAGATATGGAATATCTTCCGCGTGATGTCTGCACATTTACAATTTCTTTATTACATAAGATCATTACGCGAGATCATTAAGAGTGAGATTGTACTCACTCGTTACATTTCTATGAATTCGAGATGTATAATTAAACAAGCAAACACACAATCTTACATCGTTGATAAACTGATTTTAAGGTGCTTTGGTGTGTTGCGAATAGTTGTAAAAATATTATAAAAAGGTCTATTTCATGCTTCAGTAAAAAAATATCAAGTAATTATTAATATTATAATTGACTTTATATAAATGAAAGTAAATTTTTCTTAGTTTATTTAGAAACAAATCAGAAAAAGATTTTGAAAAGTTCAAAGTTCTCTACCCACCTTTAAAGACTTGTAAAAATAATAGTCCAGGAGTATATGTACCTAATGTTGATTAAATTGTAAGTATCATACTATATTATTTAGGGAGATGGATGATAAAAAAGCATAGTTAAATCATCATAGACATTGACTACATCCATACACATATCACTATGTACGAGTTATGACTGTTGCTCAATAATTTTTCAAATAAATATAAATAAACTAGCGGTCCGCCCCGGCTTCGCCCGTGGTACATATTTCACAATAAAAAGTAGCCTATGTTCATTCTCAGGTTCTAAAGATTGTCTGTGCCAAATTTCAAATTCGTACCAGTAGTTTATGAGCCTATTCATTTAATCAAACAAACAAAAAAAGTTTTCCTCTTTATAATATTAGTGTAGATAATCGTGATAATCCATTCTTGTTTTATACTTTTTTTAAATGAAATATACAGAAAAAATATATTATTTACATTCCAAGTGAACTATCAATTAGATACGAATTTACACGGCTAATAGACGATAAATTACAAGCTTAGTTTCCGGCTAACGAATGAGGTGAAGGAAACAAAAGCATAGGTACATTATTTTAAACATACATATTTATGGGATGTCGTATGCTCATTGCATCAAGCTTTTGTGCAGTTTTACTAGGTTGGAAATAAATAATAAGTGTTTCGAAATAAAGAATCACTAGAAATTGGTACAACAATTTGTCTAAGTAATTTCAGTATTTGTTTAATACTTTCAAGTTTAAGTCTGGTGACTGAAACACTTTTATTGAACTGAAAGGCTTCAAAACGAATGAAAATTTGATAGTATTGGGTTCGATTTTTTAATACATAGGTAACAGGATTCTTAGAAATTCATTAAGAAGTTTCTTAGAAAGTTATTCCTCAAACCGTTAGCAGGAATTTTTGTTTACCAAAATTCGTCTTAATTTCTTAAATATTATCAATTAAATACCATCAAGTAAGTGAGGTACGTCGTACACTCGTACTTAGCTTTCCGCCTGCGGCTTCGCCCGCTTTTTTATATACTAAAACCATCCTCTTGAATCACTCTATCTATTAAAAAAGCCGCATCAAAATCCGTTGCGCAGTTTTAAAGATATAAGCATAGATGTGGACATAGGGACAGAGAAAGCGACTTTGTTTTACTTATACTAGAAAAAATACGTAGTGATAGTATATTTTCGATAAAATATCGAACAAAAAAAGTTGTATACATACAGTATTAGTTTGAAATCGAAAAATTCAGTTCATTATTAATGTTTACAAATATTTATGATAAATTAGAATTTAATGCACTAATTTTGTTATCGTCAAAACATCCTCAAAACAGACAGACACTTTTTGCATATAAGATCCAACATAAGTTTTTACAACTCTCATATAAGCTTAAAGGAAGACATTCCAGGTTACTCAATAGTTAAAATGGATATTTCCTTCTCGAGTTAGAGCAACGTTTTATATAATAATTTAAATGTACAAGCAACTACAAGCTTTGTATCTAGTTATGTCGAGGAAACGTTGTGTCATGGTATGGTACCTAGAGAAACAATGTAAGGTTTCACTCATGTAAATGTAAAAATTATGAAAGCCATTTAAATATAGGAACATAATACTGTACCTATTGTGGATTACTGAAAGCTTCGAAAACATCTCCTCATTTAATTAATTAAATGTTAAAGATCCCCAGTAGAAAATAAAATAACTCCATCATTGTACAGGTTTATGAGCGTAAAACGAACATGTTGGACGTGGTTATATCCTAGACGAGTCTAGGCCCGCTACGGTAAATACTTTCTTCTAAACTTAGAAGCACTTACGTGTGTTCGATGTGGTCGGTGTAATCACAGCGAGGAATAAAATAAAGACTTGATACGACTTCATTTTTACTAACAATTAAATCAACATTTAAATTAGGAAACTAAAATCGCGCGTAAAATTTGAAAAGATTCGAAATTATTTTTTTTTAAAAGCGCGGCAAGCGTGCGCCCTGACTTGCTTCAGACACAGCAATGTTGGAGCTTAGCAGCCACAGATAACTTCCACTTTCCATATTTAACACGATGCGTCGACCGCAAGCCTGTTTTGATTGTTTTAATATGGTCAGGATTTGTTTTCCTCCTTTTTTAAGCGGGCCCGGAGAAATGTCATTTATAATCGATCAATGACCTCTATGTAGCTTTTTGGAGTTATGTAAATTAAAAAGAAAAAAATTTAAAAATTCATAATTAAAACGGAAATTCCGAAGTTTTCCTCATTTACCGTTTTAGTTATTTACTAGGCATCTAATATCAATAAGTCGGATATATTTATCAGGTTGAATTCGTTGCCTTTTAATATGAGAAATTGTTCCGTTACTTACCGGTTGGGTTACCTGACGACATAATTGATTGAATAACATGGTTTTAATACATAGGTGCATCGTTCAGCATTAAAAAAGTAATAGAACCATGTTTTAGTATGGTACTTCTAAATACATGATCGAGGTTTCCAATGTATGTTTCCTGAACACGAACAATCAAGAAATATAAGGATAAATAATCTAATCTTCTTTTCAATAAATGGATAATATGGGTAATTACTATATATAGAGTCGTGTACGTGATATTGGTCAGTTATGTCTATAACTACTAGTTTACAGCACATTTATTATTTTAAAATGGCACCAATAACTTCCTAGAACTATTGAAAGAAATTTCATTCAATAGTTCTAGGAAATTATAATCGAATAGCTGTAAATTTATCTAAGAAAGTATATTTTAATTTTTACCTACTTTAAATTAGTGCTAATCTACAAAGTGACGTTCTTTCTTTATTTTTTCAATTCAAAAGATTTGTATTACAGTGAAACTTGGTTAAGTGGGACCTGGATAAGTGAGAAACCTCCGTAACTGGAACTCATGCTGAGGTCCCAACACTTTGGCACTGAATTACCTCTGTTAGTGGGACGAGGCAAACCTCTATATCTGGGATTTGTTCTTTCGATTTATCATCATAGTTACCTCTATAACTGAGACAGCGAGTAAATTTTATATGCATAAACCTCTGTAACTGAGATAACATTGTTTGTTTACTCATTCTTATTCTACCCACAAATTTCACACGTAATTCCAAGTACGTAAGTACAAATTTTGAGCTTCAAATACCTTCAGTTTTAGTTTCGCTTTACTATCATACAGATGTTTTTTTTAATGATCGCACCTGTATAACTGAAATTCTCACCTCTATTAACGGAACCCTCTGTAAATGAGACAGATATTTATTTATACCTGTATATCTGAGACACTGGGTAAGTGGAATACCTCTATAAGTGAAACGACATTGCAGGTCCCTTGATGTCTCACTTAACCAGGTTTCACTGTAATGGCTGAAAATGGAAAAAAAAGTTATGACTACTCATTTTTTCAACAATATTTTTTTGTATCTGTGACTACAATTGAAGAATGAGCAAAAAAAAAACAACCTTGTAATGGAAATACGACAAATATAATATCACATAATAGTAGGTACCTTATTAATAAATATTCAACTTTTTAAATCGATTTCAGAATGAAACTGAACATTTTTAATCCTGGTGCTAAGTACTTTAGTTCTTTCGATTTGTGTTTTTTATGAATGTACGATCGAGATTAAAATATGTACAGTTAAAAACTTTTTATTAGCAATCTTTATAAATCTCAAATTGCTTAGGAAATTTAAAGCTTTTTTTTATGTTACTATCTAAAAGTTAAAAAATTCATCTTCGTCATAAGGTTCTTCTTTGCTCTCTGTTGCTATAAGAGTTGATAATTTGAGACCGCCTCCTTCTTGCATTTGATCTACCTTTGGTAATTCCTGCTTAATCATTTCTTCAACATTGATTTTGTTCAGTTCTTGCTGAACCTTTTCTTTAATAGGCGTCTCTAAGGCGTCCATGATTTGATAACGAAGTAAATTAGGCAGAATATTTACTACTAATTCGACAACGTAGTCGATAGTACCCGCTCCATCAAAACGTACTTGGATATTACCAACTTCGAGGTCTAAATCTCTGAATTGTGGTTTTTCTCTTGTATCTAGTGGCTGTGCTAATATGACCCTACCACTTATATATTCCACTGAAAACGATGCACTACCAGCTCTTGACATTAAGCCGCTTATAGCTGATATATCCCAATGAGTTGTCCCTTCCAATTTTTGCGTACCAATTTCGAAATCAGCTATAGCAGTATTTTTTTCCATCATCAAAGTGATATTACCGACTCTGTGAAACGAAGATATTCCTGTGACCCACGTGTTAGATAGAGTGACTGTGAAAATGCTGACTGTAGTGTTATAATCTTGTACTTTATAGGGGTCCATTTGTAGATCTCTAACCTTTTTCCTAGCGTCAGCTATAACCATATCTAAAGGAGATATAGAATTCGGGAATTGCATGTCACCCGCTACTTCGTCAAGCTTCTTGTTTATTTCTTCTCTCGCTTTAGTGTATGCCTCCTTGAGAATGTATGGTTTGATAGAATCAAACAGGAACGTTCCCATTGAGTTCACAACACCCTGCAACATTCCACCTAAGAAACCTGCATTTTGAAAGTCCATGGCAATATTTGTAAAGCCAATATCGATAACGATATCTTGGGCTCTTATTTTCCCATCTCGTTCTACTCCAAGATTCGCTTTAGCTGTTATTTTAATTCCAGTTACATCTACTGTGAATGGACCTTGCACTTTGCTCAACCAAGTTGCCATCGTGTAGTTACCGCGTGCTTGCAGTTTGTCTATTGCAATCGCCGCATGAACCTGAAATTATTGCATAGAGTATAAAATTATAACAAGTGAACGCGCTTTAGCACGAAGTGCATAATTATAAAACTAAATAAATAAAATGAATGTGTGAAGAATTTTTGCAATCTTGAAAAGTAAGGTTTATTGGATTGGCCTTGGTGACATCACTCGTTAAGTATTTGTTTACGAGTTGTTTATACACGAAAGGAAAAATAAATAAATAGTAAATAAACTATGTATAAAAAGCCCACCTCCATAGCGCCCATTTCGGCGTCTACATGCAAAATGCGAAATTTGCTAATACCATATACAGCTGTATTCTTGAAATACATTGTTCCCAGTGAAATAGACTGTTTCATATCTGGCACATGGTAAGGTTCTGGTATCTTAGCTCCGGGTAGACCGACGGGGTTTGGTTTTTTGAAATGCTCCAGCACTTGAAGTATGTATTCACTTATTTTTTCTTCACCCTCTGCAAGCTTGGATACCGTCGTCGTTTCGATATGAGAAGCATCTGGAAAATTAAAAATCATTTATTATGTTTTACTTTATAAGTCATTTAAAAACATCGTTTTTATAATATTGAAAAAATGTAAAATAAATCTTCCTCTTTCACTATCATAAAATAATTTTAGGTTTAAACTTAGTTATTATTACCTTTTTTATAAGTAATTTTTACTTAAACTTGTAAAGAGTAGTTTACGTCATAATGAACATTTCACTATTTTTATTAATTAAAAAAAACCTTAAGGCCATACTTATATTTATTTTGATTATTGCCAATGTGTTTTTCAATGTACACTATAAATACATATAAGTTAATTATTGTGCCTAAAGGCTTGCGTTCTCTTGAAACTGTGTTATTTGAAACGTATTAAATTACTTACGTATTTTTTGCATACCGAATGTATGTATAATGTTCAATATGCGTTTTATATATCATAATATTGGTAAAACAGAGGGAAGAATGTATTTTTACATCACTTCATATTTTTCTTTTTGGACGTGCATACTGCATATAAACCACTTTTATTTATGTTATGAGGTATCCATACAAAATCCATTTAATATAACAAAAGGTCCAACTAATGTGATACAGCTGGTGACTTTTTGCTCTACATTTGAAGATGTTAAGGGATTACCTATCTCTTACCTGAGAATCTAGATAACAACATTCGTAATGTGCATGTTAAGTTTCTTGTACAAGCTAATTTTATCTTTATGCAATATTATCAATGTCATATCGTTCGATATGTGTATGATAAAAATAATAAAATGAAAAATCTCAGTAAATTTTAAAAGAGAATTCACAATTTCGAACCCCGATCGAGCTGAATAAAGTCTAAAGTTCTATATATCTAACTTATGGTCCATCCGTAACGTTGGCTAAAAACCAAACACGCTTAAAATCAAATATTGGCAATTAAATCCAACACCACACCTAGAGACACATTGTAACACACCTTCACTGCTTCCAAAAGTAAACACGAAGCACAGAATCACAAATTTTAACCACATTTTTCCAATTTTAGAGAACTTCCTGCGATGAATGAACACCCCGACTACGCGGGTCAGAGTTTATCACTTGTCAACTATTTCGCTGGATCGTCAAATCAATTCTGAGTAATAGCCATTGGTTGGCCCCTCGTTATCTTATTGTTTTGTTTGTTATAACCATACTATTTACCACATGCTGACAATACTATTTGTTACCATTGCAATATTTGTTTTGCAAATCATTAGCTTTTTAAGAACAGGATTCGTAATTACCCATTAAAGTTACAATAGTGTTATTTTGTATAGATGTTATAATAGGATTATACTATATGAAAGATTAGCTTATGTTAAATTGTATTTGAGGGTTGAGTATCTGATGTGCATGCACGGTGTCGCTGTTTTGTTTTCAACCATAATATGATAATTATATTTTTTAAGACGGTTTGATTTTGTTTTTTTTTGTTAGAGTTGTGACGTCTTTGTAAACTTATGTAAATAAAATAATATGTACACTGTAATATTATATTATATCACATATTATATACTGATTTGAAAGTTTTGGTTTAATGCCATCTAGTGGTGATCACTGAAACAAGGCTGTTTTTATTGTTAGATTTTGGCATACATTTTTAACTCTCCATGTTTTTTTTTATAATTTTTAATCTAAGCCAACCGGGGGCGGCATTGAAGAAAATTAAATAATAAAACGAAAATAGTGTGAGCCCTTTAATCAAAAGAATTTAATGTAACAGACTACTATCTACTAAAACAATCACAAACATTTTTCATGTTTTATAAATAGGACTTTAATAAATTCTACTTAACGTAAACTTAAAATACATAAGCACAATATTTTATTTCATACAATTTAAAACTATGTACCTGCCTATAGACGTAGATAACCAACGCCTCCGCGTCAAAAGAGCAAATATTACTCTTAGCGTAATAACTCCACTTAAATAAAGTTATATAATTAATACAGTTTAAAAATTAAAAAAGTCATCTTCATCGTATCGTTCATTTTTATCAACAGAAAATAATTCACACGGATTAAAGCCATTTCGTTGTAGTTCGTACATTTTTGGTAAATTTTCTTTAATCATATCCTCTACATCAATTTCATTAAATTCTCTTTGTATCTTCATCCGTATAGGGTCCTCTAAAGAATTCATTATTTGATTCCTTAATAGATTCGGTAACATATTTATTGCGAACTCTGTAACATAATCAAATGTCCCTGCTCCATGAAAACGAACTTGTATATTGCCAAGGTCAACATCCAGGTTTCTGAATTGAGGCCTTTTTCTCGTATCCAGCGGTTGACCTAAAATTATTCTAGCCCTTATATAATCTATTGTAAAAATTGCAATTCCACATCTTGATAATATTCCTTTTAACGTATATACGTGCCAATTAGTAGATCCTCGTATCTCTTGGGTGCTTATGTCAAAATCAAAAATAATAGTGTTATTATCCATCATAAAAGTTGTATTTCCAATACGATAAAATGAGGATAGACCTATGAGCGACGTCCCGTTTAAAGCGACATTAAAAACGCTTACTGAAGTATTATAATCATCGATGATTAAAGGATCTTTGTGAAGTGCAATCATTTTCTTCCTTGCATGTATCATTACCATATCAACAGGTGATATTGAGTTAGGGAATTGTATAAAAACATCCAGCTCTTCTAGCTTTTTGTTGACCTCTTCTCTTATTTTAGTGTACGCATCTTTCAAAATGTAAGGTTTAATGGTATCGAATAGAAACGTTCCGAGCGAGTTAAATAATCCTTGCAATACAAATGCCAAAATTCCAGAATTTTCGAACTGTACGTCTATTTTCTTGAATGCTATATCAATGGAGACGTTTTGAACCCTCACTCGCCCATCTGTTTCCACGCCAAGAGTCGCTAGACCAGTGGCTTTAATGCCCTCGACATCAGCTGTGTAGTTCCCAGAATAAGTTTTCAACCAAGTATGCAAACTGTAGTTGCCATGTGCATGTAGTTTGTCAATTCCTAATATCGCTGTTCCCTGAAATACACATAATTAAGGCGCTAAATAAAATTATAGGTGGTGGAAATATAACTTAAAAAAAATATAACTTGACCTATAAAACTTTAAGCTTAATTTGATCTACACGATTAGTCGATTACTCTATATTTATTGAAGTATTGAACAGAACGCTATAGTGTTAAATTTTATCATTGAATTTTGAATAAGAACTTATTTATCGCTAGTTCATTAATTAAATAATTTTATTACCTGCATGGCAGAAGCTTCAACATTCACATATAATAAACGAAATTTACTTATTCCAAGCACTGCAGTATTCTTAAAAGCAATTGAGCCACCAAAAGTTAAATACTGTTTCATATCCGGGACATGATATGGATCTGGTATATTTGCTCCTGGAAGTCCTACAGGATCTGGCGATTTGAAATGCTCTAAGACTTCCATAATATATTTAGATAAATTTTCTTCTTCGTCGAAAATCTTTGTTTTTGTGGCGGATCGACAGACCTGTGATGAAACATCTTCTGTAATTTGAAGAGAATACTTTATAACCAATGTCTTGAATATTTGGAGTCATCATGACTAAAAGATTAAGAAATATTTTACTGGAATATTAACAAATGATTCAACGTAAGTTTATAGGTAATTTTATTAAGCACCTTCACAGTTTCCAGGTCTGATTTTTATACAAACGATACAAATAATAACTATCTGGGTCCACATTACGCAAAACACTTCACAATACTAAATACAAACCGTGAACCCTATAAATTTGTGAGAACAGAGGTCAGCTTATCGACAATTGAATTGACGAGGGAATTTTTATCAAATCCGATTTCTACATCATATTATTTATGCCAATAGCGAGCGAACTCCGGGAAAACCAAAATTCAAATTTCGTGAAACCTGAAGGTTTATAACAAAAAGTTCTATAAAAAGCTGGCAGGAAGAACAGACCAATTCAAAGGTTCAAATAAGGGCAAAAAATGATAAAAAACCTACCTCAATATTTTTTTTTTGATATAGGCATTCGTAAAAAAGTAATGTTTAAAAGAATTCAGCAACCGTAACATGTTGTATCGTAGAAATCGTAGATGATGGTAAAAAAAAATAATAACGTATCTTCTCTAAATTAAATAAATATTTATATTCATCATCTACAATCAATTTATTATTTCACGCATAGAGATTATTTTGTGCATATTAAAAAAAGGGGAAAGCGTTCCTTGTGTTTACTCCAAGAGTATAAGAAAAAAAGCTCTTGACGAGATTTAGATATGAGATTTGCTGAGTTTGTAATTACTAATTATTATCTTCAATTATATAATTATCTTCATCTCTTATTCCATTCTTGACATACACACACAGAGTTACTTATGCATTTATATTGTGTTTATAGAACGGATTATTGTTAGGAAAAAATATACCCGCATCGCACTGAGATTAATAAAATCTGATAAGATTGTTTATACACAAAACATTAAATTGGTAATTATGTCTAAAACATGTGTTTTAATATGGTTTTAATTGATTTCTTCAAAAAACCCTCAATGTTAGAAATTAATACATGTTAATTTTCCAAAAAAATCAAAAAATGAAATGAGGATTTCGAGGATTTAATTAAAAGAAAATATTTAAGAATTAAAAAAAAAACATTTGGTCAATTGCTATATAGTTAGTTTACTGAACAGATAATTTTTGCTGAACTTAGTAGGCGTAAATATTTATTAATTATTTAAATAAAAGAACATTCATGCTATATTTTTGCCTTCTAATTGTTTAAAACTAAAAGGGAAGTGATAACGAGTTTAAAATTTAACTATCTTATCTGAATCTCCAGCGCCCTTGCTTCTGTGGTTAGCGTGTGAGCTTTACAGCCTATAGAGGTCATCCTTTAGATACACCCTCTGAAAAGTAATTAGGTATTTTATTTTAAAAATAAGAAAGCATTTCTTAGAATAAAGAACTTTTCGTCGTTTTTGGAAAAGTCGAGTAAAAAGTATTGCTTCTTTTACATATAAATAAATAAAATTTTTCAAACTAAATAAATATTTAATCATTTTTTTCAACCATGATTTGCTACATATATATGTAGTTAAAACTAAGACATATTTTATTTAAGTGTAACATTTTTTCGTTACGCGTGACATTTTTCCGTTACGCGCCATCTTTTTGTTATCTCTACCACGCGTGATTCGACGTATTTCTGTAAAGTTGCATATATACTAAATTATTTTTTAAAAAATAAGGTCATAAAAAAGTTTCACTTCTTACGTGTGTACACTAGTACACGCACACATTTTTTTATATGCCAGTAATATTTAGTTCAAACTAATGTTTGTTCAAACAATGGCATTGACCGGATATAAGGTAGCAAGTCAGTTGATAGCTGTATTTAGTCAAACGATTATTTATATAATCAATCTTGTATATAAGACTAGCTGTTCCCCGCGGTTTCACCCGCATTGCTCCGCTCCTGTTGGTCTTAGCGTGATGATATATTAGCCCATAGCCTTCCTCGATAAATGGGCTATCTAACACCGAAATAATTTTTCAAATCGGGCCTATATATAGATTAGCGCGTTCAAACAAACTAACAAACAAACTCTTCGGCTTTATAATATTATAAATATAGATGTGGGTAAGTGGGTAAGAGTATAAGTTATTCTTAATGTATGGCGTATTCTGAACACGTGGATGCCTGCAGTTGATGGTAATTAATATTAACTTCGTATACATACATCACAAAGTTCGTGTTTTATTAGCGATAATGTTAGCTTGGCCTTTTTCTAGGTTCTATTTTCTGATATTATGTAATTCTCTATCGTTTTTATTCTATAATTTAAACGGAGTAGTGATTTTTGTAATATGTTATGTGAACGAACTTTGGTCTAGTATAAGAGATAATTTGACATATTCAGACCTTGTCCTTGAATTTGAATAATGTGAAATTTATCAAAAATTAGATGGTATCACATCGGCTATTTTTAGATACTAAAGTGTTATCGTATTAGGTAAGTCTGACATGAAGAAAACGAATAAAATTGATTCCATATACTGACTGAATTACACTGAAATAGATAATAAGTTAAAGGCGTATTATTATAAGTTAAATAAACATTATAAAATTAGTGCATTAGATTTAGGAACAACTACAAAGCTTCAGTGGATAGGATCGGCGCTAGATGCATAGGGTTGTCACTGGTCAGATTTTTTTTTGGAATAATGTTTGCAATAAATATGAAAAACCTCCTCAGTTTTATTCTGAAGCCATTTTACATAACTAATGGATATTGATTAATTATATAGCATTATGCTTGATCTGTCATCTATTTAAACATGTGAAGGTTGTCGTTGAATAGTTTATTAATCTTGACCTAAAAACTACGAGGAGCCTATCGAGATCTAGAACCTAGATCCTTAGCACTAGAATCTGTCAATGTCTTGAACAATACTCAACTTAGTCCTCATAATAGTGATAAAAATACCCGAAGCGATATTATAAAAAGTAAAATGAAGGTAGGTATGTGTAATTAAAATTTATAAAATACTAAACTAACATAGCTAAAATACTAACTGGCATAAGTGGACTTCGCACAGCCTCGTGAATTTTTTGAATATGTATGTTTTGTTTGTATTTTTCCGATATTATAATAGTTATTTGAGGCGAGATTATAAACTTTGGACAACCCTTCTTGACATGGTTTATTGAACGTCATCTCATGTTAAAAATACTTCACATTTCTAGCAATTATTTGCGATTGAGTTGAATTGATTTCCTGACCATAATATGCACAGGAGCCATCATGAAATTGATTAATTATTAAAAAAAAAACAGGCTTTATAACTCTGGTCAAATAACTTGAATATGTTCCAAAAGAAGAAAAAGGAAGGTATTTTGTAGGTAGGTATAACCTTTTGTAAAATACCTAGAATTACCTACAAAGTTTCCTTCTAGTTGAATTAATTATTATTAAGACTTAGTATTCTTCCGCTAATTAAATTTTGAATGTATAAAAATTCATAGAATCAAGGAAAAATGCACTAATGGCTTCTATGCTGTTTAAGGTCATACTGAAAAAAAAGTGGAATAATTAATATAATATATCCAAACGAATTTGGTGGTATGTTATAGTCAACTGAAATAAAGAATAGATTCCATGATATATTGATTTATTTTTCTTAAGAAAGCTTTAACATATAATTTTTAATTTAATATCATAATCATTGTATAATTTGCAATGGTACATAAGAAATATTAAATAAATATAAAATATCCTATCATTTACTATAAATTGGAATTTGGAGTTAATTACAATATGCCTAAACAATGTTTAGATGTAAAAAATGTAATTATATTATAGTTATGAATTTATGAATATAATACATATCTAATATATTTCCTACACAAGCGTATAACTTTATATAAAAAATGCTTAAAATATGTATATTTCATTGTTATGATATTGATGCTTTTTATATTTCAGTACTTATTAAATTACACATCCGTCTTATGACGTCATTAAACGTAAATCTAGCGTAGATTTTAATTAAGATTAATAACAAATAATAATTGGTTTGATTAAATAGTCAATAAATGTATTGTAATTTTTCTAAGAAATGTGTACAACTGTTTATAGCGATCATAATTTGATAAATATCTGCTGAAGATTATCTAATACTGGATATTCACAAAAATACCTATTGTACCTAGGGTAACTGACAAACGTTAAAATTTCCTTCAAATCAATTATTAAATATATCTTGTACTCATAAATTTTATTTTCTGTCGCGTAAAAAGCCATGGAGCAGGGTGTATTTGATAAAAATTTATTGAATAGATTTTAATGAATAGGGTAATGGAATAGGGTAATTTACTTTTAAAATTTGAAAAGCTCACAAAAATAAGTCTTCTCGGGCAAGGCATTCTCGGGCTTCTCTCTCTATGGCAATGACAATGGCTAGCAATGGATAACTACTAAAACGCAAAAATTTTTTGGTAGTAAGTACCTACTAGGAGAAAAAACAAAATTTTAAAAGAAGGGAAATATTAGGCTTGTCGCATTCGCACTCGCCATCAGGGTGGATTGCAATTTGCCTGAAAATTATTATTTATTTTATTAGGTACAAGTGAAAAATATCGTCATTTTTCAGGCATTCATAAAGGATTATATTTTTATTTTCATCAATATTTATCAACATTTAGTTAAGTGAGGCTCTAATTTGAATATTTTGATCTAAACCTCCCATACCCTTGTTGAAACACGTAAACTGGATAAATGAATATTGAATATGTTATTTATAGTGTAGAAGTAGGTTACTTCTTCCATTGATAGGAAATAAAAAAAAGAGAAGTAATAAAAGTAGAAGAAAAGCAGTGATTAGACATTTTCTTTTCGAAGTAATTTTTTTTTACTGACTATACTTACTTATAAAGAGCCAATCTTCAATTCAGTCTTATCAAAATATTTTTAAAGGCATTAAAGGCATACTATCACTAGTAACTAGTATTACATTACTTGCACATCGATTGATATATTTTTTGATTCCATCACTTTTCACGATAAGGATATTCCGGAATAAATATCCCAAATAAAAAAATTACAATGTGGAAATGTCGGCCGCGGATGATACAGCACCCTTTCACGGTATTTCCTCCTAATTATGTAAACAAACGAATCCAACAATTAAAAGACATTCATTTGTCCCATTTTTTGTTGAACCGCTGATTTTAGCGTGATCGTCACCTTGATACTTAATTCTTCACGTCAGGTATATAATGTATCATACGGTATGAGGGATTATAGTTGGCAGTAGACAGTCAAGTCAATCATACACAATGTTTCGTGGTCTCTTCTTGGTGTTTTATTGTTTAATTAACAATGTATTCTCGGTGCCTTTGCGTGAGTATTACATCTAATTTATAATTTAGGAAATTATTTGGATAAAAAATAATTTTTATTACTTAATTTTACTTTGATTTACTTAATAGTTTTATGGGCAAATTATGGGAGTCAATGTATGTTGTAGTATGGGTTTTGCTCACCGACAACAGTGGTTGTGTGGTCGATGGTTTTGCTATAAAAATTTAAATAGTACCTATTTATTTTTAATTTAAGAAATTAAAGTTGTTATTATAACAATATTAAACATAACGGTTATTTAAAAAAATCTAATCATTTAACATCATGGAAGAAGGAAGAAAGAATTAAGAACTTTTAAGTGCCCTTAAACTTGGCGGCTCATCGATATGCATAATGGTTTTATAGACACTGCATATGCAGTATAACCGGCTTATAAAACTGAAATAGAAAAAAAATAGAGATAAAGCCCTTTTAAAGATACTTTAAATAAAGGGAAAGCTTATCATGTCACACGCTAGGTTCTAGCATAGTAGCTTTTAACTGGATATTTTGAAATTCGGGTAAGAGCTAGCGCGCAAGAGCAACTTTTGTCTCCTCAACTATTTTGTCTCTCCAATCAACTCTATAGGGAGTTGCGTCGATACGTGCGTGCACTTTCTTACTAGCCCATAGAGTTGATGGGAGAGACAAAATAGTTGCGGAGACAAAAGTTGCTCTTGCGCGCTAGCTCTTAATCATTTCTAAGTTTATTTGGTAGGTATATAAACAAACGATTAAAACATTTCCTTCTTTATAACATTAAAAAGTTTTTAAGGCCAAATCCTTTGAGAAGCATATTATTATAATATAAATAGCATTTAAAAATACGCAAATTCCACACAAACGCACTAATAGGCTACATGCATACATAATATAATTATAAAAAAGATAATAATTAACAATTTTACATAATAGAGGTCAAAGTAGAAGAGTGCCTTCAATTTGATGTATTCCAGTGGAATAATAGTGATCTGTGCATGATGCGGCCTTCGGAATTGTTTAATTTATTATTTTATTAAAAAATAGAAAATTTAACTAAAGTGTAAAATCTTCGTGATAAAAACAAATCTGTATAACGGTGCATTTACATCAAATGTATAGAGCTAGAGCTAGAGGCTAGAGCAAGAGAATTCTTTCGTGATCTTTTCGTGTAAACGGAAACTTGACAATTTGACATACTGGGGTAAGAATGAGCATTCGCTCGTTTGATGTAAATGCTCTATCTACACACTTAATATGATAAGATGTGCTCCGAAATATGTAGATAAATGTTTACAACCAGTCCCTTCATAAAACCTATTGTATTAAAACACTAAAGCAAAATAATTAGTATAAAAGACAATTTCCCGTGTTTTTTTAAGAAAAACGAAAGAAAATTAATTTACCTATCTTGCTTTCTCTACAACGGAAATCTACTCCGTACAATTGAAAGTACATATTTGTTATTATCACTTAATAATGTGTTTTGTATACAAATGGTTTATTATTCAGTCACAAGCGGTCAGCTGTCACTGTGTGTGTAATTTTGTATTACATGCAGAAAATGCATAAGTATGCAAGAATCATTGACATTAACATTGAGAGAGATTATTAACAGAATGCACTTGATCCCGATGAATTTCTGATAAATTTAGTAAATATCTAAGTTTTTGTATTTTGTCCAAAACAACTAAAATTATACGTAAGACTAGTTTTCGCCCGCAGCTTCGCCCGCGTAGTGAAAGTCAAGTCAAAAATTTTCGGTATAAAAACTATCCTATCTTCTTATATCTAAAAATGAATCGCAAAATGTGTTGGTAAGCGCATAACTCTAAAACGACTGAACCGATTTTGATAATTCTTTTTTTTATTATATTTCTTCAAGTACGAGGATGGATCTTATGTAGAGAAAACGTAAACATGTACCACGGGCGAAGCCGGGGCGGACCGCTAGTATGAAATATATATGAATATTTTAATCCAAGTTACTAAACTTTCGCATTTATAATGTTAGTAGGATGATGTGCTTCAATTCAGAATAATTTTACTGAACATATATTTCTGCCTCATATGCGTTTTAATATCGTTTCCTTGAAAGGGCATCAAAAGATCGGATTGGTAAAAACCGTTTACGACATTGTGGTAAGTCTAAGTCATTTATTTATTTCTAATAACAATCTTTATTTATAGCGGATTACATGAAAGTCTGTAAACGGGACCAAAGCACCATCAATGAGTGTGTCAAGAATTCCATCGAGAACCTTCGCCCGAACCTCATAGCTGGTATCCCGGAGATCAATGTGCCCAGCATCGAACCGTTTTATATTACTGAGGTAAGACTTAATAAATAAAACAATTAATCAAATTTGTAACATTTATGATTCATGTGTATCTTTTAGATAGTTATAAAAATAGTAGATAGTAGATACTTTAAAAAAATATACCAAGGGAATAGAGAACCTCATCATTTTTTTGAAGTCGGTTAAAAAAATCGATTATTACTGAGTCATAAATCTTGCTCAATTTTAGAACGTTAAACTACAGGGTTGAAAATGACCGATGACTGCTTAGAAATTCAATATACTTGACGGATTATGTGGTATTTAAGTTTTTCATCTTCTTTATTCTTAAATTAGTAAAATCCGGGCAGATTATAACATTTAAATGATCGATTTTATGCACTGTTTAAGTTGGTTAAGTACTATAAAAAATTGTACCTTATTAGCTTAGCGTTCCCAACAAAAAGTATCAGAAATCATAGTTTTAAATTGTCTTACAAAATATGGAGGAAAATTAATAGAAGTCTAAGTAGACATTTTTTGCTCGTTATTCTAATTAAACCAGCGGTGAAATGAAACTAAGTTTTATTTTAAAAATGCAATTATAATGTTAATGTTAATATGTTTTTTTGTATGTAGAGCAAAGTTTATTATCAACTTCATTCTCATTTTTTATCTGAATAAATCTATTATACCTAATTTTATATTATATTATATTTTTATATAATTTTATATTAGGTAAATCTTACAACTGATTAAATTTTTTTGTAATAGATAATAAGAAGTTAAAAGGATATTAATTATTCAGTTTTTTACTTATCACGTAACGTTTTATTTTTAAACTAACGATAATTACGTGCATAAATTCGACTCTTGTTTTTTTAATTAAATGAGAACTTAACATGAAGATAAAATTAGGTTAGCAGGTGTGTATGTATTTATATTTTATTTTATAATTTTAGGTGGTCGCTATAAATGGTGACTTGGCTCCACTGAAGGCGTCAGCAACAAATGTCAAAGTTTCAGGCGCTGGCAATTTCTCCATTAAGAGTTTGGAGTAAGTATAAATATTCTATTATAATAATGGAAACAAATAATAATTGTATATTGTATATCAATTCCATATTGAGTAAGTCACTGGTCAAAGAAGAAAAATAAATAATTTGTAGCGGCATTGCTGAAACAATAAATAAAAAGAACGAATGTTATGATAGGCGCATGTAAATGCACTTATATTAGTAGCGACGGCTTTGCTTCTATATTTATTTAGGAGTCTTTACTGTATTTCTTGAACAAAACTAATACTTTAAATATTATCTATTAAATTCACAGAATTATTATCTCAATATGGGGAATAATTTCCCATCTATTCTTCCATATTTCGATCCTTCTAACTTCTATTTCTGTTAAACAGACTTTATTAGGAAAAATATTTATGTACCACCTAAGATTAAGTCCTGTAAACAAGCGGGTTTATGGGTTTCAGCCATATTCCATTACGCTAGCCAAATGACTGTAGGCTGAGGTCATACATATCAACTTTTGGTCCTTCGACAATCTATAAAGCATCTCTTAATTAGCCTAACTGCTCTTGCTATAATCCTCTGCCATATTATTATTACACATAATTTCCCAAATATAACACTAGTATTGTTTTTCAGCCTCGACTTAGAAACCTACACGATTCGTGCCCGTCTCCGCTTCCCACTGCTTCACTTGGAAGGAAACTACAAGATGGACACCCAGATCCTCGTAGTGCCACTTAAAGGAGAAGGAAATGTTTACGCTGATGCAGGTAATTGCTCTTATTGCCTCTTGTTTTTAACTGTTCTCTAATATATTATACTAATATTAAAGAGTTTGTTTGTTTGTTTGAAAGCGCTAATCTCGGGAACTACTGGTCCGATTTAAAAAATTCTTTCGGTGTTAGATAGCACATTTATCGAGGAAGGCTATACATATATCATCACGCTGATCAGCTAGTGAATCAATATAATCGATATAGTCTTGCAATGTTTTAATAAAATATTATTCTTAGATTATGAGTATTGGAGAATATTTATAAAAATTCGAATATCTAAGAAAACAAATTTCGCAAGCAGTGACACAAACCCATGTCCTTAGCCCATGTCCATAAGGTTTTCTTAATAATAAGTTAATTCAATTTATTTGGGGGTTTTAGAAGGAATCTTTATAATTTTCAAAAACAATACGCAATAGTTTATAACTTTGTAGTTTCTTCAGCAATATAGAAAGTTGCATTGATCCTGTTTAAGTACGTTCTTTCAAATAAAATATTAACAAAATGTCTATTTTCAGTGAAATGCGACGCAGATATCGAACTAAAGAGCAAAATTTACAATCGCGATGGAAAGCAGCACATCAAATTCACGAGTTTAAACGTTAAGTTGAACCTTAAGGACTATAAGATTCGTCTCACTGGACTCTTCAATGGAGACAAAACGCTGGGTGAGTTAATAAGAAAATTAATATTCTCCTGCTTAAGCTTTACTTTGACAAATAACTCTTTAGTAGAACTATTTACTATAAAATATAAGACGCCATAAGCTTGTGAGTTCACTCACATTTCCCTCTATATTACTATACTCTTTGACTCACATCACAAGGAGTTGTACCAACAACATACGAAGTGTTTTATTAGATTTCGTCAAAACAGCTAGTGTGTTGCCACCTATTATTGACATTGAATTTAAAATTTACTTCAATCGATTAAAAAAAAAATACTGAATTTCCTTAATTATTTTTTTTTGACGACTGCGGACTGACGCTATCATTTACTATATGGTCTATATTAACCTACAAAGTTGGTAATCCACACATAAGGATTAAGGAATATATAAAAGACTTTTAAAAGGATTTTAAACATGATTCATCCATTATACTATTTATCCCGACGTTTTTTAGTAATCCTAGTGACCGTATTGGTCACATCCTCCATTCTGTTTGAAACCCGTTAAACGTCTTTTATTTCTTAATATATGAATAACAATTGCGTAAAATAAAACACAAGGAAATAATATGATTTTATTACAATTTAACAGAGGAAGCTACAAACGAAGCGATCAACCAGAACCGTGGTGAATTCTTAGAAGCAATGAAGCCATACCTCGAGAAGACGGTCGCCAAAGTGCTGTTGGATTCCGCCAATAAGATCGTCCACCCCTTGCCTTTAGAAGACCTGTTCCCTCTGCCTTGAATAAATGTTAATTAAATATATCAGTGTTTCTTTTCATATATCATTTTAACATATATAATCTATACAAGTATTTATTAGTGTCTGATAAATAATAATAAGGTTTTACATGATTAGCGCTCTGCACTTTTCGTGAGGAACTGGCAGCTTATTTTTATTTCTTTTTATCCTCTTAATGAATGAATGAATGAATGGAAATGTGTACCAAAACAAGGAACCAATACTTAAAAACACAGACAATACAAAGAAGTAGGTACAGAAAGGCGGCCTTATGGCCTTATCGCTAAAACAGTGATCTCTTTCATGTATTAGTTTCCATAAAAAGTACCTAGTAATTTAAATAGAAAATACTACAACTTGAAGGATGTAAAAGGAATTAGATTTGTTCTTCTCTGGGACCTGAGTAAGCTCCAAGCCAATGACAATTGGCAAGAGACCGCTCAGCACCGGGGAAGGTGGAGAGTTCTCGTCTCGGAGGCCAAGACCCACTTCGGGGTTTCAGCGCCACAGGAGTAAGTAAGTAAGTTCTCTAGGACGTAATATATCTAGATTAAATTCATTAAAAGCTGTTCAGTCGTTCTGATTTTAAGACAGAGCAGACCTAGAACCTACAACATACATACATAGAAACACACACATGACATAAAAAATAATTCACACTTTGCTTACCACACAGAAGAAAAGTCAGGGTGCCAATAATAATTGCATACATTCTTTAGCATGAACCTTGATAACATTTTCTAATTACTCGATAGCGGATTTGTACCAAGCATCCTACGACCCTTCCGTTGGCTCAGCGGACGCGGTAATCACTGTGGCGGTTAAGAAACGTTATGTTTTAAAACATTTAATAATAGTGGTTTAGGTTATCCTTACATCGGGGGAAGTTCTGAGAAATATGATTCCCTTTTTACGAAATAGAGCGGCTATTTAGTAAACTATTTGACGCTTTATATATGGTGTTTTAAATGTTATAATATCTATATTCTATACTGAAATCAGTACTTATTGTTTTTACTTAGTGTAGACAGCTAGCTAGAAAGGAATGGTTATTTTTATAACCCCCTTATAGTATCTGCTATAATATTACAATCTCGATACAAAAAAACTCATTACAAATTTGATCCAATATTGCAAATCATACATGGATCCAATATCCACAATTTTCATCCAAAACACATGTCACACACAATAGAAATGAGTCGTGTTAGTGCGATTGCGAAAATACATCTTCACGGTATCAGTTAGGAGCACGGTGCGGTGGCTCGCCTTGACCAGCTTGCGTCATATGGGGGAAACGGAATTAATGTCGTACCCATATCCCGGTATTGGTGAAAGGATAAATAATCTTTAAAATACTGAACACCAAAGTTAAGGAGTTAATGCATGGGCAGGGGGGGGGGGGGGGAATTGTAGAGACATAGGAAAGTGTTCGTTTAAGCAATTAATTGAAAAAACGACTAGTCTTGTAATGATTCAAAAGATTGAGATGGTGTGCACAGATTAAACAAAAACGATCTGATTATTTTCTGAAGAAACGGCCCAATTCTGGAGTATAATATTTTTGGTATATTCTGAAATATTATCCTAGAGGAGTTCTAAATTATAATCAAGTTCACTAAGTTAAAGTAACTCTTTGGTGGTGATAAAGTGGAATTTGTTAAATCTTAATCATGCGCTTTCGCTGCGTTAATTTTCTATTGATATACACTAAAGAATCTGGACTTTGGAAATAATGGCAATATGAGATTTTCATTTTACTATTAGAATAGTTGCCTCACTTACAAACCTCTAAATATGAACACAGAGCTGATTAATTGGTGTTATTTCGAGATAAAAATATTACCTGCTTTGAAATCTGTGTTGGTAAATTATAGGCAATGGATATACTCGTATAACCATATAATATTACGAGCAATTGGGAAATTGTAGCCCAGATATTGTATGCTAGATTTGTAGTTTGGTTGTATGAATATTATTATTAGTGTACTATATGTTTTCCTTTCAGAATAAACAAATATCACTTCAAATATGTTTATTCCTGTGTATCACACAAGAAACACGGAATAAGGTAAAATAATTCAAACTTACATTGCTGGAAAAGATGCAGACTGATTTAGGAACCGTTGCTGGTCGTTTATACTTAAAATAGAAGATTCTGTTGTATTTGGTGTTAATCTAACAATGAACTCTTCTCTAAATCCGATAAAATTTCGGGAAATATTAACTAGTAAGATTTAAGCAAATTGCATTTTAAACATGATAGGATCTAGGTCGAATTTACGAGTATGCAAATCGTGCGGGCAAGCCTAAGTGCGTACTATGCATAGGCATTGCACCATTCGTTGGTACTATCATTTTGTCACATTTTTATATAACAAGTAGGTAAAATACATCTTTAATAATATATTATTATTTGCATTGTTTGTAATTTGGAAGTTTTAGATAAAATATAAGTAAAATACTTAGGGTCTTACACATCCTGAGAAATGGATTCTTCTGAATAGGTGGTCATGTAACCAATTGCTTTTAAAGTACAACATGAATACTAAACTAGTTCATAGTGCATTTTTCTTCAATGTCATCAGTGCTGCAGACTATGTACATAACAGGTATCGACAGTGTCGTCTATGGCATAATACTGATTTACTTATTATTGATATCTACTTACGTGCTAATCATGGATTTCAGGACGCGTTCATCCAATGACTCATAATCATTAAATTAATAACTATCTAACGGCTAACTAATGAAACGTATAAAGTGCTCTACATTCCACCACTAGGGAATTGATACTAAACTTAAAATAAATTTAAAAGGATGCAGTCCTTGACTCGACTAGTTAATTGGAGACCACTTACCACAAATATGCATAATGGAAAACATCGGAAAATTAGCCAACAGGTCTCGTGCTAAAACGGATGCCGGGATCAGACAGCTTCCACCTTGTAATAGGAAACTTACGTCTCGCTCGATCACCTAGCATTAGAGGGGGATGATCGATGTTTTTCGATCTGGTCAGGTGGTGGACGTTCACATGTCCTCAGCAAGTAGACCGCTCAGTGCCGGAGCGAGCATCGGGCCGGCCGGTCGAACCCACGGCATTGCCACATAAATGTTTAGTTTACGAAAGAGTTTCTTGTGCAAGATAACGAAATGTTGACTATCGCTCCGTTCCTGTTTGCTCTGCACTTTGCGGGTGCTGAAATACGTAAGTATGCATGTTGTTAATAGAAGGGCGGGCTGTGTAGCGCCTTTTTGTTGTTTGAGTTGCACTTTTTAGGGGGTCATAAAAAAAGTAAATAAGACATAATATTGTATGCACACATTTGATTTCATATATATATTTAGTTCATTAGAACATTTAAAAAAAAATTCGAGATATGTAAAGCGCAACCTTTAATGATAGGTCAGGCTTAAAAAGTATCGAGTCTATGTAAAATGTCTTTCACCAATAGAAATCTATGTTATTTACTTTATAATATGCAAATAGAGTAACGGACTTCTTAAACGAAGTCGCATAAAAATTAGTTTATGTCAATGTGAGAAAGTTTATAGCTGTTTCTGAGATTACCCGTTACAAACAGATAGAGAGACAAAAAACATTTTCCCTAATATGTATTAACTTGACTGTTATTATGTATTATAAACATTTAGTTAAACTATTATTTACACGTAATATAAGAAATTTATTTTTCAAATCCATCCTGATTATCAGGTAAAATAAAAAAAGCAAAGCGATTTACAAACACTGGACGTCTGATATAAATATTAAAATCACATACAGGTATTATGTGTTTTTATGTAGCCACGCAGCTTATGTTTTGTCCTAGAACAAATAGGTCTTTCGAATAAAGCAATAATTTAGAAATGCTGCAAATTATTTTATTATATCAATTTATTGGAAATAATATTGATGCATGCTCTTGGCTATAATAGGATCAGACTTAAATCAATTTTTGGGATGACACAGATGAAATCTAATTGTACTTTTCACTTTTTTATTAAGAAAAAAGTGTTCGAAATAGTTCATACAAGTAGAAAATAGAAATGTTATATTTTGACTAATTGGCACAAAACAAGCCAGCAATCATAAACTATCAATTGGTAATGTTGAAACTGAATGTCAACACTCTGTGGCCGTTTATTGCGAGATTTTAAGTACAATTATTTTGAGTATTGGACATACGAGTTAAACGTATTAGGTAATTTTAAGTATGATGGAACGGTCATAATAGTTTTTAACCGACTTCAAAAAAAAGGAGGAGGTTATCAATTCGGCCGGTATGTTTTTTTTTTATGTATGTACACCGATTACTCCGAGGTTTCTGAACCGATTTACGTGATTCTTTTTTTGTTCGATGCGGGATGGTGTCGAATTGGTCCCATAAAAATTTTATTCGGATAGGCCCAGTAGTTTTTATTTTATGAGCATTTTTGTATGTATTTGTAAATGTTGCAAGTGCAAGTTTGAAGTCGGTTGTTATCTATATCCTATCGGTTACGGGTTACCTATAATATTATTTCTATATATAATTATTTCTATTATAAAAAAATGAAGGCCCATATTTCCTGATCTAAAATTAATAATTTGCTCGTGGTGATTAAAGCACATGAGAAGTTTCGAGTTTCTAGGAGATTCGAGTGAGTTAAATTAGCTAGAGATTGACTAAAGCTGACTGTACCAATACAAAGACTGTAATAATTGCCAAAAATATGTAAAAAGGTTTTAATGACATGAAATTAAATACTGATTACACTTAAATCGTTGTAAAAAATGTCTAGTTTCAGTAGTAGGGATTTAAAAAATATATTTTGCGTTACTAATGTTACTTAAATACTTACCTAAAATTTTATATTTTTCTCATTTTAGCTCCGTACATCAAAATATGTCATCGAGATGACCCCAACGTGGACAAATGCATCATCAACTCCATAGAGGAGCTTAGACCTAAGCTTATCAAGGTAATTATTGTTTTTAAAGGCCAATACGAAAAATACCAACAAATTCCATATAGATAAATCATTAAATCTCAATAAAAACAACGAAATAATTTTTTTTTGGTCCAAAAAGCTTTTATGAAAGTTACGATTATGTTTTTTTCGTATCCATTCCATCTATTCTTAGATAAATATTGATCAGGACAAAATAAATAAAAAGCATGTATTATTTTGTATTGGTTTATTAAAAACCTGTATAATTAATGTGTTACTATTTGTAACAGCTAAAGCTACAGTTCTTCATTAATTGATATGGTACTATTTATTTACACCTTTTTGCCTACTAATGAATTAGTTAATTATCTATGTCATATTGAATATGTACAGAATATCACACCAAAGCATTTAATATGTAAATTGAGATATTAAAATGAATTATAATACCTCAATTGTACAAATTATATATTGATTTATAAACATTGTCATCCGCTTTTGGTGGTATTGGTCTTAATAACTGCAGGATTTTTAAATAGTTATTCCTTTTTTTTATCATCTTTATCATCCTTCTTATCCTTATCATTGTCTTCGTCTGATTTATCAGGATCTTCGCCGGAATCTTTTGGTTTCGAATCTTTCTTATTTTCACCAGATTCTGGTTCGCTAGAATCATCTGGTTTCTTCGATTCCTTAGAATCTTCTTCGTCGGAATCTTTTGGTTTCCGATCTTTCTTATCTTCACCAGAATCTGGTTCACTAGAATCTTCTGGTTTCTTCGATTCCTTAGAATCTTCTTCGTCGGAATCTTTTGGTTTCCGATCTTTCTTATCTTCATCAGAATTTGGTTCGCTAGAATCATCTGGTTTCTTCGATTCCTTAGAATCTTCTTCGTCGGAATCTTTTGGTTTCCGATCTTTCTTATCTTCACCAGAATTTGGTTCGCTAGAATCATCTGGTTTCTTCGATTCCTTAGAATCTTCTTCGTCGGAATCTTTTGGTTTCCGATCTTTCTTATCTTCACCAGAATTTGGTTCGCTAGAATCATCTGGTTTCTTCGATTCCTTAGAATCTTCTTCGTCGGAATCTTTTGGGCACTTTTTTTTGTTTGATTTGTCCGAATTCTTAGGCTTCCTATCTGTCGCTGGTTTATCCGAGTCTTCTTCACTGGAGTTCTTTGAGTCTTCGTCCGATGATGGTTCTTCATCTGATGACGGCTTTGCGTCTTTGCCTTTCTTTGTTTTTTTCTCTTTATCTGATTCCTCTGAGGAGTTATCATCATCTTTTTTGTCTGGTTTATCGTTCTTTGGTTCATCTTCATCTTCTTCACTACTCGAACTACTGCTCTCGGAACTTTTGTTTGGTTTTCCAGCTGAAGCTGATGCTTTTGGTGTTCCATTTAGAGGAGCACTAGCTTGAGCACTTGGGACGTTTTTAGGATCACTAGAAGCTGCAGAGGCTGTCGCAGATGAGTTTGATTGTGAGTTATCTGCGATGAAAATGTCTTCGGTCTTCTTCTTACTTCCATCAGGAGCAGTATCTTCGTTTGTGAAATCAGCTACAATTTCTGAATTTGAAGTTGATGTAGATGCCGCTGCAGCAGCGCTGTTATTTGTTCCATTTGCTACAGCTTTACTATCACTAGTTGCAGAAGATGTGCCTTGGATAACAACTAGAGTTCCCTTCTTAGTTGGTGATGTTGAACTAGGCTTTGTGATTTGTACTGTTTTCGATTTAGAGCCAGCGACATCAATTATAATATTAGTTCTAGAACCAGGTAGAGAGGTTGGCGCTTTATTTTCATTTCGATTACACCTGCTACAACCGGATTTCTGGCATGTGTAGCATTCTCCAAAAGGATTTCTTCCGGAACCGAATGGATTCGGCACGAATTGCACAGGATTTTTTGTAGGCGGATATTTTACGTTTACATTAGTACGTTGTGGAATTCTAACTTCTATAACAGTATTTTTCCGATTGCAGACACCGGCATCGCACTAGAAACAATATATAATGACAATAAGATATGTTTTAACATTATTTTAAATGTTTTTGTTTTTGTTCTATCTTACCTGCGCAATAATAAATAGGACAGCGTAAAGGACTATCCGATAGTGCTCCATATTGCTCTGTTTTGAAATAATTACAAAATAGGTGGCTTATATACTGGGCTATTTACTGATAGGAGAGCATAATTGTTCGTCATACTTTGTTAGTTTTTTTATCAAACAAACAATAAGCACGTACGTTTTGCGTATTTATTATGGATACTTGGAGATATCGTCTGTCAGGTGTAGAAAAATTAATACATAATGTTCCATATCCAGCCATTCATGACGACAGCAGGTCAACAATGTAATAAACACGTTCTGGTTAAACGATTGCGGTTTCAAATTAAAGTACTCATTTCATACTATGGTTTAATATAGTATAACTATTTACTGCGACACTCATATTTCATCTAAAGACTGTTGGAAAAATATAAGTTAAGTTTTTTAAGTTTTACCTTCGATTTATTTCATTAATATTATAATGTTCATAATACTATGTTCAAACCAATATAAAACCACACCCCGGACACTCCATACAAAATTATCGTTTTGACAGTCACACTGTAGAGACTGCAAATGTGTGTGTTAACGCTTTATGGTTGGCACATTTTTGACTAGCGTAAAAAAAATTCGCGTTTTTCTGATGAAATACATCCGTAAACAGCACAATATCTAACTATTTTCTACGAAAAACGATAATCATAAATCCAAAATAATAAAATTACTTTAAGTCAATTTGATTAATGTTGTCAATCTTCGTTGCGTATCGTCCCTGTAGAAAAATATGGACCATCTTATGTCTGATCGTGCGGGGTGAGGTAAGTGTTTAATTTTGGCGGGAGGCGGAGAGTGTCCGTTCTGTAGCGTTTAGCTACTATTATGTATTCTGTGATAAAACATAAAAAGAAACTTCAAAAGTAACTAAAAGTAATTGACATTCTATAAAATTAAATAACAATGATATAATTAAAACAAAGGAAAGGCACGTGCATATTTACGACCTAGTGTAATAAATTCATTGAGCAACTCAAAACGGAAAATGTCTATCGTCATATTTGCGGCCAACGCTATAATTGTGCGATTATGAACTGTTGCATAACATCGATTATCGAATAAAAATGGATTTCGTTGCATTAATTGTTATAATAGGATATCCCTTAAATGCAATTTCATTTGTTTTCAAAGTTTTGTTGTAGTCACCGGTTCTAAAGTGGAAAGATGCACTATGGTTAATCTGTATTTATCTATAACTAGCTTACCGCCCGCGGCTTCGCCCGCTTTGTCTAAAACCTAATAAATTATACACTAAAACCTTCCTCTAGAATCACTCTATCTATTAAAAAAACCGCATCAAAATCCGTTGCGTAGTTTTAAAGATTTAAGCATACAAAGGGACATAGGGACAGAGAAAGCGACTTTGTTTTATACTATGTGGTGATTATTCATTCTGCGTGTCACGTGTGTATGTATGTTTTTGTGTATTAAGGATGCCAGTATGGTTTAGATTTACAATTCGAACGCCAGCGAAGCCGAGGCCGATAATAATTATAGCGTAATAATTATTATAAAGCAAAAAAAAAAATGTGCATGTACACACGTAAGAAGTGAAACTTCTTTATGACCTTATTTTTCAAAAAATAATTTAGTGAAATTTACTATAAGCAACTTTACAGAAATACATCGAATCACGCGTGGTAGGCATAAGAGAAAGATGGCGCGTAACGGAAAAATGTCACGCATAACGAAAAAATGTTACACTAAATTTTTTTCCAACCCCGATAAAGAAGTTTCACTTCAAAAACATATTTTATTTAGAGACAATATTATACGGATAAACAAACAGATTTTTTTTGAAATAGCTACAATGTATGAACCTTTGTTTCAAATATTCACGCTTTCAGTTAAATCGCTTCAATAGTTTGGATTAAATAATAATTGGGAGTAAATTGGAAAGTGTGTCATTGTCAGCACAATTTCATAACGGTCAAGTGTGTCAAGCAAACGCAAAAGATTAAGATTCGCTTAACATTTGTTTAATAAACATATTTCTACGTGAACTTAGCATATATTAAAGGTTATTATTAAAATAAATTTACTGCAATGATGTGCAAATAAGTCTTAAATGAACATAGAGTTTAATTGATTTATAGATCTTGTTGTTAAGAAATTTAATGTGGTTGTGAATAACAATTTGAGTCAAAGTAATATATTTTATCACTGTTTTGAAAAGATGTAATAGAATACAATTCTACAGTTTAGTCATTGTCGCTTACTGTGCTATTTATTTACATTATTTATCTTTTAAATAACTTGGAAATAACTACTCTACCTGTATTAAACTTCCTATACACAGATGATTGTGTCGTATGGCATGAATTTTTTACCAATAATTATTGAGTTTTAATGAAAATTTATAAAGAACATTTGTATGCATAAATCAAACTTGATAGACGTTATATAAAACACGATGAATAATATTAAATTTAATTAAATTTCAGGGTATACCCGAACTAGATGTACCAGGGATAGAGCCTTTAAGTCTTGGTCAAATAGCATTAGCAAGAGGACCCCAAGGTGCGAAGTTAACTGCTGTGGTCAATGACGTCAAAGTGAGGGGACCGAGCAACTTCAAAATTACTGAATTGAAGTGAGTATATTTTTATGTATATTGTTTGAAAGTTATGCCCTAAATAAAGCTGTAGAGCGTAAATTGGTGCAGAAAAGAATATAAAGGGAATTGACCTCATTATTTGTATCTTAAGTTATTTATTCTTCTCAAAGATGTACAAAAAAAAATCAGTTGAGTTCCAGTTCATTTTCTTAAGAATTAATGAGATATAGGTATTTAATAATTGCAAATATTGAATAAGCTTAAGAATAACTGAGTTTTTAACCTAGAAATCGACGTATTAGTGTAGCGCTAACCTAGATATTAATAATCTAATATTAATGTATCCTACGTTCTAGATATTTAGACTAATCTCCTCTTAAACTAGGATTTTTTTTTGTATTCTATATAAACTTTAAATGATATAACGCATATTACATGACTTTGTCTTTGTATTTAGATAAATACTTACAATGTTAGTTGTGTATTGTACACAGTTTTTCAGATAATTTTAAAACTGCACGTGTTCTAATCTTATGTTATTAAATTTCCAGATCGGACCTGAACAAAAACAAGTTTGATTTCAAAATATTATTGCCGAAGTTGGAGTTCGCTGGGAAATATAAAATGGACATACAAGTGTTACTGCTTCGTCTTCAGGGACGAGGAAATATTACGGGATCGTTTAGTGAGTTTGTTGTTTTAATAGTCATGTAATAAGATCATATATAACATCATTGTAGGAAATGCGACATCATTGTTATATTAGATTGCATCGTAGGTAACATCATCATCGCAAGAGTAAAAATTTGCTGTATTATTTTTCTAACTACATATTTATGAATAAAAGAAATACGGGACATTGACGTCACTCCTAGAAGAATTAAATTGTGATATAATACTTAAATAGGATAAAGTGGGTAATTAAAACCCTGATTTCACTGTTTTTTTTTTATATTTTCGAGCAACCGATTTGTTACCCCAAACAATGACTTGATATCTTCTTGCGTCTTCGACATCATTGTTATCGGCTTTGTGTTGGCATTGTGTCGGCTTATGTCATCAAATTAATTGCAAACATATTATTTATCTTTTTTAATGTTACGTCAACAATATAAGCAATTACCATTCAGTACTTGTAATAGTTATTTGGTAATAAACGAAATGTGATTGCTCTGGGCATTCTTATAATGATCATAGACACATACTATGTCAGAATGTGTGTTAACGAGTATATAGTTATCAAGCACATTTATTACATACATCTCGTAATCTTGGGTTTTTTATAATCTAATGCATTTGCATGTAGGTTATAAGGTCTATTAGGTAATGGTGTAAGACAACGTATACTATGAGAAATGATAAATGTGTAATTAGGGAAGAATTTAACATATTGTAGTAAGGATTAAGTAATTGTTTAAGTAGCTAGGTTTATAATTTATGTATAACTAATTAAAGAGTTTAAATTGTAAAAATAACGCTTTTTGCGTTATTAATTACTTTCCGATGTTATTAAATTTATTGATAATATAATAGCATCATGAAACTTCAAAAAAAACACCACTTTAATATTGTAGACATTTAAGTTATTATACTTACATAAATAAGACAAATTTGCATCTTTTCCCACCATTATAATGATTCTAGAAATTTAAATGAATGGGTAATATTTCTGTAATTTCTTTCGTTCTAATAACAATAATTACCCTGTTGAATTATTGAAACATTTTATGTACATCAAGTATTTCCAATTACACTAAATTAATTTTTCAAGTTTTTATGTATTCGTATCATAGGTAATTCATAAGCAATATTGATATAAAACTGAAGTCTTCATATAAATATTTTATACGCTTTTATTGACCAAGAACTCTCTCGCTCTCTATTTTGATTGATCGATAAGAATGATTATGTAACTACCAATTAATTTTTAAATGCACAGGAAGAGAATTAATTACTGACGTTACTATTGTAAATGGGGAAACGTTATAATATAATACTTGTATCTTAGTAGTCGTTTATAGGTAATCATAGCCTATGTAACCAATGATTAATCGTCCCCTACGTTTGTATCGGAAACTAAAAAATCTTCTGTATATTCCTCTACAAGAACCTAATATCTCATTAAAACATAATAATTACAGAGGACTACGCCTGCAACGTCACGATGCGTGGACACAAGGAAAAGAGGGGTGACGAAGAATACCTAAAATTTGATCCAATGAAGGTCAAACTACGTGTAGGAGATTCTTCCATTTACCTCACAAATCTGTTCGACGGTGATCCCGTACTCGGACCAGCTACCAACAGGGTCATTAATGAAAACTCTCAAGTATTCCTCTCAGAAATCAGCCCAGTTATGGAGAAGAGTTTGGCGGACATATTCACGGAAATATCAAATAAAATTACATCTAAATTTACGTATAAGGAACTTTTCCCTTAAAGTTAGGTGTGGCTACACAGTGTAAAGCTTATAGTTAATTTTTCGTCTATAACTATTATTTCGTGTAAATTTATGATTCCAATTCATTTCATTTTATAGTTTCATAATTATGTGACTTTAACATTAAATAATTTTGGCACAAATAAAAAAAATCTTTAAAAACAAATGTCAACATGTCACTTTGATATCATATAACCTAAGCATATAACAAAAAGCTTATTGCGATATTTTAATACCTATACATTTCATGAAAATATATGTTAATTAAAATTAAATCAGGTAGCATTTGAATATTAGCTTTAACTTACTGGTAGCCACCATCATTTTAGTTATTAGTTTTTTTGTGATAAATGTTTGAAAATGTGATTTTTAGTTGTTTATCTATTTTTTGTTGAACTTAATTCGTTTTCTTTTCAATAAAAATTTAGTTTGCACTATGGAAGCATTGAAAGTAATGAGGCTGTTTGAAAATGAAGTATTTTTAGTAAACGTATGATTGATTTATTAATTAGAGATTATTGGTTAATGATGAATGATTTTTAAAGAAAATAACTGATTACAAATTATTTTTCAGTTAAATAAATTACCAAATGTCTGTGTATTATAAGATGGTGTTAGTTTTTTGTATTTAGAATTTAGTATTAGTTTGAATGTTTGTAAATATATTTTATTAATGTTAAGCATCAATCGGTTTTTATATGTTTTTAATAAAATTTATGAATGAAATTAATTTTGAAGTAATTTTATTTATATACCTTGCTAATATTTTTGAGTTATCAATATAATGTTTAACCCCGAACATATGAAAAACTAAGAAAATAAACCAGGCTATTTTGAATGAAAAGAATTACGCGGAGTAGGTAGGTAATTTATGAAAAATGATCGTCTCACCGCTATTCTATGATTAGCAGAGTATACAATAGACATGTATTCGATTGGCGATTTATATGTATAGACGATACAATATACAAATAATAATGAATCCTTTGAATCATGGCAGACATTAAGTATATAATATCCATAAGTTTAAGTGATTTTGGAAGAATATTTATTCTTCCAATATCACCTAAATCACTGTAGTAAAGCATTTGAAATAAATAAAATATGATTTTTGAAGTAGGTATTCTTTTATGTTTTGCTTGTCTTTTTTGATCAATGAACTGAGGATTAGGTAACTACATCTCATTGAACATAGGTTTAATGATTAATTTATTCTCATTCAAAAACTTAAAGCTTACTTAAAGCTTAGTATTGTTAAACTCAAAAAAAATATTAAAGAAAAAATAATCGTCCGTGTCTGTACCCGACCGTTTGTTTCAGAGGTAAGTTGTTTAATAATTACTTAGTTATTCCAGATGTTATTCGTCATTAAAAAAAGTGCTCAGCTAGTGTCATAATGCATCTGTTTCTACGAATCAATGTGAACATATTTGGTAATAGAATAAGCCACTATTTAGATTGGAATTGATAACCTTCTAGATATTATATCTGAGTAGATTGCATCGGGGCTTGAATGCAAACTGTTGCAAAAAAGTTTTGACAAATTAGTTTGTTGCTGTAACATTTAACAGTTATAAACGCTATAACACAAGGAAGTGCGCGTAAGTAGGAGCGCAAAAAGTTTTGGCAATTGTTAATACCTAAAGCACTTCTAATGTGATTTATTTGGTAAATATACAGAATGTTCCATTGTTGGTGTATCATCATCAGCTCAAAGGAGGTTATAGTTATGCATACGCTGAGTACGTAAAAAATACTTTTTATAAATTCCAGACGCATTTTTTTTCAAATAGATGAATTAAAACTATGTTGTACACCCATAACAAGCAACCCGCCTAACTTTGCCACTAGCACGTGAGCTATATTTTCATAGACAAAATGCTCACATTAGAGAAGCAGGAAGCGGTATATGCCTGATGCGCGAAGCTAGAGCAGAAAACATGAATTTTCAGGAAAAATTTTGCAATAAAATTTTGACGTAATTCTGTGTATAAGTCGCGTCAAGTAAAAAGAACGCTGACGGATGGCTGACGGAAGCTGCGCATTGGCGATTTATCGGTCTATTTGGTGTTATAAAGAATAACAAATAGGTAGTTGCGAAGCCACGATTCGCGAGCCTAGTTCAAAAATAAAATAATCGGCACATAGCTTTCGTGCAAAGCTCGATCCATGCGCAAACACACCCCATCACTTATCATCCAGCGTTCTTTTTACGTGACGCGTACTGTATGCAAAACTACAAGGCACTTCGCGCTTAGTATACCAATAGTGGGACACCCTGTATAGTAAATCAAATTAATAATTTTTTTACTAAATGAAAATAATAAAATTTTCTAATAAAGCATTTTCTGTATTGTAAAGATGCGCAACAATTATGATTGAGACAATTTACGAATTATTCAGATTATCTTATTATTAGTTGGAACTTTTATTGATTTTTCGCTTTATTGAAGTTTCTATTTTATCTAAAGGTTGATATAAATTCAGATCACTACTGAGTACCGTAGATACGGCCAGAAACTGATTGACAATGCTGCAATTGTTCTGAATTTTGATTTTTAATCTATACATATGATAAATCTGTAGAAGGGTCAATTCTGTACATTGAAAATATTGAAAAAATAAATAGCAGGGGGTGTTACTGGATCGATACAAAGCCCAAATATGTGATTAAAAAAATTTTTGTCTGTCTGTATGTTCAAGCATCACGTGAAAACTAATGGTTCGATTTCGATGAAACTTGGTATAATTATACCTTATTATCCTGGGCATAAAATAGGATACTTTTTATCCCGGAAAAATACGTCAAAAAAAAATAAATCTTAATTTTTCTTAATTTTTCCGCGCGGACAGAGTCGCGGGCGGAAGCTAGTTTTAAATATAAAGTAAAATTAAGTACAGAAACCTTTGCGATAGTTAAATATTTTAAGTATTGTTTATAATGTGATAATACATTCAATTATATCCAATAAAAAATGGGATTGATTGTGTAGAGTTCATATCAACAGAGTTTTATACGACACTAGCTGTGTCCCGCGGTGTCACCTACATTGCTCCGCTCCTGTTGGTCTTATGGTGATAATATATAACCTATAACCTTCCTCGATAAATGGGCTATCCAACACCGAAAGAATTTTCCACTATCGAAAAAATCGGATTTGTAGTTCCTGAGATTAGCGCGTTCAAACGATCGATTTTGATGAAATTTGGCACAGACAATCTTTAGACCCTGGGAAAGAACATATGCTACCTTTTATTGCGAAATATGTACCACGGGCGAAGCCGGGGCGGACCGCTAGTGTTAATATAAATATATAGTATAGATTTATGCCCATTCCCGCTTCATAATAATTAATCCGCGCCCGGAATCACAGACGCAATAGAAAATCTATTGTGTCGTGGTCTCATTGGGCCGCTCGGTGGTCAATGGGTTAATATTAAATATCTAGCTAGATATTCTACAAATTCTAGTCCGTCTTATAACCAGTTACGCTAGGTGTTACGACACCACACCATAAAATTACGACTCGGTTTGAAGGGAAGTCACCTAAATGCGTACGTGCGTGATAACATTGTTCATGCATGAAAATACAACATCAATTAACGATTTTGTCACCGAATCAAGATTTGCAATAACAATACTATTCATTAATATTTTACGTTATTATAGGACAAGCCGCACACATCGTCTGAGTTGACGGATTGAAAAAAAAATGTAGCTCATATAACGTATCGGAGTATAGTTTCTGTATTATTTTATTATCTGTGGTATTTTCAAACTCAAACTCAAACATTTGTTTATTCAATTAGTCTTCTTCTAGAAGCACTTTTGAAACGTCATTATATATTTTTAGCATTTACCACCGATTCGGAAAGCAGTATCTACGAAGAAGAACCGGCAAGAAACTCCATAGTTGCTTTTAAATCTTGTCAGTTTTACAATTTAATTTTACAAAATAAAAATTTTTATACAAATTCTTATATGAAGAAAAATAAATTACAAAAACTCTACTAAAAGTATTTTTAATTGATTTGGCAGTACGGAATACAGTTTATGGATTAGATTGCGTACCATATGATGAATCGATCCAGCCATATTCGGAGTTCTCAAATGAATCAATCGCAATTGATCTAATTATGCATGTACTCTATGAGCTCTACCTTAAGACATCATGGCGCCATCGCCGATTTCAGAAGGGACAAACGAAAATTTTAATGACACACCTAGGTACAACTCAATAATCGTAAGGGCATTATCACAATAATTGACAGATATAATATGAATACCCTTGATTCTCGAAAACACGCTTGCTTGTGTGCGTGAGCTATTTCGAACGTTTTGTATGAAGTTTCCCTACCGGTTGTATTTGTATATTGTGCCTACAATCTACATAATATTAAACACCTGTCAAAAAGATCAGATGACAATTTACCTAGTGTACCTGTATTTTCAATTGTTTTGTTCAATTTTTATAATTGCCGGTTAACGAAAATTAAAAAGCTTAAATGTATTTTTTTATTTCATCAGCACCCTTATACATGTTTTGTACTTTTAAATTAGGGTTAAGAAATGAAATTAATTATTTTAATGAATGAGTTAAACTTTGTGAGGTTTCGTTAACTTTGACTCGAAGTTACGTTTTCGTAACACAGTGGGGTCAAAGACGCATGTTACTGTCGTTATTTATTTTATTTGTAAATATTTTACAATTATAAAGATAAAAGATTTCGAGATACATTATTTTTATTATAATTGAAGTTATGATGAACACATTTACAACATCTACGGAGTTGGTATAACTTTTCCTAATTTCTACTGTTTTATTTTTATGTGAAAAAGAAGATGAATGCTGTGGAAATACAGAGTGGTAAATAGGTACCAAATTTAATTGCACTATGTCATCTAAAATGGACTCTTATTTTCGAATAAGTATATAAGAGCAAAATAATTTGTTCGACTGTCGACCCAGGAAGCCTGAAACTTCAAGATAAATGCTGCTATCTAGAGAATAAGATAGCCAACTTAAACAGTCATAAATAACTATATATTACCAGTCATAGTCCTATTAAAGAAGTTTTACTCTATTCGTTAGGCATTATTCGGCAACAGAATCGGCACATTATTTAATCGATAACAAGAGTATTTACAATGAGATAACTCAATTACAGATTGTATAACGGTAGCAGGTCAATTTGCGAGACATTTTTATGTAACGCTTCACGGAAACAATTATAGTCGAACACTATTTGCGGATTACCCATACGGAAGGCTTGTGTTCAGTGGTGGTTTTGACGGAAATTTGTTAATAAAAATACATGGAATCTATAATTAACAAAAAAAAATCAATGCTTAATCCATATTTTATCATTAAGTATTGGTAGAGATTCTGTTGACATAACCACGTAGAATATTCAGAAAATAAAAATTGAAACAGTCGAAATTTAAAACAAATACTAATATTTATATCCTACTTAAACTTAGGAAGCGAAACTCAAAAATAATAGTTACATAATATGCAATTTTCGGCCCATATATAAATGACGTCAATATATTACGCTCGATAAAAAATAAAAGTTGTTTTAACAAAATTACGAATAAATCCAAAAATGACCTCCACTTCCGCTTCACTTATTAAACGGGATAATCCGAAACGACAATTTAAACTAAGATGCAAGTAAAAGTAAACTCGATTGTGCAAGCTACAAGGCTTCCTTTTGTAAATAAAGCAAGGAAGTAGTGTACATAGGCGTAATGTCAAAGTTTGGCTATAAGGCCGTGCAAATTCATAAGAATTCCCTCCAAAATATTTATTTTCCTCCAGTTACTCAAGCCCCTGCACTGCACCAATGTTGCCGCTCCTTTCATACAAATATCGGACTCGATTCGGCTACCGCGCACTCTTGCGTATTCCTTTGCGGCGAAAGTATCCGTAAATGAAACAGTTTAGTTTTTAATTTTTTTTAATTACCTTTTTTAATAGAACCGTATACTTGGTTTTTAAGATGCGAGTGTTGCTAGTTGTCGCGTTTTGTGTCATCGGCGCTTACGGGAAAGTTTTGCGTAAGTTTGTTTTAACTTTTAATTACACCCATTGTTTTTATGTTTATTTTTGATAATCAAAACAATTATTTAATTTTAAAATTACATTTAGAATAGTAAATTAATTATATGTTAATAAGTTGGATTTATTTATCCTAAATTCCAATTGCTACCATCTCGCGTGTAGTCATTTCAGTTATTGTTCCAAGGCTCTTTTTACATAAATATTTTATTAATAACAAAATATAGCCTATTTAATTTACTAATCACCCAATTACAAATATTATCTACAAGAAATACGTTTATGTATAAGATTCTTCTCTCGTTGCTCGTTTATTACCTATTTAAGTATAATGAAATGAGACTATAAAAAAGCACACTCACTTGAATAGATATGTTAATCAATATTTCATAAACAAATATTGAGGTTAAATACATGATTGTTAAGTGGATACAATGACATATGTCCCGAAAGGATGTTGCAACGTAACATTATGAAACTGCATTGCAATAACGACTTGTTGAATTTATTCGCGACGATAAAATAAAGCTTTGAGACAATGTTATTAGAATTGCATTTTGTATTAGAAACTTTGAATTGCGTGTTGATTAAAATAATGTTAACTTATATTAATTTATTCATGTAATGAAATTGCATTGTGATCTAAATAGTAACCATTCAAAATACTTGATTTTTGCTGCGGTTATCGATGCAACTATTTGTTTGTTTTGTTCAATATTCATTCCTTTTTTTCATTCATATTATTTCATATGAGTTAGGTATTTGTTAGGTAGTTTTGTAAATATAATAAATAAAAGAATAATAAATATCATTCAGACTACTGGCTGAACATACCAATTACAGTTTCTTTTCCCATACACAAATTTAAAACTAGAGCCAAATGATTTTGAATAAAAAACAATAACAATAGTAAAAAAATATGAATAACCAATTTAAAATTTACACAAGTTTTCAATTACTTTGTAGTAATTTTAATAAATTAACAATGTCCTACTAACACAATTAAAACATAACACCTTATTTTTACAGCTGATTATTTCCCTCAATGCAAGAAAAACGATCCGCAAATAGAGAAATGTATCATAGACGCGATAGACGTCCTAAGACCTAAATTACTGGGTGGTATTCCGGAGATCAATGTGCCAGCCCTGGAGCCTTTCAATGTACCAACCTTGAAACTAGACAGGACAGCTACCAACCTTAAGTTAAAAGCGACGATTAAGAACATGAAGGCTTACGGCGGAAGCAACTTTAAGATTGAAAAGTTTAAGTAAGTATTATTTTTTTATATATTTCGGAGTCAGGATAATAGAAGTCCAAAGTACATTAGGTAGGACAATGCATAAGATTTTTAGCTTCCTTAGTTTTTATTCGTAAAAGCTCCATGTAGAGCTTTTTTGAAGTTAATTTATTTTTTATTATGAGTGGTCTGGCTATATATACATAGTATATATAAATAGATAAGAAATGATTGTTTGCAAGTTAAAACAATGTTAACTGTCTTTTTGGAATCTTAATACGAATAAAATATTTTTCGGTTCAGATTTAAAAATATAGGCTACTATATGGTCATAGTAATTAGCAGTGTGATTTTAACAGGCGTGTCGAATGGATACAAAAATCTGATATAGTTATATTTTATGCAATATTTTATAATTAATTATTTTTTTGAAAGAAGTTACAAAAGAACAAAAATAAAATACTTAGGTTCTGCTATTCTAGATTACCCACATCAAGAATGAATTAACATTAACATTGAGTAATCAAAACAATCAAAACAATCAAATTTCAGTTTAAATTATTATAAGTAACTACTGAATTTAACACAAATTCAATTAACATCAAGATTACCTTGGTTACTTATATTCAGGGTTATTTGTAAAACACCGGCAACCTCGCAGGACAAGATAGCTAACATCATAAGTAACAACATTTGTTCTACGACTTTTGGCATAACGCAATAAATTATTTTTAAATGATTTTTTAAGCTTTTATTGTACTCTCCTAACATTTGTAAGTCTATGTTCTATTCATTATCGAAAGGACGACGCGACGCCCCCTTCCCCCTCTCGTTCGCTTCTTGTTTACGTAATTTTTGGGATGCGCGTAGAGTTTATAATATTCAAACGGAAAATTAAATGAATATTTATTTTTGTATGAAAATAAAATCTAACAAATTATCAAAAGTCGTAGAACAATAAATGTTGTTTCTTATGCTGTTAGCTATCTTGTCCTGCGAGGTTGCTGGTGTTTTACAAGTAACCCTGTATATATATATATACCTACCTATTAGCTGCCCTGCCCAACACAAAAACAATATTAACTTATAATTATTTAATTATTCTTTCTTCATCAGTAGCTGGTAGAGCGTGCTCTACCAGTTATTACGTTAATTTGATTTTCATAATAACCCTTCCTTCAATTTAATAAAAGTAATCTTTTAACTACAAATAATTATTAAAATCAGAGCATTGTTATTCAGTAGACATAATGTGCTAATCGCCTAGTCCTAATCAAAAACTGATTCGTCATAGTAAAGAATACATTAAAAAAAAACGACGTGTGGCACTCGGGGACTGCCGCGGTAAAGCTATTGCATGCTATGCCTTCAAGCCACACCTCCGCCCGTCAGAGTGGGGAGCGTGAGGTTTTTTCGTTACGGAATTTCTCGATTCGGTCCCCGCGCTCAAGGCCCGCGATAGAAGCTATGCAATAGCTTAAAAATTTACGGTGAAAGTCCAGGGGAGGGAAAGAACAATTAATGTAGGATAAAAATCAACCTCAAAAATAAATTATACTATTGGCAATATCCCTTTAAATCAGATATCAGAATCGAAAGTAGGTTAGAACTAATTACTGCATAAGATTCATGAAAATTCGATTACAAGCAACACGGTTGATAATTAATTAAATAAATAGCCAAATTAACGCGACAGAACTAACATTGCAAAAGAAATTAAACCCTGACACTAATATAATTAACTGGAGGTTTAAAGATCACGGTTTTGTAGAAAGTAGACATATTTTATAACTGGTACAAGAAAATTATGTCTCAATATTTACATTTATAGCTGAACTAGAAAATGTTACCAATAAATTACAATGCTTACAAAAGTGTTATGCTCTATTACTCAAGATGTTATTTTGATTTGCATAGAATATTGATTTGTTAGTTTTTCATCGGAGTTTAAGTAATTTAACAAGTTTAATATACATGACATGATTGATTTTTAGAACATTCAATGATTTTTTTTTTTTTATAAATCACTTATTTCCCTATCGGTATTTATTTAATATTTTGTCAGTTGATGCTATTTATGTTTAGTATTTTATAAGCACAAACTAGCTGAAATAAAAAGGTGTTTCTTAGAATTATTCATACAAGTTCAGATTAGCCCCAAAAAGGCACAGATATCTGAAAAACAAATGTACAACAATCATATCGTGAAATTAAGTTTGACGACGCGGTTGGCGCAGTGGTAAAGTAACTGCCTACTGAGCCGACGGTCCCGGGTTCGATCCCCGGTCAGGGCAAATATTTGTGTGATGAACTCAATTATTTGTTCTTGGGTCTGGGTGTTATTATCTATATATTATGTATTTATTAAATATTATATTTATCGTCGCCTAGTACCCACAACACAAGCCTTAATTGAGCTTACTGTGGGACTAGGTCGATTTGTGTAATAATGTCCTATAATATTTATTATTATTATTTATTATTAAGTAAGATAGACAGTAATAATAGATTTTAAATAATTGTTTCGATGTAAATTTTAATAAGTATTATACTATTTTCCAGTTTGAACCTAAACAACAAGTATCTTGGTGAGATGAAGATAGTTCTACCCAAACTGACAGTAACTGCAGATTATGACGTTCGTGGCTCCAAGATACTGACCTTGGACATCAGCGGCAAAGGGAAACTTAGGAGCAATTTTAGTAAGTAATTATTTTTTATAGATTTTGAAAAGGTACCTATTATTCCTTGTATTTTGATGATTTTAAAAAGAAATTAAATCAGTTAATCTAATATTTTACGATTAGGATGATAGTATTAATCAGCTAATGTGGTTTAAATATGCTAAAAGTGAAGTGCCTTCATTTTCTCTCTCTTTAATAAACCAATAAGAATTATTTTCGTGATTCACAAAGTCTAAATTATTAGTGAAGCAAGTTCCGAAAACATTTTTCTGAAAAATTTAAATGTATGGAATGGAATATAAATTTCTCTTTTATCAATTCCAGCTGGAATCACAGTGGTGGTGAAGGGAGCAGCGAAGGCAGTAGAGAGGGATGGTGTGGAGTACTTGCAGGCAGAGAAGATCATCACCAAGCTAAAAATTGGACATGGCCAGCTTGCTGTGGACGACACTGAGAGACCAGTTGCTGGTAAGAGACTTGATTATTGAGTTTATTTATGGATACATTTTTTTTGGGAGATTCGGCTAGAAGCCTATGAAATTTGTTGGGGGAAAAATCTTTGAATATGCAAGCCAAGATTAGAAGGAAATGAAAGCTTTTGTTACTATCCTATATATTTTAATATTTAATAAAAAACTATGTACTTACCTATCTAATATCTATATTAAAGTTTTGTCTATAGTCATATCTATAGTTTGGCACTAGATGGCGCTGTGTGAAATACCAACACCAATTTTTAAATCATGATTAATATACGGGCCAAGTAAGCTTCTTGGGGCCAAGAGAGGAACGACGGAAGGAATTTAACGAAAATATTATTAGAAAATAGTCGTTGATGTTTTTTTTTTACTATTTTTTCATCTTATCTATTAAAATGTATTGTCAACAGCAACATCAGCAGCCGCATTCTTCAATGCCAGCCCCGGCGTGGTGTTGGATATTCTGAACCCACTCATTGAAGAGAGCAGTGCCGCCATATTTAAGGCTTTCTTCAATAAAATCCTTTCAACTATTCCACTTAAGGAAATTTTGGTGGATGACGCTTAAGTTTATTGACAACTGTGTGATATTTGTAAATACATATTTTTAAGAATAAGTTAGGAATATTGAATTTCGGACTATCATAAAATAATTATATGGAAATAGCCCATGACACCCAATAGGAATTGAATCTAGGTACTGTGTTAGCGATTGTACAGCTAACAAAGTAAATCTTAATTATAATCAAACAAAATGTCAGAGTAATATTGTACTTTTAGAACTTACTTGCTTAGCTGTCTTCGTAAAAAAATATGATAACAACTTAAAATAGGATATACCTTCTTACACTCGCAAGCGATGTCGCGGGTCCTAGCTAGTTCACGATTTGGATTAGTATTTAGTCTTTAATATATTTATAGTAATTGTAAATTATTTTTATACCAAGAGTGCGGTTTACACCAAAGAATTAAATCTACAATTGTTCCGTTTTCTTTGTAATTTCTTCTTCTTCATCATTACTTTGTTATTTGACTACGAATTTCTTTGCAATCATTAAATGATATCTTTGTAATGAAATTTCTAGAAATATAAGCTATAAAAACGGGACTAATAATCTGAACTTATCGGACTGTGTTTTTCACTGGTGAAATGTACTTAATAAATGATTTTAGTATATAGTGGCCTTTTCTTTACACGTTAGCCTTAATTTTCTAGGATTTATTTCCTAGATATATCCTTGCACTGTTACTTCCTATAAACGATCATATGTGCTAAATTGACTTGACTTGTATTTATATTCTTGTTAAATGAAATAATTTGTCACGAATGTTGATATGAAACAGGAATTCTATGTGATCTGATGAATTCATTAAAACACATAGAATCGTTCTTTTTACCAAATAACTTACTTCAAATGTTAACAATTGGACAAAATTTAAAAGAAACAATTTAAGAAGAAGAAGAAGGCTTTAAAATAAAATAGAATAAATCTATATCGGTTAACCCAGTTGAAAGTTCTGAGGGAGTTCTCCAACGGGAAAATTAGTCAATAATTCTGTTTAATCAATACCAAAACTTAAATATAACTGCTGCTTGACCAAAAAGACAATATACCTAAGTATATCAGAAAAAAAGACTGTCTCTGCATGGCAAACCTTGATTTTATCTTCTTAATTGCTTACTTGCTTATAAGCTTTAATAGTTTTTTCTGTTATGCAACAGCATTTAGGTACATGGAATTGATGAATAAATAAACAAAACATATTAGTTAGATAATTCCAACGAGCATAGTTTTAAGATGAGTAGGTGGTATGTTTTCTGTTATAACCCTTGCAAGTTTTTAAACATGCATTCGTATAAAAACCACGTTTATCATAAAAGTATCACTCTACTTACTAAGGTCATTAATCCTACCAGTATTTACTTCATTTACTTATGTCCTGGAGACCTTAAGAACGAGGCTAAATTACTTCCACATATGGGCTGTATGAACGACCAGTTCAAACTATTATAAAGGCAGAGTAATTGATTCAGAGACTTAGATAATTCTAGTCGATACAGAGACAATATGCTCAGTGCAATTGTGAAGTTTTTGTTGGTTGTGAGTGTGAGTTATGTTGTAGCGAAACGATTGCCGCAAAATGAAACAGTCAACGCTTCGAATATTGAAGAAATGGGTAAGGAAAGTCTTTAGCTATGAGCGCATACAAAGTTGTCATTTGTGGATTAATTTTGGACTGATGTTAAACAAAATTAAGCCAACAAGTAATGAATACGAGAAAGTTGGATATTGAAAACCAATTCTAATTAAATATTTTCCTTATTTTCTTAAACAGTAGGATTGTAATATCTATATATCTGTACTTTGAGGATTTTGTTGAATGTTAATAAACGCACACGTTCCATTATGCACTTAAATAATCGTAACATAGAGTTTTTCTAAACTAAGTTAAAACTTAGGAAATTATAAAGAAAATTTCATTTCGTTATTATACACTAGTTTTCAAATATAAGTATATCCCATCAAATAAGTGCAATATCTTGGTACATATGAGCGTAAATAGATATACTTTTTTATAATAATAAAATGATTTGATCTGCTTGGCACTGGTTGCTTGGAAGAAATTCCTATTCAGCAATAAAGCAGCCAATTGCTTCTTATCATGCTTTTCTAAAAATTAAAATTCTATGCAAAAGAATTATATAACTATAACCATCATGTATTTCCATGCAAAATAATATTCTATTATTATCCTAATACCGTCATATTATAGCCCAAAAGCCAGTATGCCACTACACTGACCCTAACGTCGGAGAGTGCATCAAGCGAGTAGCAGAGCAAGCCAGAGCGCTACTCGCCCACGGCATCCCCTCATTCGGCATCCAGCCCCTTGAGCCCTTGAAGGTACCGAGCATACGGCTCAGGCAGCATAACATGCCGCAAAACAGGTTCAAATATGATGCCTGGCTCTCGGACTTGGAGTTGGATGGACTGACTAATTACACGTTTAATAAATTGGAGTAAGTAGACTAAGGATTATTTTTATTTTATAATGTAGAACACATATGATATGTCGGAGTAACTATTAAATTCGATACACTGCCATATAAAGTATCTTTTAAAATAGAAAGCATCATATAAAATTTTTATAAATATCTTTATCCAAGTTTAAATAGGTATTCTTTGAAAATTATTTAATAAATGCATATAAACTTAATTATATAAGACGAGAAATTCGTTGATTGAAAAATTAACTTCTCAATCTATACATTTGTTATCTTACATTTGTTTATTATTTCTTCTAGTGTATACCCAGAAGATTTAAAGGTGTCTGGAAACATCAGCTTACCACAATTGGTTATGTCAGGAGAATACGTTATCATTGGAGAATTCCAAATGCTACCTGTCGAGTCCACGGGCTTCATTTCTGCTAATTTTAGTAAGTTACTTTAAAATTGTAGAATTTAGTAGAATTTGAGAGTTTCCTTTGAAATTGTAGAGATTTGTAAAATAAGAGAGTTTTCGTTGAAATTGTAGAGTTACCATTATTCTTTTTTGTTCTATAACACTTTATCGCAATTTTTGTTAAGGATATATGTACATTAAGATGTAATTTTGCAAACTTATTATATTTTGCAATATGATTACAGCTCAATGTACCGCAGCTCTTGACGCTGTTGGTGCGAAAGTTCACAAGAGAATAGTAATCAAAGACGCTAATGTGAAATTGCGTTGCGCTGGGCCTTTGGATGCAAGTCTTAAAGAGGCTCATTCAACTACCGGAGAAATGGGTAAGTTTTTACGTAATATAGTGGCTTTTAATTTAAAAGAGTATTTGTAAAGAACATTTTTTTTGGAGTTCTCAACTTTCAATGCTTTGAACAGAAAACATTAGGTACTCTTTTGCACACATATTATTTTGACTTTATTTCCATAAAGTTTTTTAATATATCCCTGTCATATATTTTACTTCAAATTTCAAGTAATTTATTTTAATGAAACAAAAAAAAAAAAACATTGTTCGTCTTCAATCATAGAGTTATTCCAGGTTTTTTTTCATACCTCGCTTACATCCAGTAGTCAGTACGGCGTTCTTTTGTTATATTTCACCTTAGTATTTTATTTGAACCACGCATTTCCGCATTTTATTTGTATAAAACTATTCATATCAATTCACAGAAATGGTGACAAAACACATAGTCCACATGCACGCAAGTGAATTGGCCAAAGAAGTTCAACCAGCCGTGGAGACAGCTCTCAGCATGGTTCTAGAAGACATAGCCAACAAATTCCTGAAGCATGTACCCCCCAACATGGTCTTCCCTGCTTAGTGCCACCTGTTCTTAACATTTTGTGTTGTTTGTTTTATTGTTTGCGCCATTGTTTTAGTGCTAGTCATAAAACGATATAATTGGTGTAATAATGCACCTTAATCTTGAAAAATAGAGTTAGAGATTGTATGGATTAAGTTTAAGTAATAATTTATTGCTAAAGGCTTATTTATTTAATTGTAACAAAATATGTGATGTGAATTGTCATGTTTCGTATTTGACAGACGAGTCTTGTCTACGCTGCATGAAATAGAAATAAATGTGTAATTTTGTACATTTTGTATTAAAATGATACAAAACAAACAATTTGTTTTATTAATTATTATTAAATCGTAACTCATTTGCTTTTTTTATTAAATGACTCAATGACATCTCGCATTAAACAAATTGCGACGTTAATTCCACTCAAAGTTAAGAAAATCAAACACAAGGTCATCTAGATACTATTTTGAACACACGTCTATGGTAAGCAAACAGAAGACGCGTTTCGTCGTATACTTGTACTAAATAAAACTGTGCCAAGCCTGGTCGCTAGCCCACAAAACCTTACGTCACTTAGCATTACAACATGCACTTTAACTAGGTATATTAATTTCAACCTTAAGTTACTGGAATACGGTTGAAAGTTAAGTAGCAGCGGTTTTAGGTTGATCTGACGACACTAAACTGCAAGATTGCATCGTCATCGCTCTGGAGCGTGGAAGAGTAACGAATTTATTAGGTAGTATTAGATCATTTTGAATACAGTTATTATGAATACAAACTCGTGATATCGGCATTGAGAAATCGAAGACATTTTTAACGGATTTAAAATTCGATTTATTACCACTTATCTCTACTTTCTAACATTTTATAAAGAGCACGGTCAAGGATATTTACAAGGATTCTTACATCAAAAAGCTTTTTAATTTTATTAAGAAATTATTGCATTTAGAAATAACATAACACTGCCTTACATATTCATGTTTTCATTTACTTACTTGTCTACTTTATCGAAGAAAATTGTCAAAATTATGAATTACCGTTGCCAAAGTATAGAGCGTATCTTTATCTACGATTAAAATTTAAATGTTCGTATTCGACTTCTCAATGTTGTAATATTAATTCATTGTATGTACGATTCCCCATATCAAGCAAGATGTGAACGTGAGATAGTATTCAAAAGGTTTATCAATAATTTCTTTTTTACAATAATCACGTTTTGTTTAATGTAATTTTAGTTTCTAACGTTTAATGGACACATTTATTAAAATACCTTACAGTAAAGATGTGGTGTGGTTTAGGAATATGTTTATTTATTTTAGCTTCAGCTTCGTGTGATGAAAAGAGCTATGTGAATTGTGAGTCACTATTTTATATATTATTTATCCTCTTAAGTTAAAATTTTTAATGAAATATACATACCTACTTACTTTTACTCGAAGCATAGGGTAGATAATAATTTGTGAACTTTATTTTTAGTTGGTGGATTCATTTGTCCAAAAGAAGAAAAAGCCTTAGGACGATGTCTTCGAGATGCATTGAATAAATATATTCCGCAGCTTGCCTCAGGTCAGTAATTACAAACTAACCATAAGTATAACTTTATGCAAACATTGCATTTGAACAAGGCTATTTCAAATACTTCTTCAATTTGAAATATGCATATCATGTATTTCACAAAATCTTACAAAACTTATCCTAATTAAAATTAAAATAAAACTGACTAAAATTTGCATCCACCAACCAGCCAGTAATTTGTATTTCTAAAGATTAAGATATATTATGTATTCCTTGTCTTTGGCATCGTAGTTTTTTTATTTAAGTAAGCAATAACACCAATGTATCAGAATTTTCCCTTTGAAAAGTCCAGCTAACTAACACTGTCTCTGACGAAACATTGAATAGTTAAGCTGTAACTCTCTCTCTTCTACCAGGAATACCCAAATATAAAATCCCACCATGTGAGCCACTAATAATAAAGACGCTCTCCGTGAAGCAGCACTCTGGACCCATTTCTATAAGGTCTTCATTTAGAGATGTATCTGTGAGAGGCCCTTCTACTATGCGTTTGACGGATGTTGAGTAAGTTTGAGAATTGAGACATCTACTCTAATATTATCAAGAGGGAAGCTTTATTTTTTTCAATATATAGTCAAAAATCTTGTAGCAAATTTCCAGGGTTGTTTAATTTCCGTAAAAACAAAGTGTACTTCTTAATTATTGCCATTATTTTACGTTGTCTTTCTAATAAGTACTCTAGGTACTTGAATTTAGTTCCAATAACCGAATGAAAAAGGTTCGATATATTTTAAGTTTTCTTAATTTTTTCGCATTCTGTCCTAAAAGTCTCCTCAATTTGTTTCCAGGGTACATTCCAAAAAACATGAAATAGTAGCAAAACTACACATACCAGAATTGAGAATGAAAGGCCATTATGATCTTAAGGGACACTTACTTATGTTACCAGTGGAAGGGGATGGTGAATTTACTTCTAAATATCGTAAGTACATAATATAATATTATACATTGATAACTACCCATAAATATATAAGTATCTAAATACTACAGGCCACCGCTAAAAATACCGAGCAATTAAAGTTACAAATTACTCCTATTGTATTGTATTGCATATTACTTTTATTGCATAAGTAAGTATTACACAAATTGTTATATACGAGGCTTCTCCAAGTTTATTATGTAAACCGATATCAAACCATAAGAGCAGAAGCTAAAATCTGGATTATTATGGCCTCTACTTGTGGAATAAAGAAGATTAAATGTAACAGCCAAAATCAAACTTAAACATAAATGTTTTTATTCAATTAGACGTCTTCTAGAATCACTTTTAAGTCGTTTACCACCGGTTTGAATAGCAGTTTCTACGGTGTAGAGCCAAAAGTTATTATCATTATGATGTTATTCTAAAGTTTAGTTGAATTTACAACTAATTTTTTTTCGTCCCCTTTCTCTTACTATCTGCCTTATTTTCAGGTGATATCAATGCAACCGTCACAATTCATTTGGCTAGAAACAAAACCTCCAGCGGACCTGACACACTGTTATGTAAGGATCTGAAAGTGAAATTCCATGTAGCTCATGCATCTATGAATATGGAGCATCTGTTCGGAGGCGATAGTGAATTGGGTATGTTCTGTTTATTTTAATTACCTGTGCCATAGGTATTTATCCTATGCCCCTAGGCACCCTGTATACCCAAGTACCTATACAGGATGTAATCGTTAAGTATGCACAGTCGATTATTCCGTAACTAGCAGGTATCAAAAAACTTTAAACTATTATCGAAAGTACTTTACCTAATGAGTAAACGACAATAATGCCTTTTTAAAACGAGATATCTACGAACCCGGTATATAATTTTGCCATATCGCATAATTCATCGTTTACTAATTACTATGAATGTTATTTGAGTACCAGTAACAATATGCCCCTTTTTGATGAGACTAATCTCTTCTGCTGATCGATACGCTTTGATTGTTGTTTTCATTGATAATAATTCATTAGTATACGCTCTCTTGTATCTTGAAGTTAGTTGTGAAATTATGAGTAAATTCCTATCTATAATTAAATGGTTTTTAATGGTTTAAGGAGCCGCCATGAATAAATTCTTGAACGAAAACTGGGATAAGTTGTCTGAAGAGCTTCAAGAGCCGATAGAAGAGGCTTTAAGGGAATTTCTGAAACCATTAGCTGAACATGCGTTTGCTGCACTTAACGCAGATGATATATTATTTTAATAATAATCAATTTCACTAACCTATTTATTATTATTGTTTACTTAAAAACGTACTTTATAATTTATGAGATAATAAAATATTCCGCAAAATAAAACAATTGTGTTTATTTTTGTTTAAAAATTATGTGATATCACATCTTTCTTTCTACATTTTATATAACTTTTTAACAGCCCTTTATTCTCCTTTCATGTATACCACTATCATAATGCAAAATACTGTTTGTCTAGGTATTTCCTGCGATTGGATGATTTGAACAAAACTTGGAATAAAAATAGTAGAAGATCCAAAAACAAAAATAGGCGACCTTTTGGAAAAGTCCAGCTTAAAGGTGGAAAAAGAAATTTATGTCTGCGGATTTCATAGAGTACAGCTACATACAAACAAACATTAACCTATATATCTTAAAACATTACAGAGACATTATCAAATCTCATTAAAACCTTCATAAATGCGTAACTTTACCGCCATTGCTCCATAGTTAGTGAAATTACATCAAATTACGTTGTTAATGCGAGTGTAACTAGAACTGATGGAAGGTTTCGTCAGTCGAATTAGTTGTATCCAATCTAGTGAACATAAATGAAAGTATGTTAATTATGGTTTATCATTTACTCGTAATAAAGATTGGTAAAGAGTTATGATACCCAGACTATAGTCATAGTTGGCCGATTTTTGGGGCATATAATAATGAAACAGCGTGAAAGGTTAATTTACCTTTTGGGCTATATTTGTGTATATTAATTACTCTTTTATTTGGGAAAAATATTAAAAACTAAACACTGTCCAGAAAGAATGGAGCTTTTAATGAAATCAATTATCTACTGATTATTCTATACCTACCTTATTCAATAAATTTTTTTTTATTCTTATTCCGAGTGAAGCAAGAGAAATAAAACAAAATACAAAATGTTGGTAAAATACTTTTATTATTTAACATATTCACACTATCACTTACATGCTATTCAGATCGGTCGCAAAGTCGCACATTTACAATGTCTTAAAACTAATTACAACTAAATAAATAAAGCTTTTAATCCAATTAATATATTCTAATATGTCCCATATTTTGAGACACTTATGAGCTTTTTGATGATAATTTATAAGTTTGAATCTTATATGTTTTTGTTTCTTTATGCTGTAGAAACAGTAAAATATAAGAACTATTTACAAATACAAAATACTTGTATGAAACATTTGTTAAAATTACATTAGAACTTATGAATAAATGCTAAAACACTGTTTTACAATGTCTCACTTTTATGTTATAGTCAAGGTTTATTCGACTGAAGAACGTTAAAAAATTTCTTGTATATATTTCTGTACAACGCCCAAAAAAGTTTTGTTAGAAAATTCAGAATTCAATATTTATGATGAATAATTAATCACGTTTAAAATCCGCTAAAATCGCGTGTAATACTCGCCTAAAATCAAACTGTTAAAAAGGTAATATGTTAATAGTATATTCAATATTTTTAAATCTTCAATTAATGGAATTTATACTTGTATGATAGAGTGAGATAAATTGTACTTCAGACTTCCAAATATTTATCAGACAATTTCTTACAAAAACTTTCACATTCTTTCTACAATCATTAGTTTGTTTGAAACAGAAATTTCCGCCAAACAAATACTACATTAAATCACAAATCCAATCAACACTGAACACAAAGAAATATCGAAACATACAAAAAATACCGCATGTTTTACAATGATATTATAAGTAAAAAGATATAGGTGGTATAGATATACCAACACGTTACACGACATTCGATCTTCAAAAACGGCACCCTGGGTGCTTTGCAGTTTGCACCAATAATGTGCGTGGATGTGTAGCGAGGAATGTGTTTGTAAATCACCAATAGTATCGCTTCAAACTTTAAACTAAATGAAGCGATATGATTGGTTCTTTACAAACACATTCCTCGCTACACATCCTCGTACATTATTGGTAGAAAAGCACCCCCCTACGCACACACAGGACGTCAAAGTGAGATAATATGATTCAACTATCGTGAGCAAAAAAAAAAGACAACTGATGTTAAATATAGCTAACTAGCGGTCCGCCCCGGCTTCGCCCGTGGTACATATTCACGTTTTCTCTACATAAGAACCATCCTCGTACTTCAAGGAATATAATAAAAAAAGAATTAAAGAAATTGGTTCAGCTGTTCTAAAGTTATGCGCTTACCAACACATTTTGGAATTCATTTTTATATTATAAGATTAGCCACATATCGAATACCACCTTTTTACACTTTTTTACTTATATCACCATTGAAATTTTAGAACCTATAACAAAGAGCTAGAACAACTAAAATAATCAAGGTTTAAGCCAAAGATCGACGGGAATCTTCTCAAACGCGGCGTTAAGGAACACTTTGAAATGTTTAGCGATGGCCGCCGCGGCTGCGGGACGCATCTCGTCTATGATCTCTGCTGCGTTGTTGTTTAAGAACTGGTTCATTGCTTCACCTGGAATGGGCTCTCATATATATCTACAACCTATCTCCTGTATTTTTAACTTATCTTCTGTAAGCAATTCTCAAAAAGAAATAGGCTTAACAAAAGAGTGTGTGTACTTATGTACACGCGTTAGAAGTTATACTTCTTTGGCGTATGGAAAAAAAATACTAGAATATACAACTTGAACATAGTTATCAATTTTCATACCACCTAGAACTAACTTCATGCTGTTAAATTTAGGGGTAAAAATTCACTCTCATCATTTTTCTCCATCGCACCAAAAGAAGTATAGGTAACTTCAATTATAATAATATCTGTCTTGCAGGAGTTGCAGGTCATTTGTGATTTCGATAAAAGTCAAATGCCCTGTTCGACTTTAATCGAAACTTTTAAGTGAAAAATAGGAAATTTTTAAAAATTCTATTTGCGTGCAAAAATGTAATTATTTGTTAATTTATTTACACTATTTCGACATTACTGCTTCAAAGGACATGGTCAAAAACTAGGAAGTTTGTCATCTGCTAACACAAACTTACCTAGCGTGGTGTCTGTGACCAACGACAGCTAATTTATGGGCTGATGATTTGTCCTATTTTTAAGTTTAGAGTTTGTGTCTGTTTACTTGGTCTTATATCTGATCATTTCTTCTTTATAACTCCGAAAATGGATCTTCTATCTATTTGCAATATTTACGAGCATTTTTAATAAATATAAAAATACAAAAGATCATACCAATAACGCTGCCATGGTTAACAGTGTCCCTCACTTTGAACCTTGAACCTCTCAGTTTGAAGTCCACTAACATCCTGTCAGCTGTGAGGAACTTTGTGTCTTGTCGTACTGACTCTTTGCCGAATATCTTCACTATGGCGGCTACGTCACCTATAATATTTTAACAATTTTTATAAAAGAGGAGATAGAGCTGACTCTTCATATTTTTTACCATTTTACTTATGAGGACAATTATTGTGAATGATAGCTGAAATGATTGATCAATGCTGAGGTAGACCAAACGTGTATAATAATTTTATATTATAACAAACGCAGGTCAAAACAAAATAACTAATGCTTTTCCATAATTTAAAATTAATTAATTTAAGTGGAACGGACTATTTACAAGGGTAGTGGAAAGCTTCTGTTATGCTCAGTTTCAGGAAAATTACAATATCGTAATAATATATTCATAGGCACATAAATATATACAAATTATAATAAATAAAATAACTTTCAAGAAATCAAGACTGCAGTACCTAACATCAAATATAGGAGTACATAATATTATATATTCGTTCCTTATTGCCATATTAATTAATTTCAAATGTACCCGGTTTTAAAGTGTAATCATGTTTTGAATATGCTTAAAACGTTAACATTGTTGGTGAACGTAAGAAAATATTTAAGTCGTGTGTTCCTGAAACTCAATATGTATTATTAAATGAATATGCCTCTTCCGCGAAATATTTGCATTTCAATCGTAAGGCCATTTATGTATAATAAAATAAAATAATTTTTGAAAGTTTTAAATACTACGTCATATGTTTTACGAGTACATAAACAATCACCGAAGTACAAGGACGACAACTTTAAAAATAAATTAAATTCATTAGTATGTAATGTTATGTCATATTATTATGTAAAAAGAAAAAAAAACAATAATACCGGTAAATTAATAAAAACAAAATTGGTAAAGAGAAAAATAAACTTTTCTATTGCAATGAATACAAATGCCGACGACTAGTATCTAGATAACTAGATTAGAAAAAACCCACATTAGATTTTTTAAATCAAAATCTTGGATAAATTTCTAAACCAACAAAACCTTTGTCTATGAAAGTCTTCTGTATTTTTATTTTTTAGAAATACACATATAATGTACGTACAGGGAAAATCAACCTATATTTTGCACTGCACACACAGATATAAATAACCTAGTACCAAGTACATAAAAACAATATTATATACTTTATAAAAAACTGATACTAACTGAAAGAAGCCCAGAAATCTCCCTGTGATCTAACCGGGAACAACAGCACTTGTCCGCTTACTTCATAGCGACCGGTTACTTCTATGCGCGGGAGCACTAGACCCATGTCTATGCGTAACTTCTTTAGGTCCGATCTGAAATGTATATAAAATAAATATAGTTAAAAACGAAAAAAAATCGTGAAATTATTTCATTGTCGAATTTATATTTTTGGTTTTATGGCATTCAAATGCTTTATAAATATAAATTTATAAAGAACTAGCGGTACGCCCCGGCTTCGCCCGTGGTACATATTCACGTTTTCTCTACATAAGAACCATCCTCGTACTTCAAGGAATATAATAAAAAAAGAATTATCGAAATCGGTTCAGCCGTTCTCGAGTTATGCGCTTACCAACACATTTTGCGATTCATTTTTATATATAAAGATATATCAGCCCCCCTAGCCAAGTGGTTTTCTGTTAGCGTAGCGTTCAATAGAATAGACTACGAATGTATGAGATTGACGTAGTCTGTAGATAATTTTCTGTTAGCGTAGCGTTCAATAGAATAGACTACGAATGTATGAGATTGACGTAGTCTGTAGATAATAGACTACGAATGTATGAGATTGACGTAGGCTGTAGATACGTTTATCTACAGACTACGTCAATCTCATACATTCGTAGTCTATTCTATTGAACGCTACGCTAACAGAAAACCACTTGGCTAGGGAGGCTGGCGGGTCACGAGTGGCTGAGTTGGTCAGGTATCCGCCCCGGAATGGCGCGAAAGGATGCGGGTTCGAGTCCCGCCTCGTGATCGATTTTTTTCTATTCTTTATAAATTTATATTTAAAAAGCATTTGAATGCCATAAAACCAAAAATATAAATTCAACAAAAAAGGTCGTGTTCCATCGTTACAATATTGTATTCACTGAAAAGTGCCTCATATTGGTTGAGATGGTTGTTAATCATCTCAATAGATGGCGCGCGGTGTGTCCCTTCAGACACATAAAACTGAAACAATAGAATAAATTCGATTGCTGTGGCGGGTCACGAGTGGCTGAGTTGGTCAGGCATCCGCCCCGGAATGGCGCGAAAGGATGCGGGTTCGAGTCCCGCCTCGTGATAGAATTTTTTCTATTCTTTATAAATTTATATTTATTTCATTGTCACCAATCTTCGTGTACAAAGTTTCAATTAAATCAATCCGTTTAAAGTGGATTAAAATCGTATATAAAGGAGTCGTTTATATACAAGCATTTTGCATGCTCATTCTAGTTAATAATTGAAATAATCTATAGTTTTAAAAAATAATGCTAAACAAATCAGACACTTACTTTTGTTTAATTAAAAGGTACAAATTTGTATGTTATTTGCCTCGGCATTCATTGTATTGTTTGCATGTGTGGGCAAATGTAACTGAATAATTTTTTTCTTTTGAAAATTGGATTTATATCATATATTTCATGTGTACTAACATGCGTTTTTGAAAGACGAAATCATAAATTAATTATAACTTCTATTATAGATAAGAATGATTTTATTTAATTTATAGAAATTTATTTTAATCGTTATTGGATATACATCCGTTAATTAATAAGAGAAAAAATATTATATGTACTTGGCTTTATCACAAAAAATATTTAAGTAATTTATAAATAATAAACATTAATGTGCGCATTTCGTGTAAAACTCAGATTTCCTTATCTAAGGTCGAAAATAATAATCTTCGAATAGAATAGGTAACGTAATTTTGAAACTAAATTATCGTCTCCTTTTTAGTCTTGACATACTTTTGGTAATTGTGAATAGACAGATTATAATATTCCACACGCATGACCATTGTGTGATGATTGCTTGCAACTTTACGGTGTTGTAAGATGTCATTCTGCTGATTACGGTTGCCAAGTATACAGTAATTTAGGCAAATTATGATATTAGTTGCTATTTTCCATAGTTCTTAAGTAATTCATGGGATCTATGAGACCCTATATCGTGGGAAAATCGGAACATCGGCGTGATATGTAACTTCTTCTTTGTTCTATACGATAGGCCATAGGGTAACGATTAAGAATTTTAGATTATTTTGTCTTTACCAATTCCTGTATATTTGTTTTCACCTGTTAAAAAGCCGACCTTAAATTGCTCTTTAAACGCTACTGGGATAATTTTAACTATCAACCATAATATTAGAGATATACCTAATTATAGGCCAATAAAGCAAGAAAGGAATAATACAATAATATACCTGATCTTAGTAACCGTATAGTTACTTGGCCCAACCACGGTGATGTTATTGAAGGCGGCGGTCACTCGTACTGGGCCAGCAGAGTTTTCCATAACCAGTCGGTCTATAAGCAGAGGTTCTACGGGAGGTACAGCCAAGTCTGTTAGACCACGGGCCAAGTAGGGGCGAAGGTGGTTGAAGGATCTCTTGATGCATGTGTCCAGCTCTGGGTCGTTTCTGTTGCATGGCAGGAGGTATTCCGCTGGAAAATTATGGGAACATTTTAATATGGGTTTGGATTTTATGGAACGTCACTGAATTGAGAGGAAGAAATTGAATATAGAGGACATGGTGTTTCTTAAACAATTTTTGAATAGTTGAATTTTGGTGAAAAAGGGTTAGGTTTTAGCAATTCTTTGTGGTTATGTTTTAAACAGAGTTTGATTGTCTATGCATGAAGATATATACATGTAGATACGGTGTAATAGTTTTATGCCATAGAAAATAAACAATTCGCATTAAATCCGTTGTTTTATTTTTGTAACTATTAAGTCACTTTCATTTCTCAACATTTGCAATTACGATCTTTAAAGCATAAATGTTGTATTAAGTATTAAATAATTTTCATAAACCTAGCAAATCCTTTGCGCAGGCGTTATGTAACGACGTGATAGTGCGGTCAGTAAGGCAAGGTGATCCAGCGAGCGATGACCTACAGCTATAGTACGAAAGTAGAGATAATAATGGAAATTTTGAATTATCTTTCAACATTGGTGTGTCGTGTTAAGAAAGTTCAGCTTGACAGTTTTCGTTGCTTTTGATGAATAACGACCTTGTAAATGAAAGACAGGTCTTATAGAGGGGTGTTCCTGCAGTGGGAACGTATATGGGCTAATGATGATGATGAAATGAAAAAGGTGGTTGCAATGAAGAATTTCGTATAAGAGCGCGTATGTGAACAAGTCGTGCTTTACCTCCAGAATTACTAATTAAGCACCGGTTTCCATTTATATTTTAAATAGCCTGTGTTATTAATGTATAAAAAGAAAAACAATTTACATGTAAAAAACAAAATAAAATATGTATGCTAGGAGGATACTGGATGCATTTTATAAAGTTAACAGCTTAGTGTCAATCTTAACAAGTATTCAAACATTAGTTCAGGATACATCGCCCATTTTTGCAAGTGACTACTATCAAGCTAATTTTCCGTTTGTAGCTTTATTTTGATGAGACGCCCAATAATTTCGTGTACGAAAGTCTCGATTGTGGTAGCTAACAGAGATAACAAGGATAATTTTTTTTGATTTGATGGTTCTCAAATATTTATTACTAACTGAATGAATTTTTTTTTGTTCAATCTCAAGATAATTACCTAAATTATTCGAAAAAATATTTGTCCTACAAAATCTATGGTTTGTTCAAAGAGTCCCCTTTTCCAAAGTGTATCGACAACGAGGTCATCATAAATGATTACTAACAAGCTGATTTTTTTGTTTTCACTTAGTTAATGTTTATATAATTCAACAGACATATTGTCCTACAAATTGCGTAATAAATATTTGAGAACCATCAAATCAAAAAATTTTATCCTTGTTATCTCTGTTAGCTACCACAATCAAGAGTTTCGTACACGAAATTATTCGGTGTCTCATCAAAATAAAGCTACAAACGGAAAATCAGCTTGATAGTAGTCACTTGCAAAAATGGGCGATGTATCCTGAACTATAGGGTAATCATCGGATAAAATACAAAGAAACATGTTAATTTGCCATAAAAATAGCTAATATAAGATATCGGAGCATTTATAATTAGCAAGCAAATAAAGTTTCACTTAATCATAAAAATAAAAGACAATAATTTATTGGCATTATTATTCTCCTTAAAAGTTCCGAATATTAATGTTCGACCATGGCCTTTACGTAATTAAATATCACATATATTTGCCATTTAATCTCAGGGTTGATAAATTGTGCTCATCTGAGGTCACTGCCAATAATGAGTCAGTAATGCGTCCCTAAAAAGTTAAACGCTTCGCGAATACTTAATTATTTTTTAATAAAAAACACAGCCCGTTTATTACAAAGCTTTTCTATTATTACAAAATATCATAACACTATATAAAAATAAAACAAAAACATAAAATATGCCAAAATGGTCCCCTTGCATAAGTTGCAGAGGAAGTTTTCCTACCTACGCAAGTTTTCGTATAAATTAGCTCTGAATAAAACCACTCAGCAAGTGTAAAAAAACTCTTATACGGTTCATATTATAAGGTACATAATATTATAACACTATATAAAAACATGAAAGATGCCAAAAATAGTCCCCTTGCATGAATTGCACCGGACATTTCTAAATAAAACCACTTAGCATACAAGAGTAAACAAAACTCTTATACGGTTCATAAATTTTTATCCTCTAGTGCTCTCATTTGGCCTGTAAATTGCAAAATCGTCATTAGTTGAGCTATAACCGAAATAGTAATATTTATGAACTATAACTTGAACTTGAACGGTTACGGTTACACAAGGTCGCTTACACAGGTTATGTAACCATTGACAACCCATAAACCTACTTTTGCGGATTCGTAAATGCGCCGAATACTTTTGGTGTGTTTAATTAAATTAACGTGTTTTTTACAATTTTGGGGATGTTGTGACCTTGTTGTGACATTAATTACAAATTAGTTATTGTTTTAATTTCGATATACCTAATTACGGTAAGGTGAAAATTTTTACAACATTTTATAATTAAAAAGGATTATTTCGTACCGCGAAGTTACTCGAAAGAATATTACTGTATGCTTCTGAAACAAACGGTGCATATAAATCTTCTTTGATCTATTTACTCTACATTTGGGATTTGAATAAACAAATCAGCATAAAATCAACATCTTATTACAATATTTTTGTTATAAATATTACCTAAACAATATCGTACGAAAATTTGTAACATTATGTAAATCAAGTAACATTCACGCTAAATGGATACCATCTAAACATTGTGACACACTATTGTTGTACCTTTGTTATATTTTATGAACGCAAGAATGATTCATTTGTCAAGAAAAACCCGCTCATTATTTTTGTTATAAATATATTACGTAGATGGTAATTACAGCTAATTTTCCGCGCACTTCGCGCGATTTGTACAAGACTTAACAATTTGTATACTAAAACCTCTTTATAATATGCTAAAACCTTTCTCAAAAACCACTCTATCTTTAAAAAATACCTCATAATTCATCATTTAATCATACATAGCGACGGACAGACAGCGACAGCAACTTTGTTTTGTATTATGTAGTGATAATTAATATGTGAAAATAAATAAGTACCTTATTATTCTGTTATTCGTTTAACAATAAAACATAATGAAGAGCGAGATGTTCTAACACAACTCACAAGCATTTAAATGCATATAAGGATGTCTCAATGACTGTAAAATTGTAAACATACCTATTTGTTACAGAATAAATATTTTTGATTTTGACCTTATTTTTGTTTGCATTTAAAATACGAGCGTATTTTAATTCGTTTGAATTAAAATGGAATGACTGCGACACAATCATTACAAGGTTTCTTAATCGTGACTTGCATATTTTGAGCCTTTCTATTTTAATAAGGACACACATTTTTTGGTATACATATGTGGATATCTAGATATGTCGTATATAATGTAATTTGATAATGTTTAATGTTTATTATATTGAAATATTTTGTTTATTTTGGTTCAAAACTTTATATTTTGGTATTGATACATAGTATTATATTATCTGTGTTGAAACATATAATTATTTATTATTAGTGCATTTTATGCCAGACACGAGACATAAATAATAAATATCCAGTTGCGATTCCCATGCACATATTATACTTATATAAAAAACATAGCATCGGTATTTTTTACATTTTCTAAAAATAAAACCTCAAAACTTATTTTCATGAAAATGGTCGGAGCCTTTTCCATTGTTTTCTGACTCATCACTCAATGAAATCATGAAAAGCATTTTTGACGCAAGCTGGAGCCGCGGCCGGTTATAATTTGCTTATTGTTATTGTCTTTACAAAAGATTATTATGGTAAGTAAATGACAAAGGCATACAGTACGTGGAATAAAATAAATATTTTGTGTCTTTCTTTTAAATTATTACAATAAAAAAGTGTACTATAATTTTGGAAGCCTATTATCTTCCAAATATTTTTAATTTAGTTTTGTTTTTTAAGCTGCAACAGACTTTAAACCTCAGACGTTGACTGTACTCAGTATGGAAGACATTATGTGATACTATGAATATAAATACAAGTTGCGAATGACTCATTACTCATTGCATTACATAGATACAGAGTGGCGTAAACTAATTACTTACCTATTTATAATCGATAGCCATCCACACTGCATAGTAATGTGTTTGAGCGCAAACAATTATAAAGCAGAATGCATTATGTTCGCAAACAAAATAAAAGCCTTTTAGTACGTATTTGCCGAGTGTTTTCTTTGTATTTAATTATAGTTTAGCTTATTTATGTTGGTATATTATGTACAATAAAGAATAAAATAAATAAATAAATAATAAAAGCAATAATAAGGCTTGTGTTTTGGTTTGTTCTTAGAACATGGGCCGACGTTTCCATGACGAAGAATGTTCTCAATTTGGACGTTCTTTTCAATCGATTGACGTGATTCTTTTTGTGTTTTATAAGAAACTTTCCGCCCGCGGCTTCGCCCGCGCAGTCAAAGAAAAACCCGCATAGTTCCCTTTCCCGTGGGATTTTCGGGATAAAACCTATCCTATATCCCGGGGTAAAAAGTAGCCTATGTCCTTCCTCGGGTATCAATATATCTCTATGCCAAATTTCATGCAAATTGGTTCAGTAGTTAAGGCGTGATTGAGTATTTATTTTTTATTTTATTTATAAAAGGTACCTTACAGCTTATAATACAATAAAGAGTAATTAATAATAAAGTACGCCAATAACAAGGTACACCATTATCCGAACAACGTAAGTGACAAAAACAAAGAAAATAATATACTTAGATATAGTGTTTAAAGTACTTAAAACTATACAAATGGGAATTGATTATTATAATTAAATAGCAAATTTCAACCCGAACAACAACAAGTATGTGTGTGTATGTGAGTGTGTGTGAAAGTGTGTGTGTGTGTGTGTGTGAATGTATGAGAGAGTGTGTTATATGTAGAAATTAGTGTAATTAAGTATGCAAATTATTTTTTATATTCTAAATTAATCAAATCAAGGATCGCAGTTTTAAATTTAGCACGAGATAGGTGGAAAATGTCAACAGATGAGAATTTTTTATTGAAAACGTTGGGAAGTCTTAGAAAGGGTGTGTTTTTAATATAATTTGTTGATACAGCCGGTACATGGAAAAGGGGTAACAGACAGATAGAGTTACTTTCGCATTTATAATATTAGTATGGATTGTTATTTGGTTTGGTTTCAGGACTTGGAGCGGCTCCTCCATTTTTTTACTATAATAAACGAAGGAATGATCTAAAAGGAATGAACTTTACCTTAAATAATATGTTTTTTATCCTTTCTGTTACTTTTACGCAAGTGAACTTTGCATTAACATAAAATATAAGTATGTTTAAATGTTAAATAAGTAGGTACTCGTGTACCCATTCGATGTTTTTGATAACATTTTTTTACATTCTATATCGTAGAGTCTATCTTCTACATACGCATTATATTTATTATTACAGTAAAAAAATATATAATAATACTAATACGCATTTCAGTCTTTATTAATCGATACTATAAGTTTTTGTCACTTGACATACGCAAGCAATTAAAAGAAAACAAACAAATACTTAAAACCGTAATTAAAACTTATCTCACAGCAATTACAAGCACAAACCCAAATACGCTGTGTGCAAGCAACACTTAACGTGACGTAAATATAATTATACCGCGATATCTATCTACAATTAAATGTTACGTGCTAAGGAATGTTTATTTAATCTTTTAAAACAGGTGTATTTATAATAGAGCTTTTATATCATTATTTCAAATTTAAAATTTGTTTCCCTTTATAATTTTTGCAATTCATAATAGGAACCTGACATGTAGGTAGGTACCTAACTTCATTAGAAGGTATATTTTTTGCAGTTTTTGTGAATTAATACGAAGTTATGTTAATCCAATGTGACATATTATGTTAATAATTTAATCATTGGAATTAATACATTTATTCCTTTCGAATATTATGATATGATATTTGAGTCGTATTTGTCCATTCTAATTTGAAATAACATTGAATTATAATACATGGTTTCATTATCCATATTTTAAAGAGGTACAGATTCTAATTTTATATGTTTGTCCCTATAAAAAATTCTTCGTAAATACTTATAAGATCATGAATATTCTTTCGCTAACAGAAACTACACTATTCAAGAGTGAGCCGTGCAAGCTATATTTTAATAACCTGTACAGTGTCCACTCAGGAAATGACAAGTAAGTAAATAATAAAGAAATTTTAATAATCTTTCAGCATCGTTAGCTATCTGCCAATGATTCAAAATTGAAAAGTTTCCTAGCCTTTCAAAAAGCATAAGAGTATGTTATTATGATCGATCGAAGAATGAAACAATATTTCAAATGGGCAAGCTTTCTTAACAGGCTCAAAAAAGTTTAAAATTCTCATGTCACTCAAGGAAACTAGAAACAAAAGTCGAAAAATTGATTCATAGCTAGACAACGCGTTGCAGAGATCTCGATATATCACTGTGGGCGTGAGGCTACTACCAATGCGTTTCGTAAGCTGACGCAACGCGGTGTCAAGGCCTTGCCGATTGCGGTGGTCAAATTACCGGCCCGTTTGGTAACTCGATTGCCAGAAGAGAGGCTGTATGACTTCCTCGTGGCTTTTGTGTGAACCGTAATATCTGTTTATGCCTTTGTTGCCTTATGTTCTATAGCCTTATTTTCCGTAGACTTATAGAGACTACGGAAAATTAGGCTATAGAACTGTTGTATTTAATCTTCTTTCAGTTGAAAAGCACGCACAGAGGATACTGTCACTTTTTTGAACAGATAAAAAAATATGAAAACAAGCAACAACAAAAAGTTCCTATTCATCATCTAGATAACGTAATAAATGACAAAATGTGAACAAACTTGGTATTCAGTTGCTCGATTTTGTGGCCGTCGTTCTAAAATGAAGCTATGATACGACATTTAATAAGCAGAATAAATTCGATATACCATACGATATATCCTTCACAGAAATGTTACACAAGAATTATAATTGCAATATGATCATAGTAAAACAATGATCGGGTCAATGTCGTATATTCGATTATAGAGTGAATTTCAACAGCGGTCTGAATCACATCACGTACAAGACCCATTAATAGCGTCTCAAAAGGAGAAGCAAGGCTAGCAATCATCTCTTACCAAAACTAGAAGATACGGCGATATTTATTCAAGGTGTTCGGTTGGTATTGTTTCAAGTATTTAACAATCCTTGTAACGATCTTTTGTTTTATAAGTAGTTTTTGTTTAAAACTTCCTCATGGTTAATTTAATGGTGTCTCGTTTTATTTTTAAGACTATGACACTATGCTTAAGTGTGGCTTATTTCGTGTACATTTTCTCATACGCTTCGTGTACGTTTGAATGGATAATGAACCTCTGCATTCACATATAAACTTAACACCAGTCACGTTAGAAAAATTACTTAGTCGCTGAAATGTAAATAACATAAAAATATAAATAACATAATAGGTACTCATCAGTGTTGTCATAAAAAAATCTAAATAAAAATTATATGAATGAAAGAGTCAGAGCGCGAAGAATAGGTATAGGTAAATTTTATAGGATCTACAATTTTTAATGCAAAGCAATGCATGGGCGAAGAACTGCCAAATGCATAACATCCGAATTCCGATATCTTCTTATCTTAATTTAATATTCTTTCGTGTTCGTAAAATCTTTTGTATTACGGGCTCATTGCGCGCTCACAATTCAAATAATAATAGTTTAAAAAAACTAAAAAACACGCTTTTTATAGAAAACCGAACTAAAAAATAGAAAATTTTATCAAATTAGTGTATTGTCATCGGTCCTCAATAAATCTACAAAGTTTGAACGAAATCTGGCCGTTTAAAGTGGGTCAAAATCGCGCCCAAAGAAGTCGGTTACAAACATACAAACATACAGGTGAAGCTAATATAAAGCGTGTAAAAAAGACTTAACCATAATATAATTTTTTGTTTATCGCAATAACGCGCCTAAAAAATCTAAAAACAACAATTTTTTTGTTCATCTCAATAATACTCTATTAAAAACAAAATGGAAACTTTGAATAAAATTTGAATTTAATGGATTTGTTTCAAATCAAATAGCGTCTCAAAAGGAGAAGCAAGGCTAGCAATCATCTCAAATCATCTCAATCATGTACCTATTTGTGAATTCACAGTGTTTTCTTTGTCACACATTTCAAGTTTAAATTGTATGGAAATCTATACTTCTCCAAGGTTAAGATCTAGCAGTGATATAGGGATTAGTTTCGCTTAGAATAATAATGTTTATCATGTACATTTTCCTCAACAATCAGTTCTATTTAATATTTATGTATCCTATATTGTATTCATGTCACGCTTTACAAAAAAAAAAACATTTACCTATATAAAAATATCGTATCTTATTTTTATTTAAATATTTGTTTTTTAACGTATTTTTTTAGTGGAACGTATTACAATAAACGTTACAGATAAAAATTCATATTTCATACACAAAGAAACAAAATTGCACGTTGATACAAAAATACGCCTCGAGATTGCATCGCAACTTGCATAGAGCTTTCAAAATATATTTAAATCTAATTATGCAATTTTTATAACATTTCATTGAATTACTTAAAAACATTGCTTAAACAACGGTAATAAAATTAACACAGTACATTCGGTCAACAACTTATATTTTCAGGATACGTTACGTTATACGTAGCAAGTAGGTACGTAGTAGACTTTGTATTGGTTGTATCTCACCAGGTACACAAAATGATTTGTCCATTGGTTATTTATTAAAGTCCTTAACACTTAATTCATTTAAAATCCTTAGCTTTTCACCGACCGATATTTACATAGTTAATCGAATTCCAGCATATAAAGCTGTATAATTCTTTCACACATGCATAGTAAGTATCTCTTAGTACTTATAATTTACTCAAGTCAGGATCATCTTATTTACATTATAATTATGTGCATACGAACCTTCCGTGTGACAGCGCAACTTGGTAAATATTCAATAAATACTTCGGTATATTATACGCACAAACACGCATTTCGTCAAGTCGAAAGTGGCCATGGCATAAATGACACATTTTATTCTATGTAAGCGTTATTGATATTTTAATTTTAGGTGGTATTTTAATGCTTCGATTCTATTGTTCTAAAAACGTAACTAATTACAAAATTAATAAGATTCAGGAACTTATAAAGCATTAAGCTTTTAAACATAAAAAAAAATTCTTCTTAAATTTTTGGACAAATTAGGTATTTAGTGATTTAAATGCTTCGATTTTTTTGTTCTAAAAACATTCAAAACAAACTGGTGATCTGATAATACGGTATAATTATAATGATATAGGAATTTATCAGATTAAGGAACGCATAAAGCCTTAAGCTTTTATATGAAAAACATACTCTTGCACATAGGTACATTTTCGGACGGAAGGCACTTCGCATATATCAAGGTTATTACTTTGTGAATAATGAAGGGAAAAAACTGTTAAAAAAATGATGTTTAACACTTTTATATTCTGTCTAACTATCAAATAGCTGTATTTCAGTTGAAACTGTACAGACGCATCTAGGTTTAATTTAACTTCGTCAATATTATTATCCAAATATACAAAGCTTACAATTGGCATTAAGTTCATTCAAACAATAGGTTCTGTATGGTAAAAATGCATGCATGTTGTTTATGAAATATGCAATATACAATATCTCGCAAGATGTTTACTTAAAAGTTTTATGCTGTCATATTCAGTATTTCTCCAAAATTTAAAGCGATTAAACTATTTAGTTCAAATTTGGCAATATTGTTATTTGAGCAATCTTTTTAATTAATACAACATTCGATCAAGGTATTGCATTATCATCTTATCTCAAACGCAATTTTATAACATGTTAAAATATTTTTATTATGATTTTGTAAGACACTGCTTACTTTTGTGTAATAGTCTTATTTGGAAAGATAGGAATGATTATCCGAAATTGCTATTTGCTACTTCAACATACATTCGTACTAAGCATTCGTATTATTCAATCGATTTACGGAGGATTTTTTAATACTGAAGTGGGTAAACAATATTTCAGAAAGATTCGAGTATGGATATACTTCTTCGTATGGATCCATAGATATATTGATTGTAACTGTTTTTATTCACAAAATGAATCAAATACTTGAGATACAAACATTATTGAAATATGTAGTTGTATAATAAAAATAATAAAAAGGCAAAGGTCGCCTTTTCGTCACTTTTCGAAGTTGCCAAACAAACGTTTCGACATTGATCGTGGAAGATCATCGAGATGAATTCTGTCAGAGTCATCTCTGTTGCAAGAAGAACCTTTTTAAGACAATGTTGTTACGGAGTATTACAGCGAAGTTTTGTAACGCTCAGTTTATTTTATTAAAATACACATTTAACACATGCAAATGTTACGACTGACGAAATATTTTACTCGAACAACTTGCACATTTGTAATTATAAATTTCGTACCTAATTTATTTATTATAATAAACTAAGTAATAAACAAATAAAATAATAACGATACTCACGTAGTGTCGTTATGATTTCATCCGCCGCTTCTCCCGAATGACAGATAACCGTCAAACAAAGGATGAAAAACATTTTAACGCAACTTTCAGCCATTTTCATTTTCAAAATTTGAACCAAATCTAAAGAACTCAACTTCAAAAATGGGAAAAATCACAATTTGAACACATTCAATTTTTTTTATTCGATTCGTTTTTATTTTATTTTTTAATAATTGTATTTTGACAGTTCTTTTTTCGAATTTCCCGCGTCCGCCGTCTATTAGGTTCGATGGGCAATAAGCGCGAGTTCGGTCAGCAGGCGGACAGGCGCGCGTTTCATATTGTTTGAAGTGAAAGCGTGGATGTTGTTTTATTCGGGCGCAATTTTCGTCATCCCTCAGCTGTTTCCCCACCCGTACACCGGGTATTTACTAACACCACGTGTTTATTCGTGCTCTGTTATTTTGTCCCTGAGACGACTCAGGGCTTATTCTTATATGGGTAATTAAAATTTGTTATGTCATACGCGTAACATGGAAGTTATGTATCTATAGATAACATAATTGTTTTATTTTATGGTATTGTAAGCATCGCTAAGTTTTATTGTATTAGAGCAATTATTAGTGATGATACCTACTCTAACCCCTTATTGCATGAATTATTAAGGAGATGAAATAAAAATTATTTTTTTGCAAAAAAGTGTTTATTAGACCTTACATTATGAGATCAAATTGAGAAAAAAAAATATTTACTTATATTATAGAAAATATGAAACGGCGCCATATATGGACTCGTATGCAGTGTTTGTTGTATTTTTTCTGTCATATATGGCTTCATATGCAATTAGAAAAAAGTAACTAATTAATAATTGCCCAAAATCAGATGGCGCGACGAACTGGACTCTCATTGCAAGGAGTGGACAAAAATTGCTCACAATAGGAAAACGTGGATGAAGGGAAGAGAGGCCTTTGCCCAGCAGTGGGACAGCCATGGCTGAATAATAATAACTAATTAATAAAATTAAAATATATTCCGGACTAATTTCACACACTCGGTTGCTAAGCCCCAAAACAAAAGGCTTGTATCCTGAATGCTAAGTCAACTGATATACTACATATACTTTACATAAATCCTATCCTACTAATATTAAAAATGCGAAAGTTTGTGAGGGTGGATGTATACGTGTATGTGTTTGTTTGTTACTCTTTCACGCAAATATTACTGAACCGAACAATGAAATTTAGCACACATAATATAGAGGGTAACTTGGCCTAACACATAGGATAGGTTTTATCCCGGGAATCCCACAGGAACGGGAACCATGCGGGGTTTTCTTTGAAAACGCGGGCGAGGCCACGGGCGAAATGTTAGTACTTTATATGGATATCTAAATAAAACCCAGAATCATAGCCAACTTATACTTCGTGAAATAGCTTAAAACAATAACATTTGTCATTATAACATAAAAACACGTTATATTTTTCACATAACGTGAAGGAACGAAATTGGAACAATATAGGCATAGCTGACGGACGTTCTTCTTCCAAATTGGGTAATGACTAATCCCATCAGATCGTGCAGAATCAAAGTGAAAATCTAGATGTCTTGCAGGAGATTTTCGTAGCTTTTTTGCGGCAATTGGCGAGTCAGGAATACAAATAAGACTCCAGAGATGTTTCTAAGTTCTTGAGAGACGACCACGTCTTTTGGTAATAAGAGCTTTCCCTGACTTTCGCATTTGCTCTGAAACGGCTAATTAAAAATCATACAGTGGCATATAGCATGAGTCTGTATTTATTGATGATGATATAATATTTACATGTTTAGCATTGAGATAAAAGTGTCCAGAATCGATACTGGAACAATCAGTGAAAGTATCCTTGAATGCATACCAAGCCACATATGACATAATATAGTTTGGACGGAATGCATACGAAGCCAAATATGACAGATTTGGAAAAGTACAAAAAATCATGATTAAAGTAAAAAAAACAACCAAACCAAATGTTTTGCCTTATTTTAGAAAGACTAAAGAAAGAAGTAATATTTTTTTTCATGGCTTTACTCACCGTTTTGATATTGAAATCTTAATTTGAAAATCACGGTTTTTTCCGCGCACCCAAACCGTCGCACGCGCTAGACTAAATCTATCATATATCTGATGGATAATAATTACACTGTATAAATTAATTACATTCCAATTCTCGATGATATGCTGTTTAAGATGTAAGGTAGTTTTTTTAGATATTGTTTATAGTTAGCCTATAAAAAATTCATGAACTTCGTCGTCCATACATGGCTTTGTATGCGGTAAGGGGCTAACATGGACATTTAGGTTGCTTTTTCTTATAGACAACAATTATTTGGAAATACTTTCAAAGAAAATATTAAAGTTAAAAACTAGGAACTATGTTGTGATGATTATATAATGATAACACATTTTCAAGAAAATGTGAACATTACCTACTTATGTGGAATAGATTGCTACAATATTATAAATAACACTTTTGTATCAAACCTTTACATAAAACAGATGTCGTGTTGCCCTGATATGCTTATAAAAATATTTAGAACTACTTCTGGGACACAATATTTGTTATTATAAGCATTGAATTAAGTTCTGCATAATTCATAATTATTATAATTCTATTATTTTTAATTTTTAATGTTTATTACATATATTATAATATAGCTTACCTAACTAATAATGACAGGCTACAAGTAATGAATTACTTCAAAAAATAAAATTAATAACGAGTCGTTGAACCCTAAATCGTAGATATCGTAAATCATGTAAGTAAATTGTTTACAGTTATGTAGACAATTAAAAACATTTCAATAATAGCAATAATATTATCAACAGAGATGTAACAGTTATCTCGTACTGGATTTTGTTATAATTAATTAATATAAAGACAAATTTCCGAACTGCGTATTCATTGGCGCCAAATGTATGAAGCACAGATAATAAATCTAATTAAAAACGTCAATGTACATCGACCCATTCGATAAAATTGGATAAAACAATTGAGTTGAAGGTTCAATTTATGACATTAGTGTCATAATATCATTAAAATTGTATCTTACCCTCTTCGTTTAGTCAGTTAATTATTTGCTTCAAGAAAATTGGCACGTTTGGGAACTGTTGGGATAATTATTAATTTGGTGATTTGTGTTCGTAATTCGATGATAATTTGAATTGTGATTTAATAAATTAAATTGAAGAAAGGGTTAAAATGCGATTAAAATTTACAAGGCGACAATGGTCAACGTTAGTTGTAATATCGATTGCGGACTTTTGTAATGCCATATGTGTTGCGTTACAAGCGCCATTTTTTCCACAAGAGGTCAGTATGAAAATAATGGTTTTAATTTTTATGTAGGTATTGAATTTTCGAAGCGTGACATTACACATAGTAAGGAAATAGTAAATTGTATTGAAGGTTTATAAAATATTTTAAGCTGAAATTATAAAATGACGATTATTTCGTATTTTTGTAATTCCAAAATATAATTTATATATGATGAACCAACTAAAAAAATAACTACACTTAGGTATTTTAACGGCTATTTCTAACGATTTCAGGTTTTTAAGTTCTTTTTGGAAGCTTGTTTATTACATAAAATATTTTCTTTGCTTTTATCACTACATAGTATAAAACAAATTCGCTTTCTCTGTCCCTATGTCCCTTTATATGCTTAAATCTTTAAAACTACGCAACGGATTTTGAATTTTGATGCGGTTTTTTTCGAGAAAAAGATACGATTATTCTCGAGGAAGGTATCTAATTTACTAGGTTTTAGACAAAGCGGGCGAAGCCGCGGGTGGAAAGCTAGTTTTGTATAAAATAAAACACCACCCACTTAATACGTTACCTACCTATCCAAAAATCGTTAATATACTAATTATTAAATTATTAGATAGATATTAAAGTTCCTAGCACAATCGATTCATTTACCTATGTTTTATTGTGTTTAACGGAAATGGAATGGAACCTGTTAAATATATAAATAATAAAACATTTCAAATACCAATATCAGTCGTTATGGTCAATTGACTCTGTTTATTGCACCTCACGCCTAGCTAATTCAATATATTTTCCAATTACTTTAACATTATTTGTATTTATTTATGCACTTTACATATTCTAAGTACATAAGTGTACCTAAACGTAATACCTAATACCTATATCACAAGAGTTTAAAAATAATTTAATTTATTTTTTCATCATTATAACTGAAATATAATTTTAGGACAATCAATATAATCCATAGTTAAGTCAAACTATAAAAAAGTCGGTTAAAAATATAAGCTTACTCAATAAATCTAAATGAACTTAGTATTTATTATGTACATAGATGCGTTATTTATTTTTATATGCCGAAATATTATAAAGAAAAATTCTAATGATAAGAAAGTTAGTTTTGAGCTGTTTATTAGATCTATAGAAGACAATCCTATTATTTATAATAATCAAATGATTATTATTCACTTCAAATCATCAGGCAGACATGAGTGGCTGATGGGGTCACGGACGAAATCTACCTATACCCGTGGCCCCGTCGTTGATGCGGCTTGACGGAATACAGTGGGGTTTTGGTCGGTAGGAATCCGACATAACCCACGGCCCTATCCCCAGAAGCCGTGGGTATCTATGCAAGATTTCCCCACTTAAAAAAAAAAAAAAAGCAGACATGAGTGAGAAATTTAATTTTTATTAACCTTCATGTAATAGCTATTCATTCATTTGTTTTTATCTATTCTATATCTATACATTGGGAATAGGTACCAATTTTTTAGGGTCGATTTCAATCCATGGAAAAAATTACCCGTCCAATAGGCAATTTGAATACATTTTTCTTTCATTACCATTTTAAATACGGAATCTATGAACCATAAAATATGATATTATTCTCATTAAATAAATAATATAATAAATAAAATAAACAAAACATCCGTCAATTTGAATTAAATTTCCCTTGACCTGTTTTGATTATTCGATGAATTATTGTATTATAATATCATTGAAGATTCTATACGGTTCTGGAGTAATTTAGTAAATATTTGTTGTGATAAACGATTAATTAACATTAAATAGATTAGAATATAACGTTCAATTATCATACAATAATGGTTAAGCAGTATCAAAAATATCAGGATGTACAGAAGTATATTAGGTATGTTTTTTATTTTATTAATAGACTCCATAATATTTATAATTCATTTTGAAGTAAAAAATATACTTGATATTTATATATAAGGCACGACTTTATCATACAAAACTCGGCGGTATAAATAAATCATGTTTTAAACCTTGGCAAAAATCCGTTAAATGCGCGTTTTATATCTATTAAAATACTAGTATAGTATACAAGTACATTTATATCCTAGGAATATTTTTAATTGATTGAGCATTCAATTTTCAGCCGAATGTCGAAAGCAAAATAAACGGCTTGGGTCGAACAGCTAAAAAACGAATCTTTCCAATCTTCAGTTATTCAAGTGACACTATCAACCTTATAACTTCGATATAATTTCAACAAATAACAAATGTTAATGACACATACCATTACTATAGGTTTTTACGTACGCGATATCAATTGGCCTTCACTTTTCTTTATATCCTCCTTTTTCTTTCAAGGAAATTGAGTAACATACGCATTACCTACGCAGCTGCAGGTATGAATTAAACACGGAATCTGTTTTGATATTTCAGCGACATTTAGTTCATCCGACATGCATCCTACGTGAATGTCGTTGTAGTTAAATTTGAAGGATTCTTTATTCCTTCCTCTAATATAAAGAAGTGTAAAAAGTTCCTTTTCTTTAATATTATAACTAGCTGTGTATCGCGGTTTCACTCGCATTGCTCCCGTCTTATAAGTTACTAGCTGCTCCGCGCGTTTCACCCCCGTGGCTCCACTCCTGTTGGTTTTAGCGTGATGATATATAGCCTATAACCTTCCTGGATAAATTGGGCTATCTAACACCGAAATAATTTTTCAAGTCGGACCAGTAGTTCCCGAGATTAGCGTGTTAAAACAAACTAACAAACTCTTCAGCTCTATAATATTAGTACCTATAGATTGGTCTTAGCATGATGAAAGATCTTTCTTCGATAAATGGGCTATTCAACCATGAAATAATTTAGTCAAATACGAACGGGATTTGTCCATTTTTATCAGCACTGATCGAAAGCTTTGCGTTCACATGCAATGTTCATCTATAAAATACGTACAATTTCTGAAAATGTATTTAAATTATAGCATCCGTCCACGGCAGTATTATCAACTAATTGTCTTATAATTTATTTTAAACTATAAATGCTATTAATATTGCAAATATTAATAACAATTGAATATACGTATAAAATCTATACGTACAGTGCGTCAGTGCGTTGATCGCGTGATAACCTCACAAGCAAAGCGGGGTTATCACATTATGTTCACAATATAATTACTAGGCGCTTACAAGTTGTATGTATCTGGGTGATATATCAATTACTTTCTCTAGCGAGAAACAGTAGACATAAGTCTTTATTTGTTATATATTGCTTCTTGGCGTAAATTCGTTTTTATCGAAGCTTTTTATCATATTTTTCAAGAATTTCTATGGATTAAAATTCATCTGTTAGTGCGTCAAACTGCTCGTATGACAGATATGTACATAGAATCTTGGTATTATTGCCACTTCGTGTTTCGTTCAAATAAAAAGAGCTTATAGCCGTAAGTAGCTTTCCGCCCACTGTTTCATCTAGAACCTATTAAAAAACGCATCACAATCCATTGCGTAGTTTAGTGACCGACGGACAAATAGACATCGGGAAACGACTTCATTTTATACTACAAAGAAAGAAAAATACTCATATTTTCATCAATTGAAAGGAAACAGAAAATTTATCAATATCCTCAATTTACTAGCTCATATAGTGTATTTCAATATGTACGAGATATCATCTCAAAGAAACATGATGTACACGCACGCGACGCTTATATAATAAACAAAATTATCTACAATCGTGGTGTCTATTTTTATTTAATATAAATAAAAGGCAATTAACAAGGTAACAGATCAAAGAGTAACAGATATTTCGTAGTTAAGTACGTCGTAAATCATTTTATCTCAAGTTTTGGAAACTATAAACTACCTAACTATATAGCAGGTAAATATATCAATTACATAGTAATAACATTTCACTATGATATCGATGAACTCATGCCATATTTTATGATTTAATTAAAATAAGAGCTTAATGACTCTGGCACACTCACAAAGATAATACCTATAAATAAAATTGTAGAGATAATGTAGGTATATAAAAATAATGCAATTGTGTTAAAGACTAGAAACAATTAAATAGTTTACTTTTTAGTCTAAAAATATTTCATTAATGCATATCTCTCTGTTTGATTGGATCAGCTTACAGCTTACAGGCTATGTGAATAAAATTAGGAAAGAAAAGAGAGAAAACTTATCGAAACCTAAGAAACAAACGTACCTAGTTCTTACATGAAAACATTGAATTTATAAATAGTATAAATATAGTATAATTGTATACTTGTTCGTTCCGCTCAACCCTTAACATAATAGAACAAAGATTAAACCATAAACAATTTATTTCCAGGCAGAGAAGAAAGGCTGTACCGCAACAGAGTATGGGCTGGTCTTCGGAGTGTTTGAGCTCGTAGTGTTCATCATCAGTCCCTTGTATGGGGCTCATTTGAACCGCTTGGGTCCCAAACTTGTGTTCAATGCGGGTATACTGACTACCTCAACATGCGCTATTTTATTTGGGTAAGTCATAGTTTTAGTAGTTATCTAGTAAATACAGAAAAAAAAAGAAAGTGTGGGTAATTTTGATTTTAAGCTGCAATTTTATAACCAGCTACGATCGATATGCCCAAACCGCTCAAACGTATAAAGTATAAAGATTGCCGTAATATTTACTTTACTATTTAAAATATTTAATCCTGAAGAAAAATGAAGTTTATTTCCTTAAGAATAAAATAAGCAAGCATTTTACTCGAACTTGATAAATTTTTGTTGTTTACATATACATACATACAATATACCTAGTTTGTAACTTGCGTCAAAAGTTCATAAAAAGTTTTGGAAATAATATTGATAATATGTTTGTAAAATAAACATTGCATAATAAAATTGTTTTCCTTATTTAAATAAGTATAAACACATACTTTGTATTTACGCAATTGCTGGTATGGTGTGGTTAATTCCGTGTTTATTTTTAAATCTTGTTTTAATTCGTACCTCGCTCGATCCTCGTATATCGCATTGTTTTTCATAATATTATATTGTAATTTTTAATACATCAGCTATATGTATCAACTAAGAGGTTCTTCTTTCAGTGTTTTTATTTTCATTCGTCTTTTTTCAAGAAAAGTTCAGTCTAGTTATTATCTTTTCAAAAAGAGTTCAATTTTCCTTAAAACTTAAATAGGTTTTAATGGTGGCATGATAACAAATCCATTTTGAATGTTAAAAGAGAGATGCTCACAAACGACATGACGACGGCCACATATCCAAACATATTATAATGTTGAAATTTCCAAATTGGCGACGCGACGTTGCCAAACTGTCACCTCACCATATTATAATATTACTAGCTTACCGCCCGCGGCTTCGCCCGCTTTCTCTAAAACGATTTGAAATTTAAACTATCCTATCTCTCAAGTTGGATCGAACTGCACATGGTGTGCGAATTTTATTATAATCGGTTAAGTGGTTTAGGAGTCCATTGAAGACAAACATTGTGACACGAGATTTATATATATTAAGATTAGTTAATATTGAAATGTATCGAACTTATACTAGATACTATGGATTACCATTGCGAGCCTTAATGAGGCAGAACTCTACACATACGTAAGTATTTTTGACTGACCGGATGGCTTGATTGGTAGTGGCCCTGCCTTCCAAGCCAGAGGTAGTCGGTTCAATTCCCACCCGGGGCAAATATTTGTGTGATGAACATAGATGTTTGGTCTGTGTCTGGGTGTACATTATCTATATAAGTGTTTATTTAAAATTATATATGTATGTTTTAGCCATCTGGTTTCCATAACACAAGCGAAAGCTTAGTATGGGATCAGATCGTGCATTGTGTGAAAATTGTCCTGAAATATTCATTATTTTTTTTTTTATGTATGATATGAAACTGATTTCACCAGATTGTTGGACAAAGTAGACGGTCACATACCGTTCGTAACGCTGGCGTTCACGATACGAATCATAGAGGCCTTGGGAAATGCGGCTTTCCTCACTGCCTCTTTTGCTATCATAGCAAAGGAGTTCCCTGATAATGTGGCTACAATGTTTGTAAGTATATATTTCATTTTGACTTTAGTACTTTATTGTTAATTTTGAATGTACCTGGCCTGCTTGCTAATAAAGATTTTATTTATTTTAGCTGCTTATAACAATTTATATAATAAAAAGAGAGCAAGATTTTATTTCACCACCCGACCACTATGTGCATGAGGCAATAGGCATGTTCTTTTGTTTTTTTTTTTCAAATTGATTGCGCGGGTCCTCACAGCTGCTCGACAACTTAGAGAAGCATTTTCTGCGCTAGGCGGCCCGCTCTGCGTGGATCTGCCTATAATTATGGTACCTACATTATGTAGGTTCTGTCTACACCTATCAAAAAATTATGCTCAAATAAGTGCTAGGCGCTATCTTTTACCGTTTTTCGACTCTGGCCATACCTTTTCTAGCACCTGATCGAAAGTTTATTTTTTTTTTACTACATACCCACATCATTTTATTATCTCAACAAAACAAATGTCGCAAAATTATTATATTTTAATTTCAGGCCTCCCTAGAAACCTTCTTCGGGTTAGGGCTCATAGCTGGTCCCATGATTGGTGGAGCCCTTTACAGCGTTGGAGGATACTCCTTACCTTTTGCTGTTCTTGGTGCAGCGCTCTTATGTACTGCTGTACTATGTTATATAACACTTCCGAAAGCTGCTGATGATGAAGATATTAAGCCTACTGGACGTAAGTTGTAGTTTTAGTAGATTTTCAGTGCATTGCGAAGTGAAGTATGTATTCCGTATATTAATGAAGTAATTATGTTTTTCTTTTTAGATTTTGACGGTATGTAGATGAAATGAAGTCTGTATTCCGCATTTTGATGTGGCAATTTACCGCAAGAAATCATAAATTTTTATTTCCACTTGTAAAATTAATCAAAATACAGTAAAGAATAATATTTAACAAAAATAATTTTTGAAGTAAACTTCTTTATCGGGGTTTGAAAAAATTTAGTGTAACATTTTTTCGTTACACGTGACATTTTTCCGTTACGCGCCATCTTTTTCTCTTCCCTAACACGCGTGATTCGATGTTTTTCTGTAAAGTTGCATATATGTATAGTAATTTATTTTTTGAAAAATAAGGTCATGAATAAGTTTCACTTCTTACGTGTGTACACTACATAGTTTTTTTTTGTTGTCATTTTTATTACACTTAATTATTATGATAAGAATGAGCAAATTGAAAGTAACATTTGAATTAATTTCAGCTACCATGATGTCAGTATTACGAATTCCTGGCGTTTTATTAGCAGCAATTACTATAATATCCACCAGTTTGAGTATAGGCTTTCTGCAGGCGACATTAGAGCCGCATATGAGACAGGTATAAACTTTTAATTTTTTCTCTTGCTCCCACTATAGTGAACGTGAAATTTGTTAAATATTTGTGTGAATATTAATATTTATTTTTAATAATAGGCGTTTGTTTAAACATTAAATAGATACTGGGAAAAGCATAGACATACTTACTTTTTAATAAAAAAAATCTTTCGTATGAAATTAACGTATTAAATTATTTATTTACTTTCTGTTCCAACTATATTCGGTAATAACAGTATTTATTATTCTTCTTTACTTTCATTTTGCCCTAAGATAAATTTCTGAAAAAAATCTCCTGTCGACATAATAACAACAATTTCACTTCCAAGTTTTTTTTATAATTTAAAGTACTAGGCGAATATTTAAAGTACAACTTATATTAGTCATTTGATGCTAAATTATACTTTAGGCCGGTTTATTCGGTTACAGAGCTTCACCGACCGTCAGTGCGTACCATCGACGATACGCATAGACCGACTGTCATTTTGTATTATTCAGTGCTCTGCGTATCAGTAAACTGACCACACCTGGTATCGATGTTCATGTTCACGACGATGCGATGTAACCGGCCTAAACATAATTTTTTGTACTTTAAAGTAATAAAATGTAAAAAATACTGTTAACACTGTAGTTGTTTTGATAAGTTTAGTGTCAACTATTGGAAAAACTTTTCCTATTACAGTTCAGTTTCTCGCCAGTAGTGCTAGGGGTTATATTCATAATCAAAGGCGGTATATACGCGCTGTCGGCTCGTGGGGCTGGCTATGTAACCACCCCGCGGTCAAGCCGCAGTACATCACTAGTATTAGACACATGTACTGTGTTATCTATAGAGGGAAATCTCTCCTATTACAGTTCAGTTTATCGCCAGTAGTGCTAGGGGTCATATTCATAATCAAAGGCGGTATATATACGCGCTGTCGGCTCGTGGGGCTGGCTATGTAACCACCCCGCGGTCAAGCCGCAGTACATCACTAGTATTAGACACATGTACTGTGTTATCTATAGAGGGAAATCTCTCCTATTACAGTTCAGTTTCTCGCCAGTAGTGCTAGGGGTTATATTCATAATCAACGGCGGTATATACGCGCTATCGGCTCCCGGGTGGGGTTGGCTGTGTGACCACCCCGCGGTGAAACCGAAGTACATCACTAGTATAGGACATATGTTCGTGATTGGCGCGTTTTTGCTTATTGGACCGGCGCCTTTCTTTGATATGCCTACGTGAGTATTGATGTGATGAGAACATTATTTATTCTCTTGTTGAATGGTGACAAAATGTAAGATAAATGGAAATGGAAGACAAAATGTAAAAATATATAATGTGCTTATTATGTAATGGCTATTTTCGATTGGCAATGTAACCGTAAAACCCCTATTTTGCAAGAACTACTTTGACATAGAAAATTTTATCAATAGTAACTTTATGCTTTAATATTAGTAACCAATGAATGAATGTATGTACTTAAAACTCGAGTTTTCATGTGAATTGAACGAATAATATACAGTACTCCAAAAGTGATAATGCGCATAGAAATCTTCGTCACAGTTCGGTAACTGACATATTCCCGGAGCGTCCGAAGACGATATGTATATAGAGTGGTAAAATACATTTTCTTCATGCATAATTTAGTAAAATTTGTTTAGTAAAATAAATACATTTTGGAAATACGACAATAAGCGAAGATTTGCATGCGCATTATTAATTTTGGAGTACTGTACAATATTTTACCTTTTTTGTTTATTTGCAGAGTATTATGGGTCACTATTTTAGGCTTGATTCTTCACGGACTTGGTATGGGAAGTCTGTTAGTATCCTCATTTTCAGACGCTTTGAGCACTGCTATGTAAGTACATTTTAAACATATTATAACTGTCCGGTCAAATGTTATCTTTATAAAGAAAGAAGAAATATAATAAATTATATTTTTTCTAATTGTGAGAAAACAGCATATCCAAGAGTATTAAAGATTTTCCACCTAGTAGCGATAGTTAAGTAAACGTGGTGGTTCCAAAGGAATATATATAAAGTCTTCGCCTAAATAAAATTATATCCCTATCATATTTTTACATACCTAATCTTAATTTATAAATTATAAGTGCTGATTTTTATTCTCTTTAGTCTCTCTTTAGTCTTCTCTTTAGTTTATTTTTCTCTTTAGTCTTTCTGTCAACTTCATCTGTGTGTACAATAAAGTGTTTTTATTATTAAATGTTGTTTCCAGTTCAAGCGGTCTCCCTAACTCAATAGAAACATACGGGCTAGTATCGGGCATGTGGACGTCCACTTTTGCTCTCGGTGCCTTCATTGGTCCAACTGTGTCCGGTCTCCTCTTCGATTCTATCGGATTTAGGAGCTCCACCACGTTTATTGTTATTCTTCATATATGTGTGGCAAGTATCTATTGCAACTTATGGGGTGATTGATATTAGTATTTACAACACTTAGGAATTTCTCTATCAAATGACACACTTTAAATTTCAGTTGTGGCAAATTGAATTGATAAAAATTTTAATCCTTGGGAATTCTATAAACTACTAGGATTATATGATATCCAGATAAAAACTCCATACATAGTAATTCTTGTTCATAATTATTCATAGTCATAATTTTCTGTTCTTTAGAATTCTACGAATTCGGAGAAATAGAAGGTATTTACATGAATACTTTTGAACTTCACCATTAAAATTAAAAAATATATAATTTTGAACGCTAACTCTAACCCTGGCAAGTTGCATCTCCATAAATCCAAAAAAAGGGAAATTAAAAAATGTTGTGTACGCTGAAACAACTACAATTTATAAACATTTTTTTCATAATTTAGATGTTCGTAGTACTAATATTCCTATGGACGTGTGATCGACCCAAAATGGAGGTATCAGTTTCCGCTGGAGATTTGCTGCAACTGGACGGTACTTTGGATGAAAGTGTACTTATTGGAGAGAAGTTTATACCCACTGCACGACCTAAGAGGTAAGGGAAAAAATATTTTACTATTGTTCGCGATGTCCCACACGGGTTCGAATTCTCTAAAATTACCAAAAATACTGCAATACTTGCCTATATCGAATAATGTATAAAACTACCATTTTGAAAACGTATTCTAATTACCCGTATTTGACAGTTTACGTGACATTTTAATATTATCGAGTAATATTTTATTTGACGGATAAGTTTTATCCAAGCATTGAAAAATCGGCCCTTAATGTATAGATCAAGACTATTTTAGGACTTAATGTAATAATCAGTTACCTACTATTGAATTCATGTATACCGCTAGTTTTATATGCTCTGTCCGATCAAGATTTTATCTGTGTTCACCAAGGATAGAACCTACTATCCATCGATTGTAATACCAATACGCATAGCATACTAAGAAGGTAGTTGTGCAACAATTTGGTTCTGATCCAACCACATAACATTCTAGAATTTTAGTTAATAAGTAAAACAGATGAGAAAATATATCCTCATATCCGTACCAAGCAAAGTCTTTTGTCAAGCAAGTCAATTTGTACCCGTACACCGCTAACATACAAGGACTTGTCTAGAATAAAAAAAACTGGGTTTTACTATTTCAATGAGATCTGGGGTGGGGATTACCATGAAGTCTTAAAGCAGGATTAATTGCAGTATGGAAAATGACAGAGCTACATAGAACATCACATTGGAATGAATACTCCTTTAAGACATCGCTAACTTCCCTGAAATGTTATTTCGTAACAATTTTCTAGAATTTTCTATCCATTTTCTATAGCAGTCGTCGTTACGGTATTAGCGTGGAACAATCTAGGCCTCCAGCAATGAACAGCCTCATAGCGTGCTCCAGCTATAAGAACAGACGGAGCCCTTGGAGCCAACGTACTCCGAGATACAGACCTTCGTATGGGAGCCTTGATACTAGGTTCAGGGGTTCTGTGTCCATTACATAGATTTTTGCAGCTTTTTTTGTTATTGTGAACTGTGCCTGTTAATTTTCCAATATAAATGATAATATGATATTTTCTGTGTTCATTTTCCATTTATGTACCAAAGCTTTTATTTATTTATTTATTTATACTCTTTATTGTGCTGCCAAAATACATACAATACAAACAAAACTTATTCTAAAAGAAAAACAGCACAGAAGGCGGCCTTATCACTCAAGAGTGATCTCTTCCAGGCAACCAACTGATAGAAGGATAAATAATAAATTAGAAATAGGAGGTAGGTTGGTAGAAAGTATACGCAAAGATAAATAAATAATAATGTTATACAAAGATAATAAAAATATTATTTAATAAAGATTATAAACTAAATACTATAAAATAAAACATACATAAAAAAATAAACATATCATATGTAAAATATATATATATGTACATACATATTATAAATACATATACAATAATACATATAAAATAATAAAAGACAAAGAACAAGGAGTCATTAGAGAAATAATATACATACATATAATAATACATATTATAATGAGCTAAATATGCTATACCGAGTCAAAAGCCAGATTTGAGTAATGATTTCGGACGAGATTTTTAAAACAAGTTAGGGATTGAGCTTGTCTGATGTTTATCGGCAGTTCATTCCAGAGGTTTATGGCAGTGACTGTAAAGGAATTACCAAAGAAATGTGTTCGATGAAAAGGAGTAGACAGAACAAGCCTATCGACCGAACGAAGAGAATAGCTTTCACAATGCAGGAAGTTAAATTTCATTTTGAGATAGGAGGGGGTCTTGGGGTCAAAAAGGATACGATACAGGAGAAGCAAATAATGCACATTCCGGCGAAGACGAATTGGGAGCCACTTGAGTTTCTTGCGGAAAGAGGAGACGTGGTCGTATTTACGGAGACCAAATACGAACCGAATACCGAAGTTCTGAAGTCGCTCAAGTTTGTCTAGTTGCTCAACCGTTAAGTCAGGAAAGCATGCATCAGCGTAATCAATAATGGGAAGGAGTAGGGACTGTGCTAGCATAATTTTTGTCGGTATGGGTAAGAAGTTACGCAGACGTCGTAGAGAACTAGACGCGGCGTAAAATTTCCGACCAAGTTCTTGAATCTGGTGGGACCAAGATAAAGTTTGATCTAAGTGAATACCTAAGTTTTTAACATGCTTACTAAAAGGTATTATAACACCGTTAATATGTACAGCAGGCAATATACCCCAGTCAACCTCAGATATTTGGTAAGGACTACCAACTACAATAACCTGGCTTTTTGCGGGGTTGATCTTAAGGCCGAATTGATCGCACCAAATGACAATTTTAGCCAGTTCATTATTAATAGAATGAACAGCATTTGGTAGTTCATCGAGCGTCGAATGGGTATAAATTTGTAAGTCGTCAGCAAACATATGGTAGGGAGAAGTTAATTGAGAAGTAAGATTATTTATGAAAATAGCAAAGAGAAGAGGTGACAAGACGCCACCCTGAGGCACACCGGCGGCAACTGCGCACCAAGTTGACTGATTTTCATCCATCAAAACACGCTGCCGCCGATCGCCCAGGTAACTTGAAAACCAATCAAGAACTGTCGATGAAAAGTTAATAAGACGAAGCAAACTCAGCAGAATATCATGATTTACCATGTTGAAGGCATTGCTAAAATCAAGAAGTGCTAAAACTGTGAGTTGCTTGTTATCCATACCGTAACGAATGTCATCTGTAACTTTAACAAGTGCAGTGGTCGTACTATGACCAGGACGGAAACCAGACTGATGAGGACTAAGGATATTATTAATGTTAAGGAAAGTGCTAAGCTGGGAATGGATAAGGCGCTCGAGTACTTTGGACAAAAATGGTAGGATGGAAATAGGACGAAAATCAGATAAGTTTGATGGATAAGATTTTTTGGGGAGGGGAATGATGTGAGCATCCTTCCAGGAGCTAGGAAAAGTTCCGGAGATGATTGAAAAATTTAGGATATGGGTGATGACGGGAATAATGATATCAAGGATAGGAATGATCATATTACGACTGATAAGATCAGTACCGATGGCATTCGACGATATGGACAGGATAGCCCTCTTAACTTCATCAACAGAACTTTGTTTAAGAACAAACGGAGGAAAAACAGGAGTAGAAGCGGTAGAAAGATTATTAAGAGTAGAGTTTATTTTTACAGTGGCGTTAAGTGAAGATGAAGAAGCAAAGTGAGAATTTAAATTATCCAGATTGATGTTACATGAAGGGAAAGTATGGGAAGATTTACCAACTCCTAGAGATTTTAAAAATTTCCATATTTTAACAGGGTCGCCGTTCTCGACCGACTTGTGAATATGACGTCTTTGTGCATCCCTACACAATACGTTGCAACGATTACGTATAGTTTTATATTTGTCCTGCATCTCTGTGGATTTGGCCATCTTCAGTTTGGTCTTAGCACGATGTTTTTTACTAAGAAGGGATTTTATTTCTGGAGACAGCCAGGGAGCAGGTGTGTGCTTTTTCCTAACAGGTCTTAAAGGAGCATGTTTATCATACAGTGCGAGCATAATATCGTTGAATAAGTTCACTTTGAGATCCACTGTATCTGCATCAAAAACTGTTTGCCAATCACACTCAGAAGCATCCAGTCGAAGTTGGTCGTGATCCATACCGGCAAAATTACGCAGCAGGATAGTTGAAGGTTTGAGCTTAGGAGGACGGAGTTTATAGGATAAGAAGATGAGGTCGTGATAGGAAAATTCATCAGCAGAGCACTGACCATGTTTGGATACGGAAAGGGGGGAGGAGACAATAATGAGGTCAAGAAGGGAGGGGGAGCAGCCAGGAGAAAAATGTGTAGGATTAAGCGGCAGTAAATGGAGATTATGTGAATTAAGGAGAGAGTATAACTTCTTACTTCGGTGGTCATTCTTAAGTAAGCATGTATTAAAGTCGCCCATGAGAATAAGATGATTATACTCAGGAGTAAGGTCATCAAGGAGAAGGTCAAAGGAAGGGAAATAGTTATTGGTCAAAGAAGGACTATAGAAGACGCCGAGGAGAATTTTGGAATGAGGAAGTTTGACTTCTATAAGGAGATGTTCGGTAGTATTGCTTGGAGGGGGTTGGGAGGAAGATTGGATCATTTTGAAGGGGATATGAGTCCGAACATATATTGCTACTCCACCACCACCTCTGCCAATACGATCATTTCGGATAAGATGGAAACCAGGAAGGGAATAATTGGCTGAAGGAAGGGAAGGCTTGAGCCAAGATTCGGAAACCAGGATAGCATGGATATTATTGGATACGAATGATGCAAGCATATCAGGAAAGTGAGCCGGAATGCTCTGTGCATTAATGTGAACGACATTAAAATTTTTCTGGAGATTATTAAACAGAGTAGGGAGAGCAAGGGCGAGGGGAGAAGAAGCACTATGAAAACTATTCTCATCGCTGCTTAAAAAATCCGGTGACGTTGTTTGACTGCAATCATGATACTCGGAATGTTCAGAACTGATATTTAACATTATAAAAATATAGAGATTAATAATAATAATATACTACTTATATAATAAAAATATTAAAAAAATATATATAAAAAAAAACAGAATAGTTAACTAATATCAGCTAATAAATAAAAATAAACTTACTTATACTTTACACCTCGTACTCTCCGGAATTTATCTATAAATTAAACTAGTATACAAGCCAAAAAAGTAATAAAAAAAACAACAAAAAAAAACGAAACTTAAAAGTAAATGACAATTCCAAGAGCTAATTTACAAATGGCAACATTATCGTAGAATAAGAATTTGGCATTTGACAGACGTACATTGACAATACTTGACACTTGACAGTTGACAACTTTAAATAAGAAAAGAATACAAAAAAACAAACAAAGGTAAACGCAGTTAGAAAGAAGGTAGTAAAACATAATTAAATATAGCAGAAGGTAGATAGACGTTATATAGTTATATAGTAGTATAAAATGGTGAAACTAACATATAAGGACAATAATTGATACAAACGGTAATAACTAATAATAATACATAATTGAAGAAACGGAAATATTGAAAAGGATGATCATTTGAACTATGTACCTATATTATATTATTTGGTACTATTGTTATTTGGTGCCTTTAACAAGCCTTTTTGAACGAACCACTATCTTACTATCTTTGGTGGAAATATGGGATGAATCATGAAGCAGAGGTACCTGGATTGGGTTTGTCTTGTGATGCAGATATAGGCTTAAAATCAGCGATACTCTCCACGCGATGGCGAACACCCCCGGATCCGATGACAAATATGTGGCCATTTCTTGTCCAGCATTTAGTGACACCAAAATGTTCCCGAGCAGCCATAAAGACCTCATGTCTGCTTTTGGTGAGAAACTCCGAGAGAGTGATTCCCGTACCCTTGAGACTTATTTTGGATGACCAAATGAGCTCCTTGTCGGACAAGTTACGGAGTTTACAAAGAATTGGTCGTGGTTTGTTCTCCTTGGGGCTGCCCAACCTATGGCAGCGACTCACTCCATTGCTTGACAAATTAGGCAATTTTAAGTGGGTGGATAATATATTCAAAGTTTCAGAAGTCACATTTTCATCTTTGTGCTCCGGAACACCATGCAGCAATAAAATCTTCCTTCTACTTCTCATCTCCTGATTGTCATATAACTTATAAAGGCAGTCAACCTGAGTCTGTAGACATTGCAGGGATGTTATAACAAAGGAGCGGAACGCTGTAAAATCGGATGCCAACCTAGTCGGGGGACTGGCCAAAGAAGTGGTGGTGGATGTTTTCTTGAGATCCTCTTGGAATTCCAGCATTCTTTTGTTAAACATCTCCGACATCTGTGCCATGGATTCTTTAATTGCCAATAAATCTGTGTTTTCATTCATTGTACAGATTGTAAAAAGTGAAGTCCAGAGAGGTTATGAATGACAAAGTAAAAAAAAGTGAATTGTTGGTTTATACTATGAGATTGAGTGTTAATTTTGTAGGAAAATGGTCCGGTAAGTACGTAGGTGGTTTATAGCATTATTTATTATACTTTTAAAAATAAATACCAATTAAATAGCATAGAGTAAATTAATTGCGTGTGTACTTTTTTACGCCTACCGCCCGAAAAAGTTTTTTTATGTTTACCTGTAGTTGTGTTTTTTGTTATTATGTGATGTTCCGTTTTAGAGGCTTATGTTTTTATTGTACAATGATATTTTTAATGTTTTGAAAGTAAAGGTTTTTAGCTGAAACTGAAATTAAATGTTTTTCTTTCTAGCGCTATCGAATTATCTGTACTGTGTCTTGTGTACTGTTTTCTGTCTATTTATGAGTCCTGTGAAAATATTCTTAGCAACATTTTGGTTTTAAAGAATCAGATAATATACGCAGGCGACATAAAATAAATTAAATACCAAAGTTTAATATAATATTATGTGTAACAAATATCTTTTATAAATATAACACTGTATTTTTATAATACTAGTTAAAAAAGCTGTACATTAAAGAATAGAGTTAAGATTTTTATACGTTCCTTATAGATAATATTATAATTTCTTTAATTATAAAATATTCAATAATTTATACCTAAATACGACTTATATCTCTGTGAATATAGTATTTAGCTTAATAATTATGAACAATAAATGTATTTTAATAAAATAAATGTGTTTTTCTCTTGGACTTTACACCTTTTAATTTACAATTATGACGCGTTCTATAAGAAGAAGTTTTATTTCATATTATAATATATTTATATATTTAAAGCAGAATAATATTCAATTAAACTATGTGGGTACATTATCAGAGTAAATAATAGCAAATATTCACAACATAGAATAGAATATTACTTTTGTCAAGAACCATTTATATATTTATCTTTCCGATAACCAAACAATAACACATACTTTTCTTAAAATTTAAATAATTCTATCGATATTAACGAAGTGTATTTTTATTCAAATTTATTAAAAACGATTAGCTAAAAAATATTAGAAAACATATATGGAGGTTCGTGTAAGGTCGTCGTGGATTATGGAGAGAATGTCACAACCGGTCCGCATGCTATTTATTAAAAATATATCCTTTTAAAGTGCTAAGGAAATTTATCTTAGATACTTATACCTATTATAAAGCTGAAGAGTTTGTTTGTTTGAACGCGTTAATCGCAGAAGCTACTGGTCCGATTAGAATTTTTTTTTCGATAAATAGCCCATTTATAAGTCTATGTTATATTATCATCACGCTAAGACCAACAAGAGACCATTACGTGTAAAACCGCGGGGCACAGCTAATATTTAGTAATAACAGAATTGAAATTTCAAATATTTTTCTAGAGGATTGTAGTAAAAAATTTCAAAAAAAATGATCCATCATTTTAGTTCGTAATATGCATTCAAATGATGAATCTCGTCACATACAATTAAACTTCACTACAATTTGGGTAGGTACATTAATGTATTATCTACTTAGCAACGACCCCAACCTTGAACTGTACCCAATTATTATTATATTAATAATGAAAACAATTCGACCGTGAAATAAAAACACAAAAAGCTTAGTCCCAGTCATCTTTTGGGCATGACGTCATACACTTACTCATTCTGATGGTTATCCTTAAAATGTGGTGTCATGATAACAACCGGTTCCCTTTGGTATGCAAAAATTGAAACAATTGTTACATCTTAGTAGTTAAAGAAGTTTAAATGTCAGCGTAAGTTTCTGAAAGAATCAATTTCATAGAAATAAGATAAACATACCTTTAAACTAACATAAGTGTATTTAATTTTGGCTGGTATTCATCCTAACTATATTATATATAATATCTATACTAATATTATAAAGCTGAAGAGTTTGTTTGTTTGAACGCGCTAATCTCAGGAACTACTGGTCCGATTTGAAAAATTCTTTCGTTGTTAGATAGCCCATTTATCGAGAAAGGCTTTATATCATCACGCTAAGACCAACAGGAGCGGAGCAATGCTAGTGAAACCGCGGGGAACAGCTAGTAATATATATGATTATTTTTATAGTCATTTATTAATAGATGTTTATGCTGTGTCTATCTTTACATCTTGTAAACACCATAAAAGTTTATATTAAATAAATGTTTGTATATTTTACGGTAACTTACAAAAAGAGTAGGCGTAGGTAATAATACAGTCTCATACTACTGAATTTAACTACTAAAAATAAATATAACAAATACATAGTGTCTGACTGTCTGACACTTTAGTCACCGCCAGATATCAAAACCACAAACTCACGGATGTATCGTCTTTTATTATATACTAGCTTCCGCCCGCGACTCCGTCCGCGTGGATGTCGGTCTTCGCGTGGATGGTTAATTTCTCCATTTTGAGTAACACTGACAACTTATAAATATCTATTGGACCCAAATACGGCTAGACCTATAATAATACGCAACGTGTGTTCGCGGTTCTACAGAACAACGTCTATGGATAAAACTGAAAAATTAAGATTTATTTTTTTTCTACGTATTTTTCCAGGATAAAAAGTATCCTATTTTACGCCCAGGATAATAAGGTATAATTATACCAAGTTTCATCGAAATCGAACCGTTAGTTTTCACGTGATGCCTTCACATACAGACAGACAGACAGACAGACAAAAAATTTTTTAATCACATATTTGGGTTTAGTATCGATCCAGTAACACCCCCTGTTATTTATTTTTTCAATATTTTCAATGTACAGAATTGACCCTTCTACAGATTTATTATATGTATAGATTATTATTATATTTTACTCACTCAACTCAGAGAAGGTAGCAATTTTTGTAAGGCAGAGAATTTTTGTAAGAATCACCTTAGAGGTGTATGATATATAAATTTTAATTTACCTAGTACTATCACAAAGAACTTATGTAAATATCATACAACAAATATCAGAGATCGATAGGTAATTTCTAGTTGTTTCTTTGAAATAAATTAGAATAGTAATTAAAATAACCGTCGATTGTTATGCTAATTTATATTCACGAATAAAATCGTCAAAGACATAAATTTACTCAAATGTCCTTTAAAACATATTTATTTAAATTTATAACAAAACACGCTAAACATGAAATTCAACGGTCACGGATTCATAACAAGAGTAACGAACTAAATTTGAATGGAGATGTTTTTAATTATTTATACTAATATTATAAAGCTGAAGAGTTTATTTATTTTAACGCGCCATTCTCGGGAACTGCTGGTCCGATTTGAAAAATTCTTTCGGTGTTAGATAGCCCATTTATCGAGGAAGGTTATAGGTTATATATCATCGCGCTACGACCAACAGGAGTGGAGCCACGGGGGTGAAACCGCGCGGGGGAGCTAGTATTCTATAAGATCAGCTTTTTCATGTGAATCGACAAACAGCCTTCAAAGAACTGAATTGGTTCGAAGTTTTTATGTCAAAGAATCTACGCATGGGAATGGCATTCATTGAAATAACAAAAAAATCAGCATCTAAAGAATACGTTATTGTAACGGCTTTGCCATCTGATATATTTTTCATTTGAGATAAGCTGCATAAAAAATAAACAAGTTACGGAGTGCAAAAATAAAGCTGTTGAAGCTTCAAGTACCAGGGCAATAGGAATAGATACTATCGTGAGTGCCGCTACGCAGTAAGGTGAATGTACGTATTGTGTATCTGCTGAACAAATAGTAGCCATATGCTATAGTTTTACAAATTATTTCTTTCTTTCTTTTACATTAGGTCTTAAACTAATTTGTGATTGTAACACTCCTAATAAGCAAATAATATGCTTGTGTCAGGAGGTTCTGCTCTTCCAAAGACCTAAATACTATTACAGAAAAGTATATACATTACTTAATTTAATTTAAGCTATGAATTTAAGTTTCGAAATATGTTCATGATCTTAATATTGAACAATTTTTTACAGTCCTGAAACTCTCTATTTTTTTTATAAATAGCTTTAACCTATGTTGTAACTTGTACATAGTTACTAGTTATTATTCTGTGCTTGCATATAATGGGTAGTTTCATTAAGGAAATGGAGGAAATTGAAAATATACTGAATGAGTACGAACACCAAAATTATTATTAGACATTTTTCTAATAGTTCTATAGCATTCAAATACGTTGAAAAGTTTAATTAAATTATACAAAAGCACTTTGGGATCGGGCACACATCCTTAACTTTACCCTGAAATTATATCATGCTATTACTAGTACGATTCACAAAATAAACTTTATAGTTTCGCAACCACATTCTCTCTCTTTCACACACTATACAATAAAGTGAAGCAGAAAATAAGGCTGCACAGAGGGCAAAGATGTTTGTATGAAACCAGTCGAGCCTGCTTATGTCACGACTTGAGTTCAAATTTCGAGTAACTGAGTTCCCAAGATTGAAGTAAACCGTACAAAAGAAAATGGAAATACATTGTTTTTTTCATGCATACTTCGTACTTTTTTTTTATTTTGTTCATGCATACTTTTTGTTGAAAAATGTTATATTTATTACTCTACAAAATGTATTTTGTCATGCATTATCATTATTTCCTTCATTCAGGAAGCACGATTATTATGCATGCCTACTTCGATAACCAAAATTCTAAGTAGCTTCGGAGCTTCCAGTTCAAATAACAGCGTAAGGAAGCGTTTTTTAACCGACTTCAAAAACTTTTTTCATCCTTTACGTTTATGACATAAAAACCTCTTTCCTAAACAGATTGCAAGCGTTGAAAACGGAACTAAAAGATCGTTAAATCATGTCTTCGTGTAAGACGATTAATGTTTGATATATTTTTTAATTCAGTTATACAAATTAGTACCTAGATATTATGAATCAGATGACAAATCTTCAATTGCTAAAAAACCGGTTGATGTAGCTCGAATCACCTTGACACCCAAACCAAATGCCATATCAACCAATAGAGCATCACGTATTAAAAACTTTTTTATAAACAGTATTAAGTCATAACCATAACGAAATAATCAATTGTGACCATGGCGAGGCCTCAAATTAAATGTACATTATAAAATAGGTCGTGAAGGTAAAGCGCGTAACAATTTTGTATGTCACTTTAGAGATATGAAAGGACTTAAGATTGTAAATTATTACATTTCATATGTATATATATTAAAGTAATAATAATATTCAAATAATAATTTGAGATGCGAATTTGTAAATTTATAAGATCGTCTTATTATTTTTAGTATTTTCCTTGTATATATTAAATATGTATTTCGCTGATAATATATTCTCCTGTATATATTACACAAAGTGGAATCGCCTAACATAAATAAGTCCGAAAACAATAACTCGACTATTTAAATTCACCTAATATTATTATCTATTATTGAATTTAGTTATTCTTCCTTTTGTTTGTCTATGGTCTTAGTTTGACCAAGCATAGATAATTTTCACGTACAAGATATTTCCTCTATCGAGTCAGTGCTTTTTTTAATTTGATTGTTTTTGTTTTCATTTGTTTAATTTGAATAAAATAACTTTAATTAACTGAATAAAATTGTCTGTCAATTACGTAAGGTCCAGCCTCCATCAGTTTCGTTAAAGTTGCATAATTTTCAGACCACAACTCAGCAAATTGGACAGACTTTTACTATCTAGGCAACTACCTATGCAAGAATAGATCTGAACATTTCACCTAGATATTAATTGGGTGCTGTTTGTAAATCAAATGTAGCTGTGAAGTTTTATAATAGAATTGATTGCGATAATACTCGACGTTATTTTGTAAAATGTAAAATATTTCCTATAGCTTTATATTTGTTTTCTTTTTCTTACTTGAAACACATGTCAATGAATACTTATTTAAAATGTAATTAATTAATTGATCACAATAGCAAATGTGTTATTAATTGAATTCGTGAAATTTTAGAAAACCCAACCGTTTCAACATTTCAAAATCATCGAATGATTCATTTGCATTTAATCGCAGTTAAAACCCTGACCGCACCAATAAACAATAAATTAAGGAACATTCTCGAAGAAAATTATATGATAGGTATCAAGTTCAACGAAAAAAGCAAAAATTTCCGCCAGTCGAAAAGCCGTACAAGTTCAAATCAATGCGTTGAGGTGTGCTACCGAATTTCCATACATTATAATAATATTGCAGTCGAATGATTGACCGCCTCCTTGGTACAGTGGTTGACGCGTGAGCGTAGAACCGAGGGGTCCTGGGTTCGATTCCCGGTGGAGACGAAGAAAAAAAAAAATGTCTCGGTCTGGTAGGACACAGAAGGCTGATCACCTACTTGTCCCTAAAGAAAATCGATCAGTGAAACAGATGTATGCATAATGCATCTGCCCCTTACCCCACTACGGGGACACGGGACTTCACATAATAATATTGCGTGTAGGTGCATGGTACATATTATTATCATATTATTTTTCTTGCAAAAAATATGTGTCGGAGTTTAAGAGACTATAGTACCCTATATTCGGCAAATTGATGAAACGATTACAAGAGTGTAGCGGGAAATAAGTTTGCTTTATTTGGTAAGTATTTTTTTTTTACTTGATATCAAAGGTGTTTGATACTTATAATCGGCGCGTTTACTTATAAGGAGTCATTTTAAAGTCAGGAAGTGTCTATGCATCGTACACATCTCCGAAAAAATGATAAAAGACACTTGCTGAGAAGCAGCATTTTTTTTTCAAAATTACAAAAATGCTGAGCCATTCACCCTCTATAGTATATTATCTATAGTGACGTCATTAGACAGCTTTAAAAGCATTACAAAGTTTCATACATTGTACTTGGGAGAATCCTCGACACTGACTCATTGTCTGACTCCATAGTCTTACCGGTTTGTTACCGATGGGAATTATAAATTATTAGGTTTTTTTTCTACTTAGGCATTACGTCGAAAAACAATTAATAATGCTTAATGGAGTTTAATTACATTAGCTAGAGTCTGGAGACTACATTCTCAGTTTGTTTGTGCGTCTGTGCGTTAATGTTGGTGGGAGCAGTTTTTTAGAGTAAGTATATAGATATACTCAATATTAGTACTACTGTTTATGTCCAATTGGACGCTACAATTAGAAACTTACTGAAGTATAAAATTACAATCTACAAAAAGCAATCCGAAATGTATAACATTCAGGAATATTTAATTTATTACTGTACAAATATGATATGTTTTATAAAAGGCAAAATAAATATTTTGCTTAATCTTCTGGATCGTGGTAATATACATGACGTATCGAAATAAATATAAATTCAGATAATTTTATAGACTCATAAAAGTGACACGGGTAAAAATTGTTGGATTCTGGATATAATCATTCGTACGGATTTCACTCACTATTAACTTCATTTACATTCGAATGTATATATCTGGCGACTGAAGTTTTAAGGTGAAATAGTACATAACTACTACAATAAAATTAAAAAAACTTACATCAGCGAATCTGACGGTAAAAGGTCTTCTTCACCATAAGACAATTGTTTCAATACTACAATGATGTAAAGACGTAACGCGCAAACAATGTTATTCCTCTAAGTCATCCGTTATCTCACATTCCTGGATTGATTCACAAAGCGTTACATCCTCAGATACCATTCACATCCTACCATTGCCAGGTAGTCGAGTATAATTCATCCATTGTATTGAATGCATCTTTTGTCACACTCGAGATGAAGTACACTGCTGCGTATGTTTTAGGGAAAAAGTTGAGTTTAGGTGTGTATGACGTAATGTATTTGTACTTGCTGCATTGTCATTGTACGCGTCATGAAGGATGATTGTTTAAGAAACATGCGTAACGTTCTTTAATTTTTTTGAATTGGAAAAAAAAGATCACCAAATAATTAATAAAGCTGAAGAGTTTGGTTGGTTGAATGCGTTTATCTCAAGAACTACGGTACGATTTAAAAAAATATTTCAGTGTTAGATAGTCCATGTATCGAGACTTAAATATCGTCACGCTAAGAATAATATGAGCGGGGCAATGTGTGCAAAAACCGCGGGGCACATCAAATTAGTTATAATTTACGAATCCTTAAAAAATAAAGGTAAAATTTACACTATAACCGTAACTTTATGACCTATATATCATTTCATACATGACAAATTCTTGTTTCCCCACAATTTCTATACGCAACCCACATTTCTACGGGCCAAGTAACATAGTACAAGTCTTGGACATTCGACCCAATAGCGTCGATCCGCTCCAGCGCCCGCCCCACTTGCTCGCCCTCACTTCCTGCATGTATCGCGTCTCCTCAGATCATATTTATGCCTTTGATTCTATAGAATAACATATATTGAAATTGTAGAAAAGGTACTTAAATGAAAAGCAACAGTGGAAGATCGTACAAAATCATCGGCGACCTTTTAAACTTTAATAAGTACTGTCGGATATCCCTATATTCAAAACAATAAAATAATACGTTTAAAATCTGCTGCAAAATAAAATTATAACAAATAAGGTTTATAATACTAGCGGGAAATCATTCAGATCAAAACCTAAGGTAGGAAAAAAGGATTAAATTAATGCATAATGAATAAATAATTGTTAGTCACGGAAGCGTTTTCTACTTCATAGATTTTTCCCAATTAGAACTATTTTTATATAAACAATGAGTCACTTTACAGAAAGACCTTCGAACATAATGTTAAGACTTCAGTAATTCAAGTTAATTTAACAACTGTCATCGTTTCTAAAAAGTTGTATTAGTTAGTAATTTAATACTTTTAAATTACGTTGAAATGTATTGATACTTTCTCTAAAAATAGAGGAGAGTCGGAAATAAAATTAACAACATGTATTTAAATTGCAAGCCATTCAAGCGAATCACTCCTAATGACGTCTGACCTACAAATTGCATTAAATTATTCACAGTTTTACAATCCATTCATTATTTTATTCATAAATACTTTATTCTTCTATAATATAAAAATGAATCCCAAAATGTGTTGGTAAGCGCATAACTTTAGAACAGCTGAACCGATTTCTATAATTCTTTTTTTATTACATTCCTTGAAGTACGAGGATGGTTCTTATGTAGAGAAAGCGTGAATATGTACCACGGGCGAAGCCGGGGCGGACCGCTAGTTCATAATAAAAATCGGTATAAATTCTCCGCTTTAAAAAACATTTTCTGGAATTCATTCAATGCATTTACCAAGAGATCGTTAAAGAATAGATCAATAAATTTTCGTAAAATAGAAATTAGTAAGTTTGAAGGTTTTGGATAATAAAAATCCCTTCGACGACATATGCACTCTTGATGAAAAATCTTATAATTTATATTAATAGCTGTTATAAATCAACTTATTAGTTAACGTCTATGGAACTAATACATAAATTTTACTGATTTTACCACTTTCATACACGGCAAAAACTTGCATCATTAAAGGTTATATACTCGAAGTAATCGTTCTAAATCGTCTCGAAGAACCTTAATTTTGTTTCTATCTAAACAAAGCATGAGTACAGTTTAAAGTATTACATTATTTATTATTTCTAGAGAATTAATCTCAATTATTCCTATCAATACCTAGCAATGCCCTTTAGAAACGATTCATCTCAACTTCGCGGTATTTCACGGCGTTTCCGCAACTCAGTGCATATCGTAGTAAAGATGTTTTAGTTCAGTAATTTATGGCTTTTGTGCTAATGATCGACCTTTAGACGAGTATTCCTCTTTCGTAATCAACATTTGTTTATATCAGTTTAGTTTTTAGAATTATTTTTCGAAATACCTACTGTTGAGTAAAGTTTCGCGATGATTAGGTATTAATTATTTTATCCTATGGGATGTGGGCTAATGTAGCGTTCGGGCCAAATTCTTGATGCTGTATATTTATGCTGAAATAAACATGATTTTGTTCATGAAGATTAAATAACGATCTAAACAAAGAAATTTACTTAATAAATTTTAAACAAAAGCTAAGTATTTTGATAATTCTATCACTAGCTCCTAAAATTGTTACAAATACTTACATATTAAAAGTAATGGAAAAAGTTGAAAGAGTCAACTTATTAATAGAATGATAATGTTAGGGTTCACATTATCATTCTATAAAAAAGCCTTTAAAACACAGATAAATAATTGCATGGAAATCTTTCAAAATTATTGTAATTTATAATATTCTCGTACCCTAACATATTTTAACAACAACAATTAATGTCTGGTAAATGTACCCTTATCACCGAAACTTATCCTAAATTTTTGTAAAACATTTAAAACCAATACATAAACAATAACAGATTCTTATAATCGTCTTTATTGCATTATTCTTTTATCAGACATTGCAATATATGCAAGAAACATGTTAGGCTCGTAATCATTTTCTGAGTAGTGGAGATAAGGCGCTACCTGCGTGAGCTTCGCAATGCCCTTCTAATATAACCCTGCTGGTTTTGAAAACACAATATTATTTCAAATTAACCTCCATTTGGAACGTTTAAAGCTTTTTAATCTTATCACTAATTTAAATACACTTAAAGGTAAAATTCGGTAACATAATCTCTGAGAAAAAATCTTCCCATAAATTATGTAGGAAATAATTGTTTAAGATTATTAATATATTTAGTATATGTATGCAAGAATTAAAAATGAAAATACTGAAGGTATAGTAAGAAAGGTGTATACACATCTAAATATAAATAACACACAAATTTACGTATTTACGATATTTCATTATTTTACAACTTAAAACTGTTCGTCTAATTTTTAATTTTTTAAGTAGTTTTTTGATACGATTTGACCTTGATTTGTAAACAATAGTGTGTTTATGGCCTTCCAAAAATATATATGTATGTGTATAATGGAATGGAAGGAGACATTATTCAGAAAATCATTAGAACACAGTATCGCATATTTTACCTACTGAACTCTACTATTAACTTATTGTAGAGTTCTAGATCATGTCTAAAAATTTATTTTTATGACATATCACATCCCTAAATATTGCTTTCCTTACAAACCGTGTACACCAGATGAAATACAGATTAAATATAGTTAACATTCAATTGAACTTTTACTTTTTTACACATCCGAAAGAAATTCATGCTCTTGATTTTATTTCTATTGCTTCCGTATTTATTTTTGTGTCTATAGAGTCACCGACACTATCTAACTTTTAATGATTAGTGACAAGTGAATGTTACTTCCTTATATAAATCAATATCACTTCATTGTCCTTGTTTTTTATGAAATAGAGTCATTAATTTTAATAACACCAGATCACTGTACTATTGTTTTTTTCCAGTAACTAGGTAATTATAAAGAATCGTCGTTTATATTATTCATTTTTGCATTGTTTTATCAGTCTTTCCCCGATTTTCACCTCAGAGTGACTGTAGAAATTGCATAGAAAAGTCTAATCTTCGAAAAGTCTAGTCTTCAACCATTTAAAAAATAGTTTGAAAATTAGCTTATTCATATTTTAGACTGTCCATAGCTGTCATTGTCCGCATTTGTCTTGATTTGTAAGCGTGAACGTGAAGTCCTGTTGGAACGCAGCCGTCAAAACAAGGATCTACAGAGCCCACAACAAAGGACGGGAAGAGGTAAGAGCTATTTGGCTATAGTGACGTGCGTACCTTTCCAACTCGGCAGGGTTACAGGTGGTCGCTCGCCGGTGCACGTGACCGGGCGCCACTCGCGCGCGCACCGCCAACTCGGCCGCTTCGAATACAAACGTTCGAACGTTAAACGTTCCATTTTTGAATTTTTTTTTCGTTCCATCACATTTTTTTAAAAGTGCCAGTGGAACAAACTGTTGGATTTTGTGCCAGTGTTGTGTTCCTTGTTTCAAATACAGGTTTGTTATTTTTTTTTTTTTATGTGCAAATGTTCGCTCCTTGTTCCTTTTTTGTTCCGGTTCCTGAAGCTTGATATTGTAGACGGGACGTTCAACTGTTTTTGTGTAACTTAGAAATATCACGTTCTTGTTTAAAATTGGATAAACTAAATAATAATAATAAGATGACGCTTTTAACAATTTTTGATTAATATTCATGTCTTTGTATTGGTTTCTTACCTATTTTTTTTTTCTTTAAAATAATGTGTGCCACCTGCTACACCTGCTGACATTGCAATGTGTTTCTTTGATCTTTTTCCATTTTTGTTAATTATAAACTCTACCTACACGTTATTTCAAATAGCACATGACAATATTATATTGTTCGTTATTCGCGTTTTTGGAAAAGAGCTCTACTATTTAAAAATACATTAAAGATTTAAATATATTCAATAAATATTAATTTACGTGTTACTTATTACAATTCTCAATGTATCACTAAATTTTATAACATAATTTATTTAAATTTTATTATTAGTTTATTAAATATTCATATAATAGGTTATAAATTTAATATTTGTAAAAGCTTTATTTGTTACTGACCGTGGCATATTTTACACGTATGACAAGCTCAAAGTTATCAGTTATTTTAAATTTGAATTTGAAGAAAAAACTTGTCTTGCGAAAAGACTTCAACGGCATTGCGTCACCTTTTAAACGATCTTCCAAAAATAATCTCTAATCGATTAATACAATCGGTATTAAGTAATTTTGGTTAATAACAATGAAAATCTAATATCAGGAAGTGCAATAGTAATTACACGGCCTTGTGAAAAATGTTCACTGCAATTGCATTCAGATAGTTTTCTAAACCTGTTTAAATCGGAAAATATTATTCTATTATGGATTCAAAAATAATCTTTTGGATAAAACGAAAAAGAAAGAGATTATTAATATAATATTAATTTTTTTTATTTAACTAATCAACTGGCCAATAATTTTTCGGCTGTAGTCATATCTAACACCCTAACTACAACAGTATTGTTGTTTATTCTTTTACCAAAAAAATCCGAAAACTAAAATTGAGATTTGAAATATATAATACGCCTACATATTTAAATATTATAATATGCTTAAAATTTTGTCAAATAAAACATCTAGCTAGGTATACAACAAAAGTCAACAACCTAGACTCTACGGCTTTTTTAAATTACTCTCTTAAGTCGTATTTTATAATTTATTCTTGTTACATGTGTAAAAGATACTATGTTATCTCCACAGCTTTCCATGCGGGTACAGAAGCCTTACAAATCACTAATTAAGGCTTTAACATTTGTAGAAATAGATAGATATCAAATGAAAGATTTAATGCTACACTGGTTTTAATCCTCTAATCCTAACTACCTGGACACATTACGCGTGATATCCCACTCTAATCCTACTAATAAAATAAATCAGTTTGTTTAGATTTTTGTAACTTAACTGAAAGTAGGTAATCAGCTTATGATAATAATATTTAGAATGGAACTTTGGTTTAGCGAACTCAAATTAGGCAAGAGAGGTATAATAGTTTTAAGTTGTAAAATAGTAGATATTATAATTTTATAATTTTAATAAAGATAAAAATTACGAATATGATTTTTTTTACTGCTTGCTTTGTATAAAGACTTACACCTACCTATGTAGGTATTATTGCAATACGAGTTTTTAGGTATACTTCACGAAACCTTCTAATACTTTGTTCTACAGATTCTTAAAGGTATATTTGAAACAATATTAAACATTATCAAAGTTAGTAATAACAGCAAGATCTAGCCTCGATTTCTAAAACCCCGTTTAGCCTAAATCAGCTTTTTAAGATGACATTATGTGTGATACGTTTGACATAACCAACGGATTATAATTTAAACGTCGGTTATATTCACGGTGAAATCCGGTACGCATTAGCATATTAAATTTTGAGTAGGTTTGAGTATTCATTAGGAAGATATTACGTAGGTATTACATGTGTTGGACGCCGGCTTAGTAGAGCTGGCTGAACGTTGAAGTTGTAAACCATCTATAAAGGGGAAAGTTTTATTTTATTTCACTTTAAATGCGATATAATATAGATGTTAAGGAAATATTTAAAAAAAATAAAGTTGATTTAATTTGTACAAAATGTCGACTGTCTACTTCATCAACATATCAAAATATTGACATAGAGCCAAATGTACAAAATACCGATATGAATAAAAATCATAATTATATCATTACAGACTAATAAATTCAGTGAATTAAATAGAGTATGTATTGCTTTTTCTGATAATTTATCTCAATTATCTAAAATTTAAGTAGTTTATTATAACATGCCATTGACGAGGGTACGGGCGGTCTATAATTTACAGATTTCGGCCTTCCTTCTAATACATTTCTGAAATACAATAGCCGATACCCGGAATTAGTCGAGGTTAAATCCAATCACGAGAATTTAGACCAAAACTTGAAATACGTTAGCAGATAACTGTAAGGTTTATTATTATAGAGGTATATTGAAACTTATAAACGCTTTTGAATTTAATTCAATGTATAGTGAGAAACGTTATTTATTAATTATTTACAAAGATAACAGCAACAACAGCTGTTTTTAAATTTGAATGCATTTTTTTTTTCTTTTTGAGTAGCGTCCTTTTGAGCTAGATATGACCCAAAAATAAAATTTAAAGTCGAATAATTTTAATTAATATCTACGTTTGCTGATATTTGTTCATTCTACTAAAACCCATCTTAAAAATAATAATAAATGTTACCTGAACACAAGGCTACATAATATACCTATTATCAGTTACATAATTCAAATGTTACCAAAGTTTTCACAGTTCGATAATAAAAAGAATAATCGTCACGTCTTCAACAATCAGATAAACGTGCAGTCAATGTATAAATAATATGATTTATTTAATTTCTTCACACAACTCCTACATTTTACGTTTGTTGCGCAGTTAGTCGCTTACATAATTTAAATTATAAATAATGATAATTTATGTAACGGGTATCCCGCTTAATCTGTAGCTTAGTTGAATTGTTCGTAATTTCTGTCTGTAGAATTTATTAAATAACCTGGCAATATTGTATTGGACGAAAAAAAAATCAAGTTTATTCGAAGTTTTGCGGTCAAATTTAAAAAAGTGGCAATTCAATTTAAGAATCATTAGTCAAATGCAAACATTATACCTTTAAAACATGTACTTCGATAGGCAGGAATAAGAATTTAAGCGTCTTAAAATAAGCCATGTTCAAACATTCTAATACGGGCTTCATTATCTTCAACTGTGTGTGTGAGACCTAAGTCCTTACATTCTGTGACCCAAACCATGTTCCAGATTAGCAACCGGCTTGAACAATCCCAAGCAATAACATTATGGGTCCTTAAATTTGGAATTTTGGCTTCCAATAAACAACCTTCGTGTTGCCCAAAAATGGTATAACAAAAACTATGGAAAACATTTCGGTGTTTTCTTGAGAATTCTCTAAAGAGACTAAAACCAAAAACAGGTTCGTTTTGACCTTGTGGTAATCTCGAATTAGGATACGAAAACAAAGTTATTGAAACCCATTATATCGAGACATTTTCGATTAATATTTACTTGTTGGACATTTGTATTTTTTGTGAATTTAAATAATATCTCCATGTCGTTGAATAAACACGATGAATTTAGATATATTTAGAAATATATCTGATCAATTTATTCACCTAGACATATTTTAATTATTTGCTATAATAAATTTATATAATATATAAATCTCGTGTCACAATGTTTGTCCTCAATGGACTCCTAAACCACTCAACCGATTATAATAAAATTCGCACACCATGTGCAGTTCGATCCAACTTGAGAGATAGGATAGTTTAAACATGTAGGTACCACGGGCGAAGCCGGGGCGGACCACTAGTAAATTTATATTCATTGACTCTAGTGTCGTCATACTTATGCTTATAATTTATTAATGTTATAGAATACTAGCGGTCCGCCCCGGCTTCGCCCGTAGTACATGTTGACGTTTTCTCTACATAAGATCCATCCTCGTACTTCAAGAAATATAATAAAAAAAGAATTATCAAAATCGGTTCAGTCGTTTTCGAGTTATGCGCTTACCAACACATTTTGCGATTCATTTTTATATATAAGATTTCTGATATTTAATATAAGGTACAATTGAATATTATAGCATAGGTATCAGTACTGCAAAAAAATATTGCAGATTCCATATACAAATGTTCACTAAAAAGTGAGTCAGTGTTATTCATGAAAACGCCATAAATTCAATAAAATACGTGAATTTATTTCTTATTACAAACCACATTACAAACAATAACAATGTCTGTATGTCCGTTAAAGCTTGTGACTCACCCTCTAAAGTGAATTTCCTGTATCGATAAAGCAAATCCTTAGTTACGTATTCTATCCAAAATTGAACTATCATTCTCTTTTGAAAGAGAAGTAGCTATATCTTTTACCTATCTTAAAAAATATGGAAAAAAATTATCAAGCATGCATACTTACTGTTATTAGAAACAAAAATGTATTAAACATTTTCAATGCTAATGTTACAGATAAACTATAGGTAATAATGTTTTCTCTCGACCATTATAATAACAATTCAACGAATAAATCAGTTACTAAATATTATCATTGTTTTGAAAGGATTTCGATACAAATTTATTTACTAACAACAGCTTTGGAAACTTTTCTTGTTAGAGCGAGATAGTGGCGTAATTGGATAAGAGTGAGCGAGACGCACACATATCGGTGGGGAGTGGTGCAGTATGCGTTTTTACTGCAGTATTTCTGCACCTTTCGATATGGTGTTGTTGACAAGATCTTGCGATTGCCGACATTAATATCGCTACTCGGGTTTAAACCTGCCTATGAACACTTTAAAAGATTATGACGAAATCTAACTAGGGACATAGTATCAATAACGTTGATGTTGAAAGCACGTTCTCAGTTACAAATAACCAGAACATATTATTAATTAATAAAAACAGATTTCAAAAACGGTTAAATCTCGCTTGAAAATTATGCCAATCTTAAATAAAAAGGAAAATCCGTAATTCGCATCAATCCGATCCGCACGATCGATATCTTACAACCAAATTAGTTACGAGTTACCATCGTCTATTCATAAAACAGCCAGATTCATTAAGAATTTATCAACCTTGACTTTGCTAACTTCCTTGATGACGTTCTTCCGTTATTCTTCTCTGCCTCTCTCCATGTCTAACACCAGTCACTCACATTCGCACGAATACACAAAACCAACAAGTTTAACATTTGCAAATGTTTATTGCATTTTCGCTGCATGTGCGCATATTTGTATGTCGCGTTGTAACTTTTGCACGCAAATCTATGAGACATTGGGGTTACCGAAAGTCGTGACGTCATAAAGCAGCTGCTTCCAGTATGGTTAAAGAGTTATATATGGAATCACATCACTGATGACATCACTCTCCAACACTGGAATTCTTACTGCTACTAGACTTCACGATCCTTCAGTGAGTGACACAGGTACGGTACCAAAAACCGCTGTCGCTTATGACAAACACCGTCATTAGACAAAGCGCACGCCCGTTGGCCTTCGGGAGACCGGTCGACAACCACCGCTTACTTTCAAGAGTTATTTCGGACACAAACACTAGTCAGGCACCATTTACTGCTCTAATGAATTGGCTCCCAATTGCCAAATAGATTTTTTACTCTGCTTTAATTGGTAATAGTCGCTTATAAATATTTATGGGCTCGCGTGACAGGCAAAGGCGATTTTTACATAAATGTAATACCCCTTTTTTTAGGCCCGATTATTATACTTTATATGTTTATTATACTACTTTAGATTGATTCCTTGTGCATTTCATTAATTCCTTTATTGCCTATAATAAAAGAAATATCCTTTTTTTAAATAAAGTTATTAATTACTCTTCCATAGAAAATACATATAAAAAAATATATATTTTTCTCTACCAAGCCATATTATTAAAATAAATAATATTATAAATTTTGAGCAGCGAACAATAAACAGCTTCTTAGTTACACGATTATCAACCAGTTCTTAACAAGGAGCCGGGAAACCTAATATTTGTTTAAACACGATTATGCTAAAACATCCTACGTGTGTGTTACGTATCCATTGCAAAGGATGTTTGAAAATATTTTAGCATCATTTATTGGATGTCTTTATGATATAGAAAGCCCACATGTTATTATCTTTTCTATATTATATAAAAAAAGTATAGTTACTAGTTAGTAACACATTTTGTAACTGAATATCATGGACTTTAGATATTTTTCCTTTTTAAGGTTTGTATCCACTTACAGATAGACATAATAATTGTTTAATAATGGGACACCTTAGCCGTAGTACAAAAAAGCGTGGTCTAAATTTAAGAACCTATTGAGTCGATGAAATCTATAAAGTTTAGAACACTGTCACCGTCACCATACAGTCGTCAACCTATGTGTGACATCTATGAATGAAACTCCCCCGATGTTGTAGTGTGAGTCCTTTATGAAACTACTCGTTTGGTAAAAAGACTAAAAACCCTCTAAACTACGTCAGACACTAATGATTTTACATTCTAGACATATTAAAATAATATAGTTAGGTATTTTACAACTTTGTCCATCACAAAAAAGAAACACAAAACATGTTTTTGCGACTGTTGAAAAAAATGAACAGCATAAAAAATTTATAATAACACCACAAATTATAAATTACACAGTCAGTCGCTTACGTCAGTGTGAAGCGTACGTGTTTGAACAAGCGGGTTACAAATTAAATTCAAATCTAATTGAAATAGTGTATTTTGCTAGAAATATTTCTCAGTGTTGCTTCAGTTATCAAAAACAATCTGATTTGTAGTTGAATACGCGTTATACATCACGATATATTATTAAAATTAACATTAGAAACTTTTTGTGTAAACAGTGAGTGATAAAAGTGGTTGACGGTATATTAAAAACATTAAAAAGTTTTAAAGTGACATTGTCATCTATCGTGAAGATTAACCTAATACAATAAGAAACATTATTTCGCAACTAACCACAAGACACTCGTAGCTCTGTGCGAAGTGAACTGGACATAGAACAATTAGTCGGAAGATCGATCCTGACAGGGGACATAATATTTGAAATTTGATTTTTTTTTTTTTTTCTCTTTTAATTACTATAATTTCTAACCATTATGAAGTTTGCCTGTTGCAAAGCTACAACGGAAGGCAGTGCTGGGATTTTATCTTGCCCTCATTGTAAACGAAATTATCATATAGCTTGTCTGTTTCCAACTGACAAAAAGAAACAATTGTCAAGTGAATATAAAAAAAAACTGGTTTTGCCCCGAATGTTCCACACATCAGTCAAGATCCCTGAATACTGAAAATACCCCAGTACGCTCATGCGCTCAATTGTTGCAACGAAGTCCTGAGAACATTACAACACGTAGAGGTGGCACGTCTTCATTGAAATCCCCTATTGCTATGAATAATAATCCATTATCAGCTGATTGTATTCGAGAGATTATATCCGAAGAGATGGAAAAGTTGCGCCGCTCTTTGGAGTCGTCAATTATGAATAGAATTTCGTCAGATTTAAATTGTATTAAGCAAGAAATTATTAGTTTAAAAGACAGTATCACATTTATAAACAGTAGATATGATGACTTCAGCAAAACTATTTCAACGCTTGAAAAAAATGTTAAATCTTTTGCTACAACGGCTACTGAGGTCTCAAATCTAAAAGATATTATTAAAAGCTTAGAAAATGATAATAATACAAAGGAGCAGTGGTCCAGACGTTCAAATATTGAAATTTATGGTATACCTGAAAAAAAGGGCGAAAATCTCTTTGAAATCCTAAAAGTCATAGGTGAAAAATTTCAATTCCCATTAAACCTAAGCAGTGATTTGGATTTTATCACACGTGTCGCTCCGAAAGATAGAGATAATAAACAAATTAAACCCATCGTTGTGAGATTTCAGGCTCGTTACAAAAAAGACGATTTCCTAACCCAAGCGAGAAAATTAAAACTAAAAGCCTGTGATATTGGCTATTCTGGCAACAACTCTTTTATTCACTTCAACGACCATTTGACTAGAGCCAATAAAGTCTTGCTAAAACGTACCAAGGAATTGGCGAAGGAAAGAAACTACAAGTTCGTATGGGTTAAGAACTGTTCGATCATGGTTCGTCAGGCGGATAACACACCGTTGATTCACATCTCAGATTATAAAGATTTAAACATATATTATATTTCTAGCTCAATTTACTTTTTTAATCTTTAATTTAATTAATACGTTTTTAATTAATGGCATAGTCATGGGAGCTGATCGAGGGGTGTCGAGAAGTTACTTGTTCAAATGTAATTTAGCAAATCTGAACACACTTTTATTAATTGGGGGTCTACTCATATTTACTCAAGGTCTCTTGTTTCTATTTTTTGTGTTAACAATGTTTGTTTATTTTATGTGCTTCTTTCAGTATATCTTTCTATGCGGTGATTTAATACACTTATTTAACAATGGCATCCCCTGAACTTTCATTTTACTATCAAAATGTGCGTGGGCTAAGGACCAAAACAAATATCTTTCTCCAAAATCTTTTATGCTCTGATTACGATGTAATTTGCTTATGCGAAACTTGGCTCTTACCAGGCATATTTGATGCTGAATTGTTTGATCACCGTTATAATGTTTACCGATGTGATAGAAACTATAACCTGAGAGGAGATACGTTAGGTGGCGGTGTTTTAATTGCTTTAAAACGTGAATTATTAATTCGATCCTCAAATTGTATCGATGTTACAGGTGCAGCTGCTGATATAATAGAGGTATCGTTTACGCTAGGAATTTCTTCCCACCCTAAAGTATACCGAATTTATTGCTGTTATTTTCCACATTGCCGTTTGCAGTTTGATGTTATGACTGAGTTTTTAGAAACTATTTCTACTTCTTACACAAATAACCCAACCGATGAATATTTAATCCTCGGGGATTTTAACATTTCATCCGCTCTGTGGGGTGATCCTCACGAATACCCAAATATAATCAATGCTAATGATCAAGATGTTTTGATCAGAGCTATGCATTGTTTTTTAAACTTTACAAATTTTAGTCAATACAACAGAATTCCTAACAAAAACAATAAGCAACTGGACCTCGTCATTGCAGGATTCGAATGCACTGTTCAGCACTGTAAAGAACCTCTTATCGTGGAAGATTTTCATCATCCTGCTTTAACTGTTAAAGTGGTTGTATTGAACATGAATTATCTTCGGCCGATCCCGCGTTTTGTTCGCATCTTTCGCGCTGCTAATTATGATGATATTAACCTAGAGCTTTCTCGCTGTGATTGGTCTAGTATGCTTAATTCGGAGAACATTGATATTGCTTTGAATAATTTCTACGATTACTTATATGATATTATTGAAAAATATGTTCCAAAGCGACGAGTGACAGAGACAAAATATCCAACCTGGTTCTCTAAATCATTAATAAAAATAAACAAAGAAAAGTTAAAATTTCATAAAAAGTGGAAAATATACGGAAGGTTAAGTGACTACAATACTTTTAAAATTTTACGTGGGCGCGAAAAACAGACTTTTCAGATTTGTTATAATCGGTATATCAGTAATGCTGAAACTAAATTGAGATTGAATAGTCAGTATTTTTGGTCGTTTGTTAAATCTAAAAAAGCTTGTCCCGAATTACCTGCCACAATGTTTCTGGATAGTAAATCCATAAGTAATGGTCGTGATATATGCAATTCCTTTAACCATTATTTTCAATCTGTTTACGAACCAAACGATGGTAATTTCTCGTTCGTTTCTGGTCCTGTGGATGGTTTCACTGATGGTCACTGTTTAGGTTTAGGATCAGTTCAAGTTCGTGAGAAAAAAGTAGCTAGTTACCTAAAGAAGTTGGATATTAACAAAGGGTGTGGACCTGATGGAATTCCTCCCGTGTTTTATAAGTCCTGCTATCACAATCTGGCGTCGCCCATTTGTTATTTGTTTCAGCTATCTCTAAATACAGGTACAATGCCAAAAATCTGGAAGCAGTCCCATGTCATCCCAATCCATAAATCCGGAAACAAACATAATATCAAAAATTATCGACCTATTTCAAAATTAAATACCATTGCAAAGTTATTCGAGAAAATCGTCTATGATGCTATTTTTCCTCATATCCGACCTTTAATTATAGAACAACAGCATGGCTTTATTGATCGGCGATCGACAGAGTCTAATCTGTGTGAGTTTCTTCATAATGTGGCTTGTGCTATGGACCGTGGTGGACAGTTGGATGTGGTTTACACCGACTACTCTAAGGCGTTTGATAAGATCTCCCATCAGTTGTTAATTCACAAATTACGGGTAGCCGGTATACATGGTGATCTCTTACGGTGGCTGGAATCATACCTCAGAGAACGAAGCCAAGCTGTTAATATAAAAGGTCATTGCTCTTCTTTTATTCCAGTTACCTCTGGAGTACCGCAGGGTTCTCACCTTGGTCCACTGCTGTTCAATATATTTATAAATGACGTTATTGGTCATTTTAGTAACTGTAATTTCCTACTTTATGCAGATGACATGAAAATATTTAGAGTAATCAAAGATCAACGTGATTGTTCCTTCCTACAGGAGGATCTTCAAAACTTGTGTCGTTACTGTGCTATGAACTCCTTGCACTTAAACGTGAATAAATGTAACGTCATATCATTTACTAGGAAAACTAAGCCTATATTATTTAATTACTCTCTGAACGGAACTTCGTTGACTAGGTTGACTGAAGTCAGAGATTTGGGTGTCTTTTTGGATTACAAATTAACTTTTGCTGCCCATATAAATTATATCACAGCCAAAGCATATCAAATGCTTGGTTTTGTTTTAAGAGTTGGTAGGGAATTTAAACAATGTTCAACCTTGATTCTTCTGTATAATTCGTTCGTTCGATCTATTTTGGAGTATGCATCTACAGCCTGGAATCCGCAATACAATATCTATATAAATAATATTGAACATGTCCAAAATAAATTTATCAAACATTTGAATTATAAAAGTGCTAATCAGAGAGGTCCCACTCCCGCGATAATCCCTTTAATAAACCGTCGACATGAACGAGATCAGGTATACTTATACAAGATAATTAATAATGACGTAGATTCTTCCTTTCTTTTGAGCAATTTACTTTTACGATGTCCCCGTTTATGCTCTCGTGACAAAGCCCTATTTGCATTACCTAAATTTAAATCTAAATTTGCTAGAAATACATATTTATACCGTGTTTGTCATAATTATAATAATAATTTTAGTGACCTTGATTTATTTTACGAAAAATTCAAATCGTACAAAACCAAAGTTCGAAATAAATGCAATAGTAACTGTGATATTTAAATTGTATTCATGCTTGTTATTTCTATATTTATTTGTATCTTCAAGTAGACTGTTTGTGACTGAATGTGTATTTTTTTAAAGAACTTAAATTTTTTGTGGAAACTTTGCTGATATGTGTATAGTTTGTTATCTCTTATGTATAAGATATATTGTATTGTTTGTTTCCCAAATATAAATAAATAAATAAATAAATAAATCGAAAGAAAAATTACGGCCAATTGACCGCCTTAGGCTACAAGCCTGCACTGGTATATATGTTCTTCATAATACGATGTCTGCTCTTCTTCAAAAATATTTAACGTCGTAGGCCATTTTTTGTTATTTTTATTGAATTTAATGCAATTTAAAAATAGCTGTTTAAAATAATCGATCAGTGAGATGAGCCGTGTGTAGTCTTGGTTTGAAATTCTGCTTCACATATCTATTTTAATTTTTTATACTTTTTCCAATATTTAGTATTTATATAATACACAGAATATGACATAGGCGTGTTATAACAATTCAAAAGTGTGTGTGAAAGTATAATTGAATAAATCAATATTTGAGTTTATAAATTAGTTATTATAAGTAAGTACATATTATGCATAAAAAAAATTTTACAAACGATACTCCAGAAAATTACAAATAAGTAAAACATTATCTATTATGCTTTACTAATATTATAAACCTGAAGAGTTTGTTTGTTTGTTTGAACGCGCTAATCTCGGGAAGTGCTGCTCCGATTTGAAAATTATTTCGGTGTTAGATAGCGTAATTAACGAGAAAGATAGGCTATATAATCCCGCTAGGGCTAACAGGAGCGGAGCAATGCGTGTAAAACCGTGGGGTACAGCTAATCTATACTAATATTAGATATAAGGAGGAAAGGTTTGTATATATTATGTATAGTTTTCACGCATAAACTACTGGACAGATTTTGATGAAATTTGGCACAGATAATCTTTAGACCCTGAGAAAGAACATAGACCTTTATTGCGAAATATGTACCACGGGCGAAGCCGGGGCGGACCGCTAGTGCTTTATAATTATAAAACTTAAAGTAATTTAATTACCATAGATCACGCTTCATTTTAATGTTGACGCTTGACAGGTGATTACGTGTCGTATCGTATTACACGAGGCTCCATAATTAATGCTATACACAGTGACCATCGAAATAAATAAAACAGTAATGCAACTTCTAATGCATACATACTTCAATTGTTATTAAATTATGACTCTTTTATAAAAAAAATCCCCAATAGCAGTGCATAAAAATATTGTACTTTTTATTTCACAATTAGTATTATGTGACACGAGTCAATAAGATATGATTTTAATTGTTACGTAAATATAAGAAAAAGATATAATATGAATGATAAGAACTAAAAGGCATTCTTAATTGCTTTGTATATTATGTATTAAATAATAAATGTAATATCTACTAATTGTTGCATTTAAACGACTTTTTATCTGCAAAATAGCATTTTTATAATATGTCTTCAATTATATAAGTTAAGTTTAATACATTTAATCTTAAATAATATTCATGACATTCGCATATAAATATTTAATGCCTACATTACCATTTTCACGGGAAAGTTCGTTCAAACGACTTCCTATTTTACTGATGGCAAAACATATATCACAATTGAGGCTCAAATCAAACAGATCATTCATATGTTTGTAACATATTACGTAAAACCTCGGTAACCACTGGTCAGGTGCCACGAGTGGGTCAACAATTCGTAACGAGGTCAACCGCTCAATTTGACATTTTAAACCTCCAATTGAGATTCCAAACGTTAACGGAAAACTTTATTTTTTATTTTACGGCCGCGGTATTGGTTGTTACTTTCGTTGGCATTTTTTCAATTTTACAAATCCTTGAACATCTTCGGCATAGCATAATATGAGTTATTGGATATGTATATTGCTGTAAAAAAAGTAACACAAAGGTAAAAATCAATTTTACATCGTCCAAGTAAAGTTAATCTAAATATTATTATATTATCTCTAGATAGAGTAGAGACTTATAGGGTCTTCAAGCGTAGAGTGAACAGGTACCTTATAGGGAAGCGCGTTCCATCCTAGCCCACATCTCAGCAGCGCTTCCCTATTCCCAATGAAAAAAAAAAATAAAAAAAATTCTGTCCGATATTATTCAGTCTCTAACTAATGCAAAAGAAATTGTTAAATTTACACACATTAATTTTGTTAATTATACATATATAAGTAATGGTAATTAACCTTAAAGTGTTTACAAAATTAAGCATTATTCAATAGAAAGGGCAATTAAAATAAGATAAAATATTATATTATGTAAAAAAACAAACCGAAGAAAACGCATATCTAGGTACTTAAAAAGTGCATATCTCCGCATAGCCGCTAATAATTTAAATAATAATTACATTTTTTACATGCAATTTTAATTATGTTTACATTCAATCAAATCTCACTACCATCATAACATCAACTTAATATGCAAAAATCTCTTTAATTTATGCATAAGTATAAAACATTAGAATTCATAAGAACTTCGTTATTCCGGTTCAAGAGGAATATTCCAATATTTTCTTAATGTTATTTGGCCTTTGGGGCACAATTATTGGGTATATTTCCTTTTTATTTCTTTCCATAAAGTTAAAAGTTACATCTTTGTTTGACTACGCAATAATGTCATCCCTATGAACTTAGATATACTATAAGATAACTAGCGAATTAAACCATAATAAATGTTATCATAAAAAACTTATTTTACATTACAATGTCTTCATCTACGTATGTTATAATGACGATCAAATATTTCAATGCGCATGTCTTTGTAATAATAAAATAATATAGAATGCAATAGAATTTATAAAATGCGAATAAAATTATTCATCGTCATAGATTCAGATGCGAAATAACATACCAGAAGAAATAATATTGTGATAGTTAATACGGATATATATAGATAAATATACAGATAATTCCATGGCGAATTCCATGGAATATCTTTTATCACATCAATATTTATTATAAATATTTTTCATACATAACACGCTTATGGAGCATAACATGGATAATTGCGTTTTAATTGCAATTTTATGAATAATTATGTTAATTTTTAATAACAAGTGTCATCGAGACTTAATTATTGATAATACACTCAATAGGATAAGAATTCAAAAACATTATGGATGAAAGCGTGAAGAGAGAATAGACCATTTGTATAAATATCGAATTTTAATAGTTTTTAATCTGTGATTTGTTAGGATAAATAAGTAATGATTAATTTAGCAATGACTATTTCCAAATAATATCAACGCATTGATTCAAATATACCCTGTAGATTACGATACTTACATATTATAAATTTATATTTATAAAGCATTTGAATGCCATAAAACCAAAAATATAAATTCAACAAAAAAAGGTCGTGTTCCATCGTTACAATATTGTACACTGAAAAGTGCTTCATATTGGTTGAAATGGTTGTTAATCATCTCAATAGATGGCGCGCGGTGTGTCCCTTCAGCACATAAAACTGAAAGAATAGAATAAATTCGATCGCTCGGGCGGGTCACGAGTGGCTGAGTTGGTGAGGCATCCGCCCCGGAATGGCGCGAAAGGATGCGGGTTCGAGTCCCGCCTCGTGATCGAATTTTTTCTATTCTTTATAAATTTATATTTATAAAGCATTTGAATGCCATAAAACCAAAAATATAAATACTTACATATTTTCATTTTTATATAAAGCAATTGCTCCAAGCGTCAAAAACTGACCGTTAATGTATTATAGTACATACATATTTAAAAACAGTTAAAATATAATACGAGTATTCAAACTTAACTATTAGGTGTCATACCGCAGCAAGGTCTATTTGACCACACTAAGTCCTTTCGATAGCGACATATGAGCTATGAACCTTGATGCCAATAAAAATATTTTTCAAATATGCTCGAACGATCAAAATTAAATTAATAGGTATATTTAAAATTATATGTAATGAAAGTTGAGCAATCTTAGAGTACCGTGGCCGGTCAGCTGGCGATCTTCTTGTTTATTTGACTCACCGCTGGGCGTCAGCGATTGAGAGCAAGGGGGAAGGCTTAGCTGTCAGCTTGGACATAGCGAAAGCTTTCGATCGGGTATGGCACAAAGCGCTTCTTGCGAAGCTTCCTTCCTATGGGCTTCCTGAGAAATTTTGCCAGTGGGTCGCCAGTTTTCTCACAGAGCGTAGCATGAGTGTCGTAGTCGACGGTTCATGCTCTGATCCTAAGCCTGTGAATGCTGGTGTCCCACAAGGCTGCGTTCTGTCTCCCACTCTGTTTCTTCTGCATATCAATGATATGCTGCTAGACGGTAGCATTCATTGCTATGCAGACGACAGTACTGGTGATGCAATATACACCGGCCACAGCAATATTTCTCAGGACCGCGTCATTGAGTGCCGGAACAACCTCGTGTCTTCAATAGAAACCTCCTTAGAAGAGGTGTCTAACTGGGGCCGACGTAACTTAGTCCAATTCAACCCCAAGAAGACACAGGTCTGCGCGTTCACCGCAAAAAAGCTTCCCTTTGTCGTAACTCCTCGTTTTCAGGGCATTCCTCTCTCTGCCACAGCTAACATCGGTATTCTTGGTCTCGAAATCTCGAGTAGCGTACAGTTCTCCTGTCATCTGGAAGGAAAAGCCAAATTGGCTTCACAGAAACTTGGTGTCCTCTGTCGAGCGGGGCAGTATTTCACGTCGCACCACCGCCTTATGCTTTATAAGGCGCAAGTTAGGCCGCACATGGAATACTGCTCCCACATCTGGGCCGGGGCACCCCAACAACACCTCCTTCCATTTGACCGTATTCAAAGGAGAGCAGTACGACTCGTTAACGAGCCAAGTCTTACCGATCGGCTTGATACTTTGGCGCTGCGAAGAGACGTCGCTTCACTGTGTGTTTTCTATCGCATCTACAATGGGGAGTGCTCTGAGGAGCTGTTTGGAACAATACCTGCCGCTGAGTTCCATCATCATCGCATCGCACGCCACAAACTAAAATATCACCCACACCACCTTGACTCCTGGCGATCGACGACTGCGCGCTTCAAAAGAAGCTTCTTTCCGCGCACAACGAGTTTATGGAATGAACTTCCTCATGCGGTGTTTCCAAACGGTTACGACTTAGGGACCTTCAAGAAAAGAGCGTACTCCTACCTTAAAGGCCGGCAACGCACTAATAATGTCCCTGGCATTGCAGGTGACGCGTCTGCTCTGTTGCCTCCTCTTGTATAAAAAAAAAAAAAAAAAAAACCTAGTTCGTATTTTCGTTTTAGTATGTAGTGAACGTTTCTAGGAAAAAATCCGTTCACTTCATAAACGTTTTATTTAAACAAAACACGGCACTAAAAATAGCCAAAAAATAATTAATAATTTGAATCATGAACCAGTTTATTTTTAAAAATACATTGGATTTAAATTAATCCATTTAATTAATATTAATATCTTAAACGTATTTTATAAGTAAATATTATGTGCGCATAAAGACCTACGCGGGGTTTTGTAATTTCTTTATCTAACAAGAGATTGTGCACAAAGCAGTGTAATTGACCTTTGTTTTTACTCATAAATGTAACTTAACAGAATTAGTAATTGCTCCTACAAGAATATTTACTTTGTACTGTTTGAACTTAAGCAATTGTTATAAAGTTTACACCCATTATCTTTCAAAAGCTTATTTTACGGTCGGAAAATAACCGTATTTGAATTTTTATACACATTTTTATGTATATTAAATTTCTAGAAGCACAACTAACGTCTATATTCATTACCTTATGGTAATTTTGTATTGATATTAGCCTGTCCTCTAAGCTGCACCTTATCGACTCGAGTTCAAAAATAATTTTAATATTCTTTCTTTTTTTTAATACCAGTTTCTTGTTTACCTTCTACATGCGAAAAAGTCAATTTTTATAAAATTCAAAATAGCAATCTCGTGATATTTTTTTGCGTGAGACTTGTAAAAGCAGTTCAATTTCTATTTATCAAGAGTAATTTTTGAGAAATAATGAATTTTCGATTTCTTTTCTTTTTAAAATTATATGCATATTTCATTTAAACTTCATAACAAGATATAACTAGTAGTATAAAGTACTATAAAGATATTATTAATGCAAATTTGCGATATTTTATAATAATTTACGACTTAACAGCATAGAATAAATTCTCTAACTTAACAGCGAAGATCCCTCGCATCCTGTATGTTATATAATTACTATATGCACTAAACACATAAGTAACAGCCAATAAACGGTTAGTCACGACTACAGTTACCTTGAAATAGCTTTCAAAATGTCTAAAAGATTGCAAGTTATAAACTTTATAATATTGTTTATATCCACTTTATTACTAATGTCAATGAAAACCTTGGTTATTATATTTAACGGCATATTTAAACGTAAAACGAGCATATTAAACTAATAAATTGCACAAATTAATAAGACAAAACCATACAAGCAAAAACGGTAAAAATGAACGTCCTTTTCGCTTAGGAGCCACATCTTCCAACCGACCTATCATACCTACTATAATAAAAAAAATAATCAATCTAGTATAACCTAACACTTGACCGTAATTATTCTCACAATTATTTTGTTTACACTGCATTGACATACTTAACAGACAGTTTTATTTTTCCGCAGGTAGTGAGGTGCGATCTGTGACTGTGAACGTGTACAAAACTAAATCGATAACTTTAACGAATAATCGATATTTCGAAATGTTTTCACGTTGTGAAATCAATTAAACGAGTGCCCAATCGAACTGCAACCGAAACTTCTGTGACATTGCTCCGCTACGCCGAGCTTTTTGATATCCTGTTCTTCCTTGGTAAGTACTGGGAATCTGATTGTGATTTAGGCGATTTTGCAAATAAATAATTAGTGACTCTCGCACTAGTACTTATTGGTTATTATTTCAAAGACAAAAGAGAAGTACACATCGTACTTCTTCTTTTTTCGCAAGAAGAATATGAAGCTAACATGTTTTTGATCTGATGGTCATGGACGGATGGTCATACAATAAAAAAATATTATAATCGTACCCCATTAAACGACAATAATTAATTATCCAAGTAATTATAGCAAGTAAATATAGTTTGCAATGCAAAACTTTAGAATAAAATTGCCGTTAATTTTTTTCTAATCACACTAACAGGAAAAAAGTTTAATGGTTATGTACATGGAGTTTTTACAGTGATTATTATTACAATAAGGCGGAAACTGTAAAAGGATACTAAGGCAATTTTCCGAGTACTTTTACTCGTTAATGTTATATCGATCATCAATAACTTAAAATATATTAAGGTTACTTTACATTAATGGCGTATGTTACCCATTTTATACAAACAAAATGTACTTATTTTACGTGAGCTAGAATTGCAAGACCACTTGACACTTGTAGCAATTTTTTATAAAGTATGATACTTTTATGATGACTTATTATACGTGTATTATTTATGTACTTATTTGTACCGGCTTCATCTGATAATTCGGGGATAAAAAGTGTAAAGTTCTTTCGAGTTAAATGGAAACAATCAAAGAAAGCAAAAATAAAATAACACTTATTCTTTTTAATTTTATTAGATTAAGTGTTTCTATTTTACACCGCCTCGCATCTTGCCTCGGATCAGTACAGCTCGATGCGAGTGTACATGCAAGTTAATATCATGTAATACTTTAATAATAGCATATTGTTCACTTACCGTAACATCATAATGAGTATAATGTGTATACAACAATAACTCTAATTACAAACTTACATATCTCCTGCCACTAAGTGTTAAAGATTTTGTAAGTGTTCATTAACAATTCAACGCCTTATTGATGACATTATTTTGCAAATTAAAATTAGATTTATTTTGATACATGTCATCCTGTAAAAGCATATTTAGAACGTAATAATCCATGCTAATATTATAAATGCGAAAGTAACTCTGTCTGTCTGTCTGTTACTCAATCACGCCTTAACTACTGAACCAATTTGCATGAAATTTGGTATAGAGATATTTTGATACCCGAGAAAGGACGGAGACGGAGAAGACATAGGCTTCTTTTTCCCCGGGACATAGGATTGGTTGTATCCCGGAAATCTCATGGGAACGGAAACTATGCGAGTTTTTCTCTGACAGCGCGGGCGAAGCCGCGGGCGGAATTCTAGTTTTTCATAAATGTACCGAAATAATTTTTGCAACTCTACCAACCGATACTAAAGTTTATTAAAGCTTAAAGAACTTTCAGTATTATATAATCTGAATGACATTCATATTCTCCAAAGGCCGTTGGAACCAGTCGTTGCATCCGCTTTAAAAAATAAAACAATCATACCTTTTTATTGGAATTTTTTGAAGTTACATACATGTTTGGTTTGGTACCCACTGTAGTGAACGTAAAAACATGATTACTTAACATTAAAATACAGTCACATACATTATAAACTATATTGTTGATTTGATTTCACATTTCATAAATTTTAAATCAGAAACGATTCCCAAAAATGTAACATTCAAATTACCTATTTTATGTCTTTATCTGAATGACGAATGGCCTACTTTAAATCTAGGTACTATTATAGGTCCATGTATTCAAACCCTAAATAAGTAACATATAAAAAAGTAGAGTCAATTTCTCCATTCAGCTAAATAACCAAAACAAATACTAAATCGTTTTACATCAACTAAGATCTCATTTCATCTATTATTTGCTAATCCCCTACATATAAAAACGTTACTTAAATACAGTCGTTAGCTCTCGTCGACCTTGCTGTCACAATTAGTGGACAGGCGGACAACGAAACAATTTTCTATCACAGCAAAACGTAAATTGCTTACTCATTATACAGCCTATTCAATGTCGATCATTTTTATGCCATAAACGTGCGTATTTTATTATGTGTAAACATATAATTTTGCTCTGGTTAATGAATAATTGTAAACAGCCCACAAACGAGATATAACAATAATTAAAATCCTATTAAATTAAAAAAATATACAATTTAAATAAATCAAAACTAATATTATAAAGCTGAAGAGTTTGTTTGTTTGAATGCAGTGATCTCAGTAACTACAGGTCCGATTTTAAAAATTATTTCGGTGTTAGATAGCCCATTTATCGAGGAAGGCTATAATATATCATCACGCTAAGACCAACAGGAAAGGAGCCACACGGATGAAACCGAAGGGCGCAGCTAGCACATATATAAAGATAAATGTTTTTCAATAATTTCATTGAAAATATGTAATCAAATAGGTAAAACAAAAATAAAAGGTCGGATGACAAATTAATTTCCCGCACCCGCCAATTTCGTTGTAACTATTCCGGATGTAATCTGTCCTACTCAATTACACTATTTATTCAAGGTCATGATCGTGAGAGCGGATTTCTTCCATGGAAAACAGAATACTATTATTTACTACACTTGTATTCAAATAAGTTGTTCCACGAAGTATTTATAATCCAATGATTAGGTATTAAATACAAAATAGGTATAAAGCGATAGCAACTAATTAACAAAAAATAATATTTATTAGCAAAATTTTAAATATTCGGTTCACAATTCTGCTCTGTTTTCTGAACTAGGTGTGTTACCTGTGACTCAGAAAACAGTGCCTTCCCTTATGAGTTCATACAAATATTATTAAATACGTAAACAGAATAGTATAGTTTCAGATTAATAACAATTAAAGATTAAAAATTACTGATTATAAATATATACATTTATCACGATACGTTATTTGGATATTATCTTTAAATACTGGGAGGATGTAGTATATCCTATTTAATGTATAATATAAAAGAAAGTTATAACATATGCTGGTTAATGCACTTGTCAATATATGAGACATATCTTAAAATATGTAAGATGTGGGATCGGCGCAGGGAAAGTACAGGCGCGGCAACTGGATTACTTAACTTTTTTACATCATGCACAGATTATATAACTCTTATTGGTTAAAGTTTTTAAATATTTTTTACACCGTGCCTAAGGAATTAAAAACTATGAAATCGGATTCGAAGCAAGTGAAACGATGTCTTTTACAAAAAGGGATGCACCCTGTATTCGTTAACAATAAATTAGAATTATCGTTACAATAATCACAAACATTCTCTTCAAAAATTATTATATTTTTGTCTTATAGCTTAAGCTATCTTTTATACCTACATCTTAAATAGGCTGAGTTCCGAACGAGTCTTTAAAAAAGCAATAAACACGCACTAAACTCTATTATTACTTGATACTTCTTATTGGTATGGGCTGAGGTTATGCACCGTGTTGGAAAGCTCGACGACCCACATCCAATCCTTCAGACCTGTTCCGTTTTACATAATCTGCTCTCGCTGCATTCACGCTGCATATTTTATGACACTACTTTGTATTATCTGTGCAATGCTTTTGAATCACATTTTGAATCCGAGTTTTGAATTGACATAAATATCCACAGATCTACATAAACTAGGAGCGAGTTTTCGCTTTCTTATCGACTAATTCATATTTCATAGTTTTCAATTTTCATATTATAGAGTTATTTATGTTCACGTTATTTCATAATTCATATATTTAAGTCATTGAGATAATATGAATATGGAGCAGACACCACGAACAAAATCTGTGCGCCAAGCGCGGCGGCGCGGGGCGCGCGAATGGCGGCTAGACAGTCATAGATTATGCGATGTCACTGACTCACCGCTATAGAGGCGACACTTTGTTTCATTCTGTCTATTTTATTGGGTGCCACTCATTACATGCATGTTGACTTGAAATTTTCTTTGTACTTACTTAATATTTATTTTAGGTATAAACTGACTTTACTTAATTTTAATTGTTATTTTTTATATTTAATTTTTCTGTGATTTTATGTAGTTATGTTTCTTTGATTATTATTATTTGTGATATGTCAATTTTATATTTTATGATTGTGATTTATATTTCATATTATGTGTATTAGTGATTTTTGTGGGTCTTTGTTACTCTTAAATAAAGAATTTATTATATTATTATTATTTATTATTTACTACGCGGGGCTAACAATATCTGGCATATAATATAGGATGATGTAAATAGTGACGTCATATGGTATAATTTAATTTTTTTCGCGTTTTAGGTTCAGTCAGGGCTATGGGAAGTTTCATTCCTTACAAAGTGAGCCTTTTTTAGAAAAAAATAAAATAAAAGCCGTTTATTTTTTTTTCCTCAGAACATGTTCCCGGCTCAGAAATTGCTTGTATTGCCAATACTATTGTAGCACACCTTCGGCTAAAATAAATAAAATAATAATAATGTTAGTGATGGCTAAAATAATATTTTATTTGTTATACAAATCCGTAAAATTTTATTATTATTACTAACATCAATACAAGGAACAGCAGACTTCTTTAGAAAACGCCTTCCCGCTTTTGTGGTATATTTATCCTCATCGCGAAAATGCAATGAACAGACGCAAGTTCTATCGGATGGTAACCAGGTTTCTTCACTGCGGTTGTTTTGGACAAATTTTACCCATTTTTCCCTTTCTTCACGGCCCAGACATGGAAACCTTGAATAGAAAAAATATTAAATTTTACTTATCTCTGAACTAGAGGTCGGCCCCGGCTTCGCCCCATATTTCGCAATAAAAAGTAGCCTATGTTCATTCTCAGGGTCTAAAGATTGTCTGTGCCAAATTTCATCAAAATCGGTCCAGTAGTTTATGAGCCTATTCATTACAATCAAACAAACAAAGTTTTCCTCTTTAAAATATTAGTGCAGATAAATAAATAATAATTCAATTATACCTACGCTCCAGTCAGTAGCTTATACAATATCAATTTAAAACTTGATTAAAATCAATTAACAAAAAAAAATTGGTGATTAAGTAATTGATTTTCATATATCATGATTTTATGCTTTTCTAAATATGTAAAATTATTATTTTATACTATAAAAATATACGCCAGCAAATATTACTAACAACACTTATTTCATGCCCAATGTCATATCTTAAATTTTTAATCTATGACAAAATGTCGCCCGCCAAAAATTTTGCTCTAACTAAGTTTTAAAAATTATTATCTAGTTACTTACTGATGAAAAGTTATTCCTTTGCACTTTTCCGTATTATTTGTATTATTTGTGCAATATCGTAACACACACGTAGGCATATTTGATGCGTTTCACTTTAAAACAAATAAAAAATGAGCGTGACGTTCGCGCCAATGAGCGGAGCAAGCGACTGAGTGCAGTTACGCCAGATGACGTATGTTGAGCGGAACATATGTGATGTAGGCGGTATCGTCTCCATATTCATATTATCTCAATGATTTAAGTATGAATTATTCCAATATTATGATCAAAAAGACATTCATGAAATGTAATTTTTAGCATAACATTGCAATAAATTGTTTATAACTCGAATCGTAATTAGCCTTTGGCCTTTGTGAAAGGAAGTACGGACGTGCGGTGGCATTAAGTGAATTATAGACGAAATTATTGAAAATATAACAATTATAATTTCATAGATTTAGATTACTATCTTACGAACTCTTCCCTCTCAATTTACAATTACTATATTTATATTTTGTTAAACGGATACCCCTCAAAACCTTACTCAAAAAGTGAAAAGTCAGGTCGCAAAAAGCTCAAAATATAACAAGTAATTGGCATCTACACTTTCAAAAGTTCGTTCTATTTTTATGTATTCGAAATCTAGACATTACCCTTTCCATTTCTTTGTTTTGTTTTTTGTATTTGATTCAATAGCTGCTTTATCTTTTGTAAGCTAATAATACACTTTCATGGTTTAAACGATTCGATAAGTTCTTTAGCAAAATAGTCTGCAAACGTTGACCTCGTACTACGCTTCTGAGTATTAAAAGCTATTTAAAATGAAATAGAATAAAGAATAAATGTAATAGAAGTTGTGACAGACTGAACAAATCCATACTTTAACAATGACAATCATGACTAATTTACTGATCGCGTGCTAAGAATTCTACATGAACTCTTTATATACGGCTATTTGAAAGATTATGTACGTAAGTTACATATTATAATGATCATATCGCATTTTCTGTTCATAAATAATATTTGTTAAAACGTAGATACTTATAATTGTGGCTGTGTTACTCAAGAAAAAATCGAAATATATAATTTATGCACATCGAGATATATGTACTACGTACTAGAGAGGTTATTCCAAACAAAAACATTGCGCGCGGGCGATGTGGTGGGGTACGTGTGGAACGAGCGAGGCGTGGCTTCAAGTTCAAAGATTAAGCAATGCGCGCAGATGCGACACATTGTGCAATCTGTTTACTCGGTACTATCTGGTGGTACTGATACTAGGGAATTAATAAAAAGAGGATTTTATATTAAACTATGTATTTTAATTTCCTTTAAATAATATCAATTTAGTAAGCTTTTGTCGTTTTGTGTAGTAATCAATAGTTTTATCAGTTTTTGCTTCATGATGTAATCGAATTTTGGAGTATTGGTTTATAATAGCCCTAATTAAATGGATACGATGATTCAATGTTGATGGCGTTTACGTATAAGAAACTCACATTTTGAAAAAGCTCACGTGAGAATTGAGATTCGAGGATGGGGGAGGGGGTTGAATAAAATCTCACGGCGATATCATTTAAGAACATAATATTATGTACTTTAGGCAAACTTGTAATAAGATCTATTTTACTTTCTTATTAGTCCATTTGACAAGGATATTGGGTAAGATACCTATTGGAATAATTTTATTATTATGTATGTACTTATTAAATCCGCGAATAAAAAAATTTTTTACATTCGAATATAGAAATTGGGTCGCATTTTTTTAATCCGCGAATAGTGAAAACGCGAATAAAGGAAGCGCGATTAAGGAACTTTTACTGTATTAGTTTCTGTGAATGTTGTGTTTATTTGTAATTGTTGTGCATAATAATTTATAAATCCTATTGGAACAACTGTTGATGAACCTTTTTTTAATAAATAAAAATAGGTAAATAAATAAATATTACTTAATATATTATATAACCTACCGTTTTACTTTGCGTAGTCGGGTAAAAGTATAAATATTTAGGTACTACACCACGGTAATCTTTCCTAGTATATATTGTATATTCATAGTTAAAAAATCCAGTTACATTTTTTTAACACTCATCGATAGTGTCACGTCTGTGCTGTTAGTCTATGAAAAATGGCGCGAAACGCAGAACGCGTGGTGATTTTTCGCAAAATGATAACAATATTAGTAAAATGCATGACTTACTCATAATAAGGAAACTTACTGGTGAAACGTCACTCCTCGGGATTTGTTTGTATTATGGGAACTGTTAAAACAATATCTTAGCACACACGAAGGCATTTTGAACAGAGCAATAACACGTGTTGACGCGGCAAGCGTCCGGCACAGACTAAAGAGACTTGTGATTCTTGCCTCTAGCTCGTGTTAAAGAGAGTGTAGTAGCGATCGCCTCTCTAGTACGTAGTACATATATCTCGATGTTTATGCATAAGTATTTTATCATTGCGTATGCTGATTTGTCTTATTCACAAACCTATTATGAAATAACAATATATTATTTGTACTCTGTACACACCAATTTCTCGATTTAGATAACCTAGGTCAAAGCCTAATTGGGTTTTGGGGACACTGAAAGCTATTCGAATGGTATTTGATTACGAAAGCGAGAAATTACTAATTCGCTCTATCTTTGGAATCGAAATGTACCAATCCTACTATATTTTGCTTATGTCTTGAAGAATTAGGAAGAAGGAAAAAATATAACTTACATTTTGACCTTGGCAAAACTTTTTTATATAACTTCGACTTTATAGTTTGTAATTTTGGCTTTTAAATTTCATTAAAATTCAATAAAAAAATAATTTATGTTCAAATAATCTTTCGAAAAACTTGCTTCAACTAGTTCTCCGGTAAAAAACTAATAAGAATTTCAAATGAGGTAACTACCAGATACCAGGACAACAGAAAGTCGTCAGAGGTGTAATACCGTGTACGGCTGCAGCTTTCCCATGTCTGGTCATCAACCGAGCCTGAGCCAGTCAATTAAACAGCAAAATTATGAACAAATACTACCAGGATAGCATGTGGTGATTACAGGTTTAGAAGTTGAATGTATTTTCTTTGTGATAAAAACATATAGCATAATATGCCAAGTCATAATTTGTATGTGAATAATAATTCTACAATAAATTTTTATTTAAATCTATCTTTAACATGTAATTACGCGACCTGTCGTGACCTGTTTTAATTCCTTATAAGTATACTATTTCATAATTGCAATTTAAATAATATTATTAATGCTCAAGTTTATCTTTATTAAATGCATGCTATAGGACAATTTTATAGCATAATATATACAAGCATTATTAAATAAACATACTATTATTTATATTAACACTCCTATAAAATTAAATAAAAGCGAGAGTGAGGTGGTTTATCCAAGACTATAAACAAATCTGCATACCAATTAAATTACTCGGTTTCGCTCTATCCAAATTAATTACAATTTATATATTTATGTTTACTCATACTTACAAATCGATCTGCGTCATCCAAATTGATAAAGATAAATATATATAAACTATTTCACACCATACTTGCATATGCGTGATATATAAACCGGTAGCTTTCGATCAGAAGATGCCTCCAATCACCATGGAGCTAGTTTCTCATCTCCGTTACATCACAGTGTACTCGTGTACCAATATTTAGCGAGTTTCACTATCATTATCGTCACTAGACGCAAAACATAGTGAAATCGCAAACATCTGTGTAGGTCGTGCTAGTAACTCGTGATTTGCTCATCTGTAGGCTTGATGTCGACATTGGGATGATGGTCATGTGGCTGACGGGATATATAATTAATCTGTGGAACTTCCCGCCAAAATACATTCTTGTTATAACGTCAGTAAGATCAGTAGAACATACTTTTTGAATTAATGATACAACAATATCAATTTATAATGTTGGAAATAAATTAAAACAGACATCAAGGATTCCAATTTTTTTAAACCTTCTCTGTCTTACCACAAAAAATTTAAAATAGAGTTTAACTTTAAGCGCAGCTTCTAATTAATCTGGGTTTTTCGTATTTCACATAGACAACTATTAACGTGACAGATCGCTGGTTTAAAGTTAGACTGTGTTTAAATTATTTTGTGGGAATAAGTACTATCTTTCTATTTTCGTAATTATTTCAATAAAATATAATCAAAAAAATTTGAATATCATATTAAACCTCCTGAATGTTTTCTTACATTCTTTTTCATGTAGCATATAATATAAATTGCAAATATAATTAGTCACAGTAAAGTCATTAAGCAAACGGCGAGGCAAGAACGCGAGAGACAAATAACAACTCGCAGTTACTTATTACCCTGATTGAATCGTTTTAACTGTATTTAGAAACGAAGGCTATACTTTACGTCTACAATGTAACATTCAGTTACGGAATAGCGGTGTGAAATAAGCATTAAGACTGTTATTTTCAGTACCCTCACGGATCAGTTCAAATGGGGACGATTTATTGTTGTATAAATCAGGAATTACCAACTTTAAAGCTTTATATGAAAATAAGCTTTCCGCCCACGGCTTCCCCTGCGTTTTGCAGAGAAAAATCCGTATGTCTCCCGTTCTCGTGGGATTTCCGGGTTAAAACTTATCCAATGTGGGAATCCAAGTTATCCTCTATATGTGTGCTAAATTTCATTGTAATCGGTTCAGTAGTATTTGCGTGAAACAGTAACAAACATACACATACATCCATCCTCATAAATTTTAATTTGTTATATTAGTAGGATATAGAGTTGACTCTAGCTTTGCGTTTGTTGTACCTATAACGCTATACACTTAGAGCTTTTGCATTACATAATATACATCAAACATTTATAGATTTTCCTTAACATTTTTTCAAACTAATCCGGACAGTCAACTTTACTAGAAAGACAAACAAATTAGAACATTTAAGCACTTAAAATGCACACAAACAGTGCAAGCAAACGAAAATTCCCACATCATTAAACAAACATGTGAGAGTGAAACGATTACACATTAGCACCGCCTAACTTTCATCTTCCATGAATGACGTGGACCAGTATAGTAAGTGGCTAAGCCTGATTAGAATCTGTAAGTCACATTGGATGAGCGTGCTGTAATTATATCTTCATTTGATTTGCATGTTTTACAAGCACTATATGGAGGATTTATTGGAACCCAAATGTTCTAGAAGTGAGACAGTCAAAGGGTGTATGGTTAAAAGCCGCCGAAACAGGGCTTATCCCCATACTATGATAATATTTTCAAAGTGTAGAGTCAAAATGAATTGACATTGATTGTAAAAATTCGTTGACGTGTTGTACAGATTTTTATCGGATTTATTTTTACATTGAAAAAATAACGATTGAATATCCTCTAAAATTATTGTAAAAGTTATTACAATATTCTTTTGCTTCTCGATAGAATGTGCATGGGCGCCAAATAAAATATGTATATTGATACAATTGTATGTATATTGAATTGCAATAACAATATGTAATGCAACCTTGATTTATTACATTTCTGTTTTATAATGAACATTAGCCAAGTATTTTATAATTATTATATTAATGTAATCAGTAACTCTTCGTGTAATTGCGTATCTAATTTGCAGAAATACTGTAGCTTTGTGAAGAAACTTCAGGCTGTTTGATTTTAATTAAAAACTTATCAGCGGATATTGTGTTGTAAGATCATCGTTTAATCTAATTTTCTAAGATTCAACGTAACAAAGTTTTCGCTGATGAATCATTTTAGACGTAAAACCTGTAAATAGTTTATTAAATTAAATAACAATTATTATATCTACAGAAAAATTAAGAATGTACTCATGCTCATGAATTAAAATGTTTATCAAAAAACCAATAAAGTAATCGGTTCAGTAGTTCAAAAACCTACAGTCTATACAATTGTTTTATCCCTACTAATATCCCTACTAATATGCGAAAGTAACTCTGTCTGTCTGTCTGTTACTCAATCACGCCTAAACTACTGAACCAATTTTCATGAAATTTGGACATGAGAAAGGACATAGGCTACCTATTATTTCGAAATATGTATCACAGGCGAAGCCGGGGCGGACCGCTAGTTTGAAATAAAACTTTACATCAAAAGATCAAAACAAAAATTAAGTGAATAGCTACATTGTTCTCAGCTCTGTTACCCAATAGGTGAAGAGCCTTGCAAATTACTTTCATTCCATAAAATATCTGCTTCGGTAATTTTAGCTTTATTGAACGATAAATATACGAGTTTTGATTCAATTTCCTTCAAAGTTGGAGCTGAGGAATGTTATAAGAAGTTTTGTGTAAAGCCAGATTTAGGATACAACGATGTAACGGTAAGAGCTGTGAGGTCAAAAGAACATTATATTGCTGTTAGGGTTTACAAGTCGCCATTCTTACTTGGGTTTCAGTTGACATTTCCTGTTGTTAATTACCTAGTGGAAATTTTTATAAGTTTTTCCTAAATAGTTTATTATAAACATATTCATTTATGGAATAAAACTCCACTAAATACTATGTAATTAATCGTGTATACTTTCAAATATTTCATTACCGCACAAATAGCATAACAAATTGTTTACTTATAATGGAAAAATCTTAGAGATTTTTCATTGTAAACAGATATTAAATACCTACTATTTTTATAGAAGAATCGAATCACGAACACAAATAAGACCACAGACTTTTTAACCGAGACAGATTATAAAAAGCATCAGTAAAAAGCACAGTTCATTGTCCGATTATGAAGCAAGGAGGTTGGCTTAACTTCATTAGGCATGATGTCATTCCGCTCATTAAGATAAAGGTACATCATTTCCCCAAATATTTATATCTATTAGAAATGGTTTAACTATTTGTCACCCCATTCCTAATGCCTTCTGGAATGATAGAATGTAAAATTATTTTTATTTGAGTAAATGAGCACTATTTTTGACCAAATATTTTTTATAATAAACTAAAAATAATTTATTATTCAAACTGAGATATAGTAAAAATTAGTTATTTTATTTAATAGTGAACGGAAGCATCTAGTTTATCAATATTAAAATACACATTTCCTTTGAAGTTTAAGTGCTTCCTTAAATATTATAAGGAAATATATAAAACGCTTCTTTTAATAAGATGAACAAAGAATACAGGATGTTTTAATCCGTGGTCTTTTGTTTAAAATGCGAAAAAAATATAATATTATATTCCACGGCTATTTTTTTCATGTAATAAGGTTTAAATATCAGCTCTATCTGCACTTTAAAATATTTAAATTTATTTGACCAGTTTCATTAGCATAGATGATGAATCATATTTTCATGTAAAATTTATTATACATGTGTGATTTTAATTCATCATGTCATTTAATATGCTAAATATATTGATGCAGCTAATTGCGATCTTATCAATAGATTTTTAAGGCATTCACCATTGTTGAATTTATATTATATTTTAGTTTAAATCACAATTATTATTATATTTAATATAATATGTATCTTACTAATATAGCAAAGCTTTGGTCAAGAAATATTTCCGGAAACTTTTTTATAGTTAACGAGCTTTCCGCCCGCGGCTTCGCCTGCTTTGTCTAAAACCTAATAAATTATATACTTAAACCTTCCTCTTGAATCATTCTATGTATTAAAAAAACCCGCATCAAAATCATTGCGTGGTTATAAAGTTTTAAGCAAACATAAGGACATAGGGACAGAAAAAGCGACTTTGTTTTATACTATGTAGTGATAAGCGCTATTATCTATGACCATCGACCACACAATGTCTATGACCACATTTTGCTAAAAGCCACTGAAGGCTATACTATAAACAACCAAAATGAACTGTTAATCTAACAGTACACATGAGTCAGTATAGGTTCCTATATCAGGCGTGAGGGTCGCCAACACCCACAAGGACTCTCGATTTCAACGGTGATAACTAAATGATTGTCATTCCGATTCTTAACCTATTACAAAAAGCTGTTATTGCCTTAGGCGGCCATGTGGGTGGTAATCAAATAACGGAGTTTCTGTTACACTTAGATTTGTAACTGTAACATCTGTTACGAATTTTAATCATCTGTAGATGTTAATTGTTAGAATGGATTGATTTAGATTTAATTTTGAACGTCAATTCGGGTATAGAAAAATATAACTCAATTCATTAGTTACTTTGATTAATAATAATGATAAGTCTTAAAATATGTAATCGTTTGTTATAAAAAGTTCATTAAGGAAGTTAAAAATCTATATTTAATGCAATTAGAGTTTTAGGAAAGCACTAATCAAGTATTTTATATAATCGTTAAATCTCCATTTGTCTTTAAAAAAACAAAGGTGAGATAATTACATGATACTTAAATATGAACAATGAACCGTTATATCAACTGAATAGAAGTCTACTTAAATATTTTTGTGTGAAATTTTGTTAAAACAACTAAAAATATCGTATTTACTCTATCTATACATACAGATATTACAATAGTATTGTTGTTACTTAGATCTTTAAAACTACGTGACAGACTTCGACGCTTTTATTAATAGACTAGCTTTCCACCCGCGGCTTCGCCCGCGTTTTGAAAGAAAAACCCGCATAGTTCCCGTTCCCGTGGGATTTACGGGATGAAACCAATCCTATGTGTTAATTCAAGTTACCCACTATATGTGTGCTAAATTTCATTGTAATCGGTTCAGTTGTATTTGCGTGAAAGAGTAACAAACACACACACACACATTCTCACAAACTTTCGCATTTATAATATTAGTAGGATATAGAGTCTTCGCGATAGGTTTAAGTGTACATTTTGTTTCATCAAATAGCTAGTAAATTGATAAACCTCCGAACCATAACCACCATTTATTAACAGACATCATTTAAAAATAAAAGCTCGCTAATGACAAGCACGAACCGCAAACAAACGTATTCAATTGAACGTTATGTAACACATGCGAAACTTTCAAAGAATAGTCCATTCGTATCCGGTTGGGAAGCGAGTCTTGTATCGAAAATTGATCTTAGGCTGTGGCACAATAGCGGTTTGGCGATTGTTGATCCTGATTTTCATTTATTATTCCACTTTTACGTTCAAAAAATGCTTTAACCTATGAGTAAAACTTTTTTTTAAGATTGGTTGAAGTTTAAGTGGCATTGGTACTTTGTGTAAAGCTCTAAGAAACATATTCTTGTAAACTGTATGATAAAGATGTCCTTTGTATAAAAGGACACGTATTTTGGTATCTTACTAATTAATTATACTGTAGTCAATTAACAAAATATTAAGTTTAATTAAAATTTAAAGTCTACCTATATGACAACGCTTTGGACTAAGCAATCAATCCTTAATAATATTTTTGAATCATAAATCTAAAAATAAGCACAAGCTGTTACGTTATTAATCACTTATTAATATTTCATTTAATGAAAAGCAATGATGATTTAAACGTCACTTTTCAATGTTATCTACAATCATGAATCATGGATACAATTGCAACTGATAGTTTCGCGCCAATAGAGCGTATAACGAAATTTATAAATACACACTAAGTACCTACTGCTTCAGTAGTTTATTTCATTATCTCTAGACAAGAAAAAATATAGCATTCATTCCAATTTTAAATTAGAGCGGGAATTGTTTATTTTTTATTTTGTCGCATTACTTTTCTCTGTATGTACAACGCTTTAGCTCATACCTTGTTGGAGGTCATACATACCTATTATATCAGTTCATTGCCAAGTAAAAGTTGATCGGTGGCTTAACATTAATCGATATTATTGTCGTTTTGAAAGCTTTTTTGTTATCGATACGTTACTGATAAATCTTGTTAGACTTTCGTTTAACTTTCATGAACATGCAATCGATTATAACGCATTACAAGCATTACAGCGAAAGAAATTGGAGAAAATTTTATCCAACTTAATAGTTTATAACGTTATGATGAAAGTCAGTGTAAGCTATTAATTAGTAAATAGATAAAACAAATAAAAGTTTTCCTATAGATTTAAAATCTATTGAATAATTCTTACGTGATATGCAATATTGTATACATGTTTAAAACGTGATACATATTTTAAAAACCTTGATGCATACCGATGCAAGTAATTTGGCGCGATTAGACGGTCTTCCACGTTATTTTCGTTTCACTAATATGGTCTAATATGGTAAAGTGAAAATTCTAGACACTTAATTAATGCCAAAATATCTGTATAAATAACCACTAATCATACACACGATTTTGAAGTTTTTTTTTTTCTTTTGTAATTTCTTATAAAAATGATTGAAAGCATATTACCGAACAATTTAGATAATACCATAGATAAAGCTGTGAATCAGAGCCGTATCATTGCTCTCAATTATCATTCTTGCGACAAGTTATTATTTATAACCACTCAAGTGCGGGAGCCATTTTGCAAAAATCGGGAAATGTGCGGAACCGGCTCCCGGTGCCGCCGCAAATGGGGTTTTTGGCGGTCCAATATTTTTATAAAGTCGATTAACTCAGATTCCTATAACAATAGCACATTTCCAAGTATTTAAATTCATAGATAATAAAATAGTCTATGCCTTGTCAAAACATGGTAACATTTAAATTAATAAAACAACTTGTAAGTCAAAGCAAATGTACCCTTGTAATTTTTGTTACATTTTGTCTGCTAATAAAAAATTAAAACAGCTGTTCAGTGAGATTTTAATATATATTGATCCTTTGTTACACTCTTCTTACGAGAAAATAAAAACATCATACCCTCCCATACATTTTTTTTACACATTCCCTGTTTATTTTTTTGTACAAAAAACTACCTACTCAATGTGTCATCAAAAGTGGACCACTTAAATCATGTGGTTATGTTGTTATCTTGATTTATAGCTAGCCTGTTTTTTCCTTAACATGTCATATAAGTTAGAAAGAGGAAGGTTATTAGACCGTTTTATAAAGCGAACGCAAAACCCCTGTCTGTGGATCGACCGGGAGCCGGTCGCAACGCACCAGCCCCTGTATGTGGATCGACCGGCTCCCGGTCGTTCAGCACTTGAGTGGATAATAAATTCAATACAATTGTGTCTCTCGGCGAGGCGTGACTACCGCGCCCAAATTCTTTTCGCCTGACATCTTGTCACCAGACTAGAATTGCGTGTAAACCTGTAATACAATTGTTACGTGAACATGGGGGTTAACATGACGTCTTAAAGCACTTTTAATTCCATTATGGTTAAAGACAGAGCTATTATACATATATTAAGGTCCTGTAGCGCCATCACTTTCTCACACTTTAATAAGAACTGCTTCAAGATGACAAAGTAACCCCTGGTCAATTCAATAGTTCTCGAACTTATGTCAGGTCAAATTGTAGTAATAAGTTTGTTGAGTTGGAAAACCCCAGTCTCTGAGAGTGCGAAATGCTGCTGCGTTTGTATTAATTTATTTTTATATTTTTATAACCGCTATTGTACCTAAACATTACCTAAATTATGACAGGCTTGCGACGGACAGATTGACTGCCTGATTATTCTAATAGATATAATATTCCATTTCAAGATGAACATGGATTCCTATTAATTAAGTATGTTCCATCAGGTTCCATCATTCAATTAAATAAAAACAGAGTCTTCAATTACTTGAGATTGCACTTAATCATAGAATTGTTCGGCGATCGTCTGACCACTTAATTTTTTCCTTTTCTGCCCAATAATTACGTTTATGAGGCTCAATAAGGGATAAAAAAGCGAAACAATATTACAAAATGCGGAAGATAAATTAATAAGGTAAAAACCTCAAAGAATTGATTGTTCGTGATTAGTCACAAAGGTTTCTGATCGCCACGTCTTTAGAGTCGATCACGGCTGTTCACTGAAGGAACGCGGCAAGGCCTTGTTCCTAAGGTCTGATTATTATAAATAATAATCATTGTTGCTTTTACTCAATACTGAATGAATATTTCAAATTATTACGTTATTTCAAGACAAAGCTTCCCTCCAATAAAGGATTTAGTAACTCTTTAAGATAATGAGACAAAACTTGTTTATATTTTAGATGCGTTTTAGAAATATGACTTCAAACTATAATTTTAACTAAGTCCTACTAGTATATACAACAATATTATTTAAAAATTATGTCTAATCGACCGCACATTTTCAATTAGCAACGTATTTTTACTAAATAATGTTACAGTTTAATCACTACATAATGACGTTGTGGGAAAACTTTTAAGTAACAGTAAACGAGTTTCAATTGTCTTTGTTATAAACCGGATTACTCACTTACACTATTACATTAAAAATATTCCGGACTTACACTTATATGGCAAATTTTATGGACTCACTTGTTGTGTTTAATTTAAAATCAATGTCTGCAGTATTGTGATTTGTTAGAACTGACAATGGGAATACTAAATCATTTATAAATATATCGTATATTTGTTGTTTAACTGCAACTCCTTGAATAATAATGTAGAATTTATTGTACTTAGTACAATGATTAGTAGCTAATATAATATTATATCGATTTTTTTTCTATCGTAGCAGCACGATAGAAATATCCAAAGCTAAGAAACTTCTGGAGGAGATATAAAAAACTCCACATAATAACAGATCTACATAAATGAGTACCTAAATCCCCTTATTAATTACACATTAACATGCCATACCATCCATGTCTGTTAATTTCCTGACTTCTTTGTTTTTCAACAAGTAAAACATCATGTTCTAACATTACAGATATGTTTACAATAACCTTATTTACGTCACAAATTACGCTATTTAATTAAATAAACCAGAAACCCATAACAGAACGCTATCACAGAATCGATTACCACGGAGCCATAAAACGTAGCACATTAGAACTTAATAAAACATGGCAATTGGGTTCAGGCAATTGCTACAACTTGCCCACGCCACTAGAGGTCATCTACCTTAATGCAGAACTTACGATGGTCACTGACCATCTATACAGTTACACCACCAAAAATGGTTTAAGGTGCAGGAAGTGATTGGCGTAATTCTATGACGTTGTTAATTTTGTTTTTATCGCGTCCGAATTGGCTTGCGTGGGCTATGTTTTATTTTTCAATTTATGAAGAAAAGACAGAAATCTTTGTCTACACTAATGCCTTGGATTAACGAAATAAAAACATAATGCGTCTTTTGCGCTTTCACAGACGATCTGAAGATGGCCGCTGCACTGGTCCAATTTACTGAATAAATTAAATAAAACGGAGTTCTGCCTAGTCAGTTATATTTCGCACTTAACTTACCTTCATGAAGTATAACAGTTAAATACATTATAATAATTATCCATCCCTTATCCATTTAAACTCAAATTCAAACATTTATTTATTCAGCTAGCTGCTAGACTATGAAAGAAGTCGAATATAATTGCCAAATAGGTGATTTTATATCCATTACATAAAAAATATTAATATAATAAAATACTAAGACTAACTCCGTCCGTCTGAAAGTTTGTAATACACGCGTGACAGAAAAGCTCGGTTAAACTAAAAGCTAAAATATAACCTTTTAAATAAAAAAATATCTACAGACCCAAAAACACCAAGATATCATTAACATAACTGTTAAGTTTGATGATGACAATCAATCATCTTTTTGCATCGCTATCCTTGAAACGCGCAATTTTGACCAAATGTTCCGACGATCAAGTAATTACTAACACAAAGATGACCTATTGTAGACGGATTTATGTATTCTATACAAATCTATACTAATATTATAAAGCTGAAGAGTTTGTTTGTTTGTTTGAAAAATTCTTTCGGTGTTAGATAGTTCATTTATCGAGGAAGGCTATAAGGCTTATATATCATCACGCTAAGACCAACAGGAGCTGAGCCACGCGGGTGAAACCGCGCGGCTCAGCTAGTGCTAGATAGTTAGATACAATACAAATACCAGTATGTTATGTTTATAAAACACCTACGTACATTGTTTTTCATTTACACTACTATAATGTTGTGACTTGTGAGAATTTGTTAACATCTTAATTAGTATGATCCAATTTAAATAATAATATGTAACTAAAATACGTTTTTCAGAAAATTAACAGTGAAGCCTAATGAGACTTAGCCTAGCCTTATTAAAATCTGTTACATAAAAAACAACAAAGCAAAATTATCTCGTTCTCACTACGTAACTGCAAAGCTATTCATTTGTTTAGCCGCTTTTCCCTAGTCAAGAGGCGATTTATAAAACCTTTGTGGACAGCTATTTGTAATTCGGTACAGATTAAACTCAAAGTCAGAACGAGGTCGGTTGGTGTCACGACACTACGAGGGCGGCTTGTGAAACCTGTTCAATTTATTTCACTAACCTGCCAAATGGTCGTCAATGGTATAAGGAAATTTCAGTATTATGCAATCAAGATATTCATATACATATGTAAATTCCAAAATGGTCTTGTAGAGCGGAGGCTCTACGACCGAATCGTTAAATTAAAATTTTTAAGTTAATACCGAATAGTATATAATAGAAGCATTAACTTAGAGTATTCTTTATTATTCCTTTCTATAAGCAGAACTTTTATTAAATTACAAATCAATAATCACGTGTTGTAAATGTGGCTTTCAAAACATGTCATTGACAACATAGCACAATCAAATGTCATTCAATGTTTTAATCTGTGCATGTACCATAAGCTGTATAGTGTATACTCTACCGTACAAAGAGAATGTAATTTGATTATCTGTGCATCTTGAAGGTAAATATTTCATGAGCGCGGATGAGGGCGCATTCCACATGAGTCACGATCAGTCCATTCTTCGCTTCGATATGTTTCAATTTACTCAGCTGTTCAACATAGTTTGGTATTCAAAATGCAATGACTAATAAACTAGTTGTTATTTAATTGCTTTTGAATGTCAAAATTTTATAACTACTTATTAGAGCATGAAATGTATTATGGCAAACGAGTTAAAGCATCGACAGCCTTGGGATTAAATGTTTGATGCCATTAATTTATCCGTCTATCTTGGAGCACATTTTATGCATCTTATTTTCCGCATTTTATGTAGGTACATTTGTACCTTGAGTCTGAACAAATAAACACACATAAAACCAAACCTTAATAATGAAAATGTATACAATGATGATGATAATAACTCAACATTTATAAAGTGCAAAGATAAACAACTTTGGTATTGTAATTTACACCTAAGCTTCCACCTTCTTTACGTACACAGCCATCTTACTCAAATATAGACAATACGTAATTGAATACAATAGTTCTGCAGTCATCAGGCCTGTAAGGCCGTATTGCACACGCGATGTGGGCTCCATAGTGATTCAGACTCCCACACGACCAAGAATGGTAGCCGAATTTTATCTGTACTTCTTACGCTTTTAACTAGGTACTGGTTTTTAATAATTCTACTAACTATGTCTAACATCGCAATTTTTCACAAGGCAAACCGGTTGACTAATCATAAACAACTCTCTCAGACAAGCGCGGCGCTCTATCATGAAAAATGTTCACCATTTTGTCGAGCAAATAATTCATAATCGTTATAACGCCGCTCATTATAAATGGAGTTTAAATTCGGTTAATTGTTTAACTATACGTTACTAAAACTTGTCAGTCGACATTGTATGCAGATTTGGTGTGGCCTGTGGTGGCGTAATAGCAAGCATGATCGGAATTACCTAATATTGTGCACTGCAACCGCTTCGCTCTGAATCTCTGATCGTGGTCACTTGAAAGGCACTTAATATGATCGAAACACAAGGCCCATGCAAATGTAGACCTTAAAGCCTTCAATTTACATGTACTGACTGACAATTATCGGTTGCAGGATAACAAAGTTTATTGTCGCGAATTTGTTTCAAGTACTTATATTCGTATGCAATTCGTTTATTTGTTGACATTACAAAAGTAAATTGAAATGCTTTTTGAAATATACGGTTAACCCACTCTATAACAATTATGTTATACTTGACTGCAAGCCTTTGTCTCAATAACAGCTGCCGGAAAATACTAAGTACATACTTGTAATTTCCCCGACCGTTGTAAAAACGTTTGATTATAATTTTTCCTTCCCTTATTCAAGATAAGATCATCTCAATGCGCGGTAAACCCAATTGGTCATCAAGGTTACACGGGCACAATAAATATGTGATTTTAATATTCACTACATACGATAGGTATTTACGTAGAACTAGGGTTGGCTCTAGTACAAATTATACTTTTTATTTATTAAAAAAACATTATGAACAAATGTGTAGTTCGATTATAAAATTGCTTCCATTGTATATCTATTTATATATTTCTTAGATGTTCCATTTGATAGATAGACTAGGTAAATTACAAAATTACCATCTTTAACTACGTGTACACGGCCCGAAGACCATACATACTAGTAGTTACTAGTTATTTATGTGCTATTTGTATTCATAATAAGTTTCTGTAGAATCGCAATAAATCTTATATAGACATGACGCCAATTTTAACCATTTAATAGAACATATTAAAATAAAACTAAATCTGACGAAGAACGAAGTTAGAAAACATAAGCATAGGATTTCAGAATAAGATAGGTAGTAGGAATATATTGCAAATGTTATTACTATAAAAAACAGGTTTAAAAATTACTTTGAATAGAGGTAACTAGTATCTAGTATCTGTCCTATATTAATAAATTAAATTTCCTCCTTATTTTGCGCAGCTTGAATAGTGAACATACCTACATCTTTGGCATAATATAGAAATACTCTAAAAGATTGTACAAACGTGTATCATCTTATGCAAATATTTTGAAAGATGTGTGGTTAAACATGGTATGACAAATACTAAGGATTTTGATTTGCAAAACATACGACAAGTAACATTTTAAATTTATCTGTCTCTACATTTCAATATCTCTTATAATTAAATTTTCAATACTACAGAACTAGAGCAACTTGAAATAGTAAACTCAAGATGATTTTTTCTAAATTATTGGTAATACCAATCTCTTTGATTTCTATAAATATTGCTAAGCGTTTCGTAAACTAGTGCTAATTCGTTTTTCCCGACTATGCTAAAAGAGTTATTTTTATCTATCTTCAGCTTAAAAGCAAACATTTAATCTCGTACAAAGTTTACATATTTCTTATAAAATTTTCTTATTTTGAAATAAAAGTAACTCTAGACTTTCTCAAATCTTGTTGCTTTTCGATCTCGTCAATGCCAATGAGCGTGAACAATTTGTAATTAGTAAGGACGGCTTATGTTACAATGTATTGCGCCACGAGCACAACGTAGATGGTTCTCATATGTATTCATTGTTTTTTAATTTAATAAAAATACAAAGGCTGAATACTTACTAGTATCGTATTACATTATCTGTGCTTTAAATTCAAATTTAAAAACATAAATCAATAAAAATAGATAATGTGATAATACCTTAGAGTATATATACTATCTATAGAGTGCGAACAACCAAGTGGGAACAGTAGGCACAGGTGGGAACAACACGACGTTCCCGCCGCGAGCGCTCGCAGTCGTGGTTGAGTGCTCACGAAGTGCGTTGCTCTGGATTTTTTTTCATATTACGAATAAACATGGTGAAATGTGCTGTTCTATCTTGCAAAAACGATACTAGAAAATACACAAAATTGAAATCCACTATCACATTCCATCAGTAAGTCGATTGTTATACTTATTTTTATGAAAATAAATCTAGCATCGCGGGGGTGAAGGGTAGGTGAGAGGCGGACACGCGCAGGCTTGCTCGCGCGCCTCACTGCCGCCACGTGATCGTAGTGATGTGACCTGACCAACGCTGTACTCGATATAAAGTTTACTAGAAGAACTATATTTTAACAAATTATTTATTTAACTTAACCCCTTATTGCATGAATTATTAAGGAGATGAAATAAAAATTATTTTTTTGCAAAAAAGTGTTTATTAGACCTTACATTATGAGATCAAATTGAAAAAAAAAATTATTTACTTATATTATAGAAAATATATAACGGCGCCATATATGGACTCGTATGCAGTGTTTGTTGTATTTTTTCTGTCATATATGGCTTCGTATGCAATTAGAAAAAAGTAACTAATTAATAAAATAAAAACATATTCCGGATTAATTTCACACACACGGTTGCTAAGCCCCAAACTAAACTTAAGCTTGTATCCTGAATGCTTAGTCAACTGATATGCTACATATACTTTACATAAATCCTATCCTACTTATATTATAAATTCGAAAGTTTGTGAGGGTGGATGTATGTGTATGTGTTTGTTTGTTACTGTTTCACGCAAATACTACTGAACCGACTTCTATGAAATTTAGCACACATAATATAGAGGGTAACTTGGACTAACGCATAGGATAGGTTTTATCCCGAAAATCCCACGGGAACGGGAACTATGCGGGGTTTTCTTTGAAAACGCGGGCGAGGCCGCGGGCGAAATGTTAGTACTTTATATGGATACCTAAATAACACCCAGAATCACAGCCAACTTATACTTCGTGAAATTGCTTAAAACAATTACGTTTGTCATTATAACATAAAAACACGTTATATTTTTCACATAACGTGAAGGAACGAAATTGGAACAATATAGGCATAGCTGACGGGCGTTCTTCTTCCAAATTCGGTAATGACTAATCCCATCAGACCGTACAGAATCAAAGTGAAAATCTAGATGTCCTGCAGGAGTTTTTCGTAGCTTTTTTGCGGTAATTGGCGAGTCAGAAATACTGAGGAGACTCCAGAGATGCCGATGTTTCTAAGTTTTTGAGAGACGACCACGTCTTTTGGTAATAAGAGCTTTCCCTGACTTTCGCATTTGCTCTGAAACGGCTAATTAAAAATCATACAGTGGCATATAGCATGAGTCTGTATTTATTGATGATGATATAATATTTACATGCTTAGCATAGTGAGATAAAAGTGTCTAGGATCGATACTGGAACAATCAGTGAAAGTATCCTTGAATGCTGTGCTTGAATGCATACCCAGCCACATATGACATAATATATTTTGGACGGAATGCATACGAAGCCAAATATGACAGATTTGGAAAAGTACAAAAAAACATGATTAAAGCAAAAAAAACAACCTAACCAAATGTTTTACCTTATTTTAGAAAGACTAAAGAATGAAGAAATATTTTTTTTCATGGCTTTACTCACCTTTTTGATATTGAAATCTTAATTTGAAAATCACGGTTTTTTCCGCGCACCCAAACCGTCGCACGCCCTAGACTAAATCTATAATATATCTGATGGATAATATTTACACTGTATAAATTAATTACATTCCAATTCTCGATGAAATGCTGTTTAAGATGTAAGGTAGTTTTTTTAGATATTGTTTATAGTTAGCCTATAAAAAATTCATAAACTTCGTCGTCCATATATGGCTCTGTATGCGGTAAGGGGTTAAAATTTAAAACTCTTTTAAAAATGTATTATAAATATATTTGTGGTGTGTTTTGTATGATACACTTTCTAATATTATGAATGCGAATGTAAATGTAAAGTATGTAATGTTACGATATATTTTCTGAACCGCTAAATTGATTTTGAAGATTTTGATAGTAGAATGGATAAAATTAAATAAAAAAATTATTAATATTATTTATTATATTATCATTTTAAATTAATAATTATTTCTTAATATTTTTTACCATTTTTAAAACATTATTATTATGGTTTGATTTATTATTAAAGAAATAGCACTAAACCTGATCTTTTATTTTATTAACTTTATTATTTAAAAAGTACTCACGTTTTTCTGATATTCCAATTAAACATATTTTTTTAAAGTACTTATAATTAATACAAGAAAATTTCATATATAATATTTAATATTCAAATGGAATAAACAAACTTTATTCAGTTGGTAGACAAATTTAAAATTACATATTTATACTTTATTCGTATATTTTTCCTTTAATAACTTATTGAACATAAAATTTACTTATGATACATATTTATTTACATAACTTATCGACAGTTCAACACGCAATTGATACCTACCCATCCCTATTTTTCACACACACATCTATATAGTATCTATAGCTCATCTGCCTACGATGCGCAATAAGCAATTTGTGTAATACACTCGCTCTATACTATTGTAATATATACTCTAAGGATAATACAATCAATTCCATTGTGCAATGTTTGTTTTCGTTTTTTTTTTTTCTTAAACAGCCAGCTTTTCTATGTGTTGCCAGATCATACTGCGATATAGCTAAAGCGAGACTAAAATGCAGTCTATCTAGTATGCAGTTTAGCAGCTTACCTTTCACAACCAGACTACATGGCTAGCATTCTTGTAGTGCACGGTTACATTGATTTATTATGACGAACGTCCTTGCTTGCGCCGCTGCGCTGCTAAAACAGACAACTTCAATTAAGAATTCGAAAACATTAACGAGAGGAGTTTTTAAATATTGCGATAATTATGTCTTACTCAATCGTAATTAAATTAAATAGTCCTAATTACCTATATATTGCAATTGATCCGCTCTCCGTAAAAATTCCTATATTTTGCTTTTAGATAAACTTTTAAACAAACAAATAATACTTTTGATGAAGCATTAAAAATCCCTTGTATACAATACTTACGTACAAAGAATTTATCACTTCATTTCATAAAGTGCGAGGTTAACTCTACATCAGTTGTCAGCTTGTCATAGGGCACCCGTTCACCTTTTGTGGAATGTATTTAAATTTATAAATACTATTGCTATGTTAGTAATTAGGTACTTATATTTTATTCTAAGGATGCAATTAACTATTGTTAATAACATGTTAATAACATAAAAGTACCTAATACTACTCTACTACTGCCTAAATAAATATTCTAAAAGCTAGATTAGAAATAATTAGAAATAATTTATTAACATAATTAGTTACACAGGTCAAAATATTGAATCCTTTGGCTCCCGAACTAGTTTTAAACTGTGTCTCAGGAGCCAGAGGCTTCTCCCAATATTGATCTTAATATTATGTATATAAACTAAACTAAAAGCTCTAAAATAACAAAATTAATGAAATTACGTAAGCGCATTTGTGTATCTAGATGAATGTGAGTGAGTGTGTGTGTGTGTATGTGTCTGGGTGTGTGTGTGAGTGTGTGTGGGTGTTTTTGTGTGAGTGTGTGTGCATGTGTGTATGTGTGGGTGTATCTGTGCATATATTATGTTGTAATTTATAAACATTTTTTTGTTGATGTGATTTATTATATCTATTTATATTTTTTTTTATCCATATTATGTTGTTAAGAATTATAAAAGATCCCTTAAAATGATTTCAGTATCGTCGTAGTCAAACTTCTCAAGCCAAGTAAGTATTAAATTTTTTATTCCATTATTGTTTACTTTTTTTAATTTTAGTTCTTTATTTATAATATTGTACAGGCGCGGCGCAACTACATTGTAGTGCTTTTGTGCGAATCGTGATTTCGTTTTTGGAAACGGGCAACAATCCACACGCTTGGTACTTTCAGGTAGATAAGGCACATCCTTTTTATGATAGCGTCTCAAGGTTTCAAATATGAAAAGCTTTCTGATACTTAAAACTCTGGCTTTTTTATAAACATCACTTGTGGGATGACTGAATGGTAGATGAAGGCAGACTTTAAGAATTGCTCTCTGGGCCCGCTCAGCTGTTATAAGGAGCGATTTGGATGCATTGCCCCAAGCACATATACAATACCTTATTAAACATTCGCACAAGGATTTATAGGTTTCTATTACTAATTTTTGTTCTGCGACAGATCTCAAAGTTTTAAAAGTATAAATGAGTTGACGAACTCTAGAAGACAAAGTGGAAATATGTGAAGTCCACTTCAAATTGTCATCGATCTGAACTCCAAGATATTTAATAGAGTGAACACGCGAGAGTGTAGCACAGTTGCAGCCTCCGATATGGTTACCACGATTACATGGATGAGTGTGTATTTTAAGAATCGTGTCTTCACTTGCGGCACCTTTTGATGTAATACTATAACACATATATTTTGTTTTGCTAGTATTGATAGTGAGTAAGCTATTTTCCAACCAACTAGTCACTACGGAAAGGCAATCTTCAGCAAGTTTTGTTACAGTTGACCAAGTCTTATCATGGACGAGTAAAACAGTATCGTCTGCGAACATGAAAAGATCAAGTCCACGTAAGGTAATACAACATAGATCATTAATATATACAAGGAAGAGGGTAGGTCCCAATGTACTTCCTTGAGGAACGCCAAATGTGCACTCTGAGCATTCACTTTCAAGACTATTAACCCTTACTCGTTGCGTCCTAGCTGTCAAGTAATCTGTAAACCAATCAAGTGCGAGTCCCCTCACACCTACATTCTCTAGCTTTGATAAAAGGATAGGAATGGAGACAGTATCAAAAGCCTTTTGTAAATCGAGGAACACTCCTATACATTTGAACCCATTATCAAGATAGTGAACAATTTTTGAAGTCAACGAGAGAATAGCATCTTCGGTTGACATTCGTTCTCTAAAGCCAAACTGATTACTATTAAGTATGTTATTTTTCTCGAGATACCTTACTAATCTTTTTTTAGCTAATTTTTCTAAGATCTTTGATAAATTTGAAAGTAAAGAAATGGGTCTATAATTGGTTGGGTTACTTTTGTCTCCACTTTTATGTATTGGACTGACAATAGCCTTTTTAAATGCTGAAGGAAAAACCCCACTTTCAAAACTGAGATTGCACAGAAATGCAATTGGCTCGACAAGAAAATTAACAAATTTTATCAAAAGATTTGCGGAAATGTTATCCCAGCCTGGAGCGCTATGTGGTTTTAAACTAAGTATGACATTTCTGACTTCTACCAGATCCGTAGGAAGAAGAGACATAGAATTAAGCGGTGAGTTGGTTTTTTTACAACGAGCAGCGAGATCACTTTGCGTGGTATTCATTTTTTGCAATGTTAAATTGGCCAGCGTACCACCAACCGAGGTAAAGTATGAATTTACATTATTGAGTGACATAACTGGATCATCACATGACTCTAGAAGTTCGTTTGTAGGATCTTTACGTTTACTTAAATTACACACATCTTTAATAACTTGCCATGTTTTTCTCATATTTCCCTTACTTTTAATAAGTTTATCTTTATAGTATTCCCTTTTCAGTGTTTTAATTATGTTATTGCAGACATTTCTATATTTAATGTATTTATCCCTAAGGTATAGATTCTCTGGTGACTTTTTAATCTTTATATGTAACTTATTTCTCTTCCTTATACATTTGACTACCCCTTTTGTGATCCAAGGTTTTAAAGGTTGATACTTTCGCGTTTCTGTTTTTGTTAGAGTATTACAGCTTATTAAAGACAATAGTTTATCTTTAAACAAATTAGCAGCGACATTTGCGTCACAAGTTTCATACAAGTCTTGCCATGATTCTTCTAAAAAAGATTTTTCCAAACCTATATAGTCAATAACCGATTTCTTAGTAGTAGACTGGCCTCCACAGTGGTTTTTGACATTTGCTCCAGAAATATAAAGTAAAATGGGAGAATGATCAGTGATTACTTGTTCAAAGACAAGCGTTTTCCATACATTAGAGCACTTTATCATGAAGTGATCAAGGCATGATGATAACCTCGTCGGTATGGTAATCCCTTGAATGAGTCCATGCATGGCAAGCAGGTCTAGATAATTTTGCACAGTTTGTGAATGGATTGATAACGTATCTATATTTATGTCACCCGTAAAAATAACATTTCTGGAAGAGACTGTTTTTAGAGTATTGTCAAGTGATTCTAAATATATTGATGTATTGCGAAAGGACGGAGGTCGATATGAGCATATTAATGTATAATCAGGTTCAATGTTGATGACAAGACAATTCCCTTCCAAAAATACGGGTTCATAAGCACGAGATTTGATTTCTTGTCGGATATATACAACCACTCCATCATTTTGATTCAGAATATTTTTCGACCAAAACACCTGATAGTTGTCCAAAATAGGGGGTGGATTAGCTATACTTGTCCAACATTCTGTTAGAACAAACACGTCTATGGAGAGTTGAAGACTAGATACAAATGCCAAAAATAAATCAAAGTTACAATTAATACTCCGTATGTTGACAGTCAAAACCGAAAGCGCATGATTACTACTGATATCTGAGTTGAGAAGAGATTGTGATTCATTTATGTCACTAACTAGTAAGCATTGCACGTTATTAGAATTATCTATTTCTGTTGTAATATAATTATTATCCATAATTTAGGTGAAAAATACATAATAATATAGTGCAAGTTAAAACGGTAGAGATGTTTATCAACGACTGGGAGAACATTAGGCGTAGGTATGCAATATATGTAACAATTAATAATATTATAAGGGGGATATTGATATGAGAGATTGTTTTTAATAATTTTATGATATGCATTATTTCAGTGAGTATTGAAGTTTTCGTGAAGTGTGAGTAGTGTGTAGTAAGATAACATGAAGTGATGTATGCGCTTATGATGCACTTTCTTAAAATAAAAGCTATAAAGATTAATACAATATAAACGAATTGATACTTAGGCAACAAACTATAAAAATTATATAAATGAGGGAAACTTAAGACTAGTCACTTTGATTTGAGGTTAACCATATCGTTTTCGTTATTGATCTTTACAAGTGGTGAACCTTCGCCTTTCCTTAAATAGATCTTTCCTCGAGACGTCCAACAGTATCTGTAGCCATTGTTCTTAGCATATTCTCTGGCCAAGAAAAATAATTTCTTGGTATGAAAAGTTAAAGATTCCGATATAAAAATAGGTTTAGTGGGACCATCTATTTTCAGATTCGTAGTACTATATTTGCATGTTGCGTATTTTTTATTATATGTTTTTACAGAGCTTACAATTTTATCTCTGAGTGTAACGCTCGTGAATTCCGCAACAATTGGTTGAATCGCATCCTTATTATTTGTGTTAATTCGGTACACATCGCGAATGTCCGTCACGTGGACGGGCACATTGAGTGAACTTCCAACTTTAGATATAATATCGATTAAATCCTCCTTAGATTCTGCGGATTTTTTGGGCAAGTTGCGTACTTCGATGCTTGAGCTGCGGGTATGTCGTTCTAGTTGTTCTAGACGGCTTTCCAAAGATTGTATGTATTTACGATCTATAGCTTTCTCTCGTTCCAGCGCACCAATTTTAGCAATCAGTTCATCATACTTTTTCCCAAGAAAATCAATCGAAGAGGCTATTTCTTTATTTTGCTCTGTATGACTATTAATCCCAGACTTAATTTCAGACAAAAGAGCGCAAAATTTTTTTTCCTGCTCGTTTTTAAGTATGGAAAACATTTCCATGATTTCAGATCGAGAAATCTCATCCTCCGTATCTCTCTTACGTTTACGCATTGTAATATTTGGATCGCTAGCAGTTTGATCTTTTGACATCATAGGCACCGTAAGCTTAGCAGCTGTAATATTCAAATTCGAGTCAGATTTACAGTGAGAGAGAGTTTGCGTAGTGAGAGAAGTGATAGAAGATTTTGGAGGGCTGTGACTCAAAGGCATCTTCAGCACTTAAAGACAACCAGATAGTAGTCCAAAAATTTGTTGGCGGCTCTCTGACTAGTAATAATAATATTCAATTCAAAAACTTGTTGGCAGCTCTCTGACTAGTAATAGTAATATTCAATTCAAAAACTTGTAGGCGGCTCTCTGACTAGTAATAATAATATTCAACTCAAAAACTTGTTGGCGGCTCTCTGACTAGTAATAATAATATTCAATTCCAATTATTCTTCATTTAAATCAGCATACAGAAGGCAAACCAACACATCCAATGTGTATCAGGAATTCAGCGCGTGGAGGAGTAAGTATTGCGCCTTTATTTATTAAGTAGTTTGTATAGTCGTCGTATAGCGTTAACAAACAAGGTTTCCGTGTACCAGGCGAACATAAGTCACAAGCGGTCGCGGTGGATCTTACGCTTTGTGTACGTGTGCGTATGTGTGCGTACTCACCGGTGCCACACAGCTGATTCCAAGCGATAGATTGTAACACTCTTCGCAATTTATGCGTTCCTAATATTTTAACTTTTAAATTATGAATTAAATTATATTTTAAAATTATAATAAAACAAGTACGGTTCAACTAAATGCGTCTGCCTAGTGCAGTGGTCCGAGGGAGAAGGGGAAGATTTGTATTAAATTTAGATAATGTGCGTTCAAGAAATTTAAAACAACGTTTATTACAATTTAAGGTCTTTATTAATGTGTCATATATTATCATATACTTACAAGAACAAAGTGACCTTGTTGAAATTGCACTATTTGTATCATAAATGTCTAAAATTATTTTTGTAGTAAACAATAAATATAATACGACATTGTCGAGTTATCAATGGTTATTCGTTGAATTGCCGCGTATAACAACTTCGCATGTTTATTCTTTTAACCAGAAGACATTCATCATGAAAATATTTGTATAGAGTCAGTTCACTTTATAGTCTTTAAATAAAGGAATATTTCTACTTTTACAAATGAAATAAGTTTAGTTGTTAGCTTTTGCTTGTATGGATACAATATTACATAAATATAAAATCACAATAAGTCAGTCAAAACATCTCAGTGGTAAGGATGGTATTCACCTAATACCTAATAAAATTATAGACTTCTTCTTCTCCACAATATTATGTCCTCTCAAAAAGGTTTTTAAATACTAAAAACCATTACTAGGTAATTAATTCCTACTGCAAACAATTAAAAATTACTATCAAAGTAGTATCGACGTATTGATAATTACAAACAAATCACCCCTTATCCATAAACAATGCAAACAATTGTTTACATGATTGTTTTCTTCGTCAATTGAAACAAGAGTGTAATCGGTGCGATTCGACGTCAATGCTGGCTGTTTCCCGGCACATGTAGTTTAAAAAAAATATAATGAAATAAAAAAAATGTCAAACTCCGCGCCTTTTTTAAGAAATAGAAAGTGCTTCCTTTCCTAAATTTGGAATGTGAGTAAAATCACGTAAAATGACTGGTGGAGGTAATTTGATTAGGGATGTGCGGTACAGGAAAACACCACGGACCCCAAGGTCCGCGCATGCGCGGTACTATTACGCGAGGTCCGTTATAGAACCGCCTGCTAGAAGAAAACGGGAAATAACAAGAACAAGGTGAGGTTTATTTAAAGCTGTTATTAAAAGCTTAAAATCTTGTAATGTGAGATGATCAGAACCGCGTATGCCAATAAGTTATTTGCAATGAAATAATTAATCAAAACTACAACAACTATTGTGACAACTAGTGAAACAAACGAAAGTCTAGAAAGTTTCTTAGATCATGCTTATTGACGTTTAAAAAAATAATTTTCAAACCAACCTTGACCTTGATTAAAAAACTTGTTTAAAAAGCCTTCTGCTCCAATAATTATACGATAAAATTACCATACAACTATATGCATAATTAATGACAGTAAGCTATAAGACCTACGTATTAAAATGTTATAGTCGATGGAGCTTACATGGAATTTATGTAGGTACATTAATGGTCATTAATATTACCTACACGTAGGTAATACGTGATATTATCTTGTTTTTTTGTCAAATTTAATATATAAATCGATTGACGTAAAACGTTTTAGTTTTTACCACCATAATTAGAGTAGGTAGGTATTTTATAGGTATTAGAAGGTCACTTAATTCTTAGTGAAATCAAATACTTACGTAATTTTTTGATATAAATATGAAAAAAAAAATTACGAAAATACTAACTACTATCTTCCTTGCTTAGTAAAACAAACACCCACCCAGAGTAACTTCTTCTTGAGATCAGTCAAAAATGAACAAACATTGCCACAATAAGATTAAAATTCCTTTTCTAAACCTAAACATTTGGAAAAGCTCCAGCTATAGTTTCATATATTATTATTAACCGGATGTTATCGTACCATTACAATCTTACCTTTTTTATCTATATAAATGTAGGCATTCACGATCTCTATACAAACGTTAATAACAACGACTTATCATACAAAAAGCCTATTGTACATCTACTCATCTCAGTCAAATTAAAGCAAGCCTTGACCCTCGGCCCACGCATTGCGAAGATTCCTGACATTTATACAACCTTTAATCGGTATTGCATTAGGATGGCTGTGATAGGAACATTCCATTCTAATCCTATACGCACAAATATTTAGATACTATGGCAAAACGCCGAAGTTACAAATACAATCAAACAACTATGGATTTGAACATAAGAAATTCATACTCTATTGGTGACTCTACCAACTGAATTAAAACATTAAAAGCACAATCAAATGTTCGAGTTTTTAGCCGTATTCCAAATGCCAAAATGCCAATAAACTGATGTTTCTTTGTGAGGTGAAACCAATTCCAAAATGAATAACAAAACATATAGGTATGAGGTATGGACATTTCGATTTTCGACAGATCGTGTTTCTGTATTGAACCAGAACTTTTTATTTAATTTCCTACTAAATATATAAAAAAATCTAGATTTAATTATTATAAGAAAGTATAATGGAAATGAATAAACACCTTGGTAGAGCTTTGACTTTATTTACCCTTAGCTTTAAAGTGAGTATTTACATACTCGAAACAGTAAAAGGTTGCTTGCCTCGTCTAGACTTATTGAGATTAAGGACGTACTGGGTGCTAGCATAGGTACATCACAAATCACAAGTGAGCAAGTTTTGAATGGAATTTTCATATATTTTACTACTCATTCTGGTTTTTACCAGAATGAGTAGTTAAATGAAAATTAGAGTATAAGAAATCTTTTATAATTAGCTATATACTTTGTCATTTTGATAGTGTATCCGATAATATAAACGGAAATCAAAATCTGAAAAATGTCTTCCTATTCTTCTTATTTATCTACACTCTTCTTTAATAAGGAATGGAAGAGATTGTATATTATTAAATGTATTCTGCTGCTCTATCATCACCACGCCTGTTAAAAGTACCTACGTATGAAATGTTCTCTTACACCTCTATTCATTGAAACTCTCCTTTTCAGATGTCAGTCCGCTCCAAAACTAATGGATAGTCACAGCAGATCCGCGTCGCCGCGGGAGCCCGCGCGGCCACAACACAGGCCCCCCTCCCCGCCCGCATCCCCCGCCGGCTTCGACAACCGAGCCTACACGCACGATGAATCAGACCCCAACCACAACGACTCCTTTACATCCAATGTGCCACACCAGAACGGTCACACAAAAGAGCCCAATGGAGACACCAAAACTCTAGAAGCTGTCAATCTAGAGCTGATCAACTTGACGCCAAAGAACGGCGCGAAGAAGAAGGACGTTGAAGTCGATATGAGCACGACGACGCCGTACGATGAATACTTCGTGCCGGTTAATGAACATAGGAAATATATGAGGTGAGTTTTCGTGGTAAAGCTTTTGCGAATATTGTTGTGCATATATTTTATTCTTTAGTAATTATGAATTATCGCTCTGAAAAATGTATAAATTTTGCAATGTTCTTCCAAAGTAGGTACCTATAGATATACTGTATACTCATAAGCAGAATATAATTAGTATCTACAGTAAAAGGCTTTTCATTTAGTAAAATGAATAGTGATAAGTAAAATTAATAGTAATTAATACACTTTTAATGGTAACACAATTACAATATAACTGACCTCCATTCTTGATCAACTTGATCATCAACACTTTTCAGTTCCTATTAAATTGAAAGTCGCTATTGTGTTTCATGAAATACCTGACTGGTGGACTGATGGTTTTGTTTCAATATACCTAATATTATTATCTAGATTTAAATTAACAATATGAATACATTTTATTTCAAACATCTTACAAAAGGCTATGAGATGAATAAGTAGGTATAAGTAATTTAAAGAAATAAATGACGACCACAAGTGCTTTGTCACCGTTCTGCGCATGTTTCTAAAACAATTTGGACCACCGCATCGAGTAATTAGATACTTATCAGATATCTATTGACTATTTAGCAGCTAAGAACAGTTACCGGTTACATGTACTCTGTTTGACCCTAATTAGAGTTTGTCTTAGCGGTATAGCTTTAATCCCATGAATAATAACAATAATGATTTAGAAAAACATTTTAATAAATATTTTTCCATTTGACTCTAAGGAGCTTTATTTACTGTTAGTAATTTCGTAGAGACATTACAACAATTACAAGTTAGTTACAAAAATTTTACAAATAGGTTTTTTTTAATAATAGGTTTTATACACCCATTATGTCTCAAAATAGTACGGTTCGTATCTCCCAATTGAGACAAATTAGAAAAAATGTATGAACACGTTAGATTTAAGTAGAAATTTAAAATTTATGTAAGAAATATTTTATGCATCTAACTATATATATATAATCTTATCATCTAACTATATATTGTACATTTATTATAATAATATCGTTTCTGTAAATTTTGTTTTTGTGTGCAATAAAGTGTTTTCTATCTATCTATCTTCTATATTTGTAGTATACATGCTAATAATATTTCGTAAAAATGTAACAAGTATTGCTACTGCTCTATTATGATTTATTTATTTTACAAATTCAACCTTCGTTGCCCAGCTCTATTAACACCTTATTAACACCCATTTTAACAATTTACTTTATTTCACGTCACGAAGGTTACCTGAAACGTAATAGATTTTTGCATTCTTGTCTAGAAATTTCTTAGGTAGTATTAATTACAAATATATGTTACTTAGCATCATTTACAGTCGACTCGTATCTTCAGAACATCACTTACCTACTCCTGAAACCGTAGTTCTACGTAATTTAGATACCACGTAAAGATAGAGAAAGCTTCATCCCGTCAGCTACTAATCGGGAAGATGTAGCCTAGCTTTGGTAAAATTTTACACTTCTGTTGTTCATGTATTGCTGTTCAATTGACTATTGAGTCGTATTGTTAATTTATGCAATGCAATTGATAACTTTTAACATTAATGTGTTAATGCAGGTCAATCGAAACTTTATATAATCACAACTTATACCTACTTTCGAATACTTTTCACCAGAGAATTTGTCATCGAGGGCAGCTAGTAATTAAATTTCGTAAAAGGTCGTTTATCTGAGCACGCGAAGCATAATTTTATTATTATTCCAATTACACAATACACAGTATGATATTAAATATAAGATCGATGTTAAGGTTAGATTTTTCGCATGCGAACATATACCATTTTTGGTAGAGACTAACCACAAATCAGTAGATGGATCTTGTATGTGTCCTTGCTCCGATATTGTTGTATTTTTAGCTTTTATAGTTAAGTAAGGTAAAGTATTTTGAACAAGCTTTTATTAGCTTCACTTGTATGTTTGTGTGTAACCGACTTTTTTAGACCCGATTTTGCCTTATTTGAATTCAATTTTTGTGAACTTATCAAGGATCGGTTGCAATACAATAATTTCATGGACCTATTTACCTTATTCAAGCGAGTTTTTATTTTTTTTATCTTTATTTATTTTCTATAGACTAGTCTACACATTTTTCACAACTCATTTATCATGGAGATACTTATTCATAACAAAAGAATACCATCAACATAAAAACAAATTGATAGCTTCACAACGACATTCAAATCATAGTAACACATGATAAAACGCCTAAACGTGAATCGTTTGTTCCACTTGGCTATCGTGTGGCCAAAATGTTAACACACGTTGACCTTGGTAGTTTATATAAAGCCAATCGGGTGTCAACGCCGGTATGTCAAGGAATCCGTGACACTGCTATGAATTTCAATCCACTCGTTTTTCTGACTTTTGGCAACGCGTCTGCCAAAGCGCGGGGAGTATTAAATGCTTACAGCCTTGAGCTTACGTGCGGTGTTAGAAAGTTAACGACTGCATAATATGCAATTCTTCAAAAATGCGTTAATTCAATAAAATATAAAGACTTGTTTCTAAATTATTGCAATATTAGATTTATTTACGGAACCTTTTTGTCTTTAGGTAGGAATGACCAGTATTTGAAAAATTTTATAAATAAAATTAGCAATAATTAATAATTTAGTAATATAATATAAATAATCAGGAAATAATTCATAACTAATTATTAATACCCTAAAAAAACCAGAAAAGTCTACAAGTTGCTAATCGTAATATTAGCAAAAGAACAACATAATGAAATAAGTTTACCCACTTCTTTTGAAGTTGAACACAATTGCCTGTTATTGACCGTTGAGACAAACATCTCTAACCGAAATTTTCCACAGGATTTCAAGTCACCTTACAAAATCAATGAGTACGGTAAACGGTAATTACACTTGTACATGCTATTGTTTATCCAAAAATACGAGTAACGGTCAACATTAGCCGTATGTTAAGCAGCTAAGAGCGTGTCGTTTAAGTAAATATTTTATTGGGTATTCTATGTAGATATTTGAAACCTTTATGCTTTAATATTTTTGCAATAAACCTACCTATAAGCTTTGCTCGTATATCCGCAGGGCCGCGCCGCCCCTGTGTGCGAAGTGTGCGGCGCACACAGGCGCCAAGACAATAGGGGCGCCGCGCCGCCACTGCCACCCACCTGTCACGGGTATTCCCCGATTTTAACGAACGAGATAGCTAAGGCAAAACAAAACAAATGAACAATCATTTGATTGAAAGTGTGTGTGTAAGGTGCGCATTGAATTTTTATAATCATTGCTTGGGTGTTACCTACTGATTGTTTTAATGTGTTTTCACGAGGAGTGATAAAAAAAAGAAATTATCTGGTTACCAGAATCTAATAAGGAAAAGAAAACAAGAAGAAGAACGTAATAAAAATGCAACTAAAATAAGTAAATATTTTACGGCTCAACCATCCACTTCGACACAATCATTAGAGACAGAAACCAGTCATGTTATCGATGAAAGTGTTATTAAATCTGATTCAAAAAACACTTCATGTAGTGGTAAGTGTGTACTTTTTATGTAATTTTGTATAAAATAAATATTAGGTATAACTTCTGTTTGGGATATTTAAAAAAATTTTTTTTTCAATTTTGAATAGAAAAATTAACTTTCTTTCCGGCCGTTTTTAGAGATTAGACGGAAGGAACAGACATGTTCTTACTGTTCTGTGGAACAGACAGACAAAAATTGTAAAAAATTATATTTTATTTTATGTACTTTTTACTGAATGTGTACATCCATAAGCGGTAAAAAGCTGTTATTTTAATATTACAAACAGACACTCCTAATTTGTATAAATATAAATAATTATATAATTATATAGATAAATCAGTTTATTCAGAAAAGGAGATACATAGATAGGTACTCATGTGAACAATATTATATGTATTTGTTTGTCTGTTATTAATTTAAGATGATGCCGCCGAAGTTACGTCTGTGCCTGTGCCTGATACACCATCGTCACCGTTAAGACAATTATCATCACCAATACCACCTTTTTCCAAAGATGATCCTGGAGCCTGGCCAGAAGTTTTAAACGCTACTTTGATCAGCTTCTTTGCTATTCATATTTAAGAATTAAATTCTTTGTATTAATAAAGCATGTTAAAAAATTTTGTTCGAGTTTTATTTTTCGCAGTAATTGGCAAGCAGAAGCGAACGGGATTTACCTATTTAGTATCCTAATTCCTAAATGTTCCACAGTTTTTTACACTTAGATATTAATGATAATATTATCTAAGTACTATAAAATTGGAGAACATTTATTTCAGTCAAAATTAACAATTAAAAATATTCATTGAAAAATTAAATTCGTTTTTTATGATGATTCGTTAAAAAAGAGGCGCTTCATAGGTTTCGCACACAGGCGCTGCCGGGGGTCGGCGCGGCCCTGTATATCCGAGTATCCAAATTTTAAAATATCCTATTATATTTTACAATTCATATTATGTAAAATACTTTGCACACATCCAATAATTAATAATGGCGGGAATTTGATGTTTTAAATTAATATTTAATAAAGTACCTACGCGGGGCAAATTCATACCAAACAAAATGTTTTCGCACATATTATCATCATTAGCGTTTAAACCAAAAAAAATGTCTACGCATCTCCAAGTTGCAGATACATTATGTTACGAGAAAGCTGCTACATATTCATCGCGAACACAAAAGCGTCGGTTGAAAGAAATCCAAACAATAGAGCACAAGACAACGCCGGGCATTTGTGGCGCGTCTGGCATACCTCACATTTCCTTTGCATGTTCATATTATCACAGATTATATTATACTAAAGACTTTAATTGTAAATCTAAAATCATATTAATCCTAATTTGATAAGTGTAGCACGTACCGATTAGTATCGATTTAGGTAGATTAGATTTTATTTTTGGGTACCGTTTCTTCTGTGTTTTGGAATAAATATAATTATAATCAATTACCTATTAATTATTACATATCTGTTAGATATAGCTGAAAAATCGTAGTCTTGATTTGTAAATCTGTGTAAAGTGTAGTTCGTATGTATTACAACAATTTATTACATTCCCATGTGATTCCCAGTATTTTTAACGCAAAGCTGAACATAAAAGCAAACGCGAAACGCACTGAACATTATAATAAGATCGATAGTTGATGCAATACACGTACACGCAAGGAAATCAAACACCGCATTGAAATCTGCGCTAAGCTCCTGAGCCGGGGGCAAGGGATAGGCCTCGTAGGATTACGTCGTGTGAAGCAACAAAACGTTTGAAAAATGTATTATTTTATCCTTGATAACTTTTGAATCTCGGGTTATATAAATTTACTGCAATATTGCCTTAACACTTGTTGAAATATGTAAAAAATGATTTAGTACTTTCCTGTAATAAATATCTTACCATTTGAAAGAAAATGTACCTACTTAAAAACAGAAGCGATAAACTAATTCAATATTATTAAAATGATTTCTTATTGAACGTTTGCCTAGCTATAGCTAATTATATTGAAGATTACTCAACACATCACGGTTTAGATGCGACATGATAGTGACAAACATTGTGCTACATTACGACACACATGGTGACATTTCTCATTCATAATGTCAGAGGTACTCAATGAACCGATTCGTAAGCATACAAAGCGATGCAAATCGAAATAGTACCTACAGTTGAATCTGCTTATAATTTTATCGTAGGATAATACAATTTGGTCATACTAAACGGACGGGGCACGAAACGTTTAAGGTTTACAAACTGCAATCAAGTTAAATACTCTTACGTTAATATAATGAGTATTTGTTACTTAAAACCACTTAAAACAAAGTTGGAATAGAATGAGTCTAGTTTTATAGGCGTTAGCTAAAACAAAAAACAAACAGGCAGATTCCTATTTCTTTTGGGGTCTGTGTAATCTGTAATCTAATTTACATTAGTTGAGTGGAGTCTATTCAATTGACCGTAAAATGTTTAATGCATTATGACAAAGCATTGCATAAAATAAATAATAAAATAATAAAGTATTCAAAATCTATTATAAAATTGAAGATAGTTTCATTAGATATTTATGTTCCTTATGAACTTTATCTAATAGATAGTATTATTATTATCCTGATATCGTTACCTTCCTACATAGAAAATTCATATAAAATACAACTGAAAAACGAATGACGGAATGATGATCGAGTGGATATTAATTCCACCTCAATCCATTGCAATCATTTGGTGTACCCTATGCAATACACAAAAAAAAATTTTGAATAATAGATCTTATTGGATACCTTTATTGGCACAATCAAATTTCGAAATTAGTATTAGGTTAGGGCTATCAAAAATCTAAATTTTTGATAAGCGTTGATTTCTATTTCAACAGCAATTACCCAATTTAAAACAGCAAATGTACTTAATTGTAAATAATTATATAGGAAGGATACTTCAAATTAAAAATTATTACATTAAAGACTCGAATTAACATCCGTTGCAAGTGAAATTTCAGAACATCCATTACTAGGTATGTACTGTACAAAGTTTTTAAATACTTCTCACGGATGAATGTTGCATGCATACCACTATAATATGCCTGATGGCACTACGATTTATGGGAATAACTTGAAATGTCAGTGTTGGCTCAGTTAAATGAGCAGCTCAGTTTATAAAAAAATTATGTTATTCAAAATTAGTTTTTTTTAAGTTTGGAAAAAAAGGTTCGTTCGACGATAATACTTACACTTGTACAATGTACATGTAGACTAACTACATGTACTTACAAGAATATTTTGAATCAAATAGATAATATTCTCAACAATTTTATCGAAGTATAGTATAAAGGGCTTCATTTCAGTATTAGATACAATAAAGATCTTACGCAACGTCTGTTGTCAATCAGTTAATCAGTTAATCACCTACAATTTAAGTGCCTCTTATCCAATTATAGAGACGTTTCCCTAACAATCACTATAAATTGTGACGTCTAAGGATAACTCTGAAAACTATAACATTGACTGGATCCAGAGCTATTCGCATAGTTCGTTGACCCTCTTTGTTCCTGCGTGAGCGTCCCCCCCTTCCCCCACCCCGCAACATAACCTCAACGCCTCGCATGCTGCAGGCGCCGCGGCCGTATTACGTGACCTTATAATATTTAAGCTCGACGTTGGTGGTAAAGGCTAAAGGACTGTAATTTACCACCTTTTTTGTATTATGCTCACTTATGTTTAAAAGGTCTCTGTTTCGTTGAAATAAATCGCTCTTTACTTACTTTACCATCCTATATGTTAAAAGGAACAAATGTTCATACTTTTCTATTTTACACTAACTTTAGTGTAAAATAGAAAAGTATGAACATTTGTTAAGTATAACCTAACTAAACATTTTAAATTATATTTCTACTACAAATACAAACATGCTGTATTTGGAAATGGGAATGCAATCTTGCCAAGATTCATGTAATTATCAAGTTAATTAACTAAGTATTCATATACCTACCAGATTTGCTGTTCTGACTTATTCTCTGAATTCTGTACGTATCCAGGAAGCTAATAGTCATATATTAAGTTACTATAGAAAATGATTATTTTTCTGTGAATATAATAAGATGTATTTTTTTCTATTTCAGAGGAGAAAAATTATACGTGACAGCTGATAAACGTGGTGAAAAGGCTGGATGTAAACGACCACTCTGCTGGACCTTGCTGGGACTCGTTGTGGCCGCCATTGTTGCTCTTATTGTGTTAGCAGCTAGTAAGTTGAAGTCTTGAAGTACCGTAATTTATAAACATTTAATGAAAATTTTATTGAAATTGACTTGAAAGAGCTATATAAAGATATTTTTCATTAGATTTGCTTTGTTTAAGTATTAATAGAAGTATGTACCTACTTATCTATATTTTTAATATGTTTTCTTTTTATTAGTGCTGATTTACACAGGGTCAGTAACTGACTACAAATTCGAGGCAAATCAGTGCTGACCCGAAAAAAACCCTGTGTAAACAGATTTGAAGTCAGTACAGAGGCTTGAAGTCTATGTAAACAGTTAAACCGTGTTTTCCAATTACAGCACTAGAGCGCATTATGCGGCATAATGCTTAGCGTTGAATGTTCCAATTACAGCAATGCTTCGCACAATTGAGCACTCTTAAAAGTAATGCGCGTGAATTGATGCGTGCAATCGATTTATCGTAAATAATTATTAATTGTTGGAAAAAAATTTAAAGCTTTCGTTTCTTTCGAAATAATCAAAGTTAATTCAAATTGTGTTAAAAAAATCAATATAAGTATGGATGAAGGTAAATCCAAATTACTTAAAATAACCGTAAATAGTTTTCAACCAATTATTATGTATACCACTTTATTTACACATTAATGAGGTTATTGCTAACTCTATGAATATTTTTTTTTTTCAACACTGAACTTAGCGCAACCTGCTGGTGCGTTTCACGTTCCAATTAAGCATCAGCATAATTCGGCATTGTGCGCCACTGAGTCGCATTATGCTCTGTAATTGGAAAACAGCCAAAGTCAGTCGCGGCGCCGAAATTTGACTTGACTACTGACTCTGTGTAAATCAGCACTTACATTCTAAAGTCTACGTCTATTTATGCAAATATACCTTCTTACGGTGTATTTCCTTTTAATTTTAATTTGTACCTTTATTATAGAGTATTTTAAATACTAATTGAAACTACATCAAATTACAGCTGGAATTCTGTTCTCGAATTCTCCAACACCACTGGAACAATATAATGCATCAGTCAGCTCTGCCCGAGCGTTTGGCGGCATTGGCAGCTCTAATCACGACCACGCAAGTCATGATCACGCCCATGACCACGACCACGACCATAGCCACGATCATGACCATGACCACGACCATCACCACGAACAGACTACAATGGTTAGCGAACCAGCATCAGAAACACAGAGTGATGAGGGACTAGATAACAGTGTTGTTTCCGAAGAATCGGATATTTCTATGTATGGTATGTATTACCACATATAAAATAATAACACCCTCATAACATCTTACCATGGCGGCAATAAAACAAATTTTACTGTTACTTCTAAACCATAAAGCTTATATTTTAACTTTTTTTTCAGTACCGAGGACCGTAGAAGGTGAACTCAGAATAGACAACGAAGAATTCGTTCCCGCTTTACAAGATCCAGAAAGTGAAGAATACAAGGAATTCACAGCAATATTCAATGACGCATTGAAAAAAGCTATATTCGATAAAAATAACTTGGATAATAGCGACAATGAGATTACACTTGAAGTAGTTGAGATAAGGTCAGCACGTTTTATCTATTTATCTAAACGAGACGATAAATATTTTACAATAAAGAACATTCGATTCCTTTCTTTATATATTTTACTTTACTTTTTTTAATTTTCGTTTTGTGTTATTACAAACGTATATTATTTTATTACAGGAATGGATCTGTGATCGTAACCTACAGAATACATTGGTCGCCGAAATATAACGCTGAACCCACAGAAGACCTTATTACAGCCAATACACTTAGAACAAACCTTGATTCTTACCTCGCAAGAAATAACAGAATGATAAGCGTATATCACGTTGCTGAAGAATCAATTAAGGCTAGACCAGTACTAGACATGTGCAAAGTAAACAATTACGACTGTGAACACGGATGTGAATTCGATGACACAACACTAGAATTTACGTGCACATGTCCACATGGACAAATGATAGATATGCATTCACCTAAAAAATGTGTAAATATTTTGGATTCTACACAATCAAGAGGCTTTTCAGATGATAAACTGAAAAACCTTGGCCTCGACTCTGACTCTAGCACTATGAAATCCACTGTAGACGAAGAGAAACCAGTTACGGAATCTGTTCAAGTTATGGATAACAAATTTGACTGGAAAGAAACGAATTCATCTCCCACAACAACCACAACTGAGTCGGACGCTGAACTGAATTTCTCCCATATATTCGGCCATCAAAGTGAACAGAACGATTCAGAAGAAACGCCAAAGCCTGAACCAGAGCCTACTTCCGAACCCAATGATAATTCCAAGCCATCTGCAGAGATTGAACCAGCCGCTGAACCTGAACCAACAGCAGAACCTGAACCTTCTGCTGAACCTGAACCATCTGCAGAAGCCGAACCTGCAGCTGAACCAGAGCCCACAGCCGAGCCAAACTTGAGAGTAGAGCCAGCCGCTGAACCCAGTCCCGATCATGAACATTATCCAGAGCCTGAACCAACTACTCAATCAAACCCACAACCTGAACCAAATCCAGAACCGGAACCGGAACCGGAACCAACCTCTGAACCTGAACCTGCATCAGAACCTAATCCAGAACCTGAACCTACGTCAGAACCCAATCCGGAACCTGAACCTAATCCAGAACCCGAACCAAATCCTGAACCTGAACCTGCTAGCGAACCAAGTTCAGAACCTGAACCTACTAATGCATCTAAATCAGAATCTGAATCTGCTACTGAGCAGAACATGGAATACGAACCTAAAATTGAATCGGAATCAAATACGGAAACAGAAACAGAACGCGCTGTTGGATCGTTTATTGAACCAGAAATTAAACATAATACAGAAACAGAATCTGCCGCAGGAACTAATTATGAAGCGGAAAATGGTGGAGAAGGTAATATGGATGAAGAATCACAACCTGAACCAACTACAGAAATGAATCAGGAGCCATCAGCAAATACAGAATCTAATCATATGTCAGAATCTTCCAACTGGGAACCAAATGCTCCAGCAGCCGCCACGACTGAAACCATTCCAAAATCAGAAATAAATAACGGTGGTATGGAATTAACTACGGAACAAACTGTACCTTTAGATACAATGTTTAACAATCAAGACGAAGAAACTAAAGAGAACGACATGCTAAATATAAGGCCAATAGCAGATCAAAACAATGACAATACTGAGCAAGAAATGGCTGACAAAACTACAGCCAATCCTGAAGAGAGCATTGACAAATCCCTACTAGTGAAGTCCAATGAAAATGACAAAATGCCAGTTTTAATGGAAACCACAACGACGCGAATTTCCATCTCAGAACCTAATATAATAAATGAACCGTCGTATGAAGCAAATCCTGAAATAATTACGTTGATAAGAGGTAATCAAGACCATGTTACCGTTAATAATTTAAATGAAGAAACAACGACGGAGAATGATTGGCTTCAAAACGATAATACAGATTCATCTTTTCATTCAGATAATCCAACAGAACAACGGTCATCAAAAAGTTTTGATGAAATTATGAGTGAATCAACAACAAAAATAAATAAACAAAATGATATGGATGAAATAACTTTTGATCTTATACATAATAAAAATCAAGAAACAGAAGCTACCACAAGTTTGGATAAAAATGATGAACCGACGACAATTACATCAATAATTAATGATGCTCAAAATCAAAATGTTGATTCACAACCCGCTTACACAAACGATGATGAAATGGACATGAATAAGACTGTTATATCCATAAACCAAAATAGTTCATACGAACCAGAACAGGCTCAAACTACAACAATGAAATCAAATACTGAAATAAACTACTCAATAAATTCTGATTATAAAATGACAAACTATGATCAAAATTTAATGGATGCCTTAGAAAAAACCAACATGACAACTACTGAAAAAACATTAGAAAGAAATACAACGAATGAAAATATGGACGTTACTTTTGATACCATAAGCTCATTATACAATAGAACCTCAAAGTCAATGGAAGAGTCGATCAACAATGATATAAAACCAACAACCTCTAATGAAGTTATGGGCGAAGTTACAGAAAAATCTACGGAGTCTGACTGGTTATCAGAGCCAGTTACAGAGGTTAACTATGAAGATGTTATGAAAAAATCGAATAATAGAGAAACTACCGAAGCATCAATGACAAAAGTTGATGAAGTAATAACTAAAGAACTAAACAAAGATGATTTTGAACCGGATTATTTGAACAACATGGAAAGCAATAACAGCAAAATGTCTGATCGAGATGAACCTCTATATGGCATTTTACATGATTATGACAATGAAGATCCACGTGTGAAAAGAGTAAACTTCGAAAGGAAATTTGACTCAACTCACAATATAACAGAAATCGCTACAGAAAACGGCTTACCAAAAACCAATCCCGTACCGCTTGAAACGACAACCATTGGTGAATATATTTACAGAACCGCCGGGAAATCTGTAAGCGACGTTTCCTCATCTGCAACCCCAATGTATATATCATCGAATGATATGGGATCGCCTATGATGTCTGTTAACACGGAGCCGGTGATGGACGAAACAATGAACGAAACAAATAGGGGTATAATAATAAAGGAAATACCAAACAATGAACCAATTACTTATACAAATAGTCCTAATAACGAAAATCTGGCAATTACTACATCACCAACATCTAACCAAAATGTTGAAAATTCTTCACAAGTAAACAATCTAAGTGTAACAATATACGAAGTTTCTAGTCAAAATAATAACCAAACAACTACATCACCCAAGGCAATACATTCGCACTCAACGGAATACGAAGACCATGAAACGGAAATGAATCCCTTCCTTCCCGAAGTTGAGAACAATAAAATTCTCGTGAAAAAACTACAAGAGGGACATGATCTTGAACCAAGCACCTTAAACGAAACACAAAACGAAAACGGAGATGAACATGGTTCAATCCACGTTGATGGCAAAACAGACAAAGCTCAAGAAATGACCAATGCTCCTACAATCTCTGAAACCACACAAACAAGTATGCTGGCATCTGAACAAACATCAGAAAGAGACGTACCTGTAACAACAGAGGACGATATGTTATTCAATGATTTACTTCTTAACCCAAGCAACCATGATGATGAATCAACGACAGCTAAAGTACAAGTAACCACTCCGGTTACCAATATAGAAACAACAACGAGAAACGATTCATATGAAGTTTTGCCCATTTCAACATTTTTACTAGACACAGACGATATAGATTTTACAAAAACAGTAAAGCCCGCGTTATCGGAAAATGGATTAAATAACGTATCGCCAACGGAATATCTAAGTGTAGTGCCAATTGATGATAAAGAATCTATAAAAAAAAATTACAAAAGTGACAGTGAAGAGCTCAATTCAATAAGTGACTCCCCCAAAAAAAGTGATAGAAGGACATTAGATGCATCGAACGCCGATCCTGTTATAAACAATGAAGCGTAGTCCTTACGTGAACTTAGATGTAATTATTATCATGCATAAGGTTGTACATTGTATTCTATTTCCTGTGATTTCTGTCGAACAAATGCGTAATCAGTTTCTGCAGCTCATTCAAATGTAAATCGAAAATCTTCTATCGATAAAGATTTTTATTTAAGTTCCAAATATTTCTGTATACCTGCTAATAACAATATTACTGATAAGTATCGTTAAGTACTTATTATAAATATATTTTTCGTTAGACTAGTCAAATTAGGGAGTCATCACCATCGTGTCTATTTTAGATTATTTATTGCTTCAAGTGAAGATGCACCTTTGACTAAAATACATCAATCATTGTACTATATTTACCGATGTTGATTCAAACTTATACAATGACGTAAATACCTGAAATTGTTTATTTGTTACCATAGATAATTATATTGTGTTAATATTATCATATTCCTTCTATGGGCACTACTTATATTTAAGTTTAACTGTGGCATCAAACTATTGTGTTGAAAGCTCCTTTGCCATGGAATATTGTGATGTGATAACTTCCGCATACCTGTAGCTACATTCCATTCGTACATAAAGTATATTATAATTTAACATAGTGATTTATTGTGGAAGTGAGGTCTGATTGTAAAATAATAATAATTATTGTAGTTCTTGTTAACTGAGATATATTTTGTATAATATGGTTGAAACTGTAAAGAAATATGTTGTAAATAAATATAAAGTTAATAATATGGACATTTATTTCATTTCTAGTTTTAAACAAACACAACCTTCCTCCTCTTGAAAAATAAACCTTCAATACATTCATTCTGTAGGTACTCAATTGAAAAAAGAGAAAAGTAAAACACATATCCATTTGTAAACACATTTTTATTTTTCTTTATGCCATAGATTGAACTGGACGTGGGGTGATTTCATCAATCTCTTGAGATATCATTTGGTTATCATCTATAGCCATTTTGGCACAAAGGCATTCCTCACTGATAGTTCCACTACCAGAAACAATACATTTACCGAGAATTGCTTTGCAACTATTGTATGGAATTAAATTATTACTAGATTCACTTCTGTCTTCTTTTTCTTCTATTGCAACATCTATTTTATTTTCTATTATAATATCTTCATCTATAAACTCTTTAATTTTGATTGTTCCATCGCTATTGTATGTAAGTTCAGGCATATTGTTTTTTTGGTTGTTCTTAATAAATTTATCACAGGAACAACTCTTACAATTACTCTCCTTGTTTTTCTTTTCGAGTTCTATAGGTCTTCTTTCTTCATTAAATTTAGTTTTATCATCTATATTATTACTAGGAGAAAGTATATCTTGTACATTATTATTTGGTTCTATCACATTATTTTCCTTCACGTTTAACTCTTCATTCAGTTGATACTTATCAAACCAGTCCGCTACCTCTTTTGTAAATACTTTATCTATATCTAATTGTTGAATTTGCATCCGTTCAGCTACAAAATAATAATTAAAAATTAATTTAGTTTCTTTTTTTTCATCTAATATTCATGCAAAAAGGCAATGACACAGAAATTGCAAAATAATAAAAAAAAGAAATATTATAGGAAACTGTACAGTCACAATTGTTCAAAAAGATTCTAATTTATATAATACTAGGTTTCCGCCCGCGGCTTCGCCCGCATAGTCAAAGAAAAACCCGCATTGTTCCCGTGGGATTTCCGGGAAAGCGTTATTTTCCCGGGATAAAAAGTAGCCTATGTCCTTTCTCGGGTATCAAAATATCTCCATACCAAATTTCATGACAATAATGCGTGATTGTGTAACAGACAGACAGAGTTACTTTCGCATTTATAATATTAGTATGGATGCAGTGAATTATTAAATTTTAATAAATTACAAACCTTCAATTATCTCCTGTTTCATATTGTCCGTTTCATGGTTTTCTGTAAACAAAAATAATTTTTTGATCAAATAATGAACAGACTTTGGTAGTAAATTGCCACCACTAAATTGTGAAACTATATTTGCATAATTTGCCTTGTTTAAAAAAATATTTTTAATAAAATTCAACAGTATTAACTTCATCAGGATTTGCTAATGATCCTTTATTACATTAGAAAAAAATAAAGGCCAAAACTCACTGTGTCTTGCAAGATGTCTTCTTAAAGCATATTCATTTGTAAATAATTTACCACAACTGGGTACAATACAATTCAACCAAGAATCCGGCTGATGACTCCTTAGATGTGTTTTCAAGTGATTTATTTGAATGAATCCTGTAAAAAGAGCAGTTATTGTATAATGAAATGGAGTTTTCATTTATTTAATGTAAAAGAGATTATAGATACATTTAGTAACTCAGCCCCCGGAATCACAGACACAATAGAAAATCTATTGTGTCATGGTCAGATCGGGCCGCTCGGGGCTCAATGGGTTAGATCAAGTAGTTGAAAACTTTCCATAGTATCTTATCTAAATTCTATAATGTTACCCACAAACAAGACACTAATAGAAAAGAAAAAATAATATAAACTTTAAAAAATGAATGTTCATTTACCTTTGGTACCATTAAACAAACAGATTGAAGTTTTCTCCTCAAATGAAGAAGACATTAGATTTGTTTGTAATGAAATAGCTTCACATACATAGTTGCAATTATATCAGTATAGTGAATGTGTAAAATATTAAATTTTACAGCTATGTTAGGACATCTAATGAGATATTATGAAAATTTGTGACTAAAATAAATTTTATTTTATACTAGAAGTGCCGCGCGGTTTCACCCGCGTGGCTCCGCTCCTGTTGGTCTTAGCGTGATAATATATAGCCTATATTACTCGAGGATAATGTAGCTTTCGAATGGTGAAAGAATTTTTAAAATGGGTCCAGTAGTTTATGAGCCTATTCATTACAATCAAACAAACAAAGTTTTCCTCTTTATAGTATTAGTGTAGATTCTAGCTTCTTCATATTTATCCATGCTGCATCCAAGATATCAAGACAATGAAATCTCTGTATAAAGTGACTTACTAAACTATGTGCTTAACAAGTTAACATTTGCTAACTTAATCCAACAAACATTAACTTACCCTTTCCACATGAACTGCAGTGGTGTTGTTTTTGACCAGAATGTGTTGGTTCATGATTCCTCAAGTGATGCGCAAAGTTAAATGTTTTCGTACAACCGTTGTAACTACACTTATATCTCCTCTCAGACTTTGCTTTGTGTGTTTTCTCATGTGATTGTAGTGCCTGGAGACTGTTAAACTTTGTTTGACACTTTGTGCATATATGCACTTCTGTAACAAGATACATTTGTTGTTATAAACAATTGTTAGTACAATGCATAAATATATCTATGTCATATCTATGTATATTATACTTTGCTTAATCTTTGATGCATAGAACTGAAATTATGTTTATGATGTTTTGTTTTTGAAAATTTAATATTAGTATGGATTCAATTAATCTTACCTTCGTGGGCATATTTGATATGGCGTTTTAGAAGAGCATCATCTCGGAAACTTCTGCCACATTCCGAGCAGTTCACGCGCTCTCCTCTTTCATGTTGTTTCTGATGACGCCTTAGAGCTGAACTATAAAGAAATATAACCAATATAATCTTTGAAGACCCGTTAATATAATTAACAATAAATCATTGTGTACAACTTACATAAAACTAAATTTTTTGAAACATTCTGGACATTCGAACGCTGGTACATGACTCCTTTCATGTCTTTTCTTTTCGCTCTCATACTTAAAAGTTTTATCACAATAGGAACACACGAACATTTTTATAAAATTTCTGTTGACGTAATGCCAGGCGATGCTACTAAAATGCACTTTTAGTGTACCTAATCACAGTTTTCTAAATTTGAAGTTTTCTATATTTTGATCATAATTCATTTTTTAGACTGAATCCTTATCATATGGATTTACGATGGCAGTGGACTGTGGATGGCATCTTATCAGGGAACTACAAATGAACTGTCATAAGTCATTACACAACCTCCCCTCAGTCCCTCTACGCAAAATACAAACTTGAGTTTGACAGACATAAAGTCACTTCTGACATGCTTCTGACATCCAACTGACATCTCACTGCTGACTGCATTCCGTCAATGCTGACTGCTCAGTCTTCATAGTGCTCTGTGCTCAGTAGTCTGCAGTCCCGTCCGATTAGGGCCCTTCTGGCCTCCTCCACTCAAGCGACAGCTCAAGCCGAGGTTCGTGGTCCCCGTCAAGGGGGGACGCCCTTGTGCATGTCGCTACCAGGGTGAACCTTCAGTTCACCCCCGCGTCCGCCTTAAAATGTAGAAGCCCTTCTGGCTAACATTGAGAAACACCATACAAAAAAAAAAAAAAAAGTCTGCAGTAATAAGACAGTGATAGAAAATATCATGACTCTATCGTATAATATCTGACCTGAATATACTTAACTGACCCGGTGGCAAAAACTGGAACTACGTGCCGCCATTTTGAAATGTCACATTTTCACAGACTTTTCATACGGAATACAGGTAAATTAGCTTGGAGAAATTTTTGCGTTTGTAGTAGTGTATGGTCAGCAAATAAAATAAAACAACATTTTATTTTTAGTTATTATTATATTATTATTAATTATATATATAATTTATTATTAATTATATATATTAAGTATATTATATGGGATTTTAAATTAAACTATATATGTTTCTCCTCTGAAAAAGATGAGACTTTAATTTAATATTTGCACATTTAACATACGTATAACTTTTACAAAATGACAATGTTACTAAAATGAAAAATTTACTAACCTGAAAAAGAAACGACATTTAAAGTTTAATTCTTTAGTTTGAGAAGTCAAAGGCTTGCCTCGACCATGTTTTAACACTGGAGCCATTTTGAATTAACAATATAAACTTACAACACTTATTATCCCCGCAAATTGCTAATGCGCCTGGCCGCCATTTTGGTGACGTATTTTGTTGACATTGACATTAGACACTCTGTACCGTTAGCATTATTCTGGCTGATGCGAATTGCGACGGACGAGTACCTACGCGTTTTTGTTTGATTGTTTTCTTGTTGTTGTTTTCTTTGTTGTTATTTTTTCTGTTGTTTGTTATCGTTGTTAAGTTTTGTTATATTGTTATAGTTTTGTTACAATGAATAAGAACTAATAATCTGTCCTAATAAACGTTGAAAATCACTCAAACATTTTTATTTCTTAGATAGATACCTATTTCCAAGCAGTGAGATTATTTAAATGTCATCAAATGTAATTTTTTTCGTAAAATGTAATCTTACAATAAATGTCATTACAAATCTTTCAAACTTAATTATAATTAACCTATTAAATTTATTTTCTCCGCATTTCTTTTTTTGCAAGCTGTATTTTTCAATTCTGGATGACGTCACGTGGCTTTTACTGTGACAAGGTTCCTGCGCATTAGCAATTTGCGAGGATAGTACACACAAATTTAACACTTCAACAAATACAAAAGATTGCCCAAGTGACTATGGCACTTTGTATCGCAATCAAACTTATTGTTTCAAGATGAAATATAGCTCAATTTAAAGCTTGATGTTAGTACTTTTAGAAACGATTAAAGTTTTTATATAAATAAGCCGCAGTTCGCGACAATAAAAATAAAACAATAGTTTTATTCAACACTTCAAAAAAATACTTTATCGAGTTTAAACTAACGATGAACGTTAAGTTTTACATTTATTACATAGGTAATATTTTAATTTACAAGACAAATGTGAAAAGTAAATCGTAATAAACATTACCTATTTCAAAATAAATTACGTCGAACATTGCGTCGAACACATTCATTCAAGATTCATTTCAAATAGAAACTATGACATAAGACGCAGGACGCTTGTAAGAGAGATAGATATATGTGTCAAAACAAAAACTTTTACTTTTATTTCTATTTATTTGGTATAATTACGACTTAATAGTGATAAATATGATCATTATAAATACAAATAGGAATTAAAAATATCACGAACACGTGACACAATTAGTATTTTACCGATTCCATACGTGGTCATACATGTTTCAAAACACAAACTTTTAATATTATTTCTATTTATTCGGTATAATTAAGACTTAATAGTGATACATATTATGATCATTATAAATACAAATAGGAATTAACAATATCACGAATACGTGGCACAACTTAAATTTTACCGATACCACCCGTGGTCATTCTCCTTTATCAATAAAACTACGTACATAATAATTATAATTTTTGAATGAAATGTGTGCTTTATGTTCTAACGGTACCAAACAACTGCATCTGGCACCTGCGGACAGCGTAAACTGGTTTATTCTGGTTTTGTGCGTTTTTCCACTTTCCACTATCAAGTGACGATTTATTTATTTGTTTTGTTTCGTAATTATTATGGTCAAATATTAATTATGAAACAAATTATAATGGACACGATGTTTTATTGTTTCACGGTAGTCGCCTTGTCGTTTGCTCAAGGACGTGAAATTGAATGATATATTTTTTTTATAAAGTCAAAACCATTTGCTTTCAAATTAAAAGTTGTTTTTATTGAAAACAAAAGTGTTGCTAGGAATAAGTATAAAATTAAATAGTTATGTTAGGATATCGAAACATTTTTGTATAGGCCTGAACGATATAGTGGAAACGCGCTCTAAGATCTGAGTAATATACACACCACTACATATGCAAAAATTTCTCCAAGCTAATTTACCTGTAATTTGTTTAAATAAAAAGAAAGCGACATCAGTGACACTGTCTTTTTTTTTCTTTTCTGTCTTCTTTTCACTGAATCTTTTATCATGCATGAGCTTAACTTAAATATAAATCCTAAGTGTGCTTACTATTTTTTGAGTTTTCTTTACGTTACAAACACAACACATGTCCTTGCTTTAGTTAAAATATTAAAAAAAATTAATATGAAGCGCTTATTACATCTTCCTAAATTAAGATCAATGCAAATTTAGCACCCCATCAATGGAATATTAGCTCAAAAATGACCTTAATCGATAGGTCTCCGTCACAGGTCTCCGTTAGGTCCTTTAAGGTGTCACAATTTTTTTGTTACGTCCCCTTTAGGTTTTTTATAAATAATTTTTAAAATTTTGGAGATAAAAAGGTACACTTTAGCACCTCGCCCATAGAATTTTGGGTCGAAAATGACCTTAATCGATAGGTCTCCGTTAGGTCCTTTACGGTCCCACAATTTTTGTGTTAGGTCCCCTTTATTATTATTATTTTTTTTTTAATTTTGGTTATAAAAAGTACACTTTAGCACCTCATCCATAGCAAAATTGGTGAATTTTATCAAAATCGTATTCTTTATCGTTAGGTCCGTATAGGTCCATCATTGAAATTATTTGTTTTATTATTAATTATAAAATAATTAAAACCTGCGCCTGCGCACATCATACATAAACGGCGCGTAATTTAAATTGGTATTATTTCATTTATTAAATCTGCTTCTGCTGTTCTGAGAGTGCTTATTCATTAAAAACCTACTTTTCAATCCAGAATTAAAATAACCTGGTAGATGTCAGTGGCTGTTTTCCAATTACAGATGCTGATGCTTAATTGGAACGTAAAACGCACTAGCAGGTTGCGCTAAGTTCAGTGTTGAAAAAAAAAATTCCAGTTTTCCAATTACAGTAAATAGTTTTAAACCAATCTTCTTCTTTTTAATATATATAAATCTCGTGTCACAATGTTTGTCCTCAATGGACTCCTAAACCACTTAACCAATTATAATAAAATTCGCACACCATGTGCAGTTCGATCCAACTTGAGAGATTTATACATAAGAGGATAGTTTAAATCTCAAATCGTTTTAAAGAAAGCGGGCGAAGCCGCGGGCGGTAAGCTAGTTATTATGTATATACCACTTTAATTTGCGCCACTGAGTCGCATTATGCTCTGTAATTGGAAAACAGCCTGAGATTCGGAATTTCTGAATAGCGAAAAGGAATGTGTAAATGCACCATTATTGAGTATTGACATTTGACAATTTAACATGCCCGCCAGTGCCCGCCCACATGATTGATGAATTTTGAAATTTCAAAATCACATGAAGGTTAAGTGGCGCCATAGGATTTAAAATAAAACAAAATGAATAATATTGATGTACCTTGTGTTCGTTAAGACAAATGTTTAATAGACGAAAAATATATTAATCCAAGATCTCGAAACAATTATTATTCGATAAAAAAAGTAGGTATTTAATTAATATTTGCAGACTTAGCAACTTACGTAAGTGTTAATAACAAAAAATGCACCAAGTAACAAATTATAAACAAATTGCTGGTTGTAAAGGCAAAATTATTATCATGTGTGCACAAAGTATACAAAGATACTCCGTTGGATGATCATTACAGGAACAGACCGGCATTCATAAACGCTTATCAAATCTCGTACTGTTTTCATTCAGTTCTTGTAAGATCTCATAAGACGTACAACATGCTCGCTTGGATCAAGATAACTCTTATTTTATGTTTGTTTGGAACTTTACGAGAAATCCGGCCGTCGGAACCTTTTGTGACAGAGTTTTTACTAGGACAATGGAGAAATATAACTGAATCTCAGTTAAACAGAGATGTTTATCCTGTTGGTACTTATTCTTATTTGGCGCTATTAGTTGTTGTGTTCCTCGTCACAGACTTCTTACGATTCAAGCCAGTTATCATACTTTCAGGTGAGTATTAACAGTTTTTAATTTTATAAAATTTACAATTTATTTATTGAATGTGGTTTAAACAAGCATGATATTTTATTACTAGGCTTAATTTAATCAATTTTAGTCAAACATTATAAATTAAATATCTTCAATTGATTATTTTGTACAATATCAATTTGAGTGTCTATTTTATACCTAATTAACATATTAGCTTATGAAAATATTATGTTTTATAGGATTAAGTGGGATCTCAGTGTATGCAGTATTGCTGTGGACTTCAAGTTTAGAATGGCTGCAAGTATCCCAATTCTTATATGGGATTTACATGGCCACAGAGATTGCTTACCTCACATACATCTATGCAAAAGTAAGTTAGTGTTTTATTTTAGAAGTAACAGTAAGTTAGAATACACTCAATTTTATATCTAGAAACTAGTTCTATTACATAGAATATATTAAAATAAATACATATTTTTAGGTTGACACCGCAAAATATTCAAGAGTATCTTCCTATACCAGAATAGCAGCTCTAACTGGCCGTTTTCTTTCTGGTGTCAGCTCACAACTACTCATTCATTATGAAGCCATGGACTATAGAGACCTTAACTATATTACATTTACAGGTATGTATTTTAAATTAATTTAACACTTTATCTATAACATTAAATTTATCTTATTCTCATGTACTGTTATTTCATATACCTATCATATAAAGAACTATAGTCCTTTTCAGCTATGATGATTCCTGTGACACTTCATCGTGTTCCGAATTACGTATTTTATGTTTAAAACGCCAAAATGATTTTAGTGCATAATATTTTTATTTTATGGCGGCATTATTACCAAAAATATAAAAATGAGACATCTTAAGCTTATAAATCAAAAACAGTATTGTTTAGTTTAATATAATGAAAAATAAAATAAAATAACACAAAAATATAATACCTACGCAACTCGTGTACATGAAATGGATCGTTGAAAAATCATAGAGTTGGAAAATCATATAATCGGCGCCCATCTTATGATCGTTTGTCAATTGAGTCAATCGTCTGTAGGAGTGCGTCAGCCTTGTATACAAGTTGCATTTTTATATTGATACTTTCCGTGGTATTCTGCTATTGTTACTAATTGTTATTGTTGACTTTTTGTTGCTGTTGTTTGCTAAGTTTCCTTAGTTAATTGATAGCGAAATGCCGAAAAAACTAATTTTGGTACATTATTCAAATCAATTTCATTTCCATATAAAATATTATCGATTATCGAAAACAATTGATATGATTTCAGTACAGACATCTCTTCACGTGTCAAAAATCGATGTGTCACAGAAATCATCTTAGGTGGAAACAAGGAATATACTACTCTCTACCGAGAGGGTGGAAAGGACTATAGTTTTGAGGATGAAGAAATAACATGTTTAAACTTATAAATAATCTACTAAAATATTAAGCTGAAGAGTTTGTTTGTTTGAACATGCTACTCTCAGGAACTACAGGACCTGTAACTTTAAACAAGCTGTCTAAATTTTCTTTTTCTTTGTAAATGAATTCCCCATACAATAATCAGATCAGGTGATAGTATAGTCTAGTTGTATTCAATATTATAGAATGGAACAAAAAATGTACTTTATTCAAAGTATGGCTGAATATGTGTCTCATAGGTAATGTAGTTCAATAACTAATTAACCTTGATTGAAACCGAGTCACTAGACTGAAACTTACAATAGTGGACTTTATGATATTAAATTTTTATAGTGAGACTACTTTCAAGTGAGGTATAATAGTGTTCATTAAATACGAAATAAGCTGGAAGTCGACACAAGATTATTGGATAATTTTTGTTCTAAATATTTAAATCTTTTCAAAATTGTTAGGTACTTCAAATATTTTTTCTTCTCTGTGTATTATATTTCATAGTATAACTCAGACCAATAAATTTAAAATTCAAATAAAATACATATTCGCAAACAAACACAAATTATTTTAAGTACCCTTTGCTTTGAACGAAGAGTCTTTACAGAAAAACCGACCTGAAATTCTGTATCTGGTTCATTCTGGTCATTTCATATCATCATAAGTTTTATCATCATAAAAACTGAAATATTTCGTTTTTTCTTAATTATGAGAATTGCTGCATTCCATCTGAATGTAGGCTATGTTACATAATATTATAATTTATAAGCTATCTTATCTTTTGATGCAAATAATGTTATAAGATTATGATACTAGACTAGTATGAACACATTAGCTTTTATAATGAATCATTTTGAGATACATCTTGAGTCTTAATATAGGTACTATGGTAAATAAGGAACCTGCCTTAACCAGATTAAAGTGTGATAGTTTTGTTTGTATAGAGATAAGTTAAGAACATGTTCCTTTGTATTGTTATTATAATACTATTTGCAATTCCGAACAGGTTAATACCTAAATCAAAATATAGGTATCTGTTATATAGAAATGAATCGCAAATGTGTTAGTAAATGCATAACTCGAGAACGGCTGAACTGATTTCGTTATTTTTTTTTATAATATTCCTTGAAGTACGAGGATGGTTCTTATGTAGAGAAAACGTTAACATGTACCACGGGCGAAGTCGGGATGGACCGCTTGTATAGGTATATAATCATTTTAGCGGCTTGCAAACCATAAAGTCCTTGTAAAAACCATTATATCTTAGAGTACCTAATAAATCATAATATCTGTCTTCTATAATTAATTAGAAATAAAAACTTCTTGTACAAGTACAAGAGTAATAAAATAAATTGCATAAAACATTTTATAATGATAAGTCAGTTATTTATAAGCTGGCTATAATGAATGGCTTATTATTTTTATCTAAACTCCTTCAGGTTTGTGAAGGTCAGTAAGTTTATTGATAAATTTCTTTTATTTGATTGATGTATATTGTTTATATTAATGTTTAATTTAGATTAAAATGTTTGATGATGAGTTAATTTATTGTTTTCGGTTGTTTCTGTCTACAAACAATGCAAATATTATTATTAAAAGACTACACTTAAATATTCCGCAGAAAAAACATTCCCTCTTCTATGCCACAAATCACAATGAATTAGTACCTACTGATTAGAAGCTTGGAAACTTAACTACTATTCTGATGTTATGTGTTCTCACTTAGATTATGATTTAGTTTGATAGCAATCCAACTAAAAATTAATCAAAGTGAGTGATTAAACAATATCGTTTTCTCCCATTTCAGCACAAATATTAGCAACCTTCTGGGCCTTCTGGTTACCACATGTGCCATACGGTATTTACTTTCACAGAAGATCAATTGTTAGTGCAGGGCAAATAGATATCAATATACCTATAGAAAAACAAGCACCTACAAAAACGGTAAGTTATTTCATCTCATATTAATATTCATAAATATAAAATCTGGAAAAATGATCTATTGCTCTATCAAAATATTATTTATCTACTTTTGATTCGTTCTTAATGCTACTTTTATTACTTATTAACGGTTAACCTCCTTACTCTTATTTTTTTTACTATATTAACCTCGAAACAGTGGCTTGCAAATCTAATCTTTCTGGTGTGCGTCACCTACCTTACTTAATAATTCGAAACACACAATTTTGAACCTTACCCTAATGTACCTACGATTCATTTTCAGCCGTCGATCCGCACGCAAGTATTCGACGCAGCATCGCTGATATCACGGCACGCGCGATCCGCGTACAGCCGGCCCAAGGTGGTCGCGTGGTCCGCGCTGTACGCGGCCGCGCTCGCGCTGTTCGTGCAGGCGCAGACGTACGTGCAGCTGCTGTGGGCGCAGATACAGCGCGAGAGCGACGTGCCGGTGGGTTGGGTACATAGCCACTCGTGCTGATATCGCGTACAGCCGGCCCAAGGCTCGCGTGGTCCGCGATGTACAAAAAATAAAGAGCGTGTTCCAAATACACGTGTCAGAAGTGAAAATTCTTTGGAAAGATACCAAAATCGTCGCCTTACTCCATGACGTGACGGTCTTGCCATGACGCGACCTCTCAACGCGCCTACAGTAATTTCACTTCAAAACTATAATATTTTAAAATGCTACTCTTCTAGTAGGTACAAAGTTTTAGGGCTATTTGTGTCAAAATTATTATTCAAATATTAAAATTCAAAATATGTAATTTGAGTGGTTTATTCGTATAAGAACACAAAACCAAAAAATTGTAGAAAACAATTTTTTTTATTTTTTATTAATTACCAGATTGCGTATAACGGCGCGGTGGAAGCGATACAAACGCTCCTGGGTGCGTTCGGAGCGTTCCTATCATCGTACTGCGCACGCGCATCGCTACCAGCGCCCGTCGCCGCAGTACAGGGACTCGCTGTGTTCGTGGCCGCACACGTACCCAACGTGTTCGTCTCGTACGCGGGGTACATTGTGATGGGCATGCTGTATCACTACACCATCACGCTAGCTAGGTAAGATTGAATTCAGTACTATCTAGTAGTATGACTATAGTACAGGGACTCGCTGTGTTCGTGGCCGCACACGTGCCGAATGTGTTTGTGTCGTACGCAGGGTACATTGTGATGGGCATGCTGTATCACTTCACTGTAACGTTGGCCAGGTGAATTACAACACAAGAGAGAATACAAACGCTAGCATCTAGTAGAAAAGTATTAAAAACTTATAAAATTTGAATTCGGCAACAAACTTGTTATCATGATTTATGTACATAAGTTCAATTTTTTATTTTGTATTACAGCGCAAAAATAGCCAGCCAGCTGAGCGACGAGAGCTGTTTCGGTCTAATATTCGGCATCAACACGCTCATAGGGACCGGCCTGCAATCTCTACTCACTCTTATACTAATTCAAACTTTAGAACTGCCGATATATTCTCAGTACTATTGTATAAGTGCGTTGTATTTGTTGCTAGCGTCGTTTTGGCTGCTAGGCTGGTTAGTACAGCTGTGCAAACAGAAAAACAGTATTCCTTTAAACCAGTATTGATGTGTGATCAAATGTGCAATTTACTTAATGTAAGGGAGTCGATTGTATATGCAGGATAGATTTTTTTTATCCATAGTAGATTATAGAATGTTCAGATAGGCATTATGTATAATTTAATGTTCAATTATTATTTTTATTATTGATAGTTTGGTTGTTTTTGGGTAGTTTAGCGTTCTTAGCCTCTGTTGTTCACAACTTGCTGTTTGTCTGTAAGAACGCTTAGTCCTTAAACATTTTCTTTGAATAGGTAATTTGGTTTACATTTTATTTGAAACAAAATTATAAACTTTATTACATACATAAGCTTCTTAAATACCTATATCTAAAATATTTTCATAAATATAAACTAGTGTTGTTAAGGGTTTTTTTTTTATTATTTTTGTATGCATTCCGTTTTATATAATTGTTACATATTAGATCATTATTATTTTATTCCTATTTGTTGTATTCCTTAGTCATAGATAGGTTGTGATACTTAATTGTAAAGTAAAGTAAAAGTAAAAAATATTTATTCAAAAATCAAGCATACAATCTCGTTGAACTTATTACAATAAGGCTGTTTAAACAGTAAATATGTAGTATACTCTATACATCATTTGAACTAAGATGCCCACACTAGACTCGTGGCCTGTATTGTGAGCATCAATACAAAATACAAAGAAACAAACAAAACTAGACATGGATGTAAATGAAATGTCGATTTATTAATGTTTTAGGAATAAATTGCAATTCATATATTATTCTTTATGCTTTATTTTATTAGATAAATCTAAAATGAACAAAAAATAAATAAATATCAAAATAAAAATAGTATAAATAAATAGATAGATACTTTTAATATATGTGTGTGCTGAATAAGAAATGCATGGGGGTAAAACTTGTGAGTAAGAGCGTTAGATTACAGATCTAATCAAATTTTCCGTTTGTTGAAAAGACAAAGAAAGTAACCATTTTTTAATAATTTTCTTGGCCTTTGCGACCCCACTCTGCCTAATAGAATGCAATGCCTGGTTGACGCGGTTATATATAAGCGGGTGTAGGAATTGACTAAACCGTTTGGCAAAGGAGGTAGTAACCTGAGGTAAAGGAATTTTATAAATTCTATTGTTGAGTAAGTTAGCGTGATCACTTGAAGAGAGAATATTTTTATGGGTTAGTAATGCTACATTAAGAATAAATAATTTTCTGGCGCTCAACAATCCAGTCTCCTTATAAAGTAAGTCAGTTGGGTAGCGGATAGGGAGATGCAGCATAACCTTTAACACAGCTCTTTGTGCTCTTTCCAGAACCAATAATTTTGAGGAACCGCAACCACCCCAAACACAGATACAATAACTAATTATAGGTTCACATAAAGCTATATATATTCTCCTGAGTAACTCGTATTTAGCGACAGAGCGTAGGTGTTTCATGGGGTATATTAGTTTACGAACTCTTGCAGTTGTTGCATGTATGTGGCCTTCAAAGTTTAACTTATCATCCAATATTACGCCCAGATATTTAATGGAATGCGCGTTACTGATTGTGTTATTACAGCGACATGGAGGAACTGGATGAGACAAGGAAGAAATATTGCACGAATGAAAAGACAGATCCGGAAGTGATGAAGGTTGTGAAGCTGCAGTTTTGTGAAAACATAGATATTTTGTTTTAGCGGCATTGAGAGTAAGTAAATTGTTGTTTAACCAGTAAGCAATCTTTGACATTCCCTCTTTTGTTATGTCAAAGACTTTGTCCCAAGAAGTATCTTGAAAAATAATAGCTGTATCATCCGCGTAGCAGATAATATCAGCATTTCTCAACCCAACGTTGGCGATATTATTAAGATATACTAAGAAGAGGGTAGGACCTAAAATACTCCCCTGTGGCACGCCGAAAATTACTGGTGAAAGAGAGCTAAAAGTATCGCGATATTTGGTACATTGCTTTCTGTTCGAAAGATAACTTCTGAACCACTCCAAAGCTATACCTCTGATGCCATACCTCTCCAATTTCTTCAAAAGAATTGGTATTGACACTGTGTCAAAGGCCTTGGCTAAATCCAAAAATACTCCGACACAGGCCAAGCCCTTATCTAGAGAAGAGGACACAATATGAATAAGTTCAGATACGGCATCAACGGTAGATCTACCTGCACGAAATCCATATTGACGATTTGATAAGATGTTATTCTTTTCTAGGAAATCAACCATTCTGCTATTCATAATTTTTTCTAAGACTTTCGAGATTGCACTGAGAAGAGAGATAGGTCTATAATTATTTAAATCTTTTTTATCACCGCTTTTATGAATAGGAGATACGGCAGCTACCTTCCACCTATCCGGAAATACACCATGTGATATACTTAAATTACAAATATAAGCAAGAGGAGCTGAGATGTACGGCTTAATGTATTTTAATAGGCGGTTGGAAATACCATCTATACCCGTTGCACTGTTTGTTTTGAGATCAGTGATTATTTTCTCGATTTCAGTTTTGTCCGTAGGTACTATGAAGAATGAGTCTGGAAAGTCTTCAATGGAAACGTTAGAAGCCAGAGATTCCTGAGTTTCTCCAATACCGGTTAGAATATCATTAGCCAAGTTTTGACCTATTGCGCAAAAGTGATTATTGAAGTAATTCAAAGAATCCTGGATATTACCTTTAATGGCAGATATGGATGGGTTCTCTTTAGGGGACTGTAAATATGCGATATCTTTTATAGTATTCCAAAGCTTACTTGGATTATTTTGATTTTCTGTGAGCATTTTCTCATTGTAACTATCTCGCAATCTCTTAATTAAATTATGAGATTGCGAGATAGTTACAATGAGAAAATGCTAAATTACTTAATTGTATTTTAGATGATCAATATAATAATATATTAAACCTTATTTTGGAGAAGAATTCTCAATATAACAACAAATTAGTACAACTAAATAATGCAAATAATACAGGCATAGTACAACGGCAATCAGTTGATTTTTAACGAATTATTTTTATATGTCCACAAACTATGTATGACAATATAATATTATGCACTATTGTTTTGGGTAATCATTGTTATACTTTTTCTTTTTCAAATGTAAATATAATAATGAATGTACGGAAATGTACCATCAAAATAAAAAGGAATTGAGACTGTGATATTATATTATTATTGTTAAAGTTTAATTTGTGTTTTATTTTAACACTAGCTGCGCTCTGTGGGTTCACCCGCGCCGATCCTCTCCTGTTGGTTTTAGCATGATGATATACATATAGCCTATAGTCTTCCTCGATGAATGGGCTATCTAACAACGAAAAGAATTTTTCAAATTGGGCCATTAGTTCCTGAGATTAGCGCGCTCAAACAAACAATTATAGATTTTCTCTTTTGCAGAATTAATAACATCTAGCCTTGTTTTGTAAAACATCAATCACTATGTTGAAGGTACATGTATAATCTTATAATATAAAAATGAATCGCAAAATGTGTTGGTAAGCGCATAACCCGAGAACGGCTGAACCGATTTCGATAATTCTTTTTTTTATTATATTCCTTGAAGTACGAGGATGGTTCTTATGTAGAGAAAACGTAAACATGTACCACGGGCGAAGCCGGGGCAGACCGCTAGCACATAGTTCAGGATACATCGCCCATTTTTGCAAGTGACTACTATCAAGCTGATTTTCCATTTGTAGCTTTATTTTGATGAGACACCGAATAATTTCGTGTACGAAACTCTCGATTGTGGTAGCTAACAGAGATAACCAGGATAAATTTTTTTGATTTGATGGTTCTCAAATATTTATTACGCAATTTGTAGGACAGTATGTCTGTTTAATTATATAAACATTAACTAAGTGAAAACAAAAAAATCAGCTTGTTAGTAATCATTTATGATGACCTCGTTATCAATACACTTTGGAAAGGGGGACTCTTTGAACAAACCATAGATTTTGTAGGACACATATTTTTTCGAATAATTTAGGTAATTATCTTGAGATTGAACAAAAAAAATTCATTCAGTTAGTAATAAATATTTGAGAACCATCAAATCAAAAATTTTTATCCGTGTTATCTCTGTTAGCTACCACAATCGAGACTTTCGTACACGAAATTTTTTGGGCGTCTCATCAAAATAAAGCTACAAACGGAAAATTAGCTTGATAGTAGTCACTTGCAAAAATGGGCGATGTATCCCGAACTAACAGACTAATAATAATATACTACGTATACAACGCTAGTAACAAATAAAACCCAACAACATAGTGTTTCAATAATATATTTCAGTTAATACTTTTGTAAATCTTATAGTATGCATTTACAAAGATTCAAGACACTTTTCATTTTCACTAAACACTTTGTGGAAATACTTTACTTGTCAGTATTTATTATTTATTAATCAACAGCATTCATATAATAAAATACATTGTAAAATCCTAATATTTACAATTGATATGTTTTTAAGGAATGTAACAAATAAATAAACTGGAAGATCAATCTTTTTCACAACCACTTACTTTATATTATTAATATGAATATTCTTTATGTACATAATATATGGGCATATATATTTTTAAATACATATAAAAGTATATAAATAAATCTAGGCAACTTGCATTGAAGAGGGTCTCGTCTTTAAATAAACATAAACACATATCAATATGAAAACAACCGCGACAGTGGGAAGGACTATTGTATGAATTTGTTGACGCATTTTCGCAAATTCTTGCTTCCTCTCGCGCTTTTGGCGAGCAGTTTCCTTTACTGGACCCTTGAGTTTCCTCATGTTGTACCTAAAAAGAAAAATTATCTAACTAAACTAGAAAGTTCCGACTACATTTACATATCAGTAGAAAATGTGATTGTATTTAAATTTGTTACAAAATAATTTATACCTTAATAAATTAAATTTGACAACAAGGAAGACAATTTGAGAATAAATGTAATATTTGTGAAAATATAATAAGATTTAGTTGGAATTTAGAAACAAAATAATACAAGTTTTTGTAAACACGTCAGCAGCGGAGTCGGTGTAATGTCACTTGTCAGTGTAATTCTGTCAATGTCATTCTCATTTAGTTTTTCATTGTTTAAATACGAGTCTTTTTGGGTATATTATTAATATTGATACAATATTAATTATTATTACTGAAAACTTCTGACTTTGTACCTAAGCTTTACAACCACAGTTTACAACATATTTAACATTTATAATGTCTGAAATCGTTAAAATATATCCTTGATAATTAGAGCAACAGCACAACAATAATGTTATATATTATAACTAGCTTACCGCCCGCGGCTTCGCCCGCTTTCTCTAAAACGATTTGAGATTTAAACTATCCTATCTCTCAAGTTGGATCGAACTGCACATGGTGGGCGAATTTTATTATAATCGGTTAAGTGGTTTAGGAGTCCATTGAGGACAAACATTGTGACACGAGATTTATATATATTAAAAGATGTTAATTAATATACAAAAGTATATAACTCAAAGTACATTCTAATATACATTAATAATATAAGAATTTAACATGCTAGCTTTCCGCCAGCGGCTTCGTGCGCGTAATCAAAGAAAACCCAGCATAGTCCCTGTTCTTGTTTGATTTCAGGGATAAAAAGTAGCCAATGTGTTATTCTGGGTCTTCAGATACCAAATTTCATTGTAATCGCTTCAGTACTGATTCAGTGATACTACTCAAACTATTCCATCATTTTGTTTGTGTGAATATTTTGGGTGTCAATTAAACTAATAATTATGCAGTAAAATTATTTATTTGCATTATTGACTAAATGGGATTTTTTTTGGTCAAGACATTTTTTATGATTATTAAAAACAAAAATTTAGTATAATCAACACTTAATCACAGCTAGATTTACAACAAAACATATTGATTGATAAGTGCAAAAGATTAAACATGAAATTCTCCGCCATCTCGTTTTTCATCTGATAATGAATTCAAAATGCTTGTTGATGAACTTTGAGAAAGCCATAGAATACTCATGAGTAGACCTTCTAAAATCCCAATACCAATGCCGCCAAATATGTCCAAAAAGTAGTGCCTTTCTGCTAGAACTCTTGATATTGCCACTGAAGTGACCCAGGCTACTAGTGGTGGATAAAATATAATAGAGATAGGATCCACAACCATCAATATAAATGCAATTAAAACAGCTCGGCTTGCGTGACCAGATGGAAAAGAGTACTTATCAGGGTTACCAGGTATCATTTTGTTCATGGGTATTGGCCTACGTCTTCTAACAAATGCTTTTGTTACTGCTATTACAATAATATCTAAAATAAGACCTGAAAAAAAAACATTTGAGTATAATAACTTTTTGCTTAATAAAAAAAACAGGTACCTAGGTAGTTGAAGTTTTACATACCTATTAACATATTAACTTGCAGTTGATACAGCTCACTATTGTTAAAAAGCCAAATAAATGTGAGCCAACCGGCGAGCCACACTATCCCATGGCATGATAGCTGCAACAAATTATTTTTTGTATAATCAAATAAATAATATAAGAAGTTAACATTAATATTTAATTGTTTAATAGGTATTTGTATCTTCCAATACAATAAAAATAACAACTGTTTATTGATGTTTGTTTTGTTTACCTCTAAAAATTTGGAGTGATTAGCAAGTGACCTTAGAGCAGTAACCCTTTGTGCATTCTCCACAAACTTTTTTGTTATCTGTATGTCATATCTCAATATTTTTTGTAACATCTCTGGAACTTTCCTTTTGTCTTCTTCACCAAACTTAAAATAGAAAAAAGACATGAAATCTATACAATTTGCATAAGAATATGTATGACACATAAGATGACGTTATTAAAAACATGAACAACAACTAAATGAAAAGTGACTGATGCCTTACCATGTCCATTTTAGTAATGTTTAGAGCATGCAAGCACTAAATCTGGAAGCAGCTGTGTAAATACGTGACTGAAAATGAAAATGTTTGTTCAAATAACGTGCAAACTTAAGAGATAATTAACTAGACTGCTATCTACAAGGTTAATTATGTATTTTATACATACCTATGTATTATTGCGAGAGGTTAAAAAGCAAGTTATGACCACCTAGAAATAACGAGATTGTTAGTATTCTCTGATGTTAAATATATTACATAGATTTTACGAATCACAGAGCAAGTAATATAGAGTACGAATATGTATCAAAGAAAGCTTATAATTACACAAGTTAGACTTAGAGCTTGAGCCTTAAAATTAGAACCGAAGCAAATTACCTATTTTCTGTCACTGTCAAACCATGTCAAACACAGCTGTCAAACGCACAGAACATATTTATTTTACAGTGCTATAAATTGGCTGTGGACACGCTGTAAAAGGCTGTAAATGTAAACAAAAAATTGGTTGCCTGTAAAGTCGGTATACGGGCGAAAGTTTTACGTGACAACGACTTTTTATGTCTGTCTCTCTCGCTCTTAGGCGGGCTAACCATGCCCGCGTGCCTCTTTCGGTGACTCATCGTCGTTACCGAGCGACACTTTTTCATAAGTGACTCCCAGCCGCAACCTAATTTAAGACGTTGTCACGTCAAAAAAAATAATAAGATAGTCCTATTCTGTGATGCATCTGTGATCATCCTATCCTATCCGTCCTATGCTTTCCTACTAATATTATAAATGCGAAAGTTTGTGAGGATGGATGTACCTATGTGTATGTGAATATGTATGTATGTTTGCTACTCTTTCACTCAAATACTACTCAACCGATTTCAAGGAAATTTAGCACACATATAGAGGGTTACTTGGATTAACACATTGGATAGGTTTTATCCCGGAAATGCCACGGGAAAGGGGGGTTTTTCTTTTCGAAAACGCAGGCGCAAAGCAAAAAAAAAAGGGAGCGTAGGACGCCATGCTGCAAGGTGGAGTGACGACAATGGAAATGTTAGATGAGAGACAGAAATTTATTAGGTAAGGTAGGTATAAATTACAATTACTTAGTATCTTAGAGCTTAGAATTGCAAGCTGTTGTGTATAAACCAAGAAGCTTATATCTAATACACTGGAGATTGCACTATGAACGTTGACTTGTCACGGAAAGGTATGACCTTGAATGACGCCTGGTTGTTCCTTCATCCCTTTCACACCAAATTGCCAAGTTAGGTGTGAAAGGGACAAAAAAACAACCAGGCGTCATTCAAGGTCATACCTTCCCGTGACAAGTTAACTGAACCCACCCTCTAAAGTCTAAGCAATCCAAAAAAATAAAAATTAATTAACTGATTCCGAATTTCAAAATAGCCCTTCTTGGAAACGGCGATTTTAAATACAATCAAACTACGAACATTGTAACCTTTGTAATATTGTCGATGTCCATGTCTTTGACATAAATAAAATTACCTTCAACCAAGCCTTCAACTCACTAAAGTCTTTCTAATAAAATCACAAAATTCAATTTTGAAGAGTTTCATTATTTAAGTATATTATTAGGCGATGGAATTTTTTGGCCATACACTATTTGGACCGCAAAACTACATAAGAGATACAATGAGGGATGATTACATCGAGCCGACTACAAAAGAACAAGCAGATCAAATAATAGAATTTATTAAATTAAATCAGAATCCGAAACGACAGGTACTTTTTGCTAAAATACAGTTTTATCTTTTTTTATTGTACCAAGACGTGTATTATGCAAAATTAAAATTTCAGGGTCCAGATCTGGATGCCATAAAAGTGATAGATTGTTACATTGGGAGAGTAAATGGATTTGCTTACGGATCGTCCATCCGATTTAAAAAGATGAAACGAAAAGGAGTTATTAAACCTGTCGGACCAGCTGAAATGTACAGATTACCGCCAGTGACTTCTATTGAGGTTATAACTTGATAGAAATTTACAGTATAATATATTGTTGTAGCAAATAAACATTACAATTTTTCCTTTACTTTTCAGTATGGTTGGTTTTTGCATGATCCTGAATTGGCTTCAACATCATGGTACAAAACACATCCCAGACATCCTCAACCAGCTTCTCCAAATACTTTAATTCTTGATGTTGTACGCAAAAATAATAAATATGCGACTCTGTTCTAACTTTATTTGTTACTAGCTTCCGCCCGCGACTCCGTCCGCGCGGAAAAATTAAGAAAAGTTAAGATTTTTTTTTTACGTATTTTTCCGGGATAAAAAGTATCCTATTTATGCCCAGGATAATAAAGTATAATTATACCAAGTTTCATCGAAATCGAACCGTTAGTTTTCACGTGATGCCTGAACATACAGACAGACAGACAGACAGACAGACAGACAAAAATTTTTTTAATCACATATTTGGGTTTGGTATCGATCCAGTAACACCCCCTGCTATTTATTTTTTCAATATTTTCAATGTACAGAATTGACCCTTCTACAGATTTATTATAAGTATAGAATAGATTGGAATAATAAAAAGAACAAGTGATAACTGCGTTAAAAACAACCGACTTCAAACTTGCACTTGCAAAATTTACAAAAACCTACAGACAAAAATGCTCATAAAATAAAAACTACTGGGCGTAAGTATCCGAATAAAATTTTTATGGGACCAATTCGACACCATCCCGCATCGATCAAAAAAAGAATCACGTAAATCGGTTCAGAAACCCCGGAGTAATCGGTGTACATACATAAAAAAAAAAAAAATATACCGGCCGAATTGATAACCTCCTCCTTTTTTTTTGAAGTCGGTTAATAAATAAATATTGCGTTCGGCAGTCCCAAAAGACTTGTCTCCAGTAAAGTTTGAATTCAAAATGACACTTGACAGACACAATTGACAGATATTGAGAAAGATCGAATCTTTCATTGTTTCATTCTTTTTATGTATCGCGTTAGTTGAAGGCGGAGGTTAATCTAGCCAAAATGTGAGTAACTTTTGAAAATCGCTGTGATCATGCATTTAAATATCTTTAAAGAAATATCGGCATTTGTATTAAATTACTATGAACATCGCTATAAATGTATTTCCGAAAATATATAACACAGTATTGAATAAAACGTGTACTTTTCAGGTCGAAGGTATCTCGTGATACCCTTTACGAGTGCGTAAATGCCGTTTTACAATCCTCCAAAGACAAGAAGCGTAACTTTTTGGAGACTGTTGAGCTCCAAATCGGTCTGAAGAACTATGACCCACAGAAGGACAAGCGTTTCTCCGGCACCGTCAAGTATGTTTACCTGAAAGGGGGACTTTTGTGGTTTCCTAGTGTCTTTTATCGTTAAAGAATTTAATGATACAAATCATGTATCTTTAAATTGATTAAATTTTATAATAAAAGCCACAAAATTGGCCCTGGACCAGGGAGTCAGTTATCTGACGGGACTTTGCCCAGAGTCTTAAAATAATGGGTAGGCTAGCTTCGGCTAACCGATTTATATTGATATCCAGTATGCTTATTTGGGTAAGATTATTAATTGCTAGTTTTAGTAGAATATTTGTTTTGGGCAGTACAATTATTTAGGCGACAATGATCCTAATGTCTGATTAAAAGGATATTTTGTAGAAGAACCCCTTTTAATTTATATGATGAATAAAAAATTAATTGCATGTATTATCTGATATTGATGATAAACTTTAACTGAAATAATTTGAAGAGGAATATCAACCAATTCATTAAATGTATAGTCTCAGAGCTAAAACATGTGTTTTGTTTGCAGGCTAAAGTACATTCCCAGGCCAAAGATGCAAGTGTGTGTGTTGGGTGACCAGCAACATTGTGACGAGGCGAAGACCCTCAGTGTACCCTGCATGGATGCCGAGGCTTTGAAAAAGCTTAACAAGAACAAGAAGCTTGTCAAGAAACTAGCAAAGAAGTAAGTTTGTTTTTAAATATTTGTGTAAAAAAATAATTGAGTGGCATTTTTGTAAGAAAGATATTAATTATTAGGGATGTAACGATACCGATACCGATATATCGGCCGTTATAATCGGCAAGCCGATATATCGGTATCGCCGATTATAAAACAACCGATACCGATATCAAACAATTGAAAAAACCGCGCCCAATGAACGATGCGGGAGGCCGCCCGCGCATGCGCACTTTGTTTTTTGAAAAAACTCTACCAATAGTGAACTTTTATTAGGAACTGATTGTATGTGTATAACTTAAAGTTTAACTGACTTTGCAAAATAATAATACTAAAATAAATGGTTTTCTGGTTTTTTGATTTGGCATTGTTATTTAAAAGAATACGATTTACATTTGAGTCTCTGTTAAATGTTGGTAACGTTTATGCATAATTCACTATTTATTTTTCTACCAAGCCATCGATATCGGTATCGGTATCGGTATCGCCGATATTTGATTACAAATATCGGTATCGGTATCGTATCGGCAAAATCATGTATCGTTACATCCCTATTAATTATATTGCTCCATTTAGTTCCTGAGACTTCATGTTAACATTATCACACATTTCTTATAATAACTATCTATCCCAGTTTGTTAAACATGAATGCTTTCTTTATACTTAATAAAACATATAAATCCATTTTCCAGGTACGATGCCTTCCTTGCCTCAGAGTCTCTCATCAAACAGATCCCACGTCTCTTGGGACCCGGTCTCAACAAGGCTGGCAAGTTCCCTGGTCTCCTCTCCCACCAGGAGTCCATGACGCAGAAGATTGATGAGGTTAAGGCCACCATCAAGTTCCAGATGAAGAAGGTAATATATTAATTTTGGTTATATACTTTAAAATATATTTAAGGCCTGATTTTCTACTTTGTAAACTTATCAAAAGTGTAATGGAAACGTTTTCAGGATTTTGTAAAATTTCAATATAGTTATAGGTAATCCTTTTTAACTGCATTACTGACTGTAACATTATCAAAACAAAGCTTAATTCAGAAATTTTACTCGGCTTTTCCTATAAATGTACAAATATTTATTCTTAATGAAGTTCCATTCAGAACAAATTTTATATTAATATCAACAATTTTAGTGTTTTGTAGGTATTTAATATTGATTGTTTTGTTTACAGGTACTTTGCCTTTCTGTAGCGGTTGGTCACGTAGACATGAATGCTGATGAGCTCGCACAAAACGTCCATTTGTCTATTAACTTCTTAGTTTCTCTGCTCAAAAAGCACTGGCAGAATGTGAGGTCGCTCCACATGAAGTCAACTATGGGACCACCCCAGAGATTGTACTAAGTATCTTATAATAAATGTGACATAACTATCAATTATGTATTTTTATTTATAGCCTTAGTTTTATTGTTCTTTTCTGTATTCGTTTCACTGTGTGCTAATTAAATTCTTTTGCTTTCCATGAAGAAATAAAGTACATGGGTCCCTACTGTTATAGGTACTGAATAATTATAGTACGGGAGCCAGGAACAGATTTTATGACCAAGTTCCTCTCAAGTGGTAATTAGTAAAATGCATCAAAGTATAGTATTATGAAGCCTCGTGAATGTCAGCTGGAGCTCGGTTGGGGGGGAAAGCGGTTGTAGCCTCCCACGCACGTAGGAAAATAAAATACATTCATTCATTTCCTCTCAGCTAAAAATTTGTTAAATTGTAGCTAACCCAATATCTCAACGAAAAAAATTAATCAGCTGGTTACAAAAAAAATTTTTCCGTGATTTCCTCTCAAACAAAAATTTACCTGATGATAGCTTTTAAGTAGGTAACTGTGGATAAATATATAGGTCAGCTGGCTGTATCTTGGTGGAAAAACCGTCAGCTGATAGGTACTTGGAAAGTTATTACATAGGAATTAAACGGAAGCATCTATTGCCAATTTATATGCATAATCATTATAAAATGGATAGTTATAAATTGGCTATAAAACTGTAATTTGAATCTATAAATCAAATTGAACACTGAATCGGTTCTCTACATTTCTACCATAAGAACTAAACAGTGCACACTGCACAGTCGTGCTGTGGTTCAAAATGAAACCAATCTGGATCGAAAGTTACTATGATGATGATATGTACTGAAGTTGGATTTAAAACTTTTTCCGTGTACACCTTTCATATTATATGGAATAAGATGTAGCAAATAGAAAAATATTTCGCATCGAAATTATTGCCGTAGATTCACGACACGGGTGACAATTAATTCCGATAGATGGCAGTATATGCTCTAAGGTTAGGTCGTAGACTGAGAAACTAAATAGACAAAGGTACTCTGCATAGGTACTCTGTAACCGCGACTGAGACAAAGATAGTTTGTCAATGTATAAGTTGAATGTTGCCACAGTATCCGAGCTCCCGGATGTTTTGGAAAGGGTAAATATTTTAGGAGCAATTAAATAAAACCAGTTATGAGATTTTTCTTTTGTCTTTATAATCAATTTAGTAGATACAAAAAATATAAGCAGATTGATTATTGATGACGAAACACATTTCTTACTTTTTCATTGGCTTGTTCATATTTTACAATATTTTGTGAGAATCCAATCTTTTCTACCACTTCAATCCATTAATTACGTAGGTCTGGATCATCTGGAAACAAATCGATAAACATAGGTTAATAATAATTAATGCTCGCAGGTAGTTCAGGTTCTCTAAAATTATAAGTGTAATTTTATGTCAATCACAATTATTACTATGAGAAATAATAAATTAAAATATGTTTTCGATGCCGAAGTCTTCCCGAAACACTGGGTTATTATGGGATTTCATATTCATTTACTTTCGAGTTTCGCCATATTGTCAAATCAATATTTTTTTATTGATGATCGGGGTATTAATTTTCCCGACACTGGCAACACTTACTTGTTGATGTTTATAGGTTATTGAATGTAAAAATCGATATTACGCTAATATTTTCCTTGTTTTAACGCGAATTGTTGTTACTTTAGGCTAAAGTATAAATAATCATCACTGAGAAACTATAAATAAGGACAATAAAGTCGTACTTACGCGTGAAAAGACACACCGGCAATTTTCTTCTCACTATCGCTTATACATGCAATAACACGACAACGCACCATTCTATTTACTTCGATGTCTATATTAAGATAATTTCACCGTCTTTTCAATGTACTCGTATCGATTTTTTACTAAATAATATCCAAAATTCGAACACCAAGCACGATGAAGGCACGAACTGTCAAAGTTTGTTTCGCAACTCAAGTTGCGGATCTTGAAAAACAGGTTACACACTAAGGGCGTATTCAGAAAGAAAGCTTGAAACTTATAAGCGCTTATCGGCGCTTGTCAATGCTCAAACCAGCTTGTCAAAACCAGCATTGACAAGCTTGTCAAAATTAGAGGATATAAGCTTCTTGACAAGCACCGATAAGCGCTTATAAGTTTCAAGCTTTCTTTCTGAATACACCCTAAGGGACAAAAAATTGGGTATTTGTGTCTTTGTCTTATGCATTTGTTATGGTATTTTCGCTCTCTTTCTTGTGTAAGTGAGAAAGGTATCGTCATTGGGTCTATTAGTTACTCTGTCTACGGGCTACACAGACCTGTGACACAGACTAAAGGATAATAATAATTATTATCTACTATGATTTTTATATAGGTACCTATGTAGTTAAGATAAGATTGCAATATAAATTTTCAGAGTTGAAAATGTATATTGCAATCTGTGATTGCAATCGTTCAAAGATAAATTTTGTTTGAACGCGGTAATCACGGGAACTATTGGATCGATTTTACTTCGAAAAATTATTTCGCCGTTTGTATAATTATTATTTATTACTTTTCATAGGTACCTTTTTTTATAACGTTGGGAAATGCATCCCCCTCGGCAGTTTTACTGTCCAATGGGGAAAGAGGGACTCGCAAGTCGTACGAACCATACCATACCCACTAAAACCCAACGCGAACGGTGACCGTAACGTACTCGGTACATTGAGATACATATGGAGACGACACCGCCTACATCACTTATGTTCCGCTCAATATACGCCATATGGCGTAACTGCACGCTCATTTTTTATTTGTTTTAAAGTGAAACGCATTAAATATGCCTTCGTGTGTGTTACGATATCGCACAAATAATACGGAAAAGTGCAAAGGAATAACTTTGACTTTCATCGGTAAGTAGGTACCTAACTAGTTAATAATTTTTAAAACTTAGTTAGAGCAAAAAAATGGCGCACAGATTTTGTTCGTGGTGTCTCCTCCATACGTAGTAATATTATCTCAATGACACGGTACTTATATATATTTTTTTTATTTTTCATATGATCACATTATGAGAATAAAGTATATTTTACCCCTCATTTTTTTTTCAAGTGGGGAAATCGATTAGATATCACTCAGGATTTCAGAAGTTTATGAAACGGCACCGTTTAATACAGCGGTTAAGCTAACGCTAACCTACTGCGATGGTTATAGTTTTAGCTGGAAATAGATGGTTGCTAAATGAAGAATGAATGATGAGAATGATACGACCACACTAAAATTCTTTCTCAAGCACGGACATTTTTGATTTTAATAACAAATAAATAAGAATGTTTCATATTAATTTATTAAAATTATACAATATCACTTAAACTTTTAGAATCAGGATTAAGCATTTCATCATCTGTATCATCACTATCTTCGTCTTCAGGTAATTGTTCATCACAGTCTTCAACAGACTCTTCACTTTCAACGCTTTGTTGAGTTGCTATAACTTCACCATGAATATTTTTGTTTTTAAGATTACCCATCCAAAAAGCTTCAGAACAATTATTCGCAGTTAATGCCGCTTTAACTTTATATATTAACGTTTCGAGCATTTGTCTCACGTAAGGGACTTTGCCCATTAATGCAGAATCTTTCTTTAACCGAGAATGACAACATAGCGACTGTAGAAATCTTGTTGATTGTTGTAGAGTTTTTAATATTTCTAGAACTTCTTGTGTCTCGTTTTTAAATTGTATTTCAAGTATTGGTATTCCGTGAGACAAGAATAATTTTATCATAGGCAAAGATTTCTTAAAAAAGGCCGATAGATTATTTCTATTGTCTAAAGTTTTCGCTATATCCGCCATACACTTAAGAATAAATGTTACATCTTTCCATAATCCTAAATGTTCCGAATTGGTCAAGCCATCATTTAATCGATCTTTTGTTAATTTATTCAGAGCAGTACCCAAGTTTCTATAAAAAATGGCAAAGTTTGCTTTATTTATACTTTTATAACAAGGTAACGCGCTGTTGCGGTTCGTTAAATACTCTATATCTCTTGTTAGAGAAATTGTTATTTTTTTAAGTTCTAACAGTTCATTATTAATTAAAAATACTTTTGCTAGACTATCAATACTTTGATTAAATAATAAACCCCTCTCTAAAACACCATCGGGAGTTTTCCATTCCTTGGACAAGAAATTTTCCGCAGTCTCTCTTAAAATCTTCAAAATGGTAGAATTAGTGGAATACTCTTGCAGGGCTTTCAGAAATTCTATTAACGAAACAGCGGTTGAAAGTTGAAGACAGTATTTCTCATGTTTTTGTAAAAACTTAGTAACCTGTAATAATAAATCTTTCAGAGAGACTGTATTTTCGTGCTCCACAGTAACAAAAGTTCGTAATGACGTTTTCAATAACGGAATATTGCTATGTTTAAATCCCATCCATTTAAAATATACCGTACACATATTAAAGATATATTCCAAGCAAATAACAAAATCAATCATCTTCGACGTATACATAAATCCACTATCATTTTGAGTATCTGCTGTGGTATGAGCATCTAAGTAAGATGCAATACATTTTAAATGATTTACGATATTTGGCAAAATTGTGCTTATGCTCTTTGCATATTCTTCCGCTTTAGCCTTATCATATACATCACTGTTATTAGGTTTTGATAAAAAGGTTTGCTGTTTTATTTTAGAAATCAAAACTGGTTCAATATTGACGCAAACGTTTTTTAAAACATATTTAAGGATACAAATCGTTATTTCCGCATCATCGTCTTTAATATCATCATCTTCAGTCAAATCATTTTTGACTACATTGATGATACCGAAACTTAGGGGTCTGAAATTGACGTTACTTATTAAATCAATATTATTTTTGAGTGGCTTATTATTTTGGCTTACTTGGGTTCTTCCAGTTTCAGGGAGAATAGTTTCATCTTGATTAACTGTTTTTTGCGATTTCATCTTACTATTTTTGTTGCTTTTAATTTGTCTTTTATCTCCTTGTTCTCTATCATTCAAACTGAATGAATTATTAGGGAAATTATATGTTATATTAGTTGAAATAAGAATTTTCCCAATCAAATCTTCTAACTGTTGAGCTTGTGTTATTCTAACAAATATTTTAGGCTTCAGTGCGGGATCATTTTGAGATGCAAAAGCGTTAATAAGCTCTCTTATCCAATTTACACAATAATACAAACAATCGAGTTGAATTTGAATATTTTGACTATCCATATCATCTAACAAATCAATGTCAAAAACTGGCATTATAATTGGACAGCCAAGTAGTGCATCAATACTTGATAGATTACCCTGATGGTGTCTTAAATGTAAAGTTTGAACAAGTTGAAATAAGGGTGGCAAAAGACAAATATTGACATCATCTCTTTGTTGCAAAACTAATCCACCAATATTTATAGCAATTGTCTCTTCAATTTCACTATCAGAATTAAGGCAATGTTGCATGGTCAGTTTAATTTCTCCAAATCTATTATTTTCTAGATTGTCCACTATAAAATTTTGTTGTAAATCATTGGTCACAGCATCAGTTAGCCATGCTAAGAAATTTCTATTCATATCATTAGCAGGTTGAACCACCTTGCAGAGTTCATCATAGAAAAAAACAATCATATCAGGGAATTGCCTTGTACTTCTACTTATGAGCTCTATAATTTGAGCTGCCTCTCTCAAGTTGCCATCGGCTAAGTGGTGTACAGAACTATAGCTGACATCATCTGGTAATTCTAAGCTTTGCTCATCATCACTTTTGGTTGCCATTAAGTATTTAACTGCATGTATTCCAGAAATAACACCTTGCAATTTTATTGTAGGATTTGAACTACCCAATTCTTTTCTTATAATCATATGAATGTCATCTCTAATCACAGAATTTTCACAAGTATATGCAAGGCAACAGAGTAAGTTCATGGTAGCCCTTATTTCTGGTAAGCTCATGTCATCCATTCTATCTAACAGAGTCAGCATTTGTATGCATTGTGGTTTTAGTATAGTAACATCTTTTAATGCAACATTATTTAGAATTAACAAAATGTTCATCATACTCTGTTTACAATCCAAACCCAATTGCAGAAGTTCCGCAACTATTGTCTGTCTACATTCTTCCAGTTTTGAAAACATTAAAGTGTAAATATGTGTTGCAAAAGTCTGTATCACTGGGTTTGATTTTGTTTTTAAAAGACAATTTGAAAGGTTTATGAGATATCTTAAATTAACGTCCAATATAGGCTTAAACTTATCAAATGCATCATCTATCAATTCATCCTTTAGAATATTTAATTTTATATGCTTATTCAGCAGCAATTCCACTTGTTTCTGTCTCTCTTCTGAAGTTGTATATAAAATCAACAAGATTATAAAATCAATAGGCTTGTGATCATTACTATCTTTACAATTTGACACAACTTTCATCCATGCATTTGCTATATTTTTTGATGAAACAATGCTGTTTCTTATTGCAGCAGCAGTAAGTACTTGGCTGGATGCAATATCTTGTAGCTTTGCAATAGATGTAGACCAACCTAGTGCATTTCTCAAATTAAAAGTAACTTCTATATATTGACTCTCCGTCATACGACCAGGTATAAGTAAAAATTTTACAAAGTTTGCAAAATAGTTACACTTTGATAAGCCAGTTAAAATACTTAAAGTTTTCCTTTGCAATTGTTCATATTGATCATCAGATAAACAAAGGTATGATAAGCAGTCTAATATTGCAGGAATAAGATCATGGTCTTCTGATAAAATTCTGCTCATTTCTGTAGCGATATTGTCATGTTCCTGATCTCCAATTATATCTGGTATAGCAGTAATAATTTCAAGTCTAACCATCTTTTCTGATGCAATGTCTAGCAAATTAATAAGGTTTGTGGATATTTTCTCACTATCTGTTAAGTTATCTAAAGTAGAGAAACTTTTCAATATCATTTGAATCCACGGTCCACATTTTGAATCTGCAGCTAAATCAATTGCTTTCTCAAAGATGTGGTCTATAAGTTTCACTTGTAAAATGGGAATATTCAAGAGAATCTTAATTACACTATCATTTATTACAAGTTCACCGTTTTCAGAAGAAGTTCTTACAATATTAGGATATAAATAATGCTTGAATACATTTAAATCATTACATTCTTTCTGTAAGTCAGTAAAAAATTCTGATACGTTACATGGATAGTTAATATGTTTTTGGAGATTCTTCTTTATGTTACGTATGATATGTACAGTTTCCTGCGAAGCAATACATTTTTCTGGAGGCGATGACAAAATCAGACCGCTCTCTTCTAAAACGGTTTCCAAGTAACTTTTATTACCTTTACGCTTTTTATATTGACTTAAAGACTGTTCATTTTTATTTTGAGAATTTCGTTTTAAGCTCATTTTTATACATTCGATCAAAATTCACTTTGAAATAAGTTGTCCGCGATTGCAAGATTTTGAAAAATTCAAATTTTGTACCTACTAACTTTCAATGTTTCAAGTGAGCTCTCAAGTCAAGTCTCAAGTCATAACATGTTTCATGTTTGTCGTTTGACATTGACACCACAGAGCACACTCATTCTCATATTTTTTTATCTACAGAAGAATATCAAAAATAAGTTTCCAAGATAAATTTTGTGATTTCAATACTTTAAACAATTAATCAATTAATTATTATTTAGATAAAATACGATCATATCACTCTAAGATATCATTAACTAATTAGTTCTTCTAGTAGTTATCTGTGTAGTTCTCAATTCCAACTGTCAAAGTCAAATAAAAAAATTGGTACCTCTCGGCTGAAAGAAAATTGGATTACATAGTTTTTAAATAATAAAGAAATTAGGGCACCAAGTACAAAATATGAATTTTAGTAGTGTTGCAAATTTTGGTAAATACATTTGGAAGACACAGGATATTCCTGGCTTTGGAGTAAATATACACTAAAAATAAATATAGATAACCTACATTTCAGTCTCCTGTTTTTTAATAAACATAAAATTATTTCAGTTTCAACAACTTAGAAATAAATGGGCAAATCGTTGGATGATCCGTGATGTTAAACGACGTCGTTTATGTGCCGAACACTTTTTAGAACGGACAAGAATTAATGCTTTGAGAAAGAATACCATTCTACCTGTGGAAGTTAGGGAAATAGCAGATAAAGAAATAAATAAGTTCGAGTTGAATGCTACTCCTCTAAGGATCAACAACAGATGTGCTGTTACCTCAAGGTCAATTCAAGTTTTTATTTTTTATATCATTTATTTATGGGTTTTTAAACATTTGTTCATAGCAGCCCCATTCCAACAAACATCCATAATAAGTAACCCTGCTTTAAATTATAAAAAAGTTTAGTCTTGTTCTGCATATATTTTATTGATAGATGATAATATTATGTGTAAAAGAACTAAATCAAATAGGTAACAATTTTTTTTCAAGATCTATATTTAAAATAAGTAGTCATATCCTGTAAAATATTCTTCTGAATTGTACTATTATGTTCTCTGTACATCTGTGGTTGCCTTATTAATTTTTGTTTTATTTTAGGCCTCGTGGAGTTGTAAAAGAATGGAGATTGAGTCGTATTGTGTGGAGACACCTCGCTGACTACAACAAATTATCTGGTGTCCAGAGAGCCATGTGGGGTTAATTTTATTAGAATATAATAATATCATAGATGTAACTAGTTAAAAATATATCATAGATTAAATAATTTGTTTTATTTTTTTCAATCGTACAATAATTATTCATAATATATTTTAGAGAATACTCTATCAGCTAGACAGTATGTCTCACATTATGTAGGATTAGCCTGATGTAATAAATATGTTAGCATAATATTGAATTGGAATTATTTGCAAGGCCTATGTATGTGCTTTCATCAACCCTCAAAAACAGAGGAGCAAAGTATAATCTAACCACTTTAATTTCTGCTATTTTAGACTGAATTTAGTCTAACTACATAGCCAAATGAGACCAAGTGAGACCTCGGACTTCGAATCGATAAGTCCGTGGTTCGAGACCAGGCGAGCGCGCAGGAAATAAATTGATTTTTCAATTTATCTGCGCATGTTGTAACATCACCACTGCTCGAACGGTGAAGGAAAACATCGTGAGGAAACCGACATGTCGAAGAATTAAAAAAAAAAAAGTTCGACGACATGTGTCATCCGCCAACCCGCACTTGGCCAGCGTGGTGGATTATGGCCTGTACCCTCATAGGAGGCCCGTGTCCCAGCAGTGGGAACGTATATGGGCTGATGATGATGATGATGATGATGATGACATAGCCAAATTCATCAAAATGCATTCATTCATTGTGGCATAATTGAATGATAAGCATAAAATATACTGATAGGTACATCCCTTGCAATCATAAATTTTAGTTTAGTACCTACCTAATAGAGTATGAAGATTTGCCTTTTTTCAGTGAAAAGTTAAAATTATACGTAGAAGAACAAAACAATGGCTATGACATCCCAATGCCTGCAATTGGAAATCCTAATCAAATTTATTTTTGAATGATTTGTCAGTACTACTGAAAATGTTAAAAAATCTAAAACAAATACCTATTTTAAAATCAATAAAAACAAGTAATCTCATATAAAGTGGATGAATGGATGGAGAAAATAAAAGATATATTTCAATTTTTTTACATTTTATAAAATTATTTTCCTTATGCCTAAGCTTCGTGAAGCTTTATGGAATAAAAGCTTTGAAAATAAAGCTTTTTAGTCAAACAGACCTGAAACAAAAGAAAGAACAATTAGTTTTAGGTTATAATCATACAAATAACATAATGTGGAAGTTGTATACTCAGGTATAGTTGTTATCGGTCATGAGTTTCCGAAGCTAATACATGCAAACATCATTGTAATAGTGTTGAAAATTGAATTGAATTGTAAAGTTCAATGGATTCTTTAAAATAAATGTCAACTGATTGACTAGTTTCTTTAGAATTGCTTATAAATCAACACATAATTTGTACAGAACTGAAAGTTATATGTATAGGTATAAGTTAATATCTTTATGTCTTACTAACATGGTAAAACCATGTTTTTTAAAAGAATAATGAATGAAACGTACCGAAGCCCATGTCATCGTCAGATTCCTCGGGTTCTTCTTCCTTCTTTTCTTCCTTGGCAGCTTCAGCAGCGGGCGCCGCGGCGGCGGCAGCAGGCGCGCCACCGGCGGCTGGCGCAGATCCTACGCCAGATCCGATGTTCGTGATCAAATCACGTACATTTACGCCTTCGAGGGCCTTAGCGAAAAGACCCGGCCAGTAGGGCTCCACATCGACACCCGCAGCCTTCAAGATGGTCGAAATCTTCTCACCCTTTACAAGACAACAATATTTACATTATACAACGTCACGTGTACACTTTTCACTAAAATAAAGTTTCATTCGTTTCCTTTGAGCACTCAAGATTCAAACTTTACAATAATACGATATTAACAGTGTTTGGGCATATTGATGAAAACGGATTTTCGATGAACGGTATGTGTTTGGGTATAGATAACCTAAAAACACAAAATATTTTAGTTCTTTCAACAACTTTAAGTTTGTTACTTACAGTTACGGCGACATCATCGTCAACCAGGATGAGGGAAGAGTATACACAAGCTAATTCAGCCTTTGATGCCATTTTTCAATATAAAAGTGCAAGTCGCCTGTAGGCCTTAGCTCGAAGAGAACAAGCACGTTTGACTTCCAAATTTGAAGAGAGGTTTGATTCGATTGTCAAATCATATGTCAAATTGACGTAGACAATTTTCACGGTGTTGCCATTAAATAAAAAGATAACAAATTTCCGTTTCTCTGTCTACGCAAACAAGAAGCTTATATCTAATACACTGGAGATTTCGGTATGAACATTGACGTGTAACAAGAAAATATTGCCCAGTTCATGTTTTTTATCACTTTCACACCTAACTTGGTATTGCCACTGTTAATACGAAGTTTTCCCAAGGCTACTATGTATGCTGTAATATTCTGTGCAAAAGGTTAGTTTTTGTACATGACTTTGTTGATAAATTGCCAACAACGTCATTCAGAAGCATTGTTGGATGAGACAATTATTATTTATGCTAAATAAACTAAGTATCTGAACCAATTATTAAAAAGCGATACTCCCTGATTATGGGTAGTCACCATAATAAAATTGTAGCAACTCTCACTTTGTCAATATGGCATGTGTGTCAAAAAAATTGCGTCGCTTCGAATATTTAAGTTAATATTGTTGCTTATTTAATGAATATTTTCCGAATATAAAGAATGCATTGTATTGTGCAAAATTGCAGAAGTGTTTGGACACCAAATTCTGGCATAGAATTTCACAGGCAAGTGTATATTTACGTTATTTACAATATTCCTCAATACTCCTGCATTTACCTGTTTAGAATCATTTCAATGGCAAAAATTGTCTAATTTAGCATCATTTTAGTAAGCAGTCATGTTAAATTTGTTATTTCCCTAATACTTTATCATTTTTCAACAAGTTTTCAATAAACAGATTTAACAAGTAAGGTAACCATGATGACGAGTTTTTATGGATAGCGAAGAGAATATATTGTAATAACAATATTATGATGAAAATTTAGAACACCATTTTAAAGATTGTTACTAGTAATGAAACAACACATGACATCGGTATTGCACTCACATGTAGTTATAAGATTGTTCGTTTTTACATTGAAATTTATACTTTTTTAACTTACCTCATATTTTTTTGTTTTACGTATTTCAGCTTTCCAAAAAGTAAAATAAAAAGAAATATATGTGCCCATCAAGGTTACTGAGGATTACGACCCAGAAAAAAATACCTTTTGAAAAATAAACTTTGTAAAGTTAGCTGAAATTTGTGCAAGGCTGCTATAAACAGTTTTTCTTTGATGATTCTGGCTTGAAATTGACCCGTCGAAGCAACGCGTTTAAAAAGAAGATCTAAGTAGCTAACAATTTGGTAAACAGCATCTGATGCAAAACACAACTTTCCTCTATTTACAAAGGATGTTAATGCTATATATCGGTTCATATCCAAGCTTTGTAGCCAAAAGTTATTTATAACTATCATTCTATACCAATTAAAATTGTATGTACCTACCTATAAAGTATGACCATAATATTATAATATAAATACTGTTAAAACTATATGTCGTTATTATTTATAGACCATGATTTTTAGTTTTTTCTATTTTGAACAATCCTGAATTTACAAACCAGCGTGGTCACTCGACAGAAAGAGACAAAAAACATGACTGACGTCATTGAATGTCATAGTTTCTTGTTTCAAGTTAATGGTCATAGTGCAATCTCCAGTGTATTAGAGGATATAAGCTTCTTGTACGCAAATTGACAATAGATCATACCAAGAAGCTTATATCTAATACACTGGAGATTGCACTATGACCATTGACTTGTCACAAGAAAATATAACCTTGAATGACGTCAGTGTTGTTTTTTGTCTCTTTCTGTGGGTGACCACACTGGTTTGTATATTCAGGATTTTTCGAAATAGAAAAAACTAAAAATCATGGTCTATAAATAATAACGACATATATTTTTAACAGTATTAATTATATTATAATTGTATTACCGGCCATACTTTATAGGTACATACCTACAATTTTAATTGGTATAGAATGATAGTTTTAAATAACTCTTGGCTAAAAAGCCTGGATATGAACCGATATATAGCATTAACATCCTTTGTAAATAGAGGAAAGTTGTGTTTTGCATCAGATGCTGTTTACCAAATTGTAAGCTACTCAGATCTTTTTAAACGCGTTGCTTCGACGGGTCAATTTCAAGTCAAAATCATCAAAGAAAAACTGTTTATAATAAACGCCTTGCACAAATTTCAGCTAACTTTACAAAGTTTATTTTTCAAAAGGTATTTTTTTCTGGGTCGTAATCCTCAGTAATTTTACCCTTGATGGGCACATATATTTCTTTTGATTTTACTTTTTGGAAAGCTGAAATACCTAAAACAAAAAATATGAGGTAAGTTAAAAAAGTATAAATTTCAATGTAAAAACGAACAATCTTATAACTACATGTGAGTGCAATACCGATGTCGAGTGTTGTTTCATTACTAGTAAAAATCTTGAAAATGGTGTTCTAAATTTCATCATAATATTGTTATTACAATATATTCTCTTCACTATCCATAAAAACTCGTCATCATGGTTACCTTACTTGTTAAATTTGTTTATTGAAAACTTGTTGAAAAATGATAAAGTATTAGGAAAATAACAAATTTAACATGACTGCTTTCTAAAATGATGCAAAATTTTACAATTTTTGCCATTGAAATGATTCTAAACAGGTAAATGCAGGAGTATTGAGGAATATTGTAAATAACGTAAATATACACTTGCCTGTGAAATTCTATGCCAGAATTTGGTGTCCAAACACTTCTGCAATTTTTCACAATGCAATACATTATTTATATTCGGAAAATATTTATTAAATACGCAACAATATTAACTTAAATATTCGAAGCGACGCAATTTTTTTGACACTTATGCCATATTGTCAAAGTGAGAGTTGCTACAATTTTATTATGGTAACTACCCATAATCAGGGAGTATCGCTTTTTAATAATTGGTCCAGATACTTATTTTATTTAGCATAAATAATAATTGTCTCATCCAACAATGTCTCTGAATGACGTTGTTGGCAATTTATCAACAAACTCATGTACAAAAACTAACCTTTTGCACAGAATATTACGGCATACATAGTAGCCTTGGGAAAACTTCGTATTAACAGTGGCAATACCAAGTTAGGTGTGAAAGTGATAAAACACAACAATTTTCTTGTTACACGTCAAAGGTTCATACCGAAATCTCCAGTGTATAAGATATAAGCTTCTTGGATCATACTCAGAAAGTACACAGACTACACAGAGATTACAAGATTTTATAATAATTTGAATCACAATTTGAGTAATAATCTAAGAGCCCACGGCGGCTAGACTTTCCTTTCTTTAGGAAAATTGAAAGTTTCTCTGTATATGTCTCCGATACAGATAAGAGCGACTAGCGATTATCAAGTCGGTTGTGGTTACTTTAGCTTTGGCAGGAAACAGGTTGTAAAGGTGTATAAAATTCTTAGATTACAAAATAAAAGACAGATGGAGCGTTGCCGGACTAAACCGAATAATTTATCGTCATTTTCAATAAAGCTATGTGTGCTGTCATTTCACCGCTGCACTGTACGTACACGGTGCTTCTGTGTGCGTGTAATGTTGCCAGATATTGAAAAATTTCCCAAATTTTTCCCCGACTACGGAAAAAAGAGGGTTATGTTTTTCGAGTTTATGTATGTATGTATAATATTTCTTTGACACGCCCTGCAGTATAAACCGTTGGACCGATTTTGAGTGGTGAGGTTTCATTGCAATGATCTGAATTATTATGTTAGTGGCGGTAGTGACGTAGGCTATACACATAAATGAGAAGTCAAGTTTTAATTTTTATTTAAATTCTTTTATTACATAAAGTACCTGCCTACTAAAGTTATATATGGACAAAATAATTGTATTCAATTTTTTATTAAATAAATTACATAAAAAAAGTTTCAATATTAACTATAATAATTATATTATTTTTTATTTTTCATAATATATGAATACGAATAGCGGTAGTTTTTAGTCGAGAATACGGGACATTTTATTTTCATCATATCCATCATGGAGTTCACATAAATTAAATCGCTAGCGAAAACGACTATGACGTTTTTAAGCTTTATAAAAGTAACAAAATAATGTATTATGCTTATTAAAATAATCTAATAATTATCATGAACCTTTAGTGCACTATACAAATAATCACATTCACGATCGAAAAATCCAACAGCCCCTGAAGATCCTTTAACCATTTTACCGTTTTACCAATAAAAATGGCAAATTCATTTTCAAAATACTGGCAACATACGTTGAAGTTTTGTATTCCTTCATATCTGTAAAAATATTATTCGTATTAAAAGAAATAAATCAGCCAAATAATCTACAGAAAACCTGTGAAACGATGTTTTATCTTTTTTTTTGTTTTCGGGAACAAATTTTACAGCGTTTTATTATCACAAGAAGGCATTTTTTTACTAAAATTGCAAACCCTTTTTGACGTATTGCATGACACTATATGCGCTATAGCACTGGTGCAGCGACGTATTTGTTTTTGATTTCGTATTTTCTTTGACAAGGGCGACGGGCGGTTGTCATGCTCCATCTGTACTTTATTTTGTAATCTAAGATAAAATTGTACCTAACTTTCATTATACTTTAAAAGCTAAATTTTATATATGTTACTTGGGGACGTATAAAAAGATGTTACCTCAAGAGCCGGACAGTTTTCATGGTTCTTATATCTTGCCTATTATTTTTTAGTCATTAATTTTAGTAAACTAATGTTTTTAGCATTGAGATATACATATGGAGGAGACACCACGAACAAAATCTGAGCGCCATTTTTTTGCTCTAACTAAGTTTTAAAAATTATTATCTAGTTAGGTACTTACCGATGAAAGTTATTCCTTTGCACTTTTCCGTATTATTTGTGCAATATCGTAACACACACGAAGGCATATTTGATGCGTTTCACTTTAAAACAAATAAAAAATGAGCGTGCAGTTACGCCATATGGCGTATGTTGAGCGGAACATAAGTGATGTAGGCAGTGTCGTCTCCATATGTATATCTCAATGGTTTTTAGTAGGTTATTTCATATTTGATACACTTTTAGGTAGTAACGTTAATTTGATGTGGATGATAATTATGTTAGTTATTTTTTAAATGTGTCTCTTGATCTATAAATTAACAATATTGTGAGAAAAGTTTGAGAATGTTCTTATCACGTAGTTCTTACTTACCTATCTATATGAATGTTCCAAGGTACTAGATATAAGCTTCTTGGTTCCAAGGGGCAAGGTTCCATTACCTTTTTGAGATGTGTAGTCCAAAGTTATCAAATCAAACCTTATTGGTTTTTGTTTGTATTATTAGAAATATCGAAAAAACAAAATATTTATGTGGGTACAATCTCAGGGTACATTCTTCTTAGTTCCATGATCCATACTAATATTATAAATGCGAAAGTAACTCTGTCTGTCTGTTACTCAATCACGCCTTAACTACTGAACCAATTTACATGAAATTTGCTATAGCTATAGAGATATTTTGATACCCGAGAAAAGGACATAGGCTACTTTTTACCCCGGGACGTAGGATAGGTTTTATCCCGGAAATCCAACAGAAACGGGAACAATGCGGGATTTCCTTTGACTGGGAGGGCGAAGCCGCGGGCGGTAAGCTAGAACATAATAAATATAGCAGGCAAATGGGTAAACCAAGAATAAATAAAATAAACAAAAAATTAATTAATATATGATATATTTCTTAATCAAAAACTATTACTGAAAGTGCACAGGACAACTTACAACACACAAAAATATTATATTATTATTTCTATCTTCTTCGATTTTTTTATTATTTACAGAAACAGTACAAATACATACATTGATATTTAATAAATATCAATGTATGTATTTGTAAATATTATTTATGTATAAATAAAATTTTAAAGCAGGCAAAAAGATACATTTAGTAAAAATTACAACTAATAAATAATTTATACGAGATCAATGGAAACCTCACTAAAGAATGAGGATAAAATATTGTGGAACTACAGGTCCCATGAAAATAAATGATGTTTAACAAGCATATCTCTCACACCTTCTTTTAAAGGTTGATTCTGTGTATCTTTCTTTAAAGGCAATTCCCATTCCGGATTCAAATTGAAACCAAATTGAGATAAGATTCGAAGTTCACATTTAATCTGCACCCATCCAGGTGAGTTAATGAATGACCATGGGTGATACCATTTCTGTACTACATCCACACATGAGCACAAAACTTCAAGCCATAAATGCAAAGCTTCTTCATTTAATCCCATACAAATTAATGTACGCAATTTGACATCCATTTGTGCATGAGCATTGTCATGGGAAAGATTTATTGCTTGTACACACCTATAAAGTAATTCTTCTGGAGTCAAAACTTTACCATCTTCATCTAATCTATATGTTTTACATAAAACTAGGCGGCTATAGACAGAATTAAAATCTTTTTCAACTTCTCTTGATGATGCCTCTTCTATAAATAACCAAGGGTGGCATGGCCCATCTAAAAAGCTTGGTCTTTTTATTCCATGTAATAAAACTCTTTTGAAAGCTGGAGCTAAGACACCTCTTACCAAATGTGCGGCCTTTTCGGTCACTGAGTCATCTCCAGCACGGCTGTACTTTACTCCTTTCTCATCCAAAAGTTTTACAAATCTTGCAGGAAACCATCCTCTTAGGCCATTTAACTCTCCAATCCAACAGTGCTCATCTCTGGAACTAATGACTTCTATCACATCATTCTTCCTGAAACCCAGTTCATCACCATCTCTTCTCTCAAAATCCAATAAAGCTTTAGCCCTTCTTCTTTTACTACGTGAAACATTGACATACCTTTCTCTGTCTGTTGCATGGCTTTGCATAGTATAGTCAGCAGTAAGCTGGACTTCTGATGCCAATTGTGGTTCAAGAGCAAGGAAGTGTCTAGCAACTTGCAAGATTGCCTCTCGAAGATCAACAAGAATTTCTGTTTGCTTTACATTCTTTGATACTGCATCCTCATTGTTACTGTCATCTCCAAATAGAATAGTCTGAATGACTGATTTATTTCTCTTTATTTGGCGTCTTTGGAGTTGTTGTTTTGGAAGATTGGGGACAACACTGGGGTTACCCACTAAAGCTCCTTGATCTGCCATCAGATAAGCTAAATGTCGCCTGCGGTGTGTTTCTATTAGTGCAGGGCTTAAAGTCTCACCACAAACCTCATCAATTGTTTTTATCAGTAATTCCACATCATCTATTTCTCCAGGGATATCAGACAATGCATTAAATATTTGAGCTGAGTTTGATATTTCTGTGAATCTATTCTCTTTAATCTTTAACATAGCCAATGTTACTTTAAAGAGAACTATGGAACCATCAAGAAAGAAGAGATCCCAAACTCTAAGTAAAATTTTCATATGTACAACATTTGCATAAAGAGTCAAAAACCAGTGCATAGTGATGAGAGATAGTTCAATGTCATGTGCGTTCAATACTTGGTCAATCCCAGGAAGATATGAAGATATAAGGCTTCTGAGAACCTTCTGATCAGCTTGTATACCAATCAATGTTGAGGAATAATATGATGCTGGCAAGAGGTCTTCCACAGTGGTACACATAATCCAAAACGCTTCTTCTTCTTCCATAAGAAGTAATAGGGATGCAGCAATCATTCCTGTACCCTGGCAATAACCAATATCAGGGTAGAGCCAAGCTAGAGCTCTTAATATTCTACGTAAGCGGGGCACACCAGTGCTAGTTGGATGTGAAAAGCAAACATTGTTAGGTAATATTTGTACCAGATCTTTTTCTATTTGTTTACTTGTTACCAAACCGTCATCACTGGATGCCCTCACAATTTCATGATATGTAATTTCAGTTGTAGCTCTCTTCCTATTAGCACCACACAGATGCATCCACACTTGAGGCCTGAGGGAATGTGGTATTCCATCTTTCACCATATTTTGCAACTTCTCAGTTTTTACCATTTTACTTTCTTGTTCCGAAAAATTAATCTCCTTACTATAAAATTCCCATTGGAGACGGTGTTGGTCATCCTCCACAAATGCAGATGCAAGTAGTTTGTTGGAACTTTGTTCTGGTCCATCTTCTTCATCCACACAAAAGCCGAATTCGTCAAACCTGTAGTCGGGCAGTCCTCCGTGACCTTCTGATTCTGGTTGTGCGAGTTTAGCCATGATATCCTGCGGTACCATGCTAGCTGTAAGCGCTGAGAACGGACCTCCGGGTGCTGGCAATAGTTCGTCAGCAACGTTCATACCACGAATAGCATCGATTACATCTTCTGGGTCGTCATCTGCTAAGGCAGCACTAATTTTACGTTCATGCTCTTCACGGCCCACATACCCGACGTGATCACGCGAACTAAATAAAGATTTCGCTAAATCCATCTTTACTTTATTAGCATCACAATGCAGTAATTATAAATGTAACAAAAACACAATCGTACTAGCTTTCTAATTTCCAATTTCCATTCATGATACAATACGGATATTGAACAATAGGTACCTACCTACAGCACAATCATAGAGCACAATACTGTCGTCACTCGTCAGAAAGTCAACTGTCAATGTCAGTAATCACAGTCAATATTAGACAAAAAATTCGCACATGTGTCACATATTTGTCAATAAAAGTAAACAACGTTTCTATTACCTACCTATTTAATTTGAATTTCGGTATAGCAATATTATATTACTGAACTATATGGTATAACATATTATATTACTGTACTAGATGGAATTTTAACTTTTTTTGTTTTTCATTGTAGAATTTAATCTACTCTAATATTATAAAGAGGCAAACTTTTGTAGGGGTTTTGCTGACTTACAAAACACATAATGTAATAATAAATGTTATGTATTATAACACAGTGTATAACTCCCAATTGTCGTTGCCGGACGTTTACGCCGCGCACAATAAATATGTATGCTTCGTAAGCGAGTATTTCATTTAATACACCCAAACACCTAAACTTTGTTTGTTTGTTTGAATGTAATGAATAGGCTATACTACTGGACCGATTTCGATGAAATTTGGCACAGACAATCTTTAGACCCTGAGAAAGAACATAGGCTACCTTTTATTGCGAAATATGTACCACGGGCGAAGCCGGGGCGGACCGCTAGTTAATAATATATATTATGTCAATAAAAAATACTAGGGGCTATGATTCTATGATATTACGATATTACATACTCTGTGAATTTTTCATTTTAAACATTTCTACTCTGTGATTGTCTAATTTCTATTGTCTATGCATGCCTGAGCCAAAAGCCAAACATTTTACATTGATGAAAGATCTCAAACGATTACGAAATGTTTATTTGTATTTTGTTCAAATTATATTTGTAGTTTTATTATTATTATGTGCATGAATATGTTTATTATGTTTCTTGACTATTGTGTTTCCTAGTTAATTTTGAGCCTGTTTTATATTAACAGTATAAACTTAAATTATTACATACGCATTAATACGTATGACCGTGGTATGAATAAACATTGATTATTCGGAACGTGTTAAAAATTCATATTGGAGGTTAGTTATTAAATTATTTATGAAAATTTACCGAGAAATCCAAGTTTTTACATAGGTAAGTATTTGTTTGTACATAATAAACACATTCACTTATTAGGATGGCTGTAAAAAAATGTTCTGTAGATCATTGTTATTCTTCATCGTCGAGACGCGAAGACCTCGGCGTAACATACCACAAGTTTCCTAAAGACCCAATATTACGCAGTGTTTGGGTCCAAGTAACACACATAAAACCTACTAATGACAATCCTGCATATGTTTGTTCAAGGCACTTTTGTAGAAGTGATTTTCAAGTTTATCAGGAATCAAAATATGTATTAAAGTCAGGTACTTTATAGATGCTATTTATAATATTGTAGTTCACTCAGTACCTAGCAGTGTATAAAATTAGAAGCTTGTAACATTGAAATGCATGTATTTAGTATACATTTTTTGTTTATGTTGTAATTGTGTATTTTAGATGCATATTTTTTATCTTAACAACTCGATTTATAAACTGCATTGCAATTCTCCTGACTAGACTTCATTTATCTGTTATAATTATTGAATAACTCAATTTGATTTTGTATGAAGGCAAAATTTTACACTCGATTTTCTTAACAAAATTCTATTCTGCACGGTTGAAACTATTTATAAATTAATTCTTTACTGTCTCATCTTTATATCTTCTTCTTGATCTGTAGTTGTCTTTTCAGTTCATATTGTATTTTTCTTATATACCTATCAATTGTATTGTTGTTGTTCTCAATGTACATATCTGTAACTATTTTACTACTGCTGTGTGCATGCGTTTGAAGGTAAAACATATAAAATCTTAAAAAAAGCAATATTTAATTTTTAGGCGCAATACCATCTATATTTGCTTGGATCATGGAGGATATAAAGGAAATAACAAATAAAGATATTGAAGACATCTTTGAAAACAATCATAGTGACAAAGTAAATACTTCAAACAGTAGTAAAGAATCTGAAGTGGAAAACTTAGACAATATAAAAAAGTTTATTGAACAAGAACAAAGACAACAGGACAACTCACCACAGACAATAAACAATGTAGATAATAAAAGTAGCGATCAGTTTGATGCAATGGCATTAAATACCTTAGATGTGATACATAAACAACAAGAACCAGCAGTGGAAAAGAATGTAATGAATATGATTATTAGTGAATCAGACTCAAAAGTTAATGAGAAAAAAGATAAAAAAGTGATCTCCAAAAAATGTATTAGCCCTGACAAAGGTAATTTCATATCAATAATTTTAAGCTATTGCATAGCTTCTTTCGCGGGCCTTGAGCGCGGGGACTGAATCTAGAAATTCCGTAACGAAAAAACCTCACGCTCCCCACTCCGACGGGCGGAGGTGTGGCTTAAAGGCATGCTATGCAATAGCATTACCGCGGCAGTCCCCGAGTGCCACACGTCTTTTTTAACTTTTTTATCATCATCATGGGCCTCCCGTAAGGGATTGGGCCGTAATCAACCACGCTGGCCAAGTGCAGATTGCCAGTTAAATTCTTAACTTTTTATATGATGCTTGATTACTCCTATACCATGCTTATTAATATCTATATTTCTAGGTGCAGTTGCTCTATCTGTTGGTTCCAAAGTAGAAGCCAAAGACTTCAGTGGAGCGTGGTATCCTGCTGAAATAGTTGAGGTTGATTATGATGAGATGGAGGTATTGGTTCACTATGAGAATGACACGAAAAAGTAAGTAAAATATTAGCAGTAATACATTTCATGTAGTTTTTATAAGAATACCTACAGTAATATGAAATCTGGAGTAATACTTAAAATACCCAAATACATGTTAGTAAACATTTTGTTTTTAAATCAGGGATTGAGATCATTTCCATCACGTCATGGAGTTAGTTGTTGAAATTTGTTATCTTTGAATCTTGTCAAAGTAGTTTCACTTCTGACACATGCGCTTGGTACACACACTTTTTTATTATAAGGTAGCATCAACAAAGCATACAATATAAATATAGAATCTTTGTCACCAGCCTAAGTTGCATAGGTCACATAAATTACTTAAACCTTTTTGGAGCTCTAATAAAAAAAAATGTTAATGTTAATGTGACATTGTCATTTTTTAAAAAACGAGGTGGCTTTTATGTGTCAAACTTTTCATTACGAAAAATTGAAATCGTTATAAATATATTATAACTTTTAGGCATGATGAATGGATAAGTGTGACTAGTTCGAGATTGCGACCGTACGTACCAAAACCGGTGAAAGTAGAAGTACCCGAAACACAAATGACTCCACCGCCAGTTAGTACTCCAGAGCCCAGTCAGGACAAAGAGGAAAATGTATCGAAGAAAAAACAACAGACATACGCTATCGGCGAAAGGTGCTTAGCGCGATGGCGGGATAATCGACGGTTTCTGGCAACTATCTCTGATGATTTAGGCGATGGTAAGTTTGTTTTCGAAATAATAAAGTTTCAATCAGTTGTGTTCTGAAAAAAAAATGCTAATTTAAGCTTTAGTTGTCATGTTAATCAAATGGTATGATTACTAAAAAATAAAATCAGTTAGTCTTTAAAAATATTGTTATGTATTTAATTACTGCACTTCCTTTTTTTATGAAAATTTTTTTTGAAACAGTCATATTTGTATATTTTTAGGTCTATACGAAGTAGTTTTCGACGATGGATTCCACTTGAAGCTACATTCAGCTCGAATCAACAAATTAAAAGAGACACAGCCGAAACAATTTTCTGAACAATCATCAGGTGACATGGCAACATCTTCGTCATCTCCCATAACTGGTATTGGACCAACGGCTACTTCATCTAGTCCCATATTGAATGCCCCGTTATTCCACACACATTTATTTGATCCCACCCGAGATTACTTGGGTTCGAAAAGCGAACGCCGTGAAATGAAACGCAAGTTAAATATAAAGGAGATATTCAATATTGGACAGAAGAAACGGAAAATTAGCACGCCGAAGGAAAAGCCGCAACCGACAGAGAAGAAACCTAGAGTCATCAAGAAGAAGTGGAAGAAAATTAAAAAGTTGGATGTGGACATTAAGCAGGAAGTACCAGGTAAATAATATTTACGCTTTTTATTATTTAGATATATTTTTACAATAAATTATTAAAATTATGGACGACTCACTATAAGTACTGATAAATTTTAAGATTTAGTTAATGGACTTAGTAAGTATGTACGTATAAAATAATTTCTAAGTATAATTTTAACTTTTATTAAAAATTTATTTGTAGATGCTGTGGCGTCAATTATCGGAACTGTTAAAACAGAAGAAAATGAAGCTAATATTGCAAAGAGTGAACCACCTGAACCTTCAAATGTTGAAGAAGGCAGTGATAAAATTACCTTGGAAGATTTATTGGATAAAAATGAAACTACTGACGTGACTATTAATACTATGTCAGATATGTCTGATGCTTCCGAATTTAATAGCTCCACAGATCCTGTAAGTTATTATTGCGTAATATTAAGCTGTTATTGAATTTCTGATTGGATTTACTGTTAATACTCCCATTATAAACATTTTTACAAGTTGTAGAATTGTGTTGAAAAATAAAATATCATATTTGTTGTAACCTAGAACACTTTTTATTTAGGTGTCGAAAGAGGAGGAAAAATTGGAAAAGTTCGAGAAACCGGACGAAAGTAAACACGAAGAAGTGATTGATAAAATGAAGGAGGTAATCAGTAAACTCGAGGGAGGTTTGAGTAACATTGAGAAGGTCGACTCTCCTAAGCCCGAGATCGAGCCCGAAGTTATTAAAGTAGATCCGATAAACACAGAAGTAGATATAAATGTAGCGGAATTAGAACCGGTAAATGTAGAAACAAGTGTAGCGGATAATGTCGTAGATTTTACTGTAAAGTTGGAGCCTGAAGAGCCGATACAAATCGACACTGTTGGTACGTCGAGCGCGGCGATCAGTACTGAAGACGTGAAAATGGAAACAAAACCGAAGAAAGTTTTATCGAAAGTGAAGAAGACTAAAAAGCTAAGGTTGTTACAAGAGAAAAAGGTTAAGAAGCAAGTTGAGAAGGTAAAGAATGAATTGGAAGAAATGAAGCGGCAAGTTGAGGAAATGAGGAAGGCCATGTTGCAGAAGACTGAAGAACTGTCGGAGCAGAGTCGGAATACTGTGGTGAGTACGGCTGGTAGTGTAGTTTAATGTAATTAAGTGTACATGTAGAATTTAGGATTGTGGTGGTTAATTTGTTATGTTTGGTTTGTGTACACAGTACAGATTTGGCCATAAATAGCTGTAAAAGATAGTTTTGCGTAAACTTCTGTTACTTATAAATTTATAAAGATGCAAATTATTCGCGTCGTATAAAAGTTTCGTAGAAATTTCAATAACAAAATTATCTTTTTTACAAAATGGTTTTTCAAACGAATAATTTTCTATGATATTTTCGAGAAACTTGAGTAGTTGATGTCTCATTTATATCCTGCAAATCCACTTATATGTCGGTCTTAATTCCGTCTTCCCCCTTATCCTACTCTGGTAGGCAATAACCATAACCTTTGTTATGGTCTATGGGCGACGCAACCTGCTTACCACCAGGCAGTGCGTCCGCTCGTTTGCCTTCCCATAACATAAAAAAAAAAAATCTTATACGTCTTTTAACGAAGATTAAGACATTTTTCCTTAACCATCACATTTGTCCAGAAGGAGATGCCGGAAAGTTTCCTTCTCCCCGGCGAGTGGTGCTGCAAGTGGGTGGACGGGGAGCCAGTCGGTACAGTACTAGATTCTGATGCTGAGCCCAAACTAGATGCTAACAATAAACCTGCTCTGCCGAGGAGATCTGTTATGGTAAGTTGTTTAATGTGAAAATTCGGTATTTGGGTACAAAAATTCGCAGTCTTTACAAATTTTCAATTATCACTACTTAGTATAAAACGAAGTCGCTTTCTCTGTCCCTATGTCCCTTTGTATGTTTAAATCTTTAAAACTACGCAACGGATTTTGATGCGGTTTTTTTTAATACATAGATAGAGTGATTCAAGAGGAAGGTTTTAGTATATAATTTATTAGGTTTTTGACAAAGCGGGCGAAGCCGCGGGCGGTAAGCTAGTTTATAATAATTTTTAAGCAATTGTAAATGATTCATAAGTAAAAATTAATATGCATTATAATTGTCAAGGATAAAAAACTAAAAATTAATATGGATTTATCCTGAAATTTTTTCTATGCTTGTAGTGCTGAATATTTGTAATTTGTATCCATCTTACTATACATTCGACTTTCTTTATTGACGAATTATTTCTATTTTTATTGTGTAAATGATTCTTTTCAAGGTTGAAGACAAGAGACTACCACAAGGTTGGAAGAAAATGATGGTGCGCAGGAGTTTAGGACAATCTGCCGGCAAGTGGGATGTTGTCTTGATAAGGTATATTCTAATTTTGTTTGCCTAAAGTTTAAGTTTTTCGTGTTCGTATATGAAGGTTTTTTTAGAGAATTTGATTGAGAAATTATATGACGTAAATGATGTCGTACATTCACTGTTAATCAGTAGTCAGAAGTAGTTAATTCATTCATGTTGTTTCTGTTTTAACTATATTATTGCCATTTATATTAAATTTATTAAATCTCCAGTCCAGACAATAAGCGTTTCCACACGAAGCACGAAATGCGGCAATACCTAGATCAAAATGAGCTCTCGTCTTTAAAACAATTTGAAAGAGGTCTCCTAGATTTTGGAGTCCATTTGAAGCTATCACGTAGAATGGGCTGGGTCTCGTTTACTGGGAATGCTCAAATAACTCCATCGCCGGTGGCGAAGAAGAAAAAACTTAGTCTTAAAAAGGATGTGAAGAAAAAATTGAAGATTAGAAAACCGAAAGCTGTGAGTGTTAAATTATTTGTATAAAAATTAATTTTCAATTTGCCTGTGATAATAATAGAAATACTGCAATGGTAATAGCAATAAATTTAAAGTCTATGGCAACTTGTTCCATATTTTTTTACTCTACGTATTTAGAAATTTAAGTAAATATTGTCTATTTTTAGTTCCAAGTCAAAGATGAAGAAATTCCACAGTTCGAAGATGAATCAGTTCTTAACGAAACCCAATTTCCCACTATTGAAGATGGTTACGGTATGTATATAGTTTTTTAGTATTTAAAATACAATTTTTGTTTCCTCAATCAATTATTATATTATTTTATTTCTTGCAGTTTACGTCGGTTCTCTAAAAGTTCAAGTAATAGATAATTTACTTCGATGTCCAGCTGAGGGTTGTTTGAAGAACTTCAGAAATAACACCCTTATAAAAATGCACATTAAACACTACCATAGAGATTTGAAGAAGATGTTGGGCGCGACGCCGAAAGTGTTGGACTTGGCGTACGCTAGAACACGGCCAATTATACCGGAGATAAAACCAAAGAGCGAAAGTAAAGTTATAAAAGTGAAGATTCCACGGCCTCCAAAACGGGAGGAAAAACTAGAAGTTAAAGAACCTCCACCGGAGTTACGAGTCAATATAACTTCCCTACCTCCTGAAGATATTCCTAAACAGGAAGATTCGCCGAAACTGCGCCAAGCGCTGATACCCAAACCAGTGAAGAGACCCAGAGTATTACTACCAGTTCGAAGACCAGACCCTGAACCAGAGCCAGATATAGACGAAGAAGAAACCTACGATATTCCTCAACAAATAGAAGTAGAAGAATGTATGGACTTTGAAATGGCGATATCCACTCATACAGTGACGAAACCCTGTGAATTCTTTAAGAAGACTGAGAAGAAACGAAAGCTATTTCCCAAAATGGCAGCCAGTGAGGAGGACGAGTGGCTAACAATGAATTCTGACTATGATACTCGGTCGAGTTTCCCCGGTTCGTGTACGCCGGACTCGAAAACTATGGAAAAAATACCTACTCCAAACCCGGCTGCGTCTTCCGAGTCGAATGAGGATCACAAGGAAAGCGATATGTATATGTATACGGAGAGTGAGTATTGTTTTACATAATATTATAGAAAAGTTCAGGTGTTCCTTTAGTTTCCACGTTTCCACGTTTTATGAATATCGGTTTATGACAACAACATCATTTTCATTGCTTATGAGATATATCAAGTTGAATTAAAACTTGCGTTGCATTAAAACAATCAAAAATGCATTTGTCGCGCGGCGCGGCAACGTCGCTCTATAGCCGCTCCTCATGCGTTTGTCGGACGGCGCGGCAACGTCGCGTTAGCCGATCCTTGCCTTGTGGCGCGGCAGCGGTTATGCATTGCTGTTTCATTTCACTATTCGACTGACTCTCGAGATGCTACCTAATTGTTTCATGTCACTACTCGATTGACTCTTGAAATGCTAATTGAGAGAAGATGATACTTTTTACAGCGTTGACATATAAATTTGCAAAAATACGCCCATGAACATTTGTAGCATATGTCATTGGTAAATGTATTTACAAAAAAAATATACAAAAACAATACATAAAATGTACATACAGGAAACAAACAACAACAACTTTATCCACTAAACACCAAAACACTCCACACATCCTATTTTACTTTAATTCACTATATTCCAGCCGGTGAACGCATAAAGATTGAGCACATGAAACGCGAAGAGATTATAAACTGCCACTGCGGGTTCCGCGAGGAGGACGGGCTGATGGTGCAGTGCGAACTGTGCCTGTGTTGGCAACACGCCATGTGCCATAATATACATAAGGAGTCGGAGGTGAGATGCCATATTATATAGTGAGGAAATTTTCGATAGGCACTTATTACAATTAATTATCTTTTACTTTGTTTGAGTCGATTTGAAGAATAAAATACCTAACAAATTTAACTTTTAAAATTTTTAGTTAGTTCGATTCCCGGTCGATGCACGTGAATTTTCGTAAATCTTTGAATGCAGCAGTTCTTTTCAAATTATTTATTTTAAAAAATAAAGGAATGTTTCCTTTCAGCAAAATATGCTATGTTCAGTATTTCAAGTACTTTCCCTCCAGGGCCCATCGAAAATTTCCACACCGTATAGTAATAAAGCTTTACGACAAAGCAAAGCTTTTTCCCGCGACTTTGTTTAAACTCATTTTAAACAAACATTTATTGATTCGATAAGACTTCTTCTACAAGCACTTTCGAATGGTCATAATTTTTTAATTAGAAAAAAAAGTATCCCATGTTGATTATAATATCAAGCACACATTGCGATGAAACATACAGTTTATGTATCATCGTACAGTCTGGTAACAAAACAAATGAAAAACATAACAGAGCCTCATTTTTGTAGACAAAATATATTAACTGTGACAATATATTTTGGGTACAATTTCAGTTTTTTTGCCAAGCTTTATCATTGTGAATAGCAGATATTATATTATTATGTATATTACACATTTTTTTTAACCTCTTCTTATATGAAAACTATTGAAACTAGATATTGTGGTCAGGGGTCAGATACAACAAAGACAGTTACAAATTTGGAATATTCAAATATGTCAATGGGTTAATTTTAATTCATGAATAATAAAAAAAATGAAAAGAATAGTGTTTTGTTTTAATGAATGTAAATTAATACTTTGAGACAATGTTAAATGTAAAAAAATTAGGATGAGTTAAATTTGTCACATTATTAATTTCATGTTTCACATTTTCAGTTTTTTTTAATTATTGAGTAGCTACTTACTTATTTTAAGATGCTACCTATAACATTTTTCAATGAATGTCATAGTTAAAATGTTGCTAAAGAAAAACTCCTGACACCATGTTATTTCAGTTATTTATTGAAATATAGCTGTGCAATTACGATTTTAACTGACTTTCCAATGCTGAAAGCTTCTCAAATCTTAACATGTTTATTAATACCCATATAATTTATATTATTTTAAGGTGCCCGAAAAATATACATGCAGCATTTGCTTGAATCCAAAACGCGGTCGTCGATCAAAACGATTCCTTCACGATCAGGATAGATTGTACGAAGGCCTACTGCCGGGGGCGAAGCCCTGCGAATTCCTGAGACGGTCACACGAACTGTCTGGAAACTTGCTTAGGATTCAAGACGCTCTGCATGCTATGAGAGTCAAGTATTATGTTGCAACGTAAGTGTCTAGAATTACTAGTGTCTTATAAGTAACATAAAGATTCATTATGATACACTCCAATCTAAATACACAAAGGTGTATTAAGATTAGAGACAAAGAAATTACGTAAATCTTAATACTGACATAATTATATCGAAGATATAGCTATACACGATGTCCTACAAGCGATATACTATGTGCGTAAACGATGCAATATAAAAAATCTACAGATAAGGTACAGAAGTCTACCACATTCGGGACACCTTGTATATTTGATTGTTCTCTAAAATCTTTATACTATCGTAGTTAAATACGATAAGTATACAGTAGGTTCATTGTTTTTCATTTTGCAGCAAAAAGGATCACCCCAAACTGTACCTTTGGGCCAAAGACTGGGAGAACTCGGAAATCAACCTCACGCAAGAGCGTCTCAACTCTGACTATTCAGATCTGAACATTATAATAAATAACATTGGCAAAGAGAACATGCCGGTTAAGAGTCAAGTGGACGCGTTGGATGATGATGGACGGTTGACTCCGAGGGATGCGTCGCAGTTGAGTTTATCTGGAAGTTTCTCTGGCATCGTGCCGTTGGACTTTCCGATAACTACATCGGATTTGGAACGGATGGCCAGGACTATGCAGGGTGAGTTTTATTTCTGGGATTCTGGAGGTGTCAAAAGTAAAAACAGTGTTATACTTGTGTAAAAATAATTAATACGGCCATATCTGCACTACCACTATTATATGTATATTTTTGCACGCGTCCTCATTAATTCAATAGGAGGCAGTACACTGCGCTAGTGAATGTTTATTATTAATACTTTGTTAGCAATAATCTCATCTGTTTGTCGCGTAAGTCGAACTCAAACTTTGATTCAATTTTGTCTCTAATAAAATCAATCCAAATTTGAGTTTCATTTATAAATAAATATGGGACAATTTTACTTTGGGTAAAGTAAAGTTTATTACCAATTTATTAATAAATATATACGAAATAAAAAATAAATAAAAAATTCGCGCCGGTTTCTACAGTTTATGATTTCAAATGAAAAGTTTAAAAATGATTATTAAATTTAAATGTTAAGAACCCTTCAAAGTGTTACTTAAACCTTCGCACGTCCTACGCACGTTATTCGCGCGTAACTAAATCTGTATTTTATAGTAGGACGCGTGAGAGACACAGGGTTTACACAGGGTTTAAATTTTAAGCGCAGGTTCTCTTTAATCTGGTTTTGTCGTTTTTCACATATAGAACTATTAAAGTGACAGATCCCTGGTTTAAATTATTGTTTTGTGGTAAGATCCTTATAACTCAGGCCCCGGAATCACAGACACAATAGAAAATCTATTGTGTCGTGGACCGATCGGGCCGCTTGGGGCTCAATGGGTTAATTGATTGGAATTATTTCCATGTTGCGCAGAGCAAGAGCCGCGCGTGACGGTGCCTGTGCCGGAGGCGGCGATCGAGAACGGCGCGTGCCGCGAGCGGCTGCTGCGCCACGTGCAGCGCTGCCAGGCGCTCATCGACGCGCGGCTCGACTCCATCGAGGCGCAGGTGGCCGGTGAGTGACGTCAGGCCGTCATGCGTTTGTTTTTAATTTCTTTTTTTGTTATTGGCCAGTATCGGCAGTATTTTTGCAAATTTTCACGTTTTGTTATTTTTTTTTCTAATTCCCTACTTGATGGTTTGCAGCCATTAGCTGGTATTTTTTTCGGGGGGATTTTTTGGCGGGAACGTGAGGACGTTTCTGGTTTTATTTTGTGTGGTTTTTAAAGTTATAAATGTGATGTGATAACTTGCTTTTGATACAGAATATTTTTGTACAGAAGTCTTTTTTTCATTGAAAATGTTCTAACCACAGTACTGTTGTTATGGTGTTCTTTTATCAATAAAATCTCATTTATGACGTCTGATATTACTAGTTAAAACCTATTTATATGTACGAATGCTGTGTTCTTATAATATCATATTATACATAATGTCTGATTTTGATTTAAAAGATCAAAACATTAACAATTTTCCAAAGCATGAATATAACCTCGACCTTTTCTTCACAGAGCTGGAATCCCAAGACCCGTCATTCGAGGACGACGAAACGGCGGACTATTTCCCGCGCACCAAACAAACTATACAGATGCTCATGCGAGATCTCGACACTATGGAGGAGTTGGGAGTCGTTACTTAGAAATACAATATGCCATGCTTCTTGTCATATATTACACAGCTTTAATAGAAAGTTATACTAAATACATGTGTATTTACAATAGCACTATCTCGATATGAATTGTACGTATACCACAGTAAACAGATTGCGAACAGTACGGAAACTACATAGAAATCGTCGGAAACGGCTTACTCACACCACGCCGTAGTACATTATTTCTAGTCTGTGCCGACACGCATGCGCATCGATGAGTTGAGAATTAAAATTAGGCTATTTAGCCAATAATAAATTATGCGCAGAGCATCCCCTCCACATTTCTCTCTGCTCTTGAGTTATTTGGCACTACTATTGTTTTATCGAAAAAGTTAACTTTACTGTTTGTATTCTATTTACTGTTTCTACGTAATACATGTCAGGACTACTTTTTTATTGCTCTGGAGCTTTTTTTGTTCAGTGTCTATAAACATTTTGCTCAGTTGCTCCTTAAAGAAGTTATTAGTTAAGCATTGATATAGATCGCGGTATACGATTTTAGTCCACACAGCAAAGTATTTTTACTGCATAAATAGTATTTAGATTTTAGCTGCAGAGTCTCGTATTAATTAAACATTTGTTCAGCAGCAATAGATCCATAATGTTGCTTGAAACTTTATTCAAATGTTATACTACTGGATGTAACGTATGTAATACTCAGAGGCGGCTTGCCCTAAGGAGCGCTGGTGCAGTGAACTCCCATAAATAATTATAATAAAATCATACTCCTTAATTTCATTATTAATATTAATTATTACTATTTAAAATCAATCGTAATCGTAAAAATAAAAAAACTATCGGCAATACCAATGAATATATCCATCATTCCATCATCCCATACACCTGTAGGTAGGTATAATACTGTATTATAAAACGCGCGTAGCGGAGCGCTCACGATTGCGCTCCAATGAAAAAATATTTAGTACAATTTCTAATACGAAATCCAATAGGAGTGAAAGAGATAGTTTTGTCAGAGTCCTGCGCGTGAAACAGAAGATTTTCTATGAAAAAATAGCAAAATTCGGAGCGCCGCTCCCGCAAACGTTGCCGGTTCGTTTTTACCGCGCGCCCTGGCGCCCGTACAAGACAGCGATTTCGCGCGACGTTGCCTATATAAACAAACACTCTAGTCAACTTGACTGCACGCGCGCGAATGTATATTCGGGAATTTTCTAATTAAAATCATAAGATACGTGTTGACTGTTGTAATAGCCTGTAGTTATCAGTATTACTTGTGAGTGTTAAAATGGACAATTATAATGTGGCGTTCATTAAAAAGTGTGTTAAAACGTTACAAATTCGGCTTGAATTGAAAGCTAAGGGACCGCCACGCCACGGCCTGAACTTGACCTTACGCAAAAATGTACGACAAAAACGAAAGCATATACGCGTGTGTTTAAATCCGAACAATATGTGAAAACACCGTGGTTGTGTGGTTGTGATGAACATGAAAGCAACAAACTATTTTGTTTTCCGTGTTTTTTATTTGAAGCGGGCGCGGCCGGCGGAGGTGAGAGTGCTTGGACTGAAACGGGCGTTGACGACTTAGCTCATCTTTCAATCAAGATGAAAAAACATTCACAATCTCGGTAGGTACCATTTGTCGAATGAACTGCAATTGGCGTCTATCGGACGACAAGACATTCGTAAAGCACTAGATTCCGCGTACCGAAAGTCAATACGCGAGTTCAATGACCGTGTCGATGAAAACATACATAATATTTTACGAAGGTTAATAGATTGTGTCAAGTTATAGATATTTTTGCACACCAAAAAGAAAGACGTATGCATTTCCTTTATAAGTATTTTTTTAATTAAATTGTACTGCTTTACACCATGTATTTTCAGTGTTTTATTTCAAGTGAACACCCATAAAATTTTGTCACGAGCCGCCTCTGGTAATACTACTGGAGCAAAAATTTTAAGTCTGCTTTTAAAATTCAAAATTTTAAACGTAACATTAAGTTATTCATTTAAGTTAGTTGTATTAAGTGCTATGTATTACACAAAAAGGACATTGTTCATGATTTACCTATGGTGTGAAATAATTAATAATACCAAATTTCACTCATTTTTTGTATCCATAGTGATTTTTAAGTACAAACCAAAAGGAACGGCTATTTAAAATGCACTATCGTTTTAATTTCCCACTCATATATTGTTACATATTATAATGTATTAAGTGTATGAACTTCATTATATTATATACATACTAAGCAAAGCTTTAAAAATTAGTATGAGGAACTAATTCCGTTTTTTCATTAAATGTATATTCCCCCCCCAAAACCCTTACCTAAATAAATATCAGCTGTTACTTTTCCATGTATCCATAACAATTGTTTCTCTTAATTTGGTGAAGCTAAAAAAACCTGGACTGGGGAGTAGGAAAATGATTTCAAACACTTATAAATCAAACACACCAATGTATTAAAAATTATTTATTCCATGCATCAACCCTCATAGAACTTAGGCAGCTGGTCGCCCAGAATGACCGATCGCTCCACACCAGCCTCCGTAATGACTCCCAAACGCACGACACCACCAGACGAGCCATCACGTAACATAGCAAGTGTTAGCGTGTTTGTGACGAACTTCACGGCTTCCTCCTTGCTCATGTTCGGCTTGAAGTTCGCGTCGACGTAACCATAGACGTAGGTAGAGCCGGACCCGCCGATAGACACCGCTTGTCGTTGGACCATGCCTCCAATGGGGACGGAGTAGATTTGGCCTGGAATTATGGAAATGAGGATATTTTGAATGGTGTTCAAGTTACATGATGAGAATGTTAATGTATTTAAAAAATTTGATAAAAATGTTTAAATATTTAATAATGTTATCATAATTTGTTTGTATAAAACAAACTTGCTTCTCACTACCTTTCTTTATGTGTTCTCATAAACAACCAATGGATATTGATGTATATTTTTTTTAAATAAAGTTGTAGGTATATAATTATAATAATACAAGTGAAGCAGTGGAAAGCTAGTTAGATATATGTATATGTTACAGTCAAAACCCTTAACCAGTCAATAACCTTATTGACCAGTAAAATTAATAATTGACTAAAGAAAGAGCAGACATTCAGTCAATATAGGTTTTGACCAACATACCCAGTGAAAACTGATATTTATATGCTAATAACGATTAAAACAGTAATATCTTACCTCCCTTCTTCTTATCCCATCCAGCTACAAGGATACCAGCGACTAATGAATCTCTGTAGTTGTAGCAAAGCTCTCTGAATATAGCAGCGGCAGTCTGCACCAGGGGCATCTCACCCAGTTCCATCTTGTGGAAATCTGTAAAGGTTATGTTCTTAGATGAAGGCTTTCAAGGCTCTACAATGGTACTTCCAACTGATTATACTAATAAATTATAAACTGAAAAGTTTGTTTGTTTGAACGTGGTAGTCTTGGAAACTACTGGTCTGATTTGAAAAATTATTTTGGTGATATATAGCCCATTTATTGAGGAAGGCTATAGGCTATTTATCATCTCGCTAAGACCAACAGGAGCAGAGCATTGCGGGTAAAACCGCAGAGCACAGATTGTATATTATATGTGTGACAAACATCTTCCAGTTCACATCCAATTAGGAGGTATGGTGTAAACTTTACTGTTTTATTACTACTGACTATAGCTAGGCTGATTAGCCCTCACTTTAAAACAAAAGTTATCTACAAAATGACTTAACAATTCTTTGTTCAATACTCACTCAAGTGATAAGTTACAATGTCAGCAATAGCTTGTGTATCAGCAGCTGATCCAGAGCGACAGCAGTAGATATGGTCTGTAATTTTGGTTAGTTTGTCGGTGACTCTGTTGGCAATGTAGGCACCAGTAGTAGTACGGGAGTCAGCGCCGATAATCACTCCTCCGTCGAACTCGCAAGCCATGATAGATGTACCGGTGCTGTGAGGAGCGTTCATCCAGCTCAAGCTGGGGTCTGTGTAAGTGTCGACTACGGATGTGGCCATCTTTTACTAGAACACAAAACAAGAGATCAGTTATAGAAATCTAATACAGGGTTAGTACACAAGTATTACACACAATACGTTGTTAATCTACTATAGAGTGCAGAAATGCTATATTATAACTGAATATTCATTACTTACTAGTTTTAAACAATTTTTATTCAATTGAAACTCAAATTTTGAAAGTCACGACAACAGCAAAATGCCGAATAAAGCTTGTCATTTGTCAATGTCAAACCTAGTGGGACTGTCAAAAATATAAACTTGCCATATTTTATTAAACAGTAGAAATATATTTTATTTAAATTTGATATTTTTAGATATAATTTAAAATTACCTAATTATTATATTATTGAGCCAATACATGAACGAAAATGTTAACACTATATTAATAAGTTCAAATTAATAATAGAAGATTACGTTCACGGTTCATGATAATTCTCATTTCTGAACGAAAGGAAAGATCGCGCAAAAAAATTTGAATTTTAAAATTTGACTATATTTTATTCCTATTCTACTGACTACAGGAGTCGGTTTTAATGTTTTTCGATTGATCGAAAATAGTTTAGCACTCGAACGCGAAGATTAAGCCGCGGGTAAAGGCGCTGCGCTAGTTTAAAAAATATAATAATAGCTATGTATAAATTACTAGCTTTCCACCCGCGGCATCGCCCGCGCAGTCAAAGAAAAACCCGCATAGTTCCCGTTCCCGTGGGATTTTCGGGATAAAACCTATCCTATGTCGTTTCTCGGGTATCAAAATATCTCAATACCAAATTTCATGCAAATTGGTTTAGTAGTTAAGGCGTGATTGAGTAACAGACAGACAGACAGAATTACTTTCGCATTTATAATATTACTATGGATATTACACAATAATATACCTATGTATAAAGACACGACACAAACTAACTTTATAAAACCAATGATGTATGGTAGGTATTTATGTAAGGTAAACTGTAAAATTATTTATTTCTTCTATCCACCTAAGTATGCAAATGCGAACGTCCAACTCCTCTTCTGCTTAGTTTAAACAGAACTTTCTTTCATAAATGATTGGATGTTAAAATGTACTAAGTTTAACTTCGGAAAGGGACCGAACAAGATATAAAGACACGGAGTGTTTGCTTTAATTTATTTAAGTTTTAGCACAGAATAATAAGAAATGAATAGTATTTGTTTTAGTTTCAATTTGAGTTATTCTAATATACGGGAAAGTTTTCATTTATTATTTATTTTTAAATTTATAATCTATCCAAGGACCAAGATACGCTCTATGAAACTTTACCCCATACCTACTTTGCCCCGTTGGCCAACATAATATAGGTACCTGAAAACGAATAAGTATATAGTAAAAAAACTTTTTCGCAAACATTGTTGAATGATAATGAAATCGCACTATCATCGTAGCGTGGGTGTCCTCCGCTCATTAGTAGTCCTTTCACACTAAAATCTTATTTCAACAAAGAATCGCTACGCACCATTTTGTATGTCATCCCAGAAACGATGTTTATTTAAACGATATAAAAGATGGGTATGAATGAATGTAGGTTTTTGATAAATCGCTTTTTTATTCGACACTTTTATTCAAAAGGAATATCGAATATATTTATTCATGAACTTCGATTCGCCACCGTTGTTCAAATCTAAAGGACACGCGACTCAGGATTTCACGGTATACGACGTCGGGTGTTTTTGATAGTTGCAAATTATTGAAATATTCCAAACAAAATATTGAAATTTAAAATTGCTTGAAAATTAATTAATAATTGTTGACATAAATCATTACTATGAATTTTGAAATTATTACCTACTTGACGAATATGAGTCATAACGTTATGCAGTGCCGATCGTAGGTCGTGTTGAAGGTAGAGCCGAAAGTTCTAATGTCATCCTTATAACGAAGCATTAATTATTATTCAGTTTAACAAATAATACCTATATCTACATTTTGGAACATACCTATATTCGTAGTTTCAAGTAAGTTAAATTCCTAGATTTTTATGATACTCTAGAATTATTCAACGAAACGGCTAGGTTTTATATTTTGCGTCAGGTGGGTAGGTTGTATTTTGGCACCCCTTACGATCTAACCCCTAGACTCTAGAGAAACCGCTCTACCCGCTCTACCACAGAGCCGGCACTGTCATTATATTGAATGCTATCCAATAATCTATTTATACCTTCATATTACTGCGCATTGTATACAGGCGAAAACTTGGTCTATGATACTTTAAATACTTTAAAAATTCAAAACGATGTCCACTAAATCGTATAGGTAGGTACATTCCTTCATTATCAGTCCGTGAGTAAACGAAATTAATTACTTACTTTGAATTCTATTATTTTATGATTGTTTTCATTGGTTTGTATCACAATAGGCGCCAACTAGCAAATGTTTGGCTACCATTATCGTACGTGTTGTTTTCAAAACGTCTGGACAATCATTTACATAAACAATATGAATATTAGATATCTGCTTATTTTAAATTTCTATTGTAAATTAAGTAGTTCATAGATCAATGCAGTCACGTATGCATTGTGTTTATTTGTTGACGTAATAAAAACAACTTTTTTAATATTAATGAATGTAATGATTGGAGCTTTTTTTTATGGTTTTATTAATAGGATATATTATTTTCTTATAATATTATTTAAGCTAATCTAATATTTTATATTTGACCAATTTATCGGTAGAGGTTTATGTTTTTTTGTATTGTTGTAGAAAGTATGAAGTATATAAAGGTTTAGGTAGGTACCTATAATTAATAAAAACGGATGTGGCTCATTATAAATTATGAATTGTAGACAGAATTTAATTTGAATTGCATTATACTTACGAAAAAAATCAATGACCTTTTTGAACTATTGTTAATTCTGCCATTTGTATTTTTACATTTTATGTATATTGCAATGAAAAATAGCTCTTAGGGAAAAATAACAACAGTAGGTAAATTTTTTCTCTGCCTTTTAGCTTGATTGGATAGAAGATTCAATATTTTTATATTGAATCTTCAATATTAATTGGAATATAAATACTGTTATTGTAAGTAATTACGAAATTGATTAAAATTATTAAAATCAACGTTGTTTTTTTTATTTGAAGCAAACATGGACAGAGTTTTTATTTATTTATTTCATTACCTATACGTATATAATTTATACATTAAAATAAATATAAATTTCAAAACAATAACATGATAATTAGGTAATTTAGGCCATACATAATGAAATCTGAATTTTAAACTTACAACAAGATGTTAACTAAACATGAAATCAACTAGGTATCATACCTATTCAACATTGCAGTATAATTGCGAAGGCTGTATCAAGTATCAAAACGATTCGCAGTCTGTAGCAGACGCAATAAGTAGGCGTATTATTGAGCTCGCCAACCCAGACCTATGGAAGTGGCTGTCAATCGCGTTTGAATAATGGACGCGTGCGGTGGCGACATTTTGTTATTTATTTATTTTATTTTATACCGACTCCCCCGCGAAAGCGAGACAATGGCCAGATGTTGATATTTTTTCTAAATTACAATGTATTTTAAGTTTCAAACGCGCTTTGTGATCGAGATGCTTTTCCGTTGCGCGGCTATTCAGGTTCTCCCTTGCTGATGTCAGTTCTTATAAAATTTTGACATATTGTGTCATAGTTGTTTTTTTTATTAGCGTTTAATTTAACACATAATATAACTGTCATATAATTGTATCTCTACATTAGTTAAATTAAAATATTATTATTTGATAGGTAGCTAAAAAATAGTTTAAACAACGCACTTTTTCTCTATCATACCTAGTAATTAATCGCTTTTAAAATTATTGGAGTAAGGGTTTATAATGTTTATATTTTTACGTTTAGGTACTATGAGAGTTCAATCATTTAACGCTCTTTGACTTTATAAATAAATCTTGATACGAGCTTAAGATTATTACGAGTATGCATTGACAAACCTTTTTGTTATCAATTTATTGTGATAGTTGATAGGTAGATAATGTAAATATTATTGTGTACCTCTAGTTATACAGCTAATGGTAGACGTTTCAATAAATTAAAAACTGCAACCCTAACCTATATTGTGTTCAGAATTTCAGGATAAATAATAAAATGAATTAAATCGCCTTTTATATCGTTTAAAATAGGTACTAAATGATATTAAATGATACTCGTGTAATATTTTAGTCGCGATTTTTTATGTGTACCTACCCATATTTTACGAAAATAATTTAATCTGAACTCTTTGTGTTATTAATACCTAAAATAATCAGGTCACTCTGCCGTATACCTAGTAAATACTTACTATTGTTTAACCTACGTCATTGTAAGCTTTTAATGGATACAAGACTGACTAAATTCATAATAAGTGTTTTTGTAACTATAAAACAACTTAAATTGTCTGGAATCTGGATATAGGTACTAACTGAAAATATTGCTTTAAAAACATTATCTAGTGATTCATTATATTTTTAACCGACTTCAAAAAAAAGGAGGAGGTTATCAATTCGGCCGGTATGTTTTTTTTTTTTTTTTTTTATGTATGTACACCGATTACTCCGAGGTTTCTGAACCGATTTACGTGATTCTTTTTTTGTTCGATGCGGGATAGTGTCGAATTGGTCCCATAAAAATTTTATTCGGCTAGGCCCAGTAGTTTTTATTTTATGAGCATTTTTGTCTGTACTCGGTGACTTAATTGGAATGTAGCAAGTAACTTTGATTCACTTCCCGGCAACCGATTGAGCTGAAATTTTGTATACGTATGTAAATTGGATAGCGATGAAACATTATTATGACATTGAGCTGATTTGATGATGGAATCGGAAGGTGGCCATAGGAACTCAGTAATATATTGACTCAACTTTAACGAGTTTGGGCTCGTTTGAGTCGTGTTGAAAATTTCATTAAAAAGTATTAAATAAAATTAACTGCGTTAAAAACAACCGACTTCAAAAACGGAAAAGTAAAAAATAAAAAAGATTTGATATTATTGATTACTACATATTATTTACATGTGCTATTTATTAAATAGGTTTGAAGTCGGTGCCAAGCACTTAGTATTAAGCCCGTGCACCGACATCAAACCTATTTAATAAATAGCACATGTAAATAATATGTAGTAATCAATAATATCAAATCTTTTTTATTTTTTACTTTTCCGTTTTTGAAGTCGGTTGTTTTTAACGCAGTTAATTTTATATGAATATGTATTGACTGCGCTTGACGCCGCACTTACATAGGTAGGTACTAGTCAGTAAGTCTTAGGAACGAATAACAAATCGTGGTAGGTATAGCCAAAGGAAAAATTACTTTTATAGTTCCATAATATGTTAAAGAAGGCTGCAAATATTTATTTCCCATGCCTTTATAAGGCGGGTAAAATCATTTGATGAAAGAAAAGACCAGGCTTTTCTTTAGTTGGCTTCCTTCCAGTTCAATATAAACTTTTATAACTTTTCACTTATTAAACCTCCGAAATATAACCGTAAAAACAACAAAATGAATCGCTGAAATAGTTTTGTATGTTTTGTTATTATTGACGTATAAAATGAACTCGAAGAATTAATTGCTTTGATAAAATTCTAAGCACTTTATTATACAGTAATTTATATGTAAAAATTATAATAACTTGAATATTATGCATGTTTACCCACACTTCTAAGCAAATTCTTTTGTTGTTTAGCAAATAAAATACTTAGTATGTTAAATAACATTCAAAGATTCATGTTAACTTTCTTTATCGCGTAACAGAAATCAGAAGAGAAATTATTATATTGTTCACACAAAATGTCCGCGCATGCCACTTTTTTCCACGCCTGTATATAATTTGATGCGACATCGCTGGAGCCGCGAGTTTTTTCCAAGAGGAGGGTCGGTGGGATGAGGCGGCCAAGGGAGGTCGGCCCCTAAAAAGTTATATATTTTTTCTCCTCTTTTTTCCCATCGACGTGATGAAACGACGGGCGATATTGATCCAGCCCGAGTTGGCAGTTTGGTTATATTGTATTCTCTGTATTGGTTAAGAGTCGACCGCTCTACATAGGTAACTGCATGCAAAGTTATTTTGACTAAAAGTGACTACACTTTTTTAGGTATTATTATACATTTGACATATTTTTTTGTTTACGATTTAATTAACACGTTTTGAATTTTAAATAAGTACGAATGGTACACGAGTCTAGAATCATATTTCTATTGCAGCAGTGAGCAGATTTTGAGTAATTTTTTTGCGCGCAGGTGTGTGTTGGTCCATACCGGAGCCGGCGCGTGACGTCCATCCCTTTATGTTATTATGTCCAAAGGACAAGCTGTTCAGCACCCATCGGGCACATTGTGTGTACAGGGTGTTGTAGTGCAATTTTATGTGATACTTGAAAATAATATTAGTAATATTGATTGTGGATTTGATAGCAAATAAACGCATTAAAACACCGTACCTATCTACGTAACAAAACAATTGTTTCAAATTATTGCAATTGAAATGATTTCGGTAATAAATAATTATTTTTAATCAATTATATTACTTTGATTTAAACTCTACGTATCCTCCTACAACTGTACAACAGTGCTAGTAGATATCAACGTCTATATGAGCTTTTAAAGGAAATTTCAAAACCCAATACATTTTACAGCCTGTAATGAAATTAAGTAGGTACCTACCTATATCTTAATAATAATCAAATTTCAAATTGTGAATGCTTCCGATGCTATGGCCTAAGAGTAAAATTAATTTAAACGTTGTCACGGTTACCTAATACTACCTAATACAGTAACCACCCTGTATATCCAATAAGTTCTCCAATATACGGGCGATTTGGATTTTTTATTCGGACGGAATTCTAAGCACTTTGGGGTCACTTTTTGGGGATTATTCTGTATTGTGGAAGTCGCAAAAGGCATAAAGCCCTGTTGACTGACCGAGTACCTTTGTACAAAATAACGGTGGGTTTAACTATATGCGATGAAGGATGTATTAAGTTTTGATCTCTACTGAGTAGATAAGAATCGAAATAAAGATATCCTAAGTTTTGATGGCTCGTGAAATTGGTTTTAAACTCAATTGCAGCGCGTGGCAGATGCTGGAAATCGATACGTTTTAGAAATGATACATGTAGTTTTTGTAAAGAAAATATTTAACTAAAAGAATTCATAACCATCAATATTTTTGAGGAGAAAGGGATTCCTCAATTGTGTAATGTAAGTATATTTGTGTAATAGGTACGTACTAGGTTACAATGTAAATAAACGAGAGCTTTAATAACTTTTTAAAAATTTCAATCTAAATTCGCAACTCAGAACGAATTTCACAAACATAATTATAAATTTTACAAGCAGCTACCTAGGTATATTTTATTTTAGTGCAAAATTTTACCTACCTACATTCATAACATTACATCATCTCAACATCTACATCATAAATAAATGTAAGTACCTATTATTTCTTATCTATACTAAATATTTAAAATTTCGTCTGAAAAATTGCATTAAGCATCAGATGTGTTATAGGTATCAAATAATGATTTTGAGATAGACAAATACTGTTAACTCAATGTGATATTTAGATTCATCTTAAAATATTGACTATAAATAGTTGATTAACTATACTTATCAAAAACACATTTAATTGCTTTAAGAAATAAGAACAATAATTAAACCAAAACACTACAATATACATTTTTAACTTTTTAAAAACCACAACTAATTTAGTCCCGTTAATTTGTTCCCCTACCTGTCAGTACCAAGGTAAAAAACCACAAACCAATTTTAACATCGTTTTACACGCGCCAATAAAAAGTAAAAAAGACCCCTAATTTTTAAACCACAGATAATTGCTCTTTTTTAAGCGTTTTGTTGACGGAAGTATGAGGGCAAGGCGTCAAACAATGACGTTTATGAGGCAGATTATTTAGCGCCAAAAATCAGACCACACAGATAAGCAAGGGGTTTCAGTAAATACTTTTTTTACTATATTAGCTGTTGTAGGTACCTAACGTTATCTGTTATGACTGAAGTATTTTTTACATAATAGATTAAGTACCTTGTAAAACCAGGGTAACTTGGATTAACACATAGGATAGGTTTTATCCCGGAAATCCCACGGGAACGGGAACTATGCGGGTTTTTCTTTGAAAACGCGGGCGAAGCCGCGGGTTGAAAGCTAGTGTAATTATAAATGTATGCCTATCAATAAAACAAACAAAAGACGAATATCAGGTAGGTTAGGTACATTGAACTAAATTCTGGTTGGAATAATCTGCAATAGGAATATGTACGTCTACACACTTTCATGTTTTTAATAAATACATTTTATAAGTACTATGATGTAATAATAATATAGGTACCTGGTACATGCTTTAATACGTCATATGCATAATTCCAAATTGGAAGAGTATCAGTGTCGGTATTGCTAATAACCCATTGAGCCCAAAGCGGCCCGATCGGTCCAAGACACAATAGATTTTCTATTGTGTCTGTGGTTCTGGAGCCTGAGTTATTAAAGTAGTGAATTATATTGCCCTAAATACAAACCTTATTATTATCTTATAGAGAGCTCAATTCGCATAGCTAAAACATAAATACTTTATTTATTATTTAATTGGATCACTCTTGATTCACTTACTCCCATTTTTTAAATCAATCGTAGGTACATAAACAACGAAACATTATAACTCATAATTTTCATCCATGATAATCAAACTCAAGTACCGAATAAAACCACAAATCAAACCATCACTCAACATAATAGAATTAAAGCCCCATTTATAAATAATATAAAAAGCTTAGGGGAAATTTAAAACGTAACAAGCTAATTTCGTTTTTTTCGTGTTCGTGTGTCATTTTTTAGTACCATAATACGTGCGTGCTTCCTGTATTATGCAACCCTCTTTAATTTTACGGGGTCTTGACTAAGTATTGAAATAATTTTTGACTCGTGGCAAGCTTTCTTTTGAGGGGACTTGAAGATTATAGGGTGATTGGTGTTAGTGGCTTTGTGTAAAGCCACATTCTTGCATATTTTTTTCTTATATATTAGCACAGATAATAAAAAACTATATTAGTAACATAATATTATATACCGCTAGAACCTATATAAAACAAACTTCTAGTGAAGTTATTTGCTGTTTCAGAGTTGTGCATACCTAATTATAAAACTTACTTATAGGTAGGTATATGAAAATGTAGAGTGATAGAATTAAAGGCTATTTATAGATACCTAACCACCTAAAAATAGCTTCTACTTACCTACATAACTATATCTTTTATATATCTTAGTTAACGTTTTATATTTTAATGCAAAACATCTTACTTTTTAGTTTTTATAACATTTTTTATATAGTCGGAATTTATAATGTGTGCTTCGGTAGGTATACAAGTAGCTTTTTACTGAATTTGAAGCTCTACATATTCACAAGTCTATGCTATTATAGGTAATAGCGCTTTCTACGACCACAAACGAACAAAATATTTTCCCTTAGGCACTTAATACTTATTGCACATGTTATGATAATTACCTATGTAGATAAGTAGGTAACGGTAGCGTACTAAAATTGTTATAACTAATTTCAATTATGTAAATTGTTTTTAAAAAAAACGTAATGATCCATGCGTCATTCATACTTACGCAAAAGATGCTGTAAAAAGATTTATAAATTATATTGTAATACGTAGTATATTTTAGTTCGCGACCTCATGAAATTTTGATGACGAAGATAATATTTTGTTCGTCATTTTCTATGTCATCAATAAAGTTTCAGATTTAATAAGTATTGATTTGCGTCATCTTCATATTGTAATTATTATTGAGTTCTTCTAGGGATATTTGGCTTTGCAATAAAAAGCAATACCTACCTAACCATTTCATTCACACAAGCTTTCAGATCTTATAGCTTTATTTTTTCGCCTGTACCTACGGAGGATTGTTATATTGATACGGAGGTCTCAATAATATACCTAGATTAAAATAGATTTAGTAATTATTATACAGTCAAATTCATCGATATAAATTTGCGAATTATCGTAAACCTCAGATTGCTAATAGGTATGGGTACCCAAACATCGCACAGGTATGTTGTTAATAACAATTTAATATTTTGTAAAGGACAAGCCGGTAACTTGAAGGTACTTTACCGTTATTTTATTTCCATTTAGAAAGTAGGCCTAACTAAACAAAAATTAATACCATTGTCCATTAATCAAGTTAAAAGGATTTCGTTTGCAAAAAAACGTCAGTTGTCCATCTCCAACCCTTTTTTGTTGGTCCTAAAATGTACCGTTGTAATATTTGGAACAATTTTATTTTCTAAACTTTTTATGATCGGCCGGTACAGTCTTTGTCGTAAAGTAATGTATTTGCATATTATGACGGGATTTGCATTTCGGTCCCATGCTCTGTGGGGTTTATTTTTTATTACTCACTTCGTAACAAAGAGTTAAGTAATAAAATGTAAATCAATATTGGACTAATTCTATTTCCGTGAAACGTAGCGATGTTTTATGGTAATGTTTGAATTGTCTTTGAAGATTATTCATAGATTTAATTTTTACACAGTGTATAAAAAGTTACTTTGGTAGACCGGTAGAGCTCTTTTTTTGAATGGAATATATTTTTGCAAACCTTAACCTACATTTGGAACAATCTATCAAATTGTTATAATTTTTTGTATAGGCAACATCTGTTAGGAGTCATTATTCATAAAATGAATGATTTTGAGAATGCACATGATAAAAGGATTAAATTGCAACATTTCTAAATTTCTCCCATAACCAGACAAAGAAATTTGATGTATGACAAAGAATTTTTTCACGCGGCAAAATTGTCTGTTGAGGTTTTTTTAATCGATCATTGCTATATTCGCATGTGTAAAGGACAAAATGCAGGTACCAACGTTTTTGCATTTCCTTTCCTGGCTTTTTACTGTAAAAACTTTCTTTTAAATAAATAATCCGACGTCGCTTGACAGGGATTCATCTTAAAATAATAATTGCGATGTAACCAACCAGCTTTTTTGCTTGAGAGATTTTTGGAAAACATTTGTTACTTTTAGAAACGAGTGAGGCGTAATAACTATAGCGAATCCATTTATAATTCAGAATGGAATAAAGGGTTGGTCAAATTGGTAATATTATTTAGTGTTGATCTTAAAAGATCTTGCTATTCTGCTAAGCTTGAAAATGGAACTTCATTTATAGACTGAAAAACATTTGTCAATCATTGGTGCGTTATTTACGTGAAAATTCCGTGTTACAGTGTATATTTTTTCCTCTTTCGTTTGATACATTCATCACAAGAGGGTGTAATGTAAGCGAGAGGGAGTGCGGTCATAAATTTGGCCAGTCTCATTTGAATTTCCAATCTCTGCGTCCATTAGCATTTCGGACGAGGGCATTGGAGGGATATATTTAAAAAAATAAGGAGATCTTATACCTATACTTACAATCATGTCGATGTGCTGAATTAAATGCCAATTCATATAATAAACAAATAATAAGTAGGTAAGTTTTACAACACTGTGTCACTTTTTAAGTTGATAATGTTTCTTCTGATATCGTTCAATTTACATACTTATTATTATTTACTTATAATTTTGGTCATATTGAATTTGTACACAATAATTACTGTTTGCAACCTACCTACACATTATTGTAAAGATATCTACTATCGTGCGAAATGTAAATTTCACAAGCGGAAAATTTTCGTGTAAGCCCATGTAAACCTAAATAATGAAACATCATTTGCTAATTTTATTTTCGTTTATCGAGTACTTATTTATTCATAAATTAACTAACTCAAAAAAAAATTGAAGAATCTTTTTATGACTTTCAAAAAAACATAAACTATGACATAAACATTAAAATAACTATAATTGCATTTTAAAAGAACATACGTCACAATTATCCCGGGCTGTTTATAATTCATAGAAGAATAAAAAACTTCGATATTTGAAACACGTGTCGTCATAATGCATCTGTGGTATACTGATGGCAGATTAAACAAGTGTCGCGTTCTAAGCTTCCTAGAAGGCGAAATTTCATTTAATAACATCCCTCGTCCCCATTTATTTACGGGATTAAGCCATGTTTTTTGTACTACACCTTTTTAACAACGATTTTTAGTGATCTGATAGCGACAGGCTTAAAGTTTTGATGACGTTAAATTTGTTGATAAACACGATAAGCATGCTTCATTGAGGTTAGGTAAAAGGTGAAGATGCACATAATTAATGGAGAATTAGACATTTTTATCCTCAACCACCTTCAACAGATTCATTGATAGGTTACGATGCAGATGGTTGAAAAACTAAACTGTTGCAAGTAAAATTATTCTGCTTTTGCTTAAATTGATACAGGTACAATTATTAGAAACATAAACAGATTTTTGTTAAATAAGGTTTAATATTACCTACTATAGTAATTACTTCAAAATTTATATTGTTTTATAATACTATTATCTCGTTCATTTGAATTTCTCGGATTTTACAAAATTGTAGAGTCGGTTGAATCATGTAGTCAGCCTAAACGGCGTAACATCTGCCCAAATAGTATCTCCTTAAGACCTCTTCAATCATAGTATCACGTAACCGTCCAAGTAAAAAAAAAACCCGAACGCTATGAGTGGTCATTCAGCAGCTGCGATTCAAAAAAGTTTCAAGAAAAAATTCCACATTTGAGGTCGAAGCGTGCCGCCCTCGTACCGCCTCTTACTGCGTTTTATTGCAATTTAGCTTTTTATTATAAGAAACGGGAGCGAAACGTGGTCAGTGGACCATATGCTTTTGTTCGGGCATGGGCATTACGGGAAATTAGAACGGCACAGGTTTACCGCCCTTTATTCCTCGTTTTTTGAAGTTAAGTATGTGATACTTCAGGATTGCTACGTTATGGTATAATACTCTTTTCTATTCATACAAAATGCTTTTATATATCAGGGCAAATACATGAGTCTTTTTAAGATAATAATGTAATAAATAAAAACAGGTCTCGCGCAAATGTGCGCATCCAAATAATCAAAATATATCTTATAAATATACTCTGTATTGAAATTACTTTCTCGGTGTTTGAGGCACGGATTTTTTAAGAACATTTGAATATCTTAAAAAGATCAGATTGTAATTTAAAGTTATGCGCTAACAAGTGAAACGGTCAATGATTTTAAATACGCTATGCTTTAAGTCAAATAAGTTACGTTTATGCAATCCAAATTATGCTGAATAATTTAAAGTTATTAATAAATCATTCTAATGTACTTAGTAAAATTGTTTTTAAGGCAGTTTTTGTACACTGATAAATAATGATTATAGTTTTGATTTACCCCAAAAAAATATTTCTTTATGTGTGAATTAGCAGGGCATGGAAATTAACTATGCTTTGGATGTATTTTTTAACAAATTGATTGATTGTTGCTTTAAAATAGTTTCTATTTGGTGGGTGTGTGTGAAAAATTACAAATTAGCGGTCATTCTACTTTGTGGTTGAGTGCGCCTTTTTTTAACAGCGTTGGCGCCGCCTTTTGATAAATGATACGTGGTGATGTTAATATTTTTTAGTTTTATATCACAAAGCTATTATTGTGTTTTGCTGGAATTTTGCAAATATACAATTATCAATTTTCCAATTAATTAATTTCAAATGAAATAAAAAAAAAATTGCTATTGTTGTTTTGCTTTCAGATTTAGATTTTGGAGTAGGTATAAATCGAAAGATAGATTTTAGTTGTCTTTGAAGATATTCCTCTTGAGTGTCGAATTAAATATATTTTGATACCTACTTAGTGTTTATAATAAATTGTAAACAGTAAGGCACAGAAACGGCAAAGAAAATAAAAGCATTATAAATTAACGAACTGTAAATAATACAGTCATTAAAACTAAACGTTTTGAGAACGATAAAAAGTAGTTTTTGTATATTAAAAACAAAAATATATGCAATAAAACGTTTCTTATCGTATTTTTTTAATTAGCTAAACGACTCAATTAAGATATAAATTATGAATTTTTAAGTTGAATAAAATTAACCTCTATTTTTCTATTTTATGGATATTGTATTATGAATTTGTATAAAAATGGACTTAATCTTGAAAATTTTAAAGGACATTTTTAAGACGATTTTGAATTGATCGTATATTCCATGTCATGTACACTGACCATTTATTTCTAACGGTTGCGTTTAGTTTCCAGAATAAACTCGATATGTGCGACCAAGTTCTAAAATTACAAAAATATATTGTGACTCGTATAACCTTGGCTTTTTGTGGAATAATTCATGCATCGACGTACATACTTTATTGTTTAAAGTTTATTGAAATAAAATAATAATTAGTTACTGGCCCGCTCTAGTTTTGCACAGCAGCATAATACTGCTGCTCGTTTTTTATTTAGGTTTATATTTATATAAAGCTTTATTTAACTGCGTTTATAATTAGAGGTTCAGGCAATTATATAACTAATTGATGCTATATATAGTTTCGAGGGATAGACTAAAAATAAATATGCAATTATGGTTTAACCAACAGACTTTGATAAGATTAACATGGGATTGTATTGTCACCTTGATGAGTGTACAAAGTTTGAATTATATCTGTTCTGGGTCAACATCGTGTGTGAGGGAGACGTTTAAATACAAGCATATAGGCATACAATCATACATGTAAAGCTAAAAAAGCGTGTTAAAAATGGGCGCTTAGATAGAGCCCACAAGGCAAGAGTTAGTAAAGAGTCGTAAGTTTGATGGAAATAAAACTTAGGTCTAATCTAAGTTTTATTTCCATTAGATATTATTAGATTATTAGATAGGGATAAGATTATCTTTATAGAGTTTACTGCTGGTAAATAATATCAATTATTGGAATAAATGGAATTGCATAATGAGACTCAAATTAATCATTTTTTGACTTCGTGTATTTCGTGAGTTGGGCTACAAATTCACGACATTCTATGATTCTATGACTCTTATTATTTTATAAGAATGTAAGTTTATTGTAGAAATCTTAAAACACAATGGAGGCAAAGGACAATGTGGGCAATAACAAACCAGGAACAGTTTTAAGTTAGTGTGATGATTAGTTATTAATAGTTTTAGGATCACGGCATTTAAAGAATAATTTCCTTGACTTAAGAAAGTTTTTTTTTGCAGATAAGGAAAGAGAGAGAAAATTAATACATTGGAATCAGTATACAACGCGGTTATGTTGCTAGTATTCATAAATAATATTATACTTAATAAAAATATTGTAATAAATGATATATTCTGCAATCATTTTTAAGTAGGTATTGTTTTTTGTGAATAAATGATTTTTTGGGATAAGTCTTCAAGGAATTTCTCAAAATAAACGTTAATTATGTAGTTCTCAAATATATTATATTCTTAAATATATTCGTAAAAATCGAAAAATACATGTGTATGTGCAAAAAATATATTTTTTTAGAGAACATTAGAAAACGTTAAGGTTAAAAATGTTAAAATGCCGAATCACGTGTTTATTTTCAAGTTAAAAAAGCAAGCTCATTTGAATACAATTGTAAAATAATTACGTTATTCGCTTAATGCATATTGCATATTATGTACTATGTAGTGTATGGAATTTATATATATATTAATTGATTAGGTATTGTTTAATCAATGCCACGCAAATACAATTTACAATATTTATTACAATTTACATATGAACATTAAATTTAAGCAAATTTGTAATTTATTCTAAGCATAGAATTATGTATTAAAGAAATAAAGACTCAAAATTTTTACTAGATTTAAACTAGACACAAGTACCTAGATTTTTCGACTTGTCTAGGTTCAACTTTTAAGACTTTCTATAGAAATTATTTATGAAAGGCCAAGTTGAGGTTGAAAAAAATATTTTACATTATGAATTTTCCCAAACCATTTGAATCACAATCAATATCAGTGGGAAAATATTTCTGTGTGTGCTTACGATAGAATGTTAACTAACTACATTGAACAATAGGTAAGTGTAAATGTAATGCTTAAACTATTTTAAGTGCTGACGATTAGATGAAAGATGAACAATTATAAAGAAATAAACAAAGATAAAAGTTGTAGAATTATGAAATCAAATGCCAATGTTTCTTTTCTATTCCATGAAAATTGAATTAAAGTTTTAGGAAATAATAAATGTGATAGAAGAAGGAAATTATTTATAATTCGAATATTAAGGAAGACATTTAAATGCACAGAATGGCTAACAAAATAATTTTATATATTATACCGATTAAAATATTTTTCTAAGTTTTACGAATATTACCTAGGTAGTACATTTTCATGTACACAGTCATGCATGCTCTTGCAGTAAGTACCTATTGATAGAATGGGGACTACTTGTATTGTTATTTTCGTATTACCACGGATTATTATTTATAAAATATAGTTGTGAACTTGTGAGTGCTCATTTCATATAGGTCGATACGTTAAATAAATTACAAAGAGAACCGAAAGTTTAAGTTCCATCAAGTTTGGTTTATGGTTCATAATGAAAAAATGTTTTGAGTTGAGTAGATAAGCCTAGACGTAGACAGAGACAGATACCTGACAAAAAAAAACAAAAAATACATTTTTTTACTAATTTTTACGTAAATTAGGTAATTGTTTCTGACTGATTTTGGGAATGTAAACGAAACGCTAATGTAACCCATTTAACGACAACGATTTCACCTGAAATTAGTTAACAATGCAATAAAAAACAATGTATTGACGTCATGAAATTAAAATTTTCGCTATAAATTACCAATATTACAATGATCAAAAGCGAACATTAATATTCTAACTCGACTGAACCTATGAACTCGAATTCATTTACTTTTTTCGGTCCTTGATGACGCAGGTGTCTACTGAATCTCCTATAAAATAAGGAAATATAACAAAAAACATTCACGCAATGTCCTTTGCGTATTGGAGTAAAAATTACTTTATCGGGAAAAGTTGAGACATTATATTGTATAATTTCATATTATGTTACTCGTTTCGTAGTAGTGGATTGGGTTTGATTACTGACATCGTCGTTCGTATTTACTCTGCTTAGAAATACTGACTATGGATAAGATTGTAATTACCTAAATTGAATTCTATGCTTCTGATTTATAAGTAATAATATCTCATTTATAGTTAAAAAATAAATAAAAATGATAACAATACTTCGATCAAACGATGCTGTTGGATGCTCTACATCGATGCGATCAAAGTAATATTTTAATTGTGTGAGTACTGTATTTTCTTTTTAATATACGTACCTACTATTAAAGAAGTAATTGCAACACATATTTTAATTAAAACTAAATTAATTATACTAAAATACCGATAGTACCTCTAATTTTATTTAAAATTTAATTATGAAACAACAATAGGTAGGTATAAATTATTAACTAATTAATGCTGAAAAAACTTACAATTTCATAAAAACCTATACCAATGAAGATCTGAAGGCTACTTCTATAGATTATACCGTTACCCAAAAATATTCATATGTTTTAAAACATCCAAATTTTTCCACATAGCCTTACATTTATTCCAACAATGCTGTTATTTTTTTAATATTCTCTATACGTTCGAGACATTGCTAAACGATTCAGAGAGACCTCATGAATATTCATGATTAGTTTTTACCCGTAACGGTGACATAAAAATTTTATTGTTCTCTAAAAAAATAGTACATAACAATGTAGTTTTGAAACAATAGATTTTATTTTTAGACGAGACCGGTGTCGATTTTCGCTACTGTCTTATTTAGTTTAAAAGTAGGTTTAAATCGGATTAACTTACCTAATCCTGTTGAAGTGTGCGATAGTTTATTTACGGGTCTCTTTTATTTGAGTTAATTTTATGCGGCTTTTCTAGAAAATGATTTTTGTAGACACGTTGTGGCATGGTCTTAAATTTTATAGCGATGCAAAGATATACTATTTTCAACTAAATTGATGTCCTTAATTTCTAAGTTTTTGTTAAAACACGCATTAGACGTAGTAGCTCTTACCTACTCTCTTACTCACGTCTTTGTATGGAAAAAATCTATGCGTCACAATTTCTTATTAAACTATAATATTATATGTAACTAACATAATATAGTGTTGTCTTAATTACGTTAGATCTTTTTGACAATTTTCACGATTTTTTCATATTACGTAAATGGAAAAATCAAGTTTTTAAAAGAAAGTCATGTTAATTAGGTACACCACTTGTAAAGTTAAAATGGAAGACTGTCTGAACACATCTTGATATTTAGTTTTTTGGTCTCTGATTGATTAGGAAATTTACAGTAAAAAAAGAGCGTGTGTGCCGAGCACACGTGTCAGAAGTGAAACTTCTTTGGCAATATTCAAAGATACCAAAATCGTCGCCTTACTCCATGACGAGACGGCATTGCCATGATGCGACCTTGAAATTTTACTCTCAACGCGCCTAAAGAAGTTTCACTTCAAAATACAAAGACGTAGGTAAAAGCACTAGGCGTAGCCGGGGTAACTATAAATATGAAATTGTTAATTAATTATTTGAATGTTTATTATATATTATCTAATATATATATAATATATATAATGTTTATTATTATTATCTATGTTAAAGTTATGAAAACGGGTTCATTTTAACGAATTTATTATTATTTTATAACTAGCTTCCGCCCGCGACTCCGTCCGCGCGGAAAAACTAAGAAAAATTAAGATTTATTTTTTTTCTATGTATTTTTCCGGGATAAAAAGTATCCTATTTTATGCCCAGGATAATAAGGTATAATTATACCAAGTTTCATTGAAATCGAACCGTTAGTTTTCACGTGATGCCTTCACATACCTACAGACAGACAGACAAAAATTTTTTTAATCACATATTTGGGTTTGGTATCGATCCAGTTACACCCCCTGGTATTTATTTTTTCAATATTTTCAATGTACAGAATTGACCCTTCTACAGATTTATTATAGGTATGTATAGATATTCAAGTTTTTAAAGGAGTAATACTTAAATAGGTACTTAATAAAAGCTCTCGCAAGGAGTGTTAATATTCATTAACACTCCTCCGTTAATTGTACTTTCCTTTATAATAGGTACCTACTCATTTTGATAATGTAGGTACATATTTTTATTATTTACTCTTATTATTTAACGTATCTCCGTAAAATCACTAGGCACGCAGGTAGGAACTATATAAAGCTTAGTTCGGCTCTACATTTCAAATAAATTTAAATTTATCTTAGACTAGTGTTTGGTTATTTTTTTGTAGCGCAGCGTGAAGAATTAATATAGGTAATAAAACGAAGTAAATAAAAATCCATTATTTTATTGTTTCCAGCACACAAGTAACATACGTTTAATTATACATTAAAACAGTCAGTTTAAAAGTATCCGTGAATTAAAGAACGACAAAACATGCTTGAGAAGACTACATGCAATTTCCAATATTTAATACTATAATGTTAAGGAAACAACCGACAAACATACGCTAAAAAATAAATAAATAAAATAAATCTCTTCTATAAATACACTCTGATTCGCTTACACAAAGTTTAAATACAATTTAAGACCTATTTTTGGTCTATATTATCTCTAATCTAATAGGTTACTTCACCGTAGGTTATATACTTATAATACACGTCTTTACATAAAAATGTCGCTTAAAAGACATCGATTTGTACTTAATCAAAGACACAGTCTTCTTCATATTTGGTCACTTTCACCTAATTAGTATTTATTACAAAAGATAAATTAAACGAGGTTAAATAAATCGACTAAAGGCCCGAATACAATTTGGCAAAACTACAGCTACTTATTTACAATGACTTTTCCACTTAAAGTACAGCAGCATAAGAATTACAATATACCAACTATTAACAGATGTACAACGTTTCTATCGTACATCGTCTTTGGTTTACAATTTACGTTTACGCATAACTTATAATCTCCCTACAACACAAAAGCAATACGCTGACTAGGGTGCACAAAATTTGTATGAAGCTAGGCGTGTTGTGCGCGACCGAGGTGAATGAAAAACGCCACGCGATCCGCACTCCGCTCACCACACTTGTTACACATAAAAGGATCATTGTATCCGTGGAATCCCATGTGTATTGTGTGCATAGTCAGATCGCCGAATGTTATGTCACAATACTGGCAGGTATATGCGTTTTGAGCCGTCGACGACGGCGCATCGGCGGAAGCTTCTGATTCGGCGTCGGAACCGTCGGCCTCCATTTTGTTATCTTCATGCTGAAGCCTCAAAGCTGCAGGTTGAAGCTTGAATGCGCGGCCCTTTCGTCTGTTCTTCATGGCCGTTGTCGGTGTTAGAGGCATAGCGCGTTCAGCTGGTGGTGGTGAACCTGCCTCGCTTGTTTTCGTATTGGTTAGGTCGAGAGCGTCATTGGTTTGAGGCTGAGGTGTTGGCGTGTTGGTTTGAGCTGTTGGAGTCTGGGGCGAACTTACAGGTGATTTCACTGGCGGAGGACTGACATTCGCTTCGGATGGTCGCTCCGAGTATGATAATCTTTGCTGCAAAATTGATTGCGGCGAAACAGATTGACGCTTGTCCATTATTTCAGGCAAGTTTGGTGAAGTCCTTGGCTCGTAATTATTATTCGGGGGGAATAGAAAAGAGGGAGGTAGAAGTGGTGGTAGATACGGTAAATTAACAGGGAAATGGTTGCCGAATAGAGAATGCGTCGGAGGAGCCGGTTGAGATTGATTGTTATTACAAGGTTGATCGAACATCTTAGACATTGGCTTCTGTTTTGGCCCGCGGCGTGTGCCATACACGTCGATAATTGGGAGAGGGTTGGGAGTTCCGTCTAAATTTAGCACCATGGCTGGGTTGTGTTTATATTTCCGTAAATGTAGTTTGAGAGAATGACAGTATTTCGTTGCATAGTTACAATCGGCGCAACGGTATTGATAAACATTTGAGTGGGATTTCAAATGTGAATTCAGCATTGATTTGTTTACGCAAGAGTATGAGCATTGCGAGCACTGGAACGGTTTAGATCCCATGTGGTTTCTCATATGGTACTCCAAGTGATGCTTATATTCCGTGACGAAAGGACACTTTCTGCAGCATAACATCTTTTCAGGTTTAATGTGCTCTTTGCTGTGTTCCCAAAAGCTGAGTTTCGTTACAGCTACGAATTCGCACTGCTTGCATTTGAAGGTTTTAACTTTTCCGTGCGAGTTTACAGCAGGTACGCGAAGACCGGGTTCATCATCATAATCGTCTTCGAATCCTGATCCATCTCTTCCATCATCACCGTCGTTTTTATTTTGACCGACGCCATCAAAACCAGAATCATGGAAACGTTCGAATGCTCTTCGGTCATCTCTTTCGGGTGAAGAAGGAGTTCTAGGTGATTTCGGTGGTGTGGCATCGGCACGTGCTAATGGAGTTGAAACGTGCGGCGGAGGTGCTAAAGACCTAGGAGAATACGATGTTTCATATCCCGGTGACGGACCGCGTTCGTCTACAGTTCTGTTTTCGAATCCTGGAGGTGTTAGCAGGCTATAAGGTAATCCATTGCGATAGGCATCTAAATGCATACCTAGGTTGGCTTTAGCTTTAAGGGACATGTTGTCATAGAATGATGATGGTTCTCCTGCGCTGCCAACACTTCTTGGTGAGTGACCATTCGAGTCTTTGCTTGACGATGAAGGCGATGCGCTGTGAAAGCCTTCTGAATAAAAGCCACTCGTTTGATCCTTTACAAAGCTGCCGTCATCCATCGGTTCAGATTTCTAAAAAGAAAATCATTATAAGCTATGGTTGTCGAAACAATAATATTAAGTTTAATTTAATTTATAAATTTGTTTTGTAATGTAACGTTTAACTTATCTGGGAAACTAAAAAGTGTAATTAAATAATACGGGTCACTTGAAAACTAATGACTTCTTAATTAGCCCTTACAAAAATCGCCGCATATTTTATTTGATTTGAACGATCGGCTTCTTTGAACTTGTTAATTACATGTTGTTAATTATTATAAAAGAGTCGTTTAAAAAATTGGAGCGCGGTTTGTTGATTGTTTTTAAAGTTGTCACGTTTATACTGTAGAATTTATAGTGTAGATCGATATAGATGGAGAAGGTATAGTTTATAGATGATACTTACGATGATAGGAGGCTGTTGTAGAATGTTGCCCCAGGTCGGCGCGTGCGGCGTTGGCGGCATGCCGGCGGGGGAGGCGCAGCTTAGCATTCCTAGCAATAACGAATGTTTTGTTAGATAACATACAATATTTTTCGAAACTTATAAACAAATAGGCGCCATATTGATTATGTAAAATTCACGCACATATATGAATGCATATGAATAATCTAAAAAGATTATTCAATGTTGGAAAAAAACAGTACCTAGCTAAGTTGTTTATTATGTATCTATTCATTTTTGTCAATTCAGTTTATTGTTAGGAACCTAGTTATATAAAATAGTCTATTGATACCAATTACTTGCAATGTAAATATGTTATGAATAAGCAGAAAAACGTTGAAAACATAGTAATACATATTTGCTGAAGTTGCAATAGTAAAAAAAATGTGAATTGCTAGATCACGTAGATGTATTGTCACGCGAATATCGTTTCAATATATAAATGTAAGCACATAATAAAAATTTACAACTTGTGTTAGATGATTATACTCTACTTTGTACTATATTTTCAATAGGAGATAAAGTTTTTCATAAAATATTCGTAATTTTTAATGACTCTACATAAAGTAAAGTTTAAGAAAGTGAATTAATATTTTATAATAATTTAATTGAATAGTGAAGGAAACACAAAACGAAAACCTACCTTCCCCTTGAACGTTCAGCAAAATAACGAAACACACACAAATATTGTTTTCATTAACGTAAACAGTAACTTCACTTAAAACACTTTAATAACAAAGTCACGTTGAAAATAGCTCAGTATGTTTTAAGGCGAGTCAACGCTACGGCGTCTGAAATCCGTGTGACCGGTACCACTTCTCACAATGAACTGAAAAAAATCTGTCAATTTTTATGCCCCAAACATCGATAGATGTATTCCACATAGAAGTCGACGAGTTTTCTAGTGCAAGCGAGACGTACGGACTGGCCGATACGCGTGTCCCGCTCTCACCCCCACAGCCTATTTTTACTCGAACCAATACGAATCGAGCTTCTGTGGGTGGGGATCAAGTTATTAAGTTATTGTTTATGCGATATTAATAATAAAAAAAATAAGCGAGTCAGGGCGCGCCGTTATTGTTATAAATCTAGCTGTTTTGTATCACTGGGCAATAAATGGAAGCACGCAAATGAGATTGTTTTCCTATTGTGTACTAAATACGATAATGCGATTTTTATGTTTGTTTATTAACTCACTGCTTTGATGTCGCTTTCACTTTTATGGCACCGAAATAATTACCATTAAGCGGAGAGAATTATCAACAGTTACACTGAAGAAGGCTTACATTAACGGAGAATAGTTTTGATTTGGAAAAACTTTAAAATTGTGCTCTATATTTTCAACTATCAAGGCTACAAGTACCGAGTACCTATTCTTCTAGTGTTATTCTACAATCTACATATATGTTTTACACGTGTGTTAAAACTCCCCTCATCTATCACCCATATTTATATAAAGTCAATAAAAAATGTATTCTATAAAAAAGTCGAGGGCAGGCGCGAAGGGGCGTAGAGCTTTTTACGCGGAACCAATAGCGCGGTCGCGCTAAAAAAGGATTTTATATATTCTGATAATGTACAACGTATTCAATTTTACGCAAAATTTACTTGTCGAGGAACTTAATTAAAATAAATGTATCATATTGAGGTATTTTACAAACTGAACTGTCGTGAATGTGGTTATATTATTATGATCTATAAATTTAATATTTTTTTTTTGAAGTAATTCAAATAATATTTAACCTTTAATGAATTGTGTTTTGAAAATTTGAGAAACTTTAGGGATAATAATATGTAGCTTTCACGTAAAATAATAGGAAGCTACATACCTACTACCTACCATCTATTAATGGTTTAAAAATAAATTAAAATAGCCTATTTTCCCAGGGGATGACACAGATTTCTGATCGTAATAGAAGTCTTAAAATTGATCTATTAGTTTTAGAGTTTGGTACCTACGTACATCGTAAAATACCTACAAAAAAAAACCTTTCCAATACAGTAGGTATTAGATTATGCTTTGAACATTATAAAAAATATGTCATATGTATATTCCACTGTCATTTTCTGAATTGCCTAATTGGTAAATACAAAACACGGAAACAAATGAATTATTTATGAGTTGGCAAAAACAATATGTGACAACATAATAGGTAAAGTCATGTAAAAAAAGTCAAATTTGCGCAATTGTTGTTTTGTATGTTTATTTATGGACATCTCATGGCCTTTTCTGTGTAGGTACCTATATGACGTACAATTTCTTGGGGGCATGAAAGCCAATTGTTTTACATGTAAGTAGTAAAAACAACAAAAATGTAGAATTTTTTTGATATTTCCGATTTCAGTAGTTTTTATAACAAGCACATGCCTGAGTTAAAAACGTCAACTTTACTTAAAAAAACTATTAAAAATTACTAACTATTATGTACCTACCTACATAGCTGTGCCGCGCGATTTCACGCGCAGACGAATTCGGGTGCAAAATCAAGTATTTCTAGTCATGTGTTATTCTGATACATCTAAATATACCTATATTTCTGTGAAATTTCGTCCAAATCTGTCCAGTTGCTTTTATGGGACAGAGTAACAAACATTCAACTATCGGTTTGAAAAAAAATCTCGTTTATAATAGCATGATTTTATGACTGGGAGTAGTAGAGTAAGAGGAGTTATGTGTTTTTCAGAATCATGGGAGTAAATGGAGTAAATATCTATATTTGACATCTGTATTATACCTACCTACACAGTTTTTTTTTAACTTTATTTATACATTATAAGATTAATTTCTCTCGGGGATACGACGACTGCTCAGTTCTTTGTTGAATATCTACTACTTATACATGTATAAATATATATAAAGCTTAAAATGTACGAAAATATATATTTTATCGCTGTTACTAAGTACCTACCGATTATTTTTGGTGTCAAAAAGGGTAACACTAAAATAGAACACATTAAAATTACCCGATCTAATTTTGGTTTTGTGGCAGCAAGCAATATTAGGTATAAACTTTTTAAAATAATTAAATTTGCGGGTACATTTCATTTAAGCTTTAATTGGAACGTACATTGGCTTCTTTCCAGTTTGATATAACCTATATTCGGGCACAGCATTTTGTTTTTCTTGTATTATGTCATACAATATTATCATGAAAGTATAAGTTTAATATTATAAACCAAATTTGGTCTTTTTACACCACAAGAAGATATTATATTTTGTAAATGCAATTGTGTAAACATAACTCTACAATGTTATATAGATTAAAACTACATTTTAAACGAAATTGATAACTGAGATTTCTTAATTCTTCGCTTTCAATTACCTAAATTTTATAGAATGTTGCTTTTCCCCGCTCAAATAACTAAATTTGATTAGTCCTATCCAAATCTATCACAGATGATAAAATGATTGAAATTTCGTGCAAAAGAAAAACTGTTTGTAGACATAAAAAAGTAGTAACACAGTCGGGCATAAGAAATAGGAATACCTAGTGCTGGATCAGTGGTGAGGACCTCGGAGTTCAAATCGATAAGTCAGGGGTTCGAGACCAGGCGAGCGTGCAGGAAATAAATTGATTTTTCAATCGTAAAAACTTCGTGAAGGAACGGGCATGTCCTAGAATCAAAAAATTATACGTCATGTGACATATGCCAACTCGCACTTGGCTAGGCCATAAGAACATTGGCTGATGATGATGAACGCGAGCAAAAGATTTTCCTTACCAAAAAGTGCTCAATATGATTGGCCCAGCAACCATATTGGGTCATATTTGTTCAAATACTATTTGTTTTAACAGAATCATTAGTAGTCAAATAAGATACGTATTCTTTGTCGGCGCCAGACTGGTTATCAGTCCCTTAAAAATGGTATTTAATGTAAAGAATGCTAATTACTTCACACATATTGTTTTATAACTAGTTTGATGTGACTATTAATTTTAAAATTGCGTCGTAAAATATAATTTTGTGGTTTACAATTTTTCTTAGTATTATGCTATGTATTTTTTTCTTAATGACCTAAAAAATAACGTTTTATTGATTTTTAGGAATGTGATCTTTGTTAACATTATTGGCGGTTCAATTAGTTCGTTTCGACTGTAAAAATCTTAACGATTTTCGTAGCAAGTCAAATACCTACTAGAGAATTAAAACTGATATCTATTGAATATAATTTTTAACGCATCAACATTACACAATTATATAGACTCTATATTATAGAGTAGGTAATGTATAACTATAGAGTTTTTTTTCTCGTATAATATGTGACCTAAATGTTTTATAGCTATAACATTCTTCAGGTAAAATTAAATAAAAGTATGAACTGAAACTCTTTTTCCTCAAATCTCAAAACCAAAGCATAAAAATTTAAAATAACCCTTTTCTAACATACGAAATACGCGACACAAAATGGCGCGCAAAATTTTGAGCTCATTCCTGAACGTAATAACGGTCCAGCGAATCGATGGCGGATTCTTTCCCGGTCAGCGCTCGGAGGCTCCCGTCGAGGAGTGCCCTTATCGCCGAGTAAAAAGTAATGCGCACAGCCTTTATGGCAGTTGCGAGACACGCTCTTTATTACGAAGGGCTGGTGTAGGCTGTGGTGCAGTGAGCTGCTTTATGTAATAGCACAGATTAGTTAATACTACGTAGGTTAGCATTTCGACCGCAGCTTAGCTTTGAAATCAGATCATGGTAACAATTAGTAGATAACTATATCCAGACTTTAAAACCATAATATCATAAAATTGAATAGAAGCAGCACTTTTTAAATTTACTAATTCTTCTTTATTAAAGAAAAATGTTGCTGAGAACTAGCGACTACCCTAAAAAAGTAAAAACGTTGCCCTTATGTCGAAGAATTTGTTCAGTGTTCTGGAGCGAATAAATGTAGAGTCAAATGGGCATATTTGGTCAAGTCATTTTTAAAAATCAACAAGCTTTCCACCCGCAGCTTCGACCGCGCAGTCAAAGAAAAACCCGTATAGTTCTCGTTCCCGTGGGATTCTCGGGATAAAACCTATCCTAAGTATGTCCCGGGGTAGAAAGTAGCCTATGTCCTTTCTCGGGTATCAAAATATCTCTATACAAAATTTCATGTAAATTGGTTCAGTAGTTAAGGTGTGATTGAGTAACAGACAGACAGACAGAGTTAATTTTGCATTTATAATATTAGTATGGATTGATAAATATTTGTATCAATTGTAGCAATTGCAAAGACAACACATTTACACTACACAATATTTTTTTTTAATTCCTTGTCAGTCAGACGGATAATGCTATAAAACATTTCAATTTAAAAGTTTTTAAGAAAAGATTGAGCAGACTTGGTTGTTTGGGCAAAGATCTGAAATTCGGTTGCAGTTGCACTTAATGTATATAAATCTCGTGTCAAAATGTTTGTCCTCAATGGTCTCCTAAACCACTTAACCGATTATAATGAAATTCGCACACCATGTGCAGTTCGATCCAACTTGAGAGATAGGATAGTTTAAATCTCAAATCGTTTTAGAGAAAGCGGGTGAAGCCGCGCGCAGTAAGCTAGTACTGATATAAAAACTAGTTACAAAAATATAACCAAAACAATAAAACCCAGTGTATTCCAGCCGATCGCATTATTCCCCTCGCATAAAAAATGATTGTACCTTCAAATCTATCCCGAGTGAGGGCCGCTCCCTTCCCAGCCTCCCCATATATGAATGAGCCGATCTTATACGAGGATAAAATTACTTCGACTATCTCGACAAGTAAAGCCTATTTAGTGTTATTTTTGTGTTTACCGGAAAATAAGGTCTGCCTATATGTTATTGGAGACCTGATTTTATTGGATGATATTTGTAAGCAGTATCCAAGTTTTTATAAAGACATGCTAGAACCTACTTCTTAAAGCGTATATCTATTCTAATAAAGAGAATTTATTAAAAAAAAAAATGATATGGCTCAGTGTTCTTGAAAAATCATACTGAAGAGTATTCATATGTTTTCGCTTTCATGGTAGAGCACATAATTTAGTACCTTACATACATAGTACATTAATCGTAGGTATTTATTTCCAGTGGAAAATTACATACAAATTTAAAAAAAATAGCTGTTGGCATATATATTTAGTTTCAATATAAAATGGCGAAGTATCAGGACTATCATTATTTTAGACTACCTATACCTAGGTAAGTGAGGCTTGCAAGCCATTAAAATATTTTGGATTGAAGTTTTTTAAATTTATAATGTGTGTCCCTTAAGACACATAAAACTGAAAGAATAGAATAAATTCGATTGCTCAGGCGGGTCACGAGTGGCTGAGTTGGTTAGGCATCCGCCCCGGAATGGCGCGAAGGATGCGGGTTCGAGTCCCGCCTCGTGATCGATCGAATCGAAACTTCGAATCGAGTTATCGAATGCCATAAAAACCAAAAAATATAAATTGAAGTTTTTTTTTTAACTGATCAAGGAAGTTTTAATAATTTCAACTATAATATAGGAGAGTGGAAGCAATAAGTACTTGTGTAATTGTGTATCCCATAATACCTATCATGGTTTGTTTGACTTTCTTTCTCGGCGTGACCACGTGTTTAGAAATTATTCAAATTAATGTCAGCTTGTCCTTTGTAAAAGCGACAAATTTTGATGTATTTTTATCACAAAGTCATCTTGAAGTGCTCGCAAAAAGTTTCTGAATAAATTGTTTTAATTTACAATGAAATAATATTAAAACAGATGTTGCTTCGAGGAAAATAAACAATAAAGATACACATTCAAAAAACTGCTGTTATTTCGCTATTCTATAAATGCTTAATTGAGGCCAAATTCTAATATACAAATATGTATAATATTTCTAATTACAGATAAACCACATTTCAGCTGTTTAAATTTTAATTTATTTTGCCTATGCGTAACGCGTAAAAAATAAATAAATTATCTACATTACGTAAAAGACAAAAATACTTCTAAAAATATATATAAAGACAATCAATTTACATCACTTGACTAAATATTTTTGTGGTATTTAATTTTTCTATTATGTTAACGTCTTTTCGTGGGTCTATTATGTCAATAGTGGAAAATTTTCTTATAGATGAAAAAATACTCACTAGTGTAATAAGGTCTTAAGGTGAAAATTCAATTCTGTCTCATTTTTTTCGGGAACATGATGTTGTGCACTGTTAAAAACAAATAAATATTTGTTAGTGGAAATTAAGTTTAATCTTTGTTAGAGTCAAATAAAGTCGTCAAGGTTGGTCGCTACATATGCATAGTATAAAACAAAGTCGCTTTCTCTGTCTCTATGTCCCTTTGTATGTTTAAATCTTTAAAACTACGCAACGAATTTATGCGGTTTTTTTAATAGATAGAGTGATTCAAGAGTTTTAGTATATAATTTATTATGTTTTAGACAAAACGGGATTATATTTTATGAAATAAAATAAAATTACCATTGGTACGTTATTTGATGACCTCTTATTTTTAAGGAGAAATATGAGTTCGTCTTGTAGGTCAGTGTGTAAATGAAAAAAATTGAATTATGGTAAGTACCTATACTATGATATTACAGTGGTATTCTAAAATCATATCAGATAAACTATTTTACTGTAATTTCGTTGTGCTTACCAAATTTCGACTTTTCTTTTATTTATAAAATGTGTTAATAGAAAATGATCAAATTAAATTAGTTTTACGGAAATAGCGATAATTAACAGTTTTATAGGTAATTATACCTAACCTAATTATTGCATAGAATATATGTATTTGTAAGAATGAAATAATAAATTAATATTAATAGGAAATTTCTTTAAATATATCACAAAGAGGAAAATATACATAAAAATAGGTAGTTACATTTCAAAAACAATGGGTACTTAAGTGACGCAATATCATACGTTTTTTGAAATGTTTAACATGTAAAACATTTAGGTATTATACAATACAAATACTTACACAATACGAATGATTAATTGAGCATTAATATGTATCTAAATTTAGTGTAAGTGTATTCATTCAAACTGGGGATATTATTTTATTTAGATAGTTTAATTAATGAAAGTAAAATTTTATTTGTGTTTTACAAATTTCTTGTTGTCACACATTGTTATATTAAAATTCGTTACAAATTCACTAACAACGGCCACGTGTCAATTTCTCGCAACCGGAAACAAAAAACGAGAGCAAAAAGCGAGAGTCGTTTGAAAAGCGAATTCGGTTTAAATAAAATAATTTATGGCGCGCAATGAGGCTGATTGTTTCGCGCCATTTTGTGATTTGCAATTCTGTAAAGGTTTTAAGGTTCTATTGTGCTACCGTTAGGCGCTTCTGGTTCAATGGGCAGTAATAAAAAATGGCAAACCCCTAAATTTTTTAATGGAAGACCCCGCATCTATACATATAATAAATCTGTAGAAGGGTCAATTCTGTACATTGAAAATATTGAAAAAATAAATACCAGGGGGTGTTACTGGATCGATACCAAACCCAAATATGTGATTAAAAAAATTTTTGTCTGTCTGTCTGTCTGTCTGTCTGTCTGTCTGTCTGTCTGTCTGTCTGTATGTGAAGGCATCACGTGAAAACTAGCGGTTCGATTTCGATGAAACTTGGTATAATTATACCTTATTATCCTGGGCGTAAAATAGGATACTTTTTATCCTGGAAAAATACGTAGAAAAAAAATAATCTTAATTTTTCAGTTTTATCCATAGACGTTGTTCCGTAGAACCGCGAACACACGTTGCGTATTATTATAGGCCTAGCCGTATTTGGGAATTGGGTCCAATAGATATTTATAAGATGTTATTGTCAGAGGTACTCAAAATGGATAAATAAACCATCCACGCGAAGACCGACATCCGCGCGGACGGAGTCGCGGGCGGAAGCTAGTAATTAATAATTTTGGACAGCAGCTTCTATTTTTTCTTTTTATTTCATGATACTAAAATTAAAATTATAAATGCCTAAGAACAGTTCAATTAATGTATATATATCTTTTTTATTCCTATATAACAAAAATATTTCGAAACCTGCACAATCTATTTTTGGGCTCCATCAAAAAAATATGGCATTTGAAAAAATATGGCTGCTAGTTGAGCATGCAAAAAGTACGCACAAGTAGGCACGAGACGCAGCTGCTGATAGCTTCCTCTTCCGAGAAAAAAGTAAAAACCGACCAAAAAGTATTGAGTATCAAGCTGTCACCAAAGAGATCTGTGCGTTTTAAGAAAAAAAAAAACCATAAATACAATTTCAATATTTGGCACAATGCAAAAGATTCGAAAACCACAATCTAAAGACCCAGTAGGTATAAATAATAAAGATAAGTAATATTTTTAATGTTAGCTAATGTAAAAAAGATCGTGTACCAACGTTTTTTCAAATTACATACTTAAACCGTCATATTACTACGTACCTACAGAATGTGGCGCATATGCAAAGAAAAGGTTTAAAAAATCGGCAACTGCTAATGCCACACGCAAAAGTAAAACTATAAAGCCTTACATAAAAGCCTTTGTTCTATTCTTACGGTTTTTTATTAAGCTCCACAAATACAGTAGCCGATTGACATTTTGCATATTCCCAGAAGGTCTTTGCACAAACAAATACTTGAAAGGGAATTAATTTTTTATTACATTTATTTCAATGAAGCGAAATGGAAAGTTCTTAAAAAGTATTAAGATTGTGTTTAAGATAAAAATATTTACATTGATTGTACATTATGCTGAGATTAGTCTGGCTAAATCTAGATGTGCTTTTGTTCGGCTTTTTTAATTTAGTACTACCTACTTACTTTTGAATAATTCATGACATTTTGTAAAAAGGTATGACGTGTTCTACGATAGTCTGTAGATACATTTTTTTAAATTCCTTGACAATGTTCATGATTGGTTAAGTTTTATTTTTCGTGATTAAAATCACTTTAACCGTCAATATCGTGGCGAATTACAATATCAATTCCATATTTGATATTCCTAATATTAATAAATAAAAAGCCAAACATTACTAGATACATTTAAACAAAGAAAGTTCAAAATTCGTTGAAACAAATCGAAAACGGCAATGAACCGAAAAAAAACACAATTTTTTTCATAAAAAAAATGACATTCATTCACTGAATCAGGTTTATAAAAAGCGTAACATTTTCTTGCAGGTTTTTTGGATATAAAACGCATAATCGCGATCGCTAGAGGGGTGTTTTTTACCCACCGTTATTTTGGGGTGACTTTTTGTTAAGATACCGATCTCTCTCACGTTTTTTAAAAGGTTTTTATTAATGTACCGCGTTAATTCCACTTGATTGAGGTGTGTTTACACTTGTTAGTTTTTTACGTTTTTGACATTTGATCCTAAAATTAATATAGGGTGGTTGGTAGATCTGTGATAATATAGCGCATTAGGGGAGGAAACCTTTTTTATGTTTTTTACATGATTTTGTGTTGTTGTAGATTATTGGGTAGGGGAATTTCTAGAAGATAATATTTGTATCTTTGAGTAGGTAATTCATGTAGGTAGGTTATATACTTAGGTAGGAAGTATAGAAATTATTTTTGATTTGTTTTTTTTAGTGTTATGCCCTTAAGAATAGAGCAACCTATTTTTTTAGTATGTAACCTATTTATAGTAGGTATGTAATTCTATATTAGTATTTTTTAGTATGTATGTAACTATTGTAATTCTAATATTTTTTTTTAAATAAAGCAGACTGCAAACCATAAAAGTTAGTCAAGCTGCACAACACAGCGTCGATCGATTTATTTTATAAACTGTAATTTATAATTTATGGTATCTCAATAAGCTTTGTAATTGGGGCCATTATTACGGGTCAGCCGCCCCAAGACGCTACGGGCCATTGTCCAAAGCACGGTGGGGTCAAAATGGTCAGGGGTCAACGATTTATTGCAATTTTGAAAAATTACAGCCGTGACATTGTGGACTATTTTTCAAACTACTAAGTTTTATTTTGTTCCGTAATTTATTGTATTATCGATTGTAAGTTTTAGACTCTATTATTAAAAACGTGTCTCTTTATACTATGATATGACGCTAAATTATGCATTCTTAAATGTAAAAGCTCCTAGAAGTTCCTATTTATAGATAATTACTACTAAAAAAATATCTTTAACAACAGTAAAACAAATATATGGAAATTTCCTAATATACAGTAAAAATGCTTTTCGTATTTATGTATGAATTGGTGGACACCTTTGGAGATAATCCTGGATCAAAACACATTAATGACATACACTACATTGTCATCAAAATAAACGTTATTTTCGACAATCGTAGAAAAAATGTAACATTTAATAATGAGAGTGAATAAAATTTTAAATCCTCAGTGTTAAGAGACGATCACGGCTGTGAATTGAAGCAATCGCAAATTGGTGTTAAGCCTGGGGTCACACACAAAGACCACGGTCACACACATTGACACTACGACAATAGCCAGGGGTCACTTTTATTTGTTGCCGAAACTTAATTTATAATCTTTTCACACACGCCATTAAGGAGATTACTAAAATCTACCCTTTTTCGAACAATTGCAGTTATATATTGTTACGTTTTTGGCGTAAAATCGAATGAAATGTAACCGTATATTCGCGGCCATTGTCCACCGACCGTTGGTTCGATTTTGACACATTTTCAAACGTCGAACTCTTGTGTTCGATATTTGATTTATTTTAGATCGTTTAAGAACGCGGGAAGATGTTTAGGTTTCGGGTCAACGGTTTGAATTGTGTTCGGGATTAAATTGCCTAACGGTCAGATCGCACACTTCTTAAGAGCAAAGGTTAACGGTCAGGGTTGAGGAATGAGGAGTTGGGAAGCTCATCAATTAAACGGAAGCTTTTTCAATTTGATTTATGCCTATAATAGGTATACATCCATACTAATATTATAAATGCGAAAGTAACTTTGTCTGTCTGTCTGTCTGTTACTCAATCACGCCTAAACTACTCAACCAATTTTCATGAAATTTGGTATGGAGATATTTTGATACCCGAGAAAGGACATAGGCTACTTTTTATCCCGGGAAAATGACGCAATCCCGGAAATCCCACAGGAACGGGAACTATGCGGGTTTTTCTTTGACTGCGCGGGCGAAGCCGCGGGCGGAAACCTAGTATAAAATATATGTACAGCTTTACCTAGATATATTGTATCTATTTCTATTGTAATTACTTCGACATCAATTTGCTATCAAGTTTAGTGGACCTAGCAAGTTTTGCCAGGATACTATCATCACTCAAGGGTATAATTTGATTCGACGTTTCCTATACACAAAAATAAAACATAAAAATCGGTCAAGCTGAAGTAGGTACTAGTTAACAAAATGATGAGATTTTTACAAAAAAAAAAATACCTAATGATCTATATATTAAATCATGTTGGTTAAAAAAAATATTCAAAGTTACAGAGAAAAATAAAACGGCCCATAACAATAAACCACAATATTCTGAAAATAAAATTGAAACTTTTTAATGGTTCTTTTTATAAAAGTGAAGTGCAGCTTCTGCCAAGCCTATTGTAGATTTCGCAAGAATTTGGCGTAAAAAGTGACATGATATATGGCAGGAAATGCGGACACATGAAGCTGTTCAAATTTTAGATCGCCAATAAAATGCACTCAGGGCATAAAGTGACCGATGCATTGTTAGTTTGACCCCTCGCTCAAAAATAATGGCTGGGGGCAGATAAATTAAAAATGGCTCAAAAATACCCCTTGATGCGTTTCGATTTATCGAGGCGGGGTTATGGGACCGTTACATTAATTATTGCGCTTTCTGACATTTTCAGTGGGAAATGGTTTGGATCATGGATGGATTGAACGCATGTAGTAAGTGCTATGAGTATGAGATATGCCCCGCTGTTTCTGCCAAAATTAGACGTATTTAGAAACTATGTAGCTATTATCAATGACATAATCCAACCGTATTTAGTACTAAACAGAAATATTTTTCGACTTCTCTTTTTTATAACAAAAGATACAAAACGCTACACAATAATCCGCTTTTTTGTCAACCTTAAAACGTTTATTAATTCTTTTGCCATATCATACAGCACGCAAGGCAACGTGCGTCAATTACTGCCAAGGACTCAAGATAGATGAGCTTTTTTATTCGGCAAATGTTTTTTAGTCGGCCAGTATTAAGGGATAATGAACCTTATTCTAAAAAGTATCGAGCGCATTTGTCCGATTCGGCGAAGCGATTTTTTTATAATCTTTTGTACTTTTTAAAGGCGATTAGGAATGTTCGTCGTGTATTGTACAGGGTAGTAAATGCCATAATTGATCGATGGACAGGTTAACACCTGCACATGTAATGTAAGGAACATCAAGTGACTAGTGTGATTGCAACATTCCTGGTAGGATTCTTTTTTAGGTAGGTAGCTGGATTTTCTATAAATTTAGGTACTAAAGGACTCGTTATTAGCAATTAATCGAAAAGTTATGGTGTAATTTAAAACCAATATCTACTATTGTTTTAATATATCGACATAAAACAATCATAAATAGTGTATATAACATTACAAACTATCATAATATTATAGCCCATGATTAGGTACTTTATTACAGTGTAGATATATAAATCGTTTATTATATTGGTATACCTAATATAATATTTCATCTACTTATACAATCCAATCGATACCAATAATGATATAGAGCTCATACATACCTCTACATAATATAATAGAGCCTCTATTACATAGGTACTCAATCTGTAATAATAACAAATGTAAAATACGTCACTGCAATGCTGTGATTCTCACCCCAAGCCTGAATAAAACATGGTGGTATCAAAGGGGACCAACCCTTTCCCTTCTGACAATTTAATAAATTCTCTCTAACACTTTTTTTGCACGGTGAGGGTTGGCGGTATATAAGTTATTGATTTATTTTGGCATAAAAGTGCTACGGTATATTTTTATGTGATAATAATTTTATATTGTGTAGTGAGAGCAGAAAGTTTATGCCTACCGTTGGTACAGTAAATACATACTTAAAATTTATATATCTGCGTATTATTGAAAATTGTATATTACTAGGAGGTACTTTATATCTACGCAGATATCTACGCGTGAATCTTCTAATATCGATGGGCACATTACTGATTTCAATTTTACTTAGCATATTGTTACAATGTGATTAAGATTTTTTAATAATATCAATGTTTTATAAAGGTAATTACAGTACTCTAAAAGTGATAATGCGCATAGAAATCTTCGTTACAGTTCGGTAACTGTCATATTCCCGGAGCTTCCGAAGATGATATGTACATATAGAGTGGTTAAATGCATTTTTTTCATGCATAATTTAGTACAATTTGTTTGACTAATCAAATGAAATACATTTTGGAAATCCGACAATTAGTGAAGATTTGCATGCGCATTATTAATTTTGGAGTACTGCAGTATAATATTATTTTTGTATTTTTTCTTGACCACTGAAAGTTTATTCAAAACAAGGTAAATTACTATAGGCAGTATATATATTAATGCTTGGAAATATTAAACACTACCGACAGTAAATGTATGATTTTATGTATAAAATCTGTTACAATAATTATAAATGACAGTTACATGAGATGGCAATCGGTTAAACGAAAGGGGTGTTTAGCAAAAGTCTAGCAGAGCTCTCAGTAAATATTGATAATTGACAGTTTGAAGGACTTTTTGTATGAACATTTTTATTTATAGATATTGATTTATTTACAGAACATTTTTCAATAGTCAAATGAGAAGACACTAAAGCGTTCCTTTTCCTTATGCTTTACGGGTAAATTGTATGAACTTACTTTATATCGCATTGATTTATTTAAATCTAAATATGTATAGTATTATATTAAATGTGTATTATATTATAGTAAATCTTGTATACTTATGTCGGTTTTAATAAAAATATAATTATATAAAAAAGAAAAATAAAAAAAGTCCATAGTAACATAAAATAATGTCAAATATCAGTGTATCCAAATAAAACTGCTAATTCTATACGTTTATGTTAATTTTAGGCAATTGTTATTCACATAATATTTTCCATGATATATTTTCTTTCGATAATGAATCATAGATCAGAACATACTATATCTCGAAATTACTATCCGATTGCGATTACATAAAACAAATATACCCTCCAAGTCATAATTTTAGACTCCCCTTGAGGATATTTTTTCCTCGCACAAGTGAGAGGGAGGCGTTAGAGGGAGAGGTCGATAAAATCCATACTTATAATATTTGCAGCCTCCACTCACTCACACATTGGAGAACCGATTTAGCACTCTTTGGAGACTTTCGGACACTATACAGCGTGTTCACTTTTGTTTTAATATTTTGTCGCGTGGAAAATGTATAAATTTCTCAAACTCAAACTCTGCGGAATATCGCCTTGAAATAAAGGAAAGTCACTAACAATATTGTTATTGAATCTATACTAATATTATAAAGCTGAAGAGTATGTTTGTTTGTTTGAACGCGCTAAACTCACGAACTAATGGTCCGGTTTGAAAAAAATATTTCGGTGTTAGATAGCCCATTCATCGAGGAAGGCTATATATCATCACGCTAAGACCAACAGGAGCGGAGCCATGCGGGTGAAACCGCGGAGCGCAGTTAATATCTAATAAATATGTACCGACTATAACCATAATGCTGCTTCCATATAGATTCAAGTATAATTTAATTCTTTACCTTGTAAAAAACATGTGGTTACCATATTTAATAAATTATTTCATTCTCATGGTTTAACAATGATTAACGATATTTCGTTAGTGTACTGATGCCTATATACGTTTTCGGTACACTTTCAAATGCAAATTGAAATTTCTAATATCTTTAGGATGAGATTTAACTTTCCTTACTAGTCTACTCTTTAATTTAATATCGAACTACTAACATATAAGAATGGTATGGTAATTACCAAGGCTGATAAGGCATTGAAAAAAATACTGATATAGAGATATATTTACAATCTAAATGTTCTAAAATATAGAGCTAAAAGTGAGAGAATTTTACTATTATTTTCAGTAAATTTTTGCAACCACCTCTATATACGCACACATAGAAAGTCCCCCGTCTCCGAAACGTCGTAGCCCTGTGGAAAAAATGTATGATGCCATAAAAAATCAGCGTCCATTCGCTGCCCGAATTTTTACCAGTTTTTTCCCCTCGAGGGTCGTGCGTTGCTAGGCAACCGACTCCCCTTCCCCCCACCACGTTTGCTAAAAGCTTGCTATATTTTTACGACCAATGAAATGGGTTTTTACTGTTTTAAAAGATGAAAGCGTTTATTTGCACAGTTGTGTGTACATTTTGTAAAAGTACTGACGTAAATCGAATTATTTTATGTATTGTACCTATGTAAAGTGTACGAAAATAGATTTTGTATTATTTTGTGTATGAATTAATTACTACTAAGTACTAATATTGAATTTTTAGTAATTAGATCACTCAAATTATCTTGAAGCGTTTAAAGGGAATAACATAGGCTTTATTTTGTAGAAATACCTCACATTAGTTTTTATTTGACATAATGATGCACTATAAAATATAACGGGATATCTTCATCCTCCTCACATATGGACCATTTTTTTTTTATTTGTAGATACATATTTGAGTATCAAATGCCTCTCTTTTATAAATATCAATACATATTATTCGTCTAGCAAAACGATCGCAGAAATGTATCTTCGGAAAAATACCTCACAAATAATGGATTCGCAACTTGAACACGCTTAATTATGATAGTGTACAAACAGGGTAATATAATATCGGTAGGTAAATCAATTACGATATATTTGCTGATCCTGTATTATTCAGATGATTTACTGAGCTTGGTGATAGTTTATTGTTATAATATTATGTAGGTAACCTACGTAGGTACTATGCCAATAAGTTTTTTCTAATAATGGAAGAAAATGTATTTTAACGATATTCGTTTCAATTATTTTTAAGATATCGTTTTAAAATTTTGTTTTTTATTGGTCATCCGGGATCCGGGCTAAATAATTTTTTATTTGTGAAAATGACTCTACACGCATATAGTTGATAGAGCTGCATAGTGAATTGTTTTCTGTATTAGGTAAGTTAGTTAGATGATTTGTTTGTAATACATATTTATTAAAGTTCCAGAGAGATCACTCATATGTTAATTTAAATACAAATGTCAAATACGTATAAAGAGAAGGTACATTTATAGACTAAATCACAAAGTATTATCCATATATTATAGAATCATCTCTACTTACTCCCGCCCATTTATTTATCGTCGAATATAAGTCTCGTATTATATACAAGTACACCACGCCTCTTAAAAAAGCTCCCGTATATCCAAGCATAAAAAGCTCCCCTTCTTTTTAGCTCAAAATAAAGCAACACTGATTGGCTACCTTCCCCATATAAAAAAGATAAAATACGATACGAAGCGCGCGCGCCACTCGCGTAGCACGCGCTTACGAACAAAGATATTAAAAACCGACCATTTCTGGATAAACTCCCCTCGTATTATTTTGTAACCTAAAACGCGTACATACAGGCGGCTCACGATACGCTGGTCGTCAGTAAAAATATCGCGACGAAAAAAATCGTATGGGGTATTTAAAAATAGTCTCCCCTTAGTACAGGATGGTTGATATATTGACGGTGTTACCGAGGATTTTGATAATATACACCGTGTGTTGGTTCTGCGTAGCGGCAAGATTTGTCAATAGTGCATTCTGTGGGGGCTATTTCGGTGGCGCGTGTTGCGATCCGGTTTCTTAGATATTACCTGTGATATCGCGTTGCTTCCGGATTATTATGTACAGAAAATGCATGCCAAATTCATATATAACATATTTTCGTCAATGTAATTTTTGCCAAGATGCCTACGCCCTTTTAAATCGTTTATTAAATCAAATATCTAAATTAAACGTCCAAATAAAAATAAAAGTAAGTTTATACAATGTAGTATACATTGAATGAATGAATGAATAGCATCCAATTCGTATTCTAAATGTGAAATCAAAGAGTAAATAAATGAAAAAGGTCATCGCACTTACTGAAAGAAACACAATATCTACATGGAATATTATTAACATACTTTACAGCAGAATATATACATTAGATATAGGACAAAAGGAGGATCAATTTAATTACCATTACTCACGCTGTCGTAAGCCCGGTTAAAACCGTCAATTTATTATTATAGACCCGTATCCAATTTAAAACAACGTACTGCCGACTGGCGTAAGGTGAATACATTGTTTTGGAACAGGGAACAGAGAGGGGAATCTTTGTGGAGCAGAAAAAACAATTTAAAAATAAAATGAAATAATTATAAAAGGGGAGGCGCGCGGCGCGTGTCACGGCCTCTTATTTATTTCCGAGTCTGTTCAGCTGCTGTTTAAATTTCGAACGCCTTACGCCCTATACTGGCATATAACTTGACATATGGCGGGAATAAAAACTACAGATAAAAAATTGCACCTGTGCAGTACTGTGTGTGTAGATAATATAGAAATAAGCGATTCGCCCAAAAAAGTTTTTATTTCAATGCTGTATCCATATGAACAGGTAATCAGGTATAGTTTATAATTGTGAAATCACTGCCTACACCTGTAGAATCATTATACTAGTACATAAATAAAATACTATAAAAGAATGCATGAAAAATGAAATAGTTATAATTTACGATAATTATGTAATTATTGTCATTATTATACCTATTAAGGGAATAGAAAAATTATATGACCTTATTTAATTATTTGAGAAGTAATTATAATTAACATATAAATGATATTTTTCATGTATGTTCTTGTGAGACAAAATAAATAGGGACTTTATAAGTATTCAAATTTTTAAATACATAGAATTGACGTTAATGGCAAAATTAAGTAAATAATGTATTTAAATGGCACATGCGGGTGTTTTTATAATTAAATTATCTGAGTGGTTAAGCTTCGTCCGTTTTCACTGAAAAGATTTGTGATTTGTGTTCTGATAACAAATTGCCAAAAGAGGGGAACTAAATGTAGATGCTAGATAACATTATTTTCAAGTGACCATTATAAATTATTATTTATGTTGTTTGGCGGGAACCTCTATTTAAATAAATAATGCAGATTATTCTTCGTAAATTGTTGGCTATGGTCAACTTGGCCGAAAACAATTAAGAAATTAAAAAAAAGTTAACCACAGACAACAGCGCACTTTTTGCGGAGTTAAAATCAAAGACAATTAATCTCCATCTGCCAAAGCAAGCAGTAATTTGCGCAGTCTGTGAGTTAAGGCGGCAAATAGATGTTATCTACCCTGCCACCGAGGAAGTTCCCGGGATTGTCACTTCATTACGACCACCTGTATAATCGGATGTAGTGGGTTTTACTGTTATTTCTACTGTATTTTTTAAATAGGTATCTGTTTAATATAGGAGCAATGGATGGAATCTTAAGGATTATATTATTTTGTATACGTACTCCACCAGTTTCATAGATTACTTTTGCACAGAAAAATCGATTTTTAAATTACGTTCCTACAAAATACTATTTACAGCCGCTTTGATAGTGTTACCTAATGCGGACCTATAAGGATCATAGAGTTTGTTTACTAATTTTTGTATACATACATATTTAAATCATCATCAATTGTTACATATTTAATTCGCCCTTCTGTATCTGTATCTAATCCAAAGACGTAATATAACCTAACACATCTGACCATCGACTTTCGTAACCCAAAAACACACGTTAACGTATAAAATAACAAAAAAGCCTTCAGCTGTACGCCATTAAGCGAAAATGTCCCCTATTTCGGACATCTTTTTACAATAGCCCTTAAAATGACCAGAAAAAATTCACTCTTTCACATACAATGGGCTCATGATGCGAGGGTGGACGATCAATAATCGTTCTTAAAAAAATAACAGTGTAAAATAATTGTAAATTCTCTGGAAGGAGATTTATGTTCGGGAGTCATTGTGGTGGTATCTCGGTGTCCGGTTGCAGATGTCTGATAAAAAACCTCTTTTGTTTGGCTATTTGTGCCAATTGAGAGAAGAGCTTACCTTTTTATACATTTGATGTGAGATGCGATATCTATAGCAGTTTAAGCTCTATGATGAAAGTGATATTTTATGGTAATAGGTATTTCACGTAGGTACGGTTTACATTCAGACTCAAGGTTAATTTGTTCGACCACTTGATATTTCTATTTTGCTACAAATAATATGACAGAGTAGGTATTATTCTGTGAACTATAAAGAAGTATTACTGTAGATATTATTCCGTGGTATTTGCTTAAGTTTATAAACAAATGCTGAGTTTTTTAGATAACCCATAAAAATAAGCAATTTTTGTGCACGTGCCTTTCAAATTCAATGCTAATATATATGTTAACGAAGGGAGTTGGTGTTATGTGACGAGGGTCTTGCTGACAGAGCGCTTCAGCGAAACGAAGTTTTGTGTCTTTTCTGTTTTTATTATGTATCATTTTTAAGTGTGTCACATTCCTACAGTTTTTATACTATGTGGTGGAAGAGATCACTTTTATATGTGAGAGAGTCACATCTATAATTCTAGTTATTGACGTTATTGTTCTTTGCAATTTACTTATAAAATATATTAGGCATAAAATTGGTTACAACCTTAAGTTACAATAATATAAGGATAAACAAATTTAAAATTTTCTAAGTCCGTTACGAACATCAATTCAAATCCTAAACTATTTTAGTCTCATGCAATGAAGATGAACGACCCCGCTAATGAATGACTTAAGACGCTCATAGATTAATGTAAAACACATTGTAGATGCAGCATTAGTGTAATAGAGTAGGTACACGCTGTAGATAGAAATGGTTTTTGAATTGAAAGTTTGATTTTCAGAAAATGTTTAGAAGGAAAGTCTTAATATTTATAGGTCTCATCTCTAAGTTTCATTTTGTAATTTTTTTTGTATAAAAGTTAATCCAGCAAAGATAACCTATGTAGGTAGTAGGTAATAATTATTGACTTTCCTTGCAAATGAAAACAATCAAATGACAAAGCGCTTTACATCTTAAGAATGTGATATAACGGGGAATGTTTTTTTTTTAAATTAAAAAAAGAACAATAAAACATTTGTACATGAAATGAATAATAAAACTTCTGACGCATCTACACTCTTTGCCCAAACGATCCACACTTGCACTCGCAAACTTTTTAATTTTTTTCACAGATAAAAAATATTGTAACACGAGCCGAACGCTATGCGGATGTCGGCAACGATCCCTCACTTTACCATTTACTGAATAAATTAGCTTTGACATTTATGGAAAAAGAGATAACTTTTTATATGTTTAAATAAATAATGAAATTGTTAAACAACGATGTCAAAGATTAGATAATTATAGTGATGCCACTGCATGTGTTTTCTTGTTTTCGTTTGTATGAAAAAATTTGGCTCTACCTACTGTTAAATTTTTTCTTCATTGAAATTAAGTGTTTTCGAGGAAATGAAGTGAAGAGGAATGTAATAATATTATGGTGTACTCAAGTACCTAGTTACTCATAAGATGTATTACAATATGTAAGTAAAAAAAACAATTGCTCATTTCAGGAAAACAAAATATTTGCATTAGAATACCTAAGTACTTGATTTTATATGAATTTATTATTATTTTGGTATAAGTATTTTATTACTTTATTTGAAAAAGTTATTTGTGGAAGCTCGTTATAAAATTATGATAGTGTTCATTATAATAACAGTGAATCTTTTTGCTTGTTACACGGTATGCGTAAGTTTTTACGACACACATGATTAGTCGCAAAACTCGCCGCGGAATTTCAAAGGTTGTACATTTTTGCTTCTGTTTTTTCGTTTCTCGGGCTCTCTGCAAGTTCGCTCTAGCAGGAAATGATGTTCAGGAATGAGGATATATTCTCGTTAATTTGCTTCATAAATCATCGAAAATGTTGTTTTTGGCGTGTCCCGAACTTGAAGTAGGCGTCGATTGGACCTTTTTGTCGCTACATTTTAACCATTACGGCAGATATCCTATTTCAAAGAATTCAGCTGATTTTTAAATGTCCTTTTTTAGATTGTTACATGCAAAACATAAGTGGCGGTAAACTAATTGACGAAATGAAATTGTCTCCTATTACTAGGTCTACTAAGAAATGCTTTTGCAAAGACGTACCTATTATTTGATAAAGCTAAAACTAAGATAAGTATGGTGTTTATTTGCAAAACAGACAAGGAAATTATAATTCATAGCTTGATCTTATCTAAAATCAAAATAAATAGGTACCTACAAATAATCAATTGTAGAGAAAATAGTATCAAGTAAAGAAAATATATGCATAAGTGAGATTATGACGTAGCTCGGTTGTTCAGGATTTTTCAATGCGATAATATAAAAACACGATTCTTTTTTTAAATTTTCAAGTAGGTAATTTATGATGAAAGACAAAATTAGGCTGTATCAGTAATTCAGTAGCTATTGTTAATCGTATATTGGAAGATAAATAATGCAAGTAAGTTATATATACTCATTCACTTAATGAAAAAGAAAACATTGATACAAACTAAACACAAACACGTCTATCTAGATGCTTCTATTTGTCTAGCTAATAACGAAACAAAATATTGTATGCAAGGAAATGGTAGTATTTGCGCAAATGATACGCTCTGCCTCCGTACCATGATGTCTTGAAGCAGTATTATATCCAGTATGAAAAAAAGACAGCGCTATATATGTCGTGTAGCGCCATCACCTTCACACACTGGATATAATACTGCTGAATTAAAATATCATGGTATGGGGGCTAGTTATGATAGTATTGGGAATACGCCAAGTGTTTCGCGACTCGGGGGAATGATACCGGAACCCGTAGTTCCTAAATCCATGTTATTTCCCATATTAAAAACACAAGATTTATTGGATAGTTCGCGAAACTGTAGGAAACGGTTATTGTTTTAACGGACTTTCGATAAAATGATGGGAAAAATTATTATACTAAACGACTGTGTGATAAATGCAAACTTGAAAGTTCGTTTTTACGTCGGAAAGAATTTATTTTAATATATGTATACATTATTTACATAAATATACATACATACTATACATACATACATACTATACATTATTGTACATAAAAATTATTTTGATATACCTAGTGTCTCACTCAATATGAATGCGAATATTATACCTACGTTCATTTTATTATACCTATTAACGCTATTTTTTTTGTAGGATAGAAATATTGCAAAATGATAGAGTTTACGCACAGATTGCTAATCAGTTTCTACGTAAGATGTTGAAGTAAAGACAGTACACAATACAGATGCTATAAAATAATGTAGCTTCGTGGGGAAATATTTTTATTTATTTATGCAAACAATAAAAATATGATAAATTATAAGTCGTTCATTAATCGACAATATAAATGATATCATTATGTGGAAATCGACTGCAGCTAAATAATTATTTATTTTACATGTTTTTAATTTGCATTTTGCAAATAAAATGATGTAACCTACTGTCTAAGCCTACTGTTATTCAGATATTTTGTTTTTTTTTTAATAATTGATTATAATATGAGTACATGAATTTGTAACGATGAATAAATTACAAAACACTTTAAAATAGTTTGCATATTAATTTCAAAGATTCGTCTTCCATTTGATTTATGTATTAACTTCCACTGCGAGAGCCATTTTAAAAGGTTAGATAAATGTGAATCGGATACTCCTAATTGACAGTGTTGGTCTTCAGGAAATACCTCGAGGTTCAGGGTTCGTGTCCCGTGGGAGCACTCGTTAGCTCTCCACCTGAGGCACGTGGGTGTTACGGGTGAAGAGTTGGTGCATGGCTTTTTGGAATATGACTAGGTAATACTAGTATGAATATGACATTGTTCTCATAGATTGAAACTTAATTAAACGAAATTTAAATATGAAAGCTTAATATTATCTAATTGTTAAGCTAATGCTATAGATAAACTGAAAGTATATTTGCATGTAAGCTGAGTTAAATTTATACTGTTATTAAAAGTATATCTTCGGAGACCATTTTATACAACTGTATAACTAATCAAACTATTTTTAAAATTATTCTATGTAAAAACCGCTCTAAATTTTCCTGAAACTACTACAGTTTTTATATCGGTTCAATCGGTGTCTTTCGCAAGAAAGTCTCAAATATTAATTCTAAAACTCAATGGTCTTAATGTGAAACTGGATCATTAACAAAATGCCCGATTGTATCTTTCCAGCGACACAGCACTCGAAAGTTTTTGCGACAGGATTTCACACTTTTGAGAGCTACATCTACATTCTAGTTCACACTTGGCAAGAACACGGCACTTCACATTCGTAGCAAAAACTCTTAAATATATCATAGTCAATTTCTTGATTTTAGCGAAGTTTCATATGAAAGATCAAAGAATATCTACTATAATATTAGAAAAACCTATAGGAGTAGTAAGTAATAGTAGTTGCTTATCAAATAATAATTACTATCAAATCAAAAAGCTAACGTCAGTTAATTAAACTCAACATAAATTAAATATTACATCTTTTAATATTTTGTTGGTATTTATCTCCGTGTGCTAAGAATGACTTTGCAGCTCTATGGACCTTATTAAGTATCTATAGAACATATACATCTATATAATACAAAACGAAACTTACAGAAAAATACTCGGTACCTAATAAAAGAAGGGTAGTAGGTCACATTTGATAATCTTTAAACTAAAACCTCTTTTCTAAATCGGTACAGTAATTTTAGCCTTATGAAGGACCTTCCAGAGACTCTGGCATACAAACACAATTTATAATATTATTTCTATTTTTATAAAGCTCCAGAACACCTTGCGGATGTCATGGTTTATTCCAATGACCCAATGTTGCAATGTCAAAAAATTCATACAATCCTTTTCACATTCATCAATTTTCTCCGAATCTTTTGAGCCGTTTGCGCAGGCTGTCATTTGTGTAGTTTTATTTACTAATGTACTCGATGTAGTTTTTTTGTATGTTAGGGTAAAAGTGCCGAATGTAGTTCTGTTTAGTTTTGAATAATTTACGTTGTTCACTTGTAGGTTTCTGTAATAGTATTTACACACTTATTATTTTTTTTAAGAATGTAGTGCGTAGATTTTATAGGTATATAGATAATAAATAATAAAATATTAATGAATAGTATGTTTTTAAATGGAAGATGAAAATATGTCTGATGCGTGTTTACTTCATGGAATTTTATCAATAAATATCCTAGGAAAACATACATGAGTTTTATTCTAGGAGGTAGCAACGTTGACAAGTGAGCATTTTAGTATAGTTGGTTCTTTGATATGCTGTTCCTCTTGCTATTTCGGTTACAGTCCGGGCTGTCTGGCTGGCCGCAGTGGTTGCGTTTATTAGTGCGCATCTTATCTGCACAGGAAAAAATCCTTAATTTAAAGTCATTTTTTAACGCGTAATTTTTAATCGTTTGCCTTTAGATACATCCATTAGACATACATTTTTTATTGCAAGACGTTTTTTTCGTTGTTAAATAGGTGCCAGACGCAATTTTTATTTCAAAATAATTAAAATATCATCGAAATAAGTGAAATTCCATCAACATGAGTCCCAGTGAAGGATAAGTAATCACTGTGTTACTTATACTATATATAATATTCATTTTACTATTTACAGTTTTATTGCAATAATCTACCATATCGCCTCCTTTTTCCCAACGAACCTCAAATAGGACGTTAATGTAAACTTGATAAAAACCAAATATCATCAAGAAATTAAAGACTTTTTAACGGATTTTAAACGCAATTTATCCATTGTATTATTTTCCCAAGTCTTTAATTTCAAAATGTATAATACTCGCGTATAATTAAGCACTAGAAAATACAAATATCATCAAATTCATATTTATACCCAAAAGTGTAATAATTATGAAACCATCTATTAAAAATATTAGTTTACTAATTATTCAATATAAGTATTAAAAAAGGATAATATAATATAAATAATAAAGTTATTACTTACCTTTTAAGCGGACTCATGTTGATGTAATTTCACTTATTTCGATGACATTTTAGTTATTTTGAAATAAAAATTGCGTATGGCACCTATTTTACAACGAAAAAAACGTCTTGCAATAAAAAAATTATGTCTGATGGATCTATCTAAAGGCAAAAGATTAAAAATTACGCGTTAAAAAATGACTTTAAATTAAGGATATTTTCCTGTGCAGATAAGATGCGCACTAATAAACGCAACCACTGCGGCCAGCCAGACAGCCCGGACTGTAACCGAAATAGCAAGAGAAACAGTATATCAAAAACCCAACTATACTAAAAAGACTTTTTTTTTAACGTTGCTAGCTCCCGTACTATTTTATGTGAATATTATAAATATTAACGGTAGAAAATAGAAAAAATACGTTGCTCCACTACTTTTCGATTTGATTGACAATTTATTTCTAACATACCCCAATTGATGGTATTTACCCTACCGAAAGGGTCTCTATAATGTCATCTACATTATAGAGACGAATTCTATGGGATGTTACAATGCAAATACTTTCCACAATAAGTGTTTATTTGCGAACACATCTGCGCTACATGTGCGTTTGTTAAATAGAAAGTTATGTACCTGTATCAATGTGTGTAAAGGGGTTATTTTATATACGAACTTTGTAACTTCAATGAATTTAGGTGAGAAACATGATGTACCTATGATAATGCTGTTTTTGTTTCCCTCTTGACGTAATAAGTATGGGTAATAATATTTGTATGTGGTTGTACAATATTAGCTACTTATTAGGTGACAACGACCATTTATATTTGAATTTTTTTACATCACTAGCTGATGCGTTGCTTTTCCGTGACGTTCAAATCTCAATTATTCTCATTTCCATAATTTGCTGAAAACTGTACACAGTACCTATATGTAATTGAAATCTATGCGTTTTTTAATTCTTTTTCTTATTATTATAAGTACCGGCTTTTTTCAATTATTTAATTAATTATGATGTTTAAATCATTTATGACAGCAAATAATGTCTTTGAGTAAGTGAGTAAGATTAGATACAAACATTGTATTGTTTTAATTGCCATTTTATCAATAACTTCTTTTCCCATCAAGTAGTTAAAAATGCCGCTACCAATTAAAGATCTCTAATACTATTATGTAAATATTTACCCTAACTAACTATTTCATTAAATATAACGGTACTTGAACTGTAAATAAACAGATTTCTTTTGTTTTATAACTCTTTTGTCCAGCGGTGCAATGAACAGAAGGAATTGTCATTAGGCATCGGTAATCCGAATTGCTCCAAATGTTTCGGTTTTAGTCGGTAAGAACAATGTACTTTAACGGGATGAGAATCCTTTAAGTATGCTATGTTAGTGATAAATTTTATCCATGCTTGTTTAGCTATTTTTAGGTAATTGAGTAATTAATTTCGAATCATCCACAGATTGAAATGTATGTTTGGAATTTTAGAATTTAGTTTTGAAGTGTATTAACTAAAAGTTTGATAATCGTGAAATAAGTAGAGCGAGTACTATGCGATACTGCGAACATTTAGGAAAGCTAGCTAATAATTATAAGGGAGGGTAATAAGTAATAACCATAATATGCTTCTTTCCCAGGATAAAGCATATCTCAAAAATGTATATCTAATAATTACAGCATGAAATCAATTCTAATATAAAAACTTTCACCTTAATAATAATATAACATTGGGTACTATAGGAAGTGGACATTATTTAAGTTGAATATTCCCACCTTGTTCAGACCTTGATCAGGTAAAACCTTTTTGCCAAATATTTGCTCTATAAAACTCGGTGAAAGTTTTTGACGAAACTCAACAATCACCTTTTTTATTTCCCGCAAAAACTGAGCCTTTCTTCGAAATTTAGACCACAAAAGGGTTTTTAAATAAGATTTTTTGTGCTTTAAATATGCGCTTCTCATACCCCGCTGGGTGGACTTGAATTTGCGATTTATTTTTATTTGCATTTTATTTACATTCTCTACTTCGATACAAATTTGTAGGTACATAATTTTTTGTCGGCTATGTACAATGAACCATACCGAAACGATGAAGAACAATTCTACTGCCATAGTATTTAAAAGTTAAAACAGTAATTAAATATTTATTTGTAAAAATTAATCTTAGTCTAGGCTCGTTTAACCTTAAAAATACACATATTATGGGCAAGGATAAATATTATTATCACTGTCAGAAAGAGTAGGTACATACTTATATTATAATAACGTCTCTATAAATATTAAATTTATGGTCATTTCGAAAAATGTTAGCCCTAATCCCATAATATACTTATTCTTGTAAATTTTAACAACATTCCCGCTTCACGGTTCATAAAAGAGCGTCTTTTAAATACTTAATAAGAAGTAGGGCAATAAAGCTTGTCATACACAGTTTGATAGGATAATCGTTTGACAGACGATGGATTTGATGGACGTTCACCTTTATACCCCCTTTGTGATACACGCGATTGTAAAACTAGTGGTGTTTACTTTTGTTATGACAAGCTTTTAAAATGTAGATTTGATTTTTATTACTTAGTCATGAGGAAATTATTGCATTGGAGAGATGTTATGTGAATATATTATGTCAGAAAGAAAGGTTTTTTTATTTTTTATTAAGGCATTTATGTTTTGATATCGTTAATTATGGGTTAATCTTGGATAGTGTGCAAAAAAGGATATATACACTCTTTCAGAACTATTGTTTCTTGCAAATTAATGAAAGTCAAAACACTTTATATCACATAGTAAATTAAGTAGTTCAAGTTCAACCTAAACTAATTTTTAACTGATCTCAAAAAAGGAGAATGGAAGTTTAGGATTGATAGAATTGCACTTATTTCGTATGAAAGTATATTAGTAAATAAAGAGATGGTGTTTTGTCATACGTAAAAAAACTCTACCTATAGTTACCTACACGTACACAATTTTTAATGTCTATGAATATAAAATGAAACAAAAATAATACGTTCAACGTTTATTTTATTATTCATAGTTTACAGTATGAGTATTTCAAATCCTAAATCTACTAAATGCAATTATCAAGATAAAATATAACTAACTTACAACTACGTTGTTACCAAAAAAGCTCACATTAAGCTTATTTGATAAGAACTTTGTTTGCTGTATAATATTAATATGAATAATATAAAGCTTTTCAAAAGCAAGAAAAGATTATTAATTAAGGGCCGATTTTTCAATCCTTGGTTAAAATTTATCCTTCCAATAAAGTATTAGGTATACGAACATTTTATAATGTCACCTGTAAACTGTCATATACGAACAATTAGATTACATTTTTTAAATGGTAGTTTAATACGTTATTCGATGAATAAGTTTTAATCAGCGATTGAAAAATCAGACCTTGATTGTATAAAAATATGTATTTTTATTTAAAATTACGTTCGAAATTCGTTGCAATTGTTTCGCTACAGAAATCAATCTTGAATATTATTTATTATGTATTTTATTTCAATTACTCTTCATATTATCACAGCAAACACTTTAACCCTTTTAACCTAAGGACCCAAAAATAAACTACCTTTTTATTTAAATTCCTTTTAGGTATAAAAAATTAACCTTTCTTATATATGTAGTAATCTCTACGTAAATCTACAGCTAAGTATTTTATCCATATAAAATGGATTTAATATAATATTTGTGCTTATAAGCAGCATTCATCTTAAATATTAACTATTAAGTTACTTAAATCTAGACATTTTTGAGCATATTTAGCCTAAACTACTATATGAATATATAATGTTTTTAAAACAGTAGAGTTTGAAATAATGAGAGAGCTTAAAAGAGCTTAAAAGAGATAACTGATTTTAAAATTAAATTCGCAATCGTATACTGTGTATTCAATCTTACTCATGCAGCTAGAAATTATAGTTACGAGAAAATTTTGAACCTTATACGTAACAAAATATGTTTATAATTGCAAATAAAAGAGAAATAAACCTATAGACAGGATATAAACATGAAATTTAAATAGTGTTAAAATGATATGTCAGTATTTTCAAAACAATTCTCAAACTATATCTACATTCTCAACTTAATGTACCTAAACTAAACATAATAATTTATTCAAAATTAATCTTAAACATCTCTATCAGTACAATTCCTATATCTAGGTCATTTAATGATCTAAGTACTTATTTAACATAGGTATAATTACCTTTTTTAATTTATGTAATATTTCGTCAGATAGATAAAAAAATATTTTTAATCTGTGATAGAACTGTCAAAATTTGACACATGTTTTCTAAATTTGAATTTTGCTATGAAAAACGTTCTTTACCGTAGGTAAGTCTAATGTTTTTTTTATGAAAACTTCAGATACATTAAAAAATAATAGAATCCCATGTCTTTTTTATGTAAATTACAAATATAAGTCATAGTCAAGACCATTTCCCCCACTTAGGTAGTCATATAGGTATACTGCCATTTCGTCGAGGGCATCGAATCTGGGGTCATTCAGTGTTTCGTCCCTTACTGACCGTGATGATCTGCCCAATGACCTGGAAAATTAAAAATATAATAATTTTGCGTCTGTGTAGGAATATTTGACAATAAGATGACCGTTAGGTAACGTTTTTTATAATAGGTAGCTCTGACTCCAATCTGGGTTAATACAGGATAGAGACTAATGACACTTTAAAATAACAAAAACATAACAATAGGAATATAATAAAGAATTTTATTCGAGTATCACAATCAAAAAGAACTTTTCTCCTTCTGCTATTATAGGTATAATTATGTCTGCTATAGAATAATTTGCGCTATACACTTGAAGTTAACATCATTATAAAATTAGGTAGATTATGGCACCCGTCGTGGAAAATTTCAAAGTATATTAAAATAAATATGTTACCTAAAATCTCCATCAGTCTCCAGATCATCTTCGCTTGTAAACCGCTCACGAATGTCCTTCATTATGCAGGCTTCTAACTTCTTGTGCTAAAATAATTTTAAATTGTCATATTCCTAACAGGGAATAGAGGCTTACTAATTTATGATACGTAGTACCTAATTAAGGAACTTGTACAATGTTATGATGTTAACCATATTCATGTACAAAATTTTGATAATATACACCCTCCATTCAAGGTCTCGGAATATTAAAAAAAAACTGTTAGGGAATTTTTTTTGTAATTCAATCCTTTTATTTTTGAATAAATAATGTACCTATGTTTAAAGTTTAATAAGATTACATAGAGGGAAACAAAAGTTATAACGAAGAGTCAAGTACAAGTATTTCTTAAAAAAATTAATGTAGAGTTCTTTACCTTATAACATCTGAAGAAGAACATGGGCTTGATAAGTTCTTGTGATAGAGGCGCTACGTCGCGTTTGAGGTCTGGTACACATTGCTGCAATATTAATTAATTTTAGAAAATGCTATGATTGAGATTTAACTGAAAGAATAATATGTAATGATGAGTATTTGTTACGTATTTTGGTAAATTAGTTTAAAATCTTTACTAAATCGTCTATCAGTCTAGTTTTTGCAGTGATGATGGTGGAAACCAAACATTAACCTATAATATTATGTACTACAGGTAAAGCATCAGACAGGTGACCATTTTATGCATACCCTACTCTATTGCCTAAAGAAAACTTACCGAAAACTTCTGACAGAATTGCAGACCATCTTGTATGTCGCCCTTTAGGTCGCTGGCCACGGGCAAGTTACTGATCCTCTGCGTGATCTGCTCATAGTTTGGCTCCAGGTTGTGGTCGATGTAACCGAGTTCTTGCATCACGCAGGTGATGTTGCGGACCTTGGTACTTGAAGGTCGGGAGATCATGTCCAGACGGTCGCGGAGGTCGAGGTCCCGCTGGAAGGGGATGTTTGTTTTAGTATACCTATGTTTGTGGTATTCCGTATTTAGACGATTCAGAAGTGAAGTCTAGTTGAAATGTCTGAGTTTTGTCATATTAATTTTAGATTATAGAAGTTGACTGTTGAGGACCAAACAGTAGTGAGAATGACGTATTGTTTGAATTATTGAACTTCTGTTTAACTTTTGGATAGGTATCATTTTAGAACTTAGGAAGTGAAAGTGCGGCTGAAATCTGAACGTTTTATGATATGATAAACTTGGAAAATTACGAATTTAATATCTAATTATAATAAGCTAGGTACGTATAAAGCTTTCATTCCGTAAAAAATAAAAAAGCCTATTTACGATAATATAGGCTTTATTTCTTGCAAAGTTATATAATTATATTGCAAGGTTTGTAAAATGTAAATTTGAGTAAAATTAAAACAGATAAATTAATTTTTATTTCAATCATTCCTTTCAATAAAATAAACAGTTAAATTCAAATACTCACAGACATCCTATTACTAGCGTAGTAGGGTTGCTGATAGAACCCTTGTGGCATGGGCTGCTGGTAGCCATAGGGGTTGTACAGCCCTGGGTACATCATGGGGTTGTAAGGGACCTGGTAGAAGGGGGAGGCACTGCTGAAGGGTCTGAATTGGGGGTTGGGGATCATGTATGGAGGGATTGCTTGTGGGGGGAATGGCTGAAATTATAATTTTAGAGATATTAGATAGATTCGATTTTATATTTTATGTAAATATAGAGTCAATTAAATTGATTGAAAGTCCAGGTACATATGAATTATGAAAGTAATAAATTGATTGAAATTAGTGCTATAACCAGGTAGTTACATATTATTAATTATAAATTATAATCAATTAGCAAAAGTAACTTATTAAAGGTACAAGGTTAAATAAAATTGTAAGCGATTTATGCGTAAAATGAGTGGACAAGCTATACTTAAATTGCGATAAAAAGGTTTTGATAACGAATGAACGAATGAAGTAATAGGAAAAAGGATCTACAAAAACACAGATGTGAGAATCTCAATATGAAAAATACAAATATGTATTAGATTTATATTAATATTTCTCAACTTTCTATCCTCCAATTTGTTTGAATTACAAACATGAACTTACTTTTGACAAAGTCGGGTAAAATGTATGGGATGATTTTATAACAATAGGTACTGTCAGGATATTTCGCAATATCACTCGTCGCCTCTTTAGCTCAGTGGTAGAGCACTGGTCTCGTAAACCAGGGGTCGTGAGTTCAATCCTCACAGGAGGCAGATATTTTTATATTTTTGCTACTCACCGATTGTGATCTCAATGGTAGAACGTTGAATGGATTTTTTTGTACATGTAATTTTTCTTGATTTGGCAATTCATTTTCTTGATTGTGTATAGCGCCATCTGTTGGTTTGGTTATGGTTTGCGTGCTCGGGTCTATCGCAAAGCCTGGCGGCAGTTTGCCGAACAAAATGGACGGTATCTGCTGGTTCGGCGGTTCCTCAAAAGATGGCGGTGTTGAGCATTTTGCATACGCGTCCTTCATTTCTCGTCTGATTTGTTTCACCACTTCTGGGCCGAAGCAGCTTTCGTAAATCTGAAATTGTTAATGAATTTAATTTTGAGGTGTAATTATGTAACTATAAAAAATAAAATGTTAAGCAATTGCTTTTTTGTTTCATTTCAAACTCATTCTTTAATTTTTATTTTTATGTCTAGCAGTAAAATGTAAAATAGAAAAAATGTAAAAAAAAACGATCGTTACAAGTAGGATTTGAACCCGCATCCTTCGCTTTTCGCTTCACTTCGATAAAAATATTATGTATTTTTATAAAATATTGAATTTGTTCTACAATTTTGACACTTCTGACAAGAGCAGTCGTGGCCGAGCGGTTAAGGCGTCTGACTAGAAATCAGATTCCCTCTGGGAGCGTAGGTTCGAATCCTACCGACTGCGAACCTTTTTTTATTTATTATATTTTACTTTATTCTTTTCTTTTTAGATTCAAACTGTTATGCACGGCATCATTACTTACTGCACATCCATTGCAAAATGCAAACATTTTTTTTTTCAAAATTTGCAAAATATTTCCTTTACAATTTGTTATTTTGGTAGAATGCTAATTATTAATTAATATAGGTACTGCTTACCTTCATCATTGCATATTTCTTGATAAATCTGTCATCGCTACTGGCTATACATTGTGCGATTAAGCAGAATAAAAAGGCTAGTGATATTCGTCCCATTTTGAACTGTAACAAATAAACAAAACATTGTAACATAGGTACCTAATATTAATTATTAAATTCACAATAAACAAAGTAGCTTGAACGAATATTAAATTAATCAGCAATAATCAAGTAAGTAATATAATATTTATAAGTTATTTATTATTAAGTATGTTATTACTTCATCAGCTCATTTGATTCTGAAAATGGAATATGAGCCGTCTATTAGGTTTGTACCTAGGTAGGTACCTACTTTTTGTGACGAAAGTATTCAATATGAGATACCTAGGTAATAGAGATAGGTACTGTTTACTCGTTCAGCTAGCATAGAATTACATACCTATGTATATTATCTGTGGTTTAGCTAATTCAATAAAAAAATGCAAATTACATCTCTTACCAAGACATGCCAAGACCGAATTATAAAATAAAAATCTCCATAAATTATGCTTAAACTTGAACTAAATTTAGTTCATTAACATTACATTACATTTACGGGAACCGTTATAAAAATATGATATACTTGCATGGTAAATTATTAAGTTTTTGTTATAGTAAGTAATTACTAATTAGTACAGTGATGTGTCCTAGATGGCGCTGCAGGGGTCAATAGCCCCCAGCGGCCTTGCCGTGCGCGTACGCAGCTGCCCACGTCAACTTGCGTAATGATCATACTTTTTGTTTACTATTTTTTGACATAAGATGCCTTGGTATTACCTATAGATTAATTTTGTAAAAAAATAATGGTGTTTTTTTCTCTTTTGACATTGTTCAGAGTTCAAACAGACAGCGGGCAGTATTAAAATAAGACAAGTTATCAAGGACGCTGTAATCGCTGATTGAATTTGGGGCTAAAAGATAGGCAATATTTTCATGTATCCATAATATTATGATGATATATTCGGTAGACATAACAATTATAAGTAAAAAAACCATTACAGATGCCAATATTTATAGCCACTGTTTTATGTTTAATTAGTTAATTAAAGCAAGCCAAAGAGCAATAAACTAAAAGTACATTGCGGTAACTATGTACCGTTGTGCCCTTAAGGTGTAATAAAGATACAAAAAACAGCATTATCTTAAACTGCTGTACTCCGTAGTCTACTTATAACCGGTACATATCTGTTGTACATAATGGTGCATTTACACGTGCGAATAGCGAAGCGAATAACGAACACGTGTATGTAAACAGTGCATTCGCTATTTCTTGAAATTCGCGTATTTGCGAGAATATAGAACTAACAGTACTATAAATGCGAATGTGTGAACCAACGTGCGAACAATCATGGTTCGCTACGACACTTGTTTATGAATGTTTCGTCAAGTGTCGAGGCGAATGGTGATCACAAAAGTGTAAAAGCACCATTAAGCAATCTGCTATAAGCTCAAGTTATATATAAGTGTACATAAGCATGACGAAGACAAGGCATAACCACTTTAGTGAATGACGGGGCGTATCCGAAGACGACTTACCATTAACCATCTTAAGTTTTTACTTTTTAGTGATGTTTTTTACTAGACTACTACAAGACTTCAAAGTTCAAGGCTTCAAGGTTTTGATTTGCTTTGCCACTAATCCACTAGATCATTCGGTTAGACTTCTTGGATTTGCTTCGAATTCCTCTCTTCTAGTAAGATATAGTGCATTCACAGTGACATAGGTTTTATTGGTGCATGTGCATAATCAGAATTTATATTAGAACAATGTGGGATATTGTTCAAATAAGAAACTACATAGTGTAGGTTCAATGTTTACACATTCTATCATTTTTCATAATTATTCCATCTTTAGCTTAATAATAATAATCTAAAATAATTGCTTTTTGCTTTTGCTCTATTGCAAAAAAATAATTATAGTTATTTGATGAATCTCTATAGTCTAAAGTATATGTTGTAAAAGATTTATGGCTGTAATAGTTAGTAATATAGGATAAATCTTAAATCTAAGTCACGAGTTGTGTCTGCGGTGTGCGTGGTTATTAGATGGCAAAGGTGCAAAAGAAAAACGAAAGTAGTGTGGGAAAAGTTTACTAGTAACTTGAAGATATTTTAATAATATTTAGTTCCTTTTCTCACTTTATCAAAAAATTACGATCCTATCTTAAATAATTTCTACCAACTTTATATTATTGCAATAAATATAATATAAAGTTGGTAGAAGTACCTATCAACAAAAAGTACACCAATAGCAAGAGTATAGCAGTAGTATTCCAATTAATGACGTAGTTATAAGATTATTTATTTCGATTAGGTACCGATCTGTAAAAAAAAAGTAAATTGAAAAAAAAAAATTCTTGGACGTCAGTTGGTCTGTATGTATGAAAACAAGATATTTTACGAAAAACTTATGCACTGCTTTAAACAAGCTTTCAGAATTATAATTCAAGTTGATGGTGACTAAAATCACAGCTAAAATGTAGCACATGCACAGATAATAATAACTATACTAACTGTACTGTACCTACCTTTAATTATATCAATCGGTAGTTGGCAAAGAACTTTTATTCATAGAAAGTTGTAAAAATTCTTGATAGTTAATTTGTTAGATAAAAAGATTATTGATTACAGAAACCGGTGGTGAGTCAGAAGTTGATCGTCTAATCGGATGGATTTGTCAAAGATATATAAGAATATCTTTCGCCCTGTAATTTAATTGAGAAATAAAGATAAATGAAATCCTTCATGTCAAATTTTTAGATTCGAGGCTTAATATGAAAGTACCTACGTAGACCGTACCAATAGCCAAATATGTACCTATGCAGTATGGTGCCTCGAATTGTCATCATTGCGATGCGACCTGTGATTCGGCTCAACACACACTCGAGGTATGTCCTGCTTGGGCTATGCAAAGGATGGTACTAACTCAAGAAATTGGAACTGATTTATCTTTGTCAGCGGTAATTAATGCTATGCTTAGCAGTAGATCTGCATGGCAAAGCGTTTTAAATTTTTGTGAATGCGTTATGCTTCAAAAAGAGTCAGCGGAGAGAGCTAGAGAACGAGCTAACGCTGGACGGCGTCCCAGGTGATATATCACGACCACTATCGTTGCTCTTAAGCAGCCGGCATTTTAAGTAAGGATTAAAATAATCAGAAAAGGTGTTTTCCTTCTCCGATTTTGCACTCTAGACTTAACTACACTAGTAGTTCAGGACCGAGGGCGGTTCAAGGGGGCATTGAGCCGCCTATATCATCTTCCCGGTCCTGTGACTGTCCTGCCCACTCTGGGTAATTGATAAAAAGGTTTAAGGTTTAAAGACATTTATTCCCATTAAGACATAAAGTCACTTACATGAGAAACTTAAATTTTAAACATAGGTAGTTATAAAAAATATCATTCGTTAGATAAAAATTTAGAGTAAGTTACATACTATAAACATAAGTTTAGGTTAGGTACTCATTCATTGCATTCAAAGTTTGAGCGTGTGGTCTTCCAGGATGTGTTTCGCTAATTGTTTTTTGAATACAATGAATGAGTTTACACTTTTTAATTTGCTTGGCAATCCGTTATAGAAACGTGCTCCTTCGTATGTTGCCGTTCGCCTTCCATAATTCGTTCGGATCTTCGGGAGGGCAAGATAGCTAGCTCGTCTATTAGGATAGTGGCGATTTGATGTTGAGAATATTATATTTGTATTTATGTTTTTATGTAGCGCTTTGTGGATGAACATACACGTATTATAAAAGTATAATTGTTTTAAATTCATTATTTTAGTATCGTCGTAGATTTTATTTGTAGAAGTTAAAAAAGGATATTTAAAAATGGTTTTAATAATTTTATTTTGTAAAATTTGTAGTGGCGCTAATTTATTTTTGTAAGCGCTACCCCATACTTCTATTAAATACATTAGGTGAGGTTTGACTAACGTGTTGTAGATGGTGTGGCTGATGGTGATAAAGAGGCAGGGAAGCCACATAGTCTGGCATATAGCTGCGGGAACTCTGGTGCGTTCTACAAGAGATCCCGGAGTCCCCGCTACCAAGCTTTGGGTTAGGCCGTCGAGGAGATTTTAGTGGGTAAGAATCCCACATGCTCTCTTTTTCCCCCAAAAGAGAGTATCTTTTGAAGATTTCCTCCCCGTTACCAAAAAAAAAAAAAAAAGACCGTACCAATAGCCAAATATGTACCTATGCAGTATGGTGCCAAGAAAGCTTGAAAGCGAAATTACTAAAACCGTTCATAAATGTTAAAATTTCATAACACTATAAAATTAACAACGTTTAAATATTTACTGTTATAATTTTTACTACCGTTGTATCACCTTCGTACCTCGTTTTATAACTGCATCCAAATATTTTTACACCTGTGTGTGGTTACCAATTTTGCTCAGCCATTCTCTATGGGCATTAATTGATTTTTATTAACTTCCCATATAAACCGGTCGAGATATTGATTGTCAGTTTTTCTTAACAGAATCTTAAGTCTTAAGTGAACGAATAACGGTGTATGTCATTTCTAGTTTAGCAGCAATCACGCGCAGGAAACGGTTACGACAAATTATATTGATGGATTGGTTTGTCACTTATGTGCATTTACGATTGCAATCATTGAATGGATAGAAGTTATCACATTATACGTGGAATTGAGGTAGTTGAGGCTTTCTTTTTATGGAAGCACAGAGCAATTGATTCTGAACGAGTACATAATATGTTTATTAGAAACAGTAGGTACCTGGTACATACTGTGCTTTGTGAAAAGGAAGAAACAGCATTTTTGCGTTGCTGAGTGCGGAATTATGTGACTTCAAAATTCTTATAATTTAACTACTCATTAATTTATCATAATATTATATACACTGGAACTTGGTCCGGTTACTTTTTTGTAAGACATCTTTCTAATAAGGAAGACATCTTTAAGGTATGAACAGATTCAAGTTTAAAAGAAATTCAAGATGTCAGTATTTACCTTTTTATTTTTTTTTCTATATGAATGGGGAGTCGTGTTTGTAACGTAGTAATTTAGAAGTTGCGGTTGATGATGTAACATTAGATACAAAACAATGGAGGAGGGAAGGATATCACAATATTTGAATAACCACAATATTTACGGTTCAATGATTCATCAGGTGAGTGACTCCAAGAGCTACAATTTGAATAAGAAATAATCATCTTGTTATTATATAGGTACTTATGATACAAACAGCGAACCACAATCTCTGCTATTTTGTAAGAGCCTGACACCAAATGAAATATAAAATAATTTACGTAGGTAGTAACTATGTAATAATTTAGTATCTAGGTAATCTGTGAAATAATTCCAAATAGTGCTAAGACACGCTCATAGTACTGACGTTTTTAACGAAAAGTAATCAAAGTCAGACATAGAACAGGAAAACACAGAGTTTACAGAGTATCATCCATAAGAAAACTCTATCTGTATTATGGACATGGCTATAGCTAGCTTACACTATTATGAGCAAACTAAGCCTCTTGATGTTTGTAGAAATGCACTGAGTCGAAATCGTCATAATACTCCGGATCGTGGAGCTAAATGTGTTGCCAAATGGTTGGAACTGGCTATGATTGTATGGTATGGACTATGAAGGAATGCTATGTTCTGAACGGCATGGCATAGTTAGTGCTCTTTGCTATGGTGTAGACTAGTTTCCTACACAAGATAATACTAGTTTTCTAGTATTGGAAAAGTATGGTGGTAATAAAAAAAGAGTGTGTGTACATATTGTACACGCGTTAGAAGTTATCCTTCTTTGGAGTATGAAAAAAATACTAGAACATACAACTTGAACATAGATAACAATTTTCATACCACCTAGAACTAACTTCATGCTGTTAAATTTAGGTGTCGGTGTGCGCGCGCATCGTAAAAATTCACTCTCATCATTTTTCTCCATCGCGCCAAAAGAAGTATAACTTCAAAAAGTTTTTTCATGGTTACTTCGGGGTGTGTGGTGTTTGTAGGGTGTAGTGTATGCATATTTATGTATTTATACAAAAATATTGTTTGTTTTAGAACAAAAGAAGCTTTGCCGGGTTTTGGATTACATGGAGTTGTGTTATATTCTTTTTTATCACGTTTACCATCACTTTTAATTAATTAGTGATATTCAATATTGAAATGAATTTTCCTTATAATCTACAATTCATTCCTAGAAGTCATACAATTTACTTGTGATTGGATTTACAATGAATGTTATTAAAATTATCGCTCCCGTAGAGATGTATTGTGAATTGTGATCTTTACACATGTAGGGCTGGCTGGTCATCGTTACCGTTTTTTCTAACCAAAGTTATTATTTTTGCAAATTATATTTCGATTTCTTTTTATTACATAATAATATTATTTAAAATTAAAAGATAAACTTTTATATACATCTTCACATAATAATAGATCATAGTCATTGCCGTGCCTTGATTATTTAAGTCTTCTTGATAATACCTAATTATTGTGTTTAGTATTATTTTGTTATACAATGATTTTTATGTTCTGGCAACCCTATACACCTGTCGAATACATTGGTTTTGTCCGACTATTAAAGTAACGGGCCTGAGATTAGCATCAACTTAATTGGATAGAGAATGCTGTAACATGTGTTACTTTTGTGTGTATTTGCAAATAATGGAGTGAATGTACTTCTAAAGCGTCTTTGGATTTTAATCTTTATTAAGTACTTCACTAAGTATCTGCCCGCGGCGTTGCTCGCATGGGTCTATTTTATGGTTTAAACTATGCCAAATTTTATCAGGATCAGATCAGCAGTTTTGACATAAAAGACTAACAAACATAGATACTTATAAAAATTCACCTTTAGTTTTTATAGTAAGCGTATAAAATTCTAAATAGGTATCTTCGGATGTGCTTTAGGACATAAAGATCGAATTGATGATTTATTATTTACAAATTGAAAAATCACAAGAGTACCTAATTGTGCTCGTTGCTTAAAAAAATCGTAAGAAGTTAAAAATTAACTCTGTTAAAATCTGTTTGGTTGTGGTTTTTCAAATACGAAAGGTAAAAGAAACATGGATCTCTGTGAGAATGCATACAGAAGCCAATCTCTTCATCAACCTTACAATTATACCAATCATAAAGATTTTTGTCTATAATTAAAAGTAATTTGAATAATTTTTCACGACAAGAATTCTCATGGGATTCTAATAAGTACGTATGAATAAAGCGTAAAATAACCTGAAGCTTCTAGTTAGACAATTTGTTCTATGTTCCCATACTTATGGTATACTTAAATGGAATAAACTATTATGTATTTTCACATTGTTAAGTACTTATTACAGCTTAGTCATTTCCAGGTTATTTATGAACTTTTTTTGTTGAAAAGCTATCAAGTGAATTTGGATTTCTTCAATTATTTTTAAAAGGTATTTAATTTTGTACTATAGTTAATTAGTTTAGATTCATAGTAGATAATCTCATATTTTAAATGCCCGATTTCTATCTTGATTCTTGATACGTACAGTAAAAAAAATATAATTGAATTGTATAAAGGTAGCGCTAGAGGCACTATTTTTCAATCTACCAATTTAACTAAATAGTAAAATTGATGAATAAAAACACTACTTTCCAACGCTTTTCGTAACTGTTATAAATAAAGACAAATCAAAAAAGTTCTCATACTAACCTATTTAGTGTTTGATTGTTATTATCAACCGTTGAATAAGAATCATTCACATACGATTAAAATAAACAACCACAGTAAACTATCATAAACAGTACACAAACAATCCCACCATTCATTATTATTGTAGAAAAGACGACGACACGGAAACATAAGAATTAAGAAGTTATGTAACCGCTTGGTTCAATTAGGTACTCTACGTCAGGCAACACTGAATGATGAGATTTTTCTATACAGTCTACACGATAACAAAGTATTACTGTAAATTGAAATTACGTGTGATATTTGTAAGATAATTGTATGCTGGTGTGAATTATGAGTTGGTTGAACTTTGCGGTACGGTAGCGTGGTGTAGCTTGATTTTATTAATAATATTAAAAGAGTTTGTAATCATTTTTGTAGACAGCTATAGGACTCCATTGATAAATTTCAACCAACAATACCCAATCAATGATAAGTTTGATGAGTTTTTCTTGAGTTTTAGGAAGGATTAATAAATTTAATTTAGGTATTATCATCTTTAGGATAAGGAAATTTTCATTGTATATGTAGATTGTACTTAGGCTTAATTATTGTAGGTATCTGCTATCCTTGTAGAAACCATTTCAAGTGAGAGTTTTATAGTAGAAAAAACTTCTAATTTCATTACAACCAAGTAAATAAAAGTCGTTAAAATTAAACGTTAACTATGTTTTTTATATATAATTTACCAATAAGTAATTAGTATCAAACTGTCCAAGTTTTTCCTAGAAAGGTAAACAAAAATAAAACAAAACAATTGAACATTAGAGCAAATAGTTTTTAACTCAATCACGAATTGGGACGAAGAAATAAACAACTGTATTTACACGAATCGGATTTTTGTTGATTTTTATCTTTAAAAAAGTTTGTAAAAAGCTAAGCTAAATAAACATGGCCGTGAAATGTCTAGTAAAAAGTTATGCCGTAAATTCGATTGTCAACTTTAGAAGGTTTTTTTCGTTTATTTTCATTAGAAAACTTCCTCAAAGCTTATATTAGTTTTTTCTGATTATTATGATTGTGTATATTTACTTTTTAGATATCGAGATAAAAACTAACGAAAAAAGGAGAGCCTATTTTACTTGAGAATGTAGATTTCTACTAAAGAAAAAATTTGGTCAATTCGTTCTTGAGTATATCCATTACAAATATACAAACATATTAAATCTTTATAAGATTTGTATGGTATTAGTTGAGATGAAGATAAAGATGTAAATATAATCTATATTTATCTGCGCTGTTAATTATCTTATCTTTATGACTTTATCTTATATTTCTCCTGATATGACTGTTAAAGAAGGTAAGAGCAATAAATTCGTAATTATAATAAATTTTCATTTCTCTACTTTTATCGATGTGTAAATTATAAGTGTTTGTAATATAAACACAACAACAAGAATTATAACTGGAAATAATACTAATTAAATTAAAATGATAATTAAAACAAAATTATATGACATGCATTGTCAAAAAAATTGCACTGAAAAATCTTAAACTAGGTAGTTAATCATTTTCTTTTATGAAACTTATCGAATGAGATTTGTTAGTCACAATTATCATCTCGATTAAAACATTAATTGAGGATATAAGTACGTTGTCTTCTAAAATTTTAGTATGGGTTATGTAGATAGGGCCGATCACTTACTTATCCCTAATTAGATCAGTGAAACAGATGTATGTGTAATGCATTTGCCCCTTACCCCGCTTGGGGCACGGGACTTCACTATTATGTTCAGATAAATGATCTAGATAATTTATTAAACTAGGTTTTGATGTAAACGTCTCGATAAGGGTTCAAATTGATTCCAAAGACAGGTAATAAATATAAATTACTTTCTAATGAGTGGACGTAAACCTATAAAGTTAATTAAATGAAATTCAAATTATTATGGCTATCAGGATATCTTTAAAATTATGTGCTCGTGATAAAGTATAAGAAGAAAGTTATTTTTAGTTCTCAATTCGGAATAAACGAGTTTAAAAATGTATTGTGCTTAAATTATTTTTCTTGTGATATCAAAAATTACAATATTTGACTATTGTATTCTACAATAAATAATTCACATTTCAAATAAGTTGATAGAGATATGAAGTTATTATATAAGTTTATTATCTACACAAAATATAAGGGTGAAATGGTATACCTATTCACAAAGTTAAAAATCATTACAAACATTAACGCAGACCAAAAGGCAACTCAATAATAAAAAATGCTCTGATCAGATACTTTATCTTAAAAACATCAACAACCGCTTTCAGTTGCCGGACATAACAATATCAGACACAGCTTTTAACCTATCAAAAGATATAAGAGGATATAGAACTAAATCAAACAGTCCCCAGTTATATTATTGACTATTTCCTACAAAACTGATAGTTCTTCTGTGTTATTATAAAGGTTTACACGTAATACGAATGGAGTGCAAAGATAATATATTATTGGAGACGAACCGTATCATTATGAACTCGTTTGAGGGAGCTTTTTTATTTATAAAAACATTGCTGCTTGATTAAACCTGATTCTAGTTGACTATTTTCTATAGTTTATTTCTTTTCCGTTTAAGTGTAGAGTACTTCGATCGCTAGGTTATCGTGAAATAGTTTGAAAATACTGTTTTATACAGTCTATTAAACTAGCTGACCTAGCAAGGACTTTTTGGAGCTTTCCTATTTTGCAGTTAACGACAAATCCATCAAATTCAAAATCATAAAAAAGATCCTTTCTTGAATTGTAACTATGCAGAAAGTTGACTTTGTTCATCTAAATATCATGGTTTTGTCAATTTTAATAACAGTAGCTTTACTCTAACTTTTTTACTGACTTTGTTCATCTAAATATCATGGTTTTGTAAATTTAATTAACTGTAGCTTTACTCTATTTTTTTATACTTTGAGGAAAATTATATAAGTTAATTTTTTATTTCACATTTTTTACGTTAATAAGGTTATATTTCTTGTGTATTTAAATATTTGTTTAATTTTACTTAATAGCTAGGTATTGTATCAAATGGTTGGAATAACAATAAATTATTTTTATAGCTTATCAACACAGAATTATATCATTTTCAGGAATGAATGGAAATATAGTTTTATAACTAGTTAACTATTTCTTCCTATCTAGGTATCTCTTTAAATTAACTAAATATTAAGTATTAATTAGGTAATTAATTTAAAAAAATTCCAAATGAAAATTAAGAAACACCTAAAAATATAAGTATCACAATTTTCTTCAAAAATAAAGTTTTAACACATCGTAACTCAACTAAAAATTACACATTTACAAAAAGCCCAATTTTAGATCAACAACTACAAAACAAAGCTGTACTCACCGCTAAGCTCGAGTCACAAGTCGCAAGTAAGCAGCGCAAGTATGCGCACACGCAGAGCAATGACTCGCCGCTCTTGACCTTGCGCAGAGAGTACACGCGAAAGCATCGCCGTACTTGTTTTATACTCGATGTGGGGGGATTGCAAGCGTAGAGCTTTTGGTTTGGACATTTTTCTAAGATACTTGGTCAGGATTTTTCAAAGATACGATTTCGAATAACCAGGGAAAATCCGGAATTGAATAGTGATGATGCTGAGCTTAAAGCTCTGTCAAATCTATCAAGTGTATTTTTTTAGGGTTCCGATATGTTTTTGATTTTGCATTAATTTAAAAATAGACAAAAAAAAACAGTATTGCCTCTCATAATTTTCCAATTTACAAATAATAAGTTGGAAATTACAGTATTTCTAAATGTATTTGTATGTTATGTATGTTCTTATAAAAGTACTATGTTTCAGGGATTTTATAAAGATTTGGTAAGAAGTGTAATTACCTAGAAGTACGAAAATACTCAAAGCTTCGTAATCTTCTGTAGTTACATCCCAAATACTTCTGTACTTCCCGTTCGGATAATTCAGTAGATATCTTTAATCTAAATCGATTTATCGAAACAAATTCTGTTTTAGTCCTCTCTCGAGGCATTCTGGCATTGCCAGAAACATGGTTGGGGAGAACGGGAAACAAAATTTAACAAGCTTGTGGTTGTGGTGTTTCATAAAATATAGTTAGAACTTGTAAGTATCCTACCTGTAATATCTAAACGTTTTATGATAGGATGCCCTAACATTTAAATTATGAATCATGCAATAGATGATTGTCGAAACGAATTCTTTGTCGTCTTAATGCTAACTTGGTCTCATTATTATATCAGGACCACATTTATAATTTCAAGAAGAGTAGGTACCTACCTACTCGTAATTTTATCATAATTGCAAAATATGGTTTTCTTCCTGGTCGAACCTAAACCTATTTATTTTAAAGCATGGCTCCAAGATTCCCACGATTTTTATCTATATTGTTTAATATGTAATACTTACTTATATCCAAAAAATATAAGTCTTTAAATCATGATTTATTTATATGGTAAATCTAGAAGTCATTCAGTTGTCTTACGCAAATTTTATTCGTGAAAACTGGGTCATAATGAAGATGTTTATTTTTATAATATACATTTCTTTCTGTCTCGACTCACGAGTGACTTGCACCCCCATCCCGATGATTAACGGAAAATGATTAGCGGCATGGTTCTGTATGAAAGCTTTCACACGACTGCCGAAAAGAAGCGCTCTGAAAATTTATTCAGAATTCATGTTGAGAGTTTAATTCTAAATAGTTACCTGAATTGAAATTATAAGAATTGAATTAATAGAGTCGAAATATCATGAGTAAAATTTCAGCCGTGTCTGTGTTTTTGAATAATTAAGTAATAGGTATTTGCATTTGCGATTCAACCGATGCTGTTTTACAATTTTTATATTCAAATAAAGTTTCTATATACATGACTCTATATTTCATCGTCATTACCATGTTAAGAGCATTTTTTTCCTATGCTCTTGTGATTATAAAAACATTGTTACATCAATCATTCTTATTTCTTACCTATGCAAAGCTGAGTGGAACAATTATAACTTTATGAGTGTAAATTTATTGTCCTATAGATGAAGAAGGTTCATATTTGATTTGAAATTAAGTACATAAAAAAAAAACTGTTTGAATTTTTATAGGAAATCTATGAAACATTTTTATTTTCAAATCAGAATAGATCACACATTATAAATAAGTATATTTTACGATTTGGATTCTATCTTTAATATTTTCAGGTTTATCCAAATGGAGGCTATTTTTTTGAGACAACACGAAATGTTTCAAATTCAAACTACATCAAGTCTTAGTTTTCCTTGCATATAATTTTTCACCTGCATTATAGAAAAAGGCTATTTACCTTGGATGAGCTGCATAAACCTATGAAAAAATGATTGCCGAGAAGTATTTCGAATTAAACATCGTAAATGAGATGGAACTGTTATATTGTTAGCGCAGGCGCATTTATATATAAACTTGCACAATTTCTTGTAACTAATGGTGCAGGAACGGTGCTTCTAACAAGTATAGATTTGAAGTCATAAACGCTACTATAATATCTGTCATCAGTTATTGCGTAAGGCTAACAAAATAACCGGGTTCAATAGGGGTCAAGAATGGCGATACTAGGAACCTTGCCAACTTTGAAAGGATTTAACGCCCATCTCATGCGCATAATAGTTAACAATGTTTTTGTAAAGATGTTACTATTGAGAGGAAACATTTTACATTCTTCATATTCTGAAGATCCTACGCAGGTAACTGCTCATTGCCGTGAGGGTGGTATTGGATGCGTTTACGGTAAGTAGTACTTGAACAATATAATATGTAGATGATTTTTTTAGCCGTTAGGGTATAATTTCATAGTATGAGAAATGTACAAAATACTTATTTATATGATACCTACTTGTGGCAAATTGAAGGTTGATGTAAATTACTTGAGTAAGTAACGAAAAAAAAACTCAGAATATGTACCTATAACTAATTTACTGAAGGCCTTTATATCCGCTAATAAAAATCCTCAAGTTTGAGATCCTTTGTGCAAGACTTTCTATAACGACCCATAGTTCAGCTTGTAGCATAGCTATAGGTACTAGAGTTTCTTTGATTTGGAATTGGGAACGAAATTGTTACTTTTCGATATCATTGTCAATAAAGCATTTGGTTAATCCACCAGTGAGCTATGACGTATTCAATTACATTTCAAGCTTAATTAAACACATAAAATAAACGGTACAGCCTACAACCATGTATGTGTAACTAAAGATAGAATTTCAGATTACTCACCGATCAAAGGCTCTATGGATTTAACTGTTCAGTAGTTATACCGTGACGTCGTCAATTAATATGCCTATCCACTGGTAGGTGTTCCTATTTGTCAGATGTTTAATGATTCACATCTTATACCTGAATAGATACGTATGTATAAAGTAATTTATTTATCGAATGTAACAACAAAAGTATGCCTCACTTTAATATACATATAACTATGTTGATAGATTAAAACTTAAATTCTTTTAAGACTTCAATTAAGATAGCAGGTAGTGGAACAACTTTAAGTAGGTACATACCTGGTAGGTATTCTATGACCGCCTCCTTGGTACAGTGGTTGACGCGTGAGCGTAGCACCCAGGACGGGTTCGATTCCCGGTGGAGACGGAAAAAAAAATGTCTCGGTCTGGTAGGACACAGAAGGCTGATCAAGTAGGTACTTGTTTGAAGAAAATCGATCAGTGAAACAGATGTATAATGCATCTGCCCCTTACCTTACTAGGCTTCACTACTAGTATTCTATGGAAATATTGCAAAAAAGTGAACTTAATAAAAATAGGTAAACCGCTTATAATTAAAATCGTCATTCTAATTTAGCCTTATTCAGATTCAGGAAATTTAATTAGATATTTCTCTATTTAGTACTGAATAGATTACTTGATTACGATGATAGCAAAAGTTATGTTCGTAATTTAATCAGAATATCGTTTACACGCTTTAGACAAATGCAGAATTTATGTTAATCGAGTAATTAATGAATGACATTCAATACAATATTTTATTATAAAACTAGGTAGCGGTTCGCCCTGGCTTCGCCCGTGGACCGCGTGGTATACACGTTTATGTTTTCTTTCCATAAGAACCATCATCATTTTTATATAATATATATATATAAGAAGATGAGTGTTTTTACACACGAACTAAAAATATACTATAGTGGCTAGCTTATGATTGAGTTAGAGAAATTTCTATAAACGAGAACTTTATATCTAGATGGAAAAAAACTTGATATACATAAACCAAATTATTTAGGATATTATTTAATTAAATCCCATCACACTTGTTATTCGTCCACACACCAAATCGTTCTGAATTTCAATAAATACCTTTATTATCATTTAACTACAGTAACATCTCTCATTCTTGGAACAAACCTGTCTTTAGATTGAAAACACACCCAAGAACAAGTTTTTCAGTCCAGTCCCTGAATGATTTCTTGTATTAGATAATTGATGGAATATTCAATTAATCTATAAAGTTTATCTATCTTCGATCAAAGTGATCAAAGAGAGTTTATAGCAGCCTTTTAGAGAAATATTACTTTGGAATGACATAAAGTTGCATTACCTACATTAAACTAAGCAATATACGGATAGGATTGACGATGGTTATTGATATAATATCAAGAATACTTTCTAGATAAATAGTTATTTAATTAATGTTTTATCCATGTATCCTGAAAACTTTTCTTTTACTTATCTAATTAGTGTATAATAAGGTAAACTGATTTTCCGTAATATTGGGTAAAAGCTGTTACACGGAAAGTAAGTTTCCAATAATTATTATGTGCGTGACAAGTGCGTGACTATAATTTTGTTACAAATCGGTCATAATGATGAAGTAATTATTTATTTATCTGTATGTAAAAAATTATGGATTAAGCAAAATATGAAGTCACATAATATTATGGGGACATTACCAATTAATGAGCTAGAAAATCTCATTCTTTGTATGCTTTATTCAAATAATTATAGCGTAATAATAATAATATCCTTTTATTATTAATATTTTTTTTATTTATTGCTGGAAAAAATGTGCAACTGTTAAGTTTGTATTTATTAACAATTTTTTTATATTATAATAATTCGCAAAGATTTTCAAAATTTATATTCAAATTTTAAGTTTTCAGAGCACTTACACACAGATAATATATTACTATGTTATCTGTATTGCTACGCAATAGCTACTGACAGGTGACATTTTGTCAGTGTCAACTGTCATTTAGCTATCAAGATTCAAGATTCGCTTGTGAAGTTGTGACGGTTTCTGATTTTGGAGGTTATACCTAATAATTTGTAAACAAACAAATTTGTACCTACGTTTTTAAAAATTAAAACAAGATGAGTAGTAAACCAAACTCAAAACGTACCATATACGTTGGTGGATTAGCCGAGGAAGTAGATGAGAAAGTTTTACACGCCGCTTTCATTCCGTTCGGTGATCTTGTTGATGTGCAAATACCCTTGGATTATGAAACTGAAAAACACAGAGGCTTTGCGTTTATTGAGTTTGAGAATGCTGAAGATGCAGCAGCCGCTATCGATAACATGGTATTTATAAGTTTTAAGTGTACCTCGTCAAAGCTGTTCAGTTCTTGATCAGTTGACGCGAATCATTTGCCGGCATTATAATATTTTTCTCGATATATATCATCATTATGAACCTTTTACCCGTATTTTAATAATAGTTCCATTGTGATTGACGTTATTTAAAGGTTCGTTTGCATAATTTTCACTTTATTATCATTATATTCAACACTCCATATGACAAACTGTTAAAATACTATACATACGTCTTAAAAAGCTGTAAAAATTTAAGCTATACATATCAATTCTTAACATTAACACTTCTTCTCGATGTATTTAAATTACAATCATCATTTTCAGAATGACTCGGAATTATTTGGTCGCACAGTAAGAGTGAATGTAGCTGCACCTCAGAGAATAAAAGAAGGATCCACAAGACCCGTGTGGTCAGAGGACAGTTGGTTACAGAAGCATGCTGGTGAGACCCTGGGCGTTGATAAAGACAATGAGGATAAAACTAATGAAGGAAAAACTGACACTGTTACAGTATGTATTGTGTTGTATTTATATATTCTTTATTGTACACAAGAAATATATCTAATATATAAAAATCAATGCCACTTTTCGTTGTAATTCCATAACTCGAGAACGGCTGAACCGATTTCGATAATTCTTTTTTTATTATATTCCTTGAAGTACGAGGATGGTTCTTATGTAGAGAAAACGTAAACATGTACCACGGGCGAAGCCGGGGCGGACCGCTAGTAAGTACATAAATTAAAAAGCAAGAACAATTTTGTGCATAAATAGTGGCCTAAAAGCCAACTATACCAGGCTCTACACCTTTAAAGAAATGATAAAATTACTTGCACACTATTATAAATGTCTGCTCATCAAATTCTTTTCACAATGTTTTCTTTAGAAATACACAATGTAACAAAAAATAGTATTCAAATGTTATAGATTTATTTTCAAATGAAAACATTACACCCTTAAAATTGCTATAAGTGAGTCCTTTTCTTCTATAACATTTATTTTACAGGCTATCGCACCAAAGGTTACAGAAAAAAAGAACCCGCAAGTATATTTCGACATCTGTGCTGGTAAGCAAGAGATTGGCCGCATTATAATGATGCTTAGAGCAGACATAGTTCCAAAGACTGCAGAAAACTTTAGAGTGCTGTGTACACATGAAAAGGGGTTTGGTTACCAGGGTAGCAGCTTTCATAGGATCATTCCGGACTTTGTATCCTTTTAAAAGATGATGTTTTGTGTACTTTTGGCTTTTAAACCTTATGTAGTAGTGAATTTGATAAATTAACCTATTATCATTATAAATTAGATTTATTTTTAAACATTAGAGATAAAAAAATAAAAGTATGGCACTTGGGGACTGCCGCGGTAAAGATACTGCATAGCATGCCTTCAAGCCACACCTCCGTGCCCGTCAGAGTGGGGAGCGTGAGGTTTTTTTCGTTACGGAATTTCTAGATACGGTCCCCGCGCTCAAGGCCCGCGATAGAAGCTATGCAATAGCTTAACACATAATTTTTTAGTCTGTCATGATTTTGAAATACAATAGAAAATTGTATAACTATTTCTACTGATCCATTATAAATATGACAGAGGCTATGTCTAGTTGAGTTATTTATTTTTGTGTTACTATTTTATTTTTAATATTCAAAATTATTGGTTAATTATGTCTAATAATAATTGATTACAACACATGTTTTGAACTGTTGTTGAAATAAAATTGTATATTATTCTCTTGAATTCCATAACAATCTAATCAGATGTGTCAAGGTGGTGATTTCACGAATCACAACGGTACAGGAGGGAAATCAATATATGGGAATAAGTTTGAAGACGAGAATTTCACATTAAAACACACTGGTCCCGGTATATTGAGCATGGCGAACTCGGGGCCTAATACAAATGGATCACAGTTCTTTCTATGTACAGCTAAGTATGTGTAATATAGTATACATAATATATGAATTTATATGAATCATAGAACCTTATTATATAGGTATTGAATTGGGTAGTCACTTATTCGAGGATTAGTGCTAAAGAAATTATGCATTCTAGTTTGAAACCCTATATGATTTTTTTCTCCAAATTTGGCGAGAAAGGCAATAACTTTCTTTTGCGTTAATAAATATTGTGTTCAACTTTATCTCATACCAGATTTCCTATTCTTCTCCCATAAATCAAAATATTGAATACAGAAAATCATAAATTAAAAAGTACCCATAGATTTGAATGCCATTTGCTATCTCCGTAACATTTTAACGTAAAAATAAAATAAAATAAAGTTTATTTGACTCAGAAACACAAACACATGGAATATTTAGATCTAATTTGCAGGTACATACATTTTGTTACAACCAGAGTTTAAACAATGACCCCTATGCTAGGTTAAACCATTATGATAAGGTGTTATCATGTAATAATTCATAAATTAAATATTTTTTATCAGAACAGAATGGCTCGACGGAAAGCACGTTGTGTTCGGTCACGTGATCTCCGGTTTGGATGTTCTGAAGAAGATGGAACGATACGGAAGCAAGGGTGGGACCACGTCCGTGAAAGTTACTATAAGCAATTGTGGAGAATTACAATAGTTTTTACTGACATTTGTGTTTTATTATCTGTGTTGATAGTTGACACGAGTACAAAGTTGCTTCGCCTTTATTATTAACCTCTTTTCCTGCTTGAATTACTCAAGGAATTACTCTTCCAAACAATGTGTGACACATATCAAAATAGTGATTGTGATGGTGACAATTTAAAAAATAATACGGAGAACAAAACAGTGCGTAACATCTTGGTAACATCTATTTGACAGGACACACATATATGATATACAGGGTGTAATCGTTAAGTGTGCACAAGCGATTATTCCGTAACTATTGCAGATACCAAAAAACTTTAAACTGATATCGAAAGTACTTAACCTAATGAGTAAAATGGCCATAATAAATTTTTAAAAATAAAACGAGAAATATCCAAAAATGTTACATTAAACGCTCCCATACATTTTATTTCCCATACATTTTGTATTCATAGCAGATTTTCGAAGTGATGTCCTCATTGTGCAATACAATGAGGAGCTCTATTTACAGTTTCTAAATGAACTTCCCTTCAAATTTGCGAAGTAATTAAAGCAGAAAACCAAAAAAAGAAAGAAAAAGCTAAAATCTTTCATATTAAATGTACTAGGTTGATTCAAAAGTAATGATAATTGGGTATTTCCTGTGCACATAAAAATATAAAATAAATGTTTTTTGCTTGCTCATGTATTCACTAAGTAATCACAAAAAAATCATATCAATAGTCCACGTTTCCAATTATTTACATTAATTTGCATGTGAACCGTGCGTGCCAGAATGTTTCCCGACGCAAAGAAGAAACAACGATTCGACATGTAGAGGGTAAATTTCTAAATTTTTAATGATATCAGGATAATTTTTGGTCACGTTTTGTGATCATGGACGTTATCCGAGTTCACCATGTTAATGCTGAAACCAAAAAACGATCAATGTCCTGGATGCGAGCTTCCAAAGTGACGATGAAGAAATTAAAGCGGTAGTTTTTTGGGACGCTGAAGGAATAATTATGGTGGAATATTTTAAAAAGGTAGCCACTTTATTGGGCTCTTACTAAACAGACCAAATTATAAGATTGCGGTAGGTTAGTAAGGAAAAGAGACATGGCAAACTGCAGACCTGAACGCTGTTTCACCAAGACAACGCACCAGATCGCAAAGCGTCAGTTGCGATGGCTGCCATTCAAAAATCGGCATTCCAAATGCTTGAACACCTACCCTATTTTTTAGATCTAGCTCCTATTTACTTTTATCTCTTTCCTCGGCACAAGAAACACTTTCTTAGCAATAAATTATTTTAAGACGACAGCGAAGTGATGGCCGCGTGGAGGGGTTTTTGTGGATGAAGTCAAAGTTTTTTTTTTTTAAGTTTAGGAAAAAAAATATTGAAGTATATTTTCTAGTTAGAAGACTATCTAGAGAACTACATAATTATTATAACTGTAATGACCTTTTTTAATATTGATTATCATTAATTTTGGATCAACCCATGTACATAGGATATTCGTATCTCATACTAAATGTATGGGAGGGTTTCAAGTTAATTTTTTAGATATTTCTCGTTTTATTTTTAAAAATTTATTATGGCCATTTTACTCATTAGGTTAAATACTTTCGATATCAGTTCAAAGTTTTTTGATATCTGTAATAGTTACGGAATAATCGCCTGTGCACACTTAACGATTACACCCTGTATAGTTTTTACTTGTTACTTAGTTGCTCAGAATAACGAATCCCTTAGTTGTAGAATCTCTATGAAATATAGTTAAATGAGTATTAATTCATTATTTTAGAGCACTTAGCAATACTAATGTTTTTAAGAGACAAGGTGATCTATTTTTTAGTTTTTTCCTTGTGGGTTTTACTATGCTGATATTTTACTTCATCAATATAAAAATATAATCAGGTCAATCTATTATAGTATGAAGTAATAATAATATAATAAAATGGCTTGTATTTTTGTAATTAGTACAGATCAATCCTACAGGATTAGGCTCCTACAGGAGCTTTTTTTATAAACTACAGCTTATAAAAAAAGCTGTACTACAAAGTCTTTACTGTTTCAATTAATGTTATAATAATTGTTTTCTTATATGAGTGTTAGGGCTAATACATATTGACATAACTGAGTCATTAGTCATTACATTTATTTTTACAGCCTACCGCACCAGAGGTAACGGAAAAGAAGAACCCGCAAGTATATTTCGACATCTGTGTTGATGAGCAAAAGATTGGCCGCATTATAATGATGCTTAGAGCAGACATAGTTCCAAAGACTGCAGAAAACTTTAGAGTGCTCTGTACACATGAAAAGGGGTTTGGTTACCAGGGTAGCTGCTTTCACAGGATCATTCCGGATTTTGTATCCTTTTAATAGATGATGGTGATAAAAGATCTGATTAATTTTATTAATACCTAGGCGTGAATTAGTTTTTAGAAATGATAATTTAAATGGTCTTTTATTAATATGAATAAATAAACCAAAGGTCATTGAAAATTAGAAATTTTATAATAGATTTTAGATTGCAAGCTAATTTTAATAAATTTCAAGTAGTAACAAGAAAGTCTGTAAGTACCTATGTTATGTTTTTATTGTCTATTGTTCTATTATTTCTGGATGAAATGAAAACATACTCAATGATATTTATATAATTTTGTTTTGTTGTTATCAATCATTGAGATAATATTACTACGTATGGAGGAGACACCACGAACAAAATCTGTGCGCCATTTTTTTTGCTCTAACTAAGTTTTAAAAATTATTATCTAGTTAGGTAAGGTAAAGGCGGGTTACTTCGGGCTAGTGGGGTATTTCGTGTGTTTTGCTTTTCGATTCTAAATTAAGAAATTCTGACAAGATATTTTAAAACTAAACTTAATTGTGTGTTCTATAAACATTACCCTACCAAAAAAACAAAATACCTAATTTTTCACGGCAAAACGGAACGCAACAAAACACACGAAACGACAGTCGGCCTCAAACAGCTGTGATAGCCGCGCGTGCTTACTGAGAGCGTAAGGTCGTACACGAAACTTTATAAGACCCCTACAAGATACAGGTAAGTCTATTTATCAAGATATTAAGTTAATTCTGTTCTGTATTTTGTTGCTATTGATCTTATATCAAGTTCGGGTAGTTTAATAGCATAGATTTCCTAAAATTAGCGAAATTTCGACTGCCGAATTAGCCAGCAGATTATTATTCCTTAGTAGGCTACTTCGTGTTATTCCCGAATTTGCAGTATTTTACTGATTAGTTTATAACGCGTTTGTTGTTCAGATAAATGTTTTATAATAAAACTAACCTAAAAATTAAATAGTAGAATAGTTAATTGTTCGTCCAGGGGAAATTCGGTATATAATTTTGTGAACAGATTTATTACAATATGACATTGAAGTTTCCCTTAACTTGGACGTTCCAGGCAAATTCGTCTCACTGAACATTTATGCAAAAACGCTTTTTTTTTGCTTTGTATTTTTAGTAAGTTAAAGTTGTTTGGTGTATAAGGTACTCATTAGTGTATTTATATTTTCTGATAATGATTTGCAGTTAATTAGTTCGCAAATATGTAAAATCGACTAACACGAAATAACCTACACAGTTTTTGGGCGTTGCTGGTAAATTCGTGGGTGCTAAATTAAGTTTGTTTGGTTTTATTTTGAGCAGGTATTAACTTAAGTATAACTCCCGGCATCTAACTTTAGCGCTGACCGATTAGGAGAGGGGATGCGCAGAACGTAGGGAAAAGAGTAGTGACTTTTGACATCCCCCACCTAATCGGTCAGCACTAAAGTTAGATGCCGGGAATTGTAAGTAGGTATTGACACTTCTGCAGATCTAGGTACTTACACGAGACCAGGCACGTGCACTGCTAGATCATGGAGCATAGTATTTTTTTTTAGTCAGGAGACCTAAGGGAACGAATATCCTGAAATGTGTTTGTTTTTAATTACTTCTCAATGAAAATGGTCTTAATATAGGATAAACTATTTGGGCGTTATGGGCATTTCGCTTATTCTGTTTACACTTTGTACTGGCTAGGGCAGTTTTTGACATGGGATTTACTTTTAAAGAGCGGTTTAAAATTATCTACGTTACCCACTTGCTAAAAAACTTTTTAGTTAATATAAGATAATATTATAGGATACTTCTTAAAATTATCGTTTCATTTCAGAAACATGCAATATGGCAAAGGTGTACAAGAAATATTAAACAGATGAAGAGTTGCAAAATGCTTTGCTTAAAACTATAAGCGGTGAATTAACTGCCTATAAAGCTTCCAAGCTGTATAAAGTTCCATATCAAACGTTACTAGATAAATTGAAGAATAAGCATACCAATCCTGCTGGACATGCAACAGTTCTCACAAAAGATGAAGAAGAATTAATAGTGAAATGGGTCCTCCATATGGCAGATATTGGGTTCTCAGTATCGAAGGAACAGCTGCTTCTATCGGTAGGGAAGCTCGTCCGGGAATTAAATAGAGCAAATCCGTTCAAAGACGGCATTCCCGGACGAGACTGGTATGAAAGATTCCTGAAAAGGAACCCAACTATCTCAATGCGAATGAGCCAGGCCCTCACTAACGCCAGAGTAGGTGCCACGGAGGAGCCATCCATACTAATATTATAAATGCGAAAGTAACTCTGTCTGTCTGTCTGTCTTTTACTCAATCACGCCTAAACTACTGAACCAATTTTCATGAAATTTGGTATGGAGATATTTTGATACCCGAGAAAGGACATAGGCTACTTTTTATCCCGGGAAAATGACGCAATCCCGGAAATCCCACGGGAACGGGAACTATGCGGTTTCGTTGGTTTTTCTTTGAATGCGCGGGCGAAGCCGCGGGCGGAAAGCTAGTATTAATATAAGTTTTAACCCTAAATAAAACTAAATGCTACTTAATATAATACTACCACAGCAGAGTTAGTAATTAGTAATCCATGTGATTGTATGTTACCTACCAATATTAATAAAACATATTTATTATTATTTCTCTTAATTTCATTTTAAGCCCCTTATTTAAGTTAATTAAAATAAAGATTTTTCACAATCAATGCCTACAATAAACGTTTATAATACTATCACGAAATAGCCAACACGAATTCACGAATTTAGACGCAAGGCAAAATTTTAACACGAAATAGCACGCAAATGAAGGGTGGACAAGAAAATTCATTAAAAAAAAACCAATGGCTTTTTGATCGTAAAAATAACACGATTCTTTTCTCAAAGAACTATACGTTCTTAAATAAAAGCTTTCGTTCCGATACCGAACCCTGAAAAATTACAAATCCACCTGAAACTTGCAAGACCCTTAACATGCCGAAAATACCCACGCTTACGTTACTTACCGATGAAAGTTATTCCTTTGCACTTTTCCGTATTATTTGTGTAATATCGTAACACACACGAAGGCATATTTGATGCGTTTCACTTTAAAACAAATAAAAAATGAGCGTACCGTTACGCCATATGGCGTATGTTGAGCGGAACATACGTGATGTAGACGGTGTCATCTCCATAATATGTATATCTCAATGTTATCAATAGACTTATTTTCATAAAAGTTGTTATTATTTGTAATTGTATCTATTGATTTTGTATTCCTTAACCATTTGATCAGATGTGTCAAGGTGGTGATTTCACGAATCACAACGGTACAGGAGGGAAATCAATATATGGGAATAAGTTTGAAGACGAGAATTTCATATTAAAACACACTGGTCCCGGTATATTGAGTATGGCGAACTCTGGGCCTAATACAAATGGATCACAGTTCTTTATATGTACAGCTAAGTATGTGTAAAATAGTATTGAATTTGTAATTATGAAACATTATATAGATATTGAATTGGGAAGCCACTTAATTTGAGGATTAGTGCTAAAGAAACAATGCATTCTAGTTTTAAAACCCTATTACGTAGTAATAGTATATCAATGACCCTATATTATTTTTTTCTACAAATTTTGGCGAAAAAGGCGAACAATACTTTATACAGGAATTTTCTTTTGCGCTAATAAATATTGTTTTCAACTTTATCTCATACCAGATTTCCTAATCTGCCATAAATCAAAATATTGAATACGGAAAATAAAAAGTACCCATAGATTTGAATGCCATTTGCTATATCCGTAACGTTTTTAAATGTTCTAAAACATTACGATAAGGTGTTATCATAATAATTTATAAATATTTTTTCAGAACGGGATGGCTCGATGGAAAGCACGTAGTCTTCGGTCGCGTGATCTCCGGTTTGGATGTTCTGAAGAAGATTGAACGGTTCGGGAGCAAAGGCGGGACCACATTCGTGAAAGTTACTATATGCAATTGTGGAGAATTACAATAGTTTTTACTGAAATTTGTGTTTTATTATCTGTGTTGATAGATGGCAGTTGGTTTAGGTGTTTCATGTTTCTTAAAAATGCACATCTTTGCATCTGCGCTAAATAATAAATAAGGTACTACCTACACTACTACAATAAAGGGACAATTATAATGGGATGTAAATTGGAACATTTAATGAGTGAAATTAAGGGTTCCTAAAATGAAATAGGATCAGTTAATACGTGGTTAATACAATAGGTAACGTTGTACAGAATAAGTCTAGTAATAAAAATGTAAGTAGGTAGGTATGTAAGTATGTATAATAATAATAATCCAAGTATGCAAATATAGTCATGGTCTATAGAAAACGTTCCTTAATAATATTTTTGTAACAAAATGCGACAATGTAGGCGAGTGTAAAAAGGTACAATAAAGTTTTGGGTCATTCAATTTATTTTTGTCAGGCTGATAGATTAAGAATCTGCCTTCAGCCTTCAGGGCCTCACTATTATGTATTTTGTGCCTAAGGCACAGTTATTTCAGTGACTATAGCTGTTTTAAAACTATTGTCACGTTACGAAAGATTCTGGATGGCGTACATTTGGAAAAAATTTTCTAAGGCAAACTTACTTAAAATAATTTAGCTCTTTATTGCATTATAGTGTGAAGAAGGTAAAAGTATGTGTCTGTGTGTGTCAACTGTGAAGTGATGCACAGAATTTTTTAACCAAAACTTGTATAAATTTTTTTAGTACAAATTTTACCTCATCATCATTATCAGCCTATAATTGTCCACTGCTGGACATAGGCCTGAGTCAAGGCATGCTACTGAGAACGGTAGTTCGCTCGTTGTCGCCAGTCTTTCCGGCAACCCTGCGGAAATTTTACCTATGAAATTTAAAATAGAGAATTTCTCTCATTTTTCTTTTTCTTACAAAAGAGATAAGAAATCTCTTTAGTTGCCATATTTTAAGTAAAAATTCATTTATGAAATAATGCTGATGCTGGTTCTCTGTGACTGAGTAAATTAAAACCAGCCTTATCGGTAAAAATTGTCTTTGTAACGGCAGAGGGAAAACGAGTAGGAAATAAGTAAGTAACTACCTATTTCATCATTGCATAATTTTTGAGGTTCTGTTTTTTTACTTTTTTATTAATAAGTAGGTACTTAGGCGAATTATTCTGGAGCTTTCATTTAGTTATATTACCTTTTCTCCTAATAAATATTGATATTTATTTAGCCATGCAGGTACTTAGGTGCTACAGGGTGCTAGATTTTATCTTGTGGAAGGATAGTATAACACTGTAGGTATCTAGACTATCTAGCTAACTACTACCTCCCTACTTGAGTAGTTATACGTTACTTACCGTTTAGTATAGATGTGATACGATGCCCCAAATTGGCTACATCAGCCATTTGCGAACGCATGAAAAGGGCTTTACTGACCCGCCGTCTTGACAATAGCACAGAATAATAACTAGTAGCCAGATAATAATAGTTAGCAGTCGCCGTAGCCGAATTTGGTAGAATTTTTTTTTCAATTGTCTATCCATACCGTCAGGAACTGTAAAAAAAACGGGCGTAGAAGGCAACTTGCCTCTAAATCGATCTGTGAAATGCTTAAGCCCCACGAGACTTGATATTCTTTTCAAATAATTTTAATATTTTTAATAATATTGGATTTGAAGTAAATAATTATAATGTACTAATTAGACACGCGTGCAAGAAATCCAATTCTAATTTGATAATTATACCTATACCTTAATTGAGTAGGTACCTTAGAATTGAATTCACGAACATCTCTGACACGTCTTGAATTATAATGAATGGGTTTGAATGAAAAGCTGCATTTTGTTCAATTAACGAATATAATGTAAACCTTCCCAGAAACTGTAAGCATTTTGTTGAAAACTTCAAGATGATTCTATGCATTGCTCGTCTGGAATTTTATAAAATTATAAGACTCTGTTTATGCAGCAATGAACTGCGAAGTAGAAAAGTAAACGCTGTAATTATTTATCAGGCGTTAATAATGTTATTTTTGTCATAAATAATTAAGTGAGTTTCGTATATAATAATTTATTAACTAGATAGTGACTAATTTTATTATATTTAACGTAATTAAAGATGATCGAAATTTATGTATCATTAGTTAGGGACCTATTTACAAGGATAAAATAAACATACACTAATAAACCTTTGTGTGTACCTATTTGTTTTCAATAAAACACATTTTTTTTATGTATGCACCATAATAAGCACCAATACGAGCACTAACTAATAGGTATAAATTATAATTATATTTATAGCAAAACAAACAATAGCAAATACCTATGGTGAACGTTCGTTTAAAAATCGAACGTTCGAATCCGAGAAGTGTAAATATCTTTTTTTTTTTAATTAAACATTAATTATGAATAATCATAATCTTATCTGTATTCAACATTAAATATTTTAAAATTTAAATATTCCAGAATAGATTAATTTAATAATAAAGCCTGATCCCGTACGAAAGAAAAGTATTAGAAAAATGCGTATATGCAATGAAATAAGCCAGCGTAATCTCAGTCTCGATTTCCCGCTGTCGCGAAAATTCCCGCCAGTTTCCCACGAGATTGCGGATGCTGCAGACGCTAAATGCTTGTCTCTTGTATGCGAGCGCTGGCTGAAAATTTTCGCGCATCTTTTAAAAAGATAAATAATTCCATTGTGACGCTATTTTAAATAAAGAACGCTTAATTATCTGTGGCATTTTGGAATAAGAAGTTTTGGTGGCACCGTCTTCTTATTCCTTCTTATTCATAAAAGTTGAAAACTTTTTGTGTGAATAAAAGTTACGAGTGTTTTGTTATTTATAGTCTTGTTGATTGTTGTTCCATAGGTGAGTCAAATATTATATCTTTATAGTTTTAAAAGAATGAGATAGTTTTATTATTACAAAAACTTTTTGAATAAAATTATTATAATTAATGATAGGTACCTAGGTAGGTAGGTAATTTATTAGACATATCACAGTCGCGTAAAGAAAGCTATTAGGTAGGTATATAATTTTCATATAAATACGATAAATTGTTTGCCATTTAGACTTTAAATTAAATCAATGGGGAATTAAATGAGTTTATTATTATTTTTCATTCTCACTGTCTATCGTAATTACAATCCAGTAAACTTTCTTAAATATTTAAAAAAAAAAAAAAAAAAAAAAAAAATAAGGGGCCTGGGGCCGAGTAAGGCCACCACCATTTTTAGGATAAGAGCAAGACAAATCAACCCTAATAACTTTTCTTAAATTTTAACGCATTTGGAAACTAGCTTGTAATTAGGTACTAAAATCTGTTTGCGAACGTGAAAAAAAAAATTAAGTTAAAATATTATTAATTTTAGAGTTCATAATATCGTATTAATATATTTTCTGTTTTTCATCATTCTATGTAAATAAATTGCCTTTGTCTATGTCAGTAACATAGAAAGTTGAAGGTTATAGTGCCATTACATCTATAAACGGCATCAAGACGAAAATAACCCATGATTTATGATATGATTATTGTGAGCAGATCTGTTCGGTTGAATAGGAGGCATTAGAAATTCGTTAATCCTTGTCGCTATCCTTGTGCATTGTACGTAACTATAGTTAATAGATTTAGTGTATGGAAAATTTTAATATTGACGATCAACGATAATGTAGGTTTCTTGGCGACAGTCGCGAAGACAGTTTCGGTAATAGAATCTATACTAATTAATTAATTATTAAGCTAAAGAGTTTGTTTGTTAGGTTGAACACCCTAATCTCAGGAACTACGAGTCTGATTTGAAAAACACTTTTCGCGTTGGATAGCCCATATTATATTATCTAGAAAGGCGTTCTATATCATCACGCTAAGACTTATAGGAGTGGAGCAATGCTAAATGCTAAAACCGCTAAATACCTAAATGGTAAAACCGCGGTTCACAGCTCGTATACTAGGTATATGTGTCTAGTATAGCTATAATCCTGTTATTATAGGATTCAAAATCTTTACGTTTTTACTCAACCTCTGCAAAAATCTAAAGGGATCGAAATATCATATCAAACAATATTGCCCTTGTTTGTAATCCCATTCTATTCTTCAGTCCCATCATGAATCCCATCCCATTTTCTATGAGAATATAATGAGCTTTCAGATCACGTTAACGGAACCTTCATTTGGAAAGTTGTTGCTTATTGATATTGTGCTGACTTTTTGTATTTTGTGTGGGTATGTTTTGCGATTACATAAACGAGTAGGTACATATATAAAATTATGTTTATACTTTCTTTGAGATTATGAACCGAAAGGAATCATCATTTGTATTTGGTTTCGCCCACGTAGTCCAAGGAAAACTTAAACGTTAATTCAAGGTATACCCTCTGTGTGTATGCTAAATTTCATGAAAATCAGTTGAGCAGATTTTACGTAAAGGAGTTACAACCCAACAAACAAACATACAAACTTTCGCATTTATAATATTAGTAGGATTCTAACGAGTAAGAGAGTTGAAGGTTTTTATAAAAGTCGTAGAACTTTCAGCTTTCCCCTCCATACAATACTACAAGCTCCAATACCTACCATTCATGTATGACATTTCAGAGACTTATTACCGCGGACACGAGTGTGTAATGGATTCGTTGTGATATAAAAAATTTCGTATTGAAAAGCGAACTTTCTTTTTCCAATCATTTCAGTAGGTACTACTATAGGTACCTACACTACAAATTTACGGTTTTTTGTATGTAAATATGTCTGTACGTTTATGTTATGAAGGAGAGAGGTGGGCTTTTTCTTTATTTTCTGTTCTTTTACTCAGAAAGAACTACTTAGTTTAAGTTAACTTTATATAAGGTATGATGTGGTGTAACTTAAATAAATAAATATTATAATACTTAGAAAGCGACCATCGTTTCCGATTTACAGTTTATGTTAATCGGTGCGGATAGAATTATGTATGTTATTTTTTTAACGCCAGATGAATCCGGTCGAAGCTGGGAAAATATAAGATGTATTTTAAAACGCTATTTTAATTTATGATTATTATTAAATTACACGTATTTAATAATAATTATGAATTAAAATAGCGTGTTTCATGGCTGCTCTGCTCTCGTTTATAGGCACGTCGTTAAACTTAGTTTTTACTGCACTTAAGTGTTTATTTTATTAGACCTCATATTTTAAGCGCATCCCTGCCTCTTCGTTATTTAAGTAAAATAATCCAGAGAAAATACAGTATTTTCTCCCGTTTACTTATACCGACTCTACCTTTCAAATTTGTTGGATAATAATTTAAAATATAGAACCCTATTCATCATCATCATCATTATCAGCTCACATTTGTCCACTGCTGGACATAGCCTCCCGCCTCAGTCGTCATAACGCTAATAAAAAGTATAAAATATTATTATTGTGTTATCAATTTATAAACTTATAAAATACTAAACAGGAAAGCAGGAAGGATTAGTAGCCTATTATATAAACATATTATTGTGCTTTCAAGCTAAAATGGTACTGAAATCTGATAGTCAACCGTAAATGGTTGATTAAAACCTGAATGCGCTAGTACGTTATTAAGCTAATATTGATAATGTGGAATGATGTTAGTGTCTAAATCTATTTTCCAATAACGTATCCATTAATGATCACTAATTTTGAATAAAGTGTTTGGTTACTAATTATAACAATAATTATTATTAAATTTATTACGTGGAAGACATCCTTACTAATATTATAAATGCGAAAGTAACTCTGTCTGTCTGTCTGTTAATCAATCACGCCTAAACTACTGAACCAATTTTCATGAAATTTGGTATGGAGATATTTTGATACCCGAGAAAGGACATAGGCTACTTTTTATCCCGGGAAAATGACGCAATCCCGGAAATCCCACGGGAACGGGAACTAAGCAAACTAAATATTTGAGTCTTTAAAACTGATTCGTTATCTCTACATAGTGATATTAAAACATTTTTAACAATTGAGTAAACTGCGACTTTCACATATAATAAAAATTCGCTTGAACGTTTTATATTCCGACCTGTATTTTTTTAGTTTACCCAAACAAAGGCACAATCGTCTGTAGTATTTTTAATAAAAAAATACTTAGAAGTTCCCGAAAAAAATAACTATATTTCGAGGTAAACTGTTTCCGTGCTCCATAAGTATTTTCTCCAAATTATTTTAATAAGCAAGTTCTACATTGCACTACTGCAAGACGATAGTGTTATTTCTTTTGATAATTGTATAAATATATTAAAACAGGAAATGCTTAGGATAACATAATGCGCATAACATTTGATTATACATTAGGTATAGCAAAATTAAAAAAAAAAACAAGTCGAAATAAAGCTTCAAAATAAAGCTTACGTAAGCTTATTTTAAACTTGCGAAGTCAGGAAGTGCATAATAGTACAAACTGGGATAATCTGAAATGATACTAAATTTGAGTCCTGCAGATATAATTTTCATGCCTACCGATGCAAAACTAAATATAATTATGCACTAGACGGTAGACCTCTTTTTTGATTTTTGTGTTATATTATGTTTGTTCATTTGTTAAAATAATTATCACAGACTAGATTTCTGCCCGCGGCTTTTCAAAGAAAAACCCGAACGGTAGGTATATAAAATATAAATAGTAGCCTATGTCTTATTTTGGGTTTTCAGCTACCTACATACCAAATTTTCAATCATTCATTGTAATCGGTACAGTAGTTGTTACGTGAAAGAATAACAAACATCCATCCTCACAACTCACAAACTTTCGTGTTTATACTTCTAATATTAGTAGGACCAATTGGATTACTAAATGGTTACTAGGCAAACTAGGTACTGTTTTAAATTAAAAGTTCCTGCCTACGCTTTTATTATTTTAAAGTGAATTCATTAGAGTTAGTTTTTCAAATATCTCGGTCTCAATAAAACAAAATAGAGCGAAAATCCTTTTATTTTGAGATTTCCTTATTTAGCAGACCGCTAACAACGAATATCCATCAAACGTGGTTAAGAACAAACTCGCAAGTTAGGTTAGCAAGTTGCCAACAAAATAAAATAAATAACTTAGCCTTTAGCCAAAGTTTTCAGTGGTTTTAGTAGCTGGAGTTAAAAATGTATTGAATATTTTTAACTCCAGCATTTTGCATTTTGAATGAAGTACAAATATACCAAAACTCGAGAATGTATTTCATGTAAATTACAGCTTTTCATATTTCATATTCGCAGTATAAGAAGGTTTATTTAATTTCACGAAAAAACAATAGCCATACAATACATTTTTGTGTCAATGTCTTATGTCAAGTGGAACGTTAGAATAAGTGAATTGTAAAATTATTTAAAATAAATGTCTCTGAACCCTAAATTTAAGGGTAAGGGAATTTGTATAAGAAAATAATCCCATATTTGTTTCAAATACTTATGTGAAATGGAATATCCTAAATGTAATTTTACTCGTGAAATAAATACAAAGAACAAATGTGTATCAAACATCAAAATCGAAACGAAAGGAATGTTATATATATAAATCCAATCAAGGAATAAAAGAAATATTGTAGGTACATGAATAAAATTTCTACCTATACAGGAAATAGCAAACAGCTTTTTCTATCGCATGATCTGTTTTTGCGCAGAGCAAATAAAATTTGAGAAAATTTTTCATCAACAGCAAAATCTGACCGTCAGTGTACCCGTTGGTTTTAGAAAAGTTTATAAATATTAATGAATATTTAGGGCTGACCCCGACCATTCTTCATTTTCGTGCGGGGTTATAATTGGCCACTTTGTACATATAACGTTTGATGTTAAATTTGCCGCCTTTTTATGGATCAACTTTGTTCCGGAAAATGCAATGTATATTCAAAATCTAATTGAACAGTGCTATTACTTTTACGTATGTACATTTTAAATTGTTCCATTTTATGTTTCGTTTTTCAATCCAGACTGATGCGATACGACACAGATGGTGTAGGCTTATTGATATCGACATATTGCTTCTACAGCGAAATCAGTAAATATGTTTGCTATATTAAAAATCGTAGGTTTGTTATTTTTTTACTCAAAATAATGTTTTGTATAAGTCTGCTTTGAGTATTACTGGACTTTATATATACAAGGACTGTTTATGTTTCGCAATTTTAGTATAAAATGCAGAAATAAGTCTAGTATCTATGCAAAGTTTATATGAAACTTCTGAAAAGCGGCGAGCTGATATGAATTTCGTACAAAGTTTAATTTTGTAGTTTCTCTAACTCTCTACACTAACTGTCGTCACAAAGAAGAGTAGAAAGAGTTTGGCAAGGCATGGCTCTTCTCATACCAACATCGTTTTATCAATTGAAAAGTATATTTGTATAAGTGTCAACTGTATTATATAAATAAGATTTGGCACGTTCGACATTGAATATTAAAATAAACACCAAAGTCGACGACATAAGTTTATTGAGCTATAAATCGCATGTATGATTAAGTATGTGCGGTATATCCCTCGTCGGGCTAGCAATGGATAACAGTATATTATATTGAATAAATGCCAACATCAACAAAATATAAGGTTAAGAGTTAATGTTATGAATACGCAACGTGTTAGGTATATTTTGAGGTAAAAGGACTAGTCTTTAAATTGTCAGTTAATATTATCCAACTTATATTCTGTTAAACTTCTGTTTCAAAATTTAGGTTGCAACTAATTATTATAAATTAGGATGGAAGATTTGTGAAAATATTATATATTAAAATTTATGTTGTAAATGAAAAAATAACGGTTCACATCAATGCAATAAGTTGAAGATTTATTGCCATTTAGGTATTGCATAGCCTGCCCAAAGCTCGCCTTGTAACTTATAATATAAAGAATTAGGTACCTTACTACTAAATAGCCGTAGGAATATAAAATTATGATGATGATAGAGTTATCACAAATAACCTATTATATTATCATAGGCTATTAGGAGAATTATATCTAATAATATATTCCTAGAATAACGGATAACGGATGCGTATTTTATGATATGAAAATGATTATTTTCATTCCCACGCAAGTGATGATAGATAGAGAGAGAACATATGTCTCTACTCTATTTGTCTCTTCGATTCCATCAAACGAATTGTAAACGGAATTTAATTGAATTAAAAATGAGTATAATCCGACCTTTTGATGCATGATTACAATTCAAAGAAATTATCGACTGTTTATTTGGAATCGTGTTCAAAGTAAATGCGCGTGAATTTTTATGAAAAGCGCAATTAAAGTCACGTTAAAAGGATTTTATTTTATTCCCTTGCTCGTATTTAAATGACATTTAAAGTGAAAATTTTATAGATAGGGTTAATTTCAACGAATTAAATAATTTATGTATCAGAATGTCGGATTGTGCAACATATGAGGTAATGTAGGTTATAATTAAAAAAAGACGTGTGTCCCTCGGGGACGGCCGCGGTAAAGCTATTGCATAGCAATTAGCATGCCTTCAAGCCACACCTCCGCCCGTCGGAGTGGGGAGCGTGAGGTGTTTTCGTTACGGAATTTCTCGATTCGGTCCCCGCACTCAAGGCCCGCGATAGAAGCTATGCAATACCTAGCTTAAAACTTCAGAAGTAAACTTGTATCGACACTATATTTAAGATTATAATAAGGTTTCAGAAGGAATAATTATTGGATACCTACTTGGACAATAGTTTAAAGGACATAATAAGGTTTCAGTATACATTGTTCCTGAATTTGTTACATTTATATGAAGTTCCACAGTTACGTAAGGTCTGAAGCAGCGAGCCACTTTGTATGTATATCATTGCGAACATGAAAGGCGAGAGAGGCTATGTTTACGAAGCATTTCGTTAAATTTACTTTCATACAGCTGCTATTGAGTTTAGCTTCGTGTTGATTTTATAGAATGAAAACTGATTAAAAGGGTCTATACATTTCAATTTAAACTCTCTAATTATTGTTAAACTTCACAGTAAACTACTACTAAGTAGGTATATAAAATTAACGCCGAGAAGCATCAGTAATGTAATTTTCGCGTAAATAATTATTGTTAATTATTTATGTAAATTTTTAAAGTATTATTTATATGGAAATTAATAATTGTTCATTACAACAATTAATTAATACAGCCGCATAAATTAGATTTCGCTTCGATGCTCATTTATTTAATACATGTCTATTAATTATTTGACGACGCAGGCAAATAATTATAACGAGACACACACTGTAATTAAGACTTGTTCATACTAATGTATATAAAGTTTAAGATATATTATTAAATTGTTCAAAGCTTTAAGGCATATGAGAGTAATCCTACTAATATTATAAATGCGAAGTTTGGAAGATGGATGTTTGATGGTTAGATACTCTTTCACGCAAATACTACTTAACCGATTAGAATAAAATTTGATATATAGGTAGCTTAAGACCTAAAATAAGGCATAAGCTACTTTATAATCCGGTAAACATACAGGAATATGAACTATGTGGGTTTTTCTCTGAAAACGCGGGCGAAGCCGCGGGAGGATATCTAGTCAAACTAATAAAGGAAACCACACTAAGGAATCTGATGAGGGGGCATCTCGTCAATCTCTAGTTATTATCCGTTCTATTGAAATGGGCCTGTTCAATGGTACACAAAGTATTGGAAACTAACTAACATTGATATAGGTTTCGTAGTATTGACAAGTTGGCGGTTTTCTTTAGAAGAGAGCCAATTGAAATGGAAGCTTTTGACTCGTGTATAATTCGTAGCTGAATTTTATTTTTGCTACATTTGAATATAGTCTAAAATAAAATAGGTAAAATAATTGTTGATCTTCTATAATATATACTGTAACAATATACAAATCTGTTAAGTAAAACTAGAATCAATTCAATTTTTGAGTGAAATAATGTCTGTAGAATAGAAACATAGATTTTTCTAAACTACGGTTACATACGGTTAATCCGTACTTCACGCTAAATCAGCTTTACACCCAGAACATCCTTAATTCCCACATAAAGAAACAGAAAAACATTGTAAAAAAGTTAAAGAGGTTTCACGGTAAGCAGGGTGAAAGGGTCTGGTTTTAATGAAACTTTTACTAGTAAGACTTTTTTGCGGTTTTCGTCAAATACTTTGCAAGAATTTGTAATATATTCGTATCACGGGAATTGCTACCTCTTATTTGTCGTCCTAAATAAATACTGGAATGAAATTGGGAAGTGAGAACTTTATAAGTGGTTTTCAGAATATTTATAACTTCCTATTGGAAAAATAATAAAGAATTCACATTCATTACTGTCTATCTAAACAAAATGTTTTGAGTTCTTTTAGAGAAGATTTACTTTAAATCATTTTTCTTTTTACCCGTACTTTTTTGGTGAAAATCAATAATAATTTGGTTGAAATCAATAATAATTGTTGAGATTTTATCTGTATTCAAATAAAATGGAAAAACGCAGAGTTTTAAAATTAGATACATTAAATTAACTATAAAGAAAAATACTATTTTGTAAAGTAGAGCGTAGTTTAATTAATTAATCTAAAGACGAATAAAATTTCACGCTTACAATATAATATTAACAGAACACTTCATTAGTAAAGTAAACACTATATTCGTTAGCTGTTATTTTAAATAAAACAATGGGAAGGGAAACGTTTTATATTACTTTTATTAAAAATTTATAAGATGGAGGATGAAATATAATGCCATTACGGGCTTCCCAACCTATCGCGAATTAGGTCTGACGAATCTCTTTAGAGTTTCAGCTGTGCCCTTGTTTCCGATATAATGCAAATCCAATATAATAAATATGCCTGACTTGGAACAGAATAAACAGCTTTTTAAGCTCCATTTGTTTTTATATCGATTTACAGAGCTATCGAGACATTCAATATTCGACTTGGAATGAAAAATATGTCATTGAAAATAACATCTCTTTTAGTACACATCTTGATAGAATAAAATGTTTCAATTACAAACAGAGTTCTGTGTTATTTGATTCACATTAATTAAATTTGACCCATAATCCGAAGACGCAAATTCAGAGTATTCAGCAGTATTTTACATTAGGTTAATTAAGTTAAGTAGAACGATTTGATGGGTCGATGCTCATGTGGGAGACGGTAATTAGACCTATTCCAAATACAAGCTTTATGACGTCACGTGAAGACGTTAAGTTGATAGCCTTTGGATGACTCTTGGAGCTGTTATTCTACAGCCTTAGGCTTCATACATACTGTTGGTTAATTTATTTCTCTTATGGAAATGGAAATTCAAAATTATAAACGAGAAACTGTAGTGTTGTTTAAGTTTAAGGTTTTTCATAAGTATAATTTGTGATTCCATAAAGTATAATAATTATCCTGTTATATAAATTGTGTTTTACATAGTCAATATTTTGCTGAAAATCTCTATATGGAAATCTTTACTTCTTGAAAATCTAATTACCATCTATACTTGCCAATCACACACATTTTACATTACTTTGTCATCAATTTGGCACACCTGCATTGCAGGAATTGCGTCACGATCAGCCATGCCAGAACTCAACCGACGTCTTTTAACAAAGATCTTATTTGTGATTTTGTTTATCATGTCTTCGCTATATGGCTCGAGGCTTTTGTATGCTTCCTTCTCTATTGAGTTTCAGTGAACTGTAGTTAAAATATGTTCAGTTCTCACCTCGATTAAACCACGAATTGTGATCACAATGCGGTTGAACTGGGCTTATTCGACGTGCTAGTTTATCGTAAAACATCTAACTACACATACAACGATTCAATCTTTATTTGAAATGTTTTTGAGAGCCATATGAAATTGTAATGAGCAATTACTAATGACCATTTACAGGGTAAAACATCTTAAAATACGATACCTTACTAACATTATAAATGCTAAAGTGTGATTGTTGTTTGTCTTTTTTTCACGTTGCAAGAAAGCTATTATAAGATACGATTTCTAAAGATGAACTAGGTGTCTAGAGACATAGGCTTTTTACCGCGGTGATATATCTAATGCCCATAGGAATTTCCTTTGATTTGACGGTCGGAAATCTAGTAAAGAATAACTAAAATATTTTGAAAGTAAAACAAGCATTTTACTTCTTACAACAAACATTAGAAAAACATTTCAATTAAGAAGATGGCAAAGTATTCAATAAATTATTATTATTTAACAATACAAATTACAAAGCTTGTCCAATAATACTATTTCTATTACAACATGTAATTAGTAACTTACACCTTTATTAACATCACCCGTGAATTAACATCAGTTTCACCAATCCTAATTGTAATTCAAATGTGTATTAATAATTAAACCACAATTCCAGGAATTAATAACACATTTATGTTTGACGCTACGAGTAACATCTTGCTTCGTAATTAAGGGTTGCTCTTCCGAGGAGGAAATATTGAGGAGTTCAAATGTTTCTCAAGTAAACCTTCATGTCCCTTTTCATACTTCAGAATCTGTTACTGATTTTATGGTGCTATGAACTTCTATGAATTAGTATTTCGTTTCATGATCAACCCTGCTTGTATATCGTATAAATTCTTACCCTTTTCTGCCCTTTTTGTTATACTTTCAAGATTTTCTGTTACGGGCCTAACAATGAATTATTAGATAGCTCTTATAAAATTCTAAGTTGTTTCCAGTGAAGAGTTTTACTAAATATCTAACATTTCAATTACCCTCATTTTGTACAGAGCAAACTAAAATAAAATTTAATCAAAATATCTGAACCTTTACTCCTTGCCCGATGGTTGTTTCAAATAGTTTTGAGATTGAAAGAAAACTTTCTCAAGATTGTAAACAATGTGCGAAATTAAATTATTGTGAACAAACAAGGCGCAAGTTTACACGTACCCTGGGAACGGTCTTCGTAAAGTTTATATTGCCCTCCAATGAAATACTTACCATATTTATTATATTTATTTCATTTACAATATATAACTGACCTGAAAAAACTTCCATTGTTTTTTAAGCAAAGTTCCTGTGCTTAAATACCTATTTTTGTTACTTACAAATGCCTTTATTATCCGCTATCAATATATTTAAATCCAGTCTATTAACATTTTTAATTACAGACCGCTTGTTTGACGGCCTGTCATTGCGGTTCGGATCCGTCCGATCGTTTCACTATCGCACCCTGCGGTTTTGTCCGTCCGTTTATTCATTGAAACTGATTTACGCTCCAGTGAGACTTTTCCGATAGCATATTTGATTTTCTCGCTCCCTTAAACATCGTGTTTGCTGTATCAATTTGCGCCTTGTTTATATCCATTATTTTTAGTGAATTTGAAAGAGCAATTAAGTATGAAATAACTAGGAAATCTTATACGAAATTTTCACGAGTCATTAAAGGAAAGAAGTCCTACTGTTCAAGTACCCTTCGCCAAATTTCGATTCTAATTGGAATCCATTAATGTTTTATCATTGCTTAAACACAATACTAAATTACTTAACAACGTAATGAAATGTTTTCTATAAAAAGATTTTATTTTAAACAATAATGCTCAGTTTTATAATGAGTATACTCACATTAAGAGATTAGGTTTAACCAATCCCGTTGATTAATTAAAAAATACGCGAGAAAAAGTAAAGTTCTCTATAATATGTTCATAAAATGTCTGTTAAATTAATATTTGCCATGTGTACAATGCACTTTGCTGATGTATTGACATTGATTCACTTGTGGATAATGAAATGAACGTAAAGCGTAATTAATTAATTATTATTTTACGCTCCCCATATAGGAAACACTCCAAAAAAAGGAGCTTCTCAATTCCACTGCTTTTATCGTTTGCTACCTCAGAACTATCGACTGGGTGAACCGATTTTTATGATCCTATTGATTTATTTACAATTTTGTCCAGTTGTTTAAAATTAATATAAATCTAACGATTACCTAAGAATGTAATAAATGCTCTTACATACCAATTTCCACAATAAAATAACTTAAAGTTTTATAAGTAGAAAAGTCGGTATTATTGCTTACAGCGATTCGATTCAGAAATTGGATCGCCATACGATTCGGAATCTCTTGTTGTCTCATAATTTTCACGTAATTTCTTCCTAAGTACAAAAATATATCGGTTAATTGCCTATTATTTTTTGCAACAGATATGTATCAATCTTATATTAATTGATTGTCAGTGTGGTAATAGTGATTGAGTATGGTTTTTTGATCGATGTGTGTTAACATTAATATTTTCGTATCTTAATCACTAGCTTTATGACATCCATTGTAACTTGTAAGTATGCATATATACCTTACAGCTCTATGTTATGAATGTTTGTCCATAATATTTGATGAAGTCGTTTAAGAACTAAAGTAATATTTTCTTTACAGATACACAATTTATTAACTGCTACTTAGTAACAAGTGAAATGTATTAAGATTTTAAATCTTTAAAGCCTACTAAGTAGGTATATAAAACCCATTCTAAGACAATCCTTGATAAACCTTAATGTGAAGAAACAATATAATCTACACATCTTTGTTTACCAATATAAAGCTTGCACTACTAATTTAAATATTCTGTTATTATTATTTGGTATCTCTACCATAAATTACATATTTTCCAATGTCGTTATAATCTATACATATAATAAATCTGTAGAAGGGTCAATTCTGTACATTGAAAATATTGAAAAAATAAATAGCAGGGGGTGTTACTGGATCGATACCAAACCCAAATATGTGATTAAAAAAATTTTTGTCTGTCTGTCTGTCTGTCTGTCTGTATGTGAAGGCATCACGTGAAAACTAGCGGTTCGATTTCGATGAAACTTGGTATAATTATACCTTATTATCCTGGGCGTAAAATAGGATACTTTTTATCCTGGAAAAATACGTAGAAAAAAAATAATCTTAATTTTTCAGTTTTATCCATAGACGTTGTTCCGTAGAACCGCGAACACACATTGCGTATTATTATAGGCCTAGCCGTATTTGGGAATTGGGTCCAATAGATATTTATAAGATGTTATTGTCAGAGGTACTCAAAATGGTACTCAAAATAAACCATCCACGCGAAGACCGACATCCGCGCGGACGGAGTCGCGGGCGAAAGCTAGTAATAAATATGTGTTGAAAGCACGCGTTTATAGACATAAGCTTATTAAAATTTGAATATTAAATCTACTTATAAAATTTTGTTTATCATAACATCAATTTTCACAGTCACAACATAATATTAACTGTTACTTAGTAAGAGTGCGTAGGAGGGTCAATATTTTCCCCTTGTTTTGATAAATATAGTTTCATTCAATTTTTTATTCTTAAAGGAATACCGTATCATATTTTTTTTGCATTTTGAGCATAGTATTTAACGTTATCATGAAATACATTTCATATGATACTAGCTTTCCACCCGCGGCATCGCCCACGCCGTAAAAGAAAAACCCGCATAGTTTCCGTTCCCGTGGGATTTCCGGGATAAAACCTATCCTATGTCCCGGGGTAAAAAGTAGCCTATGTACTTTCTCGGGTATCAAAATATCTCTATACCTTTCATGCAAATTGGTTAAGTAATTAAGGCGTGATTGAGTAACAGACAGACAGACAGAGTTACTTTCCATTTATAATTCCATTAGTATGGATTATCACAAAATAGATACTCGAAAGCCTTGCCTATAAATATTGCAGGCTTCCTAATATTAGAGTATTAATGTCCCATACAAGCACTGTTTTAACATAACATAAATTCAAATCATACTCATCTAAATATATTCAAGGCGTTAGAGCATGCATGCTGCGCACATGGACCGGTTTTGAGTGCACTAGGCTTTTTAATAGAGCATGACGTTGGGTCTAGTTTCAGCATTTCAGTGAGGTAATGAGGTTTGGCGTGTTTAGATCTTCTGTGCATTAATTGTGGAGCAGAGAATAATGTATACTTAGAGCTTCAATTAGTCGTTTTGAATATACTTGTACCTACATATTGTTTTCGTGTTTGTACTCTTCAAATGCTTAAGACTGTTGCTTGCAAGGGTATTATGGGTTGTGGAATAGAAATGTGTGTATGATAGTTATTTCATTTATAGAGATATATATATGTGCTATAGGAATAATGTTTCTATATAATTTAATAAACATTATGTTCTAAATTAAACGTTCCCTTCTTCTCTATAATCTCACTATTTAAGTAAAAGTAAAACGTGAATCTACATAACCGTTAATTTAAACTGTATTGCCGTTTTTATCGTACCTCATAAACAAGGCTTTAGATTTCGTGTTACCGCAGTCGATAGTCACTAAATCAAGAAGGATTCCAGTTTGGTGGTTTGGAAAATGAGACAAGACACTGACCAGCGGTAACGAAATTGAATTGTAAAATACAATTATTAATTATCTGTATATTTTTTGTACATTTCTGGGTAATTTTTGTTTCAGTCAAGTGAAGTGGGTAATTATTTTAGGGCTGGCCTAAAATTGTGTCTGTAGTAAGACTAATAATGAAAATAGTTTTAATGTTTCATAATCGGTGACCAAGTTACTACAACGAAGTTTACAAAGGAGAAGAGGAAGCGTATGTCAGCAAATTTTCGCTGTGGTGCAAATTTTTAACATTTCCTCTCGATAAAAAGAAAGCTTTAGAATCTTTTAGAAAGCTTATTTTATAAGAAACTAGCTTTCCACCCGCGGCATCGCCCGCGCAGTCAAAGAAAAACCCGCATAGTTCCCGTTCCCGTGGGATTTCCGGGAATAAACCTATCCTATGTCCTTTCTCGGGTATCAAAATATCTCTATACCAAATTTCATGCAAATTGGTTCAGTAGTTAAGGCGTGATTGAGTAACAGACAGACAGACAGACAGACAGACAGCATACTTTCGCATTTATAATATTAGTATGGATTTGAATTACACGTATTTTTTATCGAAACAATTGTAAGAATAGGTTTCAAAACATTTAAATCCAGTGCAATTCGTCAAGTTCGTACTTACATTGGTTTGCGCTGACCTTTTGATATAAAGTGTACCTTTGGGAGACTTTAACTTTGTTCTAGATCAAGACAGATCTTGGCATACAAACAGAATTGTTGCACTAAAAACAAAATATACTATTTGGTTTGGTTACATAATACATTACCTGTAAGTTAAAAAATCTATGAATAAGTTAAGTAAAATAACTAAGATAATGCAATTAAAACTCAGTCTAACCTTTTGGCTTTCATAATTTTTTATTTTTTTGCTTTTTACAACTAATTAATGCAATTTATACAAAGCAATAAGTACTTAAATTATCAATCGATATCTACAGTTCATTAGGCGATGAATAAGGTCGGTCTAAGCTCAGGCATTGCTTCGTTATGAGGTTATCTACATGAATGCAATTAGTGTACAAATTGGCTATTTATGTTACAAAACATTGTTATGTATTTACGTAAAAAATTTTTAAATTGTGTGATCGTAAATCTCAGAAACGTTCAGTGCGTATGGCACAATTTCGATGACAGAATAATAGGAGCGTTTGAATTTAAAGAATTGAAATTAAATATTGTATACTTTGGCCAAAATTTGTTCTTTAACTTACGCCATGGAAAACAATTGAAAATACAGTATCGATTTTTCTCAGTTTTTCACTAACACACTGTTTTCATAAGTGAGACCACAGAAGCAAGTACAGCAAGTACAGTTGTAAAATAACTGATAGCTCTACGACATGATGAGACCGACATTGAATATCTTTTACACTTATACATCATAGGCATGTATTACACTTACCTATTATTGTAAGTATTTCGTTACCTAAGCTTGATGTTTCACAAACTGCGGCGCGTGACCGTGACACGTTGATGAATGTTTCAAATTCGGGATATATCGTTGTTTGTAGACGGATTTATGATGTCAGTAATATGAAGCTTGAAATTTATTGACATCTGCTGCTCGTATGACTACCAACGGTGAAATTTTGCGATATGAACGTCTGTAGGACGGTCTGGATCTTGTCTCTGATTTACATCAATTTTGGTTACGAAATGTGTTGTGCCATGATAATATTATAATAAAAGTGTTAGTGGCAATTCTGAACAGAAAGTCTACCCTCAGAGAAAATGAAGAAATGAGACATCATCATTCATCATAGGACTTAGGACATCATATTATTATTTAGTTGACATCGTTGAATCTATATTATAATAAATGTTTTCGACCTTTTTCTCGCATGAAGGCTCATCCCCAATCTCGATCAAACATACCATACATTTTTTGCATTTCAATAGTGTAATTGAAACAAAAAAAAATTTATTAATCAAAAATCAACTGATATCAAGTTTACTTTATTTGAAATTTGAGAAACATAATCCAGAAATGTAGGGTTCTAAAAATAATCTAGGATTCAGGTAGATATGTATACCGTCATCAGCGGACATGATTCCATTATCAGATAATATGACACGCAGGATTACGTAGATTACAGTAACGGACTACACGAATATTATTAATACTGCATGTCCGCGCGCTTGTCGGATATTGAGTTATTATCGCTGTCAAATGAATTAATTTACTACTATACCATAATATTATGTTTAAAGCTCGAAGTCACTATTTGTAATGCAACTGATAATACCATGGTAATATGAGTGTTTCTATCATATACGAATATCTATTATTTTTAAATAATGATGACTTCATGTAAGGTGTTTTTGTTACATCTTCGTCACAGTAATTATTTATTTACATATGCAATTACATATTTAATTCATTTATTTCCGTTCCGTTCGATTCATATTTAACTATTCAATGCGGATGACACCGATCGTTAAAGACCGTTCTGTCCGTTCTGCCCCTCATTTTTTACTTTTTAAAATAAATTCATTTTATACAATAAACAAACCTATGAAATAACTTCTTTAAGCCTATTTCTGTCTTGATTTCTTTTCTTGCTAATTCAAAGGCACGTGCACATTGAAATGAATTAAGCCTAGATTTTCATAATCCAACCAAGTGAGACTATAATACATAAACCGCTTAAGATAAGTATGGCGTGGCTCTAAGCAGGGTCTTGAAAGGTAAATACTAATTGGATTTAGCTCAAACGAAGCCTGCATTAGATTTTATTTTTTCCCTAGGTGACCGCTTTATACGTGTTAAACGAGCTTCCTTTCATTGGGTAAATAACCTATCCATACCGTATAATTTTCATCTAATGTTTAGCGCATAATATATTCATTACAACATTTTCTGGGATTTTCTAGTATAAAATAAATGTTCCTTCTATAGCTGAGAAACTTATTATTTTGCTGTGTTAATTATGTAGCCTTATTATCTAAAAGATACCCACCATTATGAAAATCTTTGTTTGTCTGTTTGCAAGTGCAACCAGCTTATCTGAAAAAACGGCTGGCTAATGGTCAATAGCTCATGGTGGGTAATGTCGAATTCGCCTACCTGTGTGACTACTTCGGTACAATTCAAATTATGGAAATAGTGTTCTGTATATCTAACTAGTGTTGTTAATATTTAAATAATATATTTTATATTTCCTCAAATACTACATTCTACCAAATTTGAGGACGGTAAATACCTAGAAGTTTACTTAGATCCAAGTGCCGGATTATTGTTACAAGCGTATATCACCGACCACCATTTCCGTCTTTTGTGATAGCTTCAATAAAAGATCTAGGTCACAGTGATCAGTTAAAGACTCACAATACCTACAAAAAACTAATATTTATATAATACTTAAAATTAATGGCTATTCAAATTAATATCAATCATTCATTATATAAGTAAGCTTTTTTCACTTTGTTTCACAGATAGAGAGGTAATTTTGTGATTTTAAATGTAGTATTATAAGCTCCAATTCTATATGTACGAATTATTATCTACTAGTTAATTGATACAAACATGGTTGGCATATATTACAAAGTATAAATTGTTACATAATTGGCAGTCTAAGCTGCTGTGATAAAGGTTACGTTTCTTTTAGTATTAGCGACAATTTTGTGTTGCTGGGTAGTTCGTATTTGGGACCAAACTGAAAAGATTATCAGACCAATTTTGATTTTATTGTTTAAAAGCTTTTATAGTTAAACAAATACAATACTTTTTAATTTGAATTCATCATTGCTATATATTGTGTTTTACATATTATTATATTCTTATTGTATCTTCTATGTATTATTGATTTTATTCACAATTAAGTGATTCAAAAATTTTCCATTTCCATTTAACATATAACTGCACATTATATTTCCCAAAGTGATATTTTATTCCAACAGCTGAAAGGTAAAGATGACAGATTCGCATTTAGCACATGCTGATAGGTACATGGGTAATGCATTTTCAGTAGCGGTAGTGCATCTATGCATACATAGCAACCTTTTAGTGTACTCAATATTCAACGTAATATCGCTCGAATATAGGTTGGATATTTAGGAATTAGTATTATGAACATTGGAGGGAGAAATTTTAAACCTTTATAAATATACAGCTTTGCAATAATGAGCTTTTAACACTTTTACACGTTATTCTTATATGTGTATACATACCTATTTTATTTGGCGTATTACCCGTGGTCCGCCCGCTATGACCCACTGGTGGGTCTACGGGTAATATTTTTTCCCCGTAGACCCACTGCTATAGAATGATATGACAGTGGGTCTACGGGCACTTAATTTAAAGTAAGTGCTGATTTACACAGGGTCAGTAGACTTTAAACTGTTTACATAGACTTCAAGCCTCTGTACTGACTTCAAATCTGTTTACACAGGGTTTTTTTTCGGGTCAGCACTGATTTGCCTCGAATTTGTAGTCAGTTACTGACCCTGTGTAAATCAGCACTAACTTTAACCCGTTATTACGATTCCATCTAGACAGGGCAGGGTCGAACAGCTAGTTAAATTGAATATCATTGATGATAGATTTTCACTCTCAAAATAAATTCACAATAACAGCATGCTCTTATTGTCAAACCAATAAGGAATTATTCGTTTCATGCATAAAGTTAATGTCCTTTTGTTCAGTTAGTTCCTTTGGGATTAGTAAAGTAACTGTTAAAAATAAAATTAAGAAAAAACAGTGATATAGTGTATGCGATAACTGAAAGTTTAAAACAAACAGGAGCTTTATAAAGGTTGATAAACGTGCTTGAAGTCCTTGAAGTTTTGAAATTGTTTATCTAAGTCATATGTTTGCTTTCTTACAACAATATTGGAGTTTGTGTGAGATCTCTACATTATACAATGTTATATAAGATACTAGCTGCTCCGCGCCGTTTCACCCCTGTGGCTCCACTCCTGTTGGTCGTAGCGTGATGATATATAAGCCTATGGCCTTCTTCGATAAATGAGCTATCATACACCGAAAGAATTTTTCAAATCGGACCAGTAGTTCCCGAGATTAGGTCGTTCAAACAAACAAACAAACTCGGGTTAACGAATCGTGACATAAATGCCTTTCGGAGTACTTACGCTTTATAATATAAGTGTAGATACTTCTACTAAAATCGTATTTTACCAACATATTTCCGTTAAATCCTTATAATACGTGTGTGTATTTACAAAAATCAAGTGATATTTTAAACAAAATATGATCAGTTAAATACGTATAACTACTTGAGGGTAGCCGGTAGCTGCTACAAAAATCGAGTCATATTTTAAATATGAAATATAATATGAAGTCATATTTTGCTTAAAAGCACTTAAAATATATGTATTCACTATTCAGTAATATACATATTACAATGATAACTGTTTCAAGATACATTCAATTTAAACACTAGATCTTTCAGTATAGGTACCGTAATTTACTCTGAAGGCTTTACGACTTCCTTTAGAACCTTTCCGTTCCTATTCAACGACGACACGTTCTTTGTGGATCTGTCTTATTTTGCCCTAATTAATTCGTTCTTAAATATTTTCTATGGAACTTCTCATATAAAAGTGTTAATTACAGTAGGTAAAATTTTATTATAAGCTGTAGAAACTTGCAAGTATTGATGGAAATCCGCACGTTCTGGTATTGTATTATGACCATGAGTACCTTTTTAAATATATAAATGCAGTATAAAAATAATAGAATTATTTCTATATTGAATTACATTGCATAACACATATCAAACTTAGCTAAACATCTGGACAAACGAGAGCTTCATTTTTCACAATGGTACTTAATAATCGTTAGGTAGGTTATTTCTATATACAGCTTTGCTTTGTTTTAGAGCTATATATACTAACACACAATTATAAGCTGAGTGTGTAAGTTAAAGAAATAAAGTTTAGACTTGCGTAACTTGGCCCGAGATAAAACGAAGTTTAACGCTGACAATGCATGCTCACTATCTGCTTAAAGTGTAATAGAGAAATACTTCTGTAATATATTCATAATTATTTGCTTTTTACACGTAATTTAGAAGCAGATCTAGGCCAGCCTTATTTCAGTCGTACAATCACATTAATTATGAGAACAGAGGCGTTCCATAATCGCATGAAATTTGGAACATTAAAAAGATTTTCAGTGTAATTGGCGTGGTTAACGAATCGTGACATAAATGCCTTTCAGAGTACTTACGCTTTGTGTTTCAAATTTCTAGCCAAAAAGGGTTTGGGAGTCTGAGCGGAATAAATGTGTCAAGTTTCGTTTAACTTATTTGAATCGAATCTGTGAATTGTATGTAGCTTCAATGGGGATAAATTGATTGAGTTTACTGAATGTAGGTGTGAATGCGGCTTTGTCTTTATATTGCAGAGGAGCATAATTGGTATCAAAGTTTTTGCAACAAATTTTTCATTCATAGTATTATTGATTGGCCACAATTATTACATGACTTGTCTATAGATACTCTATCATTTTTTCACATTTCTCTTGTTTTTACCAGCATGTTTCCAAGGACATTTATCTAAAGAGAAAAGCCTATACCTTTGTTGTCCCTACTGATATTGCGAGACCTGCATACTAAGGGTGGCCAATTATTTATTTTTATTTCTTTATTTCGGTGCCCATTTTAGGGATTAGTTCTGACGCACGTACCACTGTTAATGGCGACTTTTTCTTCTAATTCGTTTTGCTACGAAATAAAAAATACACGATAATTTAACACTAGCTGCTGTTCCCCGCGGTTTCACCCGCATTGCTCTGGTCCTGTTGGTCTTAGCGTGATGATATATTATAGCCTATAGCCTTCCTCGATAAATGGGCTATCTAACACCGAAATAAACTTTCAATTTGGACTAATAGTTCCTGAGATTAGCGCGTTGAAACAAATAAACTCTACAGCTTTATAATATTAGTATAGATTGGCAGTTCAATGTAATTATCACATACGAAACACATATGAATATAGTGATAATGAATCTGCATTCTGCAGTATAAATACCTACATAAGATATTATGCATTAGTTCTTGCTACAAGACAAGGCTCAGGCCTTGTCTAAAAACATGCTTTAATTACATTACCGGTAGTGTACTCTGCTTTAATATTCCTAATGCTTGGAAACAGGCATTGTAGTCTAAAACGCTTGTAAAATGCGTGAATTTCTGGAATGTGTTCTGTTTTCGCAGTCGAGTGGATACAGTCGTAGACTAAACGAACATTATTAAGCTGTGAATGTGCACATTGCAGATTCACTAAGTTTGAACGAGTTTAATCCATCACACTCAACTGTCATCGTTATTTCATATCAATTTTTCTTAACACCCTCAGTTTTCGAGATATACTCAAAAAACCGGGAGTTTGAGTTTCTTGATGCTTCAAGTAAAAAAAGTTTTAACCTTGGACAAAAATTAAAAGAGACCTTTTTTGTAAAATAAAATTATCTTTTTTGTTTATTTAAACTATTTTTTTTGGAAAAAGTAAAGTTCGCGACTCATATGCTACAACGCGTTTTTCGGAAGACGAAATGGCTCCTCCAGACTTCCGGTCATGCGGAAACCGGCAGATTTTGTATTTTTAGTAATTTTTAGATTATATTCTTCAAAATAGAAATAAAAAAAAATCGCGCTCGAGAATGCCGGATTAACGTTTTTTTTTACAAGTTCGCGACCCTATAACTCGGCGGCGTCAAGGACTTATGGTCAGATTAGTTAAAATTAGCCTTAAAACACTAAAATCAACCCCCAATATCTTAATCTGACGCGCTCGAGTATTTCAGACTATCGTTTTTTTTTACTAATCTGATCGTCTATCCTAGGCGCGCGTCACTACATATAGAGCTAAATAGTTAACAAGGTTGTTCTATTAGGTCTAAGGTATCTCTCATATCTTAAACTGCCACGCTCGAGTATTACAGAAAATTCCCCTCTTCGCCTCCCTATCTAGAAGCTATAATCGACAATATTATCATGATTAACTTAAACAATATTAGATTGCAGGAAGTGAAAAAATAGTCAAACTTTTATGTGCAGTCTTACTAAATGACTTGTGATAATACACGTTCCGTATAGCTAAAATTTTACGTCTATTTTTAACTCGATTTCTTAATTTATAAGGTAATTATCTGCTTATAATGCACTTTCTTGTACGTGCTCTGACTTGTTTATGACTAAAAGTTCAGCATTTCATGCAACGGAATACTGCGTAAATTTGTGTTAATACCTAAACAGTTTTTACGACTCAGCGCAGATTGCCAACAAAACCGGGGAGACGTGTCATACGAGCCCTATTAAAGGTAAAGTGTGTTCTTTATTTTCATGTGCATATTCATATACCCCATATTAAACACAGACACGCCTAAATAGGTCACGTTCTTTCTTTAGAGGTAACTTTAAGCAAGCATTAACAATATTTTGGGACGCTTGTTTGGCAAAAAATATTAAACTGTCGAGATTTTTTATAGGAAAAGAATTTAACAAAAAGGAAGAAATGTTCTATGGTACGATATTGCCTATTGGCTACACTGAGTCGATATTGGACGATTGGATTGAAAAATATTTACGAATACAAAATACCAAAGTATTACTTGTACAGTATAATTTATCTGTGGTATTAACTTAGTAGGCAATCTATCTTAGTTATTAGATAAATCTTTAATTTTGCCTAATTTGAGACGGGGTGAGTTGAAAATTACAGTCATATTTAATTACTGATATGGTTATTTTATTTGATTATTTTTACTTAGTACAATCAAAATAAAACTGAAAAACGGGAGCTTAAAACTAGGATGCAGTTAAAATGCGAATTATTCATAAATTCTTTTTTTCACGTCGCTTTATATAATCCTGTCACAAGCAGTCTGCGCTATGAAATCGTTCTTACAAAATTGCAATGAAATAAAAACATATTTAAAATAAGGGTATATTTTTGTAGAATCATTTTTTTGGGTCTTTGTGGATTTGAAGATGCGATAAAATTCCAGTTTATTATAATATGCATAATGCAGTTACTGAATCAATCTGGATTGCTAAAGATATAAAACAATCATAATAATTTAATTTTACTAAATCATAAGCCATAAAGATTAGGCTGATATAGATTCATAAGATTAACACTATTTTTCTACATAACTGCAATTGAGCCTTCTTAAATAAATATGCAAAAGTCCGTACATGTGAAAAAATAAAACGCAATTCCTTCTGAGATTTTATTAGAGCACTAACCGCGGTTTCACCCGCGTGGCTCCCCTCCTGTTGGTCTTATCGTGATGACATAATATAACCTATAGCGCGTTCAAACAAACAAACAAACTCTTCAGCTTTATAATATTAGTATATTTACGGAACCCACGAGTCCAATTCACAATAAACACATTACATAAAATGTTGCTGAAGCCTTTTTATTTTAAGATTATAATCACGACTTGCACCTCAAGTGACATATTATTTGCATAATTACTTCACTAAATTTCACATTAACCTTGACACTACATTTTTCGTGGTCTCTTGTTCGTATTTTTACACTAAATTACGTTCTTCTATTGTATTACAAGACAAGGACGTAATTTACGAGTTTTGTGTTGTACTTAGAATCCGGAATTATTTCTACATAGCTATTATAGTAGACAGTGGAAAGGACTACTGAGAAGGCCACGCTTTTCTTTGTTCAATTTTCTTTAAAGTTTAGTTTGTTAAAGATCACACAATGTCCTCCTAAACGTTTAAACTCATGAATATTTATCTATCTTCAAGTAGCAACTCAATCTTTGATAGTCTGTTAGATTGTTAACCAAAATAATTTCCCTGTGTATTAAAAGCAAGCTATGAAGGTTGTACAAAATATTCACATATCTGAGTATCGCTGACAAAGCTGACATCCCACGCGACTCGTTTCATGGCGTTCTTTGAAATCATTCAGCCTATTTTGAAACGTGGGCGTTGCATTGATGGGACGTTCGACAAAGATTCCGTTTTGAGAGTCGTTTATTTTTGGTGTATTTTTAGGGTTCCGTACCGAATCGGTAAAACGGGATCCCATTAGTGAGACTTCGTTGTCTGTCTGTTTGCCTCCAGGCTGTATCTCATAAACCGTGATAGCTAGAAAGCTGAAATTTTCACAAATGATGTATTTCCGTTGCCGCTATAACAAGAAGTACTAAAAATTAAAAAATATAGGTATACATTAAGGGGGGGGGGGGTCCCCATAGTACGGAACCCTTCGTGCGCGAGTCCGACTCGCACTTGGCCGGTTTTTTGTCTGTGATGTCTAGATGGTAATTGGCTAAATCGACGGACAATTGTACAGAATAAAACATTCAAGTGTGAAAAAGTTTCCGTAAATGGGGTCACGCTCCAAACAGTCTCCTGGAAATAGGAGAAAACTTATTACCTAAAAAGAACATTAGGACCATTCGGTTTAAGGCCGGCAATAAGTGTTATAATAAGATATTGTTTTGGATACGTCTGGGCTGCTTCTCTGTGACATAACATTTAATGCAATGACATAATATAGTAAACTAGGTTTCCTCCCGCGGCTTTGCCCGCGCAGTCAAAGAAAAACCCGCAAAGTTCCCGTTCCCGTGGGATTTCCGGGATTGCTTTATTATCCCGGGATAAAAAGTAGCGTATGTCCTTTCTCGGGTATCAAAATATCTCCACACCAAATTTCATGAAAATTGGTTCAGTAGTTTAGGCGTGATTGAGTAACAGACAGACAGACAGAGTTACTTTCGCATTTATAATATTAGTATGGTTTGCGCTACATAATGAGATATTCATTTAGCATGGGCCTAGCCACGGTGGGGCAGGGTGGGGCGCTTGCCCCACTCTAGCTTTGACCTGGAAGGTAGGTAGATACCTAACCAAATCTAAAAATTGAAGTACCTACTAACTACTAAGCTTAATATCCGTAAGAAAATTCACACTCGATTCTCGAAAGTCGACAGGCGACACAGAAAATGCGACCTTTATAATTAGTATTATTTACCTCTAAATTGACTGACTATTATAACAACTAACAAGTGTCATACGCCCAGCGACCAAACGGCTGAAGATTTTTGGATCTATTTCGTGGTGTGGTAGGTGAACAATAAGGTGTTTTGAATAAGAATAATTCGAATAACGAATTACACACGAAAAAAGAAAATAGCTGAGGCTTGTTACATGAACTGTAAGAAAAAAGAGTATAGTACCCCAATTAGTTGCCCCACTAACTTATCCAATTTCACTTTTGTTGTGTTACACGTTCTACAACTCACTGATACTTTTTACTTTACACTTTTTTTTCTAGTGCCTACACTAGAAAAAATGCATACGCGAATGCCTTCGCGAATGCCATCGCAAATGCCTTCGCAAATGCCTTCGCGAATGCCATCGCGAATGCCTTCGCAAATGCCTTCGCGAATGCCTTCGCAAATGCCTTCGCGAATGCCTTCGCCAATGCCTTCGCGAATGCGTTCGCAAATGCCTTTGCAAATGACATCGCAAATGCCTTCGCGAATGCCTTCGCAAATGTCTTCGCAAATGCCTTCGCGAGTGCCTCCGCGAATGCCTTCGCGAATGCCTTCGCGAATGCCTTCACAAATGCCTTCGCAAATGCCTTCGCGAGTGCCTTCGTGAATGCCTTCGTGAATGCCTTCGCAAATGCCTTCGCAAATGCCTAAATATTATTTTTTATTGTTGCCCCACCTTGAGCCCATGGCCTAGCTACGCCCATGTCATCTAGTCTTAATTATTTACGATTTAATTCATCTAATTAATGTTATGACTTACAAGGACTTATTACATGATAAACGTTATTATGAACGAAATGAACTAGAAACGTTTTACATAAATAAACTCATTTTGCACGCTTCCGTGAATATGCGCTGAGAATGAATTATTTTTCCAATTCGTTGGATCCTTGTATAATAATGGATATACTTGAGCATAATAAATTGGAACACTTAATTTCTGAAAAATTCATATTCAATCGCATTAATTTCACGATTAAAATTATTAATGATCTGTTATTATTCTACTTAATTACAGAATGTAATTAAGTAGAATAATAACAATATGATTTTATCGTATCTGAAGTTAATTAATCATTTTATTCCCACGTTAAAATGTACAAATGTTGTTCTCTTCAACATGATTACATTAAACGTATTATTTGTTTGTTTTACAATTTTAACTTTTTCGAATTTTCTAAATAGAATTTGTTTGTATATGTATTGTTTGAACAGTGCGAACTCAAATATAATACGTATATCAAAATTAACAACACAATCTGCGTACCTTGGAGTAAGTTACATAAAATAATATGTAACTCTTATCAAAAGTTCCTGATCTGGATTAGATAATCGTTTGACCCAGTTTTATCAAGCTCAACAGCCACGTGCTCACGCTTATCAAACTCCACCGTTTCTTGAAAAGTAGGAGCTATTAAAGGAACTAAACAACATCACAAAACGCTCAACACGTGCGCAGTTTACGATCTCAAGGACCGTGCCCGTAGTCATTTCCATTCCAATTCCCGTTATCCCGTCTTCAAGGATATAGGATGCAGTTTACGACTTTGCATATCAAGACTATATTGCAGTGTGGGTAATGAAGCATATTTTTCAATGGTCATAAAGGTTTACAGCCGGATAATCGTTTTACAGTTGAAGATACTAAAATACTATTTTTCATCGTTCTATACAGTCGTAAAACATGCATAATGTCATATTATTTTGTAGAGCTGATACTATGATCTACATATTTATTAAATTCAATCGTTATACCAATAAAACTGACGATGGCACGTAACAATTACATTTGCAGTAACGAATTAAGGTATTTGTGTTTTCACAATCGTTCTCTTTAGGAAAGGGGTTTAGATAATGAATTTCCTTGTACTTTGCGGAGAGGAAAAACTAATTACCACTGGCACTTCTCGTAGATTTCCTTTTCCCGCCAGATAGAGCTTACGTGGACTTTTGTTCTTTTTAAGTGAATCCGCAAGAAGCTATTTTAAGACAGCGCCTTGATGTGTAATGAAAATTTTCTCGGTTAGACTCTGGTACTAGGAATTCAATATCGTTTAATTCTATTTTAAAGAACAGAAAATTGTGTTTTATATATACAAATTTATTTTTATAGTTCAACAAAAAATTTCAATGAAATTCTTTTATCTTTACAGATAAATAAACTTCGGAGATGAAATATTGACCGGCAAAATGCTTCAAGACAGAATAACTTAACATCATTTGAACGTGATATACGATGACAAAATTTATCTATCCGGCGTTGCAGCGATGTCATAAATTTTCCTGCTATGACTAATATCACCTCCGAACAGCTTGAAGATTTCAAATGCAGACTCATCACGGGCCCCAGCTGTTCGGATGAAATAATATCTGGACTCGAATGTACAGGAAACGCTTCCTCCCTCTACAACTGTGAGTTAAACTTGGACATTCAAAATGAAACTTCATACACGTGCATTAAGTGCTTCAATAACAGCATGGGAAATAGCAGCGACTATACTCCGTGCGATTTTAGATTCAAGTTAAACCTCATGACTGCGGTTTTCGAGAGTGCATTGAAAAACATGTGGTTACGGATACCGGATTGGAGCGCGTGTAATCAGAACAGTCTGGTTTGTTTTCCAAATTCGATTCGGACGTTGTACATTGACGTGTCTGATGATAGTGTTAACAATAGTGCGTTAGAAAGTTATCAGTGTACGTGGGACTATGGAAATGCTACGGATGTAGCGATCGGTACTCCGAAATACGAATGGACGTTTTTGTTTGTGATATTATTTATAGTAGCGGGTGGCGTGGGCAATATTTTAGTGTGTTTGGCTGTGTGTCTCGATAAAAGGTTGCAGAATGTGACGAACTATTTTCTGCTGTCGTTGGCGATAGCTGATCTGCTAGTCAGTTTATTTGTTATGCCAATGGGTGCAATTCCTGGGTTTTTAGGTAAGTAATTTATAATTATTTTATAACTAGGTATATACTGAAAAACTGTTAGCTGAGTATCTGTTTCGTTGAAAGTGCTTCTTCATCTTAATAACTACTTAACCGATTTGTTATCTTTCACCAATAGTAAGCTTCATTATTCGCAAGTGACACGTGCTATATATTTTTTCGGGGTCAACCCAGACGGAGTCGGGGTAAAGCAGTTAGTTATGCGTAGTCACTTGTTGTAGATCAGATAAATTTTTAAGAAGAAAACATCAAGATGGCAATTTATTGTTAAATCATATTTTCGATTGAGTTATAAACCATTTCAAGATATACGTATCGTTCATCATTTTGGGTTAGTAAATGAGCGGATTTTTTCATTGACTTCTAAAAAAACAAGGTTAATACTTCAACACCAAACGTTTCCACAAAATAAACTCCATTCCCAGGATACTGGCCGCTGGGCGTGGTGTGGTGTAACGTGTACGTGACGTGTGACGTGCTGGCCTGTTCCGCTAGCATCATGCACATGTGCTTTATCAGTATCGGCAGGTATTTAAATAGCTTTGTTTTATTTGGTTGCTTTTTGGTGTGATTTGTTTTCGAAGTGTGATTGACAATGAATAGAAAATATATAATTACTTTTGAAGTGAAACTTCTTTGGGCGGGGTGAGAGTAAAATATCAAGGTCGTGTCATGGCAATATGGCCGTATCTTTGCATCTTGCCATAGAAGTTTCGCTTTTGACACGTGTGCTCGGCACACACGCTCTTTTCTTGCCACCATGAAAAAACCACTATTAATAAAAATGTTTAATGATTACTACTGTACTGTTTTTAAGAGGAGACCCCGTGACTGTACAGAATATATAGAATAGAATAATACTCATAGTACCAATATAGTTATGCCTATATTATGCATAGCACACAATTATGTGTGAAGAATTGTTAGGGATTATGCTTACTAGCTACTTATATTATTGTTGTGATTAATTTAGTTACCTTATTTAAAAGCTTTTAGGACTTTTTCTTTAATCCTCAATCATCATTTATAAAGTTCTTCCCCATCAATATAAATTCTAAACAACGAATATAGAACAATAAATAATTAGTCCAGGCATTGATCATAATTATCGTTTTCATAGAATAGTAAATAGAACTTAAGCGTAAATTCCTAACACAGATTCTCTGTTTTCAAAGTTCGGATAGTTAGAACTAAGCTATCTTATACCCGTATGTTTAAATGAAGATATATTAACTCTGCGTGAATGTATTTAACTTCTAAATGTTCTCAATTTTTTTTGCTTTGATGCCTCTTCTGATAGGTATTTAGATGAAATCTAGTTTCTTTACTAAGTAACATCTTCCTAACACGAACATTATTCATGTCTTGTATACTTACAGTGAATTATTGTGACCATATGTTAAATTTCCTTTCAATGAACACTTTTGAACTATATTGATAAGAATTTATTTCAAAGAGGTGTTCCCATTTCGTATATTTGTTTTATGTGTGCTACAGCCGAACTTTTTACGAGGTTAGCCAATTTTATGATCCTCCTGTTATTTGGAAGATGCTTCACATGTTTATACAGTGCATTTCATAATCTGACGAATAGTTTTTGAGTTTCTTAATAATTAGTTAATAATTAGTTGTAGTCGAATTTTTTTTGCATATAAAATTGTCTTGATGTTGCGTTTGCATAGCTATCTTCTAATGCTTATCAAATTGTACAAAAAGATACATAATTTAATTACCAACCCCTCTTTAATTAGCATAATTATCCTTAGTAAAACGTCCAATAAATCTTTGTCCCCACTGGGAATGTAAATAACGAACCATGCAATATTTTGTTCCTGTTTTGAGTTACTCCTTTATCTTGACATATATTGAATTTATCTTGTATACCTACAAATTTAATCTTCATGAATCATCACTACGAAGTATGAAACAAATTTTCACTTTTTCTCATTCTTTCCGCTTTCATCTTTAAAACTACCTATTGGTTCAAGGGGAAAGTTTTAATAAATAATTTCTTAATTTCTAGACAAAACACGCGGATGAAGCTGGGCGGAAGGCTAGTTTACTAATAAAAGATAGCAATAGCAAATATGTTAACCACATTCTCAAAAAAAAGTATAGGTAGGATTAGCAGTGGATATAATAAAATAATTAATGTGTTCGTAAATAAATAGTTCCCATAAAAATATGTATTTACTTAATATTTTTAGCACAAATATCATCACGATATCCCTGCGAAACTAATATATTTTTATCGGTAGCAGATAATAGGGCAAGTGGGTCCAGGGTTTATTTTATGGTAAACGATTAGCTTCACTCATAGATATTCATAACAAGGGTACAAGCGAGTATGATGGTTTTATGTAGTTAGATACCTATAAGTTTCATATATTGTAATATTTACATGATTTTAAAAGAGCAACTATGGAGTTTCTTGCCGATTCTTCTCCATAGATCACTGCTTTCCGAATCGGTGGTAAATGTTAAAATAATTATGTAATGACGATTCGAAAGTGCTACTAAATAGTAGTCTAATTGAATAAATGAATGTTTGAGTTTGAGTTTGAGTTTAAAGTTAAGATACACGATACATACAAAATTTTTGAAATATAAAAAGATAGTAAGTATATTTATTTCATGAAGTATTGTATTTTAAACTGTTAGAAACTTTTCTAAAGTAATACATGACATCGTGAGGAAAATATAGTTTAATGAATAACAAAAAGAATCGCTGATGGTGAAATTCTATTAAGCTGCAATGTTCGTTAGCGATGATTAATACCTATTCAAAAAATAATATATATTCTTAGAAATAACACGCGAGGCCGGGTTAAATATTAATTTGAATCTAATAAGAATGTACTGGAACGCTTAGCTCATAAGCAGTTAAGCCAGTTCTTGTACGGTAACAATATCCTTAGCCCATACCAATCCGGTTTCCGTCCTGGTCATAGCACGGTAACTGCCTTAGTCAAAGTCGCCGACGATATTCGCTTAAGTATGGACAAGCAGCAACTCACTGTATTAACTTTATTGGACTTCAGTCATGCTTTTAACTCTGTTGACTTTGAAATCCTGCTGAGTCTGCTCAAGTCTATTAATATCTCTCCTACGGCAATTGATTGGTTTCGTAGTTACCTGACTGGTCGTCGGCAGCGTGTTATGTATGATGATAAATTTTCATCGTGGTGTAATATCGTTGCTGGAGTACCTCAGGGTGGCGTGTTGTCCCCACTTCTCTTTGCCATTTTTATAAATTCCTTGACTCCTCATATAACGTCTCTCTACCATATGTATGCAGATGATCTTCAAATTTACACCCATTCAGATGCAGGGTCTCTACCGGAGGCTATAAGAGTGACAAATGCTGATTTAGCCTCAATAAGTAATTGGAGTACACTTTTTGGCCTACAGATCAACCCTAATAAAAGCCAGGTTATTATAATTGGAAGCCCGCATCATCGCTCAAAAATTAGCTGGTCCGATTTACCCCCCGTACAATTGGATGGAATTGTCATACCTTATAGTTCAAATGTAAAAAATCTTGGCATAACTTTTGATGAGGTTCTTTCTTGGGTGCCACATGTTAAAACTGTTAGCAAAAGAGTGTTCGGAGCTGCAAGCTCTTTAAAGCGGTTAAGTCACTTCTTGCCTATACCCACTAAGGTTATGCTTGCTCAATCCCTTCTCCTTCCCCTATTAGACTACGCGGACTCTTGTTACACGAACCTGAGCGAAGACCAACTCAATAGACTTGAGCGATTGCAAAATTTCTGCATCAGGTTTATATTTGGCCTTCGCAAATTTGATCATGTGTCTGAGTTTCGCAAGAAACTCAAGTGGTTACCAATCCGATTGCGTCGGAATGCTCACACTCTCCACCTCCTCTATTCCATTCTTTTTAATCCACATACTCCTAGCTACTTGAAATCCAATTTCCATTACCTTGCTTCCGAGTCCTATACCCTACGATCCTCTAATAACTTTCTTCTTCGTTTCCCTGTGCATGGCACTAAATTATACGGTACATCGTTTACGGTGTCAGCAATCCGTTTATGGAATGCCCTTCCGGAAACGATTCGACGCGCCCAGACGTTACGATCGTTTAAAAAGATGCTGAAAGACTACTATCTATCTATATAAGTACTGTCTATGTATAGTATGTTTGTTGTTTATGTATATAATATATTTAAAATGTATCTATGTACATATATGAATATTTATTTAGTATGTTTAATGTTTATGTATATATGTATTGTATTTATGTAAACATAGTGTTTTGTGTATTATGCTTTATTTTATTTAAATATAGTTTTATTTTATTTTTTATTTTTGTTGTCAAATGCAAAATTACTAATTGGTACCTAAAGTTTTGATTTGTCCTTTGCCTGAAGGTTGCCTGGCAGAGATGGCTTTGAGCCATAAGGCCGCCATTTGTACATTTTGAATGGTTTTGTTGTATTTTTATTTTATAAGACTTTTGTAAGTACAATAAAGAGTAAATAAATAAATAAATAAATAAATAAATGTACTGCGATTCTACACAGCTACCTAATTGATGTAGGTAGTTGATGACAAAACGCAGCGAGTCAACGACTGAGGGTAGTTGGGTCGAACGTCGTATAAACAACGTCCGAGCCCCTAGGCACGATTCGTACGAATGCGCCACGAGACAAAGGAAAGCGGCTTTTTATAGTATTCGACAGCTAAACATGTTCAGACTTGAAATAATGACAACTATGTTGACAACTATTCATCCACAAAAATATTAAATCAAAAGTTACGTCTAACAAATATAATTTAGGCTTTAAACAACGGAAAAAGTAGACGAGCAAGTAAAGTTCAATAATTTACAGATGAATTGTCACCGGCTAGTCGATCGTTTCATTTTTCGCTAAGAGAAAATATTAGTCATATTCCATATTTCCAACGCAGCATCCTAAATAGAATAGATTGGTTCTTTATCTTTACGACGCCGGGCCGCTTACCCTAATCATGGCAGGAATGGAGATATTGTAACAATGACGGGGAAAATTCGTTCAGAAACAATTTTATTCTGTTACAGTATGCCGTATTTTTCTATCAATAAACTGTGTTTGTAACTAAGTTTTCTCTTTTAAAGATTTTTTAATAAGATTTTAAAAGTTGCATAATAAATAAACTTGTGTCTATGAGAACGCCATAATATTCCACTATATATTTTTTGAAAGAAAATGGAAAGAGACATAACATTTAGTCGCTGATTTTGAAACAATCATCGATCTTTTATTATCGCTACTTAAATATCAGTTATTTTGCATTCATAATAATATGAATCGTTACGTTATGTAGAGATGGGTATTTTGTTATTATTTTTTATTGTAGCATAACCTATCCTACTATTAAATGGATGACCCTTTGCTATAAAAATATATTATAAAGTACATTATATTCTCCAACCCTTAAACCAACAATGTTAGCGCCATTTTAAGATTAGCTACATTACGTCTGTATATTCCTTTTAGCCCCAAAATCACTGCGCACCGAGTTTCGAACACAAACCCAGCTCATATAGCGTTTTGAACATATATTGAGACTTAATTCAACGAGATAGAGTTCAAAATAGTGCTTTATAAATAATCCTTTTAACTGTTATTACAGTTGAAATCGTGTGGAATTTTGCTTCATATTACAAAGCTGTTTGGCTTAAACCGTTTTTGAACTGGAAAACTCGGTCCAACCGGACGTAATACGTACCAGCCACGGTTTGAATGATTTAGTATTTTATTACAATTTTGTTTATGTAGTATTTATTCGTCGGAATTAGATATAGATTTATATTCTCTCACAACATTTAGCAGCTGGTTTGAGTTTATACAATTTTTTTATCAAAAAGTTAACAAAGCGAAAATGAAAACAAAATAAAACATTGTAGTTGAAAAATTTTCATCTTAAATCTTTATTGCAAATTAGCTGGAGAAATTGTTTTACACAAGTTTTAGTAACGTTAAGATCGTGAAGTTATTTCGTTTAGTTTGATTAAAATGTAAGGATTTTTAGGAATCATTATACAGATGATAATAAATTAGATTTTTAAAAAATTATAGAAATCCTGATAAAAACGTAAATTGAACACATTAAGTTATACCTTATGAAAGTTCTTATCATATTAAACACGGATAAGCTCACAGACGAGTTACACCAAATAAAATTTGCTAGAGTAACTATACCCCAGAGAGAAATACATCTGATACGCGGAATAATTTTAAAGAATTGTTCCTCAAAAATGCAATACATTTTTGCTAAAATCATAAAGATAGTGAACCAGACAAGACATGCTTTTGAAATAGAACGAAAACATCTCAAACGACATCGTAAAAGTGGAATTTTAGAGTACCATTGGACTTTATTTTCTTTGAATTAAAAACAAGGACTTGTTGTTTCGTCTAACATTTTATTTAATAAAAACACTAACACATGTACCATACAACACTTCTTATCTTTGATACAAAGTCTTGTATATTCAGTTGATAATGTTTGAGAAAAAAAGAGTTATCTTCTGTACTAACATTGAGTAACGGTAATAGAATGGTTGAAATTAGCTGAACTATGTTAATAGCGATGAAACGTAAACATGTCTATGGTATAGGTATTGATCTGACGCATTTCATATAGTCGCTAAACATATTTTTAGCTTCCTGTAATATTTGCAAATCACATGGGAAGTTTATTTGGGAAGTGACGATACAATATGGTTATGTTGATTTGATGTTCTGTATTCGTAGTAATAAAATCGGGGGAGTGCTTGTTGGATTGTAAAAATATAATAACTTTAAATTTAAGATAACTTGCAGTGTTCGTAGATTGCTTTATACGACAAAATAGACAGCGATATTTTCTTTTATTTTTGTTCAGAATTTAAACAGTTTGAACACAATTATATTGTGCTAGATTTATGCCCGGTTCCTATATTCAACGGATCGTCATAGTATCAAAGCTACTATCCGTTTTTCTAGAACTAACTACGAGTCGTTAATACCGTTCCACAATTTTATTTCTTGACGTGCTATCGACGCGACGGACATCCGTTGGTCATAAAAATACCGAGCCCTCTTCACTCACAGATGTGCGTTTCGTTATAAGCCAAATTGAAATTAAAATTACACAAAATTCAGGACAAAATAAGTTAAATATACAGCCGAATTATAAACTTTAAGAATAAAGTTTCTTATTAATAAAGAACTAATACTAAAGAACTATATATTTGTAGACATCTGCGTGATAATTTTCCTTCTAAACAACCTAATGCGTTACACAGAAAGCAAAAACGGAACGTTTTTCTCGCGCACGCGTGCATTGCTTGTCAGTTGTCAAATTATTGTCATTCATTGTTGATTCATTGTCAAGTTTTATAATTAAAGAATAACAATACAACGACGACTGTTTATATATTTATTAAAAATGGATATTACGCCGGTAAGTACGCCTTTATATTCCTTCTTTAAAATCGTCTGCCGCTTACTTTTTGCTTCGGACACTCTTAAGTCAAACAGGTATTTCTGTTACAGAAATCGAAGAAGGCTATGAGTAAAGACGAGGTTGCTCAATTATAACCAGTAAGGAGACTAATGCTTCTACTAATAAATTAAAGGATGAATGTTGGACTTCGTTGACCAACACATTTAATGCAAAAAGTGGTCAAATACCAGGAAAACTTTTTATTTTCAGCCAAAAAATTCAAACATAATAAGGATGATGGACAAATATTATGAAGAAATAATTGAAATACTGAACACACAATAATTGAAATACTGAACACACAATAACTAATTAATTTTTGTATATTATTAAGCAATATAATATCTAGACACACGATAGAAAAAGAATTTGTTAGTGCTAAATGTAAATCTTATGTAAAAAATGTATTTAGTTCAGAGAGCCTATTACAGCGTTAAGGAATATAATATAGAAGATGATAATCAATGGAGGGTTGTCGCGTAAGAATCACAGGACAGTTCTTTAGCACATATTATGTAGTTACATATATTATTATGTAAAATTAAACTGCAATAAAGAAATAAAACTTTTATTCCATTTTATTATGTACTTTTATTTATTTTTTATTATTTACAATACAATGTTTAAAAAATTGATTTCTACATTGCAAACATAGACATATATATATACTAGTGGTCCGCCCCGGCTTCGCCCTTGGTACATGTTTATGTTTTCTTTCCATAATAACCATCCTCGTACTTCAAGGAATATTATAAAAAAATAATTATCGAAATCGGTCCACCCGTTCACGCGTGATGCCGTGACCAAGGGAAATAGGTCTGCCACTGATATCGATATTGTGCCTAAAGCATAGAACCTCAGCGTCAACAGTAATTGATGTTATGGAGATACCCCATGATTCCTGAAATGACAACATAAATTAGGTATGTAATAAGGTTAGACGTGTTTGGTATAATATTAATGCCTCCATTAAACTAACCTGGCTCCTTTTATTCGTACGTCTGGATAAATTTCAAGAAGTAATTGTTCAACAGATTCTTTATCAAGTCGAAATCTCAATTGAAATTCGTGAGAATCCAGGGTCGCAAAAAAATCCACTCCTTCTCTATAATATACTTATACTCTTTCACGCCCACTATCTTCTTCCGAAATTCGATATAATATTAAACACTTCTCTATCACTATCTGAACTCCACATTTCGATATTGAAGCGGAAACAATGAAATAGTAAGAATTTAACCGCCCGAAATCGACGGGTAAACAAAATGCTATACGAATAGTAACTTTGACAGCATAATGACGTTAAAAATATTTATAGGAACGCGATAAACTGTCTTCTCCATACAATATGCTTACCGTTCGTTAATAGTAACCCTCCCATCCGTCAGTAGGAAGCCGTCGGTAAGTTGCTTGACGAGACGTTTTTTATAGGAACGATTTTCGCTTACGCTTGGTTAATTATACTACTATTCGTAACTAAAACGGATCGTTTTTCAAATATAGGAACCGGGCATTAATAAAAAAGCTAGAATTATCCGTTTTCTTACCTAATTGCTCCTCTAGTTTGAAACTATTAACTGTAAGTTAATAATTACTATGTGGGTATTTTACGGATTTTAATACAAAATCAGGTGCTATTACAATAATTACTACTTCTCATAATTATTTCACGACACTATGAAGCAGTTACTCGTATACAATGCCAATGTTCGAAAATAAAATGACCATGGCATACCTGTTACTGTTCTTCATAAATGGATAGACGGCAAAAAATAGTACCTATTTACAGATTGGTATGAAATCGATACATGAATTACTCGAAATAATGTGTTTATTATGTTTCCACACAAGTCACAAACCCTTTTCACTTATTTAAGCGAAAACAATTTAGAGATTTACGCAGATATATTTTCTTTGAATAAAATATTCTGAAAGCGGGATGTAAAGTCGTCCGTAAAATAGCAAATCAATCTAATTTACAAGCGGTCAAGAGTGCAATTCAGGGAAAATGTTACCTCTCTTGGGGAAATAAGGATCCGTCATCATTAGGCTTTTACCAGAAGTATTCCTAACTTTTCGAGACTGTGGCGAAGTTTTATATGAGTTGGAAAGAAAATTATTATATTTTGATTCCTGCGACAGGTGTCAAATTAGTTTTGAAAAGTTTGTCGGCCAATAAAAATTATGTAAATGAGATGTTAAAGGAAAAATACTTTTTAATTTTTTGATACAGTGAAGATGGAGAGAATTCAAGGTTTAGGCCTTTAATTCCAGATCTGACAAACAATTTAACAGAAGTGTTTAATATTAATTTTGTCGTTGAAAATTTATTTCAATGCTGTGAGGTGAAAACGATTGTTCTGGAAATGTTCAAAAAAATCAAATAAAAAAAATTTATCAGTTTTATATAATTTGCAAGGATATTAAAATCCGAGCGTCAGCGAATAAATTATTTTTATCACTTGTTCCAATCCCTGAATTTCAAATGATTATTTACAAATCGTACCGATGAAATTAATGTAAACACTTAGCATAAACTTTATAATTATTCTGTGTAGTATTTATTACAAGCCAATATCTACTTAACTAATGGTCTTACTTTGCTCAAATCTATTTGGGATAAGTCGAATCTTGTATTAACTTAAGACGAACTTCCAAACTTATAAAAGCATTGACCCAGCCAAAGATTTATTAATATAATTCTTGGATAGCTTATATGGATTCAAGTGATTACACTTATTAAAAGTGAACAAAGAAAAAAGGATGGAGGTAGACAAATTTCTGAATTGTTAATTGATTTGATCAAGGTTCGAGAATGCTAAGGCTGGTTGCAGAGCTTGACCGACCGTCAGTGCGTACCGTCGGTCCTGACGATATGCATCAACAATTGAGTATTTGAATAAAAAAAATTATTGATTTTTTTTATGTATTTTAAAACCTTATTATTAATAATATTGATATTTAATGCAAAAAAACTACAAAAAATTTTTTTTCAATTTATTATAAGCAATTAAAAATTGATGAAATTTGAATTAAAATCACGTGACTATAAACGCGCCATGACTGGTCACCATAGATGTGACGTCAAAATGTTTTAGTTGTATACGTTTTTCTATCAAGTGCAATGTGTGAAAACTAACATTATGACGTCACACGCGTCCGGGTGACGCTTCGGGAGTTGTCGGTGTGTTTTCGGTACTGGATTCAAAGACTAATTTTTATTTTGAAATAACTTTTGAATTATTGCAAAAAAAAATTAAAAAAATAGTTTTGTTATAAAACTAATATATAATCTTTCCATTTAGCACAAAAAAAATTTTTATTCAAATACTCAATTGTATGACTATGACACTAATGCGCATGACAATACGCGTGCGTATGGTCGGTCTAGCTATGAACGGTTTTATGAATTTCCATACATATCACAAGCGCGACTGACGTACGCACTGATGGTCGGTCAAGCTCTGCAACCAGCCTTATGTCACATACAAGAAGATATTTAAGCAGCGTTTAAGTATGGTTTGAGCGATTCTTCAATTCAAATACTCAATTCAAAACTTGCCGAATAATAGTCAAGATTCGAGATTCTACTAACACAAATAAAATGTATTTTCATAATAGGGAGAAATTAGGTAGGTACATTTTACAGTTATAATATATTGTATTATTTTTTTTTAATCTTTATTTTATTAACGAGGGTTTGATCAGACATGATCATGCCACCCTCTTTGGCATTAGAAAAAAAAAATAACAGTTATAATATTAGTAATAGCATTATTTGTCTTAACCTTTTTTATTCTCTCTTTTGTTGGATTTATTATTACCTAATTAAATTCCATAAATATATTTGAAATCTTGTGACTTTTGCTTGTACGTATTACAGGAGCTATAAAAGTTAGATCCTCTATTAAAAACAAATCAAATATTAGTAGATAACTGGAGAAGTTTGAAAGCAATCAGTATTATTTCCAAGGATGAGAGCATTAATGAGTAAATGGAATTCATTACGATGGTTTAACTTAGAAAGAATTTTGATTGAACTGAAAGCGGATCCAACTTTTTAATGTGGTTTTCTTTTATCTTAATGTTTAAGGGCGAAATGTTAGTAATTGCCTACAAAGTTTTATTATAAGTAATGTTACTTTCTTAAATGACAATTTCATGTAAAGCTAATTAAACTATGTTGAAAGGTCTACTTGTGAGTGTCTTTTGAATGAAGGGAGTTTTATATAAAGCTTATACGACTGTAGAATTGACTCGTTCCTGGGTATATTAAACTCTCTTATTATCTTACTTATATTTCATCAAGTTTCAGGTTTATATAATTTCAAGCATAATTTTACTACCTTAGATGTTTGTTCTTTGTAATATTGTTGTTAATTTGTTATTTCATTCAGGTATTTAGGCATCAGAAATCCTCTCAAGAGTCGGCATCACTCGACCAAACGCGTGGTGGTGATAAAGATAGCCTTGGTGTGGTTGCTCAGCATGTTCGTGTCGAGTTCTATCACCGTTTTAGGTAAGTAACATTGTTTTGTATTATATCTTCATTAATTTAGATCAATTTTATTATAACTTCGTTAATATTATTTAGAACAATTTTTAAGTCTATAATATAATATGCTTTATGTGTGATGGGAAATTTAATTTATCATATCGACTGTACGCAACCTTTCTGGAAGAATGTTCTTGTTTTACGAATATAAAACAAGAAGAAAGTACCTATTTAAAATGTAGGTATGTAATCCTATACCTTTGGCACGCCTTGTGTCAATAACAACAAACACACCAGCTTGATGGATCTTTGTCTAAATTCATCTCGATTCAGGTTATTTCTAAGGAAATAAAAAGTTAAATGGGCACCAAATGAGCTTTGAACAACTTTAATGCAGCACGGTTCTTGTTTTCTCACTAAGAATTACTTGTTGAATCATTGTGTATGTATAAACTACATAGAAACAGCGGGAAATACGTGTAGTATGAAAATGCGAACACGCTTAACAATGCATGCGTCGGTTGATTTTCATTCGACCGTGGTCACACGGTACAATGCGGAGTGCTTGCACCATTGTTGTATGCGGTTGGGTTATGAATGGTTTATTGTGATAAAAATATGTGTGTTATTATTAAGATTCGTGATCAACTTAATAGATTAATAGTTTTCAATCAGGAAGAGGTTTAAATGTATTTTTCGATTTCGTTGTACGATTACAATAAAATATCCCTTTATAGCTATAGAACATACGGGCAGTACATATAAATGTCTGTTACAACCATGTAAATAAAAAGCGTTATGATAATATCGATAATGTTTACTTCAAATTATTTACTTAGTATCCTAAGGCTTCTAGCAGGGGCAAAGGGCGTCAACAGTACTTCGCCATGCGCCATGCATTTTAGAGTTTTTTTTATATAGTGGAGAATGCATTTAGGCATACCCAGGGCACTCGGGGAAAGAGCCCTGGGTTATGTCGGACTCACCCTGCTGAGTGCAGGTTTTATCTCGATCCAGCATTTTCCAATTGACTTGGCCTCTCCGATAACAGTACGACGCCAAGTGAGCTTTGGACTGCCACGTTTCCGTTTCTTAAAATTAAAAAAAAAAACAAAGAATTTAGATTTCGTTCAAAAATGAAAACACTAACTGTAATCTAAGAGTAAATGATTTCTTTACTAAAACTCATTTTATACTTTAAACTTAAATATTTCTTAGAATATTTCACAAACCTTTTCACGCATTTAAATACAAATACGTAGGCTCTTTTCGCCTTTATCGTGCATGCTATTTGGCCGTAAAGCATTTCCTTACTTGAAAGAGAAGCAGCCACGCGGAAAAGACCTTAAGACGTGCGGAAAATATTATATTATATATATTTTTAAAGCTGGCAAACGTCCACGGCAATTTAACGCTACGGTAGTAATTTTAAAACGGAATTGTATATTCATATTTTAATATCATAACTCAATAATTACACTGAAATCGTATTTTTGTATCAAAAAGCTAAGTAATTCGTAATTGGCGTGTAGAATATTTCAGTGTAAAATAAAAATCCTTTGTGTCCTTTTGATATGCTGCACTGAACAAACTAAAATTGTTTGTTAAAAAACTTTACCGTTTATAGGTTAGCGTTTAGAATATTTTTTTTATTTTTTTAATTTCATAAATATTTACTTACGTCAATTATTGCTATTATAGCAGTCGTTACTTTTTTTACTTAATAGCAGTCGTTATGTTCATGTATTTTAGAAAAAAAAAAAAACATTTCATAGATATTAAAAGCTGGCGTTGTTTTTAGAATATTAGAATATTTTTCATTTAATAAAAATGTGTTAAAATATGATTAATTTCGTATATGATATATATTTTGTTAAATAAGTCGCTTGGGGCATTTTATCATGTAGGAGCACTATGAAGGAATGTAATTAAAATTTAAATTCTCATTATACACTTTGTAGACTCGTTGGGAATGCTCCTTAGCTAGGACATTCCCAACTTCTTATGCTAGAAATTTTAATTGAGCCAGCGTTTATTATCATTCGTTTAACTTGTAAACGGTAACAATGTAGTTAACTATTAAAGCAGGTAAATGTTATGATGGTGATAATGGTTTATGTCATATAAAATATTTTGTAAATAATAGTTTTTCTGAAAGCAATCTATACCTACATCTTCTATACATATAATAAATCTGTAGAAGGGTCAATTCTGTACATTGAAAATATTGAAAAAATAAATAGCAAATACTGGATGTTACTAAATAGCAATGTTACTGGATCGATACCAAACCCAAATATGTGATTAAAAAAATTTTTGTCTGTCTGTCTGTCTGTCTGTCTGTCTGTCTGTCTGTCTGTCTGTCTGTATGTGAAGACATCACGTGAAAACTAACGGTTCGATTTCGATGAAACTTGGTATAATTATACCTTATTATCCTGGGCGTAAAATAGGATACTTTTTATCCTGGAAAAATACGTAGAAAAAAAAATAAACTAAAATTTTCAGTTTTATCCATAGACGTTGTTCTATACCGCAGTGGATTCAGCGCCGTAACATGTAGCTCCGAAAGTCGGATTTGGCTTGTACCGTTTGCGTCACACGAGAGCCGCACGATGCCACGCCTGCCACGACTCCTATATAAAGACTGCGATCCGCGCCGCGCGACGCACCAGGGTGAACCTTCAGTTCACCCCCGCGTCCGCGTTAAAATGTAGAAGCCCTTCTGGCTAACATTGAGAAACACCACACAAAAAAAAAAAAAAAAAAAAAGCCGCGCGACGCATAAAATTTATGAATTTTGATGCGAGCGGACGTGTCCTGTGGCGAGCGGTCGTTCTTATTGAAATAAAATATATTGTATGCATAATAATAATAATTAACATATTAATATTGTTTTCACCGTAAATTGGTTTATTCATTAAACTCATAATTCTCTCTGTCATCTCATTTCATTGTATTTGTAACTATACATATTATAATAAATCTGTAGAAGGGTCAATTCTGTACATTGAAAATAAGTTGAAAATATTGAAAAAATAAATACCAGGGGGTGTTACTGGATCGATACCAAACCCAAATATGTGTTTAAAAAATTTTTTGTCTGTCTGTCTGTCTGTCTGTCTGTCTGTCTGTCTGTCTGCATCACGTGAAAACTAACGGTTCGATTTCGATGAAACTTGGTATAATTATACCTTATTATCCTGGGCGTATAATAGGATACTTTTTAATAAAATACGTAGAAAAAAATTAATCTTTTCAGTTTTATCCATAGACGTTGTTCTGTAGAACCGCGAACACACGTTGCGTATTATTATAGGCCTAGCCGTATTTGGGTCCAATATATATTTATAAGATATCATTGTCAGAGTTACTCAAAATGAAGAAATAAACCATCCACGCGAAGACCGACATCCGCGCGGACGGAGTCGCGGGCGGAAGCTAGTACTATAATAAATCTGTAGAAGGGTCAATTCTGTACATTGAAAATATTGAAAAAATAAATACCAGGGGGTGTTACTGGATCGATACCAAACCCAAATATGTGTTTAAAAAAATTTTTGTCTGTCTGTCTGTCTGTCTGTATGTTCAGGCATCACGTGAAAACTAACGGTTCGATTTCGATGAAACTTGGTATAATTATACCTTATTATCCTGGGCGTAAAATAGGATACTTTTTATCCTGGAAAAATACGTAGAAAAAAATTAATCTTAATTTTTCAGTTTTATCCATAGACGTTGTTCTGTAGAACCGCGAACACACGTTGCGTATTATTATAGGCCTAGCCGTATTTGGGAATTGGGTACAATAGATATTTATAAGATATCATTGTCAGAGTTACTCAAAATGAAGAAATAAACCATCCACGCGAAGACCGACATCCGCGCGGACGGAGTCGCGGGCGGAAGCTAGTTCTTAAATATTGCTAAACGATTTATAGTGTTGATTATTAAATTATCACTTTCCTTTCTCGGGTATCAAAATATCTCCATACCAAATTTCATGTAAATTTGTTCAGTAGTTTAGGCGTGATTGAGTAACAGAAAGACAGACAGAGTTACTTTCGCATTTATAATATTAGTATGGATGTTGTTAATAAAATATAATTATTAATTTATTTATCTGTGTAAAGAAAGAAACTATATTTAGTTGTTACACGATGCATAAAACCAAGAAGCTTATATCTAATACACTGGAGATTGCACTATGACCATTAACTTGTAACAAGAAAATATGACCTAGAATGACGTCAGTCATGTTTTTTGTCTCTTTCTGTTGAGTGACCACGCTGGTTTGTAAATTCAGGATTTTTCAAAATAGAAAAAACTAAAAATCATGGTCTATAAATAATAACGACATAGGTATATTTTTAACAGTATTTATATTATAATATTATGGTCATACTTTATAGGTACATACAATTTAAATTGGTATAGAATGATAGTTTTAAATTACTTTTGGCTACAAAGCTTGGATATGAACCGATATATAGCATTAACATCCTTTGTAAATAGAGGAAAGTTGTGTTTTGCATCAGATGCTGTTTACCAAATTGTAAGCTACTCAGATCTTCTTTTTAAACGCGTTGCTTCGACTGGTCAATTTTAAGCCAAAATCATCAAAGAAAAACTGTTTAGCGGCCTTGCACAAATTTCAGCTAACTTTACAAAGTTTATTTTTCAAAAGGTATTTTTTCTGGGTCGTAATCCTCAGTAACCTTGACGGGCTTTTTATTTTGGTGTTCTAAATTTTCATCATAATATTGTTATTACAATATATTCTCCTCGCTATCCATAAAAACTCGTCATCATGGTTACCTTACTTGTTAAATTTGTTTATTGAAAACTTGTTGAAAAATGATAAAGTATTGGGGAAATAACAAATTTAACATGTCTGCTTACTAAAATGATGCTAAATTAGACAATTTTTGCCATTGAAATGATTCTAAACAGGTAAATGCAGGAGTATTGAGGAATATTGTAAATAACGTAAATATACACTTGCCTGTGAAATTCTATGCCAGAACTTGGTGTCCAAACACTTCTGCAATTTTGCACAATACAATGCATTCTTTATATTCGGAAAATATTCATTAAATAAGCAACAATATTAACTTAAATATTCGAAGCGACGCAATTGTTTTGACACACATGCCATATTGACAAAGTGAGAGTTGCTACAATTTTATTATGGTGACTACCCATAATCAAGGAGTATCGCTTTTTAATAATTGGTTCAGATACTTATTTTATTTAGCATATATAATAATTGTCTCATCCAACAATGCTTCTGAATGACGTTTTTGGCAATTTATCAACAAACTCATGTACAAAAACTAACCTTTTGCACAGAATATTACAGCATACATAGTAGCCTTGGGAAAACTTCGTATTAACAGTGGCAATACCAAGTTAGGTGTGAAAGTGATAAAAAACATGAACTGGGCAATATTTTCTTGTTACACGTCAATGTTCATACCGAAATCTCCAGTGTATTATGATATAAGCTTCTTGCATAAAACGAACTGTATGCTCTTTCAAGACATCAATCACTACACTGTCAACTTCTGTTCCGTGTTATATGAAATTTTGTTTTAAAGCTGTCGAAGCTTCTCTATACGTAGATAATGTTCCAGACTTCTCATAATCTAGGTACACACAACAGAAAATATTATTAGACTATATGTTCGCTAAATTATATGTTCTTCAAAAAAATTAACAAGATTTTCCTATTTATAAATCAGTCATTTTTACAGTAGATATTTCCGCTCATTTGGCGGCAGGTGTACACTGCTAATAGTTACATGATACGTTTATTTTAGTTTCAAATGTTTTACACTCAATTAGTTGTCTCTCAGTTACAAGCAATTGGATGCCCTCCATTTCCTGTATATTTTCTCACTGCTGTTTTTTTGAATTTTTTTACCAAGGCATATTCAAAGTATTGAGTCATATTATTATATCCATTTATATTAAACATACGTACATTTTATTTACTTTTGCAAATCAATTGATTATTATAAATTGTACTCACCTCGTTTCAAAATCATTTACAACATCAATTATTTTTTATATAACAGCACAAACGAACTGTTACAATAATAGAAATAACATAACATAACATACTTCTTTTAACGTGAATTGTAACACATTATTGAACAGCCTGTCACCTTTTTACAGCAAATAATCGTTTTCAAATTACGTATAATTGAAGTTACCCTCACTCTTCACAGCTTTCGATATTTTTATAACTCAAGCGATTCATACGAACAAGGTTAGAAGGTTGTGATCCAAAATCGAATTGTGCCCTATTTTATGAATCATTTCACTCATAACCTCCTAAAAGTCGGCATTCGGCGATTTTCCATGTAATAACAAATCTCGAAACCTCGTTACATACCTATGGAAAATACGGAATAACAAGGGCAAAACTGCTCAAACGTGAGATAATAACTTTATAATCGAATAAATAAAAGGATAACTTACATACCTACTATTTTTTTTGTAAACGTTTTTCTGATAATATTTTGTCACATAAAAAAGCAGTCACAATTTTTTTTTGTAAATATAATAATTAGGTACCGAATATTTTGAACGCGTGATAGCGCAAGTTTAAAAATTATGGTCGACGTCGTATTAAATTATAATTAAATCTTATATGTATTACGTATATTTATGTTGTGTTCATTCAAAAAAATTCTTGGCAATGAAAATAATAAATCTATATTTCATGAAAATATGCAAAAAAACGTTAAGTCTTCTTACATTAAATTGTATCTACTAGTAGCACCCTTAAAAGACATCAATAAACAAAATACATTACACATATTTTTCAAAAGTGCCCATTAAGGGCTCTTCCATCGGCACTACATATAGGGCGCTCTCAATCTCGCCGCGAAGTGAATATTCCTAAGTATGTAATTTCCCATTTGAATGCGAAGAGAAAACATCAAAATATTCTTTGACGAACGCGTACGGCATAATAAATGGCGGGGTCCAAGTGAAATTGTTCGGAACGTAATAATCATGTACGTGAGGGTGAAAAAATGCGTCAAAGAGAGAATTCAGTTAATCCCTCTTTGTAGGCTACAACGATCGAGGCTTTATTGTGCGTAATTTAAACTTTGACTTGCTGATTGGAATCTGATGCGTCGGATGTTCAAAGATTATTAGATTAGATGAGCGATTTCGGATAACGGTTAATTTTTTGGTACCTAAAGTCTAATTTGGGTGGTGAACATTGTTGACATTCTATTTTGTGCTTTTCAATTACATACAGATATTGATGTTACAAAATGTTATGAAATATTTTTAACAAAACAGTGCTATTTCTATGCTTATTATATTATGCATAACATCATACCTATTCAGAAACATAATAATAATAAAATGTACCTACTAAGAAAATGCTCCAAAGAATTAGATTACACCATTCGTAACAATTGGCTTTAGAATTTCTATTTCACGATTAAAAGCTTGATATTAAATTTTTATTAGATTTTATCGTTATATTTATAAATACCTTTTTAAAATTTCGGAAAATCTAATTGTTCATCTATGTTAATATAATTATAATTATAATATGCTATTTTTCGAACAATAATAATTTAGGTACTCCTAAAATTAACTCTTGTTTGACGAAAGGAAATTGCTATCAATCAATCAAAGTTAAAATCTTATGGGTCCTCTTCATAATGAGCAGCGTCGGCCCAACAAATGATCGTCGATGGTTGCTGCCATTACAGCAAGTATGAATAAACATCTACAACAATTATAATAGTTGACATATATAATTATTATAAAAATGATATTTAAGTAGTAAGACATTGACTTTCTATTGTTAATTTTTGCATGCCAAGCAATTGGCGATTTGTGCTGAACAATGAATTATGTAACATCTGTAAATCTTCCACATTTCTTGCAAAATAAATCATTTCATTTCATTACAATGACGGCTGATCTAGACATATTTTAGGCCCTCTAGACTATCGTGATTGCCTCTACTCCTCCAAGGCATTGTGAAGAGGGCCCATTAGGTCAAAATCTATTTTTTAAATTATTTATTTTATCGACTGAGCTGACATTTGTGAATTTAACCAAACTATTTCTTCTAGGTCTAATCAACAAGCAGAACATAATGCCAACCCCAGAGCTATGCGTGATAAACAATAGATTGTTCTGGATATTCGGTTCATTGGTGGCGTTCTATATCCCAATGTTGACTATGGTGGCATCTTTTGCGTTGACTGTTCAGCTGCTGAAGAGACAGGCGAGGCTTGCTGCTACTCCAGTTCCTGGTGGGACGCAAAGAAGGTAAGAAAAAAAAATGATAACGAAATTTTATAAATTATTAAAAAGAAGTCTTTGATAGGGTATTTCATGTTTTTTTATATTTCCTGAAAATATAAAAACTATTAACCAGCCATCGAGCTACTTCTAACAACATAATATATTCAAGTAGATAGAAATAATACATCACATGTATCCAATTAAAATAAATATCTGTTTCTTAACATGTGTATTAAAAACTTAATTTCATTATATAGATGGTAGTGCAATTATTGATGCAATAAAATAACCGTAATGGATGTTACAAAAGTCTTTATAAAAGATATATAACCGAAGCAAGCAAGATTGATTCCATTTTAATGACCTCCATTCTGTTCCTTTAATGTCAATATAACATGCGAATAGAATCGAGAAACATTATATTTTTCAAACGTAAAATATCACCATTGCTCATATACTCTCATTAAAAACTAATTTAAACAATAATTAACTATTTGATTGTATATTTCAAGCAATTATTATGAAAACAAAATTTTAATTACCAACATTAAAATGAACACAAACATTCAAATGTTAATATCGCTTGCTAATTATCTATACAGTTTCAAAATCCCAGAGGAAATCGTAGCTATTTCATTTAGTGCTTCACATTATAACTGTACTTCCAATGTATTGAATGGGAAATGTAATTCGTACTATTATAACCCGAACCAATAGTTAAATCGGTGAACTCTAGAACATTTGAGAACTTACCTTTAGAGTTGAGTATAAATAATAATATGTTAATGTTGCCATTGCAAGGAAAATTACATACTAAAACCTGATAAAAGGATTAAGACGATAATCTCTGTGGCTAAATGTTGCTTTCTGAATAATAAAAATAACATTATATTACTCGCACGATTAGCAAACTGGAATAAACCGATAACATCCTTAAAATCCTTAAAATCCTCCAATCGGATCGACTTCGACTCGAATATTTCAACAATCCATTGTCCATTGTTATAAAGAATGTTTTTGCCGCAGATAATAATCGAATACTATACCTATTTTGGCTAAGAAACCTAACTTTCCAAGAGTCACTTATACTTGCAGTTGCTATTTATTAATTTATAGTTAAAGAGATGAATTAAAAAGTTTTGCGTGATATTATCTATAAGCATTTACATAGTAAGATTAGTAAAACTGGATAAATATTTTGACTAACTCTTTCGGCCAGTTTATGGCTATGCGCTTAGTTTTGGATATACTTTGAGCTTATTTTTATTACAAACGAACTTTCCTCATAACTCCTTCCCAAACATCTAGAAGACTCGGATTAAATCCAAATCTATCATGAATTACCCTTTATACTCGTAGTAAGAGATTCATGCAATGGCTTTCAATGCCAAATAATTTACATATTTTGTGCGTAACTCATGTATAAGTTGAATGAAATTCATTTGTTATAGTGCTACGTACCCGAGTATTATAAAACATGTTTTATTATTGCCATAAATCAATACATTTGTTTTACTATCGAGTTCGAATAATGATTCATACTAATGTATTTTTGTTTATGCACACCATAAAATCATTGTGCATATTTGTTTTATTTCTGGCTGTTGAGTGCTGTGGAAGATATTTATAATTTTACAGGTATCGTGGCAAAAAGTGTCGAAAATCATATGATAATGTATCAGTGAAAAAGTTTCTACAAGGTTTCTTCATAATGGTGTTGTTACGATTGTAGTAGGAAGTAATTGGGCATGTTCCATTGGGCAGTAGATGGGCGTGTATAACGTAGCATCTTAGAAATAATAATAGTCTTTTTACACGCTTTATATTAGCTTCACCTGTATGTTTGTATGTTTGTAATCGACTTCTTTGGGCGCGATTTTGACCCACTTTAAACGGCCAGATTTCGTTCAAACTTTGTAGATTTATTGAGGACCGATGACAATACACTAATTTGATAAAATTTTCTATTTTTTAGTTCGGTTTTCTATAAAAAGCGTGTTTTTTAGTTTTTTTAAACTATTATTATTATTACTTACTCCATGATATGAAATTCACATCGTCATGTCACAATGAACCACATTACTCTTTCGCATTTTTTCATTTGCCTTATATTATTTCCCCATCGCTTTCAAATAGCGTATAGGTTATATAGCCTCTCCCATTAAGCGGAATAGTTAACGTCTTTCTAAAAGATGAAATATGAGAAAAAATAGGCCTCTATAAGAATTAGTCTTATAGAGGCCTATTTTTTCTCATATTACCTTGTAATATTAATCATAACCATTATTTATCTTATATTAACGTACCAAAAGAACATTAAGTCAAAATAAAAGAAAATAAAGCTCACCCGCATCAAATAGGCTCAAGGGTAATACCGCTAAAAGGGGATCCTGCAAGTCACACGTCATTACGCTGGTACTCCATGTAATAACCTATGTCTCTCAATAACGGTTGTAAGTAATCATCTGAACCATTACGTCATAATAGACTTATCGAGGTTATTTACTTGAAAGTGAGTGAGTAGGTATCTTAAATTAATATATTCTCTTACTAGCTGCGCTTCGCGGTTTCACCCGCGTGGCTCCGCTTCTGTTGGTCTTAGCGTGATGATAATAATTAAATAAATAATGGGCTATCCAAAACCGAAAGAATTTTTCAAATCGGACCAAGTAGTTCTTGAGATTAGCGCGTTCCAACAAACAAACTCTTCAGCTTTATAATATTAGTATACATAAGAATTTAGGAGTAATAATATGAAAATGCCTAATTAAAAAAAAATCTAAATTAAGAGTATTTTATGAAAAAAATTGAACAATGATGAAAGCTTTAAAATTTTTTGGACTAACAAATCTGATAACAATATGAGATGAATTTTTTAAGCTAAAAGTTTAGAGAAAAGTACCTGCTATTTGAATTTTATCCTTGAGATATAGATTTATACTTGTTCCTTGGCAATGTAAGTAATTTCAAATATTCATAAAGTATTCTCACTGCCAAGGTTCTTTATAACGTAGCCTGGTAACAAACATCTCAAAATCAATGGAGCGATCGACATAATACCATCGGTTTGCTATGTAATAGGATCTCCATTCGGCTTGATTACCGTATGTTTTGGAAGCTTTCCAAATGATCCCAGACCAAGGGGTACATCAATCAGTAGAGTAGATGCATCCGTTTTTATATAATCGAAAGTAACAATTTTGGGTTGTTTTTAAAACGTACTACTCTTTTTGGTTGCAGTACAACTGTGAACTCCATACTTCTATTTTTATGAGTTAAACAGACAAACAATTAGCAGTTCTAACTACTGAATATCACTAACTTGCTTTATTATTTATTAACATTAAACTTGTTTGTAAGTCACATCATAATCGTATACTTTGGCGCCCGACAAATTCTTTTACAATGTTACACACACGGTATCGAAATATATTTTTTATCATACTTCTTTTAAACATTTATACAGTAGCTCATCTAATGAAATAAACTATACCGTCGAGTAATTAACATTGCATCGTTCAAATATAATAGTTCTTCGGTGCGCGGCGGAATTTCAACTATTTTTATCTTTATTTACGGCACATAATTATTTCCGAGAGCCACTCGAAAGTTTTGCACTTGCTCTGGCAAAAGCTTCACCATTGACGTTGAAAATTGAAATATATTTTGTGGAGTATTATTTTATTTTTCTTTTATAGTGGAATGTGTTAAGCGCCAGTGTGAGCGTAAAATACAAAAAGATTAACCGACATTATTTCAAAATGAGTTGTTCTTATGGTATATTAAAAAAGCTTTTTGTCGTAGGAGTTATTAAATTGCTTAAATTATCTTCTTTACGATAATCTCGATAATCGATAAGTGAAATGTATCTTACATTTCACTATCGACCAAATGCGTGATCGGTCTTCCTTACCTTGCCGAAGAAACTTTTTTCGTTAGTAGCTTTTAAGAATTAATAAGCTCTTGATATTATTGTCAAAATATAAGAATTATCTCCTTCACATGAATAATTTTAAATAGGTATATTTCAAGTTTAAATTAGTATATTAGCTTAAAATAAAATACATATTTTACTTGATAGCCAAAAGTCCCATTTTCCCAATTATTATTAAACTGAGTATACCTTTTAGTGAATTGAAACATAATATTTGCCCCAGGTCGCAACACAAAAACGTGCGGGTAAATAAGCCCTCATTTCAACTTAATGGATGATCCCAATTTTAAGTGAAATATTATAAAATTCATTGTATTATTCTGTAATATCGTTTTCGTTGATTATTTTGGAACATGTTTTTATAATGTTTAAAGTCTAATCTTAAATAGATTTATAATAAAGTAGGTACGTTTTAAAGCACTGTTTGCTTTTAAAAATTAGATAAGTCTCTACATTATTCAAAGATTATATATTATTTTATAACACCAATAACACAATATGAATACGGCACATAAATAAAGATAATGCTTGGTCAATATCCTTTGATGTTTATGATTGTACATATAGAGCATAAGCGTTAGTAAAATAAATTTAGATAATTTTTATAAAATTATAATTCCATTGTAAATTTATTTAAGATATTAGAATCAATGAAAAATTACAGATATACATTAAATAAATTGTTTTTCGACATTTGATTGGAAAGGAAAATAGCCCACAGTAAAAGCTCTTGTGTATGGAGATTAATTAATGTGTATTTTATGTGTATTTACATCATAAAGTGAAAAGCGTTTCCAATCACAATATTTGTTTGTCTCGATAATGATTGACAATCAATTTTTGTTGGCAATAATTTGTTGTGTAAATTTATGCGTAATTTCAATAATGTTTATGAATTGGACGAGTGTTTATTTTCAATGAAGCTTTTATCTTATACATAGAAGTTATTGTTTACTCTTGAATAATAGTAATCTATACATAATATTATAAAGCTGAAGAGTTTGTTTGTTTGTTTGAACGCGCTGATTTCGGAACCCGATTTGAAACAGTCTTTCAGTGTTTGATAGCTCATTATGAGACTTAAATATCATCATGCTAAGACCAATAGGAGCATAGGAATGTGGGTATACACGTGGGGCACAACTAGTCTTAATATATTAATGATTTATGACTAATTCATAAAATCACGTCGTATGTATGATTTAACGTCGCATTGAAATAAACATAATCAGTTCGAGTTATTAAGTTATTTGTTTATTTCACCAAACAATTACATTAGCGGTTTTACGATCAATACGTTACGATAACACTCATAGGAATTACTCTATCAGCCAATTTCATTCATTGTTTGCTTCGCGTGATTTTGTAAGAGCTTATTGATGTTATTCTCTGTTTGATTAGTATTATGCTCCTGTGAATGGTTTATGGTATGAACTTGATTGCGGATTGTATCATGTATTCAATAATAATACATTACTTATACTCTATGATGTAAACACATATTGTTATAGATAGATTATATGGTATAATATTATGGCAAAAACATCCACAATAGTCTAAAGAATTTATACGTTATTAGCGGTCCGTCCTGGCTTCGCCCGTGGTACATATTTACGTTTTCTCTACATAAGAACCATCCTCATACTTCAAGGAATATAATAAAAAAAGAATTATCGAAATCGGTTCTGCCGTTCACACGTGATGCCGTGACAACGCGTTTCGTTTCGAAACGGGTTTCATTTATATATAAACTAGCTTCCGCCCGCGACTCCGTCCGCGCGGATGTCGGTCTTCGCGTGGATGGTTTATTTCTCCATTTTGAGTACCTCTGTCAATAACATCTTATAAATATCTATTGGACCCAATTCACAAATACGGCTAGGCCTATAATAATACGCAACGTGTGTTCGCGGTTCTACGGAACAACGTCTATGGATAAAACTGAAAAATTAAGATTAATTTTTTTCTACGTATTTTTCCAGGATAAAAAGTATCCTATTTTACGCCCAGGATAATAAGGTATAATTATACCAAGTTTCATCGAAATCGAACCGCTAGTTTTCACGTGATGCCTTCACATACAGACAGACAGACAGACAGACAGACAGACAGACAAAAATTTTTTTAATCACATATTTGGGTTTGGTATCGATCCAGTAACACCCCCTGCTATTTATTTTTTCAATATTTTCAATGTACAGAATTGACCCTTCTACAGATTTATTATATGTATAGATAGATAATGGTATTTGCTGAAAATTAAAATAATGGTATATAATAGTAGAACCCTAAGTTAAATGATGAGAACACAGTATCTACAAATGACACTCTATCTATAAGTTCTTTATACAGCATTTGCTGAAAATAAGTAGCAAATGTTACCGAGGATTCATAATATTAATATTATTAAAATTCACTGAAGTACTGAGCATTAACACTCATAATAGAAGTTTAGTTAATTTTATACTATTTTTCATTTTATACATTTACCTTAAATTTCGAGTAAATTAAATCTTTTCGGTCAAGTGTGCCAAAAATTTAAACGTTAGCAATATTTCATTTAGCGTAGAAAATTCAACATTATTGGCAATGAAACTTATTTTTATAAATAATACGTGTTATTGAATTTCGTTGGCACAAAATGAAATTCATTTTTAAAATATTACAACCATTATATTAAAGTAACATATTGTTTACATTCGTTTTCGCTTATTGATTTAATTTAAAGTTTCTTTTGGAAATATATTACATATAAGATTCATATAACTCGGAGATAAATTGTTTCCAATAGACGGGCAAATTAATTCTTTATCATACAAAATTGCTATGATTTGGATAACTTATCATACATCATGCAAGTTCGTACAAAAGCCGTGAAACAAAAGCAACTTGAACTCTCGCAGTTTTAACCAAGCTAATGACTTCTTTTGTCCCACGCTTGTACAGTTTCAATATTACGAATTTCGCGATGTTTTGTGGGGTCTTCTATAATGTCACTTTTTACTTTGGGGACAATAGCAACGGAATTTTGGTAAAGCGAAACATTATGGGTCTTTGTCAGGTATAGGCCTTAATTATGCTCTTTGAAATTATGTTTTATGTTTGGTGATTTCGGTAACCTAGATTCGATGGACGGATTTTCCTCATTGTTCTTTTGTGCATTGTGCTTGAAATAATTAAACTGCTAAATGTGATTAACAGCGAAATGTATTTTTGAAAACTTGTAATTATTTAATATCTACGATAGAACCCTTTGTTAACTATGATACTATGGTCCTGGTATATAGGAGTCCAGCTCTCCAAGACAAGAAAAAATTGTTATATTAAATATATTGTTTTGCTATATTAGCGAATTCTTTAACAGTATTCTATAGATAATTATAATTGATATACATACATGAAATATTACAAGTTTCTACACAAGATATACTTGGTAATGTTCTACAAATATTTTTTTCATAAATTACTAGACTCTCCTTTGTGTAAGATGATATACCTACAGCATTTTTTCCCAAATACCCGTCTTTTGGGCATTCAATCGTAAAGCGTAATTTCGAATTTTCCTCATATAGACAATGTGGAGCGTTCGACAACGGGCCCACAGAGCGGCAAGTCCGTCGCACCAACGCGAGGAGCTCCCCCGACTTGTCTCCCGCTGTCTCCAGGCATATGACGTGGCGGGTTACAACTGTTTCCAGGTAAAATTAAATTAGATTTAAATATTATTTTTGTTTTTTGTTGTCCACAGATATGTAGAAATTTGTTACGTATTTTTGGTTCTGTAAATGAAATTTCTTTAATTTTCTTAAATTTCATGGCTGACTTTTAATTTTTACATGATGACATTAAACTTGTTTGTACCTATGTATCTAAAATATTTTTAGATGGTATTGACATCTTTTTGGTCACTATATTTTAGTTATATTTAATGACTACATTGAGTAGGTATATCCTATCCATCCATATAAACAATCAAGGATATATTAATCCTACTATTGTTATGAGCAGTGGTGGCTCAGTGGTGAGACCTCGGACTTCGAATCGATAAGTCCGAGGTTCGAGACCAGGCGAGCGCGCAGGAAATAAATTGATTTTTCAATTTATCTGCGCATGTTGTAACATCACCACTGCTCGAACGGTGAAGGAAAACATCGTGAGGAAACCGACATGTCGAAGAATTAAAAAGTTCGACGACATGTGTCATCCGCCAACACGCACTTGGCCAGCGTGGTGGATTATGGCCTGTACCCTCATAGGAGGCCCGTGTCCCAGCAGTGGGAACGTATAATATGGGCTGATGATGATGATGATGATGATGATATAATGTCGTCTTAATAAAGATGAAATATTAGAACAGATTAATTTCTCGAGCACCCGATTAACAGTCGTGTTGAAATTATTGTTCTTACAATGCGTGTGTAAATGATTACTCACTTTAATTAAATTTAATGTAAAATTATCTTACCTACCTTTCACGAAAATATTCGGATGTGCCGCAAAATGATGGCATCCTTAGGGACATTTTCAAAGGGACATGAGAATAATTATTGCTAGATATTTTATTCATAAGGTACTCCAATTTTACTTTAATAATTCCGGTAATATATCTCTTTAAATTCTTATCGTGGTTTGTGTAAACTGAAAATTAATTCCAGGTCCTTTTAATTTCATTATAATTATTTTGCGGTTAACATCAGCATTTTGCGGTGTGCATGTCATGTTGACTTTACTTCCACATGTGGTTAAATGTGTGGGCTCTCATAAGTGTCGAGACCAATACCACAGCCTTTAAATAATGTCAAACAAATTGATGTTGCGTACTTTACATAAATTGTCACATAAATACTGCTTTATAAATCATTTAAAACAAATTGACGATGCAATCACACCATAAAGTATCTGGAGTCTAGGTCACAGAAAAAATGCTTCTTTCCTAGGTCACAAAGAAACAAAATCGGTATGAGTGTGTCCCACCCGCAACTGAGTTACATGAACGGTTGTGGGAACGGCGCGGGTGGTTCTCGTAAGGGCCGCGACGTAGCCACGCAGACGTCGGCTAGCATTGCCGCTAAAACTAGACGCGCTAAGACTGTAGATAATAGACACAACTTAGAATCATTTCAAAAGTATTTACCACGAAATCCCTAGGTCATAGAAAAAAAATGCTTCTTTCCTAGGTCACAAAGAAACAAGATAGGTATGAGTGTATCCCACCCACAACTGAGTTACATGAACGGTTGTGGTAACGGCGCGGGTGGTTCTCGCAAGGGCCGTGACGTAGCAACGCAAACTCCAGCGAGTATAGCCGCTGAAACAAGACGCGCTAAGAAACCCTTGAAGATTGCTCTACCAGCACCTAATGCATTGACTTTGAGGTACGTAAAATAGTAGATTTTCTAGGTTTTTGTTTGATGAATATATTGCTGAATTTACTTAGAAGTAAGAGTTTTTAGGTTTTGTTTATAATAAATACATTGTTATATTTTAGTTTAAGTATTCGAAAGCGTTATAAATGATGCATTAAAGAATAGAAAAAATTCGGTCACGAGACGAGGTCGAATCCTCGTCTTTTTGCCTGTCATTTATCAAATGCATTATTGAAGAGCAGATAAGGTAGTTAGACTTTTCAGGTTTTATTTTTTATACATAAAACAAAACTTTCCAAAATTAACAAGTATAAAATAAATGTTAGAGTTTTGTTTTCAGAGGTAGATGCCTAGACGATGTTTGGTGTTGTTCTTATTTTAGGCCGGTTTTAATGTATGGATGTAAATAATAATATTGAATAGTTAGGTAGTTAAACAGCATATAATAATTATAATTATCCATCATTAATTACTGTTATGCTCAACCAAGCAAGATCAAAGAGTTTCTCATCGCGTTTGTGCTGTGATTAGATCAATTATTTAATCATTGTTTTTGGAACTAAACATAAATTATTTATTACAACAAAATAGTAACTAATTTAGTTTAAAACAAGAAAAACACATTTAATTTAAAGTTAAATAAAATATCAAAATCATATTTAATACTTCTCAGCAGTTCAACTATTGTGGTATTGTTTGAAACTGAAGTGCACATTCACTAGAAAAGTTTGAAAATTAATAATGCACGGTTCAGCACAATGTTCGTTTTGTGGAAGCACAATGTCCTTTTAATAAAGAGTCATTTTAGACAGTTTGGACATTATAGTTGTATCATATTTGGACGGAAATTTTTAACGAGCTATCTCTTAATATATATAAATCTCGTGTCACAATGTTTGTCCTCAATGGACTCCTAAACCACTTAAACGATTATAATAAAATTCGCACACCATGTGTAATTCGATCCAACTTGAGAGATAGGATAGGTTTTATCCCGGAAATCCCTCGGGAACGGGAACTATGCGGGTTTTTCTTTGAAAACGCGGGCGAAGCCGCGGGCGGAAAGCTAGTATATAATATGTTTAGGAATTTTAGGGGTGAAAACATTTTTCATTTACTTTTCTGTAAATATGCTTATATAATAAAATCACTGCTCGTTTAAGTATGTGTTCATATAAAAATATTGAAATACAATTTCACTCACATGTATCTACATATTTGTAAAAAATAAACGTTTTTTAAGTACTATTTTAGTTAAATATAAGCATAATATGATTAAAATAACACCATTGAAAGGGCTTACTTTCAAAAATACGTTCATAGGTTTATTATACAACGTCCAAATAGATTTTGTAAAAGTGAAAATGATATAACGCGGTCTAAACTAGTTTAAGCTCGCCATAGCTTCGCGGCTATCATTTTCGTGTCAAACTGAATAATAAATCTATCTTGCATACAGAATATCAAAAACTTTCGTGGAATATTCCTCTTATATAACATTTTAAAAAGGGCTTCTAAAGCATACATCGTACCCAGTACCACAATATACAGATACAACCAGTAGGGAAACTTCACACAACACGTTCGAAATGGCTCAAGCAAGTTAACGAGAATCGTAAGGGCACGTAAGGGTATTCTTACATCTGTCATTTGTCAACGATTGTGATAATACCTTTACGATTCTCGTTGAAGTTGACCTACTGGATGTATCTGTATATTGTGACCAAAGCGACTATTCAGGGAGATATTCGCCAAACATTTACACTAAAGACAAAGTTATGCGGGACAAAACATTTCAACTAGTGTCAGTGTTGGCAAGTTATTGTTTTGGGACTGCCGCGTAACGTTTGAAACGGTGAGATGTGGGAATTAGTCGTCAGGTAACTGGGGAATTATCTTTTGGGATGTTAAAGTTGTTCACAGTTAGAATAACGTTTTAGCATATCCGTTTTAGAGATACGTATGATAAAAACTTTTAACGATTAGAAGTTTTTGAGCGCTTTGCCTTTGGCATCTAGGTACTCGAATCTATATATATAAAACTCAAAGGTGACTGATATAGTGATCTATCAACGCACAGCCCAAACCACTGGACGTATCGGGCTGAAATTTGGCATGCAGGTAGATGTCATAACATAGGCGTCCCCTAAGAAAGGATTTCCCGAAATTCTTGCGGGAACGGGGAAAAACGGGGATGCACGAACAAAGTCGTGGGCGGTAGCTAGTTCTTTATAAAGTTAGAAATAATTTGTGCGAAAATTTCATGAAAATATTCTCAAACGCTCTGTAAAAACGAGCTTCTATTTTATGTGTTTGTTCTAGTTTCACGAAAACTGAAGTATTTGTTGTGATTATTAAATTCACAGATTTGTTTTTGTATTTCGATAAAGTTAACTACTTTATAAGTACTTATACCATTAATGTATTATTAAATTGTTTAACATATATTTTAGTTTTATAATAGAATAGTCTGATGATATGATAAGATAATCCATTGATTTGATGTATTTATTTAAATTATAGTCTTTGACACGAGTAAATATCGAAAATGTACGTAAAGTAATATATTATAAATCAACACTAACGTCTAAATAATTATGTCATAGGAATTGTTAAGTATGATTTATCGTTGCCTTGATGTCTTAACAAGACTTATTTACTAATGTGCTCAGCTAATGCGATTATTTTTTCTGTATCTTAAATTTTAATTTTATATAAAAATTAAACAAATTTTTTAAATATTTACTGATTATATACGAAATATCATCTTATTCCGAACAACTTAAAATTAACTGAGCCAAAAAAGGGCATTAAAGTAGTAGTGAAGGATTTTTGAAAGTAAAACGAGAATATAATAGCACAATTTTACTAAGACTGCAGACACCGCCTTAATTATAAGCAAACCATGCAGGAAATGATTATACAGGGTTAGTTTTCAACGACCAGCCAAAATTTAAAATTAAGATCTAGATATTAAACCAAAGGTACATTTGAAATATTATTGTCGAATAAAAAAAAAATAAAATAATAGCAGTCATTTGAAAATGTCTTAAAATTTTCTAAATCGTAAACACGCGATAATCAATGCACTTGTGTGCGTGCGCGCATCGCCAAATTTATATGTGTGCTAACTTCTACCTATCTAGGTTGTTGAACTGAATTGTGCTTTTGTAATGTCCACACGTTCGCTTTTTAGTTGCGGACAGGAATGAAATCTAATTAAAAAAAAAGTTTTTTTTCATTAGATCGAAAATTTTATCGATTCTGAAACATTTCTGAAAATTTGGCCGGTCATTGAAAACTAACCCTGTATTTAAGACTAGCTTCCGCCCATGACTTTGTACGTGCATAACCGTTTTTCCCCATTCCCGCAAGAATTTCGGGAAATCCTTTCTTAGCGGATGCCTACGCCCTAACATCTACCTGTATGCCTCAGCCCGATACGTCCAGTGGTTTGGGCTGTGCGTTGATAGATCACTATATCAGTCACCTTTGAGTTTTATATATTACCTATGTATATAGATTTTCTAGTTTTACTTTCTTCATAATACTTTTATAAAGATTCAAATGTCGTCAAATAACTCGATCACTTTTTTTACATTCACTTATATTAAAATTCGTTTTATAAAATAAATGCGTAAATCCAAATACAATTTTAGATTTGTTTTGTTGTTTGACGATTTATTTCAATTAAGGTATTGTATGATAAGTAACTTAATCTTTTAATTGTCTTTAAATGCCATGGCTTCTTAAAAAAACATTTCTAACACAAACAGGTTCCTAACAAACCGCAAAAAAGGAAGATCCCTCTCAGCGAACGCAGTTGCAAATGAACAGAAGGCAACCAAGGTGCTCGGGCTTGTCTTCTTTACGTTTGTACTGTGCTGGGCGCCGTTCTTCTTGTTAAACATTTTGTTCGCGGCTTGCCCAGCTTGTATTGTACCAGGTAAGATAATTGTGCTGTTGTATTGGTTTATAACCTTTTGATGAAATTTTTAGTGACGAAATAAACTAATTAAGTAAATAGTATTTGTCTGCTCATGCCGATATGTATTTTTAAGAAATGGCTAGTTGAAAGAAAAAGAATTGGTTAGTTGTGGCAAATGTTGAAATTTTGAGTAGGTATATGCATTTTGTATTATTAGATACCTACTTCCTTTTTATTTTTGTTTTGAAAAAATAAACGAGGGTTATTTATTAAAATTGTTATTATGGCGTAGGTAAAACTAAAAAGTGTGAGTAATTATTGTCATGTAAATTATGTTCAAGCTTAATTATATTTTTCTTTTAAAATTTCAAAAAGTTAATTAATATATTTTGTTTCACAGAACACGTAGTGGACATTTGCCTATGGCTGGGCTATGTGTCGTCTACGATAAACCCCATCATATACACTGTGTTCAACAGAACTTTCAGGGCGGCATTTTTACGGCTACTCAAATGCCATTGCAGCAGGTAAGAAAATATACTATTTACTTTATTAAATATTTTGATTAGTTCTATAATTTGATTATTATTTTAAAATGCAATAGTTGAATAGTTAAAATCATATTTGAAATCAAAAACTGCTACGTATCGATTTAAGCCGTCTTTGTTAAAAGCATTATAAGCTTTCTATCTGATATTTTTGTCTTTTTACTCTTTCTAAAATGTTCTTTTATATACCTAATATTCTTAATAACTAGTAGATATAAATATAAAACTCTAGACATAGTTTTATATTAATCACATGATTTATATGATGATAATACTTTCAAAGTGAACAATAATCTAATAAATAAATGACGTGTTCATATCTCTTAATCTTTTAAAGATTCTAGAAAATTCTAGGTTCTTTTCCAACAAATATACGATGCTCATTTGTTCTTTATTAAATTTTTTATGTTTAATGGCGTCGCTGACGCACAAGATCGTGAACTGAAGAATAATTTATTTAATGACTATCCGTTTCTAATGAAAAAATTTCTTTGCAGACGGGAAAGTCAAGGTTAATTTGAAATTATCCACTTTTCCATATAATCATTCTGAATTACCACTTGCGGTTAAAAATTTGACAGTAATTAATCATGAATTAAGTATAAAAAAAAATTAATAGTTTCTGAAAAATTTAGAAGTTACATCTAATATATTTTATTGCCTAGTATAAAGCCGTTATTTATTTATCTTACGCAATTACTTGTTACACAGCAAATATATCACGAAACAGACTCGATTTCACTTTAAAAGTGCAAATTATAAAACAAAAGCAAATAAACGTGCAATTAACGTCAGCATTTATTACAATTCCCTTAATTAATTGTGTAATTTGAACGCCTTGTCGCGTTAATTTCATCCTTAGTGAAATTAAATGAAAAAATTTTAAATGATCCTTGAAAACAGAAAACTGAGATATTTTGAAGAAAATTTAATGAAGCATTTATAGTAACGAAACAACATTTTATTGAAGTAAAACTTCTTTATCGAGGTTGGAAAAAAAAAATTAGTGTAACATTTTTTCGTTACGCGTGACATTTTTCAGTTACGCGCCGTGTGATTCGATGTATTTATATAAAGTTGCATATAGTAAATTATTTTTTGAAAAATAAGGTCATAAAGAAGTTTCACTTCTTACGTGTGTACACTAGTACCTACACGCACACATTTAAATTATATTTGAAAAACTTTTTTATTAGATATATCATAATATATTTTGTAGTTAACTTCCAAAAGTTAAAAATAGTAAGTTCACTAGCCTTCTAAAATTATCTTTGTTTATAACTGTCATTGTCGTTCCAAATGAGTATCCAGACCAAAATAGTCTCTCTCGAAACAATGTAGCTTGATCGGGCTATGAAATAGTTCAACTAATTAAAAACTTACTCCCGGGGTTAAGACATTGTCTACAAGTTGAAGCTCTTTTATGTGCATTTGGATTGCATCTGTACGGACATTTTAACTGACTGTTGTTGATCGTATGTAATGTGCATTTTATGTGTGATTTTTTTAAAGCAGGATTTGTCTCATTTGAATTTTATGGTGGCTATCTATAGTAAAAAATGCTTGTGTCAAAACGTCAAAACAATTGACTTTTTTTAACCGACTTCAAAAAAAAGGAGGAGGTTATCAATTCGACTGTATATTTTTTTTGTATATTTGTTACGCGATTAAACCGATTTGAATAATTATTTTTTTATTTGGTAGGTCATACGTCAGAGGTGGTCCCATTGTCACCAGGTCAGGATCTGATGATGGGATCCTGGGGAAATCGAGGGAATCCCTCAAATTTTGTAGGCATATACACTTTTTATCAGAAATTATCGTAATATATGTATATTTTTGCATCTAATGGTCACCATCTGATGTTGCTGAGCTGATGATGAATGGTAGGGGTATGGGATCTCTGTAACAAGTAGATAACTGCGTTAAAAACAACCGACTTCAAACTTGCACTTGCAACATTTACAAATACAGACAAAAATGCTCATAAAATAAAAACTACTGGGCCTATCCGAATAAAATTTTTATGGGACCAATTCGACACCATCCCGCATCGAACAAAAAAAGAATCACGTAAATCGGTTCAGAAACCTCGGAGTAATCGGTGTACATACATAAAAAAAAAACATACCGGCCGAATTGATAACCTCCTCCTTTTTTTTGAAGTCGGTTAACAAAATTGTGTAATACCATCGAATTTGAATGTGATTCTACTTTTTAGTTTAAATTTGTACATAATATAGGTATAGTCTTGAAGTCGGTTTTTGTTTTTTTTTTCAAAAAATTTACTTCATATTATTAGTTACTACTGTTTTTTCTTTAATTTTGATAATCTTATGGACATAATATATTAGTCAAATATCTCCAATTCCACTCACTGCTATGTATTTCAAAATACGTTGAAATATTTCAGGATCAACATAGACTTATTCTGGATATTCTTTAATATCATAATTACCTTATGATTATTATTTCCATAAGAGACATCTTTCCGTGAAATAACAGTATTTTAATCAATACTCTTCCAAATTTTTTATTTAAAAATAATTTTCTATCTAAAATTTGATATATGTACTTAGTTTTTATTTGAGTACAATGATCTATGTCAATATTTTAAGGGAAAGTGGGTTAATAGAAGACGTGATCACATGGTTAACGTGATCTTGTGGATTTAGGTCCTCAAATACTCGATCCCATCAATTTTTCACACATCTTATCGTTGCCGGGATTCGGGAAACCACATTTATATCATTGTCGATTCAGATTTCTCAGGGATTCAAGTTTTATAGATGTCTGTGACCTCGCTATTTGTTTGCATTTGTTCAGTTTCCTTACCCGTGTTGATTTAATTAAAATTTCGACTTATTTATAGTTTATATAATTAACTAGATTTCCGCCCGCGTCTTCGCCCGCGTTTGCAAAGGAAAACCCGCATAGTTCCCGTTCCCGTGGTATTTCCGGGATAAAAACTATCCTATGTGTTAATCCAAGTTACCCTCTATATGTGTGCTAAATTTCATTGTAATCGCTTCAGTAGTTTTTATTAGTATTGGATTTAAAGGAATAATTTTCAGACCCCAATCACAGACTTGATTTGTTGTATTATGTAAGATAATCAATTGTAATTTGATCAGTGAATCCGTAAAATAATAATTGAAAAGGCATTACAAATAACCAATTTGCCAATGAATATGCCAATTCCAACACTTAAAAGTATAATTAAGAGATCCATACTAAATGGACGGAAGCCTGGCAATGCTCCAAAAGCAAACAGATTGAAAATTGTTTAAAGCTCTGGTGTTATTGTTTAGTCGACATTAATTAACGTCGAGTATCATTTGTGAATCCAGTTAGATAAAATCTTTGAGTGGTTTGCTCCATTCCGTTATTTACTACGGATTGGTTTAATTGAGGAAATGAGACTTCAAAATTGTTTATTTTTCCGTCTAACGATCGCATGTTTGCAGACTGAGAAAATTTGTAAATATGCTTTTTATATTAACTGTGAGCTTTAGAATATGGAAAGAAAAACATTTTATATACACCTAATTATAATTTCTCAAAAGGGCTTAAAATCGTTTCTAAGCGTCGGTGAATTATAATGCTATCTTGCATCATAGATTGATTTAGTCATAGCTCTTCTTATTTACAGAGAGTAATTCCAAAACCAAAACTTTAGTACTTAAAATTTAATACTTTTTTTTCTTTGCCAACATTAAACATTGAGACCATTTCCAACTATCATTTCCTATATAGGTACTGCTCTCATCAAATTAAAGTCAATCTACACAAGCGCCATTAGCACTTTTACATCTAACTAATTACTTCGATTCTATCGATAAAACAAATGCAGTCTCAGCACGTTTTGTAGCAAGTAATGTAAATCGAGTCAATTGGATAGTACTTGTAACACTGTCTGGATTAATTAACTTTTGAGGGTCTTGAGTTGTAGCTTTCTCTGGCTATGAGATAAGATATTGTTTGCTTTTTAGAATATTATGAATTTTTATTATATTGTATGTCAAGTGCTCGAGAAATAATAAAAATAATTGAAGTTATTGTGACTTGAACTTATATTCAGATAAAAGTTTATTGTAAGTATTCGATAAACTTCTATCTGTATACATGAAGATACGCAGCGTTTAATCTTCTATTATTTATATAAAGATAAAACTAACAACATTGCACATAAAAATCAAGCATAAAAAATTTACGACAACCTAAAAAACAAAACAACATTTAAAATCTTAATGAGTAGATGCACGACTAGGAATTTATTACGCAGCTTATTACTTTTTCTATATTTAAAAACCAAACCTTTCAAGATGTAAGGTTTTAGGTTTGAGGTTCCGAACAACTCTGTCGTCAGTATCGACAAGTTTTAACTATTGTAACTAAAACTATTTCAACTTGTAGACGAATTTGAGCTGACTGAATAGTAGATACAAATTAATTCTTGAGATGCAACCCAACAATTCGATATTGCTTTAGAGACAATGCACTTCAAAAGTATTTTTGATGGCACATTCTCTTAATTGTGAAAGAAATACGGAAATCCAAGAAAATTTGCATATAGGTAGGTACTTAAATTCAGTACAAATTTGATAAAATTTGTTGAAAAAAGCAAACCTATATTATGATTTCCTCTCCATTTGACAAATCAAATTGACAATTAATGACCGTGGTATACGCGAAAATGTAGCAAGACACACATATTACTTGCAAGTTTCATGTACATCCTGCTAACCTTCCATACATTGTATTGTCAGCGATCATACAATCACACATCAAAGTTTGAATTACTACCAACAATGTTCTCAAAACTAATTCAAACTTGCAAGTGTAAACAATACAAACATCCGTGTCACAATGTTACGAATATAGAAGTCATAACTCATTATAACCTGTAAATCTTTAACTAGCTGAGAATGACATTCAAAATTTTCCAGACAACTGTGAAAGTCATTCTTTTTTTATCTTTTCCTTTTTTATGTTACTAATAAATCTTATGTGAGTTGCTGCATTTAACATTTTTAAATATCTACGATGTCTGCTCATGATCTCGCTCTAAGTGTTTGAAACCGTGGGATAAATTTTAAAACGAAATCATATAAATTTTTTAGAACTGTAAACATTCTTTGTTCTTTAAATCTTTCCCTTGTTATTGACTTTTTGCTGATATCCGTTGGCGCACTTCTACATAATTAATATATAGTTAAAGATAAAGTATAAATCCCTCTCTTTAATACCCGAAGGTTAGCGTCGATGTTATATCATCATCAGTCATCGCCAGTTTTACTTCTTCAGGATATATAAGCTAGATAGCCCAAAATTTGTTAAATCTCTTCAATACCTACATTATAAACTTTGAGCACGATCCAAACAGCCCCTCCCATCCTAGACGTGGTCATTGCGCTTGATTCAGGTCTATGGGCTGTCTATTGAACCACCGTTAGGTTAGGTTAGATATAGGCAGTTTCACTACTTCGCGATGTGTTTAGCTTCTCTTGCAGTAAGAAATCCGTCAATCATCTAAAATATCTACCTTTATACCGACTTTCGACCGAAATCTAAACAGGATACCACGGAGACTGTAATGATTGGACCTCGTTAGGGGAATATAACCTTAGATATGGATCTTTTAGCGTTATGATAGGTAGTTTCACTACTTCGGAATGTGTGAAACTTTGAATTAAAAAACAAAACCTACTTTTTCCCAACTTTCGAGCACGATCTAAACAAGTCCCCCCGTTTTAGGACCGTTGGGGGACTATAGTGTTAGATATTGATTGTTTAGTGCTGGATTATAGGCAATTTAACTACTTAGGGATGTGTTTAGCTAAACAGTCGCTCCCGTTCTAGACGTGGGCGTTGCACCCGCTACAGGTCGGCGGGCTCCACCCGCGGCGCGTCGCAGCTGTGCGCTCGCTCCGCGCTCCCGCTCGCGATATCCCTCCGCCCCTCCGCTATGCCCACCGCCCCTGCGCAAGAGACGGAGACTGTCATGATTGACCCACCGTTAGGGGACTATAGTGTTAGATATTAATCGTTTAGTGGTCATAGGCAGTTTCACAACTTTTGTCAATAAACTTCTGTTAGCAAGGCGCCAGTAATAGCTGACGCAAACGCTACGTTATATGTGTATAGGTACGCCTGCGCAGGTAGACCTAGAACGTGTGATAAACCTGTGCAGTTTTTAAGCCTACTTATGTTCGGTTGACGTGTGCAGGCTGCAGACGTAACTAAATAGCCCTAATAACAACCTAATAATAGTACGGTAGACCTCTCCGGTAAACTGTATCGTGTTTGGCTTTATATTACACGTGAAGTATTTACCCTCTCCAGTAAATAATAGTGTATCGTGGTAGTAAACCTGTAGCTCGCGAACTATGAATTTTATCCAATCCTTCGAAAAAATCAGTCCCGTAATATAACTATTAATTGAACTGACGAATAACGATAGATATGACAGATATACTTTACGTGTAACAGACGCCTTAAAAAACAAATATTGTGTAAAATGTTAATTAAATTATGCAAGGTGGCAGTTATTCAGCAAGTTGTGAAGCTGTCTCTCAGTATCATAATTTTTTTGTTCGTTTGATGGTTTTAGTGAATTGTAAAAAAAAGAATTTTAAATTAGATTGAATGTATTGTAATTTCTTTGTGAAAATTTTGTAATTTTGGTTCTAAATTTGTAAAATGTGAAAATAAAATTTTATGAACAATGAATATGTTTGAAAAATTAGATCGTCTAAAATGTAAATGTTTTACAAGGTCTTTGATGTGTACGGTGTAATAACTAATATGTAGTTTAGAAAATAAATTTTGCATGATATAGACTCTAGTTTTCTTCCTTCTACAGCCATTTTTCTGTATTCATTTCTTTAAAAGACGAATGTAATAATTTAGTATGGCCTTAAAAGCCATCCCCATAAGGGTCTCAGCACACATATGGGATCGGAAAGGGATCGTAACCGTATCGCCTCGAGCCGTTCAGAATGATTTGTATTAAACTCCCTACTGCAACGCACACTAATCGGAATAGTAACGTAATCGCCTCCCCTCGGAACAGGCTCCGAACTTGCAATTCCAGCGCTAACGGCTCATCGTCCCCGCGCTTACGTCTCTCCGTCCCCGCGCTTACGTCTCTCCGTCTCCGCGCTTACGTCTCTGCCTGCTACGACATGCCGTACTTACCGTTTTTAGGCGTAACGCCGGTGTCACCTAGCCGTAGCCGAGTTGACGTACAGGCGCTACTGATACGCTTTCGTCACGTGCATACGGTAGGTTGACGCCTGGTTGACAGCGAGGCGAAAGGCGTTACGGTTACGATCCCTTTCCGATCCCATATGTGTGCTGAGACCTTAAGACGATCAATAATTTTATGGAAGGAATATCAAAGTCAATGTTATCCAAAAGTTGTGTAAGAGAAAAACATATTATATCTATGTATTTTAAACGGTCTATGAAATATGTGAACTCTTAAGATCAAAATTCCTAAGATAAACCACCTACTTCGGGAGATCATTGTATTTTTCTATACGATTTGTAACCTTTAAATTTTCATACTAAACTATTTCTTCGATGTGAAAACTAAACTAAAAATATAAAACATTGTACCAACAAAATTTATAAATCTTCTAAATTGTCGTAATATGTAAATTTCCTGAAAATATTTTTTGTGTGAACTCTATGTGAAATATCTGTAAGATCATTGAGTAATTTGCATTAATTAGATGGACGAATTATGTAAAAAGTTACCTTAATATTTTAAATTATGTAATACAATAAAATTTTATTTAGTAATTTATCCCGATGTGAATAATTATCATTAGCAAGCGTTGTGATGTAATTATTTGTTTATAAATAATGTAGTGTAATTAGAAAGTACTTATAACTATTCTGTATCTTTATGTACGAAAAAATAGGAAAATAAATATTTTTAAATACTGTACCGTGTTTTATTATTACCTTGTATATCAAACATTAACCATTTTATAAGCTAAATCTCATATTTCACGTAATGAGTATCTTCAATCCTACGCAATTCTTCTTATTGAATTCAGACACTTTAAATGCCAAGCTATTTAATTAGAAGAGAGGCACATAAACACTATGAAAACACCAATAAGCGAAAAAAGCACTGCGCTCTGTACATCTCTATTATAAGCTATCTGAACCATGTTACAAACTATATTTCTATGTGTGTACAATAAAGAGTATTCATTTCAAAACTGCTGCTTGTACAATGTATATTGTATAATTTGTACATTATATATACAAAAGGATTAAATTTTGATTCATCTGGCAATCCAAAATGTTATACTTATTTATTCCTAGAGTCCTTCTACTTTCTTCTAGAAAAGGTTTTTACCATTGAACGATAAACACAAAGTAACCGCAATGAACTAGCTTCCCTCTTTCATTAGTTCATTTCTTCCCGCCTGCATTTTCACTTCCTTGCGCTTTTCTGGTAATGGTTTTCCATAGAAAATATTCAATCTCCATTTCAAAAATAACACCACCTGAAATAATAAAGCCCTCCATTTTTTATTGTGACGTAATAAATAATAATAATGTAGGTGTCGAACGTCACAAATTGGGCCAGCTTGCAGCGGAAGGTAAGTATACATGCGAATTTTTCTTTTTCGTCCTTTTCCATGGCTTAAAAAAAGCGAACCAATAACTCGGTTGCCTGAATTAAGAACTCCATTCGCTATAACGTATACAATTTGACCGTAACAGGCAGGTGTTGTTGCAAAAATTTGTATTGAAAAGTCATCAGCACCGCCACGTGGTATAGCATAGTAGAATATATTATCGTGTTGCTTTTCGATCATGACATGTTCCTATTACGGTCATAGTATGATACGTTGTAGTGGGTAGAGTCCTTTTTATATAAAAAAAAATGTGTGGCATATAGCTGTGCCGGTTGGAGTGGGGGTGTTATGTTTTTTCGTTACGGCATTTTTACATTCGGTCACCGCGCTCAAAGTCTGAGATAAAAGCTATGCAATAGCTTAAAAACATAACTTAACAGCGAAAACAAAATCCCCAGTTAGCATATTAACAACAATATTAGGATGGATCACTATAACTTTATAACAGGTGTCGAGGCAGAACAAAATAAACAAATGCTAACTAGAAACACTATCTGTAACAGTAACAGACCTTTGTATCATCAATCAAGTTGCGACGTTGAATCCCGAGTGATATCGGGAACTATTTGCACCTGGAAAAATGGGCTAAGCGTGATTTTAGTTTCAGCAAGGGACTCCGTACTGCTTTTATTTACTACCTATATTTAACTTTTATTCTAGGTGATCATGGCTTAGTCTCTACTAAAGTTTGTGGCTATTGGCTATTGCTGTGAATAAAAAATATGGGAGATGAAAGTATCATTGAGATTCATATGTGTATTTTATGAGTTTGAAATATTGTTATAAAGTATTATTAGATATTTTTGTTGAATGTCTAGTGGTATATATTATTGTTTAGTATATTTTCATTTTATAGATTTTATTAGAAATACGATTTAAAATATTACAATAAATGTTATAGCTTTTAGTGTAATTTACTTTATATGGTCTAATCAAAATATCAAATCATGACTACATTTCTTAAATTAATAAAAACCGTGTATTTAGCACGGAACCCAACAAGACGCTATCGACTCCATGAAAACAAAATTTTACAACGGAATTCTATTCAGTATTTGTTACGAAAACAAAGTGACAAAGTGGGAAAATTTGAACTGAATAAACTTGAGAATGAATTTATAATGATAAATTAAGTAATAATAATTTATAATGAGATAACTGTAATGTTAAGTAAAACAAAAGTTTAATAATTATGCATAATAAATAGATAATAATTGACTTTGTGTTTGACTTTAAAGCTTTGTATTCCCAATTGATGCAATTATTAAATTTTAAACAGTTTTGTTAGTAAATAAATTAAGTTCAACTTTGTCGTATTCTCTTCAAAGTTTTGTGGAGCTGAAAACAGCCAAAAGCTCGTTAAATATATATTATCTTCATTATTTATCATTTGTCAGTTAATTATTATTTATTTCCTAATTATTATTTTATGTGGCTTTTTCTGATAAGAATATTATATAGGTAGATAGGGTTAGGTAAATGTTGATGTATAAAAACTTTTATTTTCGAACGCTTAGTCGATTTATTATTTCTGCAGTTAGCGATGATAACTTCTAAATTAAATATAGATTTATAGTAGCAATTTAGACATTTCGATTCACTAAAATTTTCGGAAGATAATCCAATCAGTAAGAATTAATAACAAAGTTACAATTAAGTTAAAAAATCTCTAAAATGAATAAACGTTCCTTTGATAATAACTTATCTTGATTAACGCCACCCTTATAAAAACGAAAAGGGGAAACTTCCAGAAATTCTAGCAATATTTTAAATAATATGTTTGTTTATTTACTCGTTTGTATAGTTAAACGATAGATCGCGTGATAATGAACGTTGGTGGAGGTAAACGCTCATTCGTATTTATCAATATTGAAGTCAGTACACGTTAAATAGAAAATTGAAAGGCAAAAACTTATTTGCAATAATACAACAGTTTCGAAGTATCATAAATGTATTTAAAGATGAAGAAGCAAAGAATAAAGCGACATGGGAATGAATTGATATTAGCGAATCAGCCTCATCATGACGTAAGTATATTTTTATGGTAAAATGGCGGAAGAATGACGTCAGCGAAATCGGAAGGTATTAAACACCCATTATGTCGATTTTTGTGAAGAGGGAAGGTAAAATTTTAAATGTAAATGCTATGATTACTCGACTCTCTCGTAACAACAATAATAATACCTAAAATATTTTAGTATTTTTCCTATTTTATGATGTAACCACTATTTAAGATTTCATCGCCATAAAACCAGCTCTAGCCAAATAGATGCCATAATATAACTCATAACTGTGCTATAATGCTTTAACTATAGTTACATGCTATATGTATGTATACACACCCACACTTAAATTTAACAAAACCTTTAGAAAATAAAAAATAAACATTTGAAAAAAACGTTTTCCCATATTTAATTCTACATGCTCCAAATTTCGGCAGTTTTACGGACATTAGAAACTTTGGTTAACAACGGGTTTAACAGCGTTAATCTCTTAACTGTCTAAAGGGTTACAAGAACGATGTAACATAACTGTCGGAAGCTTTAATTTAAAGCCCAATTACAATTTAATATGGTCATAAATTTATATTATTTTCTTATCCTGACTGACACCTTGCGTTTTAA